>NC_044034.1:256891953-258141953 GCF_901765095.1 Microcaecilia unicolor | reverse complement strand
ATCCTAATAAAATTTTAAAGCTTATTCTATAAATCACACCTTCCTTACACACCTCACTTTCATTCACCATCAATCACCAGAAACCTTTCCCAATATCCTATCTTTTACCATTAAAACCCTCCTCTCACTACCAGCACCTCCTCAGCACCTCCACTCTCTCTGACCATCAATCCCACTCTGACCAACTGCAACACCCCAGTTGCCTTGGTAACCAGCCTTGGCTTGCGTTCCAAACCAGCCTTGGCTTGCGTTCCAAGACCCTTCCAGCCAATCCCTGCCTAGAACCAAGATTCCAATCTCCTCTGCTGACCAGCGGAATTCTGGCCAGCAGTGCAAAATCCCCATTTTAACCCCATAGAAACTAATGGAAAAGTAATAAAACTAAATAAAAACCCAATAAAACTTTATCCAAATCACCCCAAAATTTCTACACCAATTAAACTTCCCATTCCCTATTAAATCCTGCTTTTAAAATTTAAAAATACCACTTTTTACAGTCCGCCCGCAATTATCTCTCCTAAACCCCCCTCAAAAATCCCAAAATAATTTGAAACCCACTTTAAAAATTCAATCCCCTTCCCCTCTACCTGCTACGTCGAATTTAAAATTTTACAATGTAATTAACCCCTTAAAACCCACACTACACCAGAACACCCCCAAAAAATATTAAAATTCAAAATGTAACCCCCCACAAAAATAAAGAAAAATACCTCGATTCCAAATATGCAAAAATATTTCCAATCCGTCAAACCCCCGATTTTTTAAAAATAAAAAACCCAATTTATGCAAATTAAAAATCAACCAATTAAAATTCCGGGCCAAACGACCCCTTACCTTAATGTAGAATTTCCCCTCACGTTAAGCCTTCCATCCGTTCCGGTCTCCGACGTCCTGGGACAAAAACGGAGCGTTTTGAAAAATTTGCCCCCAAAACCGCGATTCTTCTGGAGCTCCGGCTTAAAAATCGAGGCCCAGGCTTGTAGGCCTCGCCGGAGCTCCCGCCCAAAAACAGTAAGTGCGCGTGCGCGCACCCCCGTCACACCTCTCACGCTCCTCCCTCGGGCCAGGCAGGCCCCGCTCGCTACCCCCATCAAAAAAATGACGGCGCTGCTCCTCTTCGCTCCCGGGGACATGCCCAATCGTCCCCGGGAGCCCAAAAACAACGGCGCCGCTTCTCCCTCCAGAGGAGGCACCGGATGGCCCCGAAAATCTCTCGGGAGCGCCACTCTTCTCCCGCAGCGCTCCCATCCACGAAAATGGGCCCAAAATCGGCCCGAAAATCGCCGGCCCCCCAAAAAACGGCCCAACACTCGGGGAACCACAGACCACCTCACTGCGGCCCCAAAGACTACCCTCCAAAATCGCACCCGGACCCTGCGGCTCCCCTGAGCCCCCCAGAGACCCAGGTAAAAACATTTTTATTTTTTATTTTTTTTTAACCCTGGTTACATTAGGGACTAGAAAATGCCACCAGCCGTGCTATTCCAGTGTTCCTCTCTTCTTAGGCCAGTGGGGCCTGGGAAACTTCTGCTGGCCTCACTGTTGCAATCCCAGGCGACAGGGCTACAGATGGTAGACAGGACACATAAGGACACAGGAGGATGGTGGACATGGTGAGAGAAAAAAATATCAAATGGAAAGAAGACTCTGCATAAAACAGAAGACACTGGGACCAAAGCGAATAAAAAAAACAAATGATCAGACAACAAAGGTAGAAAAAAGTATTTTATTCAGAATTTATTAATTGGAATATGTCAGCTTTTGGAAATGTGCATTTGTGATATTTTGCATGTAAGTTTCAATTTTTCTAGTATTGCTGCATGCTGAGTCTGACTTCTTGGGTTAATTTTCCAGTTCAGTATTTTGCCTTCATATCTGTTGTGTCATGTGTTTTTCATGTGTGATCAAGGTGCAGTATCCTGCTAGCGTGTAGCATTTGCAGCCCTTTTTGTTTTGTTTTTTTCACGAGGTAGTGTATTGGTGTTTTAGAGCCTGGTGTAATTACACTGCTGCCTTTGCAAGCATAAGGTTGTGCTCGTCCTGTCCTTGGAACTAGTTCTGTTATGGTTTGGTAAGGTTATGAGTGTGTTTTTGCACAAGTTTGTGTATAGTGTTTTGCAGTGGAGAGATTGCGTGTCCGCACCTCTGACCCCCCCCCCCCCCCCAGGGTTATGAGAATTGGAACTACTAATTGTAGTGGACTTGAACTGAATAATTTCTGGGGAGGGGGTGTTTCATGATAGCATTGTGCTTATTATTTCAATCAATTTTTCTGTACAAGTTTAGCTTTATTTGTCTTTATTTGAAATTTCATAAATAAAAAAATTTCTAAAAATTGAATAATATTATCAATGGGGTGGAGCTGGGGTGGGGGCGGAGCTAGGATGGGGCGGGGCTAGGATGGGGCCCCACCAAATTGGTCTGCATAGGGCCCCGCACTTGCTAAGACCTGCCCTGCAAACAACAACACTCTTCCTCAAGACTATATGGTGACATTTAGCAGCCAACAGGAAATCTTCCAGCAATATTGAATCAGAGATTGTAGCCACTAGCAATTCACATGAGATCTTTTAATTTCCAATATATAGGATCAGCCCAACTTCTGCTTGGACCTTCATTGCTTTACTAGACTCTGCATGCCAGATGGTCACTGGTTAGGTGTTGATATATTCTGGCTGGGGAATTGAGTGTTATAAGTCTTCTGAGACATACATCCTGGGTACGTTTATGAACAGTCAAAGACAAAGAGTGTTTTAACAAATAACCCACTATGGTTCCCTCTTTATGGCAGTTCAGTTCAGAGGTTGTTTGTCTTCTAATGCACCAGCAGATGGTCTATGCAAACATTTTTTTTTTTTCCGAGTGACCATCTTTTCTACACTGAAAACAGGAGCTTCTGGTTGCTGAAGAAGATCTGGGAGCATACAAGTGAAAGTGTGTCCTTGGACTTCCGAATGTGAGAGGAGTTCCTCTTTCATATTCTCTTGGCATGGGTATGATAATGGCATCTGAACCTTGCTGCATAAAGACTTCAGATTGTGATCCTTCAGACCTCAAAGTCAGAAGTTGCCTGCAGGGCCGGCCCTAGGGTTTCTAGCGCCCTCCTGCAGTCTATTAGTCAGCGCCCCTACCCATCCCGGGGCGGGATCACCATGGCTCCGCCCCCACAGTAGACACACCCCGTTTACCAGCCATGGCATCATTGAAAATATTACACCAGTATAGAAGAAAAATAATTTAGCACACAGACCAGGAATTAGGAGAACAGACAGTCTTGCCAACTCTGAAAAACAATGTGTTATCAAAATTTCAGAATCTAACAAACAGATCCCTATTCAGACACTTGGCCTTGCAGTCACACATGTAGAACAGAGATAGCCCCTCTTCAAATTCTTCAAAAATTAACCTGAAATCCTAAGAAGTTAGACTTTGCATGCAGCACAATAGTCTTCCCATCCAGCACAGCTTAGGATCTAGCTAGGGCAGACTTAATCAGCATAAACTAATATATTCTACAGTCTGAGTTGGACAGACTAACAGGAGTTACTGAAGTGGGAATGAGAGATAGGAGATTGGTGATGGTTAGGAATTGAAAGCAGCCATCTAGCCCTCCTGTCCTGTGAGTTGCTGTGTTGGGGTGGGGGTGGAAAAGGGTGGGTCAGGTGCAGCACTAAACAGCAGTCTCTGACAAAACAAGGGTCCAGGCAGTGCTGTGCTGTCTCTGAGCCCTCTCTAGGCTGGATTCCAGCTCCTGGTTTCACTCTCAATCCCAGTGTGTTTGGAGCAGTGAGGGCCTCTGACAAACACAACAGGAGGATATTTCTCTGCTTGGGAGGGGGGAGGGGACTGAACAGAGAGCTGACAGAGCCAGACTGAGATGAGCAGGAGAGATTAGATAAACAAAAGCCTCAGCAGGCGCCCTTGAAGGCAAACGCCCTCCTGCAATGCATAGCCTGCTTACCGGGTTTGACCAGCCATGGTTGCCTGAAGGATTTCAACTGGATTTTTGAGAAGTTGGAAGTCAGAAGTTCCAACTTCTCAAAAATCCAGTTGAAATCCTTCAGGAAATCAAGTTATACTGCCTCCTGGGTTAGACCTCCTAATCCTGGTCAGTATCTCCCCAGGAATATCTTTGCATGTGTCTTCTTCCTTCTGCCTCTTGTCCCAAAGTTGCCCATACGTCATGTTTGTGTGCCTCAACTAACTGTCGTCAGTCCCCTAGGGTTATGGTGTCATAGTTCATGACCTTAAAACTACCCATTGATTTGTAAGGTTCATGAAGAAGCATCAACCCCAAGCTGATCCTGAATCTTGATTTCTAGTCTGGGCTCTGGTGAGTAGGGAATGTACTTCCTTAACAAATTTCTTAAAGAAGAGCGACCAAAATGATAAAGGGGATGGAACTCCTCCCACATGAGGAAAGGCTAAAGATGTTATGGCTCATCAGCTTGGAAAAGAATTGGTTGAGAGGAGATATAATTGAAGTCTATAAAATCCTGAGTGGTGTAGAACAGGTAAAAGTGAATCCATTTTTCACTCTTTCAAAAAGTTCAAAGATTACGGGACACTCAATGCAATTGCATGGAAATACTTTAAAAAAAAATAAAAGGAAATATTTTTCATGAAAAGAAGCATTAAAATTTGGAACTTGCTGCTGGAGGATATGGTAATGGCAGTTAAAGCATCTGGGCTTAAAAAAGGTTTGGACAAGTTCTTAGAGGAAAAGTCCATAATCCGCTATTGAGATAGACATAAGGAAGCCACTGCTTGCCCTGGGATTGGTAGCATGGAATATTGCTGCTATTTGGGTTTCTGCTACATACTTGTGACCTGGATTGGCCACTATTGGAAACAGGATACTGGGCTATATGGACCATTGGTCTGACCCAGTATGGCTATTCTTATGTTTATTGTTTTTCTCAGAGTTTCACCAGCTTCAGGCAAAGAGTTGACAGTCTTGTTGCCAAGCATAAGAAAAGAAAATATATTCGTATAAGTACTATATTTTTTTATTTGTCCTAAGAAGCCATGGTAGCTTACAAGTTCTTATATTCCATATGCCTCACTCTTGATTTGCCAAGCTACTTTGGTGGACTCATGCTGTATAAACAGCCTGTCTGTATGAAGAAAAAGGTGTGAATTTAATCAATTTTTAAACAACTGTATGCAATCACAACAACCCAAATTGTAGACAGATGATGTAATTAAAATTCCAAATTAATGTAATCAAGAGCATCTGAGAACAAATGCATGTTCTTCGTATGATAAATGCAATAGATAGTCTAAGTGTTTTGACATTCAAACCTCAGAATCAGTTTCACAAAATTAAAATATTAAATATCGAGGCTTCTCGTCCTAAGGAAGTTCTGGGTTGAAGTTTTAAAATTATACTGCAACGATTTCAGTTGAAATGTATGTCTGTACAGTACAAAGATAAACTATTCCAAACTAAGAAGCTGAATAACATTGAAAAGCAGACTACAAAAGTCAGACATAACATGAAGGAGCCTCACACCTCAACACAAACAAGATACTTTATTTCTAAAGTTTAATCATAACATTCTTCCCAAGAAATGATAATATTAAAGTAAATAAAGATGTAGCAGCTGATATTCAAAACGAGTTATCTGTCCAGAAATGGCCGCCGACAGGCTGACTCGCTTGGTCGCAGCTATATGGTCATTTTCAGTGGCATTTAACCAGTCATCCTCGCTGAAAATGACTGATTAGTGCCAAACTTAAAGCTGGCTATGTCAGGGGCAGAGTTTGGTTAGGTCCCGGTATTCAGACCTAACCATCAATGTTTAGTGGATAAATAAGACCACATAAATAGCTGTCCTATCTTTATGCGTTAAGTCTGAATTTTAACTTAACTGACCAAAAAAGAGGCACTGAGGGGTCCTTTAACTAAGGTGTGTCAAAAAATGGCTTGCAGTAACGTAGGCGTGGGTTTTGAGCATGCACCGATCCATTTTTCAGCATGCCTGTAAAAAAAGGTCTTTTTTTTTTTTTAATTCCGAATATGGACGTGCGGCAAAATCAAAATTGCTGCGCGTCCATTTTTGGTCTGCAACCTTACCGCCAGCCATTGATCTAGTGGTAAAGTCTCACACATAGTAGATGATGACGGCAGAGAAAGACCTGTATGGTCCATCCAGTCTGCCCAACAAGATAAACTTTATGTGCTACTTTATGTGTATACCTGACCTTGATTTGTATCTGCTACTTTCAGGGCACAGACCGTAGAAGTCTGCCCAGCACTATCCCCGCCTCCCAACCACTAGCCCCGCCTCCTACCACCGGTTCTGCCACCCAATCTCCGTTAAGCTTCTGAGGATCCATTCCTTCTGAACAGGATTCCTTTATGTTTATCCAATGCATTTTTGAATTCTGTTACTGTTTTCATCTCCACCAACGCCCGCGAGAGGGCATTCCAAGTATCCACCACTTTCTCCAGGAAAAAATACTTCCTGACATTTTTCTTGAGTCTGCCCCCCTTCAATCTCATTTCATGTCCTCTAGTTCTACTGCCTTCCCATCTACAGAAAAGGTTTGTTTGCGAATTAATACATTTCAAATATTTGAACGTCTGTATCATATCACCCCTGTTTCTCCTTTCCTCCAGGGTATATATGTTCAGGTCAGCAAGTCTCTCCTCATACGTCTTGTAACGCAAATCCCATACCATTTTTGTAGCTTTTCTTTGCACCGCTTCAATTCTTTTTACATCCTTAGCAAGATACGGCCTCCAAAACTGAACACAGTACTCCAGGTGGGGCCTCACCAATGACTTATACAGGGGCATCAACACCTCCTTTCCTCTGCTGGTCACACCTCTCTCTATACAGCCTAGCAACCTTCTAGCTACGGCCACCACCTTGTCACACTGTTTCGTCGCCTTCAGATCCTCAGATACTATCACCCCAAGATCCCTCTCCTCGTCTGTACATATCAGACTCTCATCGCCTAACACATACGTCTCCCGTGGATTTCTACACCCTTTGCATCACTTTGCATTTCTTCACATTGAATTTTAATTGCCAAACCTTAGACCATTCTTCTAGATTCTGCAGATCCTTCTTCATGTTTTCCACTCCCTCCTGGTTGTCCACTCTGTTACAAATCTTAGTATTATCCCCAAAAAGGCAAACTTTACCTTCTAACCCTTCGGCAATGTCACTCACAAATATATTGAACAGAATCGGTCCCAGCACCGATCCCTGAGGCACTCCACTGCTCACCTTTCCCTCATTCGAGCGAGTTTCATTAACCACCACCCTCTGGCATCTGTCCATCAACCAGTTCCTAATCCAGTTCACCACGTCGGTTCCTATTTTCAGCCTGTCAAGTTTATTCAAGAGCCTCCTGTGGAGAACCGTGTCAAAAGCCTTGCTGAAATCTAAGTAGATTACGTCTATAGCATGCCAATGATTCAATTCTCCAGTCACCCAGTCAAAGAATTCAATGAGATTCGTTTGGCATGATTTACCTTTGGTAAAACCATGTTGTCTCGGATCTTGCAACTTATTGGCTTCCAGGAAATTCACTATCCTTTCCTTCAGCATCGCTTCCATTACTTTTCCAATAACCGAAGTGAGGCTTACCGGCCTGTAGTTTCCAGCTTTTTCCCTATCACCACTTTTGTGAAGAGGGACCACATCCACTGTTCTCCAATCCCACGGAACCTCTCCCTTCTCCAAGGATTTATTAAACAAATCTTTAAGAAGACCTGCCAGAACCTCGCTGAGCTCCCTCAATATCCTGGGGTGGATCCCATCCAGTCCCATGGCTTTTTCCACCTTTAGATTTTCAAGTTGTTCATACACACTCTCTTCCGTGAACGGTGCCATATCCACTCCATTCTCATATGTACTTTTGGATTGATTTTATAGTGCACACTATCCCCTTAATTCTATATATCGCCCTGAGATTTCTGCATGGAAATCAAAGCTTATTCCATAACAATGCACATAAGCTAATTGATTAAAAGATAATCAGTGCTGATAATTGGATGTTAACAACCAATTATCTGCACTAATTGGCATTAATTAGAATGTACATGCACTACTTGCTAAGCATATTCTGTAACATGGTGCACGTAAATTCTAAGTCACAAAGGAGAGGGTAAAAAAGTACACAAGCAAAAAAAGTCAAAGAAAAAAAGCACAACAGGGTCTTCAAGACTGTGACAACAGGAGTCCTTTATTTTGAAAGACCAGACAAAGGCCGTGCTTCAGCCTAAAATGCCTGCCTCAGGTGTCTATTGATAAAACATACAGAAGGCAATCATACATTAAAATCAATAATAAACAATATAAAAAACAGATGTTCATAAGAAGACAAACGTAACATGGTGCACATAAATTCTAAGTCACACAGTTGAAAAGGAAGTGTGGTCATGGGCATGGAATGGGTGGGTCATGACATATCTAAAATCTATGGGGTCGTTTTACAAAGGCGTGCTAGTGTTTTCAGCATGTACTAAAAATAAGCACATGCTAAACGTTAGAGTCACCTATATATTTCTACAGGTGTCGTTAGTGTTTAGTGCATGCTAATGATTAGCGTGCCCTAAAACCATTAGCGTACCTTTGTAAAAGGACCTCTATGTGCATTGTTATAGAATACACCCACACTGCGCCTAATTTAGATGTTGAAATTTACACCAGGTTTTACAGGGCGTAATTGACCACAACTAAATTTAGTCATCTGGACTGGCACTTGGCTTATTCTATAAACCACACGAAAATGTTGGCTTATTCTATAAATTGGTACCTGGTCAAAATAACCCCGATAAAATGGCCCCGACAAAAAAGCTCCAAACAAAAAAAGCTCCTGACATAATAGTCCCTGACATAACAGCTAGTGTCCAAACGGCCTGCCCACAATATAACCCTTAACAAATTAGCCCCCTAACAAAAGGGCCCAATCTGGCTGCCCAGAATATGACACTGCATTTTTTCCTAATAATTTTACCTTGCCAAATAGGATAAGGTTGGTAAGACTATGAAAATGATGACAATATTGTTTTGCTTTTTTTAATTAGCATGTTAATGGAAGAATAGTTTCTTTAAATAGCAGAACAGATCATGAATACCAGTTTGTAGCTGTAGAATTTTGTTTATTTATATATGCTTTATTGAATTGAATGTTGGTAGGAGTCTTTATCAGTGAAGATTTCAGTTGTAGTTTATTATATTTTTTGTGATGTTTTATTTTTTTCTTAGGAAACTGTTTTGTTAAGGGGGCTATTTTGTGTAGGGGCTATTTTGTTAAGGGTTGCTTTGTGGGAGGGGCTATTTTGTTAAGCGTTGTTTTGTAGGAGGGTCTATTTTCTTAGGGTGTGAAATGTCAAGGGTTATTTTGTTACAAGGCTGTTTTGTCATGGCTTTTTTTGTCGGGGCTATTATGACTAGGTGACATCTAAATTAAGGCATACTTTATAGAATACGCTTAAGCAAATTTCATTTTGTTGCTAAATTTTTAGATGTGATATATGGAATCTAGGCCTATATGATTTGACCCATATGTAATTTTTATTTTTCATTAGTGCTTGTCATAGTTAGCTATAGATTTGTGTGGGGTTTTTCGCAGTGTTTCACATTAGTTATCACTGGCATATTACCGGGCTTTTTTTTGCACATTATATAGGATCCCTTTTACAAAGTGTCAGCTTACATACAACATGGACTTTCCGCATTCTAACTCAGGACTACTGTGGGCCCAACGCGGCCACCAGCACTTTCACCATTTCCCCAGCGGGTGGCAGTAAGTGCTCTCTGCTGCAAGGCCATGCAGTAAGAATTATCTTGCTGCATGACCATTTTTTTTTTTTTGGGGGGGGGGGGGGGTTGTTTACCTGCTGCAGTGAAAAGGGCCCTTTTTCCTCACAGCTTAGTAAAAGGATCCCATAGTTAGCCGAAAAATGGTCTGCCCTGGTGTAGGCACGTGTTTTGGACATGCATGGGTCTATTTTTCAGCGCGCCTGGAAAAAGGCCTTTTTTTGTGGCTGAAAATAGACGTGCAACAAAATTAAAACCAACACATGTCCATTTTCAGCCTGAGACCTTACTGCCACCCATTCACTTAGCGATAAGGTCTCACGCGTTAACCAGGCCGTAATCGTCATTGCGCGTACACTGTCGATTACTGTCCGGTTAGCGCCAAGTGGTAGAAAATGGAAAATATTTTCTGCCGCATGTTTTGGACGCGCGTCAAAAATAGAATTATCGCCCTAGACACGTGGGAGCCAGGTGGTAGTTCCAATTTGACGCATGTTGGAAGCCTTAGTAAAAGGGCCCCTCAATTTCTAGAAACTTGCTTATGTATCAGTTAAAGTTGTGATGTTTTAATGCGCTCACATATGTTTGCTAAAGCCTTTTATCTATTTATTTTTTTTATTATATTTTGATGGTTTATTTCTTTATTTATTTACTATGTTTATTTTTATTATTTATATTATGTGATTTTGCAGATCACATTATTTGACTCTAGAAGCAGGCGTATGTGTCGCCAAAAACACAGAACTGCATTGAGTCATTGTTACACTAGTTTAATAAACCACACGTGTTGGAACTACATTGGTCTCCTCCCCCCCCCCCCCCCCTTTCTTTTTGTTTGAGCTTCAGGTAGGCCGGCGAGGGGTATGCCAAGCAGCCGCACTTAACATGTCGGCTGCTGCCTGGCAGCTCCTGCATCAGAGCGACCCTTCCTTTCCGGCTTCCCCATCGGCGATTGAGATGATGGGGCAGGAGACCCCCTTGCCGTTGGTTGGGAAGCCGGAAGGGGCAGGGCTACAGGGGAAAGCATAAAAGCTGCCAACGAGGGCTAGGGAGCCTCTTGTTGGCAGCGAGCGGTGCGGGAGTTTCAATCGTGGTATTAGCCGGCTATCAGATCAGCTGATTTCCCTCCCTTTTTTTATTTTCTCCGTTTCTCACAAAAGCCAGCCATTTCCCTTTCCTTGTTCGCGATCGCGGTGTAGCGGTGTCGCGCCTTTTTTAAAATTTTGCATTTTCCACAGAGCCGGCCATCTTGCAATCATCATGGGCAGAGAGCGGCATGGGGGTTTCCAACGTGGTTCCCCACACAGTAAAACCTGCTTTTCTTTGTTTCCCTATCGCGTTTCTAACCGGCTTTCAGATCAGCTGATTCCTTTTGTTTTCCCTATCGCATTACTAGCCGGCTATCTAATCAGCTGATTTCCCGGCCGCCTTTTATTTTGCCGCTTCTCCCATTTCCCTTTCCTGTGCTGCGGTGCCGCGCCCTTGGCATTAACAACTGGCGCGGCAGTACCGGGACGCCCAATACCACGGTGAGCAGTTATGTACTAACGTTTTCTTGCACGCTCCTGTATGCCCTTCTCCGTTTAACATTTCCTTCTTTTGCCGCTCACCTCGGTTTTTCCCGCGTAGCCGGCTACTTCGCGCTGCACGGCAGCTACGTGTTGGCAGTCTTCCGAGGAAGGCAGCCAATTTTGCTCTCTTTTACCACGTGCGGCTAGCCGGCTATCAGATCAGCCTTGCGGGTCATGCTGCCTCACGCTACACGGTAGCCACGTTTTGGCCGTCTTTTGGAGAGGCCGGCCATTTTCTTCACTCACCAGGTGTTCCGATATCCTCGAGGGTAGCGCTACCTCGCGCTGCACGGCAGCCACATTTTGGCCATCTTTCGGACAGGCCGGTCATTTTGTTTCCTTCATTTACCATTTAGCATGCCTCGTCGACCACGCGACACAAAGACCACTTCCACCCTGGCTGCAGCAGAGCAGCCGCAACGTGCATCTTCAAGGCAGATTAAGCGCCCACAGCGGTTTACCAACTCCGACTGCCTCCTGCTGCCACATGCCTCCATACTGCTGACATCAGACATGCCTGCTTCCCCTGCTCTTCCCTGCTAGCCGGATACTGTACCAGGCGCTGCTTGTCTGCTAGCGATGCAGCTGACATGCTGCGCCCACATGACCTACCAGATAATCCCTGCCTACCCGACTCCAACATCAACCCATGCGACGGTGGCCCGGTGCAGGAACCCGGCCCAGGTTCGCAACCTTCATCCCGACCTTCCTCAAACCACAGATCATCATCCTCAGGCAGGCAGGCGCTGCACGTACACAGCGCCAAGCGGAGTAGACACAGGTGGTTTCCAGATCCAGTGTAGACAGGCCACTGTTCAGACACCACTACAGCCACGATACAAAATCCTGCAGCTCCAGAAGCAGCTCTGGCACCTCCAGGTCCCGCCACCGGCGCCATAGATCGCCTTCCGCCCAGAGACATCGGACTTGCTGCACATCCCATCACCATCGCAGATCCCCTCCCTCACCCACACAAGTCCACCTTATGGCTACAGCGGCGACTCAGGAGCGTCTCCGATCTCCTGCCTCACCACATCGCAGACCTGCAAGCGCGCCTTCCAGGCCGGTGAGCCACGAAACTGCCGCTTATGCAGATCAACGTCAGGGCCACCCAAGCCCTATGACAGACAGCATTCTTGACTCCCAGCGTCTCAACCATCAGGCGCCTAAGCGTAGGAAGAAAGGTAAGAAGCGCAAGCACTCCAAGCGGTCCAGTACCTCCTCCTCCTCTGATTCTTCCTCCTCCTCTTCGTCATCCTCCTCCTCTTCCTCCTCTCTATCCCCTGCCAGAGGAAGGCATGCCATTCCCGTTGCTTCTGCACTCTCATATGCTATTCCCCCAGAGCGCTTATGGCAGCGGGTTCCAAGGTCCCTGCGCAAAAAGGTCCTACGGAGGCGGTACTTCGGCATCTTCAAGCTGGCCAAAGGATGACGCAGATGACACGTGAAGAAGGGCGTAAAAAAGGGCGATCTACTACCAGAACACAACAAAATATTGCCACGCAACTTGGCCTGTTGGGTCACATCCTATGCACACATGATAAGCATCGTGCATAGGAAACAGCCTGACCAGATCGACCCCATGCTCTGCTATCTGGAAACAGTGCTCACCATCTATCGGGAGCACGAAGGCTATGCCTGGCTGGCGTACAATGAGCACTTCAGGGACAAAATGGAGGCGAACCCTACCATGGCGTGGGATATGGACAACGGAGGTCTGTGGTTACGCAATGTCCTTACCAGACCCAGCACCTCTACCGGGTGTTCCACCCAACTCAGGGCACCTCCCCTCCCCGGAAATAAAAAAAGGGAGGCCTGCCACGCTCTCCCGAGAGGTGTGCTGGAAGTACAACAAAGGCAGCTGCACGTGGGAGCCAGGTGGTAGTTCCAATTTGACGCATGTTGGATGCCTTAGTAAAAGGGCCCCTCAATTTCTAGGAACTTGCTTCTGTATCGGTTAAAGTTGTGATGTTTTAATGCGCTCACATATGTTTGCTACAGCCTTTTATCTATTTTTTTATTATATTTTGATGGTTTATTTATTTACTATGTTTATTTTTATTATTTATATTATGTGATTTTGCAGATCACATTATTCGACTCTAGAAGCAGGCGTATGTGTCGCCAAAAACACAGAACTGCATTGAGTCATTGTTACACTAGTTTAATAAACCACACGTGTTGGAACTACATTGGTCTCCCCCCCCCCCCCCTTTCTTTTTGTTTGAGCTTCTGTGTTTTGCTGGCAAAAGGGATACTTCTGTTGTTTTTTGTTGTCTTTAAAAATGATTGGGTCAGAATATTTAACAGAAAAAATGTATTGGTATTTATTACCTGAGATGTTTGGTCAAATGAAACCAAAATGTTGGTTATGCCATCAGGAAACCCACACATCATGCAAAACTGATACTGAATACTTTCTTTGCAAATAGTTCCTAAGTTTTGCATCTTACTGCTATTGATTATGAGTAATAAATAGAAATAAAACAAAATTTAAAAAGAGGATACCTTTTCTTATTGAACTAAATACATTTGTTTTATAGCTTTTGAAGGCCAGAATCTTCTTCTTCTTCTGGTCAGGAATGAGCAAAAGATGAAAATATCAGAATATAAAAGTGAAACTAAAAGCATTTCAGTGACAGAGCTCTGTGTTTCCTATCACATTGTATGTGAACTTCTAATCACCCAACTACCTCTTCCTGTTTCTCACCCTCACTATCTTTCCCTGTGAGACTATCATTGGAATATATCTGAATATTGGCCAGTACCAAGTTAACTTCTGAGTTGGTAGATATGTGAATATTCAATGCCGGGATCCACACATGCCTGACATTGAATATCCAGGGTTAGTTCAGTCCATGGCTGTAAGCAGCTTACAAGCCACTTA
Organism: Microcaecilia unicolor; assembly: GCF_901765095.1. Lineage (NCBI taxonomy): Eukaryota > Metazoa > Chordata > Amphibia > Gymnophiona > Siphonopidae > Microcaecilia > Microcaecilia unicolor. The sequence goes on along the minus strand of NC_044034.1, from coordinate 258,127,713 downwards.
CTGCTACAAGCTGAATATTACCCCCTTTGCTACTATTAACAGTAGAGTTTGACCCTGTAAAATTACCATTAAATTTGGATTTCTGTTACTTAACTTCTAAGGCTATGAGTGGGTCAAATCAGAGCAAGATTTGTGAAGGCTGCCATGCAGGACAGGCATGACACATCCTAAATTTAATGAAGAGGTCAGGCAAACGCAGTTTGGTTAGACACAGGTTTTTTGTAATGGTCATGAACCTGGGTCTCTGCATGGGCTTTCTTGTTTAACAGCTTGACCTTCTAGCAGTAGCATTGTAAGACTACTCTAGGAGGCTAAGACTGTCATTTTGAAGATAAGAGCTGCTAAGGCAACAGCATTCAGGATTATTCCTACCCCTCAAACTCTCCCAAACTAACCACCAAAGAGATCCTTATAGAAGTCAAGAAGGTGCAGGGGGCGATGGAGTTATATTAAAAATCTGTAATCTATCATTACAATTGTCTTCATTCAATTCCAAAATGGCTACATGACCCCTAGTGGTAATCTTTCAGTACCACTGCTAAGGGGCCATCGGTGCCATCTTGGAATTGAGTGCTGACCCGAGTAGCAGCAGAGGAGAAATGCTGCCACCTAGGTCCACTGGGCTACTAATGGAGCCCTCTAAGTCCAAGGAGAGGGTATGGTTACGGGGCTAGAGGCAGGGTTTTCAGCTCAGAAGGGCAAGAGTTAGGGAAGTGGCCAGGATAGTTGTGCAGGGGGCTAGTTTCTTAAAGGGGATGTCAAGACTGTCATAGGGAGGAGTTCTAAGGCTGTCAGGGTGTTGGTTGGGAGGATGCAGGGTTTGTTTGGGGATCAGATTTCTGTTGGCGGATTGAAATTTGTGATTGGGAGGGGGGTCGGGTTTCTGTTGGGGGAGGACCAAGAACTAGTAGCACCACCATGGGTAGCTGTCATCTGTTAATGCACCGTCACAAATATCATGCCCAGGCTAATAACTCAGCGAGCCCACACTATGGGCCCAATCATGTAATGGAGTGGCTGTACATTAACTGTGGACCTTGTACGCTAAATGCAGGACAGATGCAGGGTACACCTATTGCATTTACCATATAGCCATTGCACTTACCGCAAGACAATTTGGTCTTAACCGTTCAATAACGGCAAACTTACCACAGTTTAGTTGAAGGGTCCTTAAAATGTCTTCTCAGTATCTGACAGCAGCCAAAGAACCAAACAGAATGTTAAGAATTATTAGGAAAGAAACAAAGAATAAATCAAAGAATATCATAAGGCTTCTGTATTACTCCAAGGTGCACTTTTGAACTTGTGTGCATTTCTGGTGGACACATCTCAAAAAATATATAGTGGAATTACAAAACCTCCGTCTAGGTGCAGCTTGTCAATTTGTTATGCTAAACTTTAATCTATCCTGAAAACTTTATTATGGCTCCAATTCCTAGAATACTTATCTTAAAATTGCCTTGAAAAATGATGATCAAACTATCTAGCAAAAACCTTGGTTTCACCCCAAAGCTGCATCAGGAACATTTAATTTTAATAAACATGTTTTCCATACAAAGACAATTCATGATTCTTTTATAGTAATCAATGATAGCATTTATAGCCACTCAAAATATTGTGCCGAAATAGAACATAGCTATTGTTATTTTTTCAAGCTATAAAACAAGGAAACTGGTGCTCTTATTACAAAAAAAAATAAGTGCTACCAAGACCCAAACCCAATCCTAGCTAACTAAGGGCCTCTTTTGCAAAGTCACGCTAGTGATTCCTGCACGGTAAATGAGAGTAAACCCACAGAAATTGAATGGGTTTCCTCTCATTTACCGCACAGGAATCGCTAGTGTGGCTTTGTAAAAGCCCTAAATTGTCCTACTATAAGTTGGGCTACTTTACTGGTCAAATGATTAGTGCAGCAGCCAGAAAACCAGTGGAAGTGAGTTTAATTCCCACTGCAGTTCCTTGCAACCATAGGCAAATCACTTAATCCTCTATTCCTGCAGGTACAAAAAATCTTACGTTGACAGCCCAAGGGACAGAAAATATACCTATGTATAGTATATAAACCAATTTGGTTATACCACAGAAAGGCAGTATATCAAAACCCTTTCCATCTATTCTTTTTATTTTAAATGTACAGACAAGCATGCCATTCAAGTTTCAAATGTAATTCATATGCTTCAATATGTTTCAATCTGTAAATCATCTCTGCACCAAACAAAACAAAGCTTTATCTTGATCACCTCCTCTGATATTTCTAGGGACAATATCAATAATAAAATATGCCAGAGCATTGAAAAGATGTTTATTTTTCAGAACAATGCACAGCTAATGGTGCTTCTGTACTTTGCTTTTTATAGCTCTGCTCTGCAGTTCTTACTGTAAGTTTGTATAAACGATTATCTTTAATTTCTCAAAGTTGTAGTTGTGATGGGTACAAAATCTTTTTTTGAATTGCAATTTATAGGGAATACTATATGTAGAATTGCATTTTAGAAAGGACACCCAGCTCAGAATACGGACATCCAGGTCAGACCATCACTGGTGGTGCTAGTATTTTAGATCAGGATCTGTCAACAAACAGCCTATTCTAAAATACGTGAGACATGGACATCCATGTGCTGGTGACATCCAGCATGAACATCCGTTTTACACACTGAAAGGTCCAAATTATTAAAAGGGCAATCGAGGGACATGGATGTCATTGCAATAACCTAGAAATGTCCATATGGAGTGCAGGAGTAGCTTAATGATGAAAGCAGTAGGCTGAGAACCTGGGGCCTCTGATTCAAATCACAGTACAAATCAAATCAAGTTTTCCTGAGGACGTCCTTGCAGGATGTCCTGGCAAAGGGGCGGGGAAACCCGTATTATTGAAACAAAATAGGCGGCCATCTTTTGTTTCGATAATACGGTCAGGGACACCCAAATCTCAACATTTAGGTCGACCTTAGAGATGGTCGTCCCCGGTTTTCGGCGATAATGGAAACCGAGGACGTTCATCTCAGAAATGACCAAATCCAAGCCCTTTGGTCGTGGGAGGAGCCAGCATTCGTAGTGCACGGGTCCACCTGATATGCCAGGACACCAACCGGGCACCCTAGGGGGCACTGCAGTGGACTTCAGAAATTGCTCCAAGGTGCATAGCTCCCTTACCTTGTGTGCTGAGCCCCCCAAAACCAAATCCCCACAACTGTATAACACTACCATAGCCCTAAGGGGTGAAGGGGGGCACCTACATGTGGGTACAGTGGGTTTCTGGTGGGTTTTGAAGGGCTCACATTTACCACCACAAGTGTAACAGGTGGGGGGGATAGGGATGTGTCCGCCTGCCTGAAGTGCTCCAGGGACCTGCATACTGCTGTCATGGACCTGAGTATGACATTTGAGGCTGGCACAAAATATTTTTAAAGATGTTTTTTTAGGGTGGGAGGGGGTTAGTGACCACTGGGTGAGTAAGGGGAGGTCATCCCTGATTTCCTCCGGTGGTCATCTGGTCAGTTCGGGCACCTTTTTGAGGCTTGGTCACAAGAAAAAATGGACCAAGTAATGTCGGCCAAGTGCTTCTCAGGGACGCCCTTCTTTTTTCCATTATCAGCCGAGGACACCCATGTGTTAAGCACGCCCCAGTCCCGCCTTCGCTATGCTTCCGTCACACCCCCGTGAACTTTGGTCGTCCCCGCGACGGAAAGCAGTTGAGGATGCCCAAAATCGGTTTTCGATTATGCTGATTTGGGTGACCCTGTGAGAGGGACGCCCATCTTCCGATTTGTGTCAAAAGATGGGTGCCCTTCTCTTTTGAAAATAAGCCTGTTAATATTTCACACTCTTTGGGATGGCTCCTTTGTCTTTGATATATTCACTGCTTATTTCCAGGATAAGCAGCATAAAATGTGTTGTACTATTTTGGGATCTTGCCAGGTACTTGTGACCTGGATTGGCCACTGTTAGAAACAGGATGCTGGGCTTGATGGACCTTCAGTTTGTCCCAGCATGGCAATACTTATATGCTTAATTTTGCCATTGTTGGATAGATCTTCTCGGTCTGCTTATCAAATGAGTCTTCACTTCCCATCACCTGATTACATTAAACATATTCATTCTCCCTTGAACTCTTTACCAAGCACTGAAGATATGGGATTCTTTGCCATCTAATATCAAGTTACAAGCAAATTATTCAAGTTTTAAAAAGAAAATAAAAACTTTCTTATTTAGTCAATTTTTAGAAGGTTTAAATTTTAAAGTAAAAATTTGCATTTCCCCAGTAGATATCTTTGGTTATTTATTCCTGTTCTCCACATTGAACTTTTATAAGGTAATTGCAGAATGCAAGTGCAGCATTACATTGTTGTATTGTATTATAGAGAGGTTCAATACCTTGCAGCAGACCTGTTTCAAAAACATTTAAAATTCAATCATTCATTATAATTGTGTAGATTTTTATCGTACACGACATGGAATTGTCTGAACCAGACTTGTAGTTTTAAATATTCCCCTTGATACTGAGCTGTGGTGGTCAGTGCTTGATTTAAATTCTGGCCACAGTCTCTCATGGATATTTAGGGGCCCTGCAGTGTCCTCAGTGCGTGGATTTGCCATGTGCCAAGATCCCTTTTACCACAGCAGGGTTTTTGTGGAAAAAAAGGAAATGATTATGCGGTAAGTACATTGCATACGAACTGCATAGAAAAACATCTTAAAAATCAGTTTTCAAAATAACGATCTGGACATTTTGGCAAAAGAAAAAATGTCCATCTGACGCTTTCAGGCTCATTTTCAAAAGAGAAGGACGCCCATCTTTTGACACAAATCAGAAGATGGGCGTCCTTCTCACAGGGTCGCCCAAATCGGTATAATCAAAAGCCGATTTTGGGCGTCCCCAACTGCTTTCCGTTGCGGGGATGACCAAAGTTCACGGGGGCGTGTTGGAGGCATAGCAAAGGCGGGACTTGGGCATGCCGAAAACATGGGCGTCCTCGACCCATAATGGAAAAAAAGGGTGTCCCTGATGAGCACTTGGATGACTTTACTTGGTACCAAATCAAAACTCTAGCAAAAGAATAATTAGTGCTTAATTAGTAAAGTGGAGAGAAAGCCCTCAGAAACCACAGGTAAACTACCTGAGGTTTAGTGCGTGGTTATGGACTATTCACTTTGATCTATAACACATGCTACGATTTTGTCATTGGGCAAAAAACTCCACATAACACGGGCTACAAAATGTTATGCCTCAAAAATGTAAATAAACAAAGTGAATCACTCCTCAAACATTTAGATGGATTTTTCACTCATAATGTCACTTTCTATCGGCAACCTTAATCACATCAGCATAACAGAAAAAGACTTGCACTTAGCTTAAATCAAGCACTCATCATTGTCCATTCAACGGGGAACCTCCGTTTCACCTAGAAACACGGCTTCTTCAGGAACGGAGTGCTATAAACTTGAGCTGAAGGTCTGAAACAGACAAAATGTGTCACAAAATTGTAGTTATAAGGAGAGAAATCTTCACAATATCAAAACCGCACAGGAAAAATCACCTCACGAACAGGCATACTTGAAGTGGAAGCACTGAGCATTTCAATATGGCGCCTCAGCGTTCACGTACAAACAGCTGATAGAAATACTTGCGTGAATGTAACATAATGGGCGTTAGTAAAAATTGTGCCAATCAATGGAATTGTTTAGCCCATTCGGTTCCAAAGTACCAAGTTCAAAAATCCACCTCTCCTTCCTCCTCAATAAATTAAGTTTGCGGTTCCCGCCTCTATGGGAAGTCTCAATCAGATCTATAGCGAAACATCGCAAATCTTCAAATTTATGGTTGTGTGCAATACAGTGTTCCACAATTGGTTCCTTGACTGCTGATCTACGGATATTGGATCTATGTTCCAAAATCCTAACCCTCACCGGTCTCGCCGTCACGCCAATGTACGTTTTGTTACAGGGACAGTTTAAAGAATACACAACATGATCAGAAGAGCAGTTGGTGAAATGTGACAACTTGTACAGTCTTTTGGTTCTGGGATTAACAAATTGTTTGATCTGCTTGGTAATGTTGCATATTTGGCAATGACCACATTTAAAGTGTCTGGGGACTTTTTTTATGTTTACTGATAGTAGAAGGTCTTACATCTGCCGGGTTGACAATCTCTTTGATGTTGTTTGTCCTGGCAAAAGCAATGCACAAATTGACGTTTTCAAATGTACATGTAGATTTCATAATCTCCCATCTTTTCTTGATTATGTTCGCAAGATGGGGACTGTGCTCATTATATTGCATAACCATGGTGAGTGTATTATCCTCTGTTTGACGTTTCAAGGTATTGGATAAAAGTAGATTCCTGTCATTATATTTCGCCCTCCGATACGCATTCTTGAGAACCCCTGTCTAGTAAATTTGACATTAAATTGTTGGCTTGAATTTTGAATGTGGGCAAATCAATGCAGATGTGTCTCAATCTGAGCATCTGAGAAAAAGGAAGACTGTTTTTAAGATGTGTGGGGTGGCAACTCGAGTTGTGCAGGAAAGTATTTCTTTTGTAACAAATTTATTTGAAACAATTCTGACCTCTACATCTAGATAATGGATGCATTCAAAAGAGTGTTGCTCAGTAAATTGAATATCTTGGTTGCAACTGTTTAGCCAATTCATAAATTTCTGAAGGTCTATCAATGAACCCCCCCCCCCCCCCCCCAAAGCATGAAAATGTCATCAATATATCTCCACCATGGGGTGCAGTGTTCCTGTCAGTTTTTATTTTATATTTTTATATGCCGTGTAAACTGCTTGGAAAGGCATTCTTATTAGGTGGCATATTAAGATTTTAATAAACTTGGAAACGTGTCTCCAGGGGCAAGTACCAAGAAGGGAAAGGATAAGAAGGCCATAGTATCTGGTAATTCAATCATTAGGCATGTAAGTGGCTGGTTGATATGATGATCACTTAGGGCCCTTTTACTAAGCCGTGTAGGCACATACGCATATCCTATGTGCGTCAATTTGGAATTACCACCCAGCTACCGCATGGCTCGGGTGGTAATTTTGTTTTTTACGCGTGTCCACTACGTGCACCGGAAAATAATTTTTATTTTCCTGTGTGCAGCGGAAACCGGGCAGTAATCACCATTCTACGTGCATAGATGATTACTGCACTGTTACTGTGTGAGATCTTACCACTAAATCAATAGTTGGTGGTAAGGTCTCAGACCCAAAATAAACACGTGCCAATTTTTATTTTGCCACAAGTCCATTTTTGACAAAATTTTTTAAAAAGGCCTTTTTTTTACAGGCATATTGAAAAATGGATCTGTGCACACCCAAAACATACACTTACACTAGCACAGCTCAATTTCAGTGCATCTTAGTAAAAGGACCCCTTAATAACTTGCCTATCTGTTGCAAAGGTGACAGACCTCATGTCACGTGGATGATATTTTACATTACTGAGAAGGAGCTAGGCATATTTTATTGATAGATGTAGATATAGGATGAGCATTCTATTATATTCTATTCTGTGACTGATATGCTGCTTTTATCTCAGCAATTCAAAGCGGATTAGAAAATTTAACACATTCTTAGCTGGAAGGAATTACATCAGATTAGAGAAACAGGTACAATTCAAATGTCTTTTTCCTGTGATTAGTAAATGAAAACGAGCAGAAAAGCACAAAATTTCATGGTTTATGTTTGTGTGCCATCAATATTGCACTCCATAAACGAGAACATGTTTTCAAAAGAGTGTTGACTCTTTTGAAAGAGCATAAACTATTCACAATGAGCATGCACAATTCAGGAAGAGTAAGCACTAATTCATTATAGTATGTGCATGTGTGAACAGTTGTGTATGTGTAAATAGTGCTCCCATGTGTACGCTGTTGAGAGAGTGTGCACTCATTCTAAATAGTGCACATTCTTTCTGAAGTGTGCACTGTTCATAAATGATGTGCAGTCTTTCAGAAGAGTGCACAATCTTTCTGAAAGAGCGCTCACTCTTAAAGATAGTGCTCCTATGATGACAAAAAAAAAAGTCAAACAACAAATAGGAATATTCCTGGAAAAGGCACAGGAAATGACACGGAACAACATTTTCTGGCTGCATATCCATTTGGGGATACCAATGACATAGGAAAATGCAGGAGGGAGGTTCTGGAAAGCAAATTTAGACATTTGTGACCATCTTTGGGAAAAGGTAACTAAAATCAGCAGAAACAAGGGATGATGATTTTTATGAATTCTGTTAGAGCAAACAATTTGTAATTCCCCATCCTTTTATGTGAAAAAAATCAAAAAGTTACAAAAGTTCAAACATAACTTTTGCAGATTTCTTATGGACCCATGACATGATATGAGAAATCAAACATTCTCAACATTTTGGATTTGTTACTGTGGACAATTATTTTCAAAGTTATGTGGGTTCCTATGGAACTTTGTAAGTCTGTTTTGGAAATGAGCTAGTCACCTTTCTCAGAGATAGTCTGAATCATAGTTACCTGATGCTAGAGTACACCTCATGAGTCAGCACTCAAGAAAAAGATCTAGGTGTTATTGTAGGAATATGCTGAAATCTTCTGCCCAGTGTGCGGCCGCAGCCAAAAAAGCAAACAGGATACTAGGAATTATTAGGAAAGAGTTGCAAAATAAAAGCCAATAATATTATAATGCCTCTGTATTGGTCCATGGTGCTACCTCACCTTGAGTATTGCATTCAATTCTGGTCACTGTTTCTCAAAAAAGATATAGCGGAATTAGAAAAGGTTCAAAAAAAGAGTGACAAAAATGATAAAGGGTCTTTTGATCCCCTTCAATTTATCAGCTGCATTTGATATAGTGAACCATTAAATTGAATTCAAAGTTTGGTATCTCAAGTTATTCAGGATGTGGTAGCACATTGGTTTTAGTCATTTCTGACCAGGGGTGGACTGAGAGTGGTCTGGGCCCCCCGACTGGTCACTGCCCAACACCCCTCCTACCACTGCAGCTGACACCCCCGCTGCCCCAGTCCTACCTGAGGGGTCCTGGTAGTCTGGTGGCCTCTGCGGGGGTGGGGGTGTGGGGATGGAGGAGCATGTTTTTTCCTGCCTGCTGCACTGCCGCTATTCCCCTGCCTGCCAGTGCCACCATGTTTTCAAAATGGCGGCCAAGACTTCCTACGGAGACTTCCACAGAGAGTCTTGGCCACCATTTTTAAAATACAGTGGTGCAGAGTAGAGGGGAATAGCAGCAGCCCAGCGGGCCGAGCAGGAAAGAACATATTCTTTCCTGCTGAGGCCACTAGATCACCAGTGGCGTGCTGGGCATCCAGGCAGAGCTTCTGGGCCCCCTAGATCCACTGGGTCCTCAGGTACTGCCCGGTTGTCCAAATGATCAATCTGCCCATTTCTGACAGATTGCTATGAAGGATCTCCACTTAGTGCAATTTTATTTAAAGTGTACCATCAGCCCCTAGAAGAAATATTACAGCTGTGTGTAGTTTTTGTTTTTGCTGAAGCTGCTCTTGGAAGTAATGTATAAATCTATAGATATTCTGGAAAGATGTACAGTTAGAACGTCAAGTAATATGGTCAGAAATAAGTTAGAACTGAATATAGAAGAGAAATTTTGAGGGCAATTCTATACAGGAGTGTCTATATTTAGGTGCCTACTTATAACCTATTCTATACTGTGTCCAGAAAAAATGGAATGCCCAACATTTTTCCAAATAACCCAAAAATGTCCTACTGCAGCAGAAACCTCTGCCTGAAATTCAAAACATTTCTGAGATGGAGCTCCAGCTCACAAAACAGTTGAGCTCTTAATTAATGAAACTTGAGCCAACAGCTCAGTGGCATCAAAGACTTTGTGAATGTGTCAAGGTTGAAGGAGGATGCTTTGAATACAAATTATGAATTGTCTAAGAAAAGAAAGCCCATTATCTTAATGTGTTTTCAAAGATCATACTAGATCTTTAAACAATTGCAATTTGCAGAGTATTTTGAAACTAAGTAAAGGGTCCTGTTTTTTTCTGGACACTGCGATAAAGAACAGGTTGCATGCACTTTTCTATAACCAGTGTAACACTAGTGTTATCTAAATCGGTCTCGGAGTACTCCCTTGCCAGTCAGGTTTTCAGAATATCCACAATTAATATGCATGAAAGAGATTTGCATACAATGGAGGCAGTGTATGCAAATCAATCTCATGCATATTCATTGTGGATATCCAAAAAACCTGACTGGCAAGGGGGTACTCCGGGACCAAGTTGGGAAACACTGACTTATACCAGCCATAGGTTTGGTGTAAATGATCATGTAGATTGCTTGTAGATTACAGAATTCTATAATCTAAGCATGTAATTTTGTGTCTACCTATACTCTCCCCAGACTCCACCTATGTGAACACCCACCCTTAAACTACATGCCATTGCATTTTGGTGCTATTTATAGAATAGCTCATAGCCAGAATACTGGTATATATGTGTCTATTTGTATGTGACAGTATTTAGTTGTTTTAGTACTTTTCTGGATGAGGCCAAGCCAGCGGTGACATCTGTCACCCCTTGATCGCCAGGGTTAGCACTTTTCTAGTCTAAACCTTGGTGCTGTTTTAAAAGCATTACTCCTAGAGAGGTAATTGTTCTGGCTTATTTTGTTACATTGATGCTACCGTAGATGGTATTAAATCTCAAATTCAGACTAAAATCAGAAAGCTAGGTAACAGTGGTATAAAATACCCATAGTCCTTTGTGGGTTGTTAGATAGTTATGCTGTTTTGTGAACTCAGTGAATCTCAGGAATATACTAAAAGAAACAGTTTCAATCCATCTGAATCACTGTAACACAATCTGTGGGACTTCTGAACAAACTTCTTGGAAAATTGCAAGTAAGTACTCCAAAATAAGGCAGTAAAATCAATCAATAATCATAAAGCTTGGGACATAACATTGCCTATATTAACAGTTCTCCATTGACTGCCAGTTGTACAGCGGATTCAGTTTAAAATTTCCTGCTTAGCTTTACCAGCATTAAAAGGGATCGAGCCAATGTATTTATGAGAAAAAAAAACTGCTTAGTATTCACCCTCTTGGCTGTTACAATCAAGTCAAGATAAATGGAGGGTTATGACCTTGGCAAGCACACGATAGTCACATAAAAATGAGACTGTTTACCTTTCCAGGAAGTTATGGAACTTCATGCTTTTTAATTTGAGAGAAATTGATATCATTAATTATCTGAATCTCCCCCCCCCCCCACCCCCAACATTGGAGGCATTCTTGTTCTTATGTACTGAAGGGCTGTGTATACAGCCCACCTGAGGAAGGCAGACCACTGTTGGCTAAAGAGAAAAAGGATATAACATTAGACTATTTAGTGGCCGTTTAGGTTAGATGAGGATATATTCATTTTTATTATGTAATTTTAATATAAAGATTGACTTACTTTATAGACAACATTACTACCATGGTCCATGCAGAGTTGTACCTGATGCTCTCTGCAGGTTGCATCCCTCTATGTCCCATGAAAGTGTGAACTAGTGGTAAAATATTGAACCTTAATGAAGGGGTCCTTTTACTCAGCTGTAGCAAAAGGGGGCCTGCGCTAGCATCAGCGTGTGTTTGTGACACATACTGAGGCAGATAAAAGGCTGTCTCTCTCTCTCTTTTTATAAAGAAATGGCCATGCAGTAAGTGAACCACTTACCACATGGCCATTTTGGGAAGGAGAACTTAACATCATCCATTGAGGTAGTGGTAATGGCTCCTGTGCTAACCTAGCGTTAACCATGTGCTGCCCGATTATTGCCGGGTAAGCACCAGCAGTACAAAAATAGAAAATATTTTTGTAGTGCTGGATATGGAATGTGCTGGGGGTGGGAAATACTGCTGGGCCCTTGCGGTAGCCCGGCAGTAGTTCTGGATTGGCGTGCAGCAAGCTCATTGCCATTCGCCAACCTTTTAGTATAAGGGTCCCCAAATTAATGCACACATTAGTAACTCTAGTTGTTAGTTTATTATCTTAGGTGCCCTTTTACTAAGCTGTGTTAGGCACTAATGTGAGCCTAACACAGCTTAAAATGATATACTGTGGGATATTTCAGGCATACTGTGGTAACTGCTAAATGTTAATGAATAGTTAAGCTCTGGAATTCTTTGCCAGAGGATGTGGTAACAGTGGTTAGCATATCTGGATTTAAAAAAGGCTTGGACAAATTCCTGGAGGAAAAGTCCATAGTCTACTATTGAGACAGACATGGGAAACAACTTCTTGCCCTGCGATGTGTAGTATGGAGTTTCTACCAGGTACTTGTGACCTGGCTTGGCCACTGTTTGGAAAACAAGATATTGGGCTAGATGGTCCATTAATCTGACACAGTATGGCTACTGATATGTTCTTATGTATGCAAAAAATATTTTTGAAGGGTGCATCAGGGGTGCAGAGTGAACATTACTGCACTAAATATAGTTCTGTAATATTACTTTAACTTTAACACAACACATTAACTTCTTCCAGTAAAATGTTGGCATCCCCAGAACAGTTTTGAACAATTCGGAGCCATTCGGTAACGAAACTAGCTCCGTATCTTATTCCCAATTACCCCCCTTCAGTCCATGTGACTCACGGTACCGTCAAGCCACAGTTCACTCGTGGCGGTTCCACCCATGAGTTACTCTTTAATCAAACATTTTTTAACCAAACAGTAACTTCACCGCACCTGGAGCCTCTTTCCTCAAATCCCGCCACAAGCAGTGACAGATTATATCTTGTCACCGCTCCCCCTCATTTAATGCTGCGGCCAAATCCCTCTTCAAACACTCTTCCAACAAATCCTGAATAGTACTAATAAAAATGTCCAGATCAATCTTAGAAAGATGCACCCCATCATTATGGTAAAATCCAACACAATCAGCAGATATAAGATCACTAACTAGCACCAAACCCCCCAACCTACATATAAATTTAGAAATTTCAGCATTCATTCTACAACGCAAACGCTCAATACCCAAAGGGTTTCTTGCTCCTTTCCACACTCTACTAGGAAGAATATGGGACCACACAATCCAGGTATTAGGGAATTGACACATAACAGATATCAAATCCTGCTTCATAATACGTATCAATTCAACTCCTTTCACTGTACATAAATCATTACCACACCAGATGAATACAAATTAAAACAGGTGAAGAAAATCTGCTGGTTTGAAGTAACATAGGCAACAGTTGGCTCCAAGACATGCCTCGAATGGCCAACCAGCAGATACGAATCCCATGTTCTACCAGTCCCAAATTGGGTCCCCAGCTTGATTCTCGATCCTGTTTATGTGCCCACAGAGCCACACACAGATGTCCGGCAGTAATGAATCTGAAAAGGAAACTATAAAACACAATCAACAATCAGCAGTGGAATCAAAACAATCCCTAACATATCCCTTATACCTGTTAGAGCGCCATCTCCCCAGATGCTGAATTAAGGAAGGAGAACCACCTTCTCTGGCTGCATGAGAAGCAGCACCAATCCTAAAGGAATGCATCCCATACTGCCCAGGATCACATCCTATACATTGCAAGCCTTTTTAAAACAGTGCAGCAAACTGATATCGAGTTAAAGGACTCCCATTTTTATGAAGTAGCCACCAACCACCACCTTTTGGTCGCAGAGAATTATACAATTTCGCAGATTGCATAGGACAAACTGCTAAAGACTTAGAACGCTTCAGCAGAATCCATGCACCTCTACCTTCTTGATCCGTTTTAGACTTGCGAAAGTAAAATGCAACAAATTCTTTCACAATATAACATCAGTATTCTGTAAACCTTCCAAACCCATTGAACCCTTAGAAAATGCCACCAACTCCCCAACTCTGCAACTACAAATGCCACTTGGAACAAAGTCACTTCGTACTCCGAAAAACATATTGACGGTAATACCCTACACAACTGCACTATTTGCACATAAAATAAAGGAAGACTTACCATTCTAGCACGATAAGAAAATTCAGACCTTGAGTAACCACAGAGTAATTTGCGGACAAAAAATGAAACCTGCCAGCTTAGACACAAATGTTATAGCTGCCAGAGATTGTGATACCATACCAATAGACCATCGTTGAGCAGCTGCAAAAAATATAAATTGCACCACTCGCTCCTCCAAAATCAGCAAAACAAACTCAACTTGTCTCTCTTCTAAAAAGGTGAAAAAACGGCGCCATCCCGCACCATAAGTCTTCCATGTGTTTGATGCCAAAGCCCTCATTAACAAGACCTCACAGCCACGTGGAAAATGTTCCACAACTCTTCTGACATCCTTGAAGGAAAAATGTCTGTTAATGGAGCCAAAGCTCGGAATTGAGTCAACTGCAAACAAGATAATTAATCAGCAACGCAAAAGCCATGACGAAGAAGATGCTCAACATGATGTGGATATTAAAAAGAGTAAAACCATTCCTCCCCCCAAAAACGTTCTGCAATCTGGTACAATCCACAGTACTCACCCATGCAACAGTATCTTCATTGGTTGTAATGCCCAAATTAAAAAAAAAACTCCAAACCGCCCAAAACACGGCAGCCAGACTCATTTTTGGCAAATCACGGTTCGAAAGTGCAACAGCTCTCCGTGAAAAGCTCTACTGGCTCCCCATCAAGGAACGAATAAACTTCAAAGTCCACACACTGATCCACAAGATCCTCCATGGAGAATCTCCAAGTTACATGACCAAACTAATCAACCTTCCAGCCAGGAACGGGTCCAAATCTTCTCGAACATATCTCAATCTTCACCTGCCTAATTGCAAAGGTCTCAAATACAAAACTTACTATGCATCCAACTTCTCTGTTATAGGCAGCCAACTCTGGAACACCATACCAAGATTCAGCCAAACAACAAATGAACATCTACGCTTCCGAAAGCTGCTGAAAACATACCTCTTCAAACAAGCCTATCCAAATGACCCAACTTAATTTACAATCCTAATCCACACCACTAACATTAAACATGCCTCGACCCTTCCCCCACATCTCTTCCTCTTGTCCTTCTCTATACAATTGTACTATCTTTGTGATACTTTTACCCATACATTGTATTACCTCTTTGATACTTTGTACCCATACATTGTGTTATTTCTGTGATACTTTGTACCCATACCTTGTAAGCCGCACTGAACCTGCTATTGAGCGGGAAAGAGCGGGGTATAAATGGTATAAATAAATAAATAAATGTCATTGTGAATACCAGGGACATGCCTAGCTGTTAACCATACATTCATTTCCAAACAGTGTAATACAATTAAACATAACAGTTCTACCAACAATGGACAGTGAGAATATTTTCTGTTTATAGCCCACACCACTGCTGTATTATCTGTACTATACCATAATACGACGATTACGGAATCTATCACCCCATACACCCAGTGCCACCCACACCGGAAACAATTCCAACAGAGCAATATTAGAACACCAACCAGCTGCTTTTCACCACTGGGGCCAAGATTCCACACACCAAGAACCACCAAAATATATCTCAAATCCAATTTTCCCAGAGGCATCTGTATATAATTGCTAATCAATAGTGGACACAACTGCTTCTTGACAAACACATACCCCATTAAATGATGTCAAAAACTGCTGCCAAATACGCAAATCTTCTTTCACCCCTCTTGTTAAACGTACACGAAAATGTGATCGACACAAACCAATGGACAACAACACCAACCTTCTAGAAAATACCCGCCCCATGGTAATGACTTTGGTAGCAAAATTTAAATGACCAACTAACGATTGAATTTCCTTCAATGTAATCTTTCGCTTAGAATAAGCCAAATCATTCTCTTCCCGTAGTGCTACAATTTTTTCTTTAGGCAATCGAGATTCCATTTTTACAGAATCCAATTCAATTCATAAGAAAATCAAGGTAGTAGTCGGCCCTTCAGTCTTAACTGATGTAAGAGGAACACCCAACTCCTCTGCCACACAACGAAAAGCGGACATCGAGGCAGCACACTGACCCAAATTACTAGGTCCCCCAAACCAAAAATCATCAAGATAATGAACGATCAAATCCATCCCACTGACCTGGACAACTACTCAATGTGATCCTTAAAAATCTAACTTGCTAGGTGTGTCTCCAGAAGGTGACTGTGAAACACTATGCAACATAGAGGGGCATAATCGAATGGGGACGACCATCTCTAAGGGTGTCCATCTCTAAGGACGTTCCGGCGAAGGGGTGGGGAAACCCATATTATCGAAACAAGATGGATGTCCATCTTTCGTTTCGATAATATGGTCGGGGATGCCCAAATCTCAACATTTAGGTCGACCTTAGAGATGGTCAACCTAAATGTTGAGATGGTCAACCTTAGAGATGGCCGTCCCCGGTTTTTGGCCATAATGGAAACCGAGGACACCCATCTAAAAAATGACCAAATCCAAGCCAATTGGTCATGGGAGGAGCCAGCATTCATAGTGCACTGGTCCCCCTCACATGCCAGGACACCAACCGGGCACCCTAGGGGGCAATGCAGTGGACTTCACAAATTGCTCCCAGGTGCATAGCTCCCTTACCTTGTGTGCTGAGCCAACCCCCCATAAAACCCACTCCCCACAACTGTACACCACTACCATAGCCCTTAGGGATGAAGGGGGACACCTAGATGTGGGTACAGTGGGTTTGTGGTGGATTTTGGAGGGCTCACATTTACTACCACAAGTGTAATATGTGGGGGGATGGGCCTGGTCCGCCTGCCTGAAGTGCACTGCACCCACTAAAAACTGCTCCAGGGACCTGCATACTGCTGTCATGGAGCTGGATATGACATTTGAGGCTGGCATAGAGGCTGGAAAAAATGTTTTTAAAAAATTTTTAGGGTGGGAGGGGGTTGGTGATCACTGGGGGGTAAGGGGAGGTAATCCCCGATTCCTTCCGGTGGTCATCTGGTCAGTTCGGGCACCTTTTCGAGGCTTGGTTATGAAAAAAATTGGACCAAGTAAAGTCGGCCAAATGCTTGTGAGGGACGCCCTTCTTTTTTTCATTATCAGCCAAGGACGCCCATCTCTTAACCACGCCCCGCCCCGCCTTCGGTACACTGCCGACACGCCCCCGTGAACTTTGGTCATCCCCACGACAGAAAGCAGTTGAGGACACAAAAAATTGGCTTTCGATTATGCCGATTTGGGTCACCTCGGGAGAAGGACGCCCATCTCCCGATTTGTGTCAGAATATGGGCGTCCTTCTCTTTTGAAAATAAGCTAGATAGTGTTATTCTGTAAATTATCACAATTAGCATAGAGGTTGTAAATGCTATTATAGTATTAATAATTTGTGGGACCATTTACATTTTACACGCTCAGCGGTAAATGGCATTTGTTGACCTCCATAATGCTTTCATGAAATTGTAGTGTTCTATGAAGACTAGTATAAATTTTTAATTAAACATATTAATTAAATTATGATTTGTGTTTGTTTTGGATATGCATTTTTAATTACTGGATATTTTTTTAAACCTTCATCTTGTCTTATTTAGGGCCATTTTACTAAACTACCACATGTTTTGCAATTACCGCATGTTTACGCATAAAAAACCATGTGGTAAGTGCAAAACCTTGGTGTTAAATGGAGGAGGGTATCTGTTCTACATTAACCATACAAGAAGTCAATTAATGTAGCAATTAATGCAGTGCCAGATCGTGCGGGAGTACCTGGGCTATCAGGCACTACATAAAATGCAGGCTTACTGCAAAGAAAAACAACTGAACTGACACAACAAAGCTTCCCTCTCCCCACCATGAGCATCCCTCCTCCAGAACCCCTGCCTGATATCAAATGCATCCCTCGAACCTCTGCCCAACATGAAAATCAAGAGCCTATATAGTGCCTGTTCTATAAAGGAAAGTAAGTGCTCACACCTAAATTGGTAATGCATTCACATATATGATAGTATTCTATAATTTACATGTGCAACTGCACATCCTGCCCGTGATCCACCCATACTCCACCCAAGTATGTATCTGCCTTCAAGCTGCATCTCATCCCTTTTAGGTTCTGGGTTATATAGTAGTGCGTAGCAGGAATGTTGGCATTTACACATCTATGTGCAAGTATTCTAGTCATTTACACAGGGAGGTGGCACCTAAATATTGGCCCCCATTTTATAGAATTGCCTCCGTACATGGTACTTAGAAGTTTATGTCCACAGCTGATATGTTGAAATCCTCTGCTCAGTGTGCTGCTGCGGCTATGAAAGCAAATAGAATGTTAGGTATTATTAGGAAAGGGATGGAAAACAAAAGTGAGGATGTTATAATGCCTTTGTATCGGTCCGTGGTGCGACCGCACCTGAATCTTGTGTTCAGTTCTGGTCACCGCATCTCAAAAAAGATATAGTGGAATTAGAAAAAGTACAGAGAGGGGCGACAAAAGTGATAAAGGGGATGGGACGACTTCCCTATGAGGAAAGGCTGAAGTGTCTAGGGCTCTTCAGCTTGGAGAAGAGATGGCTGAGGGGAGATATGTTAGAGATCTATAAAATAATTAGTGGAGTGGAACGGGTAGTCGTGAATCGTGTGTTTACTCTTTCCAAAAATACTAGGACTAGGAGGCATGCCATGAAACTACAAAGTAGTAAATTTAATACGGATCGGAGAAAATGTTTCTTCACTCAATGTGTGATTAAACTCTGGAATTCGTTGCCAGAGAATGTGGTAAAGGCGGTTAGCTTAACAGGGTTTAAAAAGGGTCTGGCCGGCTTCCTAAAGGAAAAGTCCATAGACCATTATTAAACTGACTTGGGGAAAATCCACTGCTTATTTCTAGGATAAGCAGCATAAAATGTATTGAGCTTTTTGGGGATCTTACCAGGTATTTGTGACCTGGATTGGCCACTGTTGGAAGCAAGATGCTGGGCTTGATGGACCTTTGGTCTGTCCCAGTGTGGCAATACTTATGTACTTAGGTAGGATCAATGTTTCATTTTGCTTATATTGGTTTATTTGTATTTTTTATTTATTTGTTACATATGGCTGTTGTATCTTTTAACTCACCTGGAATGTTTTATTTACAGACTTATACTGCCTCTCCCACAGAGTGGCTATGAAATAAGTTTGTACATATAAAATAAAAATATAATAAATAAAATGAAGGTTGTAAAGATCTATACTCTTTTAGGGCTGGGTAGGAGAATCAGAGAAGTCAAATATGCATCTGAAGAGTGGGTGGCATAGACTGAGAATTCTTTTTCTGCGCTAGGTGACCCTTTCATTTTATTCTGGTTAATGTGGGGAAAACTAACACAAAGAGATCAGTCTGTATTACCTTGGCAATGTCGTCTAGTACAGCTATGGTAATGCTGCTGGGCTCTGTATGTCATTAGTTTTATAAATCAAGTGTTGAAGCCTAGTGTAATAGTGGCATTAAGAGTTGCAGATCATTTGTGTTGCCAAGTAGGTTGAAATGGTGGTTAGTACATACTGCTTTATTCAGTTTCTTCCATTGGCACAAAACAGGAGAAAAGCCTTAGTGGAAAATAATATGTGAATTACTTTCTTTAATAGCAGGCACACCCTTTATTCAAATATACATATAAAAAAAAGAAATACAATGTAGGGTACAAAGAAGCCCTATAAAAATAAGATCTAAAGAGGAAAAAGAAAGCAAAAGAAAAGGCTGGTTCATATTTGCAGGCTCAAGGTACAGTGGCTCTTCTGCTTAAAAAGTGTCAGTTTGAAATACCATTAATGTACAGTAGAAGTGGCAGGCTTTTCTTTTTACTCCTACTGAGGCACGCCAGTAGCCATAGGCGTAGTTTGACTGTTTCATTTGGGGGGGGGGGGGGGGGGCAAAGAATGGGCGGAGCATATTAGCATATCATTTGCATATATACATATGCAAATGAATATGCTAATGTGGAGGAAGGAATTGAATTTACAGGCAAAATATCACAGATGCACATTTCAAAAAGCTGACACATTTCAATTAATAAATTATGAATAAAATACTTTTATCTACCTTTGTTGTCTGATCATTTAGTTTTTCTATTCGCTTTGGTCCCAGTGTCTTCTGTTTTATTCAGTGTCTTCTTTCCAGTAGGCTTCCCTCTGCTCCCCACCTCTCCCAGTCCCATCCATCTCCTGCTCCTTCCCTCTGCTTCCCACCCCTCCCAGTCCCATCCATCTCTTGCTCCTTCCCTCTGCTTCCCACCCCTCCCAGTCCCATTCATCTCCTGCTCCTTCCCTCTGCTTCCCACCCCTCCCAGTCCCATCCATCTCTTGCTCCTTCCCTCTGCTTCCCACCCCTCCCAGTCCCATTCATCTCCTGCTCCTTCCCTCTGCTCCCCACCCCTCCCAGTCCCATTCATCTCCTGCTCCTTCCCTCTGCTCCCCACCCCTCCCAGTCCCATCCATCTTCCCTCTGCTCCCCCCCCCCCGCGAGGTCCAAGATGGTGACTCCGTTTACCCCCTCTCTTCCTCCCTCCCTCCCTCCCTCCGCCGCAGGCAACAGTCTTCAGCTTTTTCAGCATTCCTGGCAGCGGTAGCGATGTACACGCTGCCTTCGGTCTGCCCCGGAAGCCTTCTCTTCAAGTTCCTGTTCCCACCTATGCGGGAACAGGAACTTGAAGAGAAGGCTTCGGGGCAGAGCCAAAGGCAGCGTGTACATCGCTACCGCTGCCAGGAACGCTGGAAAAGACTGCTGCCTGCGGCGGAGGGAGGGAGGGAGGGAGGAAGAGAGAGGGGTAGACGGACACGCTCCTCTCCGTCAGAGGAAGGCGGGACGCAGACAGAGAGGGCAGGGAAGCCAAGCGGATGGAGAGGAGGGCGTGCGTGCATGTGTTTTTTTTTTTTAAACTAATGGCGCGGCGGCGCCTCATCGTCGTTTGGGGGGGCATTGCCCCCCCTCGCCCCCCCAGTCTACGCCTATGCCAGTAGCTCACTACTGCTCTGCTTTCTGGTGATCACAGGTAAATATCAGTTTAAATGCTGTGTAAATATTGAGAAATGTGTTGAAACATATATCAAGGGGATGCTGCAGAAAGTATAGCTTCTAGCAGAAGCTATTTTGCCCATGATTTTTTTTTAATTATTCTATTCTGAGCTCAATCCATTGTGAGTTGCCCAAAGGGTAGACATCGGAGCATGTAAAGGCTTTTCATCTTTTCTTCAGTAGACTATCCAGCTTATTTTCAAAGGAGATCGCCGGCCATCTTCCGACACAAATCGGGAGATGGCCGGCGATCTCCTAAAGCCGGCCAAATCGGTATAATCTAAAGCCGATTTTGGCTGGCGCCAGCTGATTTCTGTCGCAGAGCCGGCCAAACTTCAAGGGGTCATTTCGGTAGGGTAGCGAAGGCGGGACGGGGGCATGCTTTGAGATGGCCGGCTTCGCCCGATACTGGAAAAAAGAAGGGCGTCCCTGGCGAGAATTTGATCCACTTTATTTGGTCTCTTCTTTTTCAGGTCCAAGTCCCAAAAAAGTGCACGAACTGACGAGATGACCACCCGAGGGAATCGGGGATCACCTCCCCTGTCTCCCTCAGTGGTCACTAACCCCCTCCCACCCTCAAAAAAACAACTTTAAAAACTTTTTTTGCCAGCCTCTATGCCAGCCTCAAATGTCATACTAAGGTCCATTGCAGCAGTATACAGGTCCCTGGAGCAGTTTTAGTGGGTGCAGTGGACTTCAGGCAGGCAGACGCAGGCCCATCCCCCCCTACCTGTTACACTTGTGGTGGAAAATGGGAGCCCTTCAAAACCCACCCGAATCCCACTTTACCCACATGTAGGTGCCCCCCTTCACCCCTTAGGGCTATGGTAGTAGTGTATAGTTATGGGGAGTGGGTTTTGGGGGGCTCAGCACCCAAGGTAAGGGAGCTAAGCACCTGGGACCAATTTGCGAAGTCCACTGTAGTGCCCCCTAGGGTGCCCATTTGGTGCCCTGGCATGTGAGGGGGACCAGTGCACTACGAATCCTGGCCTCTCCCACAACCAAAGGCCTTGGATTCATTTTTGAGTTGGGCGCCATCGGTTTCCATTATCGGCGAAAACCGAGGGCGCCCAGCTCTAAATCCGGCGATCTCAGCATTTAGGTCGACTATCTTTAATGTTGACCTAAATGTTGAGATTTGGGCGCCCCCAACCGTATTATCGAAATGAAAGATGGACGTCCATCTCGTTCGAAAATAGGTTGGCCCTGCCCCTTCTTGGCGCCATCCTCGGAGATGGGCGCCCTTAGAGATGGGCGTCCCTGGTCAAAAATGCCCCTCTATGTTTCATTTTGGGTCTATATTCCTCAGTGGTACCAAATAGAAATATCTAAATGCCTTGTGATTTTGTGAATTAAGATAAAGAAGTTTGGTTAATCATTTTTCTCCATGTACAAATTCTAATTTTCTTTTAAGTAGCCCCAGTGTGTTAAGGATCCAATACCAAAAGGGAGATAAATGGGCCAAATGGTGCTAGAGTACTGGTAGAACTGAAAAATGAGCTTGTGGAGCTACTGTTAGTGATATGCAATTTATTCTTAAAATCAAGCGTGGTACCGGAAGATTGGAGGGTGGCCAATGTAACACCGATTTTTAAAAAAGGTTCCAGGGGAGAATTGTATTGGTGCATGGTGCGACCGCACCTCGAATATTGTGTTCAATTCTGGTCGCCACATCTCAAAAAAGATATAGTGGAATTAGAAAAGGTGCAGAGAAGGGCAACAAAAATGATAAAGGGGATGGGACGACTTCCCTATGATGAAAGGCTAAAGTGGCTAGGGCTCTTCAGCTTGGAGAAAAGGCAGCTGAGGGGAGCTATGATAGAGGTCTATAAAATAATGAGTAGAGTTGAACGAGTAGATGTGAAGCATTTGTTCACGCTTTCCAAAAATACTAGAACTAGGGGGCATGCGATGAAGCTACAATGTAGTACATTTAAAACGAATCAGAGAAAGTTTTTCTTCACTCAACATGTAAATAAACTCTGGAATTCGTTGCCAGAGAATGTGGTAAAGGCGGTAAGCTTAGTGGAGTTTTAAAAAGGTTTGGACAGCTTCCTAAAGGAAAAATCCATAGACCGTTATTAAATGGACTTGGGGGAAAATCCACTATTTCTGGGATAAGCAGTATAAAATGTTTTGTATATTTTTGGGTTCTTGCAGGTATTTGTGACCTGGATTGGCCACTGTTGGAAACAGGATGCTGGGCTCGATGGACCTTTGGTCTTTCCCAGTATGGCAATACTTATGTATTTATAAATGTCTGAATGCCAGTTTATAGACATCTAACTGTATAGCCCACTTTAGGAGTTTGACGGATAGACCCATCCTCCTAAGTGGCTAAATATAGTGGCCTATTTTCACTAGATAGCTCTATTGAGTTGCTCAAAATTTACACATTTCTGGGCACCAGTGACATAGCCAGACAATTGTGGGTGGGCCTGAACCCAAAGTGGGTGGGCATGAGAATCCTACCATCATGCCTGGCATCTCTCCCTCCCTTCCCCTCAGGCATTCCGACATCTCTCAACACTCCCCCCACCCCCCAGTACCTTGTAAATGTTTCAGTTCTTTGCCAGCAGTGAGTGGTGTTCCATATCCACTGCTCATGCTGGCCCAGAGCCTTCCCTTTGACATGGTCCCACCTATGCAGAAAAAGGAAGTTGTGGCACAGGGAAGGGTCTGGACCAGCATGAGTTGTTGCTTGCTGCTGGCAAAAAACTGAAGGGTTTACAAGGTACTAGGGGAATGGAGTTGAGTGACACCAGAACACATGCAGGGGAAGGGAGAGAAAAATGCCAGTCTTCAGCTGGTGGGGCTTGGCAAACCCCACCAGCCATATCAGAGGTGTGCCACTGCTGGGTGGGCTTCTGCCCACCCTGGCCCACCCATGGCTGGGCACGTGGTTTGTTTAGGAGGGGTTTCTTAACCAACCAGTTTGTATTTTTAGTGCTAGCTGGCTGGAGTAGTGGCAAATATGGTCACAGCTTTATTTACCACAGGATTTATTTAACATTCTATCAATATAAGCAAACAATATTTAATACAACTTATAAGACTTGATAGGTGCCAGACTAGTCACAGGTGCTCCCAAAACTTGTCCATATCCTCCCCCATTTAGCCTTGGAGAAGTTGAAGGCTGAAATTCTTCACATGCCAACAAAGCTTATCAAATTCCCATTCAACCCCCACACCATGCAATAGTATATGAAAGGTTATCTCACATGCTTTCTGATAACCCATTTCAATTCAAACTCAAGAATGTACCAGACCTCTTTCATTAAACTCTGCAAAACCTGCAACACCCTCAATTCCCTTCAGATTCTAATTAAACTAGGATCCTACTAAACCAATTAGCATCCTGCTAAACCAATTAACCGGGCATGGGCGGGTGGGCAAACTCACTCACTGCAGCACCCTCTCAGTCCACTGTCCTTTAAAAATAAAGCTCACTGAGCCAAAGCCTTCCCAACCAAACCTGCTATCCTTCTAACTGCTCCACTTTCCCAGTTTCTCATTCCTGAACCCTAGCAACCTATCACTAAGGGGATGGGTTTAGCCAAGTTAACTGAGCCCTTCCCCATCCCAGTGGGTTGCAGGATGTGTTTTTCCTAAAATAAGCTGGCTAAAACATAGCCAGATAAGCTGTTGTTTGGTTTGCTTGAAAACTGATTCCATATACAACTTCAAGAGGGGAAAACATATTAGTGTATAGTAGCAAACATGATATAGTATATGGGTAGACTGACAGATTAAGAGGTTTATTTGCTAATGGGTGTAAGTGTACTAAGATACATTAATACACAGTGTTAGTAAATGGGACCCGCTGAGATTCTTAAAAGACACGTTAAAATTGGCATAGTAAATCAGTTCCTAATTGAAGGGTAAACTTTTGAGGACAAGAATCCATTTTGTCAAATGCATAAAATAAAAGCTTCTGACAAAATGGTCCCTGGTCCTCAAAACCTTTTGTTGCATTAAATCTGTACTGTATAAATAGTTTTGTGAGATGGACTTATAATATAGATGAGGTTAATATTTTGCATTCGTTAGCGTTATTTACAAATTTTATTACAATTTCACACAGATGAATCTGTTTCAAACATTATTTCCTACTAGGAGAAAAAATATAGGCTATCCAACACTGATATTGTTTGGTTATGCAACAGCTTTAGGATTTTGGTTTTAGTCACTGAAAATTTGATGAACTACATTGTGCATTAATGCAGAAAACTGATTGAGCTTTTTAATGGGACATCAAATAAGACTTTATTAGCATCTATTAGGTTCAATGCAAAACCCAGGAAACAGCATTAATGAGCATCATATATCAGTCTGTCTGTTATTAGATAACACTATCCCTTAAAACCAACTACTCACTCAACACTTTATACCTTTCTACCTTTATCTCTAGAAATAGCTACTGAATTTTCTCCCGTTACATTGGCCTTACTATTAGTAATAGTGAACCAATTTATAAAGCCATTAGTGACACTTTTTCCCCAAAGATAAAAACAGTCAAAATTATCTGGCAGCAATTAATCTTAATGGCTGTATGCAGTAAACAGCAATGGGCTAATTCCAGCTCTGTCAGCCCCATCAAACAATCCCACATTAGGCAGCTTTTCACTGATCCATTAAGCATATTCAGAACAACAACAAATTCAATGCTGAAGGCATATGCACTAAACATTACAACAGTGATCTTCTGAAGCCATCATTATCTCTTAAAGAGTACTTCCCCCATGTATTATCATTATGCTGTACATTAGAAATACTTTGATTAAACTCCCCTAATTCATAACAGACAGCTGCAGACCATTTATGCAGTTAATCTCAACACAACAGCTATTGAGAAAATATAACAAATGATAGCTGTAAACTGGAAGTCATTACCATGAAAGATACTGGTTCCCTAGTTCTCTTAGAGCAAAGTGCATCATAAGAATAGGCTTTAGCACTATAATACAGACTGAAACCGCTAATGGTCTTTCATTTTTTTTTTCAGAGCAACATCTGCAGCAGAAAATGTTAATTTTAAGGCTGACAGAAGTAATAAAGAAAAATCGGGCTTGTTTTCTTTGAATACGATATATATAGGCCATTCCTAAGTGGCCATCACCAAATTTACACCTTAGCTGCAACAGATATTCCAATGCAAGATTTCACCCAGATTGTTTTAAATTGTTATGCAGGTAGATAAGAGGGTTCACAGACTTGGTTGCATGTTAGAATGTCAATTATTTCAATGAACATGCAGCTGAATGTTAAAAATTGTAGCACAATACCAGTTTTGAGTGCTAATGGGTTGTATCCTGAGTTGAGGCTATAAGTCTAGAAGGATAGGCATCCTCATATTGCAGTCTTTTAGTGGGTAAAATTCTTTTAACTAGGATGTACTTTTTCTGTTGAAAGGTAATGGATATTGTACATGTCAAGCTTAAAATCTAGTAATTGTGGAATTCAATACACTTTTGACGACCCGTAAATCTGAAAACAAGTCACACAATTTTTTCTTTGTTTTCGGAGGAAAAACGTCTCAGCAGTCAAGGGCTATAAGCTGTGGAATTCAAACACTGTCGGATGCAGTCCAACTGAAGGACCACAGCAGCTTACTGACTCAGACTAATCATTAGCAAAAAAACCCTCCTGATAAACCTTTTTAATTTTAATTCTTTTGATTTTTTCTTGATTCTAACACGTCTTTAGACGTTGTCAAACATCTTCAAATCTTCCTTCTTGACAACTTTCTAGCAGCCACATTTCAAAATTATACACAATATATACTTTTCATATCTAACAGCACTTAACTTTGAAGGTGCTTCATCTTAACCCCGATCTCACAGCACTTAACTTGAACTGTGCTCCAACTCAGTCCCGATCCCTATTGTACATGTCACCAAGTACTAGAAGGATCTATAGAAATGAATGTCAACAGAAAAGAGATAGGAGACATCTTTATATTGGAGTAACTTAATAATTTTCTAATTTTCAATAATTAAACTGCCTTTCTCAGGTCAATACAAAATGGACCATGAATGAACATACAAGTAGAGATAGGCAAAAGTCCTGATTTTGCACAAGAAAACATTTAGAGTCAATATTCAACATCTAATATAGACATTTCAAATTATACGCATTTTCAGTGGCGCTATAGTACAAGTGCAGGTAAATATACAGTTATGAGTGAAATATTCAAAGTAGACATTTGAGTTATATTTGCTTTTTGTGGGTGACACAGTTAAGAGGCCTGTTATGTGGAATTTTCCCACACATTATCTGCAAATCTAACACGGCACTTTCGATCATTTAAATTTTAATTGATTTTGCTAGTCATGAGCAAATGTTGTCATTGGTGCACAGTACCTGATTGAGTTAACTCTGAGTTAGCCAGTTCATATACATATCTATGCCCATTCTCTGCCCATACTATGCCCACTTCCAAAATTATTTTTGAAATTTCACTAATGTGTGGTTTGACATGCAGAAACAGGACAAATACTGCAAAACACTTTAATGTGTTAATGCTCATAGCCTGTTTTCTTGTGCTAACCATATTGTGTTAAGGGCTTAAAGGCCTTTAGTGAAAAGGTTCCTAAAGGCTAGATTCTATATATGGCACCTGAAAATTCTGTGCGGAAAAAAAATGCCTAGACGTATTCTCTGAAGTATGCATACATTTGATAGAATAGGCTTAAATTTCCTTGTGATAGAGTACGCTGAGTCCTTGACCACATGACTAAATTTAGTTACATTCAATTACGCCAACTATAACCTGGTGTAAATCCTGATGCCTAAATTAGGCGCAGAGCAGGGTGTATTCTATAACAATATACATAGATTATAGAAATGCCCACAACCCGCCAATTACACTCCTATAACCATGTCCACTTTTCAACTATGTGACTTAGAATTTATACGCAGAATTTATGTTACAGAATATGCTTAGACAGAAGTGCACATACATTCTAATTAATGCCAATTAGTGCTGATAATTGCTTGTTAACATCCAATTATCAGCCTGATTAGCTTGTTAACTAACTAAGTTATGTACATGGTTATGGAATACCCTTTGATTTCTTCATGGAAATCTCAGCGTGATACATAGAATCCTGGGTTAAATGTGCAGTGTCTGAATTTTGCGGCTTATATATACAAATTATATATTTAAGTGGGCAGCCACCGGAATGCTCAAAATTCTTCCCCCCTTTTTCTATGTAACTCTGGATATATAATGAATTCAGAAGGACATTTTAGAAAGGACATCCATGTGGAGGAATAGCCTAATAGAGCAGCTGGGTGAGAAGCAGACGTTGTTGATTCAAATCCCGCTCCAGTTGTTTGTAATTTTCTTTCCTTTTTTTTTTTTTTAATTATAAGCTACTCAGGGACAGAAAAATATCTACAGTGACTTGCCATACTCCATCCAGTGGAGACTTGCTCAATCAGAGCACCTTTCTGTAAGCTGGATATGGCAAGTATCAGATCTAAATATGGGTGGACATGAACCTCCCTTCTCCTTCTGCTACTGTAATTGGATGTCTATTTTGTGGCCCCTCCTTAGTCCTTCCCAAAACACATACAGATCACACTTTCTTACCATATGGATGTACAGCGGTTTTAGTTATCCTTATCCTGGTTCTATAAAATTGGGATTTGGACGTCCATGCAACATCAATATCTAAATGCTGATTTCCAGACATCCAAAACATGAATAGAGCTTCTAAGATAACCACCTATATGTCCAAAACTATATATGTAGTAACTATTTATTTAATATAAGAAAAGAACATATATATTCACTGCCAGAAGTGAACATGCAATTGCTTCTGAATATTGGCTTCTTTTTGGCTTGGTTCTGGTGTTAATTTCTTGGAAAATTGTTTTGGACTTGGGTTTAGTTTTTGATTAGTTAAAAAGTTAAGTAAATATGCACTCATCTCCAGGTTGTTCAAAATGCCTTAAACTAGGTTTTTCACATATGTTTACATGACATAAGCATCCAGATCTCCCATTATACTTCTTAGTGAACTGAGAATCTGGGGAACTGGGTTCAATTCCCACTACAGCTCTTTGTAACATTGAGCAAGTCACTTAACCTTCCATGGCCCTAAGTACAAAATAAGTATCTGTATATAATATGTATACTACTTTGATTGTAACTACAGAAAGGTTGCATAACAAGTCCCATCCCCTTCCATTAATCTTGTCCCTATGCTCAAAGGTGTATACAGAAATAACCACCAAACAAAACAAAATACCATTTTGGATTGAATAAGGGCTACAGTTTAGTTATAGAACCATATCTAGCAGGTAACTGAAGCCATGTGGAAAAACAATTCTAATCACCTTAACTGGTACCCAATGATCTTATTGGCCATGCACCATGTAGACAGGCCTTCATCTGCCTAGTGGGGGATTTAGATGCTAGGTGGTAGAGCACCTAACAATTTTAAGCATTTACTGTATCCCATGAGGATTTCAACATTTATAATAGCTCCTAATCACTCCTAGAATATGATCTGTTGTTAAGATGGTTACCTCATCACATAAATGACTTAACATAGTGCATAGGTGTGATTCGTAATGTACTGGTCCCCCTGACATGCCAGGACACCAACCGGCATCCTAGGGGTCACTGCAGTGGACTTCATTAATAGCTCCCAGGTACATAGCTCCCTTCCCTTGGGTGCTGAGCCCCCCAAATCCCCCCCCAAAACCCACTCCCCACAACTGTACACCATTGCCATAGCTCTTATGGGTGAAGGGGGGCACCTACATGTGGGTACAGTGGGTTTTGGGTGGGTTTTGGAGGGCTCCCAATTACCACCACAAGTGTAACAGGTAGGGGGGGGATGGGCCTGGGTCTGCCTGCCTGAAGTGCACTGCAGTACCCTCTAAAACTGCTCCAGGGATCTGCGTACTGCTGTCATGGAGCTAGGTATGACATTTCAGGCTGGCATAGAGGCTGGGAGGGGGTTGGTGACCACTGGGGGAGTACGGGGAGGTGATCCCCTATTCCCTCTGGTGGTCATCTGGTCAGTTGGGGCACTTTTTTGAGACTTGGTCCTAAAAATAAATGGACCAAGTGAAGCTGGCCAAGTGCTCATCAGAGCCGGCCTTTTTTCCATTATCGGTCGAAGCCGGCTACCTCATAACCACGCCCCCATCCTGCCTTCCGTACTCTGCCGAAACGCCCCCTTTAACTTTGGCCGGCCCTGCAATGGAATGCAGTTGAAGCTGGCCAAAATTGGCTTTCGATTATGCTGATTTGGCCGGGTTCAGGAGATGGCCGGCCATCTCTCGATTTGTGTCGGAAGATGGCTGGCCTTCTCCTTTGAAAATAAGCAGGATAGTGACCAAAACTGCAAGCAATACTCAAGGTGAGGTCGCACCATGGAGCGATACAGAGACATTATAACATTCTTGGTATTATTTTCCATCCCTTTCCTAATAACTCCTAGCATCCTATTTCCTTTTGTGGCTACAGCCATACAATGGGTAGAAAATTGTGTATTGTCTACAATGACACCTATATATTTTTCTTGAGTGCTGACTTCTAATGTGGACCCTAGCATCAGGTAACTACGATTTGGATTATTCTTCCAAATGTGCATCACTTTGCATTTGTCCACATTAAATTTTATCGCTTTTGGATGCCCAGTCTTCCAATTTCCTAAAACTTTGAATAGTTTTTGTGGGCAGCCGACCCCTTAGTTGGTGAGCAGTTGGCCCAGGAATTTGTCAGATACATGTACATGCTCCAGTAATATTCACTGCACATCTCTCAGACGTTTGTCTTGGCCATCTGGTCATCAACTGAGGAGTTGGCCTGGCCCCAGGACATGACAGAGCAGTATCTGGCCTCATGAGTCAACTTGATCTAGGAGAAGAGAGTGGAAAGCGGGACTACAGTCCTATGAGATCCCCCTCCCCATCCAGGAACTAGGTAGCAGCTTGCATAGACCATACACCTGCGTCAAGTGCTGTGGTTAGCAACCTTTGTTTCACCTTTATCACTGGCTGTGGCAGACCCTAAGACATTTGCTGTCACCTAATTTGTGCCTACAGGATACACATCATGATGGTTTGGGGTGTGGCCTGGGATCCTGGGGGGGGGGGGGGGGGAGGTCAGGTTGAGGTCCCACAGGGCCTTCATCTGCTGCAAGGCCGATTAGAATACTCTCCATTAGCGCAGCCCTCTGGTTGAGGATTTGACATTCGGGAGGAGCTGCTCTGATTGTGGACACCAAGGGCCCTTTGGACACTTCTCTCACCATCTGTTACCCTTCTCCTCCCCCCCCCCCCCCCCCCCCGTTTCTGTAGTCTCCCTTTTCCAGGACCTGTCAGCCTTGCATATCAGAAAATCAGCACATTTTTTTACAGAATGGAAACACAGACCTTTGTAAAAAAAACTGTAAACATTGTTTTTCTTTTTTTAAGAGATCTTTTTATTGATTTTCAGTTATGAGTAAGTATACGGAACTTTGAATAAACAGATACACTTATAAAATGTAAATAGTATAAAAAAGAACCATATAAAGTAGCAAACCCATTATAATGTTGATTAGATAATAAGCTAATTATCATTTACATATAACTTATTGCAATAGCTATTTAGTGGTGACCAAACTTTATGAGAGTGAAAAATATTTTGAATATGAATAACATTAACAGCTTTGTATTTTCGAATTGCATATAGGTGTGACCACCATTCACAGGTATATAATTTAGTATTGTATTTCTAGTGAAGAACTATCAAATGTGATGCTAAAGCATAAGTACATAAGTTCATAAGTAATGCCACACTGGGAAAAGACCAACCTGCTTATAATCGAAAGAGAAAAACGCCTATATTGTGACCCAAATCGGGAGATAGACGTTTATCTCCCAAAAACGAATAAAGCGGTATAATCAAAAGCCGAATTTGGACGTTTTCAACTGCACTCCGTCGCGGATGCGGACAACGTTGATGGGGGCGTGTCGAAGGCGTGGTGAAGGCGGAACTGGGGCGTAGTTATCTGCCGATCAGAGATGGGCGCCTTTCGCCGATAATGGAAAAAAAATATGCGTTTTTAGCGAGAATTTAGGGCATTTTTCCTGGACCCTGTTTTTCCACGAATAAGGCCCCAAAAAGTGCCCTAAATGACCAGATGACCACTGGAGGGAATCGGGGATGACCTCCCCTGACTCCCCCAGTGGTCACGAACCCCCTCCCACCACAAAATATGCCGTTTCACAACTTTTTATTTTCACCCTCAAATGTCATACCCACCTCCCTGGCAGCAGTATGGAGGTCACTGGAGCAGTGGACTTCAGGCAGGTGGACCCAGGCTCATCCCCCCCCCCACCTGTTACACTTGTGCTGGTAAATGGGAGCCCTCCAAACCGCCCCCCAAATCCACTGTACCCACGTGTAGGTGCCCCCCTTCACCCCTTAGGGCTATAGTAATGGTGTAGACTTGTGGGCAGTGGGTTTTGAGGGGGATTTTGGGGGCTCAACACCCAAGGGAAGGGTGCTATGCACCTGGGAGCTGTTTTACCTTTTTTTTTTTTTGTAAAAGTGCCCCCTAAGGTGCCCGGTTGGTGTCCTGGCATGTGAGGTGGACCGGTGCAGTACGAATCCTGGCCCCTCCCACGAATAAATGTCTTGGAGTTATTCGTTTTTGAGCTGGGCGTTTTCGGTTTCCATTATCGCTGAAAAACAAAAACGCCCAGATCAAAAAAAGATAAACGTCCATGTTTTTTCGAAAATACGATTCGGTCCGCCCCTTCACGGACCCGTTCTCGGAGATAACGCCCATGGAGATAGGCGTTTCTGTTCGATTATGCCCCTCCAAGGGTCCATCGAGCCTAGCATCCTGTCCACGACAGCGGCCAATTCAGGCCAAGGGCACCTGGCAAGCTTCCCAAATGTACAAACATTCTATACATGTTATTCCTGGAATTGTGGATTTTTCCCAAGTCCATTTAGTAGTGGTTTATGGACTTGTCCTTTATGAAACCGTCTAAACCTTTTTAAACTCTGCCAAGCTAACCGCCTTCACCACGTTCTCCGGCAACGAATTCCAGAGTTTAATTATGCGTTGGGTAAAGAAACATTTTCTCCGATGTGTTTTAAATTTACTACACTATAGTTTCATCGCATGCCCCCTAGTCCTAGTATATTTGGAAAGCGTGAACAGACACATGATATTGAATAGCTTGTCCAGTTTAATGATGATGTTGGGACATGAAGATCTAAATACAACTATGTTGTAGGAGATGAGTTTGGGGTTGTCTATAGGAATAATTTCCAGGATTTTGTTCCAGGTTGCTTTCCAAAACAATTCCCCAGTGATTTATCACATATGTTATTCTACTGCTCCAATGTACAACATTGGAGCAGTAGAATAACATATGTGATAAATCCTTGGGAATTGATTACAGGACCAGCATTTGGATGAAGCAGATTCTGAGGATAGTTTTTCCAGTTTTGCAGGAGTCCAGTACGCTTTTATGGATAAGGAAATAGAAAGACTGTGTAATACAGCAGATAAAGTTGGATGCATCGATTTTCATCAGAAGATTTGCCAATTGTATCATTGCAGTAATCCAATTCATTTTCCCAATCTGATTCCAGGGATTTACAAGATTTAGTGTCCGATATCTGTATGGATTTGTAAATTTTCGAGGCTGTCTTTGAGGATGCTGACAATGAGTGACACCACATGTTATAGTCAGATGTAAGTGGATTTAAGTCAGATATATTTATCAAATGTGCAATATAGTCTGTTAAAAATAACCAGTTGGAGCATTCAGAGGAAGGTAAGTCATATTGTTGGGTGGGTAAATCAAAGGGGATAAATTCCCCATTATTGAGCGACTGAGAGACAGATCATATTCCAGCTTTCTTGCAAATATACCAATCAAGATAAGAGGAGTCTTTTTTTTGTGAATCGAGGTATTAAGCCATAAAGATATATCTATTGGATTTTTCTTCCTGAGATGTAGACTTGTTAGTAATTCTTTTAGGAGAATTAGATGGGTAGGTGAGCTTATTCCTAGTAGGCAGCAGGTGCAGCTAGTTCTTTCTCAAAAATGAGCCATCTTACTTGCCTGTGAAGCCTGAAATGTCAAGTCATGACCTAAAATCAGGGAAATTAATACCACCCATATTTTTTGGAAGTTTTAATTTGGCCAAGGCTATACAAGAGTTCTTAGATTTCCAAATGAATTTACCCAGAAGGCAAAGGGAAATGGGACTTGATATACCACTTTTCTGGGTTTTTTGCAACTACATTCAAAGCAGTTTACATATATTCAGGTACTTATTTTGTACCAGGAGCAATGGAGGGTTAAGTGACTTGCCCAAAGTCACAAGGAGCTACAGTGGGAATCGAACTCAGTTCCCCAGGATCAAAGTCCACTGCACTAACCACTAGGCTATTCCTCAGAAAATGAAAGGAGTCATACCAAGTATATAATTTATTTTGGTAGCTAGAACAATTTTTATAGCTTCCATTCTTCCCCATCAACTAAGAAATAGGGGCGACCATTTTTCGATTTTGTCATTAACCAATTTAGGGCCCTGTTTACTAAGCTGCACTATAGGCATGCTAGTGTTTTTAGCACATGCTAACGCTAGAGACACCCATAGGAATATATGGGTGTCTCTAGCATTTAACGTGCAATAGTTTTAGTGCATGTGCATCTTAGTAAACAGGGCCCTTAATAATGTACTCAGTATTAAATTGAATAGTCTATTCTGGGGATCTACCATACCATATACCTAAATATTTAATCTTTTCAGGTTCCCATTCAAAAAGAAACTGATCAAAAAGGTATTTCATAGTGTAGCAAGGTAGAGGCATGATAGCAGACTTGGACTAGTTACATTGTATTTCTAACAATTAAACACTCAAAACAATATACACACTGATAACTGTCCATTGGTCTCATTGAGGCTGTCTCTGCTCCTCACAGAGCATCCTCAGCTCAACCACAATGTGGGCCAGAGGTTCACACTGGGCCACCAGCTCCTGCTGCAAGTCTCTGTGCATGGCTGAGACTTGCAGCAGGAGCTGGACTTGGGTGTCTGGGTGCCAGTGCCCACCAGCAGATGTGGCAGTTGTTTCAGGGAAGTCCTCAGCTGCTGTGCCCTCCAGTGTAGCAGCCAGGGGGACTGTTCCTATACCCCCTTCTTCCCCCTCCAGTGAGAGCATGTCCCTCCAGGGGTCCTCCCTCTCCTCATCCTCCAGAAGTTGGCAGGGAGTGGCATCTTCCAGGGTCCAGGGTCCATTTCAACTTCCTTCCATGCTCTCTCAGGGGCAGCTTTGCTCTGAACAGGCTGGTCCTAGGCAGGCTATTCTGGAGCAGGGTGGTCCTAGGCACCCTGATCCAGTGTGGGCTAGACCTGGGCAGGCTGTTCAGCAGCTGGAGCGTGCCTTGTGTGTATAAAAGATTTGCAATTGATTGAAACCAACACATTTTACATGGCTTGCATAGTGGCGCAGCTGGCTCTTGGGAGGCATGGACAGGGACAACTGGGGGCAGTTGTTACCTGGGGACATGTTTGAGGTACAGCACTAATGAGATGACATAGCAAGAAACTGCAAAGGCAATGATATCAGAGTTGTTTGTTCCCTAAGAGGATGGTCTGGCTATGGGCATGCAGGGTGGCTTCTGAGCCTACTGGAGGGCCCTGGGTGAGCAGGCACTTGCTGGAAGGTAGTCTGACACTGCGCTATTGCACAGATGGGGCCATTGTTATAATTTTTGTCAGGAATATGGGTGTGTGTGTGTCTCCATGCCTATGTGTCTTACAGCTGGGTGGGAGATGATAGGGAACCCTGTCGGAACTACCCATCCTTCTGGCCACCATTGCTGGGACCCCCAGGAAAAAGGCAATTTCCTGGTGTCAAGGTGAGAAACCTAGGTTTGGGAGGCATCTATCTGTGTGGTACTCATGCTAGATGTTTTAGAGCTCTTACTGGTGGCAGTGGCTGCACATCATCCCATGACTCAGGCCCATGCTTTGTGGGTGTCTGAGGGGGGAGGGAAATGTATACAAAGATGGGAGTTTCCATAGGAGGGGTTACGGGCCCACTATAATGTGGATATTTCAGGGATACCCAGCTTGGGCTTTGAGGGATGTTTCACAGGGCAGCATATTGACCTTTGGAGTTGACGGTATACCCAATGAGTGTGGG
This sequence comes from Microcaecilia unicolor, assembly GCF_901765095.1. NCBI lineage: Eukaryota > Metazoa > Chordata > Amphibia > Gymnophiona > Siphonopidae > Microcaecilia > Microcaecilia unicolor. The sequence continues at coordinate 258,091,578 of NC_044034.1, read as the reverse complement.
TTAGGGGGCATGTGAGACCATCCACTTGGGGGGGGGGGGAAGAAACTGATATCGTGATAGTTCTCTGTTCTGTGTACTGTCTTCCTTGAACACTGCTTTGTCAGGTAACTATTTGGCTTGGGGTTAGGGCTGTGCACCCTTGAATGCAGGAGATGTGGGTTTTATTCCAACTGTGGTTGTTTGGGGTTACTGTTTTATTTATTCTGCCATAGTGGCTGCAATGTGCTATGTAGGTATGTGTGACACACTGAACATATTTGTATTGGTTACTGGAGGATGTTGTCCAAAGGACTTCCCCCTTTCTCCTTCCTTTCCATGTCATCTCATAGGTTGGGGGTTGGCTGTAACACATTCTAGTAGATATGAGGGTTGTGGGTACACTGTAAGGAGTGTAGCTGATTACTCAAGCCTTGATCAAGGACAGAGCTGTTATAAGGGTGTTATGTCTGTGGAACTTACATTGGGCCCTGAGGCGCTCCCCTATAGTGGGGCTGGAGCAACTCAAGGTCCTGGTGTACCTTGAACTGCCTGCAAAACGCAAGTTGGTGGAGACAGGGTTCAGGTGATGGGCCTTCTTGTAGTCATATATATTATTATTTCTGACAACATGTTATGCAGTGCTCCTTCTCATATAGCCTGTATCATATGGCAACAGGCAGATTGGAGGGGGCTGAGGGAAAATATGCATTACACAGGCACAGGTGCTGTGTGAGTAGAGGTGGTCATGTGGACAGAGGGTGGCATGGTGGCCTTTATTTGGAGCATGTACACTGTTGCTGTGAGGTGGGGATGGACAGTGGGATAAAGCAGGTGCTCCTTTGGGTGACTCCAATGTTCTTTAACAAGTTGCCGCCAACATTTCCATCAGTGTGGGCCAGGATGCAGGGGAAGAAGGGGGTCCAGATATGTGCAGCTCCTCATTTATCATTATTTATTATTATTATTATTTATTGCATTTGTACCCCACATTATCCCACCTTTTTGCAGGCTCAATGTGGCTTACAGAGTGTTGTTATGATGCAGTCATTACATGATCTTAAATACATGTAATGCATGGTTAGTGGATGGAAGGTCCATAATTAGCTTTCATTAGATATTCTGTACATTCTGATTTCTGCAATATTTATTTTCTTTCTTATGAAAAATCAATAACATCTATTGCAACAAAAAAGGTTCCTCACTATATGTGACCTTGCCTATGTATGGTGTTTGCACATGAGTGTTGCTGTGATCCTGGGGGGCAATGCTGTACACTCACCTTGGCAGGATAATGGTTCTTCATGCCCTCATGGAGACTTTGTGGGGAAAGGGAAGCAGGTGGTGGTGGTGTTTAAATATTTGACCAGGAGCTCTGTCTCTATAACATGACTGTGTCTACTAAGCAACGTTCCTCCATGTACAGAGGTATATATACACATTTTGAATGTGGAGGGCATGTCCAGCCATTGCCACAGACTCTTTCTCAAAGTAGGGACCAGTACCGTTGTTACATGTTTTGCATAGTGTATTTTCAATTAGCAGAAATGTTTTTCACTGAACGTCTTTGATGTTTTTGATGCGTCCTCTTTCAAAATGTTTTTTTTCTGTGTATTTTCGAATATTTAGGGCCCTGTTTACTAAGGTGTACTAGCATTTTTAGTGCATGCTAATTTTAGCACGTGCTAAAAGCTAGAGTCTCCCATATGTTTTTATGGGTGACTTACAGGCTTATTTTCGAAAGAGAAGGACGCCCATCTTTCGACACAAATCAGAAGATGGGCATCCTTCTCACAGGGTTGCCCAAATTGGTATAATGGAAAGGCAATTTTGGGCATCCCCAGCTGCTTTCCGTCACAGGGATGACCAAAGGTCCCAGGGGCATCTTGGAGGCGTAGCAAAGGCAGGACTTGGGTGTGTCTAACACATGGGTGTCCCCGACCCATAATGGAAAAAAAAAGGCATCCAACACTTGGACAACTTTACCTGGTCCTTTTTTTCTTACAACCAAGCCATAAAAAGGTGCCCAAACTGACCAGATGGCCACCGGAGGGAATCGGGGATGACCTCCCCTTACTCCCCCAGTGGTCACTAATCCCCTCCCACCCTCAAAAATTTTTTTAAAATATTTGCCAGTCTCAAATATCATACCCAGCTCCATGACAGCAGTATGCAGGTCCCTGGTGCAGTTTTAGTGGGTGCAGTGCACTTCAGGCAGGTGGACCCAAGCCCATCCGCCCCACCTGTTACACTTGTGGTGGTAAATGTGAGCCCTTCAAAACCCACCAGAAATCCACTGTACCCACATCTAGGTGCCCCCCTTCACCCATAAGGGCTATGGTAGTGGTTTACAGTTGTGGGGAGTGGGTTTTGGTGGGCTCAGCACACAAGGTAAGGGAGCTATGTACCTGGGAGCTTTTTCTGAAGTCCACTGCAGTGACCCTAGGCTGCCCGGTTGGTGTCCTGGCATCTCAGGGGGACCAGTGCACTATGAATGCTGGCTCCTCCCACAACCAAAGGGCCTGCATTTGGTCGTTTCTGAGTTGGGTGTCCTTAGTTTCCATTATCGCAGAAAATCAGAAATGACCAAGTCTAAGGATGACTATCTCTAGGAACAACCTAAATGTCAAAATTTGGGCGTCCCCGACCGTATTATCGAAATGAAAGATGGAGTCCCATCTTGTTTCGATAATACGGGTTTCCCCGCCCCTTTGCCAGGACGTCCTGCGAGGACGTCCTCAGGAAAACTTGCGCGCCCCTTTCGATTATGCCCCTCCACGTGTTTAGAGCACGCTAAAAATGCTGTGGCTTAGTAAACATGGCCTTACATTTTTTCTTCTATTATAGACTTAAATTTTTAGATATGTTCGATAAACATTTATTTTGCCATTTGGATGTCATATCAAAAATGCCCCTCCACATGTATATTTACAGTCAATTAAGACGCAAAACCCCTAAAAGGTAGATTTCTACATTTTAAAGCTTACTGTATATACAATATTTAGGGTCTATATACTACTGCCCCTTCAATCACTCATTCTAATTTCTGGCTGAAACATGCACTTTGTAGATACACATGCATTCCTAAGAGGAGATATTAAAACTGATGCAGAATTTTTGCAAAATATACAATGTATTCCCATTGTAAAATGGGAAACAAATTGTTACGTCTGTGCTCACCTCGCCCTCTGGTGGCCAGAACCGTTGGCTGCTGTGGACCGTCACCCGTTCCTGATTTCAGCCCAGTCCGGTCTGGATCTTCCGGGCTGCCAGACTTGCTTGCTCGGATTGAACCTACACAGCACCCGTAGTTTCCTGGTGATGGTTGCAGCTGAGCTCCAGGTGCTGCTGGGCTTATTAGCCATTCTGAAACCTGGCTGCTTTGCCTTTGCATTGCGTCTTAGGCCTTGGTCGTGGGTGCTTGTGCACTTCTGCCTGAGAGATTTTGTCTGGACCTGTTTCTGTGTTTGCTGATTTCCTGCCTTTTGAACCTTGCCTGATCCTGGACTTTGTTTTGCTTGCCGCCTGCCTTTTGAACCTTTGCCTGGCCCTGGACTTTGTGTTTGCTTGCAGCCTGCCTTTTGAACCTTTGCCTGGACCTCGACTTTGTTTTTGCTTACAGCCTGCCTTTTGAACCTTTGCCTGGACCTGTCTTCTGCTTGCTGGCTGACTGCCAGAGACCTTGCCTAGATTTGCCGGTACGTCTGTTCTGCCTTGCTTCTAGTGTGGGGTGGTTTTGCCTGCCACTGCTGCTCCTCGGCAGTGGCCCAAGGGCTCACAAACCCAGTTCCTGTTTAGTGAACGTGACACAAATGTACATCCAAACTATACCCAGTACGTGTCCCTTTTGGATTCTGAGAACACCATTTATCTCCCATTGTCTCAGGTACCATTTAGATTGTAAGCTCTGTTGGGCAGGTGTACATTATATCTGAATGCTTATCATCATTGACTCAACTGCATAGTCTGCATTCCTTTGTACCTCTTTTCTCTCCCTCCCCCTTGTTTCCTTGTTCTGTCCACTATCCTTGACCAACCCCCCTCCTTTTCCTTTCTTTTTAAAATGTTTTAAACATTTTTCCACTCATCAGCACAGTAGAGATTGTCTTTTTATTTGTGTAAATTGCTTAGTCACCTGTCCAGGCTCTATTTTGCGGTATATCAAATGTGCAGAAATAAACAAATAAATAACTACTGAACATATTTAACTCCTTCAATGGCAATATTAGTGCTGAGTCAAGTGGCATAACCACTGAAACTGAAAACTACGGAGAAGAAATATCCTTACTGAAGACATGTATTATGCTTTTTATTACTATACCTTTTCTCGCCATGTTGGAAATTGCATCATCTTTCAGGTTTGCAAACCTTTCCTTACTTATCTTGAAGTGCATTCAATAACAAACAACTGTAGAAACAACTTTAACGTAGATTGTCTAGGAGACACAAGCAAGCTGGCTAATCCTGGCATTTATTAATTCACAGAGTGGAAAATGGATAGCTCTGTGTAGCACAAACTTGCTGGTTCAATGATGTTATGACTCTTTTATTGATGAGAATAAAAGGAGAGAATGTTCAAGCATGTGCTCAAACTGAGTTGTGCAGGAAGAAATTACCTTCAAGTTGAAATCCAATGAGAAAAACATCATGACTGTTATGCATTTTGATTTGTTATGATTCTGTCAGATTTGAGATGAGTTTCAAGATTAAGGAAGACACTACTTATGGTAATTATGATAAAAGAAGGAAATGTGACTGAATGACTAGATTAGGAATCTGGTAGCCTGTAGTACTAATTTTTTTGGTAAGTTACTTTTCTTCTGTATGCACCAAATTGTTTCAAAGTAAATCAGGTGGTACTAATTGATTAAAACTAATTAATTCAACTTCAGTGGTTTGGGCTTCTAGGAGATGATCAGTGCTTGACTATTATATTTTTCTGAATGCTTACTGTGGACATGTGCATTTGTTAGCATGCTTTAAAATATTTACCTCCCAATTCTATAAAAGTCATCAAAAATTGCATACTCAAATTTGGGCGCATGCCCTACTTGTGCGCTCAATTTAATTAACTAAGAAAGTTAATTAGTGCCAATAATTGACTTTTTAACAAGCAATTATCGGCACTAATTAGATTTAATTGGAATATACACGTGTAAATTTTGGTGCGAGATCTGAGCCTAAATTTTACGTGCAAGTTTTAAAAGGGAGTGCGAAAGTGGGAGGGTCATGGGCAGATAGGATTAAGTTTAAGCTCTTGATAATGGTTCATCACTGTGTACATCATGATATATCTCGCTATTTATCAGCCTGTCTTCATTTATACTGTCCAAGACGGGTACTTCAATACCTGATGGTTGAAGATCCCTAATTTTCGGCTGTTTCATTTGGAGGACACTAGGAGGCAAATCTTTTCTGTAGCAGGTCCGACTGAGTGGAACAAATTCCCTGGAGTCCTTAGAATCCAGAAGAATTCGGGATTGTTTTAAAGACTGCTGAAACAGCATTTGTTGCTGCAGGCTAAAAATTGACTTTGGCAGTTGATGAATCTGTTTTTATTATATTTGATGAGTTTTGTAATGTTTTTATTATTATGTATTACTACTACTACTATTTAGCATTTCTATAGCGCTACAAAGCGTACGCAGCACTGCACAAACATAGAAGAAAGACAGTCCCTGCTCAAAGATCTTACAATCTAGTAGACAAAAAAATAAAGTAAACAAATCAATTAATGTGTAGAGGAAAGAGGAGAGGAGGGTAGGTGGAGGCAAGTGGATACAAGTGGTTACGAGTCAAAAGCAATGTTAAAGAGGTGGGCTTTCAATCTAGATTTAAATATGGTGAAGGATGGGGCAAGACGTAGGGGCTCAGGAAGTCTATTCCAGGCATAGGGCGCAGCAAGACAGAAGGAGCGAAGTCTGGAGTTGGCAGTAGCGGAGAAGGGAACAGATAAGAAGGATTTATCCAGGGAACGGAGTGCACGGGAAGGGGTGTAGGGAAGGACGAGTGTGGAGAGATACTGGGGAGCAGCAGGGTGAGTACATTTATAGGTTAGTAGAAGAAGTTTGAACAGGATGCCAAAATGGATAGGGAGCCAGTGAAGCGACTTGAGGAGAGGGGTAGTATGAGTAAAGCGACCCTGGCGGAAGACGAGACGGGCAGCAGAGTATGTTTAATTTGTACACAGCTCTGGACAACGGCAGTATATAAATGGTAATAAATTACATAAAATAAAATGGAACAGGGGCATTCCTTATATTTACGCTTGTTATAGAATGAGGGGGGATGTGCCTAATTTAGGCATGTACATTTGCATCACATTTCAGTTGGTATCAATAGCTACACCTAAACGTAGGCGTGGTTCCTGGGCATAAGCACTATTCTATAGACCACACCTAATTTTAAGCTGGGTCTATAGAATAGCGCTTTTTTTTCGGCACCGATTTTTTCAGTGCCATATATAGAATTCACTCCTTAGTGCATAATATATAGATTAACATGCAATAACTAGGAATCAAAACATTAGGTCAATTAATACATGCTAAAACAATCTAACATGCATTAAAATGTTGTTATTAAAGCAAATGATGAAATGAAGATTTTAAAAAGTCCAAGAAATGACTATGGAGTCCATATTCAGCCTGCTGCAATAAGTAGCTGAAAAGTCGCTTCTGGCCATGGGTTGAACTATTCCTAGATATTCAATGCTGTGGCATGTGCAGCTCCTGAGTTTGAATATCTGCGTATGTCTGCTGACCTGGAAGTTAACCAGGCCTAGGATGATATTCAGACCGGTACCTGGTTATCTCACTGCATAAAGTTAGCACAGCTGTTTTGCTGTCCTACTTTATGCAGTTATGGCCCCTTTTACCAAGCTGCGGCAAAAGGGGGCCTGCTCTGGCCTTGGTGCGTGTTTTTGATGCATGCTGAGGCCCCCTTTTACAGTAGTGGGTAAAAGGTAGGTCTTTCTTTTTTTCAGGAAATGGCCGTGCGGCAAGTGAAGCACTTGCCGTGTGGTCATTTTAGGGGGGAGCCCTTACCACTACCCATTGAGGCGGCAGTAAGGGCTCCCACGCTAACCTGGTGATAACCAGGCAGCAATCGGCACTGCCCAATTACTGCCAGGTACACACTGGTGCTACAAAAATAAATATGTATTTGTAGCACCGGATATGAGGGCATGCTGGGGATGGGAACTACCATTGGGCTGCTATGGAAGCCCGGCGGTACTTCCTTTTTAGGGAGCAGTAAGCCTACATTCGGCTTACTGCTGCTTTGTAAAAGGGGCCCTTACTGAGCTGGTTAGTGGACCAGAATTTGCTGCTGACTGGCTAAGATGATGCTCCACCCTAACTCTCCCCTGGCCTGCTCCTCACCTAGCCAGTTGAGGAATGGCTGGTTAGCAGACATATTCAGTATCATGAACCGATTGTCACTGGGACCTAAAGTGACTGACTGGGTTAAAAACTGGTTAAACGGAAGGAGATAGAAGGTAGTGGTAAATGGAGTTTGCTCTGAGGAAAAGGATGTTATCAGTGGTGTACTGCATGGATCGGCCCTTGGGCTGGCTCTCTTTTAACATCTTTGTGAGTGATATTGCGGAAGAACTATCTGGTAAGGTTTGTCTTTTGGCAGTTGATACCAAACTCTGTATAGGGTGGACACTCCGGAGGGTGTGGATAGTATGAGGAAGGATCTGGCAAAACTTGAAGAATGGTCCAAAAATTGGGAACTAAGATTTAATGCTAAGAAATGCAGGGTCATGCACTTAGGTCATAAAAACCCAAAGGAATAATACAGTATAGATGGTGAAGTGCTTCTGTGTATGAATGAAGAGCTGGACTTGGGGGTAAATGTGTCTGATGAACTTAAGGTGGCCAAACAGGTGATTCAAAGCCAGAAGGATGCTCTCAGGTGCATTAAGAGAGAGATGACCAGCAGGAAAAAAAGAGGTGATAGTGCCCTTGTATAAGTCTCTGGTGAGAACCCATTTGGAGTACTGTGTGCAGTTCTAGAGACCACACCTACAGTAAGATATAAACAGGATGGAGTCAGTCTCTGTCATAAAGCATATAGGGACAGACTTAGAAACCTCAACATCTATATATTGGAAGCAGGGGCGTAGCCACGGGTGGGCCTGGATGGGCCTAGGCCCACCCAGTTTGGGTTCAGGCCCACCCAGCAGCGAAGCGGAAGGAGCAGGCAGCGCTGATCCTGCATCTGCCTCCTTCTCTCTGACGGCAGCACTTCACAGACGCTGCCTCCGCCGCCACGATCTACCTCCTCCCTCTGTCTCACTCAACAGCAGCAGTAGCGTCGCGATTCAAACACGCTGCCTCCTGCTTCTAACCCGGAAGCGTCTCCTCTGCAGAGGAGACGCTTCCGGGTTAGAAGCAGGAGGTAGCGTGTTTGAATCGCTACCGCTGCTGTTGAGAGTGAGACAGAGGGAGGAGGTAGATCGTAGCAGCGGTAGGCAGCGTCTGGGAAGCGCTGCCGTCAGAGAGAGGGCGGGCAGGTGGAATGGGAGGGAAGGATGCATGGGGGTGAAGGAGAATCGCTGGACACATGGATGGGAGCGGGAGGGGAGAGAGGAGAGTCACGTTATGGATGGATGGAGGTGAGGGTCAGGGGAGAGAGGAGAATTGCTGGGGATGGATGGATGGAGGTGGGGCAGGGGAGAGAGGAGAATTGCTGGGGATGGATGGATGGAGGTGGGGGGGCAGGGGAGAGAGGAGAATTGCTGGGGATGATGGATGGATGGAGGTGGGGGGGTAGGGGAGAGAGGAGAATTGCTGGGAATGGATGGATGGAGGGAACAGGGGCAAGAACAGAATTGCTGGGGATGGATGGATAGGGGCAGGGGAGAGAAGAGAATTGCTGGGGATGAATGGAGGGGAGAGGAGTTGCTGGACATGGGTGGATGGAGGGGAGGGAAGAGGAAAGAGGAAGGTTGCTGGACATGGGTGGATGGAGGGGAGGGCAGGGGGCAGAGGAGGGTTGCTGGACATGGATGGATGGAGGGAAGGGCAGGAGAGAGGAGGCTGCTGGATATGGATGGAGGAGAGGGAAGGGAGAGAGAAGAAATGCTGGACATGGATGGAGGGAAGGGAAGAGTGAGGAAGGAGATGAGATGAGGGAAAAGGAAGAGAGGAGAAAATTGCACATGGATGAAGAAAATAGGCAGAAGCTGGATCCACTGGAAAGTCAAGTCTGCGGAGGACCCAGAGCAAGAAATGAAGAAGAAAGGCGGAAAGTAAAGAAATAAATGGAAAGGAAGCCCTGGAAACAGAGTAAAGAGGACAGATAGCAGCAGAATCAGATACTGGGCCAGTATGATCAGAAAAACAAAGTCACCAGACAGCAAAGGTAGAAAAAAATCATTTTATTTTCATTATAATGATTGGAACATGTCCACTTTGAGAATCAGGTGCTCAACATTAAAAGATTATATTTACTTATTTATGGCATTTTATCCCACATTAAACATGAATTAGATTGGAATCTGGGATCATTTAATGTTTTTTTCTGGAGAGAGTAATGCATTGCCTCCCCCACCCCCCAGGCTCTCTCCACGGCTATAGCCAGCTCTGCAATTTTGAGGGGAGGTGGACGGGGGGGGGGGGGGCGCAGAGGTGGATCGGGGAGAGAGCCTGTTGTTAAACATTTACCAGCACATCACTGTCTAGTGCCCACCCATCCAACCTGTTGGCCCACCCAAAAATTGACTTCTGGCTACGCCACTGGCTGGAAGAGAGGCGGAAGAGAGGGGATATGATAGAGATGTTTAAATACCTCAATGGCATTAATGTACATGAGATGAGCCTTTTCCAAATAAAGGAAACCTCTGGAATGAGAGACATAGGATGAAGTTAAGAGGAAATAGGCTTAGGAGGAATCTGAGAAAATACTCTTTCATGGAAAGGGTATTGGATGCATGGAATGGCCTCCCAGTAGAGGTCGTGGAGATGAGGACTGTGTCAGAGTTTAAGAAGGCGTAGGACAGGCACATAGAATCTCTTAGGAAAAGGAGGAGTTAGTGGTTGCTGAGGATGGGCAAACTGAATGGGCCATATGGCCTTTATCTGCTGTCATGTTTCTCTGTTTCTATGAATATCAGGTGCCTGCTTGCTCAGCAGGGTTTAACCAGTCAGGAGCCTCTCCTGACTGGTTAAACACTTTTGAATATTGATTCCTATAATGCTGTTTGTGAAGCATTCTATTTTATTTTTATAAAGGGGAACTATTTACTATAGGCCAGATTCAGTAAATGGCGCTCAAAGTTAGGTGCCAGGAAAATCCATGCTAAGCGCTATTCTAGAAAGGGCATTCTAGGCTGAGCACCTTTGTAGAATAGCACTTTAGGTAAATTCTATCTAGGTTGCTAAACATTAAACACCAAAAAAATGGGTGCTAAGCTAGTATTCTCCAATAGCACAGGTGTGCGTCAAATCTGTTATAGAACACTGGTTCGTAGTTAAGTGCTACACTTTAAGTGCAACCCTTATATTATGTCTATGGCTGGTGTAGATGGTAGAGCCTAAATGTGGTGGTTGGGCACTTAAATTTAACTATGTTTATAAATAGTTAAGCACAAGAATAGTCAAAATGCCCCTGATGTGCCCATGCCCCTCCCAAGTTAAAGCCCATTTGCATTTGCTTGTGAGAGAAGTTAGGCATGCTCCCTCGATATTTAAAACCATTTAATCAGCCATTTATACATTGATACAATCAATGGTGCTAAGCCACTTAGACTACTGCAATGGAATTTATGCAGGATGCGGACTCAAAACACGGCAGCCAGACTTATATTTGGAAAGACACAGTTTGAAAGCGCAAAACCCCTCCATGAAAAACTACATTGGCTCCCAATCAAAGAACGTATTGCCTTCAAATTCTGCACCCTGGTTCATAAAATTATCTTCGGCGAAGCCCCGGGGTACATGACAGACCTCACTGACCTACCTACCAGAAACACAACCGTATCATCACGGACTTATCTAAATCTCCATTACCCAAGCTGCAAAGGACTTAAATACAAATCAACCTACGGATCCAGTTTCTCCTACATTTGCACACAACTGTCGAACGCCTTAGCAAGAGACTTGAAAACAAGTCTTCCAGAAATCACTAAAAACTAACCTGTTCCAAAAGGCATATCTTACTGACCCAACTTAAATGCCTGAACTCTGCAACATAGCACAACAAATGTATGTAATGAACATAACGCAACTCTTCCGCTTTACGATCCCGTAATGTGACCGTTCCAAATGGACCCTATCTTACCACACTTCACTTTTATTTGTTCACACCGGAGTCAGCGTGAGCCTCTCAGGTATTTTGTAAGCCACATTGAGCCTGCAAATAGGTGGGAAAATGTGGGATACAAATGTAACAAATAAATAAATAAATAAATAAAATTTGTCCTGCTGAATAATTGCCAGTTAGAGCTTAGTGGATAGCCAGTTACATCATGCGTTATAACTGGCTATCTGTTGATATTCAGCACATTACTGGCTAAGTTTGGTTGTCAAATTAGGCCACTGAAATAACAGACCTATCTTTGACTGGTTTCAGCTTAACCAGCCATTGCTAAACATCAAGTTGGCTAGTTAAGTTGAAAGTGCTCAAAAAACACTCCGATATTCAATACCGGTCACCAGAAATGGCCCGACATTGAATATCCAGGCTCAACACTGACCATGAGAGGCAGTTCGGTTTTCCTCCTGTGGTCTGAATATCGACCCCATTATTTATAGGATAGAGACATGTCTATTACATTCAAAACAGCAAATTACCTTCAATTAGTGCTTGTTAATGCCAATTATTGGTATTTAGCACCAAATATTTGCCAATTTAGTGACACTTAGTTAGCTGTTACAAGCTTAACTTACCTTATTCTAAGTTTGGGCTCCATTTATAGAATTTGGGGGTAGGCAACCAACATTAGGTGACCTTTTGAAAATTACCCCTTCCCCCCCCCCCCCCCCCCCCAGCATTCAAGCAAGCATATTTTCACCTTTTTCAGAGCTGATGAGTGATGAAGTATATATGAAATTGCCAGCCCCCCACCACCACCATCATAGGTACCTTAAAAGGCCTAGCTCAGCAGGGAGGGTGTGGTTCAGCCAGGGGAGACAAAAGCCTAGAACACAATCCATGGAGGCCCAGAGCAGGAAGAAGCAGACCATCAGAGTATGCCTATAAAACATATGTCTGAAGACCATACTGTAGCCATGAAGTAGAAAAAGCCTTTTATCATGCCATCTCTGTGCACACTGATTTTGCTGTGGTCTGGTAGGAACAAGACCCTTTTGTTTGGCTGCTATTGAACTTCAAGCTGCTTTATGTTCACTCCTGAGCTAACAGCCTGTGAAAGGAACAGGTTTCTTTTGAACCACACTATTAAAGATTTTTTTTGTGTTCAGTTTTATACCATGGTCTGGCAGTGTTTGTAAGGACTCCTAACCCATGCCCTCTAACACTATCACACAGTGCACTCAAATTTGGGCAGATTATGGGAGCCTATTATATAAAGGTATATATGCCTGTGTTACCTTTATAAAATAGGCTTAAATAGGCACCTTTCTGAACCTCTCACATGGATATCCTTTTATAGATTTACCCCAGATTCACTTGTATTGCCAAAATGTAAGCATTCGATGTGGTATATAAAATATTATTTTTAAAGAACTAACACAGTTAGCACCTGCTGCTGGCTGTATAAGCAGGGCCAGCCTAACCGTTAGGTAAGACTAGGCAGTTACCTGAGGCAGTAGCTTCTTGGGGCAGCAAAAAGCAGCTCTAGTCAAAGCAGAACAATAGGTCCAGACAGACATACAGACTGAAAGAATCACCACCAATACTTTAAACTGCAATTTTGTAGGATGTTTGTGTGATCATCATGATTGTGAAGTTTAATTGTCAAAATCTTAGGGGGAGGAGGGGCCCTGCAGGCTAGGGACTGAGAGTTGGCGAAGGGATGTACAGTGAATATTTGCCTGGGGTTTTCACCATCCTTGCACTGCCTCTGCACATAAGTGCTTTAAATATTGGCTCACATGTGGCTGCCAACACCTCAACTAGTATTGGTTTCAGAGGACCAGCTAGAGAAAAAGGAGGCTATCACTTGATATATAGATGCTGTAACACATCCTGTACTCGTTTGTGACAATTAAAGAGCAGCACATATAAATGGGATACAAAGGAAGCAGTGATTTCTTTTCCACTTGATGAGTTTTGGAGACAGCAGCTACAAAAGGACATTCACAAGATAGGGGCAATTCGATAGAAGCCTCCAAAATGGTGCATTGGCTACATTTTCAGCTATAAATAGTGAGACTGAAGGGTCTATTCTTCAGAAAAAAGAATGGAAAGAGTAGATACGATACAAACATTCAAATATCTGGGAGGCTTCAATAAAGTACCGGAGAGAAACATTTTTCATGGCCTGAAAAGATCAAGGGCAAGGGGGGTCATCATGTGAAACTAAAGCGAAGGAAGCTAAAATGAATGCATGGGAGACAGAAAGAGACCTTATTTGTGAATAGGGGAAGAAAACCAGAGATCAGAAACAACATTATAAGTAATTAGAAAACGGTAGACTAGGTGATCCTTTTCAACTGATAGCTTTTATTTCATTTTAGCATGTGCCTTTTCAGTAGTAGCTTAGTGTTTTCCTGTGCACTGGGAGCTTACAATCTCAATGGAGTAGAGGAGTAGCCTAATGGTTAGTGCACTGGCATGAGAACCAGGGGAACCACTGCAGCTTCTTGTGACCCTGGGCAAAGTCATTTAACCCTCCATTAGCCCAGGTACAGTATAAATACCTGTATATAATATGCAAACCATAGAGCTGGCATAATTGATGGCATTTAAATGCGACAAGTTAGGTGCCCAAAATCTTGGCACTAACCTAGTATTCTATAATAGCAAATTTGTACACCTACCCCAGGATACTATATATCGCACTTAGTGTTCTGCGCCAAAATCATAGCGTATTCAATAACAATACACGTAACTTAATTGGCTTAACAAGCCAATCAGCATTGATAACAGCACCTAACAAGCAACTATGAGCATTAATTGGCAGTTAGAATTTACATGAATAACTTGTTAAGCATATTCTGTAACAAACTGAACTTAAATTTTAATGCATGCATCCAAAAGGAGTGTGGCTATGGGCAGGGAAATGGGCGTGTCATGGACATTCCGACAAACTATGCACATAATTATTTATTTCTTTATTTATTTGTTACATTTGTATCCCACATTTTCCCACCTATTTGTAGGCTCAATGTGGCTTACATAGTACCGGAGAGGCGTTTTCAGACTCCGGTGAGAACAAATACAAAGTGATGTTATGGTAAGATAAAGTTCATGTGGCATGGCCACATTGGGGAAATGTACATTGGAAGAGTTGAGTATTAAAGAATATGTCTGCTCTATGTATAATTTAGGTGCCAGTATTTACACCAAGTTTTACTTCACATAAATTGACGTGCCTACAGTTAGGCACAGTCATGGCCGCTACGTATATTCTCTATACCACATATAATTCTAAACAGAGTTTATAGAATATGTCTATTCCAATGGATTTTTCAGGTGCCATATATAGAATCTAGTCCCTAATTCATTAAAGATGCACCTCACTAAATATGCTACTGTTCCAACCTAGCCTTAGTATTACACCCCTCTTAAAGGCCCCACCACCACCACCTATAGGTCTCCTACCAGCCTACCTTTATAGTATCTGAAGGTCTAAGGTAGAAAGGGCAGGAACAATCCTTACTCGCTCCTGCTCCTGGCAAATCCAGCTTCAGAATGGTTGCTGCATTACCATGAGCCTGTCACTAGAGGTTGTGGCAGCCATTTTGAAGCCAAAGTCACCACTGGCAGGACTGAGTGGGGATTACTTAAGTCATTTTTATCCTAGAATGCTAGGGACTGTAAAGGTAGGCTCAGGGGGACTACAGGGGGTTGAGGGCCTATAAGAGGGGTGCAATGTACAGGGAAGGGAAGGAGGGAGGTTGGCTCTTGTTTGGAGGGGCAGTACTTTTGGAAAAGAAGGAGGGAGGATTTGAATTGGAATCGGGAAGGGGGGGACCTGACCAGACACCCTTGTGTGATTCCCAGTTGATATTCACCTGGGATCTGCCTAAGTTTCTTTTGCAGGTGCTCGGCTGAATATTGGCCAGGACCAGCATAAGTACTGGTGGCTGCCTCCTATCCAGTAAGGCCCAAATATTCAATGCTGGTTCCTGCACATGGCCTGGCACTAAATATCTGGGTCTAACATAGCCAGCCATAGGAGCCAACTTTTCAAAATGATTGGAGTACTGAAATTTATTTTTTTACAGGTGGTGCATTCTCCATCCCCCCTCTCCTCTTCCCCTCTCCCCCTCCTCTTCCCTCCTCTTCCCCTCCTCTCCCCCTCCATTCATATCCAGCAATTGTCCTCTCTCCCCTGCCCTCTCCTCCATTTATATCCAGCAATTCTCCTCTCTCCCCTGCCCTCCCCTCCCTCCATCCACGTCCAACAAGTCTCATCTCTCCCCTGCCCTCTCTTCCATATCCAAGAATTTCTCCTCCCTCTCCTCCCCTCCATGTCCAGTAACTCGCCCCAAACACCACCTGCACCTTTTCAGCCCCCCCTCACTTCCAAGTTCCAGGCCCCCCTCCCTCTCCTTCCAGTTCCAGACCCCCCTCCCTCTCCTCTGTGTTCCAGACCCCCCTCTGAGTTCCAGGCCCCCTCCCTCCCTCTCCTCTGAGTTCCAGGCCACCCTTCTCTCTCCTCCTCTGAGTTCCAGGCCCCCTCCCTCCCTCTCCTCCGAGTTCCAGGCCCCCCTCTCCTCCGAGTGCCAGTCCAAACCCCAGCCCTACCTCTTCTCCCACAACAGTCCTCCTCCCTTGCCTTCCTGCATGCCGCCCAGAATTTAAAACTCATCTTACCTCGGGGTCCCGACGGCAGCAGTGAAAGGCGAGCAGGCTCGGCGCTTCAGCCTTCCCTTCTCTCTCAGCTCTGGTCCTGCCCTTGCGGAAACAGGAAATGAGGGCGGGACCAGAGCCGAGAGAGAAGGGAAAGCTGAAACGCCGAGCCTGCTCGCCTTTCACTGCTGCCACTGGGACCCCGAGGTAAGATGAGTTTTAAATTCTGGGCGGCATGCAGGAAGGCGAGGGTGGAGGACTGTTGAGGAAGAAGAGGGCGGGCACTGGGCAGGTTGGGCTGGCTGGGAAGGGAATGTCCGGCGAGTCAAAATATTAGGGGGGCTCAAGCACCCACAGCACCCATGGAGTCGGCACCTATGTAGCCAGCAATTATAAGCATTTTAAAAAATGCTCACTTCCACTGACTGGATTGGAAGATGTTAGACATTATTTGAAGCAGGTGTAGAAGCATATACTCATTTTTGGTCTTCTAAAATATGTATTTTCAAAGCACTTAGACTTACAAAGTTCCATACTAACCTATGGAACTTTGTAAGTCTAAGGGGCCCTTTTACAAAGGCGTGAAAGGGCCTATGCTCATCCAGTGCATGTCAAATCAGCATTACTGCCCAGCTACTGCATGCTCAGGTTGTTAATTATGAATTTGGCACACACTAAAAACATGCAGTAGAAAATATTTTCTATTTTCTACTGCGTGATGCTTACCCAGTGGTAAATGGCAGTGGACGCGCGTAGCATGCCTACCACCCAGGTAGCGCGTGATACCTTACTGCTAAGTCAATGAGTGGTGGTAAGGTCTCAGGCCGAAAATGGACGCGCGCTGGTTTTTATTTTGCCGCACATTTATTTTCTGACCCCTTAAAAAAGGCCCTTATTCCAGGACTCGGCAAAAACTGGCCAAGGACGCGCCCAAAAGATGCGCTAACACTGCCATAGACCACTTTTTGCTAAGACTTAGTAAAAGGGCCCCTAAGTGCTTTAAAAATGAGCCTGATTGTCTGCCTTCACTTATATGTCCTACTTAGCTCAAGCCACTGCCTGAAAATACCCCTCTGCACATTAAAGTCTATGTACATGCATATCACCTGTCTTTTAAAAACTGTTTGTTACACATAACTTCTACATTTGTATGTAAATATACCATTTCTAAGTGTGCACTTCCCATGTAAGCTTTATAAAATTATTTCCTTAATAAATACCTACTGTACCTACAGTGTAATTCTTCCTAAGTTTAGGTTTGGAAAGGCACGTAATTCCAAACTGTTTGCGGCAAGATTGTAGCAATACATCATAATATGCAATTCCACTCTTTACGATTTTGTATACTCAGTCTTTGAATTGGTTAGATAATTTCTGTGTGACACTGGTCCCACTCGGTTCACAAACACTGGCTAAGCTCTTTGGGTCAGGCACCCCAAGACCAGGATGAACAGAGTTTAAAATGTTGAGCTGGGCGTAAACCAGGCTGGGCTAAATCTTCTCTGGGCATTCTTTATTCCATCCACACACAAAATAGGCAGCAGTCTTTGGGCCCTGTTTACTAAGCCACGCTGTAGGTGCACAAACATTTTAGCGCACGCTAATGCTAGAGACACCCATAGGAATATAATGGGTGTCTCTATCATTACAGCGTGCTAACTTTTATCGTGTGCTAAAAAGTTAGCTCGCCTGCAGCACGGCTTAGTAAACAGGGCCCTTTGTATTTCAACTTCAACTTGGTTTATTAACGGTAACTTGAAGACAGTTCATAAACAATCAACTTGGATTGTACATTTCATGGCTTTTCAGATGGTCAGCACAGTGTCAAACGTTATCTCCAAATAATATCAGGGCATTCAAAACCACAGTTCAGTTCTCTCTCATATGTTCTCTATTTGCAACCAGAACTTAGTAACCTCCCCATAGATTTCTTACAGCTTCTCAGTCATCTCCACATGATTAACTCAGTTCTATCTCTCTCCTATCCAAGTCCTGCCAGCAGTGAGTTTTGCCTGCTCCTACTTCTCCTACCTGGGTGTCTTTTTCCTCAAGCACTCCTAATCTTTCCCATGTGGGGAACACTTTGCAGGCACCCTCTGCTGTAAAGCAGGGGATTCCAATCACCACACACTGTAAAATCCTCCTGTCTTGGTTTTCAGGACTTCCCCTTCACTACTCAGGTTCTTAGTGTCCTCCCTGAAAATCCTCCCACCTTCTGCCTGCATCAGAGGTACTTTTTTTTTTGGGGGGGGTGGGGGTGGGGGTCACATGTACACATATAACTGTTCAATTTTAATTTAGGATCATAAGTAACAGAGTGATTTCGGTTCAGTTTAGCATATTTATTTTAAGGAACACCTTTTTAATCAAACATCAAGGTATTTAGCAATCTATGAAAACAAATTAACAACATATAAGGTAGTTTGATAAAAAGTTAAGAATAAATTGAACAAACTATTAATCAATGTGCTATTTTCTATTTTTTTTTTTTAATGCAATGTCTTGATATCTTCCTTCGCTCTAACTTGTACTTCTGGCACATCTGGAGATTCGTCTGAAAAGAAAGACCACTAGAGTATGCTTGAAATTTTTGATAAGGAGCATGCATTTCAAAACGGAAAAATGATGAATAAAGCCATGATTATATTCACATACAATCTGCCTGTAATTTATAGCCAATTTATCAATGACCATGCAGCTGCATTTACTGTAGTTAGACAAAAATGCCCACTAATGTGTGCGTAGTCTTTGATAGTACAACGTCTTAGCAGGGGAACCGCATGCCACTAGAGTAATTAGAAAGGTATACGGTAGTGCATGTAATGGAAGAATGTTTGCATTATAGTCCAACACATCATTAAGGATACAATTGTTATTTAATGTGGCACAATCATTTTTCTGATCTCCACAAAATCCACTTAAGTAATTACCTTCTTAGCTCATCAGCTCTTCAACAGACTGGTTAGGAATGTTTTATATCAAATGATGAAATGTGGAACCCCAAGTTTTCACAAATCAGTTTCCCCACATTTCTTTCTTTGTGCACTAAAATTCCTTATTACTTTGCAGTTCCATCACTTGAAGGAGGTGCAATTAAAATAAATTGTGCTTTATATTTGAGGAAAACTTAGTAAACTAGGAAAATGTGTTCATCCATTTAGTTTTCCAAAGAAAAGTCACATTAAATTGATGAACTGTAATGTCATTTTAGTTAGTGCATGCACAGATTCATTACCCATTTTTTTGTGAATTGCATTTAATGAATATTTGTATATACTTTTGGCATCAGTAGAAAAAGTGTGAATGAAATATTAGCAAGTATATGCACTGAAGACAGAAAAAGAGGGGGGAAGAAAAAAATGAGTAGAGGAAGGATAGGTCAAATAGATATATGCACATAGGGCCTGAAAAATCCATGCGGAATAAATTTCCACCTAAGCGTATTCTATAAACAGTGCCTAGATTTAGGCACAGTAGTATAGAATATGCTTAGTTGATTTCCCAGCACTTAGAACTATGCTTATCCATTTACACCAAGGGAAACGTGTAAATATCGGTTGCGTAGATTTAGGCACAGATGGGCATATTCTATAACAGTGCACATAAATTTTGAATGCTCACGAAATGCCCTTTTCCCCGCCCATAATAATTTATGTGAGTAAATTCTAATTATTGCCAATTAGTGCTCATTATTGCTTGTTGAATGCTGTGTTAAGCCAATTATGTTATGCACATTGTTATAGAATACGCTTAGATTTTGGCATGGAACGCTAAGTGTGATATATAGAATCCAGCAGATAATCTTTAGAATACTATAATTTATGTACGTAAGTGTTGCATTTAAGCATACCTATTTATGCCTGTTATTTGACATAAAGTCGCTAAAAATTGCGAAAGCCAATTTGGGTGTGTGCCCAATTTGTTTGCACTATTTAACTGAATGAGCTACTTAGTGCCAATAATTGGCTTTTTAACAAGCAATTATTGGAACTAATTAGATTTAATTAAAATGTACAGGCCTAAATTTTACGCACAAGTCAAAAAAGGGGGTGTGGAAATGGGAGGGCCATGAGTGGGTCGTGGGTGGAGCGGGGTGTTCCTTTAAGTTACCTGCCTAGTTAGAAAATAAGGGCATCCACACCTAAATTTATGCACAGGTATTTACACCATGTTTTAGTTGGTGCAAATGGCCGCACCTAAAGTTAGGAATGATTCCTGAGCATAAGCGATATTCTATTAATCGTGTCTAACTTTATGTGACGTATAGAATAGTGTTGTTTAGCTTCAACTTTTTGGTGCCAAAGATAGAATTCACCTCCTAATGTAGGCATGTAGTTGTCAACTTATGCAAATACTCTATAATGATTTCTTGATGTCTTGATGTCATCATAGAATTAGTGCTCAGTGCCCTGTATCTAGGTACCTAAACTGTAGCACCCTATTAAAGAAAACTCCCCATGTGTATACTTATTTTTGAAAATAAAATATGAATATACATTGTAAGTCCATCCCAGCTCCACTCAAAACTATGCACATGAGAACATCTACAAATGGCTCTTGTCATTTCATGTATATCCATGTTGCATTTATCTACTGCCAGTACTTGACCTTTAATTAAATTCTGCACCTTTTTTTATATAATAAAGTAAAATATAGCTGACACTCCTATTCAAACAAAAAATGGCAGTCATAGATCTGTAAATTAAGAAGAAGAAATGGAAGGTTTACCTTCTCAAAATTATAGAAAACATGAGTACCTCGCTGAAGTGAGCATAGAGTTAACGATGTTGAAATAAGTCTCACTATTTTAGTAGTACTAGTTGTACACTACTGTTTTCTAAATGATAGACAAGACATACCACATTCTTATTGCATTATTTTCTTTTCCATTTAATTTAAAGTGCAGTTATAGACCATCCAGCTTATTTTCAAAGAAGAAGGGCAGCCATCTTCCGACACAAATCGGGAGATGGCCGGCCTTCTCCTAAGGTCGGACAAATCGGTATAATCGAAAGCCGATTTTGGCCGGCTTCAACTGCTTTCCGTCGCAGGGACGGCCAAAGTTTAAGGGGGCGTGTTGGCAGTATACCGAAGGCGGGATGGGGGCGTGGTTAAGAGATGGCTGTCCTCGGCTGATAATGGAAAAAAGAAGGCCGGCCCTGACGAGCATTTGGCCGACTTTACTTGGTCCCTTTTTGTTCACGGCCAAGCCTTGGTGCCTGAACTGACCAGATGACCACTGGAGGGAATCGGGGATCACCTCCCCTTAGTCCCCCAGTGCTCACCAACCCCCTCCCATCCAAAAAATAAAAAATAAAAAACATGTTTTTGCCACCCTCTATGCCAGCCTCAAATGTCATACCCAGCTCCATCATAGTACTATGCAGGTCCCTGGAGCAGTTTTTAGTGGGTACTGCAGGGCACTTCAGGCAGGCGGACCCAGGCCCATCCCCCACTACCTGTTACACTTGTGGTGGTAAATGGGAGCCCTCCAAAACCCACCCAAAACCCACTATACCTACATCTAGGTGCCCCCCCCCCCCGTTACCATTTAAGGGCTATGGTAGTGGTGTACAGTTGTTGGGAGTGGGTTTTGGAGGACTCAGCACACAAGGAAAGGGAGCTATGCACCTGGGAGCAATTTGTGAAGTCCACTGCAGTGCTCCCTAGGGTGCCCGGTTGGTGTCCTGGCATATGAGGGGGACCAGTGCACTACAAATGCTGGCTCCTCCCACTACCAAATGGCTTGATTTGGCCGGTTTTGAGATGGCCGCCATTAGTTTCCATTATCGGTGAAAAACAATGTCAACCATCTCTAAGGGCGGCCCAAATGTTGAGATTTGGCTGGCTCCAACTGTATTATTGAAACGAAAGATGGCCGCCTATCTTGTTTTGATAATACGGTCGGGTACGCTGCTTTACGGGGCCATCATTAGAGATGGGTGCCCTTATAGATGGGCGCCCCCGTTCAATTATGCCTGTCCATGATTTTCAACTTTTACAAAACAGCCTACAACAAAGAGTAATAATACAATGCAATTATCGTAAAATTCAGCATCAATACTGTTGCTTCTTGTGGTCTTGGGGCTTAGCTCTGTTGACGATATCTCCAACATAATGGAAATTCTCAACTGAGTTCCATTAGGCAGTGCTCAAATTACTAACCCTTTTACCAAGCGGCGGTAAAAGGTAGCCAGCGGTGGTGTCGGCATGTGTGATTGCCACACACTGAGGCCACCTTGTACTGCAGTGGGTAAAAGGGCATTTTCACAATAGAGGCAGTACACGGCCATGCGCTACTTCAATATTTAGTGTGCGGCCATTTACTGCTGGAGGGCTCCGTGGTAACCCAGCAATAATCGGGTAGCACGTGGTGCTTCCCAATTACTGCTGGGCATGCTACTCCACGCCCACTGGCACTAGAAAATAGCTTTTATTTTATAGCCCTGCAAATGGTGCATGGTGGAACTGGAACTATCACCGGGCTCCTGGGAGAGCCTGGCAGTAAGACCGATTTGCTGCATGCTACCCCGGCAATGGTAAAAGGATCCTTAAGTTTAGAAAGACAGGGGAATATTAAATCAGTGATTAGATCTAAATGGTTTGGGTGGTTTATTTGAATTTTTGTTTTGTAATATAAATAGTTGTATATATGTATGTATTTATTTGGATTTAGCTCAAACCTTTTTAGCAGTAGCTCAAGGTGAGTTACATTCAGGGATATCAAGTATTTCCCCCATCCCCAGAGGGCTTATAATCTAAGGGCCCCTTTTATTAAACCACATTAAGCACTTACCCCTAGATTCTATAAACATACATGCACTAAAGAAATCTTAGCATGGAACTATGTGCAACCATATTAGAGAACAAGGGCATTTATGCACACAAATGAATTGGCTTTTACAATCAATAATTGCCAATAATTAGCACCAATTGAGCTTTGTTTGCATACATGCCCTTAGTCATTATTCTGTAAAATCTGCGCACTAAATCCGGTACGTACAATGGCAAAGTGGGAGTGGCAGTGGGATGGGCATAGGTGTATATGGGGTGTGTGTATGGGATTAGCGTATGGGCTTTATAGAACAGTAGAGCAGGTGTATGTGGGAACGCCTAAATTTAGGCATGCTAATGCACATTTACTACTACTACTACTTAACATTTATAAAGCGCTACCAGGGTTACACAGCGCTGTACAATTTAACACAGACAGTCCCTGCTCGGAGGAGCTTACAATCGCCGCACCTTATGCCTGGAATAGACTTCCTGAGCCATTACGTCAAGCTCCATCCCTGGCCGCCTTCAAATCCGGGCTAAAGGCCTACCTGTTTGATGCAGCTTTTAATTCCTAACTTGTCACTTGCTCGTAACCTTACCTTGTCTTCCTCTCTTCAATCGTCCCTTTTCCCTATGTGTCCTATCTGTCTGTCCTACCCTTATCCCTTATTTGTCCTGTCTGTCTGTCTGTCTGTCCTGATTTAGATTGTAAGCTCCTTTTGAGCAGGGACTGTCTTTTCTTCATGTTCAATTGTGAAGCGCTGCGTACGACTGGTAGCGCTATAGAAATGATTTATAGTAGTAGTATAGTAACTGAGAGTAGGTACTGTGACTGTCAATGAAAAAAAGAGATGAAACACTTCTAACAGATGCTGTGCTAAATTTGCAACTACCATGTTGTAAAATCTCGTGTTAGGCCACTGTAACTGCAAATTGTACCATGGTTTAGTAAAAGGGCCCCTAAGTTAGTACCTGAGGTAACGAAGGGAACATGATTTGCCCAAGATCACAAGAAGCAACAGTACTGATACTGAATTTTACGATAATTTCATTGTATTATTACTCTTTGTTGTAAGCTGCTTTGTAAAAGTTGAAAATCATGGTCTATAACTGCAGTTTAAATTAAATTAAATGGAAAAGAAAAAATGCAATAAGAATGAGGTATCTCTTGTGTTTCATTTAGAAAACAATAGTGTACTACAATTAGTACTATTAAAATAGGCAGACTTATTTTAACATTGTTAACTTTATGCTCACTTCAGCGAGGTACTGTGAGCCTCATGTTTACTATCATTTCGAGAATATAAACCTTCCATTTCTTCTTCTTAATTTACAGATCTATGGCTGTCACTTTTTGTTTGAATAGGAGTGTCAGCTGTATTTTACTTTATTATATAAAAAAAAAGTTGTAGAATTTAATTAAGGGTCAAGTACTGGCAGTCGATAAATGCAACAGCTAAATCATATTCCTGATCGCTCTGAAGACTGCAATCATGAAAATTATTATCATTCAGTGAAAACTGGTCTCACTGATGGTGACTGGGAGATGGAATCTGTGATAGTCAGCCATAATTTACATAATAATGGGTTTCCAGTTTTCATCAGCACCTTTTGTTTGTACAGTGCTTACTGCTACAGTAAATTGTCAAAATGTCATTCCTCTCCAATCAGCCAGAAAACATCAACAGTAAACAAAGGATAAGGAAAAAATTTTCTGATTAAAGGTAGTGAAGAAATGACAGAAGAGCCAGAGCCTTGGTGATCATCGAAAACGCGTTCCAATGTTTTCAATACCATTTTCTCTTAATAATAGTGCAATCTTGCTTAGCCAGTGATGTCATCCAAGCATCCTTTAATATTCTGTAGCCTTTCCTTTGGCCACTGGTGCTAAATTTCATCTTTCATGCAGTATTTTGTCACTCTATTTCTGTTGCAGGGTGGGTGATGTTTTTGGGGTTTTTTTTGTTACATTTGTACCCTGCGCTTTCCCACTCATGGCAGGTTCAATGCGGCTTACATGGGGCAATGGAGGGTTAAGTGACTTGCCCAGAGTCACAAGGAGCTGCCTGTGCCGGGAATTGAACTCAGTTCCTCAGTAACCCAGGACCAAAGTCTGCCACCCTAACCACTAGGCCAGTAGGCCACTCCTCCACTGTTATTATGTTGTATTACCTGTTAATAAATAAATAAATAAATAAAGGAAAATGGAAAATAAGGTGATTGTCTTTTTATTGGACTAAATACATTTCTAAACTAGCTAGTCCAGTAACAAGGTAGCACCTTTTTTCTGTTTTATTTATATTTATTAATATTTAAAGTGGACTAATACAGCTATCACACTTCTTCACTCTTTAATGCAAGATGGTTACCAATTGGAATGACAGAACTCAATAGATGGCATCACAAGGTAGAGCATATAAAATAAATCACATCCATATGAGTATTGTAAAGGGGGTCCGCTTCCTCCTCTTGGGTGGAGCTGGCAAGCCTGCGGGGCTCCCAGGGTTCCTGGACAGAATCCTGCTAATACTGGGACTCAGGGCCAAAGTATTTTATTGTCAAGGCAATTTCATACCAAAATTCCTCATTAATTCTTCATAACAAAAGTTACAGCCCCCTTAATATAGTCTTTAAAAGAAAAACTTACAGTCCTCATAAGATAATCTTCAAAAGAAAAAAAGGTACAGTCCAGATCCCAAAATCCCTCAGCAAACGCTCAGGTCTTCTATTAGGGCATTAGCTTTCCCTTCCCCCTCCTTCAGAAGGGTTTAGTAAGAATTCAGCACACTTCCAATATAGCAAAACAGCTCAGAACAAATCTTCATGGACAGTCTTTGCACATCAAACCAATACCACAAATCAACTGCCTTTTCACAGCACAGAGGGAACCCTGTAAGGAGCAGGGTTGGCAGTTTCTCCCAACTCTCAGCACCATGCCCAGTGTGGCCTCCTCCACTGCCTTCAAGTGCTGGGCAGGGCAACCTTTGAATTCTCCCACTCCATGGTAGCTGGCTCCTCTCCCTTAGGCAGCTCTAGCGGCAGGCTACTTCCTTCCTCCACATACTCCATGGAATCTCTCTCTCCATTCATCTCCCCTCTTTCCAGGTGACTGACAGCCTCCAGGAAATCTGCTCCTCCCTTCTCACAGCTGGGGGGAATTATATACTGATGGCGAAGCCAGGGAAACTGAGCTTCATCCTTCCCTTGCCCTCTAGTGGGGAAGGGAGTAACAGGCTCACCCTGCCTCGAGGCATTGCTCCCCCTGCTGGGACTGGGAATCCATTCCATCTTTTTAGGACTACTCTCCTCACTCATCCTTGCAAGGACTTCTGGGACCCTTAGTTCTGGGCTCAACTGCTTCACTGGGGAGTCTCTGGAGCTTGCCTTGTCACAGTATGCATATAAATATTTATTTATTGCATTTGTATCCCACATTTTCCCACCATATGGCAGGTTCAATGTGGCTTACATATTGCTAAAAAGGCAGTTACAAAATTTAGATTTGTAGAAATCTAGTACATAATACAGAAGTACAATAAATGCTTAGGTTGATATATTAGCATATTGTGAGAGAAGTTAATATTATTGTTTTTCATTTCTGAACTTTTCGTGATGTATGGTGGTGCGGGATTAGGCAGATCCAGGGGGGGGAAAGACTTCTTGAAAAGATGTGTTTTCAGGTTTTTTCTGAATTGTAGCAGTGGCGTAGCCAAGTGTGGGCTTGGGTAGGCCCAGGCCCACCCACTTTGGGCTCAGGCCCACCCAGTTCCAGCATAGCTATAATGTGGCTGGCAGGGATCCCCAAGCCCCACCAGCTGAAAACTCCCAACAACTGTCCCTCCTGCATACCTTGTAAATAGCAGATCTTCACCTGCAGTGAGCAGTGACTGATGCATACTGCTCACAGCGGCCCCATAGCCTTCGCTCTGATGTATTCTTGCCTAGGTGAAAACAGAAAGTTGCATCGGAGGGAAGGGTATGGAGCCAACATCAGCAGTGTGTATTAGTTGCTGCCTGTTGCCGGTGAAAATCTGCTATTTAAAAGGTATGTGGGGGGGGGGGGGGGGGAGAATGTTTGACAGACCATATGGTATGCAGGTGAGAAAAGGAGAGACCACATCATCTGTGGGATGAGGCGGGGTTCTTCTGCCCACCCATCTTGGGCCCAGGCCCACCCAAAATTGGGTGTCTAGCTACGCCCCTGAATTGTAGGTAGGTTTCTGGAGAGGCTGGTGGCATGTGAAGTTTTGTGTTATATACCCAATATATAACCAAGAGGCCCTTTTACTAAGCCGCGTAAGTGCCTATGCACGCCAATTCTGAGTTACTGCCCAGCTACCGCAAGGCCCTTGTTGTAATGTCATTTCTGGCACGTGTCCAAAAAATATTTGTGATTTTCTGGTGTACGTCAGCTACGTGCATCAAGTGGAATTTGAAGCGCGTAGGTCATTACCGCCCGGTTACTGCATGAGACTTCACGGCTAGGTCAATGGCTGGCAGTAAGGTCTCAGACCCAAAATCGACGTGGCAATTTTCATTTTGCCGCATGTCCATTTTTGGCAAAAATGTTAAAAAGGCATTTTTTACAGGTGCGCTAAAAAATGATTCCGCGTGCACCCAAAACATGCGTGTACACTACCATAGGCCATTTTTTAGCACACCTTAGTAAAAGGACCCCCAAGTATTTATGCATCTATGTGGTTATGCACAAACACTTAAGCCAGTCGTAGAGCTAGTGCAAGTGTTTGGTTCTACATGTCAGAGATACAGTACATATGCAACTTATAGTATTCTATAAGTTACACACATGTGAGACCTACCCATGGTATGTGTAGACTTACCTGTAAAACACACACAATCTAGCTTATTTTCGAAAGGGAAGGACGCCCATCTTCCGACACAAATCGGGAGATGGGTGTCCTTCTCCCGAGGTCGCCCAAATCGGCATAATCGAAAGCCGATTTTTTTTTGCGTCCTCAACTGTGTTCCGTCGCGGTGACAACCAAAGTTCACGGGGGCGTGTCGGCAGTGTACCGAAGGCGGAATGGGGTGTGGTTAAGAGATGAGCGTCCTCGGCCGATAATGGAAAAAAGAAGAGCGTCCCTCACGAGCATTTGGTCGACTTTACTTGGTCCCTTTTTTTTCACAACCAAGCCTTGAAAAGGTGGCCGAACTGAACAGATGACCACCAGAGGGAATCGGAGATGACCTCCCTTACTCCCCCAGTGGTCACCAACCCCATCCCATCCTAAAAGAAAAATTAAAAAACATTTTTCCAGCCTCTATGCCAGCCTCAAAAGTCATACCTAGCTCCATCACAGCAGTATGCAGGTCTCTGGAGCAGTTTTTAGTGGGTGCAGTGCACTTCAGGCAGGCGGACCCAGGCCCATCCCCCCCCAACCTGTTACACTTGTGGTGGTAAATGTGAGCCCTCCAAAACCCATAGAAACCCACTGTACCCACATGTAGGTACCCCCCCTTCATCCCTAAGGGCTATGGTAGTGGTGTACAGTTGTGGGGAGGTGGGTTTTAGGGGGGGTTGGGGGGCTCAGCACCCAAGGTAAGGGAGCTACGCACCTGGGAGCAATTTGTGAAGTCCACTGCAGTGCCCCCTAGGGTGCCCAGTTGGTGTCCTGGCATGTGAGGAGGACCAGTGCACTATGAATGCTGGCTCCTCCCACGACCAAAGGGCTTGGATTTGGTCATTTTTGAGATGGGCGTCCTCGGTTTCCATTTTGGCTGAAAACCGGAGACGACCATCTCTAAGGTCGACCATCTCAACATTTAGGTCGACCATCTCTAAGGTCGACCTAAATGTTGAGATTTGGGCGTCCCCGACCGTATTATCGAAACAAAAGATGGACAACCATCTTGTTTCAATAATACGGGTTTCCCCGCCCCTTCGCCGGAACGTCCTTAGAGATGGTCGTCCCCATTCGATTATGCCCCTCCACATGGGTCTTTTACTAAAGATTAGCACAAGTTATCTGCAGAAGGTCCCATAGGAATAAAATGGGTCTTGTGACTGGTAACGTGCGCTAACCTTTAGTGAAGGACCCCTTATGGAAGATATGTGTGTATTTACAGAATAGCACTTAGGTGGAATTTTTCTTTAATGTTTCAATTTATATTGAAATTTTAAAAGTGTGAAGATGATCATCTTTGCAGTGAGAAGAGCAGCAACAGTGGTTTCACATCAAGATTCATAATACAAGTTGTTTCATAGGGTATAAATCACCCCACAAAAACTACATAAATTTAATAGCTCAGCTCCCTCATTTTCCTGGAGAAACTGTGGGGTACTTGGTACCTTCTGGCACATGTGGTGGGATTGTGCTCAAATTCAGCTTCTCTGGGACGTAGTGTGGATAGTTGGGTGCTGCATTTCCTCCACTAGCTATGCACAATGCTATGCTACTTATTAACTCAGACACTGGATTTGAGGTATTAGGTAGAAACCAGCTATAAAAGTAGAAAGGACCTTCAGTGTTAGGGTTTCAACTCAATAGTTTATTGATCAGACCCGACATAGTCTGTGTCTCGGCACAACTGTCTGCATCAGGGGTCTAAGCATAGAGGATACTAAAAAAAACAAATAAAAAATAAAATCAACATAAATTATATATATATATATATATATATATATATATATATATATATATATATATATATATATATATATACACACACACACACACACAGTGCAATCCGCTTAAGTGCAAAGGTCTGGGACCAAGAAATGCGTGCAGTTAACCGGAGCGTGCATTTAACCATTGTGACCCAAAGAAGCTTGACATCTGATAAACATATGTACAGTACTGTTTATTATTATACATACAGTATACTGTCTCCGTTAACTGACGTTAGGCTTACTTGAAGTAATCAGTTATAGTCCTCTGTACACTAATGGGTCTGTGAGTTCCATAGACTACGTCTGCCAGATGGTAAAAACTGTCATAGCACTGACATCCAGTGGCCTCCAGACAGGCCCGCACAGTGTTGAGACTCTCCAGCGCTCTTGCAAAAGTGACAAGTGGAGGTTGTTGAATTTCGTCAGCATGTGCCTCGCTGCTCATTTCATCCTCTGTTTCATCATCAGCTGTTGTTGCTTGTGTATAGGCGCATATCTCCACATCAGTGCTGTCGTCAGCTGTTTGTAGATCGTAATCAACAGCTACGTCACGATAAAACTCCTCTTCAGTAACACTGGCTGAGATGTCAATAACCTGTTCATCTGACATGTTTGCAACAGCTGCATCCCCCTCCACATCCTTAACAAAGCTTGCCCGCTTGTAGCAGTTCACAATGGTTGCCTGTGTAACATGATTCCAGGCTTCTTTCTGCATATGCAGGGAATGCAACAGTGATAGATTACGAGCCAGTTCAACAGCACGTTTATCCTTACCAGTCTGGTCATCCATAATGCTCATCAGACGACGTAGCACAAGAGCCCCATAATGTTGTTTGAAATGGCTATTATGCCCTGATCCATAGGTTGGATCAGAGAGATAGTGTTTGGTGGCAGGAAGACCACCTTGACATTAGACAGCCTGACATCATCCCTGTGTGCAGCATAACATTGACATTCGCACCTCAAGCCAGCCTTAATAAATTCTTAATTTTATAAATAATACCAAACAACGTTTTCTTTGGAATAAAATTTGGCTGCAGATTTATTTCCAAATAATCATAAATAACTCATTTCACTTAACAACCATTTAGTAACATATCAATCAATATCCCGGTTAAATTCATATAGCGGTTTAATACTGTTAAGCCATTCGGTTATGAAACTGGCTTACCTTCCCCCACCTTACCCCCCATCCCCCCATGTGACTTACGGTGCCGTCAAGCCACATCTTACTCATGGCGGTTCCGCCCATGAGTTCTTTTCCATTTCATAACTTTCACAATATTCATTTTAACCGCTTCTGGTGCCTGTAGCACCCTTCATCCAGGCACCCCCTTTCCTATTAAAAGCTGCTACCGATCCTCCCAAATACTACCCCCCCCACTCCCCCATTCCCCTCCCAAACTTCTCCAAAAACTCGACCCCCCCCAAAATTCCAACTCCCACCAAAAAGGGGGTGGGCTGGGACGGGTCCTTCAACTACCTTCTAATCAACCTCCCTCTCTCCTACCTAACTAACAATCCTTTTTTAGCATCAATTTCTTCCTATCCAGTCCTTTTCCTTCTAACCAATCCCCTTTTCTTTCCCTTTGTTGCTGCCCTGCCAGCCTCCAATTAACTCACCTCTACCTTCTCTTTCCCCTCCCCCCACCCCTCATCATTCTAACTTGGCTGCTTCTGTCTCAGCCAATGTTATCACCCTCACTGATTAACAGTGAGGGTTTCCCAATTATCACAAAGCAACAAATTCTGATGCCTTTGTGCCCGCATTCTAGTGTCTAACTTCTTTAGCCACTGCTTCCAAATTTCCCCAGTCATCCATGAATTTGCGTTAGCCTCGTATGTCACAGGAAGTCGCTTAACTTTCTTGAAGCAATGGGGCTGTTTGCTCTTTCCAACTTCTCACCCCCATCCATATTGCAGCAAAGGAAGATCGTCAGTCGGTCCTTTGACGTTTTACCTCCAGTAGTTTTGGCATCTTTGAATGCAAGTGTTCCATCAGGAATCGCTCGCCAGTAGAGACCGTTTTCATCAGCATTGAAAATGTCACGAGGTGCAAACTCATTCAAGATGGTAGGAAGAACTGAAACAACCCAATTTTCAGCACCAAAGTCATCAGCATCTTGTTTCTCACCATGCTGTTTCTTGAATTTTATGTTGTTCCTCTCCTTCCATCTTTCTAACCATCCAACAGTGACTTTGAATTCAGTTAGTCCAAGACTTTCAGCTAGCTGGTTAGCTTTCTCCATAAGCAGTGGACTACTGAAAGTAAACTGTCTGCTCCTGACTCGAGAAAACCACCAAAGAAGAGCATCTTCTACCTCCTCAGCTTTCCCCACCCGTTTTTGTTTCCGTTGTGGATTTGTATTGTTTTGCCAGTCTTCCAGAAGCTGGTCTTTCTGCTTCAAGACACGTGAAATTTGACTGGGATTGACACCATATTCTTTAGCAATAGATGCTTGACTTTGTTTGTTTTCTAATTTTTTAAGAACTTCTATTCGTTCAGCCAGTGTTAAAGTCTTACAGTTCCGCTGCCGCTTATTCTGCCTATGGCAGTTAAAGGGGCGGTAAATTTGAAATCTCGTTGGTTGTCAAGCACCAATCGGCTTCCATATTCCGTGTTCGCATTTATGCGGAGTCTTTCCTGCAGAAGAGTGGTCTTAAACCATGCATATAAGCGAATCTTGCACATATCAGTGGTGCGCTAAACCGAAGTTTGTCCCCATAGAAATTGATGGTGCCAAAAACGGGACCGAAGTATGGCATGCAGTTAAACAGAGCATGCGCTTATCCGACTTGCACTTAAATGGAGTGCACTCTATGTATATATATATATATATATATATATACAAGATGCTTAAAAATTTAAGATAAGTACATCTTTACATTCAAAAATAGTATTATAAGTATATTTTGATAAAATATAAAAACATGGAGATGGGTAGAAAACATCTTTTTTCTTTTTTTTTTTGCTTTTGGCAGCTAGACTGGTGTAGGTGATGTACTGGCAACGTAATGGAACCATCCGCAGCTGCCTACAGTTTCTGAGTGGATTACAGAACTACATCAAATTATTGAGGGGGAGCGATTTCGAGAGTTGTTACAAGGTTGCTTAGGTGGAATTTTGGCCAGCTATCTCGTGCTGAATATTACGCTTAGCTGGTTTAAACATGGGCGTAGTTTGACAGTTTCATTTGGGGGGCAAAGGGTGGGACATGTCTCTCTCCCGCTGCCGCTCCCCCCCTCTGCCACGCCCTCCCCCCCCCCCTGGAGTCTTCCAGTGGCGCCCGGTATCACCCTCCTCCATCTTCCAAGCCATCGGCAGTCTCAGTGAAAGAAGCACGCACGCACGCACGTTGCTTTAGGCCTGCCCTGGAGGCCCTTCTCTCTCTTACAGCTTCCCGCCTGCACAGGAACAGGAAACTGAAGGAGAAAGAAAGGCTTCCGGGGGCGGATCTAAAGCAGCGTGCATGCTGCTTTCTTGCAGAGGCTGCCGGCGGCTCAGGGATTGGAGAATGGGGTGGCAGCTCATTTGGGGGGGGGGGGTGGCACTGCCCCCCTCACCCCCCAAACTACGCCCATGGGCTTAAGGCTATTTAACCGGTCAAGAGCCCTTCCTGGCTGGTTAAATAGCTCTGAATATCGGGGGCTTTGTTTCTTTTCCCCCCATTTTCTCCTCAAACAGATTACCTTGTCCAAGTCCTTCAATTTGTCTTTCTTTACTGAAAGACAGCAGTATTATGATGTAGTGATGCATTTGAAACTCGTAGGCCTCCCAGAGTTGGTTAAAAAGCACAGAAATATGGTGCTTCAGTAGTTTATTAGGCTGTTAACATCATGCAGGTCCTGTCATGCAGGTCCTGCACATTAACTCTAGGACTTTGAGCTGAAAGGTAACAACAAGAAGTTGATCACCACTTTGAGGCGGCTTCAATCTCTGAACCCATTAGAACTTTAACTGAGGAAGGAGCGTTTCACACAGTTCTTTTTGGGATGCAAACCTAGGAACCTGTTTACTAAGCCGTGCTGTAGGTGCACTAACATTTTTAGCGCATGTCACTAGCATTAACGCACACTAAAAATGCTAGCGCACCTTAGTAAACAGGGCCTTTGCAGAAAAATGAGAATGCAGTTTGAAAAGGCGCTGATCATGCAACATTTTCTGAGTCTAAGCCAAAGGTCTTGCTTACCCTTTTATAGAAAGTAGAAAAAGTATGGATAACACAAGCAATCATTCTCATGAAAGGAAACCTACAATTTTTTTTTTTTTAAGAATGAGCTAACACATAAGTTGGTCAAATTACTTTACAACAAACCTACAAAAGGCACATGACAACACAGAGCAGGAGGGATAACAGCAAAAAAGGCAACTAGTTAACAGCTGCCACTATGACCTTTCACTGCATCCATGGTAACTCGGCTAAAGATGGCGTTCCTTTTTATTATTCTCACACCCACAACGTTAAGCCTGTGAATCCCATTGCAGCATAATGGCTGAAATCAGAAGGCAAATCTGTGTTCATTGGACCAGTGCCGACATCCTCTTAGATAATGAGTGCAATAAACATTTTCATGCCAGGAAACCAATGCAAGTGGAAATATTATGCCATACAGAAATCTATACCCAAAACACAAAGAAATGGTCAGTAAAGCCAGTAATGATAATTTGCACATACTCAACAATCATTTGTAGGTTAACAACCACGCATCTTGAAGCAGCAAAAAGAAAAAGAACTAAAAGCACTTACTGAATGATTATTTGAGCTTCTAACTTACTTGGAACATTTAACTGCTGATCATTTTGTATAGGTGCTATTTATTTTCTCCCGTTCTTCAAAATGTCCTGCAATTTAAAAATATTGTTTTCAGAAAATAATAGATTCTTGCTGTCATTTTGTTTAATGTATACAGATCTCCCTCTAAAAAGGAATTTAAAAAAACATTAGTGGAGAATCATAATTACTATCCCCTCGCCTTTTTTTACAAAGCTTTGCTAGCGGCTGTCAGTGCAGTAATGCCGACTCAGCCCATTCAAAGTGTCTGGCATTATCGCGCGGTTTTGTAAAAGGGGAGAGGGGTACAGATTTT
The DNA here is from genome assembly GCF_901765095.1 of Microcaecilia unicolor. NCBI lineage: Eukaryota > Metazoa > Chordata > Amphibia > Gymnophiona > Siphonopidae > Microcaecilia > Microcaecilia unicolor. The sequence continues at coordinate 258,057,179 of NC_044034.1, read as the reverse complement.
TCCTTCTTTGCAATATCATGGTTGTGTTATTATCATAAAATTACAAATAAAAAAGGAGGCTTAACATAGGCATAGAGGGGCATAATCGAACGAAAACGTCTATCTCCATGGGCGTTTATCTCCAAGAACGGGTCCGTGAAGGGGCGGACTGAACCGTATTTTGGGAAAAAAAGACGTCCATGTTTTATTCGACAATGTGTGAGCTGGGCGTTTTTGTTTTTCAGCGATAATGGAAAATGAAAGCGCCCAGCTCAAAAACGAATAAATCCAAGGCATTTGTTAGTGGGAGGGGCCAGGAGTCGTAGTGCACTGGTCCCCCTCACATGCCAGGACACCAACCGGGCACCCTAGGGGGCACTTTTACAAAAACAAAAAAAAAGGTAAAAGAGCTCCCAGGTGCATAGCACCCTTCCCTTGTGTGTTGAGCCCCCCAAATCCACCTCAAAACCCACCACCCACAAGTCTACACCATTACTATAGCCCTAAGGGGTGAAGGGGGGCACCTACATGTGGGTACAGTGGGTTTGGGGGGCGGTGTGGAGGGCTCCCATTTACCAGCACAAGTGTAACAGGTGGGGGGGGATGGGCCTGGGTCTACCTGCCTGACGTCCACTGCACCCCCTAATAACTGCTCCAGTGACCTGCATACTGCTGCCAGGGAGGTGGGTATGACATTTGAGGGTGAACATAAAAAGTTGTGAAACGTCATATTTTTGTGGTGGGAGGGGGTTTGTGACCACTGGGGGAGTCAGGGGAGGTCATCCCCGACTCCCTCCAGTGGTCATCTGGTCATTTAGGGCACTTTTTGGGGCCCTATTCGTGGAAAAACAGGGTCCAGGAAAAGTGCCCTAAATTCTCGCTAAAAACGCATATTTTTTTTCCATTATCGGCGAAAGGCGCCTATCTCTGATCGGCCGATAACCACGCCCCAGTTCCTCCTTCACCACGCCTTTGACATGCCCCCATCAACTTTGGCCGCATCCACGACGGAGTGCAGTTGAAAACGTCCAAATTCGGCTTTCAATTATACCGCTTTATTCGTTTTTGTGAGATAAACGTCTATCTCCCGATTTGGGTCGCAATATAGGCGTTTTTCTTTTTCAATTATAAGCTGGATAGTGTACCTCTCAAACAAGATATTACAAGGTAATTCCAGTTCTCTGAGGAGAAATAGCAAGGCCATAACTTTTATTTCTGTGTGGCATATTAATTTTCCAACAAAATAACCTCACCAACATACTTTATCCATTTTAAAACTAGAGATATGCATTCCTGACATGGGAAATGTTAACAGCACAAGGTTTCATATCCTTTCTAACCCTAAACTACACAAAATAAAACCAAAATAAACAAATAAATATATCTGTCAGGATTTTTTTTCTGTCTACTAAATTTTAGGTTTTCTTTCCCAATGTTGTTAATAGTTGTCAAGCATGAGCCAGCATCCCTTGGGTTGAAGAGCACCTACCTCCCAGGAAGAGCTACTCAGCCTCTTCAGAGTCTGGTTCTAGCCAGCCTATTCCCAGCTATATCTTGTATTTCTGGTAATCTTATATTCAGTTTCCTGATTGGCCCAGTAGGGACCAGCCCAAGGGACCTGCCTCTGTGCTTGTTCCCTGCTAAATCAGTCTTGTTTTCTTGTCCAGTTGCGCATTTGGTTCCTGACTTTGCCTTGATTTCCAATGGCTCAAGCTTCCAGTTTCATCAAGCTCTTTGCTTTCAGTTTGCCCTTTTATGTTGGATGCACTTCTTGGAAGTACAGTGTCATTAATACTTACCTGGATTAATCCTAGTTCTCACCTTGTTCTGATCTTAGTATACAAGACTTGGGTGTTTCTGTCTAGTACCTGCCCACACTCTGTGATAGAATGAATCAACTAAAATAAAAGTACTGATATATTGAATCAGTCATCTAAAAAAAAATAAAAAAGCTGATAGAAGAGCTCAGTTAAATTTGAGTGCCATACCATCTTAAGCAGAGTTGCCAAGTTACTCAGTTCCGGGAGGGAGACTTTTTGGCCTGACCTAGTTTTAAGCATATAGTACATCCCAAAGCAGTGTGATATTTGTAGTCCCTGATTCTACCAATTAAAATTACTGCTGTTGGTTATCAGAAATCCAGGACTGTCTTAGTCTCCTTCCCGAAACTGCTCTAGAGACTTACTCTACAGACATTTCTTGTGTCATGTTCTTAACATTGTATGATCTGGGGAAAGTATTCTGGAACCCTTGTTAAAATTGTTTTCTAATTTATTTTATTTTAAATATTTATTGCCCGCTCTATCCTACTGATCAAGGCATGTTACAATATAGAACTTAAATAATAAAATTAACAATACCTTGAATTTTACTCACCATTGTACAGATAACCAATGAAGATCCTTCTATTTAGGAATAATCTGTTCATTCTGAGATAGGCCAACAATCAGATGGGCCTGAATTCTTGTGTGACATTCCCACTTACTATTATATTGTCAGAAATATTTACCAAGCCTATTTCAAATTCTGGCTGTTCAATTAGTGATCCAGTACAGAGGTTTTTCCTCAAAGAAGAAACTTGATGCTGGGTTATTCCCTTGTAAGATAAGTACAGCCCATTCCTGTGTAGCCTGAAAGACTTTGTACCTGTTATAATCCTAACTCTTAATTAATAACACTGTCCTGAAAATAATTATGAAAAAAAAAAAAAACTACAAACAACACAGGAAAGTAAATATGATTTTTTTTTTTGCCTACACAACTCATTTTAAACTATCTCAGACTGCTTCCTTTGATGATGGCACAGACCCTAAGAGTCACCACTGCAACATGCAGTAATCTTGCCTCTTTGTTCCTATTACCTCAGCCCATCCATATGCTGAACTGAAGGCAATTTCCTTTTATCCAGCCCATCTATAATATGGAGAGCTGGATACCTTTTCTTTATCCAGGCCCTAAATAATCAAATCCTGCTCCCAAACCATGCCATGCTTTAAATGCGCCCAGATGCTTCAGATGTCCCAACACTGGAGCACCACTAAACAAGATACCCCAATGATATTAGCACCTAAATACTACCTTTTGGGAAGAATCCCCTTTCAGTGTACCAGTAACATCTCAATTCACCACACTGATAATACCCACCTAAGACTCATTGAATAAAATGGGACTTGTGTGACAATAACTCAGAAATAGTCCTCTTCCAATGAGTACAACTGAATTTATGCTTTTTCAATTTGTATTTATTTTTCTAAAAATGGGGAGGAAAAGCCTCAACAGACTCCTTCTTGGCAACAGAGCCGATCAATTATAGGAGTGCTCACTGTCATCATGGGCTAAAAAGCCTCCCCAAATTTTATTTTATTTAAACATAGTCCGAACAAACTTCCTACTTAGCTTATGAAGATGCACAGACTCCTCCTACAGTCCACGGCCGACAGTAGCCAAAGTTTTGGCAACTTTGTCAGGGTCCATGGAACACAAGCTGTTAAACAAATAATGGAAGGGATCAGAACATCACTCTGCTAATTAATTTTTAATAATCAATGTACTAATATACCTCACTTCACTCTGTGGCTGTTTGGCTTGGCTCTACACAGTCAAAAAAATGGTGCCCAAATATATCAGGTGATGTCAGACGCCTGCAGTGTCGGCCAGCCTATCACATGCAGCGTTGCGGCTGCTTTGAAAGTTGTGAGTTGGGTGCCTTGAAACAACACAGTTGCAAAACATGGCCCATGCCGAGACCCAGTCAGCTTGATTAATAACATAAGTGTTTTTAAAAATTGTTATATTAATGCGGCACAGTATGGTACAAAAAATGGAGTAATGTGCAATTATTAGTTGCCATGGGATGTTGTTTAAGACCATTGTGTCTGTGATAATCCAAATGAAAATTTATGAGCACATCTCTTATATGAAGTACAAGTAGTGTTACACGAGATTGTGAAGTTACTTTTAATCAATGCTGAATGGGAATTTTGTTTTTTTGCTAGTGCATAATAGGAATACAGCTATCTTTTTGGAATATACTTTTTAAAATGAACTCCCAGATAATTCAAACTTATTCACAAGAAAATTTTAAAAGCTAAGCATACAACTTTAACTATTCTAACCTCCAGTGGCAACCAATACAAAACATATGGTAAAAGAAGTACCATATTCCACAGTATTTTATATGTAATCATTTAAGCTATTATATTTTGAATCCTTTGCAATTTTTTCTTTTGATATACCTTTAGGAAGACCCATTTATCTAGCATTACTAAAGTCAAGGTAAGTTAACACAGTATTATTACAGCAAGGAAAGATCTGAATTGCCGAGCTACTTTTAATTTTATCCAAGCCTTTCACATCACCTGATCAACCTGGCAATCCAATGTAAGAGATGAAGAAAAAGCACTTCCAGGGTTTTCATCTTCACTCCCGCCATGATATCATAATTGACTCTTATGAACTCCTCTGGTATTACTGAAGAACCTACCCATACGATTTCTGTTTTTGCAGTATTCAATCTCAAAGAATTATATACCATCCAATAATCAATGACACTTATGCAGTCCTCCAAATCCTTCTTTATTCCGTATATGGGTTTAGCTTGCAAACTATTCAGGAGGAACATAAATGACAAGACATTCTAGGAGAATGTATTATAGAGAAATGATCAAGATGTAAAAGCAGCCTCAAGTAGGTTGCAGTAGTCTAAATGGAAGGCGATAACAGAGTAAATGAGCATGTTTATAGCATGCTTAGAATGAGAGGAATGACAATGTTGAAAAGGAAGAAACATCATGCTTTAATAAAAAATGACCTTGAGACTATGAACCAAGACAACAAGTTAAACTCTGCAAGCTCATTATTGCCCTCCTCATCTATATTCATGCTATGATGCTCTATAGAAATCATATCTGTCTGACCTCTCCTCTTAAAGAAAAATCACATTGACAACAGGAGGATGAGAAAAATGGAGTAAATTCACTTGATTTATGACAATGATTAAACTGAGTTTCAAAACTCTACTGTAACTCATTAAACCAGGATTCAAGTGACAATGCACAGCTGCACAGCACACATATAAAGAAAAAATTATCCCCAAAACCAAGAAATACTGACTTGTAGACTAGTATTCTTTTTCTATTAATCAATGATTGCCAGGGGCAAAGGAAAATGTCAACAGATTGAATCTTACAATCATCTGAGTCTAACCGTGATGGACTGAACCAATGTTAATAAGTCAAAAATATTATCATGCAGGTGTAATGCATACGAAGACTTGTTTAAATTGTTAATATAAGTAAATGAGTGCTATTGTTTGAGGTCTTAATACACATGAAGCGATAAATGGAAGGAACAAGTCACTCACTCGTTGATAAGTAAGCAGCCACAAATATATTATAATATCAGTATGCTTATGCTAAGTGTTTAATAAGCTCTTCAACTACCAAAACCATCTCCTTTATTTACATTATTTATCACCCATGACTTAGGAAAGATTTCAGTTTCAATTTGTTACTTATCTCATGTTCAAAGTGATGAATATGTAGGACGAATTAAGTCACAATGCAAACTGTAAACAGGCATATGAAAGTGCAAGTGAGCAGATACAGAATACAATCAAACAGCACTTAACAGTGAAATAAATACAATCAAAATGGTCATAAACTTAAGAAAAAAAGCTAATCAAATATGGAAGCAAAAGAATCACACAGTGTTTTAAACACAAAAGCACTGTGCAGATAGAACATGCTGATAAGAAAGCAGAAACATATGATGTGCCATAATAGTCCAGATAAAAGGTCCGTGAAGACCAGCATTCTGTTTTCTGTTTTTGTTTGTTTGTTCTTACAATGGCCAATCCAGGTCAGTACCAGATGTTAGCAACTTTCATGTTAAATGAATATCACAACTTGTGTTTAACCTTGCAAGCTGCAGTTATGTTTCCTGCCCAGGAGCATCAGACTGCTAATGCATGGTTCAATGCTCCTGGGGCTATTGTAAAGGGGCTGGAGGTTTTCTAATACTTGAGCCCATCCCTGAACCCCCCTCCCCCCCCATCAACAGTGACCTTCCTTAACAGACCACAGCAATAGACACCCCATCCCTTTACCTTCCAAAAGACCCCTACCCCCCGAACAGCTTCCACTCCCTGAAGAGACCCACTTCCCTCCACAGAGACTCCTCATCCCTGGAATAGTTCCCCAATTCCTCTAGAAAGAGAACCCTGGAACAGCCCCCACACTCCCTCAAAGAGACATCAGCTATTGTCCTGATGAATTAACAAACTTTTCCCTGGTGCCTAATGGGATGCACTGGAGTGATCTCAAGTTGCTCCTGCTCTACAGGCTGCTAGATTTTAAAATGGCACCAGTCAACACCAGCAGTAGTGGCGCATTCCTACCATTAGGATCAAGTTCCCTAACAAGGGAATTATTTTTGCATGAATAAATCAACTTGTGAAGTTAAAAGCAAGCTATGGTATTTGATTTCTATAATAGTGAAGTGCTTTCAATGTACAGTATTTACATCTTTGCATCATATTATTATTTAGCTCACATTACAGTAAAGTAACATGTATCAAGTAAAATAAAACATAATTGTCATGTGAAGAGCAATTCTATAAAAGGTGCCTATATTTAGGTATCTAGAAGACACCTATTGGAAGTCTATTCTATAAAGAAAAGTAAACATCTACTTTTAAAAAATAGAATACTAGAATAATAGGACAAATTTGCATCAATATTTTAAGTGCAAACACTTACACTTGCCATAGAGCTGGTGTAAATGCTCAAGCTTGCATTGTTGAACAATGCATGTAAATTATAGTATGCATGTAACTGGGTGCCTTGCCCATGCTCCGCTCATGTGTTTGTCCCCTATGTAAGTTTTTTTTTCCCTTCCTTATATGTAAGGATGCCTCCTAGTGGTAATACTATGAGACTACTGCTAGGGGTCATCAGCACTATTTTGGATCCTGGCACAGTCCCAGACAGGAGTGGAGAGGAACCACTTCCTCTCAGGCCCACTAGAATCACTTATGGCAACCTCTGGGGTAAGTCTTAGGGGTGTCAGGGAGGTGGTGGGGCAGGGGCATATCTGAGGTTCGGCAGTAGGGGGGGCAGGGGCTAGAGTGAGGGGGCACATTATAACCCCCCCGGCCGCCGTCCCCCCCCACCGCCGTCCCCCCCCCACCGCTGTTAACCCTCCCACGCCTACCGCCAACCCTTTCCCCGCCTACTGCGGTCACCTACCCCCCCGAGGTCCGCTCCTGCCGGTTTTTTTAAATATTACTTCAGCTGGCGGGGGACCCCAACCCCCGCCAGCCCAGCCGAGGTCTTTAACTTCTTCATCCTCGTGCTGTTAAACCTGCAATGCATCCTTCCAGTTGGACGGAGTTTGACGTCGCAGCACGTTGACGTCCTGCATGTACAATGTGCTGCGATGTCAAACTCCGTCTAACTGGAAGGATGCATTGCAGGTTTAACAGCACGAGGATGAAGAAGTTAAAGACCTCGGCTGGGCTGGCGGGGGTTGGGGTCCCCTGCCAGCTGAAGTAATATTTTAAAAAACCGGCAGCAGCGGACCTCGGGGGTAGGTGACCGCGGTAGGCGGGGAAAGGGTTGGCGGTAGGAGGGAGAGAGTTAATGGCGGTAGGGGGGTCCAGGGTGAAATCTGCGGGGGCCCAGGCCCCTGTGGCCCCACGCATATACGCCCCTGTGGTGGGGTTTCTGTCTTTGACTAGGGGATCAGATTAGGGGGAAATGGTATAAGGGAAAGGACTACTGACTTGGGGGATCATATCAGGAGGAAAGGATTACTGATAGGGTATTTGAAAGAGAGGAACAGATTATTGGTTTGGGGTTGATTGGATTGGGGGTGGGGGATCAGGAGAGGATCAGATATGTAGGGATGGATGCACTGATGCAGATCTTGACAGCAGCCATGCTACTGGACTGCTGGTAGCATAGCTGCACTTATCACTTCCTCTTGAGGTGACAGAAAATACAGCTGCACTGTCAGCAGTTGTGACAGTGCATGATACTGTATCGTTAACTAGCTGCCACCAATGGCCACTCCACTGCTCTACCTTATGATGCCTACTCACTGTCCTTTGCTGTGTTAAGCAGCTAGTGTTGGATTTTTACTGTGTTGGCTGCTTTTAACGCACAGTAAGTATTAGCATGGGTCTATACTAATGTCTACTACATGGTAAAACCCACATTAGCTGCTCTAAGCAGCATAGTAAAAGGGCCCTTAAGTTATTGTCATGCTCCAAGGCAAAGGTGACAGGGCTTAGTTCTCAAGAAAAGCTGTCATACCCATGGAGCAAGAGGCTGATCCAGGGCCGGTGCATGGGGCACCCTCCTGCGACATATCAGCCGGCATCCCTTACCCAGATCATCCCCCTGCTCACATGGCTCCATGCCTGTGTCTCCGCTACTGTCCTCATCAGCATTCAGCAGCAGGATGTTGGCATCCTCTGCCTCTGCAGCACTGAACAATGGGGTTGGGGTGTGTACTGTGAAAAGTCTGGTGGTGGGAATATAAACTCCACAGTAGTGACAACGCAAAAATATTATGGGGCTTGTGAAGTGGTTAAGGCTGTGTCATAGGACCCAGGGGAACTACAAGCACAATAATATGATTTTTAATATTTAAATAAATGAGATGTCAGTTCTGAAATTGTGAATGTCTATATTTTGTTCTTACAGGAAGCTACATCTTTCTTTCTTTCTTTCTTTCTTTCTTTCTTTCTTTCTTTCTTTCTTTCTTTCTTTCTTTCTTTCTTTCTTTCTTTCCTTCCTTCCTTCCTTCCTGCATTCCACTGATCAAAGGCTAGTTTCTTAGGTTTTCAATTTCGTTTCTTTTTTGTCTAGGTATTTGTTTCTAATCAATAGGGTCTTTTACTAAGCCGTGATAGTGTTTTTGGAGCACGCTAAAAATAAACATGCACTAAACGCTAGAGACGTCCATATATTCCTATGGGTATCTCTAGTGTTTAGCGCATGCTAAAAATGCCAACACGGCTTATTAAAAGATCCGCCTAGAACCTTATTTTTTTTTACCAGATGACTGTGTTTTCCTTTTGTAACCAGAAAGAAGGATTCTTTTAACATGTAGATTCTCTGTAGGCTTCTTCTCTTCTTCTATCTGGAGGTGTACTGGTATTTTAGAATATTCATAATGCTGACTTTTCATGAGTAGGGTTAGTGCAGTTTGAGTGTCTATTTGCAAGGTTTTGTTACTTCTCTGTGTCGGGTAGTAGAGGGAGCAGTTGCATACCAAGGGCGGGGAGGTAGGTATAGTCCGCCTTGGGTACGAGAAGTAAGGGTTTACATCGAGCAGTTACTGAGCCGCAAACGGGAGATTCTAAGAGGCTGGAAGTGAGGCTGGTAAAAGGGAGATGTTGAGCTGCAAATCAGACTATATGAAAAATAAGTTACAGAGAATCAATCTAAGTTTTTTTTTTAATTATCTCTACAGGAGTAGGAAACGGTTAAGATTCTGAAAATGATAATAGACCAGAAAAATTTGATCAAAAGGAATATTATTACAGATGATTAATATCGAGATTGTTGTTTTCCCAGAGTTCCGGGTATGACTCCTAAAGTTTTTTCCTCTGAAATGATTCCTCTTAATATATTAATTCAAAAGGAGTGAAGCCTGTGAAACTGAGATTACCTTAATCAGTGGGAATTGGATTACAGATTCAAGTGTTTGTATGGTTAAATAATTTCTGGCTTTAAAAGAGAAAAAAATGAAATCAGGTGTATTACTTCCACTAGTATTGGACAATAAGTATGTTTCCGTTTTGGGTTTGAAGAAGCCAACCAGACGATCAATGTGGAATAATGATTCAGATAAATAATAACTGGGGATAATCAGGTTAATACCACGTTTTCTTTGTTTACTGTTGTTTAATTGATCTCCTTGTCTTGTTTCACTCTCCCTATTTTGTGGTCTAAGGAAGAGGATAGAATTACCTGATTGAAATAATTCTTGTGTGTTATTTTCTCTGTATTTCTGGCAAGTTATTTTAGTATCATCTGAGTCCCTCATTGGAGATGGCTCAGAATTATTTTCAAGAGATTTTATTAATTGTACCTGAAACTATGTGTCACGTTTCCTGGCTGTTCTGAGCATGGGCACTGGTGGCCATCTTGGATCCAGGCTTATTCCAGAGTTTGGCAGCCATCTTGGAGAGGGCCTGTTAGGCCAGGGCAGCCATCTTGGAGGTGGCAGCTGCAGGAAGGAAGCCCTTATTTGGTCGCAGGGTGTTCCCGATGGGGGCTGCCATCTTGTTTTCAGCTGTGCCTGGTTGAGCCTGATTCCTTCCTATTTAAGGCTTTGCCCTCAGTCTATCAGTGCTTCGGCTTCTACTTGGTTCGCTGACTAGTAGCAGTGCTTTGGATCTTCTTCTGACTGATACCTGGTTCTGACCTCTGCCTGTTCCTGGACCTGCTTCTGACCGCTGCCTGGTACTGACCACTGCCTGTTCCTGGACCTACTATTGACCGCTGCCTGGTGTTGACCTGTTGCCTAGCCCTGGTTTGTTGTTACCTGCTGCTTGGTCTAACCTTGTGGACTTTGTGCTGGACTTTGTTCTCTCTGTTGCTGGCTGCCCGAACTCAGGGGCTCAACTCCTGGGGAATGGTGGGAGGCACAGGGAGGACTCAGGGTTTTGGCCGACAGCCCGGTGAGGGTTTCCTTCATCGTGTTCAAGGGCTCACCTCTCCTTGGAGATACATTACAGAAAGCCGAAGCCATGAGCTCGTCGGACAAACCCGACCTTACCGAACTGGCTCGGATTGTGCAGCAGCAGCAGGGTCAACTGAATCAGTTGACCACCACCCTACAGAGCGACTGTGCTCAGGTTCAGACAATCCAGACCACCCAGTCCAATGCTTCTGCTCCTCCAGAGCCGGCAGGCCCACCCGCCGGGTTCTGTCTTCCGGACCTGCCACGGTTTGATGGTACTCCCGCCGCCTGTCGCGGATTCATTGACCAATGCCGGATGTTGTTTGACCTGCAGCCACGAGCCTTCCCTTCAGATCAAGCCAATGTTACGTACATGATGACTCTTCTGTCTGGACCAGCCCTAGCTTGGGCTACCCCACTGTGGGAACAGAGGGATCCAGTTTTGTTTAATATCAGTGAGTTTTTACGTCAATTCCGAATGGTATTTGATGTGCCCGGAAGACCTTCCTCTGTAGCCGAAGAGCTGCTGCATGTGCAGCAGGGTACAGACTCCGTGGGAGTGTATGCCATCCGATTCCGGACCCTTGCAGCCGAGCTGGGCTGGAACCAGGAGGCGCTGACCGCCATATTTTGGCAAGGATTGAATAGCTGCATCAAGGATGAACTAGCTGGATGAGAAGTAACCACGTCCTTAGATGCCGTAATCTCCTTATGCACTAGGGTAGACATCCGGTTCCAAGAGCAAGCTCGGGAGCGGGCGGAACAGTGCTCTGGGCACAGACATTCCTCCATCCCGCAGGACCATCGAACTTCGAGACCAGCTCCAGAAGTTCCTGCAGAGAGATCGGAGGAACCCATGGTATTGGGCCGATCTCGGCTGACCGAAAGGGAGTGAATGTTTCGGCGTAGAAATCGACTCTGTTTCTACTGTGGAGAGTTCGGCCATATGGTAGGCCAATGTCCCAACAAGTCGGGAAACGACCAGGCCCAGGACCACTGAGGCAGGTGGCCCTGGGTCATGTATCTTCTAAGCCAGAACCAGAGTCCCCGCCAGCGGAGAAGCTGGTGGTGGTTTCCCTGACCCTGCAATTTCAGGACTCGGTAGTATCCACGTCTGCCTTGATTGATTCCGGGGCAGGGGGCAACTTCATTGCGGCGGACCTCCTGCATGGGTTGGAGAGTTCCTGTATGACCTGTATATCATCGTTGCAGGTGACCTCCGTCCAAGGTATGGCATTGCCCTATGCCATTACCCAAGTCACGAAACCCCTCCAGATGAGATTAGGGGCGAGTCACACGGAGACTGTTCAGCTCTATGTTCTGCCCAAAGCCATTCATCCGGTGATCCTGGGAATGCCATGGCTATGCCAGCACATGCCGCAGATCAACTGGAAGATGAGGGATGTGGCCAGTTGGAGTCCTCGGTGCCAGGGGACCTGTCTTGAGACCATGGTTCCACCCGGGTCTAAAGTGGAGGCGGCCACCGGAAAGGTAAGGGCCCAGTGCCCCGGGCTTCCTACAGAGTATCAGATGTTCCAGGACATCTTCAATGCCTGGGAAGCAGAGACCCTTCCTTCTCATCGGCCATTCGACTGCACCATCGACTTAGTGCCGGGACAGATCCCACCTCGGGGATGATTATACACCCTCTCTCGCGGAGAGTCAGATGCTATGTGGCAGTTGTCCGGGACAACCTAGCGAAGGGCTTCATTCGACCCTCTTCCTCGCCGGCTGGCGCAGGGTTCTTTTTTGTGGCCAAGAAAGATGGGTCATTACGGCCATGCGTCGATTATAGGGGGTTGAATGCCATCACCATCAAGAATAGATACCCCTTGCCTCTCATCCCGGAGCTTTTTGATCGAATCCAAGGGGCCACTATTTTTTATAAATTGAATTTACGGGGTGCCTACAATCTAGTGCGGATTAGGCCCGGGGACGAATGGAAGATGACCTTCAATACTCATGAAGGGCATTTTGAATATTTGGTCATGCCATTCGGGCTTTGTAACGCCCCAGCCGTCTTCCAAGATTTTGTGAATTCCATTTTCCAGGATCTTCTATACTCATCGGTCATCGTATACCTGGATGATATTCTCGTTTTTTCTTCCTCATTTCAGGAACATGTGAAGCATGTCCGGACGGTGCTTCAACGTCTGCGGGACCATCACCTCTTTGCGAAGCTCGAGAAATGTGCATTCCATCAACGCAGTGTCCCTTTTCTGGGCTATATCCTTTCAGCAACTGGATTACGGATGGACCCCGGGAAGGTGCAAGCTATTCAAGATTGGCCACGACCACAGGGATTGCAAGTGCTCCAATGGTTCCTAGGGTTCGCTAACTACTACAGACAGTTTATACACCGGTACTCTGTAATAGCCGCTCCCCTTACCGCCTTAACCAAGAAAGGCGCTAATGTTCGGAACTGGTCTCCGCAAGCCATCGAAGCTTTCGAACTTCTCAAGAAGGCTTTCCTTTCCGCGTCGGTTCTTCATAGTCCTGATCCCCAGTGACCCTTCATTTTGGAGGTGGACGCCTCAGCGGTAGGAGCCGGGGCCATCCTGTCACAGACCTCGGAGGTGGGGAAGCGGCATCCCTGTTTCTTCTTTACTAGGAAATTCACAGCGGCCGAACGGAACTATACTGTGGGGGACCGGGAACTGTTAGCCCTCAAGTTGGCCTTGGAGGAATGGCGATACCTCTTGGAGGGAGCAGTGCATCCGATTTCCGTCATCACTGACCATAAGAACCTACTTTACCTGCAGGACGCTAAGAGATTTAATCCTCGACAAGCTTGATGGTCCTTGTTTTTCACTCGCTTCAATTTCCGCCTCAGCTTTCGCCCTGCAGAGAAAAACGTCCAGGCGGATGTCTTGTCTCGAGGCTTTGACCCACCAGAAGAAACCGAGGAGTGTCAGCCCATGCTTGACCCAGCTTGCATTGCCGCAACTACGCTCACGACTCCGGGGAAATCCAGGATCTTAGTGGCCTCTCGGTTTCGCAAGAAAATACTGAAATGGGGACATGCTTCTACGATCGCTGGACATCAAGGATATCATAAGACTTTGCATCTTATATCTCGCCATTATCGCTGGCCCCACATGGCCCAGGATGTCCGGCAGTATGTCACCACCTGTCCCACTTGTGCTCAATACAAGAGACCTATGGAGAAGCCCTGGGGATTGCTTCAACCATTGCCAGTGCTGCAAGCTCCCTGGCAGGAACTGTCAATGGATTTTATTACAGAGTTACCACCTTCCCAGGGGTGTACCATCATCTAGGTGGTGATCGACCGTTTTTCTCACATGGCCCACTTCGTTCCCCTGAAGGGACTTCCATCAGCGGCAGCTCTTGCCCAGCAGTTCATCCTCCATATCTTTCACCTGCATGGGCTGCCTATCCGCCTCATCAGCGACCGAGGTCTTCAATTTACATCTTGATTCTGGAGGGCCCTGTGTTCCAGCTTCGGTATCACGACCCATTTCTCCTCGGCCTACCATCCGGAGACCAATGGAATGGTAGAACGAACAAATCAAACCCTGAAGCTATACCTCCGGATGCATGTCAATGCGCGACAGGACGATTGGGTTTCCCTATTACCCTGGGCAGAGTTTGCGTATAACAATAGTCTTCATTCAGCAGCACACACCTCTCCGTTCTTCGCTGCGTATAGATGGCACCCACGTTTGCCCCTTCCCTATGCCATCAGCCCCAAGTTCTGCGTCTGTCTCTGCTCCACCTCAGCTCTACAGAACCCTGACCGATCTCCGCACAGTATGGAAGGACGTACAATTCCACCTTCATCGGGCCGCGGAGACTTATCGGAGGTTCGCTGATCGCAAGAGGCGATCCGCTCCTCAGCTGGCGCCAGGTCAACAGGTTTGGCTCAATACTCAAAATCTCAAGCTCCGACTGCCGTCCTTCAAATTCGCACCCAGATTCATTGGGCCTTTTGCCGTTGCGGAGCTTCTGGGGGCAGTTACTTATAGACTTCGGCTGCCATCCCGGTTCAAAATTCACAATGCATTTCATGTTTCTTTACTCAAACCTTTTGTCTCGTCCAGGTGGCATCCTCGGCCCAAGGTGGGTCCTGTACTGGATGTGTCCTCAGAGCCAGAGTTCGAAATTCAAGACATCCTGGATTCCAAGGTGAAGAAGGGACGCCTCTACTATCTCTTGGCATGGAACAACTACGGACCAGAAGATAATTCCTGGGAACCTGCTAGTCAGATTAACGCACCCAAGCTGCTCCGTGAATTCCATGCCCGCTATCCTTCAAAACCAGGCCCGGAGTAGAGAGGGAGGCCTTTAGGGGAGGATACTGTCACGTTTCCTGGCTGTTCTGAGCATGGGCACTGGTGGCCATCTTGGATCCAGGCTTATTCCAGGGTTTGGTGGCCATCTTGGAGAGGGCCTGTTAGGCCAGGGCAGCCATCTTGGAGGTAGCAGCTGCAGGAAGGAAGCCCTTATTTGGTCGCAGGGTGTTCCCGATGGGGGCTGCCATCTTGTTTTCAGCTGTGCCTGGTTGAGCCTGATTCCTTCCTATTTAAGGCTTTGCCCTCAGTCTATCAGTGCTTCGGCTTCTACTTGGTTCGCTGACTAGTAGCAGTGCTTTGGATCTTCTTCTGACTGATACCTGGTTCTGACCTCTGCCTGTTCCTGGACCTGCTTCTGACCACTGCCTGGTACTGACCTCTGCCTGTTCCTGGACCTGCTTCTGACCGCTGCCTGGTACTGACCACTGCCTGTTCCTGGACCTACTATTGACCACTGCCTGGTGTTGACCTGTTGCCTAGCCCTGGTTTGTTGTTACCTGCTGCTTGGTCTAACCCTGTGGACTTTGTGCTGGACTTTGTTCTCTCTATTGCTGGCTGCCCGAACTCAGGGGCTCAACTCCTGGGGAACGGTGGGAGGCACAGGGAGGACTCAGGGTTTTGGCCGACAGCCCGGTGAGGGTTTCCTTCATCGTGTTCAAGGGCTCACCTCTCCTTGGAGATACATTACACTATGCCTCACATAGTGAGAGCTAAGTATTTGGATTTGGGAAATTCATCAGGTTGCTCCACTTTAGCATAAGGTGAAAGGTCTGCCCAGGGCCAGTGCTACATAGTAACCATGGTAAGCATAGCACTGAGACACCTACGTTAATATATTAACAACTTAATAGGACATGTCTAAGCAACATGGATTTCTTTAAACCTGCATAGTGTCAACAGGCAACCACCTTCAGGCCTTCCTGCAGGTATGAACTCGGCTGACCCTGAAAGGGCCCTTTCCTGGACACAGCACTCCCAGAAGCAGACTCCAAAAATATGCTTAAAACCGATTTATTCCATCAGCAAGGCCAAGACATTTCCTCTTCCAGACACAGTCCTTGGTTACAGCATATATCACCCCTTGTTCCTTCCCCCCCCCGCTGGCCACAGTTTCTGGATACAGTTTAAATCATTCACTGCTTCCTCAGCATGGCCTGATTCCTGTACACAGTTTTAAATCACTCACTGTTTCACCAGAATGGCAGTGTTCTGAACACAGTTCAAGTCACTCACTGTTTCCCCAGCATGGCACCACTTCTGGACACAGTTTAAATTACTCACTGCTTCCCCAGCATGGCCAGGTTCCTGGACACAGTTCAAGTCACTACCTTATTTTCTCCAGCCGGGTCTGACTTCTGGCCACAGCTGAAATCATTCACTGCTTCACAGCATGGCACCTCTCTCCCCCTTGAGTGGAACATCTGCTTAACTTTTTCTCCAAGCTTTCCCCAGCCTTGAAGAAGGTTTGTTATGAAGCCTTTCAACTTCTTCCCTTGTACCTGAGCTAGAGCCGCAATCTCCATGGGCTCACTTCCCCAGCCAACTTGGGTTTGGATCTCCTCTCCGACCTCTTTCTCCATCTCCTATTCCTTGGGCTCTTCTCCCTTTAAGGTCCCAAGCTGGTCCTCTCCCTACTGCTTATTCCTCAGCCAAAGCCCCTCCTCTCCCTCGGGATCCTGGGACTTCTAGTTCCCTTGCTGCTTCCTTTGCTTGCCCCCAGGGCTTTGCAGGAGTTCTTGGGAACTGTAGTCCTCCTTCCTTCTCCGGCTCTTGGAAAACATGCCTCCGTGGGGGCGTGGCTTCCCAGCCCCTAGGTTTCTGGGACTTGTAGTTGGAATCCCGGGTATGAAACATACTCATCTTGCTCAGGGCCGCCGAGAGACTGGGCCGGGCCCGGGACAAGGCCACTCCCGGGCCCCCGGGCCTGCCCCTGGGCCCCGCCCCCCTCTGCCACACCTCCAGGTTGTCTCCCCTCCCCGAGGAGGGCCCGGCGCCACAGTCCCACCCGCCTCCGCCACCGGACCGGGCCCCTTCCACCCAAACCCCCGCCAGCAGAAGTGCTGTCTTCTGACTCCGGCGTGCGTGGCCCACACAGATGTGCTCCTCTCAGCTGATCTTTGCTGTACTCTACAGGGCTTCTGTGCGTCTGACGTTCTGCACTTCAGACGCACAGAAGCCCTGCAGAGTACAACGAAGATCAGCTGAGAAGAGCGCGTCTGTGTGGGCCGCGCACACCGGAGTCAGAACAGAAGACAGCACTTCTGCTGGTGGGGGTTCGGGTGGAAGGGGCCCGGTGGTGGTGGCGGGTGGGACTGCGGCGCCGGGCCCCCCGGGAATTTTGTCCCCCCCTCTCGGCGGCCCTGATCTTGCCCCTCTCCCGGATCCCTTCTTTTCTGACCCTCAGGGGTTCCTCACAATAGTTATATTAAGGACAGCCTACCTTAGTCTCAAATTTGTTCTTTAAAAGAGGTAGATCCAATATGGCGCTCAGTTTTAAAGAGACGCTGTGAGGGATCACCAATCAGATCTACATAAGAACAAATCCATGTTGATTAGACATGTCCTATTAAGTTGTCAATATATTTTAGGGCAGAACAATGTTTGGCTATTGGTTTGTTTCCTGAGGAAGTTATCGTGAAACAGAGGCTCTGTAGAGCAAACCACCATGGAGAAGCCACACTGCAGATAAGTGACCTTTAGAGTTTTGTGATCAGCTTGGCAAAAACAAAAGTCATAAATATACACTAAAAAAGATACTATAAGTCAATTTGGAGGTGGCTGATGAGGAAGCTCCCGGCACTGAGAAAGTGTATTTATTACACAAAAAGCTGAGCAACTGAAGTCTTTTCCTCCGAAAAGAAAAAGAAAACGATAAAAGAAAAAATGTGGATGTTTTGCTTGTTTATTACATTATAGAAGTCTTTTTCCATGTGTAATAATTAACTGTATCCTGGGATGAAAATTAAATGCTCTATGCTGATCATAGTCAGCATGCTAGCAGTTGAGGAAGAGGAAGCAAGAATTTAGCCTGATGCCTCCATCATGGCACTGTATTTCACAAGGACCATCATGGTGGTGAGGAGAAAAAAGAAGCTCTTTGTCTTGGGGCATCACTATCCTGCTTCAAAATGGCAGCCTTGCACCTTGCATTTAGAAATGCATGGCGATATGCAAAATTGTACAGGAGAAAAAGTTTTCACGATGATACTGGAGAATATGCATTCAAAAAGCCTTGCTCAAATTGATGTGTGGTCTGTCCATTGTTAGCCTTGTGCATACCATATAAAAATAAACTAAAAGTTATCATGATAGATTTGTGAACAGCTTTTAGTACATAGCATAAATGCCTTGAGTTGTGAACTATTTGCGATATCCCCCCTCCTCACCAGCCTCCCAACCAGCAAATGAGTAAGGCTTCAGGGATCAAGACTGCCATGTTGATCTATTTTGCAGTTCAAGATTTGTCATTGACTCAACATTATAGACCAAAGTTTTGTCAGAGCTGGCAGGAGAGCTATGCATAATCCCTTTATTCGAGTCACTTGCTGCTGGGTACTTTAAAGTTTTGCATAAAATACATTCATATTCTTTTCTGCAGAGCATTGTGTAACTTATGCATTCAGTATGTATTCATATTTTCCAGCCACCTCAAGGGAGATCATCTTCCGATGGGGGAGAACTGATACAAAAATAAAGTTGCTCTCACATTTCAAAATAAATACAAAACACAGTCCATATTTCAGTTTTACCTACAAACACATCTTTCATTTTTATACTAATCTCAGAATGAGTTATATATGTATTTAAACACCTGGAGGAAAATTGATGATCCACATAAATTCAGAAACTTAATTCCAGCTAAAAATATTCAGACAAGGACTCAGATTTCAGCCCTGTCCTTTCTATACTGGAAAGTTCACTGGACAAACAGAAGGATATAAAACATTCATCTTTAGGCTACTAATTTAAATATTAACCCAAATGTCAGTGAGTAAAAATTGTTAAGACACACTGACCATATAAAAGTCTCTATGAAATATTTGTGGGCTTCAATTCAGTTAGCCGCACTCTGAATATCAGCCCCACTGAGTAAACAACATCTATGGAAAAGATGATTTTGAACCAAAAAGATAGACTTTTTCAGGTTCCAAAATGCTTATGTTCACCACTCACTATTTGCACATTTCTAGCAAAGCGCCGAATATCTGCAGATAGCTGGTTATATTGCACAATATAACTGGTTATCCGCTAAGCATAAACCAGCAATATTCAGCGGGAGATAGCTGGCTATCTCCCGCTGAATATTGTCGATTAGCTGGTTAAGTGCCATTTAACCAGCCAGGAGCCATTCCTGGTCAGTTAAATAGTTCTAAATATCTGGTGGACTGTGAATGACAAAGGCACAAAACCATGAATAACATGGAGGGGCATAATCGAACGGGGCGCCCAAGTTTTCATGAGGGTGTCCTCACAGGATGGCCCCACGAAGGGGCGGGGAAACCCGTATTATCGAAACAAGATGGGCTTCCATCTTTCGTTTCGATAATACAGTCGGGGACGCCCAAATCTCATCATTTAGGTCGACCTTAGAGATGGTCAACCTAAATGTTGAGATGGTCGACCTTAGAGATGGTCGTCCCCGGTTTTCGGCCATAATGGAAACCAAGGACGTCCGCCCATCTCAAAAACAACCAAATCCAAGCCCTTTGGTTGTGGGAGGAGCCAGCATTCGTAGTGCAGTGGTCCCCCTGACATGCCAGGACACCAACCGGGCACCCTAGGGGGCACTGCAGTGGACTTTACAAATTGCTCCCAGGTGCATAGCTCCCTTACCTTGGGTGCTGAGCCCCCCAACCCCGGCCCAAACCCACTCCCCACAACTGTACACCACTACTATAGCCCTAAGGGGTGAAGGGGGGAACCTACATGTGGGTATGGTGGGTTTTGGAGGGCTCACATTTACCACCACAAGTGTAACAGGTAGGGGGGTGGGCCTGGGTCCGGTCTGCCTGAAGTGCACTGCACCCACTAAAACTGCTCCAGGAACCTGCATACTGCTGTCATGGAGCTGGGTATGACATTTCAGGCTGGCATAGAGGCTGGAAAAAAATTTTTTTTAGTTTTTTTTTTAGGGTGGGAGGGGGTTGGTGACCACTGGGGGAGTAATCATCCCTGATGGTCATCTGATCAGTTTGGGCACCTTTTTGAGGCTTGGTCGCAAGAAAAAATGGACCAAGTAAAGTCGGCGAAATGCTGGCCAGGGACGCCCTTCTTTTTTCCATTATCGGCTGAGGACGCCCATCTCCTAATCACGCCACAGTCCCGCCTTCGCTACAGTGCATAACTGCAGGTGCCTAAGAGGGGCATAATCGAAAGGGGCGCCCAAGTTTTCTTGAGGACGTCCTCACAGGACGTCTAGGCGAAAGGGCGTAGAAACACGTATTATCAAAACAAGATGGGTGTCCATCTTTCATTTTGATAATACAGTTGGGGACGCCCAAATCTTAAAATTTAGGTCAACCTTAGCGATGTTCGTCCTTAGAGATGGTCGTCCCCGATTTTCAGCTATAATGGAAACTGAACACGCCCATCTCAGAAATGACCAAATCCAAGCCATTTGGTCATGGGAGGAGCCAGCATTCGTAGTGCACTGGTCCCCCTGACATGCCAGGACACCAACCGGGCACCCTAGGGGGCACTTCTAAAATGTTTAAAAAATACACAAATAGCTCCCAGGTGCATAGCTCACTTCCCTTGGGTGCTGAGCCCCCCAAATCCCCCCAAACCCACTCCCCACAACTCTGCACCATTACCATAGCCCTTATGGGTGAAGGGGGGCACCTACTTGTGGGTACAGTGGGGGGGCTCACATTTACCACCACAAGTGTAACAGGTAGGGAGGGGGATGGACCTGGGTCTTCCTGCCTGATGTGCACTGCACCCATTAAAACCTGCTCCAGGGACTTGCATACTGCTGTCAGGGAGCTGGGTATGACATTTGAGGCTGGCATACAGGCTGGTAAAAAAAGGTTTTTATTTGTATTGCTTTAGTGTGGGAGGGAGTTGATGACCACTGGGGGACTACGGGGAGGTCATCCCCCATTCCCTCTGGTGGTCATCTGGTCAGTTGGGGCACCTTTTTTAGGCTTAGCCAGCGAGAGGGGCGTATCTGCGTGGGGCCACGGGGGCCTGGGCCCCCCTAGATTTGGCCCTGGACCCTCCTACCACCAACGCCTTCGACCCCCTAATGCCACCAACCCTCCCCTGCCGCCGCTTGTACCTTTGCTGGCACCGCCAGCCGAACAAGTCCTGTTCTCTGGCGTGGATCTGAAAGGGCAGGCTTCGCTTTTGTGAGTATGACGTCCTGCACGTACAACATGCAGGACGTCAGACTCACAGAAGCAGAAGCTTGCCCTTGCAGATCAGCAACGCCGCCACACACTTCTGTTTCTGTGACGACGTGACGTCCAAGCGGTCCTTCCCGCCGAAGTCTGGCCTGATCTAGTCCGGTCCAGGTCAGCGGCCATCCATCTCCACAATTCTTCCCGCTGCCACCCTGTTGATCACCGCCTCATCATGCCTCACTGCCGCCCTGGCTGGCTGCTCACCGTGACCTGCCTCGTGCCTCACAACTTCGGGTTCGTGAACTTCGCAGCAACCAGTTACCACTCACCAGAGGAGGAGGATCAGAGCACTGAAGAGCCCACCACCGACCAAAGCCAGCATCCGCTGCCTAGCCTGCCTATCACTGCAGCAGCAGCACCAGTAGTCCTCCAGGCTCCACACTGTCCTGCCTGCTGTCCACTCCAGAGTCCAGACTGAGAATCCAGACTCTCCAGGTTAAAAAAAAAAACCCAAAACAAAACAAAAAACTTTGGGGACACTGGTGAAGTGATGCTGGGTTGGGCTGGTGTTGTGTGGGTTGTGGGAACTGCAGAGTTAACTTGATGCTGGGTGATGTGGGATTAGTGCCCCCCCCCCATTTTAACTCTGGCCCCCTCAAAATGTCATGTCTAGATACGCCCCTGGCCAGCGATATGCTGAATATTAGTGGACAGTCGGTTATATCATGTGGTATAACTGGTTAAGCGCTAACCCCTGGATTATATATATATATATATATATATATATATATATATATATATATATATATATAGGCGCTAAAATTGGCGTGGATTCCGTAACTTAATTGGATTGACAAGCTAATGAGCGCTGCTATCAGCACTTAACGAGCAATAATGAGCACTACTTGGCTCTGATTAGAATTTAGGCGCACAACTCACTAAGCTTATTTTGCAATGATGTGCGCTGAACTTCTAACACGTGCAGGCAAAAGGGGGCATGGTTATTGGTGGGGAAATGGACGTTTTGTGTGATTCTGAAATTTAGGCGCCTAGTTAAAGAATATGTCCCAGTGCGCCTAAATCTACGTGCTGGGATTTACACCATGTTTTAGTTGGTGTAAATGGATGTGCACAGATTTAGGTGCTGAAATATCAACTAAGCTTATTCCATAATCGGTAACTAAATCTAGGTTTTGATTATAGAATACACTTAGTCGGCACTGATTTCAGCACCGATTTTTTTTAGGTGCCATAGAATCTCCTCCTAAGTGCTAACCAGCAATATTTAGCGGGAGATAACCAGCGATCACCTGCTGAATATTGCCAGATAGCCGGTTAAATGGTGTTAAATATCAGGGGGTATAAATGTAAGCAGAAATTTCACTTAAATTTAGGTGCCCTGTTATAGAATGAGGGGGATAGTGTATATGCATAAATATTTGCATATTGTTCCTCACATTTCCAGTGGTATACAGTGTGTGAGGCACTGCTGAAAATCTATATAAGCTATACTTAACTGTATAGCATTTTGTCAGTGGAAGTCCCATTTAAATATTGACCCATACATTTTCTCAATATTTGCCCTGTCTTGAAGTAGAAATGCTGAAAATCTGGCCTAAACAGGAATGAGATCTGAGAAACCTGAGAGCTGAACTTGGAGAACAGCAGTATTTCACTGGGTGGAAGTTGCTCTCAGCTGGGGTTCTTGAAGTATTGACAGAGTGCAAAGGAGGAAGGAAGTGTTCACTTTTTGAAGTTTTGCACTTTAAACCTTGAAAAATCAGACACCAACTTCAAAACTAAACCTTGAACCTAATGACGTGCAGATCCTTGAACAAAACCACCACTGTATCAACATACAGATCACAGAATGAGGGTAGATTAATACAATGCAGGTTTCAAATGAAAAGTAGGTATTAAGAGAAAGGCAGCTGGGAGCAATATAACAAAAAGGGACCCTTTTTACTTCAGAAAAGGTGAAAAGAGATAAATGTGGGAAATAAGATCATGAAATATTAGAGAAAAAGAATAAGCTCACAATCCAGTCAGGCCACATACAGTGAAATTATGAATGAAACAGAGAGAAAAAAAATCTACTTGTAGGAGTAGAGCAGTGGCCTAGTTGTTAGAGACCACTCTTGACATCCAGAGGTGACCAGCTCAAATCCCACTGCTGCTCCTTGTGATCTTCGGCAAGTCACTTACCGCCCATTGCCTTAGGTAAAAAACTAGGGGCTGTTTTATTAAGCTGTGGGAAAGTGTAGAGGAAAGGTACATTAAGTCCTACAAGCTCAGTGCTCATTGCATATTGTTAAAACCCACAAAAGTGTTTGCTGATAATAGTGCACAATCTTTCAAAAGAGCATGCCTTATTTGGGGGAAAGGTGTACATTTTTGGAGAGTATGCACTCTTGTCTCGATAGCACACCATAATGCATGCACATGCTGTCGGAAGAGTGTGGACTCTTTCATAATGAGTGTGCCCTTTTTCCTCAGATAGGGTGAACTCTTTTGAATGAGTGAACACTATCCCCTGGATTCTCTAAATGGCGCCCAAATGGGTGCCCACATTTGCCCGCGATCTTGAGATATATGAACAAATAAATTAGTTAATGAGCTGTTAACAATCAATAATGGACTGTATTTATATTTATATTAATTAGCTCTAATTTGAATTTGTGTGTGGCTCTGGCTGTGCTCATTTCTATAAAGATTCACACCCAAATCCTCTCACATGCAACACAAAAGAGGGAATGGCTATAGGAGGGGCATGGGTGGGTAAGGGGCATTGTTATAGAATTTGGGAGACTGCATACCCAAGTGGTGTGCCAGGATTTATATCAGGTTTCAGTTGGTGTAAGTCCAAAGTTGGGCACTGGAATATGCACCAAGCACTATTCTACAAAGGGCACTCAGCCCGGAGCGCCCTTTATAGAATAGCGCTGAACGCAAATTTTTCCCAGTGCCTACTTTTCAGTGCCATTTACTGAATCTGGCCCTATATAACTTTTAAAAAATGGTTAAATGGAAGCAATTGAAACAAACATTTCTGGAAATAACACGGAAATTGATGTAAACACAGAAGAACACCAATCTTCACACACTGTGTGTTCTGAGCATTGAGAAGTTAACCTGTGATTGTTAGTCTTTCAAGAAACTGTTGTTCGAGCATCAGTTTGTATTTGGTATTATATTGACAGACACATGGTTTTTCCATAGACAAGACTGCAAAGACTCCTGAGGCAGGCCAGTTGGCCGAAACACGGCCGTGTTGAGTCTTTTGAGTTACGTAATAAATGTGGATTTTTTTTTGTATCGTCTCAAGACCATATTCTTGTGTCATCTTCGCTTTGTTCTGTGTAATAACATGGAAATGACAAAACACAAAACTTTTCTGGCTGCTCATCCCGAATGCCTACATACAGATCAGGTAAAAGTAAATGCTACATCCACTCACAAATTTGTAAGAGCCTGTTTCTGCATGTAGAACATTCTTTATATGCATAGAGGCCTCAATATTCAGACCACAGGTGATAGCCAGGCTGTGTCCCGCATTCTGCGCTGAACCTGCATATTCAATGCTGGGCCATTTTCAGTGGCCAGCATTGAATATTCATTTTTTTCAGAAGGTTTGAAGCAGTGGCGTAGCCACAGGTGGGCCTAGGTGGGCCAGGGCCCACCCACTTAAGGCTCAGGCCCACCCAACAGTAGCACATGTTTGGTGGTAGCTGGTGGGGATCCCAAGCTCAGCCAGCTGAAGACTTCCCCTTGATGGTATCGAAAACAGTACTCTCCACGATACCGGCACCTGCTCATGTTCAGTTTTCTGCACATGCCTGCTGCAGACTGAAAAGGTAGAAATTAGCGTTTTCTCACCTGCTGAGATATTTTTTTGGTGGTGGTGGGGAGGGGGGGAGAGCACTTGGTGCCCACCCACTTCTTGCCTAGGCCCACCCAAAATCTGTAGTCTGGCTACGCCCCTGGTTTGAAGATAACCAGCTATGTCGATATTCAGACATAGCCGGTTATCTTTAAACCAGCCAAAGATATACCAGGATTTGATGCAGCCAAATATGACCATCAAACCCATTAAAAAATCAGCAGATAACTGGTTATATAGCATGATATAACCGGTTATCCACCAGTCACTAACCTTGGATATTCAGCAGGCAATAGACGGTTAACCCATGCTGAATATCAGCATATAGCTTGTTAAGCGCTTTTTAACTGGTCAGCATCTGTTCTGACTGGTTAAATAGTGCTAAATATTGGGTGGAGAAAGCTTTATAAAGGATTATTTGCATTTAAAGAACTTTTGTATGTGCATAAAAGATATCGCATAAAATTACTTCAGAGACTACATATATTTAATATGTGCTGTACCAAGAAGATGCATACGTTTACATGACCAGTACGGAAGTATGTTGGGGCAATGATTGGACAAAGCGCAGGCAGAGTCACGATTTACGTGCCTTGTTTCCAAAATATATATGCTCATACATTCTCTGTGTGTAACCCCTGGCCTCCTCTGATAGCCTGTGCCAATGTATGCTTATAGTAGGTTGGCCAGAAGACACCTTCAGATATAGAAGGCATGGGAATATACACAAACACTTCCTCCCTTACCTGGAAAAAAAACAGGGTTCTGGGACTCTGATCCATTGGAGCAAGATAGAAGACATAACAGGTTTCTTGGAGGCTATCTCTGTCAGTTTCACATAAAAATTAACTAGTGAGGCAGGGGTATAATTCACAACAAAAACTCTACTGAAGAGAACTGGATTTAATAAGAAACATAGGAATAAGAAGGCAATAGGGCATAAATATAAAGATAAATAATATTTCCTTTAAAAAATAGCAAATGATACAGTAAGACCTGGGATTTCAATCAATCAGTTGTCAGACTACTATTCCTGATGAAGAATGTATTAACTAATATAATAATAATATAGCAGGTGTTGGGGCCCAGTTGGAGCTTTTACTGCTTTCAGATAGGATTCCAAACAGAAAACATAATAATCCTCTCAGTGCTGTAACACAACGCAAGCAGATGCACTGCTGTCAAACCAGGTTTGACAGCAGTGCATCTGCTTGCGTTGTGTTAAGAGTCACATCATTTTAGGCATCTGCTGTATGAGCTGGTTTTTTCCAATCTATTATACACCACAAGTTTTCCGTTTTTAGAGTTGCTCCTTTCAGAAGGTTTCAAATTAGACCCCTGATGCAGGCGTTTGTACACCGAAACACGACCCGTGTTGGGTCTTCATCATAAATAAAGGACTACATTTTTCTCAATCCTGAAGGTCCAATGTTTGCTTTGTTTGTTTGTTTGACTGTTTCTGTATGCTGTATTCCCTCTCTTTTTGTGGCTGTATACCCAGCTCCCTGACAGCAGTATGTAGGTCCCTGGAGCAGTTTGTAGTGGGTGCACTGCACTTCAGGCAGGTGGACCCAGGCCCATCCCCCCTACCTGTTACACTTGTGGTAGTAAATGGGAGCCCTCCAAAACCCCCCAAAACCCACTGTACCCACATGTAGGTGCCCCCCTTCAGCCCTTAGGGCTATGATAATGCTGTAGAGTTGTGGCCAGTGGGTTTTGGGGGGGATTTGGGGGGCTCAGCACCCAATGGAAGGGTGCTATGCACCTGGAAGCTAATTGTTTTCTTTTTAAAAAAATTTTAAATGTGCCCCCTAGGGTGCCCGGTTGGTGTCGTGGCATGTCAGGGGGACCAGTGCACTACAAATGCTGGCTCCTCCCAAGACCAAATGACTTGGATTTGGTCATTTTTGAGATGGGCATCTTCGGTTTCCATTATCGCCGAAAACCGGGGATGACCATCTCTAAGGTCGACCTAAATGTTGAGATTTGGGCATCCTCGACTGTATTATCGAAATGAAAGATGGCCGCCCATCTTGTTTCGATAATACGGATTTCCCCGTCCCTTCACCGGGACGTCCTTAGAGATGGGCGCCCTTAGAGATAGTTGTCCCCGTTCGATTATGCCCCTCTATGTCCCCTATGTGTATGAATTTAGAAGGAAATAACACCTTTTTTCCCCTTTCTTCTGGAGTAGTACACATCTGTCTACAATTTTATGACTGTCTGTGAGAGGCACAGTAGCTAAAGTATCCCATGGCCATGTGTTTCTTTTTTAGGCTGGTAAAGTCCATATTTCTTGTGACTTCTCAGGTCCTCTGTGAATTCCTGAAATTGACTCTCCTGTTTCCAGCTTGCACACCTGTAAGCCTCTATACCCTTTTTCTTTCAAATCTCCTGACCGTTCCTCTAGGCCGGAGGTTTTCAACCCAGTCCTCAGGGCATACCCAGCGGGTATCCTAAAAACCCTGACTGGTTGGGTGTGCCTGGGTTGAAAACCTCTTCTTTCTAGGTTGAAACTCTGTTGTTCAAAGTTGCCAATAGAAGCCCTCTGCTCTTTGCATTTGGAAGAGTCAATATAGTATACAGACAGCTTCCTTGTTGCTATATATTCTGAGGCCTGCTTACTGCAATTTCTGTTACTTCCTTTGTAAAGGACTCAATTAATAAAGGAATTTTCTTCCTCACATATACATACACCTGTTACTGATCAGTTTCAATCTAGGTGCCTTTATAAAATAGACTAAAATAAGCATCTATGTTGCCTTCACAGATAAGTACAGTATCATATTACCCTCTTATGTACTGAAGCAAAATAGACTCCAGTAAATGTTAATTTAGAGACTGATGCAAAATCCAATAGCTAATATAGCAGAAAATCGTAGATATTTCATGCTGACAGGAAAGCAATCATATGTGATTAAATGAAAAAGGGAATAATGTACAGAATGGAAGATCAGGGGCTGAGAAAATGGACTAAAAAAAACCAAAACATCCAAAACCATGATATACAGAGACACTGAGATGCAAAAATAATATATATTATAGTACTTATACAAAATGAATCAATAAAACAAAACACATACAGCAAACTTGTAAAAAAACCCATCATGCCTACCAGATAATGTTGCAGACTGGACACCTCTCAACACATGTATATCCTTTCATTTTATTTATATGCTTGTGGCCACACTATTTGGTGGAGATGAAAACAGTAACGGAATTCAAAAATTTGTGGGATAAACACAAAGGAATCCTGCATAGACGAAGTGGAACCAAACAAGCTTAGCAATGATTAGATGGCAACAGTAATTGGGAAATGAAGCCAGTGCTGGGCAGACATCTATGGTTTGTGCCCTGATCATGACTAGACAGATTCAGCTTCCATAACTGGAGAACAAGGCCAGTGCCAGGCAGACCTCTATGGACTGTGCCCTGAAAATGACAAGGACAAATCAAGATCAATATCATACCTTATACTATGAGTTTATCTGTCTGGGCAGACTGGATGGACCATACAATTTTTTATCTGCCATCATCTACTAAGATATATTATGTTACTTGATAACTATCTTAAACTGATGACTCCCTTGCAGGGGAAACTTCATTAAGGGGTCCCTTTACAGAGGCACACTGAAAAATGGCTTGCGGTTGTGTAGGTGCGGGTTTTGGGCCCGCGTCAATCCATTTTTTAGCGTGCCTGTAAAAAAGGCCTTTTTAAATTTCTGCCGAAAATGGATATGCAGCAAAATGAAAATTGCTGTGCGTCCATTTTGGGTCTGAGACCTTACTGCCAGCCATTGACCTAGTGGTAAAGACTCACATGGCAACCAGGCGGTAATGACCTACGTGCGCCAAATGCCACTTGGCACGCGTCTGTTATGCGCGCCCAAAAATAAAAAATATTTTTCAGATGTGTGTATTGGATGCATGCAAAACATGAAATTATCACAAGAGCTACATGGTCGGGCGGTAACTCCATTTTGGTGTGCGTTGGGCGCTTGTAGACGCTTACACAGCTTAGTAAAAGGACTCCTTAATAACTCTAAAGTTGTTCATGCATAGTAGTCTTAAACTTTTGTTCTGCTTGTTGAATTATAAACTCCAATGTGAGTTTCATGACCAGAGGGGAACAACGGAAAATGATTTTAGTAGAACTAAACATCTTTATTGCAAAGGCTAGGGATATGCATGGCCTACAAAAAGAGATTAGTTTGTACTCTAAAATGAGCACATATTTTTCCAATTTGGGGACATTATTTTGTTTTTTCCCTGTTCTTCCTTTTTACATACACTGTGTGCAAGCTAGAACTTTTTCAAGTGTGCAAATCAGTTATGTACATGTTAATTCATAAGTATATGTGTGCTTAAGGCATTTGAATGCACTTTAAATTTTTAGACATTCAAACAAACTGAATCCATGTAGTGATTGTAGTGGCATGACCAGGTTTCAGAGGTCTATGATATGAGAGAAGGAATATATATATATACACACTGAGCTTTGGGATAAAGCTGGAAACAAACATACTAGAATAAAAATAAAAGAAATGTGCTGCTGTAAATATTATGGACTAATTGACCAAAGTTCTGCTCTCCCAGGGTTGTCAATTAAGACTGCAAAAGTGTTACTCAAGTGAATAACTGGAATCAGGCTATCCCCTTAATAACAGAAAATATGCATAATATTACAATGACTGACACAGGAGCTGAAATAAAATATACACTGTGGTTAAATATATAGATCAAAAATGCCCCTAAAAAGAGATATGTCATTTACCCCTGCATTCTCAGATGTCAAGCTAAATTACCCCCTCCTCCGTTGTTTCTACCTGAAGAATAATCCAGAATGAGTATATCTGAACAAAAGGTCTGAGGGAATGTGTGGGTTTACAATATATTCTGTTTGAAGTCTGGAATAGCAGATGTAGATCCTAACATTCTCAACAGGAATGAGGAAATGTTCGGTACATACAGAAATATAGAAATGGCATATAGTGAAAATCTCTACCAAGCATTCATAGGATTCCCAGATACGAAGCAGACACAAGCAATATCACCATACCACTTATAACTCAGTAAGTGGTCATTTTACTAGGGTGTGCTAACGCATATAGGGGCCCTTTTGCTAAGCTGCGTAAGCATCTACGTGCGCCCAACATGCGCCAAAATGGAGCTACTGCCCGGCTACAGCGTGAGCTTGGTTCTTGCGATAATTTTATTGTTGGCATGCATCCAATCCTTGCAGCTGAAAAATTTTACTTTTGGACCCGCGTATCAGACGCATGTCAAGTGGCATTTGACGTGCATAGGTCATTACCGCCCACATGAGACTTTACCGCCAGGTGGTAAGGCCACAGACTTAAAATGGATGCGTGGCAATTTTGATTTTTCCGCTCATCCTTTTTCAGCAAAACTTTAAAAAGGGCCTTTTTTACAAGTGCACTGAAAAATGGATCAGCGCATGCCCAACGCCAGTGCCTACACTACCACAAGTCATTTTTCAACACACCTTAATAAAAAGACCCCTTAGTGTGCGCTAACAATTAGCACATGCTGAATACTAAGATGCGGGCATCTTATCATTTAGCATGTGCTACATCTGCTTATTAGCCTTAGTAAAGACCCCCTAAATAAGGAGATGAAATTTTCCAAATATCTCAATAAATCTTTTTTTTTTGTGCTGTTTTCTTCACTGCTTGTACAACTAGCTCAAAATTACATTTGGAAAACATATTTCCTTCAGAGTAACTATATTTATACAGGCTGCTACAATTATTGGTAATAACATCTATTCAGGATTCTGCCCTTTTATTCAACATTTATTTTCAACCACTTGGTGCTTTGATTCAGTTCTTACAGTTCATTACCATCTCAATGTGGATGACATATTATAATATTATGTAGTTGCTAGTTTTTTAGCTGTCATCCAATGGTTATCACAGCATGACCATGCTGTTAATTATACTAATGTGGGAAGTCCTTGTAGTATATAGACCAATATCTATCTATCTATCTATCTATCTATCTATCTATCTATCTATATATATATTTGTATCCCACATTTTCCCACCTTTTTGCAGGCTCAATGTGGCTCACATAATACCATTAGGTGATCACCATTTCTGGTATGAACAAAATACAGAGTGAAGTTGTGGTAGGGTAAAGTTCATGTGTGACAAAAACATTTGGGGATTGTAAAGAGGAGGAAGGGTTTAGTTATTTCTAATATGGTTTTGGTTTCGTTGTGTTGCAGGGTTCAGGCATTTAGGTTGGATCATTAGGGTATGCCTTTATGAACAGGTTAGTTTTTAGTGCTTTCTGGAAGTTTAAGTTGTTTTCATGGCGCTTGGTAATGTGTTCCAAAGTTGCATGCTTATATAAGAGAAGCTGGATGCATAGATTGTTTTATATTTTAGACCTTTGCAATTTGGGTAATGGAGATTTAGGTAAGTTTGTGATGATCAGAGCAAGAAACAAAATAAACAGAAAAACTCACCCTCAATTGTTTCTTAAATAAATTTGGGTATACAAGACTCATCCACTGAAATAATTAAGTGGAGAAAAGAAAACCTCAGTCTGTTATGTAACTCGTATGACATCCAGTCATGAGCAAAGAAGCAAAAAACCATCACCAGTCCTCCCCCCCCCCAAAAAAAAAAAAATAATTCCACTATTTATAATACTTTTACAAAAACATCTTCATTTTTTTAAACCACAATATAAACTAAGGTTAACACTCAATAATAAGTGGCTGTATTCATTTAAACATCCAAAATCACAACAACCGTTTTTAATGCACAATCCATATATCTTTCTTTATTTCTGTTTTACAAAATATGCAATAAAATTCTTTCTTAACACACTGTTGCATGCTATAATTATTCACTTACACACTCATTTACTCACATTCATACTCCTCATACATCACAATATAAAGTCAATACAATATAACAGGACTTATTTCTGAATACATTCCCATACTGATCTGTATAATCATCACCATATACATCATCACAATGTCACTTTATTAATCCTCAATCGATTATGTTCTCAATTCTCTTTTCAAACATCACATAGTTCATAGTCTATAGTGTGAATTCCAGATCAAAAAACTCTTCAACCGGACTGCTTCACATAGAAATCACAGTTCCTTAATGGTGCCAAGATATTCTCTACAGCACCCGTTATAATTCAAGCTCCAATGTTCAAATTTCAGATCAAATCAACTGTTAACTTGTAATTGATGAATTCCCTCTCAGGGTCATTATTCTCAAGGCAATCGAACCACCACACTGGGACCCGACATGATCATGTTTCGCTATAAATCAGCGTCTTCAGGGGTCTTGTGCTCAGCTCTCCAAAGTGATCAGGTATTCGACAACCAGCGATGTGCCGCATGCGCATGAGTGAGCGTCCTGGTGGACGTCTTCACCAGCGCATCGCTGGTTGTCGAATACCCAGCACACACACACACAGAATCAACAAACAACGAGGAGAGAAGCAAAACTCCAAAGTATACACAAAGTGCCCTAGCACAAGCAGGCTTCAGATGAGCAATCAACCCTAAAGCAAAGGTTGTAGGGAAAGGTAAGGTTAAGTAGATCTTGGCTTCTGATGTCTGCAGCTACAGACGTCAGCACAAATCCTGACAGGCCAATTAGAGGCGAGTTCCAGCCATTCTCTTGCCTGTTAGCAGAGCGGGTTCCAGCCATTCCCCTGCCTGTTTAGCAGAATCATAACACACATCCTGCTGTTTTGTTTTTTTTGATCACTCCAGGAACAGAAAAATGCCTACTAAACCTAAATATACACCATTTCAACAGCCTTCACGCTTGCAGGAGTCTTATATTTTTAGGTACAGTAAGTATTTTTCTGTTCCTGGAGGGAGCCCCAGAAAAAATATTTATAGAGTTACAGTAGGATTTGAGCTTGTGTCCCTTGGTTTACAAGCCATTACGCTACTCCTCTGACCTGCTTGCAACTTTGTTCAAAATGGGGATGGTCATAAGACCTGCAGCTAACATACAGCCTGGTTTTCCTTTCCAGTGCATTTTCAGGGTAGAGGGAGGGAGGCAATAACCACTGGGGGATTAAGGAAGAGTCATGCCTTAATCCCTCCAGAGGTCAGCTGCTTAAGCAGAGCACCTTTTGTAATTTGGACATGAATGAAACAGGTCTAGATAAAAATGTCCTTTTTAGACATTGATGTTTCTTCCCATGTGAAAAGCCCTGTTGGAAGTCTTACTTTTGGGCCCTCACTAGTCTCACTCAAAACACACCCACAACATGCCCCCTTGCTATTTAGATGAACTGCAGAGTGAATCATCCAAATTCTGACTTTCCAAAATTGAGATTTGGGCATTTTTAGCAGATGGACTTTTTTTTTTAAGGTATTTTGAGGCATCCATCTGCTTTGAATATGAGCACCATAGTTACAAGGGACCTGATATTCAGCTAGCAGTGGGCAGCGCTTTGACTGCCCACCACTGGCATTCAACCTGTATATTCAATGCCGGGTTGTTTCAGACCATGCCCCAGTTTGGCTTTCCCTGTTACTGGGGGGGGGGGGGGGAGATGGGGGACCCTGTTCTTGGCAATTCCCTTGTGAGTTATATGGGGATCAAAGGTATCATGAGTTTCTGATTCGGAAATGGCAAGACTATAAGTTAAACACTCAAGAGCACATGGCTCAGTCTGTATTATTTTGGGAGACAGCTAAAACTGTATTGAGAGGAGAACCTATAGCTTATGTCGTACATAAACAAAAGATGCGAGACCATAGGAGCCGACTCTGTGGGTGCTGTGGGTGCTTGAGCACCCCCAATATTGAGAATATTCCTTGTATGTGTCCAAGGAAGGATTATTTTCACTGGGCTTAGCACCCCCAATAATTTTGAAAAGTTGGCTCCTATGGCGAGACAAACAGATCTTACATCTGGAATGTCAATTATATGTCAAGATAGGGTTCGATTTGGGGTCTCCCCAACTGCTCATAACTGGGCAGCTTTGCTTGCATCTCAAGTGACATTAAACAAGTTACTTCATCAGTGAGCCGTTAAATCTATGCGGTATTATAAATATCAACTCTATCTGCATGGCAATAAGAGTGAGAAGCTGCTGTCACATTTGGTGCAGACATGGGGAAGCCTATGAAAGATTCTCCAGCTTAGAGGGCATGGAGGCTTTCTGATTCAGTCAGGGAATGTCATTGTTAAGCTTTTTAACTATTATGAGGCCCTCTATGCAGCCCCGCAAGAAGACCAATTGGATAGCTCCTCATATCTCAATAATCTGGCTCTCCCTGTGCTTTCTTCTATCCAACGTGCTAAATTAAATGCTCCTATAACTCTAGAGGAAGTATAATTTGTGATTAGCCTCAGTAAATTGGGCAAAGTTCCAGGACCTGATGGATTATGCATAAATTTTTATAAACTTTTTATCAACGTTTTTACCCTGCACTTAGTTGCTATGTTCATAGAGATGATAAACATAAGATAGATACCGGACTCTTTACAGGTGGCTAAGCTGATAATTTTGTTGAAGTCAGGCTGTGATCCCTAACTACTATCCTCCTATAGGCCCATATCACTCCTAAATTATGAGACCAAACTGATGGCCAAGGTATTGACAAACAGGTTGGCTTGAGTTCACCCCGCATTGATAGATGAATCCCAAGTTGGTTTTATTCAATGTAGAATAGTGTGTAAGAATATGAGAGCGATTCTTGCTTCCTTGAAGTATGTCCATGTCTACCGATTGCCTTCTCTGCTCATTAATTTTGATGCAGAGAAGGCATTCTATCAGGCTTATTTGTGAAAGAGAAGGGTGGCCATCTTTCGATACAAATCGGGAGATGGGCGTCCTTCTCCCAGGGTCGCCCAAAACGGCATAATCAAAAGCCGATTTTGGGCATCCTCAACTGCTTTCTGTCACGGGGATGAAAAAAAGTTCACGGGGCATGTCGGAGGCATAGCGAAGGCAGGACTGGGGTGTGTCTAACACATGGGCGTCCTCGACCAATAATGGAAAAAAGAAGGGCGTCCCTGACGAGCACTTGGGCGACTTTACTTGGTCCATTTTTTCTTACGACCAAGCCTCAAAAAGGTGCCCGAACTGACAAGATGACCACCGGAAGGAATCGGGGATGACCTCCCCTTACTCCCCCAGTGGTCACCAACCCCCTCCCACCCTCAAAGAAAAACTTGTTAAATATTTTTTGCCAGCCTCTATGCCAGCCTCAAATGTCATACCATATCCACGACAGCAGTATGCAGGTCCCTGGAGCAGTTTTAGTGGGTGCAGTGCACTTCAGACAGGTGGACCCAGGCCCACCCCCCCTACCTGTTACACTTGTGGTGGTAAATGTGAGCCCTCCAAAACCCATAGAAACCCACTGTACCCACATCTAGGTGCCCCCCCTTCACCCCTAAGGGCTATGGAAGTGGTGTACAGTTGTGGGGAATGGGTTTTGGGTGAGGTTGGGGGGCTCAGCACACAAGGTAAGGGAGATATGCACCTGGGAGCTTTTTCTGAAGTCCACTGCAGTGCCCCCTAGGGTGCCCGGTTGGTGTCCTGGCATGTGAGGGGGACCAGTGCACTACAAATGCTGGCTCCTCCCATGCCCAAAGGGCTTGCATTTGGTCATTTCTGAGATGGGCATCCTTGGTTTCCATTATCGCCGGAAATCAGAAACGACCAAGTCTAGGGACGACCATCTCTAAGGATGACCTAAATTTCAAGATTTAGGCGTCCCTGACCGTATTATCGAAATGAAAGATGGACGTCCATCTTGTTTCGATAATACGGATTTCCCCGCCCCCCCCCTCCCCCCACCGGGACATTTTGCAAGGACGTCCTCAGCAAAACTTGGGCGTCCCTTTTGATTATGAGTATATGGTGCTTTCTTGTATTTTACAGTCATATGGGGGAAGGGACAATTCTAATAAATAGGGGGTCCTTTTACTAAGTGGTGGTATGTCCAATGTGGGCTTAGCGCTTGCTATACAGGAAATACCACCGGGCTACCACAGCAGCCCGGCAGTACATCCTACCCCTAGCACACTGTCATTTCCGGCGCTACAAGAATTTATTTATTTTTATAGCACCAGAGTGTACCCTGGTTACCGCCAGGTTAATGCAGGAGATCTTACTGCCCCTTCAATGGCTGGCGGTAAGGGCCAAAATGGCTGTACAGCAAGTGCATTACTTGCCGCATGGCCATTTCCTGTAGGAAAGCAAGACTTTCCTTTTACCAGCTGCGGTAAAAGGGGACCTCAGCACGCGTGTAAAACACATGCTTAGACTACCACTGGCCTCCTTTTGCATGTGTCCACTGCATGTGTAAATGTTTAGAATAATGGCATTGATGTATATCCACCGATGTGCTCTTCTATAAATACCAGATGATCTTACATAGCATGAATTTGCAAGGGTGGTAAACACATAGGTGGAAATAGGCATGGCTCATCCCGGAGTGCCCTTTATAGAATAGCGCTGAGCACTGATTTTTCCCTGCACCTATTTTTCAGCACCATTTACTGAATCCGGCCCTCTGTGCTGGCACTTCACATATCTAAGAAAGCTTAGTTACAACTGCTTTTTGTGTTGTCCTATCTGTCCGCTTAACTATGCTGGCTCCTACCTAACTCCTAGTTCTTTCCCAACTCCACCCCTGGAACACTCCTCTCCTGCTAAGATTGGAGTTCACTAATTAGTGGTTCAGTGGCACTGCACAATTAGGTACTGCTAAATATTGGCAAGTAGCCCTCTAAGCATCTTTTAAGGGGAAATGGGACTTGATATATCGCCTTTCTGAGGTTTTTGTAACTACATTCAAAGCGGTTTACATATATTCAGGTACTTATTTTGTACCAGGGGCAACGGAGGGTTAAGTGACTTGCCCAGAGTCACAAGGAGCTCCAGTGGGAATTGAGCTCAGTTCCCCAGGATCAAAGTCCACTGCACTAACCACTAGGCTACTCCTCCAATGAGGGCAAGAACCCACATTGAAAACTATGCACCTAAATGCCAGTGTATGCATATCTAAAATATGAATAGTGTTTCTGTAACATGACCTCCTACATGTGCATTCCCATTAAAATTTGTGTATAATTTTTCTGCTTGCCAAGTCCATGCCCAAATGATACCCCTTTGAAATCTGTGTATCTTTTCCATATGTAAATAGTATACTTCTGAAATTACATTTATACTTGTATGAAACGTACACATTAAAATGCTCCAGTTTACACATGTAGATGCTTCTAAAATGACTTCCTTTACAACTAGTATGTTAAATGCTGTTGCATCCCTTGTCATGTGTCTATTTTATTTTTTTAATAATCCTGTTAATCATTTTGTGAGCTCACATTAAAAATGGTTTTGTGCAAGTTTTATTGCATAGATCCATAAGCCCCTTAGGGAATCTTTTATTAAAGCTTAGCTTGAGTTATCTGCAGCAGGACCCATAGGAATAAAATGAACCCTGCTGCAGATAACTCAAGCTAAGCTTAGTTCTTAATGTTGGATGGTACAACTAGCATTACTACCTATTGAAGTATCTGCTTTTGTTTTTTTTTATTTTAAGTTTTAATTGTAGTTATTTTCATGCTCATTAGCTTTCCCATCTTTTCATCCGTTTGGATACAGAAAGTGAAAGTGCCTTGTTGTCTTGAAGCTTTTACTATATGAGACGTGGGGTAAGGAATAATATATTGTAGAGGAATATATTTGAGTTATTCCCCAAGTTTTCCACGTCATCACTGTGACCCCTGACACAGGTGCTAGTCACCGAAACACGGCCCGTGTCGGGTCTTTTTGTCAAGGCTCATTCATTAAAGAACTGTGTTCCATTTTTATAGGCACGTGGTGCTGTTTTTTTGTTTGGGCATACAACTTACTTAACATATGGGTATAAGCTGTCCTAGAGATCTGGATGCAATTTCCACTGCTTAACTTATAGGAACATGCATATTTCTGTATTTCCTAATGGTTATTGTGTTTAATGGTTTCAAATATTTTAGAAACAAGAGTCTGATACATTTACATTATTTTATTATTAGGGTTTAGGATTTATTTATTTTATTTCCACCATATGTTCCATGACTCATGGAGTGAGACCTGTCCTGTGTCTAGATCTCCCATTAGTATCCTGTTGAATTCTCCAATAAAGATTGCAGTCATCACTCCTACAGAACCCTCAGGGTAGAAGGCTCTGAGGTCAAAGTTAAAGACTGTACCTCCTCACTTTGTAAACACTGTTCATGTAACCATCGGCAACACAGTGATCGCTCGCCAGACCACTATTTCCTGAGTCTCAGTTACAGATATTTTGTCCATCACTGTGACTTTACAGTTTAAAAACAAAAGCTCAAACAGAATTTCCATATAGACATTTTAGTATAAACAGCCAACGCTGTATGTAGTAAGTGTGAAAAGACAAGGTGCTAGTGATTATCCAGCTCTCAATGAGTGTGTATTTGATGGAAAAACTCACACTTGCAACCCATCTTTTGATATCTTCACAATATGATTTCACTGACTATTCATTAACTATGACAATTATTTACAAAGTAAATCAGCAGAAACGTAGAGCTTTATCTTCTAATTATTTTGCTTTCTAGTTCTAATCACACACAAAAAAAAACAACAGCAACAACAACAACAACAACAACAACAACAACAACTAATAGGTTGATATTCAAAGTGAATTATACATTCACCTGTGGATAATGAACACATGACTACCTATCTGTGTATTTACAAATATTTTATGGATAACATCAGTCTGTTTAACTCAGGGACTATTATAAAGAACAAAATTACAGAGTATATACATAAGCATGGATTAATTAGACATGGAGGGGCATTTTTTGAAAGGGGCGTCCAAGTTGCAATTTGGACGTCCTTGCAAAACGGTGAAATCCAGGGGCGGGGAAACCCATATTTTCAAAGCAAGATGGACATTTCAAGAATACCATCAGGGACGTCCAAATCATTAAATTTGGACATCCCTAGATGTGGACGTCTCTAGACATGGACGTTTCTGACTTTCGGTGATTTTCGAAACCAAAGACGTCCATGTCAAAAATGTCCTAATGCAAGCCATTTGGGCATGGGAGGAGCCAGCATTTGTAGTGCACTGGTCCCCCTAACAAGCCAGGACACCAACTGGGCACTCTAGGGGGCACTGCAGTGGACTTCATAAAATGTTCCCAGGCAGACTTTTTTGGGGGCATGTCAAGATGGCGGCGTAACTAGACGGTTAGAGAAATGCTCCTGTAAACTCGGAGGAAAAATATTATTCCTTAACTATGCCACACTCTAAACGTAAGGGGTCTGCCCCGCCCACCTCGACCTCTTCTCCAATTCAACCGAGCTTGGAACGTTTCTTTACCATTACCTCCCAAACTGTGAAGGGAATGGATCCTAAAGCAGGGATATCCGGGGAAGTGAAAACTCTGCTGGGAGATGAAACCTCCCTTTCTCCTCCACCAACGCCGTTGTTACCTCCATGTCCAGCATCAACAGTGGCTCCAGAGAGAAGTCGGCACCCTACCGGAAGTGTTGCGGGTGTGTCTCCCAGCAAGGGATTAGCGCCGCTACAGAGAACGCTGAGAACTGAGGCAGGAACCTCAGAGAAAATTCCGGAGATAAACCTCGAAAGAATTTGGCTGATGCTGAATAAAATGGATTCAACTCTTCAGCAGAAGTAAAAGGAGTGGGAAAAGTGAACCAGGCTTGTCCAAATAACTGGAACCAAACAAATAATTAATGATAAAATCAACACAGTTTATTAATATTTCCTTAGGAATGACTCGACACAACGCTGTGTTTCGGCCTGCATCAGGAGTCTATAAATAAAAACATTGAACAATTGATATTGAATAACTTCACCAAAATCGTTAAAAACTAGCATGGGTCATAATCCTACTAATGAGGAATGACCTTATAACAAATGGCACGTGTATACCAAGACAAAAGATTTTTGCTGGAAAAAAAAAGCAAGGTCATTCCTCATTAGTAGGATTACGACCCATGCTGGTTTTTTACAATTTTGATGAAGTTATTAAATATCAATTGTTGGAATAAACAACAACCTTTACACAAGCATTCTACAATACAGTATATTCAATAGCCCCTGACGCAGCCCTGTTGGGTAAAACATGACCTGTGTCAGGCAATACTCTTGCATGAAACATCAATAATAAAGTTCATATATAAAGTTCATATATATCTACTACTGATCTGCTTTTTTGTCTTCCAAGATGTGTTGTTTTACTGTTAACAAATGATATTAGTAGCCAGATCTTATTGTATAAAATGATGAGGGGCAGAGGTGGTGCTACATGCCAGTTGCACACATAAATGTACAGAATATTAATCATTTTGCAAGTAGGAAAGCAATTAAGGACCCCTTTTACCAAGTTGTGGCAAAAGGGGGCATACGCTGGCATTGTTGTATGTTTTTCACATATGCCGAGGTCTCCTTTTACTGCAGCTGGTAAAAGGAAAGTCTATCTTTCCTGTAGGAAATGGCCATGCAGCAAGTAAAGCACTTTCCTGGTGTTTCATGCTGTGTTAGACCTAACATTACCATGTTGCAACAAAATTCTTTGTTCTTCAAAGTTTTCAGTGTTGCAGTATAACACTTTGAGTAATTCTCCGATTGTCCTTTATAAGTTTGTCAACCTTTCTCATGTGAAACTCATTCATTGCTATCATGGGTCATTCACTTTATTTTTGATTACGCAAATCAGCCCTCCCATTGATGCACAGTACTTACATCAACACAGTCCTCACCATAAATAATCTGAAATCAGTGGTGAATTTTAATTGGAGAGACTCCTTCAACAGTCAGAAATGATTTCATGGCATGTAGCTTGAATTACACCAATGAGTGCTCAGTACCAATGAGTGCTCAGTACATGCTTCCATTTCACTAGTAATAACAAAATAGCCTCTTCAATAAACACTCTTCACCAACTGAGGTGAAGAAAGAGATTTTAAAGAACAAATGAACATGTGTAATATGTCAGTGCTGTCATCTGTTAATGAATTATGGAGGTGGAGGCATTACTTTTCATTTAACACTCATATAATCTATGCACATATTTTCACAATTTAGGCACAAGCATTTCTACCACCTCTATAGCAGGTGTATTTGCATGCATCACAAGCTGGAGCTGAGATAAAAATCTAGGACCAAGCCCTGATGCAGCATTGCTGAAACATGGCCAATGTTGGTGAGGGTCCCTAGTGTTAAAAACATTAAAAATAATAAGGTTGATTAGGTGGACCAATGACAATATCAGTGAGCCACAGGGTTGTGTCCCGGTGTGAAAAGAGTCACTGCTGAGGTCTGTGAGTTCTTGATACCTGATATTTAGATAGCAACAGGTGTTGGGTTGATGTTGGATTGTTGATTAGATGATACCCCTGCCTATAAATTCTAGGACTGATATAGTTTGATGCACATCAAATGTAGACACATGTTTGACCTGCTTTACTAGTATTCTGTAAAGTAGGCTCCAAATAAGCCTCTTCTTGGTACCTCAAAATAAGCATACTGTTATAGATCTACCCTCCATTGGTCGTTATAAAATATTAGGGGTGAACCAGCAGAAATCACAGTT
Organism: Microcaecilia unicolor; assembly: GCF_901765095.1. Lineage (NCBI taxonomy): Eukaryota > Metazoa > Chordata > Amphibia > Gymnophiona > Siphonopidae > Microcaecilia > Microcaecilia unicolor. Next base: position 258,015,340 of record NC_044034.1, on the reverse strand, counting down.
AGATTGATGCCTAATCACTACTGACTCTAACTGTCCTTTTTATCAGAGTTCTTGCATTGTTTCATTCCTCCTCCAGCTCACAACATTTTGTTCCAGCAATCTAAATAAAGCTTATTTTCTTAAAGCTTCCATAATATAAAAACAGGGATACCAGTTTTAGTCTGACGTTCTATTTTTGTTCCATCTGTAGAGCTTCATCAGTATTTGCATTTATTAAAATGTTGCTGCTTCAGTGGCCATTGGATAACTCACTGAAAACATTGTCTTACTTACTCTGACTCATTTTCAGTGATATCTTCTTATTATCAGGCTAATCTACTGCATAATCCATAAACATGAGCTTTGATTAATATTTTACCCCTTTTTATGAAACAAATAAAGCAAGAAAAAAATGTATATCTGAAAACGTGCAAAACAATAAGTAATATGCCAGAAAGCATACAAAACAATGGCATTTCAATGGGCCCAATATTTTTTAAATATCTGACCCATGCTGAACAGAGAGTAAACTTAAATCTGAGCACTGCCTAGGAACACCAGCTGGTTGGCATTAAACCTTTACTTAGATTAGATGAATGCAGTCTAGCAAATGGGTATAGGTCTGCAGGGTAGAGGAGGTATATTGGACTGCATTCCTGCCGCAAGCTGCTTGTCACAGATAAGATAATGCTTAGGACTAAAAGTGGCCGACACCAGTGGCTGATAACCCCATCCTGGAGGTGACAGTACAAGGTCTACCTATTCTCTTTGTGAAGGGAAAGCTGTGATGTGAACTTTGTTCCAGGCTTCGGCATGGAGCTGGACTGGGGATCCAGCATACTGGTTTCCATAAATGCTTATGTAATATACCATCCAGCCCCATTAAACCCAACTATTCCACAGAGCAGATCTCTGTAGGCAGCATTGTTATAGGATTATGCAGAGATTGTGAACCCCCAGGGGATAGATGGCTACAAAGTATAATGGTGATGTAGCTGGGCTCTATCCTGTGACCCACAATGCTTTTTCTCTGAACTGCTTTGTCTTCTCATGTCCAGGTTACTATAGCTACAAATGGGGAGATTGGCCTTGTTCAGTTCAGCTGGCCACCCTCCCTCAACTCACCAGAGGGACACTGGCTGGGCTCTGGCAGTAGGGCCTCTGTGAGTAGGGCCTTTCCTGAGGAATAGACCGTGGACCAGATATTCCCCTGCCAGTTACTGGGGGCATCCCAGTCCTTCAAAGGTTAGGAGATGCCCAAAGAATCTATCTGAGATGTGAGGACCAATATAGCCATTGCACATTTTGCATAGTGTATTTCCGATTGGTGGAAATGCTTATCTCAAAATGTCTATGATGTTTGCAGTGTGTCCTCTTTCTGAACATTTTTTTTGTGTGTGTTTTCAAATATCAGAACACGTTTATTTATTTCTTCCACTGTAGACTCATGTTTTTAAACATTTTCTGGTAAACGTTTTTTTTCACCATTTGAACGTCATATCGAAAATGCCCCTCATAGTATACAATGCATGAAAAAAATAATGCAAATCTGTAATAAAAAGCTGCTGCAATGCAAAACATGTAAAGCAGCTAATTACTTACAAATTTTTTGAAAAAAAAAAAGACTTACAAAAAATGTCATTGAATATTTTCATATGAACAGATAACTAGACCTCTTGAGGTATAGGAACATTTTCAACCATCCCAGGAGCAAAATGTTTTGCAAAACATTGCTATCAGGCTTGTTTGCATGGTTGGAAAACTGTTGCAATGAAGGTCACTAACCCAAAAGAAATCCTGCTGGATATACATTGACATCTTAGAATGGTATAAAGTGAACTTTCACAAATATTTTAAAACATATTAAAATCAAAACATTTGCATATTAATGTACTATTAACATTGATATTGAACAAGTGTATGTCAACCTTTCTCCGTGGGTCTGATGGGATGTCATGTTGTTCCAGTAGTTACTTATTGGCATATTTTCCTTATTGTAGTTTCATAAAGTTTTAAAGATGTTAATCTCAAGACTATATAGGATCCTAGATTCTGCTTATGCATCAATCCAGTCTGAATAGCAAGGAAGAGCAGTGTATTTTTGCAACATCTCAGTTCCTAAGGAACTTAAACTGTTTCTCCCATACAAAATATTCTGTTATCAGGCTCATTTTCGAAAGAGATGGATGTCTATCTGTTGACATAAATCGGAACATGGACATCCATCTCCCAGAGACATCCAAATCAGTATAATCGAAACCTGATTTTGGATGTCTCTAACTGAAGTCCGTCGCAAGGACGTCCAAATTTCAAGAAGGCGTGTCAGAGGCATGGTGAAGGTGGAACTTGGGCGTGCCTAACACTTGGATGTCTTTGTCCCATAATCGAAAAAGCAAGGACTTCCCTGACGAACACTTAGACAATTTTCACCCAGACGTATTTTTTGGGGGAATAAGGCACAAAAAGGTGCCCGAAATGACCAGATGACCAACGGAAGGAATCGGGGATGACCTCCTGTTACTCCCCCAGTGGTCACTAACCCCCTCCCACCCTCAAAAAAGATCTTTAAAAATATTTTGTGCCAGCCTCCGATGTCATACTCAGGTCCATGACAGTGCATGCAGGTCTCTGGAGCAGTTTTAGTAGGTGCAGTGCACTTCAGAAAGGTGGACCCAGGCCCATACCCCCCTACCTGTTACGTTTGTGGAGGAAACAGCGAGCCCTCCAAAAACCCACAAAAACCCTACTGTACCCACATCTAGGTGCCCCTTCACCCATAAGGGCTATGGTTTTCCCCGCCGCCGGATTTGGATGTTTTACAAAGACGTCCAAATCCCAACTTGGACGTTTCTTTCAAAAATGCGCCTCTTTGTATACCTTTGACATGGAAAACAAGATTTTGATGCAAGCATAGCTTGCTTTTAAGTTTATCATGCTTAATTCAAGATTACCTTTTTCAATACCTAGAGATTTTCATCTCCATCTTTCTCATAGGATAACTTTAATTCCTTCTTCTGGGATGGTCAATAGGTGACACCAGTTCACAGTTTCCATCTTAGCATAGTACACTAAAAATATCCATACTTAATTTTTTAGGGCATATCTATATATTTTCTTCTATCATGAGCCATTAGCTCTCCAATTTGCTTTAGTTTTCTGTTCCTTTTGTCCTACACAGAAAAAGATTCATTTTACTTCATTTTTTAAACTTTGTCTCAAAGACTTTGAATTTCCTTTTTATTGATCATCTTTCCCCCCCCCCCCCCCCCCCCCCCCCCCCCACAGAACTTAATGAGATTTCTGCAGAGCTCTGTTTCTATGCTCCTTCATGTCTCTCTAGTGTTTTGGAGTGCTCGCATCTATTGCCATTGCTACATTTCCCTCAATGGTCCTTGTCCTTCTCTTGAAAGCACTGCAACTCTACAAATCTCCAAGCATTTATCCAGGGTCAGATCCACTTAACACAACAGGTGCTCTCTCCACTGCTAATCATTTATCCCACAGACACTTCTTTCTTTCACTGTATTATTTCTAAAACAGTGGTTTGCTTTTCATGTTTTCAGATCTGTGACATAGTTGTCTCTATTCTTCGTATTCATGATACTCTTGTGAAAAATGCAGTATACTGTTTGTTCTCTTTTGTGGTTCAAACGTACTGTTCAAATGACTTTGCACTTTCCTTCAGAGTGTATGTTTCATTGTGCACACAGTGTGCTGTTCATGTGTACCTTTCCCTTTCTGATGAGGTCAGCATTTCTCTTCCTACCTTGCAATTTATATATGGTTTATGGTTTATTTGTATTTATTATACAACCTTTGGTAAAATAAACATCAAAGCAGTTTACAAGCTAAAATATAAGAAAGGAACGCCATAACTAAACAGGAAAGGCAAAAATAGAAAAACCAAATATATATAAAAAGTAAAAATAAAATCTAGTCATTTAAAATAAGAAAAGTTAAAACTAATTCCTATCAAGAGAGAAATAAGCACCACTTCTGTGCTAGTGGATCAACTAAGCTAGATTGTTCAAGGAGGAAAGGCGAAGCTGAATACAAGATTCTTCAGTGCAGCTTTAAACTTAGCGCATGACAGCTAAGCATTTTAACATTGTGATGGTCTGATTGCAGTCACCTTAACTCTCTTCCAGGTCCTTGTCCTTGTTTCTATGCGTCATACAAAAGCATATACAGTACTTCACAGTTGCACAGCTGATTCTCTAATCAAGAGTTATTGTTTTAGTTTGGAAGTCTTGAGGGGGAGGATAGCAACCCAAATAATGAAAAAGGTACAATGAGAAAAACTTACAAAAACAACAAAAATGAAAGCTAGACCTTCTTCGGAACAAATTTAGTTAGTAAAAACTGTGCAACTGTCCTTAATGGTCTCTTCTTTCTAGTACTTCTTACATTTCAACAGCTCCCTACAAACTTGATGATTTTTTTGTTGTTGTTTTACAATTTCATTTCTTTCACAAAGAGGAAATCCCTAGGAAAAGTTGGCTGTAGTTGAAGTAGCTAAAGTTGCTTCCACAAAAATTGTCTTTTTTGTAGCACATTTGTGGCCACCAGAAATTGGCTACCTGGAATTGTCTCAGCTTGAGGTCACATCTGGATCTGGACACGCAGAAAAAATGTTATAAATTTATCCTCAACATGGCTTGCATCCAAGAAATTTCTTAAGTCCAGCAGGATGCTAAAGAATCAGTTTTTCATTCCATTTTTCTTTGGCATCCTTAACATTTCACTTTGATCCTTTTCAGTGCCACTGCCATCCCAATCTAAATTATCTCCTGTCTTTACCTTATTCATATATCTACAAATTCTGTCTTCCAAGTCAGGGGAGAGGAAGGGTGGAAGAGAAACTCGTCAGACTATAAAGGTAGGAGAACTACCTTTATAGTCTGACAAGTTCTTCTTCCACCCTTCCTCTCCCCAGTTGGACACCTAAGTCCTTCTAGTCTCACTTTACCATTCAGATGTCCAACTCTGTGCTTTGTCTCTTACTATTGGGTTCCTGCTCCTGAGGGGGTGCTGCATTGGGGGGAATGGAGGGCCTGCTAGCATAAAAATACATGTTGGACAGGGCTCACCATTCCTCCCCAATGGTCTGCAAACCCTAACTCCAGCTCTGAGCTGGTGTAGGGTTTGGTATGCTGCATGCTGATCATTGGGGAGGAATACATTTAGCATGCATTTGCATGCTACTTGCGCTAATAGCCCTGTTTTGCATGCTAGTTGCATTCAGATCCCTGGGGCTCTGATCATGGGGCGGTAGCAAACGCAGCCTCTAGCACCTGCATTTGCTTCTGATCATCTGGTCATAAGTGCACCCACACTACTGGCAATTTGGTAGTGTGTTTGCAAATGCAGATGAAGTACCCCCAAAACACATTCCACCCATTCCAATCATATTCCCCTCCCTAACGTCTGATTCCCTAATGTCTGATCACCTCTCCCAATCCTCTCCTCCCCAACTGTAAAACAGTGCCCCTTACCCGACATCACCTTCCCCTAACACACTGACTCTGATACCTGACCAAAATCTCATCATCATACCAATGACCCCTTCCCTGAACCTACTTAGGGATGTTTGTGGCTAGACTTGTAGTCCTGGGTGGCAGTGGTCACTTTCTACTGCTGCTTGAGTTGGTGCCCTTATCCAAAATGGCACCTGTCCCCTAGCAGCAGTGTGTGGTACTACAGCTAGGGGTCATTCATCAACTAAAGTAAAATCCTAAAAAATATAGAGCTATATGGATCTCAGGAGATTTCTCTATCCCTGCAGTAGCACCAAAATTTAATGTATATGGAAGGAGGACTGCTAGTGGTCATCAGTACTATTTTAAATTCCTGCTCCTACTTGAACAGCAGTGAAGAGGGATCACTGCTACCTGGGAGACCACTTGACACCAAGGTAGTCTCCCGAGGTGAGTCACAGGGGTGGGGGAAGGTATCAATGTGGGGAGGAAGTAGGGTTTTATCAGGAGGGACCAAGGCTTTTTTGTTATGGGCAAGGCTGTTGGGAAGTCCTTCCATTATGTATTGTGGGTATTGGGAGGAGGTTCAGTGTTGGATCAGGGGTTCCGGGGCTTCATTGTAGGATTGGGGGTACAGGCAGGGCTTTAATGTTGTATCAGGGGTGCTGGGGAGGGGCAAGTTATCAATGTGGGCTATTGTTAAGTTGGATTATTTTACCACAAGTAGGGTAATGAGAGCGGCTAAAATAACCCAACTTGTGGTGAAATAACCCAACTTAACAGTAGCCCACATTGATAAATTCCCCCCGAAGACCTCATTTTACAAAGCTGGGATATGCATGTATCATACCCCTGTGCAGCGAAAATGACAAAGGGACATGGTCTAGACATGATTCGAATAGGGCAAGGGTGTGGCAAGTTCATAGACATTTTGGGGGAAAGTTATCATTATGGGTGACTGTTAAAATGGGTTATTTTACCACAAGTTCAATTTATTTTAGCACAGGGTCTCATTTTGTGCAAAGATACCCCATGATAAAATAGCCCTACTTGTGGTAAAATAATACAGCTTAACAGTAGCCCAGATTGAAAACTTCCTCCCTAAGTATCTATTTCCTAATAGACTGATGTCAGGAGTAACACCTGCTATCAAGCATGTTTAGGAGTTGGTCAACAGCTTTTATCGAGCAGCACTCCACAGGAGGGATTAGAGGAGTTGTCCTCTTAATATCCCAGTGGTTTTTGTCTTCCCAAATACAAAAACTGCTCACTGTGACAGTATTGGGATAGTACCCAATCATATTTCTAAGGTGACAAAGCTAATCGGTTTTGTGCTGGCACCAAAATGCTATTTAACCGTTCAGCAGACATTTATTGCGGTTAAATAGCTTTGAATGTCGAGGAGGTAAGTGTCCGGAAAAAAACGAGACCCCCCCATCATTCATCCAAATAACCCAAAAATGTCCTCTGCAACAGAAACTTCTGTCTGAAAGTCAAGACATTTTTGAGTACTTTATTTTTCAACAAGATGGAGCTCCAGTGCATTGAGGGGTCATTTTACTAAGGTGCACTGAAAAATGGCCTGCGGTAGTTTAGGCGCGTGTTTTAATTTTTGCTGAAAATGGACGTGTGGCAAAATGAAAATTGCTGCGTATCCATTTTGGGTCTGTGACCTTACCGCCAGCCATTGACCTACTAGTAAAATCTTATGCGGTAACTGGGTGGTAATAACCTATGCGCAATGCCACTAGGTGATAGTCCGATATGTGCAGTCGAAAATAAAAATTATTTTCCAGACACGACTATTGGACGCATGCCAAAAATGAAATTACCACAAGAGCCACACGGTAACTCAATTTTGGCGCACATTGGGCACACGTAGACGCTTACACGCCTTAGTAAAAGGACCCCTGAGCTTGCAAAACAACTGATCTCTTAATGAAACCTCAAAATTCATTGAGCCATCAGGAGAACTTTTGAATTAACTAAGAAAAAATATATACTATACTAATGAATTTTCAAAGGCCATACTAACCCCCTTGTTTACAAAGCCGTGCTAGAGGCTGCCAGTGCACTAATGCCGACACAGCCCATTCACTCTGAATAGGCTGTGTTGGCATTGCCACTTGGCAGCTGCTAGCATGGCTTTGTAAATGGCAGGGGGAGGGGTAAATGCTTAAACAATCGCAAAGTATTTTGAAACAATGTAAGGTTCTTGTTTTTTCCGGACACTGTGCATATTATGCATTTATTATCTCGTCATGTTTTTATAGATGAGTAATTATATTTATTTATATGGTATATTTATTTATGTTTGATATCTGTGTTTTGTTTTTGTGTTTTAGTATATTTCTACACCTGATATATGGCAAAATCAGGTTTTATCATGTGCTTTTATTCATTAAACCTATTAATAGATCTATTCTAGCATCAGTGCCTTTTTAGCCTCTGTCTTCTGGTTTGGTACAACACCTTGCCTCTCTTCTTTTGGCTGTTTTGAATGAGGGCAATTTTTGGAGAGTCAATTTGCATGTATAAATTGTTATTTACCCACATAAATGGCTTGGAACATTGTCCTTTGCTGGATGCTGCCTTTTCCTTCATGGATTAAAATGGGTATAATGCAGTCCAACAGCAAAAAGCTACAGAAACTCTTTCACTCTTAAGTTAGAGGTCATTAATTCTGGAAAAGACACAGAGCCAATAAAATAGAATGAGAGAGCAGGTAAAAATAAAGAACTATTGACTATCCCTCCCTAGGAATACTGAGATGGTACCTTGAATGCAAAGTAAGGGAACTGCAAAGTGAAACAAGAAATAGAGAGAGAGAGAGAGAGAGGGGTGGAGGGGGTGAAGGATATTGTCATTGTGATATCAAAACATATAAACACTTAAAACAGTGCTTCTCAACCCTCTCCTAAAGGTAGAACTAGCTAGCTGAGGGGTCCTTTTACAAAGATGCAGCAAAATGTTTTTGATGCACATTGAGGCCCCCTTTTACCACAGTGGGTAAAAAGGCTGTTTTTTTATTTTTTTTTTTTTGTTAAGAAATAGCCAAGCAGCAAGTGAAGCACTTGCTGCACAGACATTTTTTTGGGGAACACTTACCGCCACCGATTGAGGTGGCAGTAAGGGCTCCTGCACTAACCCGGCAGTAACTGGGCAGCCCGCAGCACTGCCCGATTACTACCGGGTAAACACCGGCGCTAGAAAAATAAACATATTTTTGCAGCGCTGGAAATGGCGCTTGCTGGGGGTTGGAACTACTTCTGGTTTAGCGAGCAGTAAGCCTGTGTTGGGCTTACTGCCGCTTAGTAAAAGACCCCCTGAGTTTCCAGGGTTACTGCAATGCATATATTGGAGATCCATTGTAAGCAAATTTATCTCATGCATATGCATTGTGGTAATTCTGAAACCTGACAGGCTAGGAGTGTCTCCTAGAAAGAGTTGAGAAGCACTGATGAAAAAAAAAATAAGCGCTTGAATTAGTCATAATGGAAAACAAGGATAGAAATAAACAATGTTAAAAGGCCACTATAAAATTCTGTAAAATAATACAATCATTATAGTGAATTGATCATATTCATGTTGCTCAGTATAATTTTGTTCTTCTACAATTCTTTTTGTAAAATATCATGGGCGATATCTCTAAAATAGATAGATAGATAGATAGATAGATAGATAGATAGATAGATAGATAGATAGATAGATAGATAGATAGATAGATAGATAGATAAAAAAAATATCCAATATTTTCATGTAGAAATGCTGAGAACAAAACTGTGATGAATCTCCTAAGTAGTATAACCTGGATCCTACCTTATTTGTCTTTCCGTGTTATTTGGTGACTTAAAAGCTCTTCTGTTCCTCTCTAATACTGTATGCTTCCTAAATTATAATAATCTGCTATTCTTATCATCTTCCAAAATGACCCAAGTGGATGGACGTCTATCATCTATAAAATTATGCCATAGATGGTTTACGGATAGCTCAGCACATCAGATCATGATTCAAACTAGCATGAATCAAGCAGAGTTACAAAATTGGCTCTTGCCCAGTCCCTATTCATTTTCTACATAAGACATTGTGAGCATCAGATTAGGAACCTTATTTATCATACTGGCTTAAATGTCATTTATAAAGCACTGACTGTTTTTGGAATCAAACATGCAAGGATTTGCCAATTGAAAACCTGGCATATGGCGGTGGCATTCACTGTGATAGGTTTTTGAAAGCATTACAACATGTGAATTGCATAAGACATTTTAGCCTAAGATCAGTCATTCTTTCTCTAGACTAATCCAATTTAGGATTGCCAACTTAGCCTCCCTAAAAGGATGACTAATCACATTCCCCCAGCTATGTGAGTCTCATCCCTTCTCCTCCCATTTAACTATTCAGACCTCCACCTCTCTCTGTCTCTCTGTTGCACTCCCCTTCTTCACCAGTCCTTTCTAGCATGCTCGGCTCAGCTGTGTTAGGAAACTTCCCTGGGTCCTACCCCTATATTGGAATAAGGAGCATACATGTATTTCAGTCTCAATAATGCCAAGTCAGCCTCCTTTCGTGGTCTTCCCTTTTGAATGTCAAATGAACATACAGTATCTCCTGCAGTGTCTTCAATCAGGACTAGAAAAGAAAAGACATACAAATAGCTCCCAAATGAAAATTATCTAAATATAGAATGAGTTGTTTGCTAATACCATATCATATGTATTATATACTTTTATTTTTTGGAAGTAAAGGCAATTTGGCTGTAGAGAGCAGATCTCTGCTGTACAGTGAGATTATATGGAGCCTTACAGAATAAATATTCTGTGTGCTCGCCTTCTGTCCAGAGATTCACAATTATCATGCATTCACTTTTTTTGGCAGGAAAAAATATGACAAAGAAGGACGGTGTTAATAGGAGTCCACAATGATCTCTTCCCTTTAGAAAATGTAAATTATGCTGAGGAATGACACCTGGAGTTTTCTTCAATATGCTCAGGTATACTATCTAAAGCAGACCTTCTCAACTCAGTCCTTGGGGCATATCAAGTCCCATCAGGTTTTCATGATATCTACAATTAATAAAGGAAATGGTGTGCAGACCACAAAAAGATTGAAGTCCCAAATAATACAAAAACACCTTTATTATACAACAAGAGTGGAGGATTTCAAACCCAGAGCCCGACTTAGCCAAGTTTCGCCAAATGGCTGCTTCAGGGGCTAAAATAACTAATAGAAATATAATAAAAATAAACACAATGCACCCAATATTCAGCCAGTGGTGGGCAGTTCGTTTGCTGTCCACTGCCAGCATTAAACCCAGATATTCAATGCTGGACCATTTCCGGTAACCAGTATTGAATATCTGGATTTATTTTGACCTCTAAAACGTTAACTGGCTATGTAGATATTCAGCACTAACCAATTAACTTTTTAGCAGCAAAAGATAGGCCTGCTATTTATGTGGCCTATTTTGACCGCTCAACATAGCCAGTTTGGTGCTGAATATCTGGGCCTAACCAGCTTATGTCACGCGACATAACCGGTTAGCAGCTAGATACTAATCTGGATATTCAGCAGGAGATATCTGGTTATCTCCCTCTGAATATCCGTGATTAGGGGCTTAATATTATGTAACCAGCCATAGCATGAGTTATGGTAAAATGACCCATTTTAACCATAGCCCACATTGATAACTTCCTCCCTTAGCAGCACTATTCTAATAATACTACTGAATAAACATGACCAGCATCTACTAAACCATTTATCAGATAATGGCCACTGTTATCTGGATAAATGGCTTTCAATATTGACATGTATATTTTTAACCAAAGCTGCAGGTATGATGAGTGCTTTTTGAATGATCCCTTGAGTGTAAGATTCGATGACCCTGAGGCTAGGAGAAATTCTCTCTTCACTAGAACCTTAAAGACGTTTCTTCCCTCTAGCCCTCAGCACTGAAAAGCACTCTCTTTATAGCTCTCATAGCTGCCTTTGCAAATAATTTGAGGTCACCTTGAGCCAAACTAATTAGACAATTCCAAATTTCTCTAGGTTCCCTTGAGGAATTCATTAACACTAATGTCATATGTATCCAGGGCTTTTTTTGTGCCGGTACATTGAGGCCCTATTGGTATGTGTTACAGAGGATGGAACCAACAGGGCCTTCCCGAGCACATGGATGTGAAGGCACCTCAGCGCTCTAGTTAGTGCTGGTGATGTACTGTATGATTACTGCCAGGGCAGGACTCTCAAATGCTGGCAGCGGGAAAGGGAGGAAGTTTGAAGAGAAATACTGGACTTTGGGGGGGGGAGGGGAGAGAGAATGGCAATGTTCGTTGGACAGCTGAGGGAGGTGAGAAAATAGAGGGAGTGGGTGAGGCTGGATGGATGAGTGGATGGTAGGGAGGGAAGAGAGAAGGTAGGAAAAAATCATTTTATTTTCATTTTAGTGTTTTGAATATGTCCAATTTGAGAATTTACAATTTTGAGAATTTACATTTTGCACTGTACAGAAGCAAACATGTTTCTTTCTGTTTTCCTGGTATTGTGCTGCATGCAGGGTATGGCTTCTTGGGATTTCAGGTTAATGTTTGCCTGCATTTGAAGACTGCAAGGCCTAGTGTCTAAATAGGGATCTGTTTGTTAGGTTCTGAGATTTTGATAACATATTGTGTTTCAGATTTGGCAAGACTGTTCTCCTAATTAATAGTCTGTGTGCTAATATGGTTTGTGTGATTTTGCTTACAGAAATGATTTATCTTTTTACATTGATTATCCTTTGCACCCCTACGTGTATGTTAAGGTCGCTAAATGGGAGAAATGAGCCACAGGAAGTGGAGGAATACTCAGTCCCTGTAACTGTAGAACACACCAACCAAAGAATAGGGTAAATGGGCTCTTCCAAAGAACACAAGGTAGATGCAACAATTCTTATGTATAAGAATTTATTAAAACTACACCAAAGACTTGACAGAACAGCCATGTTTCAGTGCATAGGCACCTGCCTCAGGAGTCTGAAAATGTGGTATACAATAGGATATGTTGTGCTTCCAATGTTGTGTATAGGAAGAAACAGGAAGTATTATTGAATAGTAATGTACTTCGGTAGGACACAGCTCAAAATCCCAATTGTGGAAATAATGTGATTCCGTACAAAGTCGCATAGAGTAGCCGTCGGAGTGTATCAAAGGTTCAAACATTGGATGCAAAAATCAATGCTCAGGGTCACAATTTTAGCAGCAATAGCAAGTCAGAAAGAAGATATATGGTTCCAGCCAATGTTGAAGAGAGCGGTCCAGAATGGGGCCTCGGGAGGTGCTTGGGGTTGCAGAGGGGGGGGGGGCAATATTATTTATTCACTTATTCAACCTTACTTGTTATCCACCTTTCTGAGCAATCAATATGGTATAAAACAAATAATAAGAAATAAATAAGAAAAGAATTAAAACAATGGCAGTAAACCCATAAATAAATTAAAATCTATAACTCCCAGTGCACAACATAGCAAATACCTAAATATTAAGCACCGCAAGTAGTGAGTAAAATAATAAAATAAACATTACTACCACATTGTATTCAGGTGCTGAATATTCCTTTTAAAAACTTGATTAAAAATAAAAACTAAAAAAAAAAGATATCACAGAATTCTCTTGAAGATGGCATGATTTTATTCCACAGTACATCTGCCACAGCTCACTGTAATAATAACATTCTCACAGTACACTTTAGAACTTCTTTAAAAAAAAAAAGCTTGATTAAAAAAGCATGGTTTTAACATTTCAGAACAACACATAACTCTCTTCTTCTCATACTGATTTCAGTAAATCATTCCATAAACTTGGACCTATTCCCAAAAAGGCTTTATTTTGTGTTGCAGATAATCTCAGATTCCCTACACTAGGGATAACAAACTAGATTTCATTCACAAATCACAGTTGGCAACCAGTCTGAGACCTGAAAATACAGTTCTGTAAGTATAATGGTGCATGGGCATTTAAAACGTTAAAACATTTTTTAAAAAATTTTGTAGAACAGACATGGGCATAGCTTGGTAGGGCATTAGGGGCTACAGAGGGGAAGGGACATTGCTTCACTAACATAACAGGGCCAAGTACCTGCATGGTTGGAAGTCATCGGTGGCAATTCTGTAAATTGTTATCTCCTTTTTGGCCCACCAATATAGCAGTAATTCTGTAACAGAATCAGGGTACCCTGATGCTGATACAGAATAACATAGTAAATGACGGCAGATAAAGACCTGTACGGTCCATCCAGTCTGCCGAACAAGATAAACTCATTTACATGGTATGTGATACTTTATATGTATACCCGAGTTTGATTTGTACTTGCCTTTCTCAGTGCACAGACCGTAGAAGTCTGCCCAGTACTGTTCTTGTACTAAGTTCTGAAGCTAACATTGAAGCCCCTTAAAATTTACACTCAAGCCCATCCCTATCTATTTAGTCATGATCAGGGCATAGACCGTAGAAGTCTGCCCAGCTCCCATTTTGTTTCCCATTTACTGGCGTCGCCACCCAATCTCCGTTAAGATTCCATGAAACCATTCCTTCTAAACAGGATTCCTTTGTGTTTATCCCACACATGTTTGATTTCCATTACTGTTTTCATCCCCACCACCTCCCCCGGGAGGGCATTCCACGCATCTACCCTCTTGACTTTAGTTCTGAGTCTGCCCCCCTTCAACCTCCATTCGTGTCCTCTAGTTCTACCACCTTCCTGTCTCCAAAAAAGGTTAATTTGCAGATTAATACCTTTCAAATATTTACCCATCTGTATCATGTCACCCCTGTTTCTCCTTTCCTCCAAGGTATACATGTTCAGGTCAGAATACTAACAAGAACCTGCATTGGTGCACTATAAGGTGCGCCCACTTATGCCAAGTCAATGGCAGGCATAGAAGAGCGTGCCTAGATGTGTTAATCAATGCGAACATCTGATAATATTGTATTGATTGTATTGATGCATGTACTGATTTATTTATTTTCAGACCTTTTTACTAAGCCACAGTTGGCATTAGTGCATTACATACCATGCGCCCAAAAGCACTATCTTGGGATGTGCTGTAACGACGTCTGCTGAACTTCTAATATGCGTAGGAAAAAAGGAGCATAGTTATGGGGAGAAATGGGCGTTTAATGGGCATTCTAAAATTTCCATGCCTAGTTATAGAATATGGCCCAGGGCGCCTAAATATACGCACCAGAATTTATGCCACATTTTTGTCTAAATTTAGCACGCCAATTATAGAATACGCTTAATGGGAACTGATTTCAGTGCTGATTTTTTAGGCGCCATATATAGAATTTCTTTCTAAAGTGGTAGTGAAAGCATATTGCTGTGCACTGCCTAATTAGCATAGGATTAGCATAGGAGCCCTTACTGCCTAGTAAAGACTGCCTAGTATATAGGTGGCAGTAAGGACTCCCGTGCTAATGGCCACATGCTAAGTGGGAAATTATCACATGGCCATTACAGAACAAAATACAAATGCGGCCATTGTACCACAGCCCATGCTCCACAAACGGCGCCAGCCACTTTTTAGCATGGCTTAGTAAAAAGGCCCCTTGATTTATTTACTGCCCTTTTGAAGGAATTCACTTCAAGCAGTGTACAGCAAGAATAAGTCAAGCATAGGCAATAATCAATTACAGTAGCAAAAATATTGAAAAAATAATAATACAAAGATAAGATAGAGTAACAGGAGTTAGAAAATAAGGAGAATAATCTAAAGAAAGTTGCGCATGAGTTCAAAACGTTGCATGAATATGATCTCAGGTAGGATAGGAGTGGATAAACATGTCCTGCTACAGTATGATGGATAACACTCCAATATTACAATATAGGCCTGTAGAGCTCGAAAGCAACAATAATAGAAACTATACCATTGAAAATGCTTTCACTATATTTCTAATGGGTAGAGGGCTTTCCAAATGTTGTATTAAATATAAATAAATGAAACCTCAAGAGTCCAGAGTGCCTACAGAGATGGTCTACCCTTTAACGGACTCATCATCATAGGTTTCTTACAATATTACACCCAGGATCTTCTTACATGTACACTTTTTCAATTGCATGCTAATCCCCCGATTCTATATAGTGCACCTAAAGATTGGTGCCAAAATCGGTGCAGATTCTAAAACAATGCTTGTAATTAAACAAGCTTAACAAGCTAATGAGCACTGATAACAGCACATAAGCAATAATGAAAATGTGGCATAAATCCCTGCGCATAGATTTACGAGCACTGGGCCATATTCTATAACTGCGCACATGCATTTTGGAATGCCCACAAAATGCCTATTTTCCCACTTATAGCCATGCCATGTTTGAACTGCATGCAACAGCTGTTGGTCAGCCCATTCTCAATTCCAAAATGGCGGACACGACATCCTGCTGAAGTCTCACAAGGCTGCAGCAGGAAGTTGTGGCTGCCATTTTTTCAGCACAGAAGACGGGGCAGGAGTAACTCAGGATGCTCCTACTCCAAATACACCACTAGACCACAGGGCCTTTGCAAGGTAGGCCCAGGGAGAGCCTACCAAGAGGACGAGGAGGATGAGGAGGGCAGAGTGGTGGAAAGCCTATGAGCGAGGGATGTGTTTTCTTTCAGGGGAGTGGGGAGAGGCTGTCCTGCAGCAGTGGCGGTGACTGGCCTACAGCAATGGCCACGGCCAGGGCCACAGTTTCATTTTTGGTTCCAGTTCTGGCCGAAACAGAGTTATGGATTCTGGCATGGATACGGATTTGGTTTGGGCTGGAACCAAAACTGCTGGTTTCGGTCAGCCTCTATTGGAGGGTAGGAAGCTGTACTTAGGAGTGGTAGGGGCTGCATAAGTTGGTGGGAAGATATGCTCAGGTCATTGGGAGCTAGAAGTCACAGCCGGAAGCATCACTCCAGGCTGCTAGAATAATACTACTTGAGGGATAGCTAACAAGCATCATTATTATTCGTTTGCCACTCTAGTCAGCAACTTGTGGAACTGCTATAAAACAGATTGAGGACTACAGTGGTAAATCAAGGTGTGGTAAAATTCACCTTTTACTGCATCTTGATAACTTCTCCTTTAAATTTCTATATTTCCCAGTGCATGTGTGCTTTAGCCAGTAGCTTTTCCTTTGAAAAGGCCCTTATTTTAGCAGCATCTCCATGTATAAAATGTTGCATTTAAATGTCTGATGAGGCCCAGATGTTTAAATGTAATTTCAGAACATGGGCCATTCACATGTGGGAATGCATTCTATGTCTAGATATACCAAGGAGGTGTGGCTAGGGCATAGAGAGAGGAAGTGTCCTGGGGAGGGGGACACAATAGAGTCATGCATTCCCTATTTCACATAGAGAATTCACACCTGTACTGAAAAAGAAACATGTGGCCCGAGGCATGTTTATGAGCCTCTTGTAAGAGGAATATATAAATAGAGACATTTGGGGCTTCCTCAACACCCCTGATGCTGGTCTCTCTATGGATCTACTAACATCTGATCCCCTAGCTCCCCTACAATGTTCTCCCCCCCCCCATAGCATCATTCATTCCTTCAGCAATCCCTCATAGTATCCCCCCTGACAAGAAACTTCCAATGGGACTCCCCCAATTCCAACCCCTTTCTGTAATCCCCATATGGTAGGCAAGCATCCACCAAGTGATACCCATCACCCTGAGACTCAAATGTCCTTGTCAAGGTTAGAAGGGCTGAAGAAGCTCCCTCCCCTGTAGCCTCAACACTCCCCAGGCTTACAGGGTGTCCCTAAGATCTAGTGGGGTTAGAACGATGCTGGTCCTCAAAATGGCTGCTGAGATCTAAGACTTCTAAAGGTAATATCATAGTATTAATGCTAGGAGTCAGGCTTCCATATTTAGGCAAAATGGAAGCTTGATCTCTAGTGGTAATACCATGATATTATTGCTAGAGGTATCACTAGTCATTTAGAGAACCAATATTGCCCAAGGAAGAGTGAGGAAGCATCATTCCAGCCCCACTAGACTTAAGGGGCCACCCTCCACTAAGCCCAGGGAGTGGACAAGGTGGAGGGGTTTGTGATTGCAGGAGGAGCCTCTTTGGTTCTTTTGTCCCCAGGGGTATCAAGGGACTTTTCTGGGGGGGGGGGGGGGGGGGGGAGAAGTCTCCAGTCAAGGGGATTGCTGTCATGGGGAGGAGTTATCCTGCATTGGGGTTGGGAGGTGATGTTACTGCAGGAGCAGAAATTTTACAAAGCTGCTCCCATATCAATATGGGGGAATCTATGTATGTTTTTCCTGATGTGCAGCTCTGACTAATCATTAATCCCTCTGAACATAGAGGGGATGGGATGCACAGTCCTGTTCCTGTTTTACAAGGGGCTCTACACTTGGCAGAGCCTCTCTGTGTCTTTTCTAAATGCCACTCGTAATTCATTTCTATAAAACCCATTCCTCTTTCAGGTCTGGTAGAGGGTAATTTTTTAACAGTCACCTAGATAGAAAGAACAAGTAGGTACCTATTATGCTTAATTAGGCTTGCAGAACTAAAAAACAAAAATCCAAATATCTTTAAAAATGTGTAGATTCGTTTTTAATTCCCATGTTATTTTTTTCCATAGTAATGGTATTTACATATGTTAAAGCCAGTCTAAAATTGTGGGCAGTTTCTCTTTTCCAACTACATGTTAATTGCTAGTGCAATGAGCAGTAAGGGACTTTTTGTGTCAGGGCATGGCATGAGAGGTGTTAGGTGGTTTACATGCTGCACTTACTGCATATTGACTAACACAGAGTTAATATGGAATCACTTACCGCCTCCTTAATAGGAAGGGCTAACTGCTTCTGCATTAACCAGGAGTAGGTATTGTGCATTAATATGAATGTTAACGCACGACCTGCAATAGAAAATAATAGGAACACCCCCAGTAGGTGCCACATTAAGGGCCCCTTTTACTAAGCCAACACGCGCCAAATTGGATTTACCGCCTGGTTACTGCATGGCCCTTGCGATAATTTCAATTTTGGCGTGCATCCGCTTCGTGCGTCTGAAAAATAATTTTTATTTTCTGGCGCGCATAATGGACAAACACAAATTGGCATTTGACATGCATAGGTCATTACCACCCAGATTCTTTACCGCTAGGTCTATGGCTGGCAGTAAGATCTCAGACCCAAAATGGACGCGTGGCAATTTTGGTTTTGATGCACGCCCATTTTTGGCAAAAAAAGGCTTTTTTACCAGAGCATTGAAAAATGGATTGGCGCACTGAAAAATGGATTGGCGTGTGCCCAAAACCCGCGACTACACTACCGCAAGCCATTTTTCAGCACGCCTTTGTAGAAGGACCCCTAAATTTGCAGCTGTCGTACAGTAATGAACAGCGTTAAGCTACAGTAACTGCAAATTTTACCACTGCTTAGTAAAAGCACCCTTTAGTTTGTTTAGTTAGTTTAGTTTAACTCTTTATATACTAACATTCAAATTTTATAAAACAAGAAAGCAGTTTATAATGCAAAACTCTTTAAATCTCAGCTCAAAACGATTTTATTTCAGAAATCCTTGTGCACCTTTAATGACCTTCCTATTACTCTCTTTATCCTACTTCCTATTTCCTTGTAAGCACCTCAACCCTATTCTCCTATTTCTCATACGACCCCCTTTGTTTAATTTTATTGTAAACTACCTAAAAGCCATGCTCTTGGCCATGTGCAGTATATCAAATCCAAGAAAATAAATAAAATGCAATATTGTCAAGAGAAAGATCTAGGAGGGAAGGGAATAAGAAAGATAAGGGAAAGTGGAGCATTGGTATTGTTACCTCAACTTTTTCCTTAAGTAGAATTCAAGTCTAGGGCTTTCAGAATTGGGTAGGCATCAAAATGATGTTTATTAAAAGATTCTATGTAAATACTCCTGGAATATATTTTAAATACTTATTCCTATGATTTATCCTGAATGATCATAATAATCCATAATATAGCTCAAAATTCAGGCTACTATCTATCTATCTATCTATCTATCTATCTATCTATCTATCTATCTATCTATCTATAATAGTAAGTTACTATTGTGCTTGTTTTGGGAATCAGCAGATTTACTTCTGAATTGATCATTGGCACAGATAATTCTCTCCATTAGTGGTTACACGGATTACATCACATTTACATAGTCTTAAGGTTGACAGACTCCTGACACAGGCATGATTGATGAAACATGGCTGTGACAAGTGTTTTCAGGATAGGAACTGTGCTTTTTCATACTATAGAACTGAATTTCCTTAATAAAATATATTGTTTTAACCGTATGGATTCCTTTTTCATGGAACCTCACTTCTTGTATCATTTGATAGAGTATTGTGACATCTCATGATAAAGGGAATTATAGTAGTCAAGCCTACATTGCTTCAGTGTAAAAGTGAAGCTTTTTAAATCTGGAAGGCCAAATGTAAGCTTTTATCGAAATATAGGTGCCACGGTGTAAGAACAGAAGAAGTTTGAGGCTCAAAAGTATGGTGGGAATTGATTTTGAAGTCCAGCACTGTTAGACAATCATGAAGAAGGATTAAACACTGTTTATTATTGGGGAGAATATTGAGAGTGGGGAACAGAGATCCAAATAGATATGCATTTAGAATGGTTAAGAACTGTGGAATGCTGGGAAAGCCAGAACACTAGTTTGTCTAGATTTGAATTATCTTGTTAAAATAGATTTAAGGGTAGATCAGAGCTACATCTGCTACAGTATTATATAATCTTGAAGTAAGTCTAAGTAAATCCAAAATTATGGAATACATAGGGGGCATGCATGTGGGTGAAACATGAGTGGGCCATGGGCATGTAAAGCAGTGACACATGCAACTGATAGTATACTATCAGCTGTATGCATTGTATGGTTCTTTTCAGCATGCTAACTTACACCAGTCATTGACTTGTAAGTGGGCGTGCCTACATTTTGGCATGCCTACATGGTTTGTGCTACTATTCTATATCAACTTAGGGACACTTAAGTGAGTTTATAGAACTGGCACTGTGCCCCATTATGGCACCTACATCTTGGCAACAAGTTATAGAATTGCCCCCCAAATGTCTCTTTTATATCTCCCTTCTCTACCTTTCTTCCAAAGTATACATATTGAGATCTTTCTCTGTCCCCATACGCTTTATGATGAAGACCATTGACCATTTTAGCAGCCTCCATCTTGACTGACTCCATCCTGTTTGTATATTTTTGAAGGTTCAGTCTCCAGAATTAATGGGGTCTTACCAAAGAAGGGGTCTCACCCCTCCATTTTCCTGCTAGCCATTCTTCTCCCTGTGCATCCAAACATCCTTATGGATTTTGTTGTTACCTTTTCTACCTGTTTGGCCACCTTAAGATCTTCAGCTATGACCAACCTAAGTCCTTCTCTTCTTTTATGCAGAATTACTTTTATGCCCTATACTGTATTCTAAACCATTCTTCAAGCTTTGCTAGATTCCTCCTCATATTATCCACATCATCACATATAAACAGGATGAAGTCGGTCCAGAAGGCAGCCACTAAAATGGTCAGTGGTCTGTATCATAAAGCCTATGGGGACAGACTTTAAGATCTCAATATGTATACTTTGGAAGAAAGGTGGGAGAAAGGAGATATGAAAAAAACATTTAAATACATATGTGACATAATGCATAGGATGCACGTCTCTTTCTACTGAAAGGAAGCTCTGGAATAAAAGAGCATGGGATGAAGGTAAAAGGGGATAGACTCAGAAGTAACCTGAGGAAATGCTTCACAGAAAGGGTGGTGGATTCATGGAACGGCTTTTCAGTGGGAGTAGTGGAAATGAAAACTGTCTGATTTTAGGAGAGCTTGAGACAAGTACATAGGATCTCTAAGGGAGTGATAAGGAGAGTAGATGGCATGGATGGGCAGACTGGATAGACCACACCTAGGGTTACCATATGTCCGGTTTTACCCGAACATGTCCTCTTTTTGAGGACATGGCCAGGCAACTGGGCGGGTTTTGCCATCCTGCCCGTTTGTCTTGATTTCCAGACAAATGGGCAGGCGGGTGGGTGGGCCTAGTGATGTCCTATCCTCCACTCCACTCCCCTTACCTTACTATACTGCCCTGGTGGTCTAGTGACCTCTTTGGGGCAGGAAAGAGCCCCCTCTTTCCTGCCCCCAGTGCCTGCATACTGTTCCTTGCTGACGGTCCCGGCGCTGATTCAAAATGGCCACCGAGAGTTGGGCATGTGTCCTCTTTTTGGGGGGAGCAAATATGGTATCCCTAACCATATCATCTTTATCTGCCTATGTTTTTCTATGTTTCTATCTTTCTAAACCAGGAACTGATCCCTGCAGCACACCACCGTTAACTTTCCTTTCTTAGAATGAACTCCATTTACCACTACCCTTTGTCTCCTTTCACTCAATCACTTTCTAACCCAGTGAGTCACCATAGGGCCCATACTAAGGGCACTTAGTTTATTAATAAGTCACCTATGTGGAAGGCTTTGCTAAAATCTTACAGACAAAAGAAAGAAGAACTGGACTCCAGAGAGGCACAACCAAACGGAAGTTGCGGAGATAGCCAGGAAGTAGGAAAAGAATGATACAGAATCAACGCAATTAATAAAATTGAACCTTTATTGAAAAACAACAAGCCAACATAGCCATGTTTCAGCTAATGCCTGCATTAAGGATCCTTGAATTCTGCAACAATAAAGTTCATAAAAATTGCTGCACCTAAGAAACACACAACTGAAAGATTCAGGCTCACCAGCTTGACTAGCAAAATACTGGGGGGGGGGGGGGGGGGGGGGGGGGGGGGGGAAATGAGTAGCAGCCCCTGCAGGCATTTCCTGCCCTGCTTTCCTGAATCTGGCAGCTGATCATAGACTGAGCTCCTGGGGCTTGATCCTGAGCTGCAGCTTCAGAAATCTTCAGGGAAAGAGCTGTGTTTTTAGGATTTCTGAAGTTACCGCTCAGGGTCGAGCAAACCCTACAAAATAAGGTGTTAGGTTAGTGAGGTAATATTAGGCAACAGGACCATGTAACTGCTCTGTTTATGCAGTTCATTGGTTACAAGTGAAACACAGGATTGATTTTAAGCTTCTTATTGTTGTTCATAGAGCCTTTTATGACCATGTCCTTTCCTACTTAACCTCTTTAGCCTCACCTTATGTTCCTAATAGAACTTAAAGTTTTTTTCTGATTTTAGGGTAGTGATACCATGACCCTCCTGTGCCCTTTGGGTGATGATACAGGAATGCGCCTTTTTTGAGTAGTACCTTCTTTATGGAATAAATTCCCTCTGCCTATTCATGTAGAGGATATTAAAAAAAAAAAAATAAGGTATCATTAAATACCCATTTTCACAATTGCTTTTGGTATAGAGAACCAAAAGGATGAGCTGCCTCTTTGCAGTGTTCGTGACTGCCCTATTGCTTGATTATTCTGTATGGTTGGACTAGTTATGTGAGTACTTTGTATGGATGATTAAATTCTTTCCTTTTATATTTTTGGAGTTCTTTTCTTGATACAATTTTCTATAAGGTTAATTATTGTATACCATTGTGTTCTGTACAAGCCAGGCAGTATATCAATTTTTTTAAACAAATATAAACATAAGCATAAATATTTCATTTAGGCCAGCTGAATTGTGATAGTGCTGGCTTGATAACCGTTCTATCTGTATATAGAGTGCCTCTATCTATATAGATAGCTGTGATGAATATATGGAATGTGAAATGCCACAGCTGACTTAACTTATTCCTGTTACCTCATTGGCCACAGTACAGAATCATGTCTCTTTTTTCCTATAGATGAAGTTAAGTAACAGCTAGATTCCAGTATATATAGCTTATTGGTTTCTCTAGATATGTCTTCAGATCATCATCTTTTTTTCTGTCTTGACCTGCAGCAATCAGAATTCGAGGCACTGTGCTTGCCTGGCTCAGATCCTTTTGTTTTCATGTTCACTTTAAGTTAAGACCGCCATTTCACTATCTGACTCTTTCAATGTGACTGTTGGAGTCCTGCAAGGAACTGGTCACGTTAATTCATTCACTAAGTTCCAGCTCCTTTTTCTATGCTGATAATATATAAATACTGCATTATGTAGTTACCAGGCCCCCCAACCTTGCACTGCTTAACTCTTATCATTCACAGATTTCTGATTGGCTCTTCCTACAGTGGATGGTGCTGAATCCAAAGAAATGCCAAACACTGTGTCTCCTAGGTCATGCTGACACTTCTGTACTTGTTCCACTTCTACTTGGATCACTCCTACCTATGCAAGCTCCATTCTCAAAATGGCTGCTGCAAACTCCCATGGCAGTCACGGCAGCTATTTTGACTGTAGAACTGACATGGGCAGGAGTGAATGTGGGTTTGCTCCTGCGTGACATGGAGGGGCATAATCGAACAAAAACGTCTATCTCCATGGGCGTTTATCTCTGAGAACGGGTCCATGAAAGGGCGGACCGAACCGTATTTTCGCAAAAAATAGACATCCAAGTTTTATTCGACAATTTGTGAGCTGGGCGTTTTTGTTTTTCAGCGATAATGGAAAATGAAAGCGCCCAGCTCAAAAACGAATAAATCTAAGGCATTTGTTCGTGGGAGGGGCCAGGATTCGTAGTGCACTGGTCCCCCTCACATGCCAGGACACCAACTGGGCACCCTAGGGGGCACTTTTACAAAAACAAACAAAAAAAAAAGGTAAAAGAGCTCCCAGGTGCATAGCACCCTTCCCTTGTGTGTTGAGCCCCCCAAATCCCCCTCAAAACCCACTGCCCACAAGTCTACACCATTACTATAGCCCTAAGGGGTGAAGGGGGGCACCTACATGTGGGTACAGTGAGTTTAGGGGGTTGGACGACTAATAAGCATTAAGCAGCACAATTGTAACAGGTAGGGGGGGATGGGTCTGGGTCCACCTGCCTGAAGTCCACTGCACCCCCTAACAACTGCTCCAGGGACCTGCATACTGCTGCCAGGGAGGTGGGTATGACATTTGATGGTGAAAATAAAAAGTTGTGAAACATCATTTTTTTGTGGTGGGAGAGGGTTAGTGACCACTGGGGGAGTCAGGGGAGGTCATCCCCGATTCCCTCTGGGGGTAATCTGGTCATTTAGGGCACTTTTGGGGGCCTTATTCATGAAAAAACAGGGTCCAGGAAAAGTGCCCTAAATTCTAGCTACAAACGCATACTTTTTTTCCATTATCGGCGAAAGGCGCCCATCTCTGTTCGGGTGATAACCATGCCCCAGTCCCGCCTTCACCACGCCTCCGACACGCCCCCGTCAACTTTGTACTCTTCCGCGATGGAGTGCAGTTGAAAATGTCCAAGTTCGGCTTTCGATTATACCGCGTTATTCGTTTTTGTGAGATAAACGTCCATCTCCCGATTTAGGTCGGAACTTGGGCGTTTTTCTTGTTCGATTATAAGCAAGATGGCCACTAGACCACCAAGGTTTGTAAGGTGGGCCCTGGAGGGACCTATGGGTGGGGGGGGGGTGCTTTTTTCAGGGATATCAGGAGTGGGGTCCTCTTTTGGTCAGAGGAAGGGATTTTGGTTTCAGCCAAAAATAGATTTTGGGCTGGTTTTGGCACTGAAGTCAAAACTAAAACCAAATTTTGGTCAACCTCTACTTGATGGACCTTTGATCTTGCCCAGTATAGCAATGCTTACGTACTTATGTAGTACTTGTAAAAAAATTGGCAAATCTATAAGATGTCACCAACCTTCTTCATTTTACTACTTCAGGCAAACAATCACCCCTCTGAAAGTTTTGGCAATTCAGAGAGTTAACAGGAAATAAGGGAATAAAAGCCCAAAGAAGTATTTACAAATAGAATATGTGACTACTTCCTGTCAGCCATCCTATGTTCAAATATTTTAGGATTACCCTGTGATTTGTAATAAGGAGCTTAGATGTTCCACACAGAATTAATGGGGCCTACTTTCAAGAATGCAAAACAATTTGTGTTCATGTGCCTATGCGGTTAAAAAAAAACCCATATACTCACGTCAGAGTTATTTTGTCCCCTTGAAATCTGAAAAAGGAAAAAGAAAAAAGAAACATTTATTATAAAAAGTATATTTTTATACAACACACTTGAAACATAGCAAACTTAAAACATTGATATCTCTGTAATCTATAGGAAGTTTTGTATACAATTTTGCATAGTCTCTTTCTAGTGATCTTATAGTATACAAAAATGAAAGCTGCCCAAATTTAACCCTCCAAACTTTTATAGCCTTTATATTCGTAACCCCATTTTTGGTACCTATTTCACTCAGCGGGTCATATGTGGAGGGGCATAATCGAAGGGGGGGGCCCAAATTTTCCTGGCAAAGGGGCGAGGAAACCCATATTATCGAAACAAGATGGGCGTCAATCTTTCATTTCGATAATATGGTCGGGGATGCCAAAATCTTAACATTTAGGTTGTCTCTAGAGATGGTCATCCTTAGACTCGGTCATTTCTGATTTTCGGCGATAATGGAAACTAAGTACGTTCATCTCAGAAATGACCAAATGCAAGACCTTTGGTTGTGAGAAGAGCCAGCATTCGTAGTGCACTGGTCCCCCTCACATGCCAGGACACCAACTGGGCACCCTAGGGGGCACTGCAGTGTACTTCAGAAAAAGCTCCCAGGTGCATAGCTCCCTTACCTTGGGTGCTCAGCCCCCCAACCCCTCTGCCCACAACTGTCCACTACTACCATAGTCCTTATGGGTGAAGGGGGGCACCTAGATGTGGGTACAGTGGGTTTAGGTTGGGTTTTGAAGGGCTGACATTTACCACCACAAGTGTAACAGGTGGGGTGGATGGGCCTGGGTCCACCTGCCTGAAGTGCACTACACCCACTAAAACTGCTGCAGGGACTTGCATACTGCTGTCTTGAAGCTTGGTATGATATTTGAGACTGGCATAGAGGCTGGCAAAAAATATTTTTAAAATTGTTTTTTGAGAGTGGGAGGAAAGCAGTTGGGGATGCCCAAAATCGGCTTTCGATTATGCCAATTTGGGTGA
Source organism: Microcaecilia unicolor (assembly GCF_901765095.1). Taxonomy (NCBI): domain Eukaryota; kingdom Metazoa; phylum Chordata; class Amphibia; order Gymnophiona; family Siphonopidae; genus Microcaecilia; species Microcaecilia unicolor. The sequence continues at coordinate 257,988,880 of NC_044034.1, read as the reverse complement.
CCCTGGGAGAAGGACTCCCATCTTCCGATCTGTGTCGAAAGATGGGCATCCTTCTCTTTAGAAAATAAGCCTGATAGTGAAGGAATGTATAGAATATTGCAACACCTCCTGATATGTTCTAAAAATTCTGTATACAGTAGTTAGGTTGCAAAACCAATACGCTTTTATAAAGATCTTTCAGTAGGAAACATGGTCCTAACTGAAGAATTCTAGGCCTTAGTTCAAAATAATTTGGCCCGTGAACAGAATATGAGTGCAAAGTTTATACCAGAAATTACTCATGTATATTTGTGGCTAATTCTATAAAGTGAACACCAATATATAGATGTCAACTACATGCAAAATTGACCAGAATACTGGCAAAGGCATGCACATATGTGCATGAATGCCAAAATTCTGGCTATGCTCTATTTCATTAAAAGATGCCTAAATGTGATGGTACATACTTTGAAGGTGGGTGTACACAAAGATGGTGTTTGAGCAGAGTGTGAGCTGGGTACACAGTTATGGGCATAACTTATAGAATACTAAAACTTACATATATTTTCCAGCAAAATAAGTGTGAACACTTAACAACAGCTCTATGGCTGGCGTAAGTCCTCATGTCTAAATTATGCACACACATCTAACCTGTTACACTAGCTTTCTAAGAAGAAAAGTAGGATCCTACTGTTCTTTATACGTCACATAGGCACCTTCTAAACTCCTATATGTAGATGTACTGTTATTGAATTACCTGGGGCCCTTTTACAGAGTGGCAGTAAGCCCAACATGGGCTTACCGCTCGCTCTTCCGGGACTATCACCAGCCCAATGTGGCTGCTGGCAGTAGTCTCACACCAAGTGCATGCCATTTCCAGGGAAAAAGAAATCCCCTGGAAATGGCATGTGCAGCGCTAACCCGGTGGTAATCGGGTGTTGCCGCCTGCTGTTCAGTTAGCACCGGGGTTAGTGCATGAGCCCTTATCGCCACATCAATGGGTGGCGGTAAGGGCTCCTTGCCACATGACCAGGTGATAAGACTTATCTCACCACATAGCCATTTTTATAGGGTGTGGGGGGGGGGGGGGGCTTTTACCGGCTTCAGAAAAAATTACCCTGGTGCATGGGAAAAACAGCCCCCGCTGCTAGCGCAGGGCTATTTTTTCCGCAGCTTGGTAAAAGGGCAACCTATTTATTACTGCATGTGATCTTGCTCATAGTTGTCAAGTTTCTAGTACAATTCTCAGAGTGGTTTACATATAAACAAAATCAAAATAAATCGAGACAGAAATTAGAACTTCATTAGTGAAGAGATAGAGAGACAAAGAAGTTGCAGGACTAGGCAGGGTACTGCACCCCTACAGAGCACCCAACAAGCAACATGAAAGACTGTGCTCTACTCAAAAGCATTCCAGAATAGATTCAGTTTAAAATTTATCAAAGGACTTCTCTAGACAAAGTTGGGAAGGGAGGGCGCTCCAAAGTGAGGGGCCAGTGACCTACCCCTGCCCCTTTTTCTTGGTTATACATGCACTTGGGAACACATGAAGGAGAACAATCAGAGAGCATTATTACATGAGTAACTATGGGCTGATTCTCTGCAAAACATTGTAATATTGCCCCCCCCCCCCAACTCCATTTTTGAATTGCAACAAACTCATTATTCTGTTAGGATTTTTGATGAAAGAATTAAAAAGAAAATCAACTTAAATCAGCACTGTTTCAAGTTCTAATTATGATATTAGCCTAATTCTAAAGAAAAGAAACAAAGATGCAGTTTTCAGTCAAATCTGATGGAGAGGTGCCATGCTATGCTATATGTTAATTTGATTCCAATTTGCTATCCATCATAACATTCTTTGGTATGTCACATATTTATATACATTCATGCCATGCATCAGAGTGTAAATATGCTACTTTTATAAATCTGCTTTTCTAACAACATGCAGTATAGGCATAAATTAATACCAAGAGAACAAAGAGTAATTAGAGCGTACATAAGGCAAGTTTGCCTTTTTTGTGAAATAAAATCAAGGGTACTGCCATGATCAAACAAGCTCAGATTCCAATGAACTGAATAACTGTGGTACAATTTTCCAGCCAATATTTTTCTGAGACCATTGGAGGGGCATAATCGAATGGAACCGCCTATCTCCATGGGCGTTTATCTCCGAGAACGGGTCTGTGAAGGGGCGGGCAGAACCGTATTTTCGAAAAAATGGATGTTTTTGAGCTGGGCGTTTGTTTTTTTTAGCGATAATGGAAACTAAAAATGCCCAGCTCAAAAACTTCCTAATCTGAGCCATTTGGTCGTGGGAGGGGCCACAATTCGTAGTACACTGGCCCCCCTGATATGCCAGGACACCAACTGGGCACCCTAGGTCAGTGCGGTGGACTTCAGAAAAAACTCCCACATGCATAGCTCCCTTACCACGGGTGCTGAGCTCCCAACCCCCCTCCCCCAAAACCCACTACCCACAAATGTACAACACTACCATAGCTCTTAGGGGTGAAGGGGGCACCTACATGTGGGTACAGTTGGTTTTGGAGGCCTCCCATTTAGCAGCACAAGTGTTACAGGTGGGGGGGGATAGGCCTGGGTCCACCTGGCTGAAGTGCACTGCGGTACCCACTAAAAGTGCTCCAGGGACCTGCATACACGCAGGCCTCTAGGACTTGTTGCTGCTGTATAACATTGACACACCAGTTGACACCTGAAGACTAATCTCTCCGAAAACGTCCTTTATTGGAATAACCGCGTTTACTCACAGTTAACTGCAGATCAGAGGTTGTACCCCACTGGCAACGAGTCTCCCTGGTACTGAGATGAGCAGTAGGTCAGAGCTGGCAGAATGCTGTACAATGCCCTCTTTCAGCCACATTCAAGGGAAGAACTAAGTTCTGTAACGTGGCTAACACAGGAAAGGGAACTAAAACTGGCTTACAAAAAATGGCCACTACCGCATGGACTACAACAGGAAACACAACAGGGCACACTCTGACCCAGTAGGCAGGGGGAAAAGCACCATGGGAGAAGAGCCTACCAACTACCAACATCGTGAGACTGTAACACAAGCTAATGAAATCACGGAGCCCAATAACCTACACCCACCACAATGCAATGCTGATGTGACCCTGTACTGCACCCGAGAGCCACATCTGACCCAGGGAAAGGCTGTGACAGGATCGAACACATTCTGCTGTCATGGAGGTGGGTATGGCATTTGAGGCTGGCATACAGGCTGGAAAAAAAATTTGTAAAGTGGGGGGTTTTTGGTGGGAGGGGGTTAGTGACCACTGGGGGAGTCCGGGGAGGTCATCCCCGATTCCCTCCAGTGGTCATCTTGGCAGTTGGAGCACTTTTTTGGGACTTGTTCATGAAAAAAAAGGGTCCAAAAAAGTGACCCAAAATCGCGGTAAAAACGCCTTTTTTTCGATTATCAGCTAAGGACGCCAATCTCTCCTCGGCAGATAACCACGCCCCAGTTCTGCCTCCACCACGCCTCTGACACGCCCCGTCAACTTTATTCGTTTCCGCGACGGAGTGCAGTTGGAAACGCCCAAAATCGGCTTTCGATTATACCGATTTGGGCGCCTTTGCAAGATAAACATCTATCTCCCGATTTAGGTCGCCCTATAGGCGTTTTTCTCTTTCGAAAATAAGCAGGTTGGTGGGTTACAGCATAACATAATACATATTTATTTATTTATTTGTTTGTTTCATTTGTATCCCACATTTTCCCACCTATTTGCAGGCTCAGTGTGGCTTACAGAGTAACGGAGAGGCGTTTACAGACTCCGGTGTAAACAAATGCAATGTGATGTTGTGGTAAGATAGAGTTCATGTGGCACAGCCATATTAGGGAATCGTACAGCGGAAGAGTTGTGTTATGTCCATTACGTTCTTTAGTTTTGTTGTGTTGTAGAGATCGGGCATTTATGTTGGATCGGTTGGGTATGCCTTTTTAAACAGGTTAGTTTTTAGTGTTTTCTGGAAATTTAGGTGGTCGTATGTAGTTTTCAAGGCTCTTGGTAATGCGTTCTACAGTTGTGTGCTTATGTAGGAAAAGCTGGATGCATAAGTTAATTTGTATTTGAGTCCTTTGCAGCTTGGGTAGTGCAGATTTAGATACGTTCGTGTTGATTTGGATGTGTTTCTAGTTGGTAGGTCGATCAGGTCTGTCATATATCTCGGGGCTTCACCGTAGATAATTTTGTGAACCAGAGTGCAGATTTTGAAAGCAATGTGTTCTTTGATTGGGAGTCAGTGTAGTTTTTCGCGAAGGGGTTTTGCACTTTCAAATCGTGTTTTTCCGAAGATAAGTCTAGCTGCCATGTTTTGAGCAGTCTGAAGTTTCTTTAAGGTTTATTCTTTGCATCCCGCATAAATTCCATTGCATCTAAATTCACTCAAAATCCAACTAAAACGCGTATATATAAAATAGAATTTCAAACTTCTCCACACAAAAGGCTTGGAGAAATAAATGAGCCTTAGGACTCTTCCTACAAGTCAGAAACACAGTCTCCTTTCTTAGGGGCCCTTTCACTAAAGGGTGTTAAACACTTACCCTCTAATTCTATGAAAAATTGGCACCCAACTTAAGCGCCAATCACGTCAGAGGAGGCCGAGCCCAGGAAGAACAGAGGGACGTCGGAGAAGGCAGCACTGATCGCCGATCATTTCTCAAAGGGGCTAATCTCCTTAACCCATTTTTCAGGAGCATACCATCCTTTCCATCTGCCACTGGAACTGGATGTCCATACCCTAGACCTCAACACATTTTAATCAAACAAAAAAAAAGGGCCAGCATGCCAGCATATATGTACACCCCTGAAACTAAGTCAATATTCCTTAAATAATCCACTCAATGTCATTCTATTCTCTGCCTCAGTTCCTAGGAATACTGTGATAAGTGATGGAGGGTTGTGGGATTCTTTCTTCAGCTGAAGCTGTAATGACTGTTTTCTCCTAAGAAACCTGAAGTAAATGATGTAAGACTGCAGGATTCCTCTGTAATCAGCCAGTATTTCCTGTGACTTAGCTCCTAGGAAAGTTGTGGTGAATGACAGAGGATCATTTGGGCTCTTCTTTTGGATGGAACTGTTACCACTAAGTGTTCTCTCTGGCTCTGATCATTGAATAGCTGCAGTGATTCTTGATGAATTTTTGGGTTGTACACAAAAAGCTAATAAAAAAAATACTAGCTCAGTTTCCTCAGACTGCACTATCCAAAAATCCACACATCGCGGGAAAAAAAAAGTTCTAAGATCATCTGAGAATCAGAGTTCCTCACCTTAAGTACACAACGGGCCATGGTAAGGGGGCAAACTCAGTCTGGCTTCATCCCTTTGGTAATTAAACTCCTGATGACAAACTACCTCCTTGGACTGGTTAGCTTTTCACATTGGAGACCAGGGAGCAACATCGGCAGGTGGGCGTGGCTTGGCACTTGATACAAACAGGCAATTCAGGAGACCTAAAGACTCTTCATTGGGTAGGCTGTTAAAAAGATCTGAAGCTGGAAACTTCACTCTGGTTTAGAAGCAGGAAATCTAGAGCAAAGACATCTGGCAGCTTTCTCTCAAAGGCAGAAACAGGACTCAGAGCTGAAAACTTTCTTCTACCAGTTGTCTCTCTCAAAGGCAGATATTATTTATTTTATTTATATAGTGCCACCAGGTTTACACAGTGCTTTACAGGCATATAACTATGATGCAATGTGTGCCTTTCCTCCATGTATGCCCTGTTATAAAATTGCCCTTACAGTGTCCAAATCAGTCAGTCTTCTGCCAAAAGAAGAAGGAGACTCAAAAAGACCCTTTTACTCTTCCATGGTTTGAAAGGGGCTTCAAATAGTAATAGAGATGATGATGTGCACTGATAATAAATGTGTATGTTCCTGTATGCACCCTATAGGATATCATCTGTTCAGCAGAATTTCCAGGAAATGGTTTATCACATTCAATCTATTCTTAACATCTTGTCTTACTACATAGACAGCTGTTTGTCTTCAGTTTGAGAAAAGCCTTTGAGCTGCACACTTCTGTTTTCCTTTTGAAAGTATCTCATAAACTGTGTTTCACTGAAGTGATGTTTTTGGGTATTTTTTTTCTGATAAAAGTCATCTCTATTTTGGATTGCCATCCAAACATGAATTACAAAGTATTCTATATCATTATTTTTAAACTGCCAAGTCAATATTTTTTTTACCTAATCACAAAGTATAATGAAGGCAATTTCAAAAACATTTGCTGACATAAACTGAGTCCTCCCCAATTCTGCTTCAAGCATGTGCAGTGTTCTACAACATGACTACTTCTAGCTACTTTTAAGGGATGTGTAACTGCTTACGTGTTTTGGGAAGGACTGGAAAATAATATATATGGGGCTAGATTCCTTATATGGCGCCAAAATAATTGTTGCCCAAAAAGCGCTATTCTATAAGCCACGCTTAAAGTTAGGCATGGTTTATAGAATAGCACTTATGCCCATGAATTTCGTCTAACTTTAGGTGCAGTTATTTGCTCCAACTGAAACGTGGTGCAAATGTATTCACCTACAATGTGTGTTTATTTTAGGAATGCCCCTGTTATGCCCACGCCTCTCCCATTTTTAAGCCCCCTTTTTAAAATCACACATATATTTTAGGAACAGATCATGCACATAAATTTATGAACATAAATGCCAATTGAATCTAATTAGTGCCAATAATTGCTTATATGAAAGCCAATTATTGGTGCTAATTGGCTCATTATTCAATTAAATTGCATGCGTGAATTGGGACCATGTCCAAATTTAGAATTAGTAGGATGCCCCTAAATTGCACACTCAATTTTACGCTTAGTATGCAAAGTTGTATGTGCAAGTTATAAAAATAGTGTCAGTTTTGCACATAACATAATAGAATAATTAGCTGCTAACTAGCATTGAAAACAAATTATCAGTTTATCTAGTCTTAATTGGCATAATTGGCACTAATGAGTAGTTACATGTATAGCTGCCATTAATCAGTATTCTGTAAACTGTGTGTGCAAAATCCAGAGCTCACAACTGCGAGGGGGCATGGACCTGGGAGCAGCATGGGTGGGTCAGAGGCATGCCTAGCACTTATGTGCACAGGTTATGGAATACTAGTATTTATATGCTTAACTGACAGTAGTTAACCGTAAGCATTTACACCGGCCATTGAGTTAGCGTTGTGTTCATGTTGAAAGTTAGGCAAATAAGTACATTCTTATACTAGTATTCTATAAGGACAATTGAATGCACGTTTGCCATTATAGAGTCTGGACTTAACCTGCATCATCCTGCTGCCTAACTTTAGGCAACCTATAGAGAATCACCCCATGGAGGGTAATTCTGGCACAGGGCATCTAGATGACCAGTGCGATTTAACATATTTATAAATGATCTGGAAATTAGAATGACAAGTGAGGTGATTACATTTGCAGATAATACAAAACTATTCAAGGTCATTAAAACACATGCGGACTGTGAAAAATTGCCGGAAGACCTTAGGAAATTGGAAGACTGGGTATCCAAATGGCAGATGAAATTTAATGTGGACAAATTCAAAGTGATACACATTAGGAAGAATAATCCAAATCATAGTTACCTTATGCTAGGGTCCACCTTGGAGGGTCAGCACCCAAGAAAAAAATCTAAGTGTCTTTGAAGATAATCGTCTGCTCAGTGTGTGACAGTGGACCAAAAATCAAACAGGATGCTAGGAATTATCAGGAAAGGGATGGTAAATAAGACTAGAAATACTATAATGTCTCTGTATTGCTCTATGGTGCAACCTCAACTAGAGAACTGCGTTCAGTTCTGGTCACCAAATTTAATAAAAGATTTAACGGAATTAGAAATGGTTCAAAGAAGAGCAATCAAAATGATAAAGGGGATGGAACTCCTATATGAAGAAAGGCTAAAGAGGTTAGAGCTCTTCAGCTTGGAAAAGTGAAGGCTGAGAGGAGATATGATTGAGGTCTACAAACTGTTGAGTGGTGTAGAACGAATAGAAGTAAATCAATTATTTAACTCTTTCAAAAAGTAGAAAGACTAGGGGACACTCAATGAAGTTACATGGAAATACTTTTAAAACAAATAGGAGGAAATATTTTTTAAACTCAAAGAATAGTTAAGCTTTGGATCTCTTTGCTGGAAGATGTGGTAACAGCTCTTAGCGTATCTGGGGTAAAAGAAGGTTTGGACAAGTTCCTGGAGGAAATATCTATAGTCTGCTACTGAGAGAGACATGTGGAAGTCATTGCTTGCCCTAAGATTGGTAGCAAGATATGTTGCTACTATTCTTCTGGGTGCTTGTGACCTGCATTGACCACTGTTGGAAATGGGACACTGGGTTAGATGGACCGTTGGTTTGACCCAGTATCCTGCTTATAATCGAACGAGAAAAACGCCCAAGTTCCGACCTAAATCGGGAGATGGGCGTTTATCTCACAAAAACGAATAAAGCGGTATAATCGAAAGCCGATTTTGGACGTTTTCAACTGCACTCCGTCGCGGATGCGGGCAAAGTTGATGGGGGCGTGTCAGAGGTGTGGCGAAGGCGGAACTGGGGCGTGGTTATCTGCCGAACAGAGATGGGCGCATTTCACAGATAATGGGACAAAAGTATGCGTTTTTAGCTAGAATTTAGGGCACTTTTCCTGGACCCTGTTTTTTCACGAATAAGGCCCCAAAAAGTGCCCTAAATGACCAGATGACCACTGGAGGGAATCGGGGATGACCTCCCCTGACTCCCCCAGTGGTCATAAACCCCCTCCCACCACAAAAAATGATGTTTCACAACTTTTTATTTTGACCCTCAAATGTCATACCCACCTCCCTGGCAGCAGTATGCAGGTCCCTGGAGCAGTTGTTAGGGGGTGCAGTGGACTTCAGGCAGGTGGACCCAGGCCCATCCCCCCCCTACCTGTTACAATTGTGCTGCTTAATGCTTAGTCGTCCAACCCCCCCCCCCCCCGAACCCACTGTACCCACATGTAGGTGCCCCCCTTCACTCCTTAGGGCTATAGTAATGGTGTAGACTTGTGGGCAGTGGGTTTTGAGGGGGATTTGGGGGGCTCTACACACAAGGGAAGGGTGCTATGCACCTGGGAGCTCTTTTACCTTTTGTTCTGTTTTTGTAAAAGTGCCCCCTAGGGTGCCTGGTTGGTGTCCTGGCATGTTAGGGGGACCAGTGCACTATGACTCCTGGCCCCTCCCACGAACAAATGCCTTGGATTTATTCGTTTTTGAGCTGGGCGATTTCATTGTCCATTATCGCTGAAAAGCAAAAACGCCCAGCTCACAACTTGGCGAATAAAACATGGACGTCTAATTTTTTCGAAAATACGCTTGGGTCCGCCCCTTCACGGACCCGTTCTCGGAGATAAACGCCCATGGAGATAGGCGTTTCTGTTCGATTATGCCCCTCTATGTCTATTCTTACATTTTTATGTTCTTAGCTTGGGAAAGCATATAAACACATATGTTGCATCCATTTTTAAAATTATTTTATTTTTATTTGCATGTGAGTAACACATATGAAAGCATCAATACTTTGAAACAGAAATAGAGGGGAAAAACTAAAAAAAATAACTTCAAGCATAGTTCACTACAAATGATTTGGAAGACTTTTTGAAATACTCTCACACACTGACCTGAAACCAGCTACTTAATAATTAATCCCGTTTTTCTTTTTCCACAGAAACATTAGTTTCTCCTATAAGAGTGGTAGATGGGGCAGGTTCGTTGGAACGGGATGGGATGGGATAGGGTCTTGGGGTACATGGGAGGGGTAGAAATGTGTCAGTTTTGGAGCTTCCTTTCTTCTCCGGTTCATTTGTGTTTCTTATTCAATCATTATTTAGGAATTTTGTATTGTGTATTCATGTTGTTTTTCAAATGCTCAATAAAGATAATTCAAAATAGAGAGATGTCATACAAAATCCATAGGAAGATGGAGTTCAAATAAATAATGAAAAAGAAGAAAATAGGAGTGAAACCTCCCCCTCCCACAACAGGTCCTAAAAAGAAGCTGAAAGGCAATGTGATTGACAGTGATGAGATCCCCTTTACACTGAAAAAAATAGCTGCAGCTGTGAGGGCTCAAAAAACAAATATTGAATATTTTGATAAGAAACATAACATTTACAAGGAAATCTAAGTTCATAAGTACCCCCCATAGACAAAACTTCTGAATGCATAGATAAAACTTTCTTCCACCTAAACCGGAAATCAGATGTAGACTTCTAAAGTTCCATATAATTTTAGAATAGGATCTACCAACATACAGGCTGCTCTAAAATAGTGAATGAAATGGACATCTATTGCCAACTATATGTGGAAGAAATGTCCATTTTAGGAAAATAAAAGAAAAAAAAACAGCCAAATTATGGAGGCTACAAAAGTTGGCACATAGACTTTCATAATGATACAAGTAGTCATCCAGTCTTCCCAGAGATCTAATTCCCTCCTGACTCCCTCCAGGTCCAATCCCCCTCCTGACCCCCAACAAGCTCTGATTCATAATTCTGCTCTAGGTAAAAGAGGCAGGACATCCCCAAGGCCTACCCTCACCCACCCTCAATTTCCCCCCCCCCCCCCACACACACACAAACTATCCCAGGACCTACTAACGATGTAGATCATGGTCAATGGTGGTCCTGGGCCACAGTGGTCCTCCTCCACTGCTGCTCAGGATGGTGCCAGGATCAAAGATGGTGCTTGTACCTTCTAGAGCTGCCCACGGTTTGGCATCTCCTACTCTTTCCCTCCCTTCTCCCCCCATGCATCTCTCCCTCCTTGCCCTGCCTGAGATTTGACAACTCTCTCTCTCTCTCTCTCTCTTTCTCTCTCTCTCTTTCTCAACCCCCCCTCCCTGAGTGCACCTTAAATCTGCTCTTCTCTCAGTCCTTAACAGTGGCAGTAATACTGACCCAGGGGATTTCAATCAAGTCCATAGGGCACACCCAGTCAGTCGGAGTTTTCAGGATATCCCCATTGAATTCAATATGAAATTTGTTAACAGTAAAAATAAGCTTTGAGATATTCGGTGGCAGATAACCGGTTACCTCCTCTGAATATTGCCAGTTAGTGCCTAGCACATAACTAGCTATGTTGTGCAACTTATCCGGTTAGGCACCGATATTTAGCACCTAACCTGATAAGTTTAGTGATAAGTTTAATGATCAAACAGTGCCGCATAAATAGCTGTCCTATCTTTAACCGCTAAAAAGTTAACTAGTTAGTGTTGAATATCGGCATAGCCGGATAACTTTTTAGCGGTTAAAACCCCCCTGATATTCAATGCAAGTTGCCAGAAACAGCCCAGTACTGAATATCTGGGATTAAAACTGGTGGCAAAAGTATTGCCTGCTGCTAGCTGAATATCAGGCCCTATGTTGTTTCATGTGTATATCATTTCTAAAAGGTAATAGGTTAATATTCTCTAACTTTAGCTATAATGGGACATATATGTTTTTATGATATACTGTGTATTGAATATTCCTAGGTATTATACCCTAGTTTTCTGAACGTAATCCGCCTTGAACGCCAATGGGTATAAGTGGAATATATATATAAGTGGAATATAAGAGATGAATGTTATGTTATGTTATGTTTGACAAGAGTTCCAAAAGTCAAACCTTCTCCTGCTCCTCTGGGCTCCAAGAAACTTCTAGGACTTACCCCCAGAACAATCCTTGGTCCTCTAGTGGCACAAGATGGGATGGTCCCTCTCTTCTCTTGCCTTGCTTTCTCTGGGTTCCAAAATGGTGCCAATGATTCCTTAGTGGTAGTTTCACAGTACTTTTGCTAGTGGGTGTCATTCCATATAAGGATATTTTCTCCTTACATGAAGGATGCTCCCAAGTGGTAGTACCGCAAGACTACTACAGGTCGTGGTAGCCATTGGGATCCTGACGCCTTCCCATTTAGGAGCACTAGGGGGCTGCTCTCACTGGGGATCTTGGAAACATCAATAAAGACCCCATGTAGGTCCTGGAGAGAGATCAGTTGGTGGAGGAATGGGCAGGCATTGGAGGAAGACTTGTGCTCAGGCAGTAGGGTTTTGGATGAGGGCAAAGTTCAATCTAGGGGTAGGTTCACATACCTGGAGAAGAGTGTCAGGGGAGGGTGTCAGAGGGGAGTTGGATGTCAGGGGGAAATCAGACAATGGGGTAACTTCTTATGACAGCAGCAGTGCTGCCAGACTGCAGATAATGCAGCGGCACCTACCTCTTCTTCTTCTTAAGATGGTGGAAAGTGCAGCCATGCTGTCAGCACTCATGACAGTCAGAGCATGGTAATGTTCCTTGCACTACCTGTCACAGCAGACGATTCATCCTCCTCACTGTCCAGTCACACCACGTATCATGCAGTCTCATGGTAAGTAGCTAGGACAGGGTTTTTGTTTTACCATGATAGCTGTTTTAACATACATTACACATTAACATGGGTCCAGAGTAATGTTTAACTTGTTTAATCCCATGCTAGTTGCTTAATGCAACCTACTCAAAGGGCCTCTTGGACGGTGCATGTAAAAAAGACTTTACATGTGGAAAAAACTTTGCAGAATTAACTCTCGTGCATTTGGGGGGTTTGTTTTGTGCTTGTGTAAATTCTGTTACTCATGTTCACCACGAATCTGGAAAGGCACAATATAAATATCCATCATGAAGCACTTTTAGAGAATTCACACAGAGCTTCATTTTCTTATGTGCTGAAAAAGACATTCCACAAGGCAGGAAGGCCTAATTTATCAGACCAAATCCATTAAGTGCTTTACTGTGGTTTGTTTTTTGTATTATGATAACTGTTAAATTCACAAAACTGAATTAATTATATGAATGGATTTTCAATGACAAATCAGGATTATGACCTTTCACCAAAAATACTTTAGATTCAAAAGATATAGGGAATATAATTGGTTTTAACAAAAATGAGGAAGACTTCTTGTTGTAGAACTCAATAGGGTATATGGAAACCAATGTTTTACTAAGTTATTATGCATCTCTTCAAATTTACAATGCTCATTCAGCAATGCAAATCTAATAAAATTCTCTGGAGCATTCCAGCAGTACTTACATAATGTATTCAACACCTAGAGACAAAAAAAAAAAAAGAATAAAAAAAGAATGAAAGATAAAAGCCAATGAGGAAGCAAATACAAGAGGAATAAAAAAAACCCCACAACCTACCAACCTGTCATTCAGCTATTAAACTTATGCCAAGGTGATCAAAGCTCTTAGGGTTTGGCATAGCTTTTGCCTACAGGTAGATGGCAGGCAACACAGAAAAAAAAAAAGAACATACATATGAAGAGAAAGATGGGAAGCCGAGCTCTGCAAACATGAAGAGTCTGATAGCGATCCTCAAGTCACACCGTGACCCATGCAAAAACAGAACATACCTTTCTGACTTGCTGGCTCTGCCAACTGAAACAAAGCAGTCCCATTCTCAGCAGCACAAATCAAAATGAAATTTAATGTAGTCTGCTCTCTTTTCCCTTACCCCTGATGGAGTTCAGAATTAGTGCTTTAAGAGATAGCACAGAGGTGGCTGGTGCATGCTTTGGCACATGAAAGCAGGAAATAAAATCTCCATAATCAAAAGAAAAATTATAACAAAAAAACAAATATTCTGTGCATTATGAGTAGGGAAAGTCAAACCTTGGACTTTAACATGTCTCTGCTGAAATTTTAAAGTTGCCATGTATTTTCCTGATAACTATGAGTTCCTTGAGGGTACAAAAATAAAATCTGTTTATCGGTGTTTTTGTGCTACATGTTCTATTGTTTGATATTTTTGTTGGTTGAATCAAAATATACGTGTTTATATTTGTGATTCATCAGCAAAGGACAAACTCAAAAACTGACTGAAAGATACAAGATAAGTTAGGGAAGGGGTGAGTGAGTCCTAGGAGAACTACTGGTTTTCCAGGGGCTCTTTTACTAAGCCGCGTAAGCGTCTATGCTCGCCCAATGCGTTCCAAAATGGAGTTACCGCCCAACTACCGCGTGGCTCTTGTGGTAATTTCATTTTTGGCATGCATCCAATATGTGCATCTGAAAAATATTTTTTTTATTTTTGAGCACACGTAATGGATGCGCGCCAAGTGGCATTTGGTGCATGTAGGTCATTACTGCCTGGTTACCGCATGAGTCTTTACCGTTAGGTCAATGGCTGGCGGTAAGGTCTCAGACTCAAAATGGATGTGTGGCAATTTTCATTTTGCCATAAGTCCATTTTTGGCAAAAATAAAAAAGGGCCTTTTTTTACAGGCGCGCTAAAAAGTGGATTGGACCACGCCCAAAACCCGTGCCTACACTACTACAAGCCATTTTTCAGCACGCCTTTGTAAAAGGACCCCCCCACCAGTGTTTATCCAGTGAACAGCTATTTTATTTATTCAAGGGCCCTTTTACTAATGGGTGTTTATGCGATTAGCAAGCAGTAACACACTACTGCACAAATGTGTTAAGGGGTTGTGCAGTAATTTGATGGTTACCACGTGTTAAACCAGTCATTACTACATTTTTCTGGATTTTTCTCTGAAGGGGTATAGCATGGGTAAAGAGTGGGTGTGAATAACTTAATTGAATAATGTGCAAATTAGTGCAAATAATTGGGTTTTTAAAAAGCAATTATTGGCACCAATTAGATTTAAATGAACTGTATGCACGTAAATTTAGGTACAGTGTCCTCGCCTAAATTTTACACATGATCTGAAAAAGAGGGTGGAGATATGGGTGTTCCTAGCATTTATGTGTGTTGTTATAGGGGAAGAGAATGGGACTTGATTTAACATCTTTCTGTGTTTTTTGCAACTATGTTCAAGGTGGTTTACATGCTATGTACAGGTACTTATTTGTACCTGAGTCAATGGAGTGTTAAGTGACTTGCCCAGAGTCACAAGGAGCTGTATTGGGAATCAAACCCTGTTCCATGGCATCAAAGTCCACTGCACTAACCACTAGGCTAGTTCACCACATGTAATTTAGGTGTGTACATGTTTGCATCATGTTTCAGTTGGTACAAATGGCTGCACCTAAAGCTGTAAAGCTTTCATCGTCTGAAAGCATGCATAAGATGTTACATCTTATGCATGCTTTCGGACGATGAAAGTTTTACGGCAAGTGTTAGTAAATTTCACATGCCCTGGCTTAGGATTGCAGTTCATTCTTGTCATAGTATGTGCAAAACTAATCCATTTGGAGAAATTGTCCCAAAAGAAATATGTTACTTCTCCTGATCACACAAAGTACATATTCATATCTTCTATATATATAAAACTCACCCTCAACGTTCTATTGTCTGACGTCACTGAAGCCAAGGTTCGTAAGTTCGAAGCTCTGAAGCCAAGAAAATCACAGTCTCGGGGCCCCGCCCTCGCGTCAAACGTTATGACGTTGAGGGCGGATCAATTCACTCACATCGACGGCGGCCAGGGCGGCGCAATGGGCCACCCACTGATGACGAAGGTGCGTTGGTTGGGGGGGCCACAGTCACACATCGATGGCGGCCACGGCCGCGCAATGCCATCACTAACAACGAAGGTGTGTTGGGTGGGGGGGGGGGCCAGAGGAAATCCTTGCTAGCGCCCGTTTCATTGGCTCCAGAAACGGGCCTTTTTTTACTAGTATAACATAAAATACACATAAACACTTCTCCTAAATGTATACCTTTTGTATGCAATGTTTCTCAATATTCTAAAAATGTTTTTAAAAATACACACACACACACACACACACATCTACCCACCCAGTTATGAAAGTCCACCTTCTATACTTATCCCCTAATCACTTCCTTCTTTCTTCCCTTACTAAATCTCTACACCTTACTAATAACTGTATCTGATAGCCTGGAATGACAATGTAATAACACAATTATGTAAGCCAAATTGAGCCTGCAATAGGTGGGAAAATGTGGGATACAAATGCAACAAATAAATAAATAAATAAATAAATAAATAAATAAATCTATCTACATTCTGCACAAAGTTTTTTCTCTTCATACCAAACCTTGGTCGGTAATAAATTGCTCTCTTATTTCAAAAGGCAATTTGTATATGTTGCTTACTATAGCATTCAAAATTGTTCATTAAATATTGGTCTCATAACTTAGGAATTCATCTTGTCTAAGTTCATTTGCTCTGAAGAAGAATCATCATCGTGGATATATAAACAAATAGGAAGCAAGATAACCAGAGACAGCATACACACTGTCAAACACACAAGATGATAAGGAGATGCTTATTGAGCATTTTCTGAAATTGTTATTAATACATTTAGGGGGTTTTTTATAAAGCAAAGGTAAGCCCAATGCTGCGTACTGACCAGTTACTGCCGGGTTGTCGAGGGAGCCCTTACTGCCACCTCAATGGATGGCGGTAACTGCTCCCCACCGCCATGCAGTAAGAATTATCTTACTGCATGGCCATTTTTTGGGAGGACATTTTACCGGCTGCGGTAAAAATAAAGCCCTGGTGCATGGGAAAAATGGCCTCTGCTGCTACCGCAGGGCCCTTTTCCCCACAGCTTAGTAAAAAGACTCCTTAACCTTTAAAATACACTGAAAGAAATCTCACCCCCCCCCCCCCCCCCAAAAAAAAAATCAATAAACTGCAGTTTGAAAAAAAAAGAAACTTAACTATCTAATAGAACTATTGCTCTAGGTACCATTATTAGTTTTGTTGTTTTTACCTGCTTTCTGCACTGCAGCAATGCTGAATATGCTTTAGCTTCAACCGCCTTTAAAGCCCTGAATAATGTTTATAAAATGTTAGGGAATCCCGGTAGGTTTCCTCTTTAACAAGCCATGTATGACAAATCACAGAGTAATGTAGTACATTCTTAATCTTTAATTAGAATGTGAATATCTGCTAGGGAACGCAGTTAACTTTGACACATTAAATCTTCTGGTTAAACTGCCTTACAGGAAGTGCAAGGATGAAACACTGTAGCAATCTACTGCCTTTCTCTGTTCACCCAGACGGTTGGGGAAGGATGATAACATCTTGTAATACCTGTTCTGTCGTAATTAATCGCTGTGGTATTTAGGACCATTCAAGTAGACAAATATGACAGAGACAGGGACAATTAGGAACCTTGTTCAAGCTACATTAACTTTTCCAGCTATTACAACACAGCAGCTCAAGTTAGCTTGTAAAAGCTGCAGAGGGATTGTTATGCATTAGCCATGTAGTTATAAATGAAAGAGAAGGAAAATTGTGTTTATTGTAGTTTCAAAATTACAAATAAATTTCAATTATCTGCTATGTCATTTTGTTGAGCATGCATTCCGGAAATACCCTTGCACTGTAAATCAAGAGATACTTACAACAAACTCAGACTATGGAGCTTTTGGGAGGCACAAAGTCAACATTTTTTTGTGAATGGCCATTTTTTTTTCTACACTGGAACTAGAGATGTAGTGCAACAAGAGACCAAATGCCTGATGCCTGGCAAACATGCCCTGGTGTTCCATCTACCTCCATCTCCCACTACCATAACACAAGTATTGTAAGCCATTTCCTTCTAGGGACTGTCCTGCTGCTCATCTGAAACTCCTCTTGAAAAAAATGAGAAAACTGGCAGTCCACTCTCGTAACGTTCCTATGAATAAAAAGAAAAAAAATTAACCTCCTGACATAGACTTATAACCTCCAGAAATGGGCATGAAAGTGACACACTCAAAACAAAGATGTGAGTAAGCCGTAGCGATTCTATGAAAACAATTGCACTGCAATTATTGTCCTTCAACCTGTCTGTCATTGAGATACTGACAATATTGAAACCTTGGACATTCATTTTAGATCACACAGGAGTCCTTTTACTAAGCCACGTAAAAAAGTGGCTTGCGGTAGTGCGAGTGCATCTTTTGGGCGTTTGCTGGGCCATTTTTTACCGCATCTAGGAAAAAGGGCTTTTTTTTAAGGGGGCCAGAAAATGGGCATGCACTAAAATTGAAACCAGCGCATGCCCATTTTTGGCCTGAGACCTCTCCGCCACCCATTGACGTAGTGGTAGAGTCTCATGTGCTACCTGTATGGTAAGCATGCAGTGTACGCCAACTGCTGTTTACTGCTGGGTAAGTGGACTGCGGTAGATAATAGAAAATTATTTTCTACTACGGGATTCGTTGCGTGTCAGATTTGGAATTACCACCCAGCTCATATGCAAGCCGGGCAGTAGTGCTGATTTGGTGTATGTTATACATGTGTAGCCCTTTACGCAGTTTAGTAAAAGGGCCCCATGGAGGGGCATAATCGAATGGGGCGCCCAAGTTTTCATGAAGGTGTCCTCGCAGGATGGCCCCTTAAAGAGGTGGGGCAACCCGTATTATTGAAACAAGATGGCCGGCCATCTTTCGATAATACAGTCGGGGATGCCCAAATCATGAAATTTAGGTCGACTTTAGAGATGGTCGTCCTTAGGTCGTTTTTGAGATGGTCGTCCCCGGTTTTCGGTGATAATGGAAACCGAGGGTGCCCATCTCAAAAACGGCCAAATTGAAGGCATTTGGTCGTGGGAGGAGCCAGCATTCGTAGTGCACTGGTCCCCTCACATGCCAGGACACCAACCGGGTACCCTAGGGGGCACTGCAGTGGACTTCACAAATTGCTCCCAGGTGCATAGCTCTCTTACCTTGTATGCTGAGCCCCCAACCCCCCTCCCCACAACTGTACACCACTACCATAGCCCTAAGGGTGAAGGGGGGCACCTATATGTGGGTACAGTGGGTTTCGGGTGGGTTTTGAAGGGCTCACATTTATCACCACAAGTGTAACAGGTAGGGGGGGATGGGCCTGGGTCCGCCTGCCTGAAGTGCACTGCACCCACTAAAACTGCTCCAGGGACCTGCATACTGCTGTCATGGAGCTGGGTATGACATTTCAGGCTGGCATAAAGGCTGGCAAAAAAAAAAAAATAGGGCAGGAGGGGGTTGGTGACTACTGGGGGAGTAAGGGTTGGTCATCTCCGATTCCTTCTGGTGGTCATCTGGTCAATGTGGGCAGCTTTTTGAGGCTAGGTCGTGAAAAAAATGGACCAAGTCAACTAAATGCTCATCAGGGGCGCCCTTCTTTTTTCCATTATCAGCCGAGGATGCCCATCTCTTAAGCACGCCCCAGTCCCACCTTCACTACACTGCCGACATTCCCCTGGGAATTTTGGTTGTCCTCGCGACGGACTGCAGTTGCGGATGCCCAAAATTGGCTTTCGATTATGCCAATTTGGGCGACCCTGAGAGAATGACACCCATCCCCCGATTTGTGTTGAAAGAAGGGTGTCCTTCTCTTTCAAAAATGCCCCTGATAGTTAACTAACCTTTTGCTAGAAGGTCAAGCATTTTACCATCCAGTTCAATTTACTAAGGAGTTGATCCACTCAAAACAGTTTTGAATTCCAAGAGCAAATGACAGCCTCATATTGTTTTTTTGTTGTTGTTTTCTTTCTCCAAATATCTCACATTGTAAAAGAGTATTGGGCTCATTTTCAAATCAGAAAAATGTCTAAAAAGTGGCATAAAGCAGCATCTGGACATTTTTCTCACAAAAATGTCCAAATCAGTATTTTCAAAACCAATTTTAGACATTTTTCTTTGAAGTCCGTCAGAAGTCCATCCAAATCTCAAGGGGGCATACCAGGGGCGTCTTCAGGGGGGGCATTGGGTGTTCCTGAGACTTACACATTTTTCAGCCATAATGGAAGAAAACAAAAATGTCCAGTACTAAAACTAAGACATTTTGAGCTAGACCTGTTTTTATAACAAATAAGGCACAAAACGGTGCCCTAAATAACCAGATGACCACTGGAGGGAATCAGGGATGACCTCTCCTAATTCCCCCAGTGGTCACTAACCTCCTCCCACCCCCGAAAAATGTAATGAAAACATTACTTGCCAGCCTCTGTGCCAGCCTCAGATATTATACTCATGTCCATTAGAACAGCATACAGGTCCCTGAACTAGTCTAGTGGTGGGTGCAGTGCACTGCAGACAGGTGAACCCAGGCTTCTACCTCCCCCTACCCGTTACACTTGTGGAGGAAGCTGTGACCCTCCAAAACTCACCAGAAACCTACTGTACCTACATATAGGTGCCCCCTTTACCCATAAGGGCTATGGTAGTGGTGTACAGTTGGGGGTAGTGGGTTTGGGGGGGGGGGTTTGGGGGGCTCAGCAGACAAGGTCAGATGTGAACCTGGGAGCATTTTATGAGGTCCACTGCAGTGCGTCCTAGGGTGCCCGATTGCTTTCTTAGAATGTCAGGGGGACCAGTGTACTAAAAATGTTGGCTCCACCTACATCCCAATTTTTTTTTTTTGATCGAAAATGAACCAAAAAATAAAACGTCCAAATCACAAAACCTTCTATTTTCGAAAACAAAAGATAGACGTTTTTCTTTTTTGAAAATGACCTTCTTTGCTATTCAGATTTTGGGCATTTTTACAAAACGTCCAAAGTCGGACTTAGATGTAATATCGAAAATGCCCCTCTATATTTCGTAGATGGGATATGCATTCATTAGCACACATTTGATTCATTATCATGTGTGCAAAACTGATTTAAAGTATATTAACTTACACATTAATTTGCAGTACATCAATTTATACATATTAAAAACCTTTAACACTTGTTGAAATTGTTTTTACTAAATTTCATGTTTAATGAACAAAAAAAGTCCACTATTTTGAGGAAAGTCTAAAGAACTGAAAATGAACTCAAAAATTCTGTCTTGTCCACAGACAACAGTTATTCATGTTCACACTAGAGGTATATTGCCATTGGTGGGTAAATGCTGGGGTTATGGGTTATTTGAGCAGTTGGTCGGTCACAGCTTGGGGGTGGGAATTTGGGGGTGCATGAAACTGTTGGGGAGGCCTTTTGTACAATGGGGAAATGAATGATAATAATTGATTTGCTACATCATCTGCATCACTGCCACAATTAATTTTGCTAAGTCCAGCATTACCATGGACTTTGGAATTGGGTTGGGAGTAAGACTAAGTGCTTGCTGAGGCCAGTTCAGCACCGACTGGCTTCATTTTGGCTAGAATAGAAAAGGCCCCTCTAGGATTTTTGTGCTTTATTGTGACTTACGATATAAAGTTTGAATTAATATTTGTTCATTATGCAAAGTTGTTAATAATGCTGCAGCCCATTGTATACCAAATAGGTGTTTTTGTTAATGTATTTGTTTAATTGCTATTTGGTGCATGATGTAGTGCAAATGCTGATGTTACGTCTGTTTCTGTAGCTGCCTTTGATTTCATTACTAGAGTATCAGCCTGAATAGTACTGCTGAGGTCTCACTGAAGACCTGCATAATGACATAATAATTTCTTTTTTCCTACTAGTTATGCCATTCCTGATGTACTCTACTATCTCTCTCTGGGTTTGGCCACTGCCTTGTCACCCCTTTTGCGGTCTTGAAATCAGCATATATGATCATTCCTCCCAGTCTTGTTCCTGCTCTGTGGTCATCAGTACGTTTCAGAACCACTCCCTTGGATGTCTACATCTCATATGCATATTTAACTTTTGAAACTTGGATACCAAGCATTAACCACTCCTGGAACTTTCTTAGGTTGCTTTTCATACAGTCTACTGCAGCTTTGTTTAACTTCTCCAAAAGTTATTCATGAATTCTGCAGTATAAAAATTCAGAGCAAGCAGAAGCTGCAGCTCATGCATATTTTCCATTGTCAGATTTACTTTGTTTCCAAAGTCTTATACTCCTTCCAGGGTCTTTTACCCCTGAGAGTTTTATCCAGCTAAGGGCAAGAGTAAATCTTCAGCTTCCCTTTGCTCACCTTGTCCCTATTATATTTCATGGGGGGGGGGGGGGGGGGAATTATTTTATTGTCTTTGTATTTGAAGAAGCATTTATAAATTAGAAATTATATTGTATTACATTTTCTATGATATATGCCAACTTTTTATTGTAAATTGCTTAGAAACAAAAGTATATTGTTGTATATCAAATTAATAAATCCAATCCAAGTCCCATTGAAAACCTTGGTATCCACTTTGTATCAATTTTATTTAAGACTATTGGAACAAAATCAAAGATATGTCTCATGAAATAGTAACATAGGGGTCCTTTTACTAAGGTGTGCTGAAAAATGGCTTGCAGTAGTGTAGGCGCAGGTTTTGGGCACGTACCGATCCATTTTTCAGCGTGCCTGTAAAAAAAGCCTTTTTAAACATTTTTGCTGAAAATGGACATGTGGCAAAATCAAAATTGCCATGCGTCCATTTTGGGTCTTCGACTTTACCGCCAGCCATTGACCTAGAGGTAAAGTCTCACATGGTAACCGGGAGATAATGACGTACGCGCATCAAATGTCACTCAATGTGCATCCGATATGCGCGTCTGAAAATGAAAATTATTTTTCAACTGTGTGTTTCAGATGTGGGCCAAAAATGAAATTACTACAACAGCCATGTGGTAACCAGGCAGTAACTCCATTTTGGCACATGTTGGGTGTGCGTAGATGCTTCATGTGGCTTAGTAAAAGGACCCCATAGTAACATAGTAAATGACAACAAATAAAGACTATCTTGGCCCATCTGGTCTGTACAGAAAGGTGACTAGGTTTGTTGTACCTGTTGCTCCATGTGGGTTACCCTCTCATTTGTTTTTTAGGGTTGCACCTGGAGTGAAGAAGCAAGACAGAAAGAAAAATTATGCCTTTGAATTACGGTCCCCGCAAAAAATATTGCATATACTGTAGACTGCCTGAAAAAAGAAATCAATCAATATTGGAGGCGATCAAACCTAAGCTTTATTTGGAAGCACAAATGACAACACTTTAACTTTCATACTTCAGACACGTTATGAGGAGACAAGGATAACTATAAAAAAGACATCATGCTTGGCAAGGTTGAAGGTCAAAACAATAAAGGGAAAATCAACAATAAAATAATAACAACTATTTACCCTCCTCTATTGATAATTAGTCACCTGACTGGAGACTGAACACAGCTTAGGACAACTATCTATATGGTCACCTTGTGTCAAAATCAACTCGATGGCATATTTCAACAACATGCTGTTCCAAGAAGATTACCCCCCTTTTATTCCCTTTTTAAAAGTATAAACATCATGTAAGTTTTGCTATGAGTTATTATGCTATACAGTGAAACCTCGGTTTTCATTGACTTCGGTTATCGTCGGTTTCGGTTTTCGTTGATTTTTTCAGTGAAAAATTTGTCTCAGATATCGTTGGTTGCCTCGGTTTTCTCTGCTAATTTTGCGAAAACAAAGGGCAACCCACGTGTTCTCCTGCTCATTGGATTTACATTGATTCATATGGAAATAATTGCCTCAGTTTTCGTCTGTTTTGGTTTTCGTTGATTGTTTTCAGATGGATTATCAACGAAAACCGAGGTATCACTGTAGTTGCAAAAAGTCTCATTTGGAACCACTATGACTTCAAAGCACTGAAAGAAATGTAGAAAATAGTGGCACTTATCTCTTGAAAAGTGTCTTTAGTAGGGCTGTGTATGGTAAAAAGTTTCAGTCACTTCAGTTCATGTTCAGGTCTACTGGCCTTGAGATTATACAGCAAGGAATTTTGCAGTCTAATAGTGTGTGGGACTGTGGGAGGGGGGCAGGGGGGCATGGGTTCATCCATTTTTATTAAAATTTGTTTAAAATGTCTGGCAGGTATTTGCAAAAGGCAGCAGTTTTCTAAAACATCAAGAATGGCATGAAGACTTCAAGCCACAATGAGAGAGGCAAAACAGAACAAACAATGGAATAAAGAACCCAAGGCTACCCCATAAGAGAGGCAAAGCAGTACAAACATTTGAATGGAGACCCCATGGCAAGGGAGAGGAGTAAATCAGAACCAACAATGGCAGGAACACCCTTAAACACAGAGGGGGTAAAGCAGCACCAGCTTCAGCAGGAATACCTCAAAGCACCTGGAGAGGAGTAAAGCAGCCTCAATTGCAATGAGCACATCAGTTGGTAGGAAGAAAATTACATGAATGGATGACCTCAGCCAAATTTGGCCAGATTGCTAACGTCTGCCCAGCATGCCAAAGAGTTTATGGTCATGGTCTCAATGGGCTCCGTAAGGTACTGTATCACAGAAATTCATATAGGGGTCTCACTTGCTAAGGACTGATGCTGATGTCTGCTATTCTGTAGCCTATGCATTGTATTAACAAAGATAGTCTTATAGTATGCTTGGAAAATTGGCAGATAAAAGTGAAAGAAAAAGTAGTTGCTGAAAAGTTGTTGCTAGGCTGTCAGCACTGCCTACTGGTATGTCTACTCTTTCCCCTGCTGCATCCCCACTCATCCTCTGCCTCTGGTGCTTCCTGTCCTCCATCTTAATCACCAGCTTGTCGTCCAGTAGATCAGTGTGTTCCATTGATAGCAATACTCTCCTGCCTGTGGGTTATCCAAGATGGCTTAAATATAAGCATTCTCTTTGGTGAGGTATTTCAAGCTCTTTTGCACTTCCAAAGAATCCACCAGCTGCATTACCTCTGATGTCAGTGCATCTCACTGCTAAAAGCCCTCTAACTTTACCTCCAGGATATTTACTACTAGGATGATAATGCCAGAGTGGCCCTTCTTAAACTTAATTCCTCTGCAATATCCTTCACAGGCTTCAGGATTTCTATGACTTGAGTCATGTTCAGCACTGATGTCCCAGAGTGATTTCACTACCATTCTTGGTATCTAGTAGCATCTGATAGAAGTATGCTTGGTGCTCCAACAACTTCTCCAAAGTAGAATTCTGTCTGATTGCAAAATCCTGAATGAGCTGATGGACAGGTGTCCCTACCAGTTCCTACTTCTTACACAGCTAGCTCATAGCTACCCTTCACATTCTGATGGAAATACCATGCTATTTTTCAGTGTTTATTGATAAGTAAATTTAGAACAGGGCTGCTGCTTCCCTTGGTCTTCAGACCTGAAAAATATGCAAAACAACAGATACCATAAAAGCCCTTCTCCTTCCTTATCTTGACAATGTTCTTCCTATTGTCTGTTACAAAATAGTCAGAATCATGTTTCTCTCTGTGTGGCATAACTGCAAGCTGTTGATATTTCAGTTATTATATCACTCACCTGGATTTACAGAAAGGCCAACCTGTATCATTCTGTTGCTGTGTCTCCGCTATATCTACTGCCTATTCCTGCTTCATCTGTCACCAGTATGCAGTCATGGAGAGGCAAATGAATCATATTGACTATTCCAGATGTTGCTGGTAAAATGCATGTTACTACCTGGGCTTCTGGAGTCCTTAAAGGACTATTTTGTTTCTGAAGAGTTTGTGTGATTGTTTATCTTGTCTTGTGTTTGTATTAATTATGTTTTTTTTTTATTTCAAACTTGGTTTTATATTAGTATTTTTTTTTTATTTACAAGTTTTAAATTATTACAATCAAGATAACCTCTTGTAAAGTACAGCCAACAACAGAAAATGGAAAATAATGTTTCCAAATCATATGAAAAATTCCATATACTTTAGGAAACCAAAATTATAAAGCTCTAGTCCTCAAAATAGAAGATTCAATATAATGATGGGATAACAATCAAATAAGGAAAGTATGGAATAAGATGCTACCTAATCAACTATACCTAGGAGATTAATGACACATTTAAGGCCTCCCATCAACCAGAACTTAGGGGGTCTGGAGTGAATACCTTTCTAGATGCCGGAAAAGATGTCTGGTAACATATTTATTGGGTTGGTGGTGAGTAATACTCTTACAGGGATATTTCAGAAAAAAGCAACAATTAGTATCTGTCTGAATTACACCAGGCTTAAGCAATAACAATTGTCTGTGTGTGTTTTTTTGAGTATGTCAAGTTACACATGAGAAAGAAAAACTGATTTTATTACCCTTAAAAATTTACTCTTTCAATCTGAAATAATTAACAAGTAAAACATTTCTATCAGTTCTCAGTACCAAAATCACTATCATAGTCCTATTAAAGTCCACAGAAGACCTAATATTAACCTCCCCCCCCCCCCATTCTCTAAGATCTACAGGTTCTGAAGAGTCTATAGTTAGTTCCTTTTAATTAGTAGATGTCTCTCATTTTTGGATTGGCAAATAATAGGCTCTTAATATAGTTGGGTATGAGTTCACAAGTGATATTGAAAACTTCCAACAAATACATATGAAATATTTCCATTGCCGAGGTGTTAGCAACAACTGGCATGTTCAAAACTCTGAGATTAATGCTCAAGTGAATTTTCAATATTTTCCCCTTTTAATCATATCATAGATATATCATCAGTACATTAAGTTTGTATTTGAGCTAAAGTTTGATGCTCCCCAGTACCTTGAACTTGTGCTACTGAAGATTTCACATTTTCAATTTCCTTTTCCACAGAAATGAGCTTAGTATCAACAGTTCCAATATGAGGAACTAAACTGTGAATAACTGGAGTAAGAGTTTTACCAAATCTGAGATAGAAATTCAGATTGATTCTAAAGTTAATTCCACTGGTTTCTGTAGTACCGATTTTGTTAACTCACAAGTATCTTGAGGAACAACAGCCTCACAAAACCTCTTCAGAGTCTACTGAAGTTTGACTCCAACCAAGCCCAACTGAGTGCTGCATATTCTTAACTGTCTAGATGTCCTATGGTAAGCCAACTAAACTCGAAGGTTTAGTCAAACTTTCTTCATGTCCCACAGTCCCTTGCAGATTTCCCAGTGTAGGTTACCTTCATTGGATGGAAGAACTCATTGTCACTGGATGAGAAAGGAGTGGCCATTCATACCAGCTCAAAGAGATCTCATCTCACCCCAAGAAGTGTTCCTGACCTGAATTCACCAGGAGAAAATCCCACGGGACAGCTCCACATCCATAATTAATCTATCAGGTCTGAGCACAAAGGAATCTATTGGTCCAGGAATAGCAGTGGCTAAAGTGGGAGGATTAGCCAGATCCCACTTCTGTTCTGACCACTCTTTTATTTCCCCATTTGGAGTAAAGCAGCAATTGTGCAGAGATGTCAATGGGAGCCAACAGGTAGTGGCCATCATGAATCCTCACAAAAGGTCAGCCTATTAGTAAATATTGTATATCATGTTGAATGGCATGTCCAAGAAGAAGGTATAAAAAACTTTATAAATATCTTTGTATGATTTCAGAAGTGTAGTTTAAAGTATGATTCTGGCACAACTGGACTACTGCAATGTCCTATATATTGGGATCTCATCTTTGAGTATCAGGGTGTTACAAGTGGTCCAGAATGCGGCCGCTCGAGCGATAGTAGGTTTGTCAAAATTCTCTCAGGTGACACCTGTCCTTAAGTGCATTGGTTACCCATTTTACAAAAGATTACATTTTAGGTACTAGTGATTGTACATCAGACTCTATTTTCAGATGCCCCATCCTACTTAAAGCAAGTTTTGTGTGTTTACCAACCAAGATGAACATTGAGGTCTGAGAGTGCCATGTGGCTTCCCGTGGATATAGAGTCAGATTCTATATAAAGTGCCTAAAAAATTCATGAGGTGAACATTTTCACCAAAGCATATATTCTATAAGCGATGCCGGTATATAGAATATGATTAGTTGATATCCCAGTGCATAAAACTATGCACCTCCATTTACACCAACAAAAATGTGGGGTAAATCCTGGCGCGTAGATTTACGCGCACTAGGCCATATTCTATAACTAGATGCATAAATTTTGGAATACCCATGAAATGCCCATTTCCCCGCCCATAGCCGTGCCTCTTTTGAATTGTACGCATTAGAATTTAGGCACAGTTCATTACAGAATACACTTAGCGAGTTGTGTGTATAAATTCTAATTATTGTCAATTAGTGCTCATTATCATTTATCGTTTATTAAAATTCCTATACCGTATTTATTTGCCATGCAAGTCGGAATGCCATAAAATCATAGTTCCTACCCTCAAAGCGCCATATTTTAATTTTTGTAGCACCGGTGTTTACCCGGTGGTAACCACCGGGTTAGTGCGGGAGCCCTTACTGCCACTTCAATGGGTGGCGGTAAGTGCTCCCCCCAAAATGGCCATGCAGTACTACAAGGCCATTTCTTAAAAAAAAAAAAAAGCCTTTTACCCACTGCAGTAAAAGGGAGCCTCACTGTACATCAAAACATGCTCTGACACCAGTGCAGACTCCCTTTTGCTGCAGCTTAGTAAAAAAGCCCCACTATTTCCTGTTGCTGAGACCCATTAACAGAGGTAGAAAACAAAGTCAGGCAGTACTAAATGCTAGCTGGAGAAAGTAAGTTTTAAGTACAGAACGGAAAAGGGTATATGATTTTTCCAACCAAATTATTGCTTGCTAAAGTGTTGCTATCAACGTCGATTAGCTTGTTAAGCCAATAAAGTTATGTGCGTTGTTATAGAATATGCTTGATTTTGGCACAGATCTTTAGGTGTACCATATAGAATCCGGCAGATAGTGGTGCAGATATGCCATGCTGATATAAGAGCCTCAGTTTTTGTTCTGACTGGCATTTCTTTATGGAATGCACTACCTGGTCAGCTTCCTCACTTGGTAACATCTAATATCTCACAGTTTAAAAAAAACTCTTGAAGACAACTTTTTGTGACAGCATTTTTTTGATTGCATATGGGCTTGATTTTTATAAGCTGTTGAACAGTGATATTAATAATGATATTAGTGGTATGTGTTGTTTGTTTTTGTTTGCTTATTGTTGTTTGAATTTATTATATATGTTTTTTATAGAAACCACCTAAGTTATAGGTGGTATATAAATTTTAAAAATAAATACATATCAATAAATCAATAAAACAGCATATTATATATGAGATTTGGTTTATAAAATTACCCCAAAATCTATCTTGACAAAAAGCCACTCTGAAAACAAAACTTCCTTCTTAAGGAGGACAAAAGAACCTCAGAAATAAACACATTTTAGTATAAAAACATAGCGATATACATTTCAGTGACTCAAAAAATACTCCAATATAGGGAAAAGTCCTGGAATGAAAATCTGCTACATCAAGCTACTTGGAAGCAGGTTTCTAGAGCATATACTTTACATTGGCATCTGTTGACATATTTATCACGTCTTTTTGATGTGGCAGCTTTTGTTTCAGGACTTTTCTCAATGTATGTGATTAATTTATTATATTTTGAAGAATCTGATGACAGTTGCCAAAGCTTGGCCAAGTTAGGTCTTTTTTCAATAAACTTCCTTAAGCATTTTCAGCTGTTCCTCCTTCCTTGGACCACCTTTGCTGCTGTTTTTCACTTGTTGATATTGCATAGGTTTTTTTTTTCTTGTTTTCTTTTGTCCTAAAAATACTCCCCCAAGAGTTGATATTTCAGTTTTCACATCAAACATTCAATATACTTTATATCAATGTTCAATATAATTGATAGCACTAGCAAATCAAAAATGTACTAGTGCATATATAAAAAGTATTTAATTGTTCACAAAATACATATCTTGTCCTAATAGAATTATGCCACTGCTAAACCCACCCAAATGGAGGGCTTTGTTTCACAGACTAACACTACTGCTTCAGGAGCAGATCATTTATATGTCCATATCATGGCAACAACTGGCATTCTCAACATAGCAGAGACATAGATTGTCTTTCCTATTTAATTATAGTATTCTTTTTTTATTTTATTTTATTATATTTAATTTTAATTGCCCAGACCGGAATGACAGATCGGGCAGTATAGAAAGTTTTAAATAAACTGTAAAATGTGGAGGGGCATAATCGAATGGGGCGCCCAACTTTTCCTGAGGGCTTCCTCACAGGACGTCCCGCGAAGGGGCGGGGAAACCCGTATTATCGAAACAAGATGGACGTCCATCTTTCGTTTCGATAATACGGTCGGGGATGCCCAAATATCAACATTTGAGATGGTCAACCTAAATGTTGAGATGGTCGACCTTAGAGATGGTTGTCCCCGGTATTCGGCGATAATAGAAACTGAGGACGTCCATCTCAAAAATGACCAAATCCAACTCATTTGGTCATGGAAGGAGCCAGCATTCATAGTGCACTTGTCTCCCTGACATGCCAGGACACCAACTGGGCATCCTAGGGGGCACTGCAGTGGACTAACTGATGTACTAACTGAACGGAAAAAGCCCTTCCCTTACCGATCCCTTAACGATTCGGAAAGGAAGGGCATGCATGAAGGAAATCGCATGCAAATGAGCTGCTCGCTGTTAGCTCATTTGCACACGATTTCCTTTCTAAGGAGGGGAAGCCAGTGCAGAGAAACCAAGCGTTATGTGTGGCTGCGTGTATAATAGCCGTCTACAACCTTAAAAAAAACACAAGTCCAGGTGCTCGTCAGGGATGTCTTTTTTTTTTTTTTTGAGTATAGGTGAAGGACATCCAAGTGTTAGGTGCCTTTACTATGCCTCTGTCCCTGCGATGGGCAGTTGAGGACATCCAAAATGTGAATGTTTCTGTGAGAAGGATGTCCGTGCCTTTGCTATGCCTCCAACACCCTCTTTACTTATTTAGATTTTGGATCATAAGTAGCAGCAGTAGGATTTGAACTGGCCACCCAGGATTGCAAGACCAGTGCTGTAACCACTAAGCCACTGCTCCACTCCACTCCCTTGAAATTTGGCTGCCCCTGTGGGGGGGGGGGGGTGGCAGTTCAGGACATCCAAAATGTTTGAAAGAAGGACGACCACACCTTCGCTATGCCTTCGCTGACACCCCCCCCCCCCCCCAGGGACCTGCATACTGCTGCGGTGGACCTGAGTATGATATTTGAGGCTGGCAAAAAAAAGTTTTTAAAGTTGTTTTTTCAGGGTGGGAGGGGGTTAGTCACCACTGGGGGAGTAAGGGGAAGTCATCCCCAATTCCCTCCAGTGGTCATCTGGTCAGATTGGGCACCTTTTTGAGGCTTAGTCGTAACAAAAATGGACCAAGTAAAGTCGGCCAAGTGCTCGTCAGAGACGCCTTTCTTTTTTCCATTATCGGCCAAGGATGCCCATGTGTTAGGCATGCCACAGTCACCGCGACGGGAAGCAGTTGGGGACGCCCAAAATTGGCTTTCGATTATGCTGATTTGGGCAACCCTGAGAGAAGGACGCCCATCTCCCGATTTGTGTCGAAAGATGGGCGCCCTTCTCTTTCGAAAATAAGCCTTATAGTTATACATGCCAAAAATCC
This sequence comes from Microcaecilia unicolor, assembly GCF_901765095.1. Classification (NCBI taxonomy): domain Eukaryota; kingdom Metazoa; phylum Chordata; class Amphibia; order Gymnophiona; family Siphonopidae; genus Microcaecilia; species Microcaecilia unicolor. The sequence continues at coordinate 257,957,745 of NC_044034.1, read as the reverse complement.
AAAAAGACCAAACAAAAATTACCAGCTCAAGCCAGTCAATGAAATAAAGATTATTTATTTATTTTTGGCAGGAAAACTGTGCATTTATTAGCATGAATGCAAAATCAGTTTAACACGCACTGTTACAAATTAATGTGCACACAATCAATTTCAGTACATTAAAAACTTAGAATTCAAGTTAAAAATGTTTATTAACACAAATGTTTGTAATAAACCAAAAGAAGTCTGCAAATTGTGGAAAAAAAGACAAAAATCCAGAAAGAAACCATTATTTTTCCCCTATGCACATTCTCAGCTGTGCAGTTAGTGACATTTTCACAGAAAAGGTGGTGGATGCCTGGGATGCCCTTCCACAGAAGGTTGTATGGCAAAAACGATGACGGAGTTCAAGGTAAGTGGTTCAGAAGCCACCAGCTATGCACACTACATCTCGGATAGTTTGCAATATGTGTTAGAGTAGATGGAATGTGTCGGATAGTCACTGTTTGGTAGTAGTACACATGAGCAGCATTTCAAAGAATGAACTGCTGATGCTGAATGTCTCCACGCAACTTCAAGCCACCTCTTTGGGGCTCATTTGCATCTCTCCACCAGCCCCATCTGCTGAGTTTCAGTGGGTCTCTTCTAGTTTAACATATGACATCATGAGGAATTCAGCAGTGATGAGGCTCCCTGAATCCTCACTGCTGTTTCCAGTTTCATCAGTGTGTCAGTGTCCTCCATGAGATAAAGATTCTAATAGAACATTTTCCAATTAATGAAAACATTCAATCTGTTTGGTTCCACTGAATATAAGCTCGCAATGCTAGGTCCAAGAATGTTTTTTTTTTTTTTTAAGTTAAGTCTGAATTGTCTCCCATTGTCCAAGAAAAGATAATGAATTGAGACTATTATTGATCATTGGTAAGATGATGTAAGGACCTTAAAGAATGTATAAGAAACTTAGAGGGGGTGGGGTCCAATACTCAAGTGTGACTGCACATTCACTCAGAAAGTTGTAGAGTTTATCAGTTTTGTTGCGTAATGTTAACCACAGGCCATCAGGCAACCTATTTTTACATTCTAGTATTTGATTGGTGAAGTACTTTCTTCAGGTAATAGTTATAATGGTGACATGCAATGCTTATGGGCAGTTTAAGTGAATGTTATTAATTGTTTTTTTTCTATATATAGCACAGATGGCTGTAAATAAAAAATAAATATAATTAAATAAAAATATAGATTATAAAAACAGCTTTCAAACTTCAACTGAAGCTTAGTTTCTTAATGTGATAGTGTGAGCAGGTATAGGGCATGGACCCTCCATAGACATAGCCAAGCCACAATATGCAGGTAAAACCAAACTCTTTTGTTAGGTTGATCATTAAACATATGCCTAGGCCTATTTCTCTCACAAGTCTGGTAACTGGGGAGTATGTATAATCCTCTTGTAGCTCAGTTCAAATACAAAGCATGGTTCCTGCTAGGCTATAGTTAGTCATCAGGTACACAAAAAGACCAAATTAAAAGACAACATTCAACAAACAAGGAAGGGTATGACTTTAATCAAGCCATGAGGTTAGGAGCTCACCATGTTCAACTGATAACTTTCCTACCTTGGCCACACTTCTGGTTCCTTGTCTATAACTCATGGAGGTCTACTCTAAAGAACTGTTCCTTCCTGTTTTGAGCCCCTCTGGCTCATGTCTACTCTGGGCTTTTACTTCTTCCTGGCTGGACTCACCTTTCTGGCTAAGCAACTTAGTCTTAGAACTCTCTTAAGTTGACCCTAGGAAGTGTACTTAAAGAGGAACCAGTGTATCCCATACACTCCATCATACTGATCATAAGATAACAATATCATTTATATAATGTTTCCAAGATATTATAAAGTTAGCAGTGATAAATAAATTAACAAAGGACAAGACAAAAGTAGTACCCAGTTCTGTACCTGAAATTTACATGTAAAATTGATTTTGGAATAGATAAAGAAATCTTCTTTAATGCTATGGTGGCCAAAGAAAGTAAAAACTCCATGATCCCTTCAAGCGGTCTGACACAAGCATTCTAGACTCCCTGAAGAACTCTTAAGTCTGTATCCTGAGGTATGAAGGTACAGATCTCACATCCAAACTAGTAACCATTAATTAAGCATGTGACATATCTGAAAAATCCTGCAACAAAACCAAAATATTGTCCTTCATACAAGATGGAATATTTAACACAAATAAATTGCAAAAATGTATCAAGGCATGCTGTATGCTCACCAGCTCCAATAAGGAACAATTGCTGGAAGTGATCATATAAATCACAGGGATTTTAGAATATGTGGAATTCAGAAACTCATATCTCTTCCAGATCACAACAAAACAAAAATAAACATAACACTATTACCTGCTGCAGAAGTTACCATGACAATTTCTTGTTTAATCTCTTCTGTTGGATTTCTATCAAAGTTCATATAACTCAATGTGTCAGATAATTGCCTCTCAACACTGCCTCATAATTAGATCTATTTAAAACTCCCACCACTCCTTCTTTAGCAACTTTCTTGATAAGCAAAGACTCTTCATTCTTTAGTTGGTCCAAAGCTTGCTGTACCTCTTTAGGGGGCCCTTGCACTGAAAAATAGCCTGTGCTGTTGTAGACACGTCTATTGGACACACGCAGGTCCATTTTAAAGGGCGCATGCAAAAAAGGCCTTTTTTGAGGGCCGAAAATGGATGTGTGGCAAAATAAAAATTGGCGTACGTCCATTTTGGGTCTGAGACCTTAAGTTGAGGCATATTTTCAAAGCACTTAGCCTTCCAAAGTTCCATAGAAACTTACTACCACCCATTGACCCAACAGTAAGATCTCATGTGTTAACCGGGTGGTAATGGCCTATGCGCATACAATACCAATTACTGCCTGCTTAGCACCATGCGCAGGAAAATTTCCTGCGCACTTAGTGAATGCGCATAAAAAATGAAATTACCGTCCGGGCCATGCGATAGCTGGGCAGTAGTTCAAAATTGATGCACTTAGGACACACGAATGTGCTTATGCAGCTTAGTAAAAGGGTCCCTAGATAAATTAATTGATTTCTGTAATAGATGAATATCAAATTTTAAACCATTTTTAATACCAAATATTAACAGTTTAATTAAAACCCATCTAGTCAAGAATATTATCAAGGAGAAGACAGAAGCTTTACAAATGTTATGATCTATTAAGAAGCAACATAATTTTTCTATGTTATGCTATATTATGTTGAAAAGGATTATTGACTGGCAATGTGGTTGTGATCGAAACAAAGGGTTGTTGCGATAAGAACAGAGATGGATTTGAAAATTACTTTCAATAGAACCTTCATTGATTGGAAAGCATTCTATTAGAATTTACATCCCTTTGGCTGGCTTGAGATGGTGAGTTTGGTTTGATCTTTTTGTAATTTTGGAATGTATAACTATCAGGCTTATTTTCGAAAGAGAAGGGTGCCCATCTTTCGACACAAATCGACCAAGCTACAGAAATGTGCCCTAAATGACCAGATGACCACCGGAGAAAATCGGGGATGACCTCCCCTTACTCCCCCAGTGGTCACTAACCCCCTTCCACCCTAATAAAGAAAGAAAGAAAGAAAGAAAGAAAGAAAGAAAGAAAGAAAGAAAGAAATATTTTTCCAGCCTCTATGCCAGCCTCAAATATCATACCCAGCTCTATCACAGCAGTATGCAGGCCCCTGGAGCAGTTTTAGTGGGTACTGCAGTGCACTTCAGGCGGGCGGACCCAGGCCCACCCCCCTACCTGTTATACTTGTGATGGTAAATATGAGTCCTCCAAAACCCACCACAAACCCACTGAACTCACATCTAGGTGCCCCCCTTCATTTCTAAGGGCTATGGTAGTGGTGTACAGTTGTGGGGAGTGGGTTTTTGGGGGGGGGGGTTGGGTGGCTCAGCACACAAGGTAAGGGAGATATGCACCTGGGAGATTTTTCTGAAGTCCACTGCAGTGCCCCCTAGGGTGCCTGATTGGTGCCCTGGCATGTCAGGGGGACCAGTACAGTATGAATGCTGGCTCCTCCCATGACCAAATGGCTTGGATTTGGTCGATTCTGAGATGCGTGTCCTCGGTTTCCATTATTGGTGAAAACCGGGGACGACCATCTCTAAGGTCGACCTAAATGTTGAGATTTGGGCGTCCCTGACCATATTATCGAAACAAAAGATGGCCGTCCATCTTGTTTCAATAATACGGGTTTCCCTGCCCCTTCGCGGGGATGTCCTGCGAGGACGTCCTCAGGAAAACATGGGTGCGCCGTTCGATTATGCCCCTCCACGTAGAATTGCCTTTCATGCACATTGAACATTTTCTGTTAAAACTGAAATATCAGCCCTTGAAGGAGGTTTTTATTTTATTTTATTTTTTGAACCACTAACTAAAACTCATATCCCTATACTTTTGTATTAAAGAATGTTTATCTCTGTGGTCCTTTTCCTTAGATAGGGACTTTTGAAAATTTGTGGCCCTGTTTACTAAGGTGCGTTAGCATTTTTAACGTGCCTACAATTAGCGTGCGCGCTAACCGTGTAGGCGCCTATAGAGATATTGTAGGCACGTACACTGTTAACACCAATACATGGTTAACGTGCATTAAAAATGCTAACACACTTATAATGCGGCTTAGTAAACAGGGCCCTTGGTTTGATTTTAGTGGGAGTTATTTTTTTGGCAAAATGTTTATTTTTTAATAAAGTTTATAAAATTACCCTCGAGTCAGTTTTCACTTACATTGACATAGAAACAATACTGCTACTGCCACTCTCTTTCTCTCTCTCTCTCTCTCTCTCTCTGGGTGTATTCTTCTTTTTGTTATGTTTGATTTCAGCAAAATAATTCTCTGCAGCCAACACCTTTGTCTTAGCTTCTCCCTCTGAATACAGGAAGGAAAGTGGTGCTCAATTTTTCTTACTAAGCTGCTGACATGATCAGCCATGAAATCTGGGAGAAGGGATACAGGGATAGGTTTTTTTGGCTGCTTGTCAAAATGTTTCAAGATTGGGAAAATGACAAATGTTTTTGCTTTTTAAGTTTCCCAAAGCTTTTTCACTGTGTTTAGTCCTGTAGACCATAAATTTTATGAATGAAGATTGATCTCATTCCAGCTCCACAGGCATTTATTTGATCTAAAGGTACTTGAATCAAGAATGGCTTCATCTGTCATGTTTCACTATTGATTCTAAAACAAATGCATATGTCTGTCAATTATCTTTTGATGGTCTTGAAATCACAAGCCTATTGGACAAATCATCTGAAAGAGAAGAAATTAATAAAGGAACACATCTGGTTACCTTCATCTTCCTCTACAGATGAGTATACGTCAACTTTTTAATGCATCATGTTCATCAAATCTTATCACTTTTTTATCAATTTTATTAATTTCACTAGAAATGAGAGGAAAAGCCTCAACTGACTCCTTGGCTATACAGCCGATCACTTCCAGGAGTTCATGCAATCATCTTTGGCTGAAAAACCTCTCAAAGACTCTAATTAAATTGAAATATAATCTCCATATAAGCATTTTACTTGCTTTTTTGGCTTTTGAGATGTATTGACTCTTCATCTCTCTAAGTATCTCTATTCCACTCATATATATAGGTTGACATTAGACGCTCTTAGGGGTATGCTTACTAAGATGCGTTAACGTTTTTAATGCGCCTGTAAATTTAAGGCATGTTAAATGCTAATGTGCCTATACATTTCTATGGGCGCGTTAGCTTTTAATGCGAGTAAACCATTTACGCGCATTAAAAACGCTAACGCACCCATAGCACCGCTTAGTAAACTCAGCCCTTAGTGACAAATAGCCTATCATAGCCGGCTCTTTAAATCCGGCTTTAGGCTAGATAAACAGACCTGCATCTAAATTAGATGCCTGAAATGCCATATATCAGAAAAATTCTCAATAAAAATGGCACTTTTTTCTCGTGACTGGATATTTTTCTGGTTTACCTTAAACTGGCCACAAAATCAGTCAACTCAGGATGCAAAAGATGCACTTCAATTGTTGGTCTAAATAAACCCTCCAATAAATTTTCAGTTTTATTAATTTTGGCTTTTAAGATATTTGTTCTCTGTCTGAACACCGAAGACCATTAGGGACCTCATTGATATATCAGAGAAATTAGAAAGTGCAGAGGCCCATAGATAGGAAGACTGTGCCAGTAAGAAGTGAGGTAGCCACTACTAATGCAACAGTGAAAATAATATGAAAATAAGAGATAGGAGCAGAAGTAGCTGTCATCCAGTTAAGTTCAAGCATGAAAGAGAAATAAGCAGCTAGATATGGTGGCTTAAAATCCTTCTACTTCTCTAAGACCATTAGTGCGGCACTAACTGTCTTGGAGGGGCATTTTCGAAAGAAACGTCCAAGTCGAGATTTGGATGTCTTTGTAAAACATCCAAATCTGGGGGCGGGGAAAACCGTATTTTTCAAAAAAAGATGGACGTCCTTCTTTTATTTCGAAAATACTAAGGATGTCCTTGGATTTGGGTGTCCTTAGAAATGGACTTCCTTAGACATGACGTCTTTGACTTTTGGCGATTTTCGAAACCAAAGACGTCCATGTCAAAAACATCCAAATGCAAGCCATTTGGATGTGGGAGGAGCCAGCATTTGTAGTGCACTAGTCCCCCTGACATGCCAGGACACCAACCGGGCATCCTAGGGGGCACTGCAGTGGATTTCATAAATTGAACCCAGGTACATAGCTCCCTTACCGTGTGTGCTGAGCTCCCCAACCCCCCCCCCCAAAAAAAAACCCCAACTGTACACCACTACCATAACCCTTACGGGTGAAGGGGGGCAACTAGATATTTTTAAAGATGTTTTTTAAGGTTGGGAGGGGGTTAGTGACCACTGGGGGAGTAACGGGAGGTCATCCCCGATTCCCTCCGGTGGTCATCTGGTCATTTTGGGCACCTTTTTGTGCCTTATTCATAAAAAAAACACATCTGGGTGAAAACATTCAAGTTTTACTTTAGGACGTCCCTGCTTTTTTTGATTATGGCTCAAAGACGTCCAAGTCTTAGGCACACCCAAGTCCCGCCTTCACTATGCCTCCGGCACGCTCCCTTGAAATTTGGACGCCCTTGCGACGGACTGCAGTTGGAGACATCCAAAATCGGGTTTTGATTATACCGATTTGGACGTCTCTGGGAGATGGACATCCACGTTCCAAATTATGTCGAAAGATGGACGTCCATCTCTTTCGAAAATGAGCCTGTTGGTATCATCTGGTATTTAGCCCTCATTTGAGTGTACCCCTGTCCCCAAAGACACATTCAGTACCTTCACTCTAAGCCCTGTCCACCTCTTATAGACCTGCAGATCCATATTCTCACTCCCAAAGACTGCCAATCTTCTCTGCAGTCATCCTTGTGTCTACGTTTCCAACTCCTGTTGTCTACTGTCTGTTGTCTCCAGTTTAATAATTACCCCCTTCCTAATTTTGTTAATTAGACTCACTGCTGCTCCAAAACCAGGCCACTTAGTGGGATAATGGTGCCAGCAGCCAAAGAAGATAATAACTGTCATTTAGAACACAATTTGAACCTTCCTACTGTCTTTTTGTAATGTTATTTGACTAAGTTGCTACCTGTAGAAAAGGTTTCAGTTTAAAACTATAGGGAAAGGGTTGTACACTATGGAAACTAGTTAATAACGCTTGTTTCTCTCTCTCCCCCCCCCCCCCCCCAAGACTGAACTAGGCCTTGCTGTGCCTACTAGAGCTTTCTATTAATGCTGTGGCACAAAGTTAAAGTTTTAAAACAATGAGGAAAAGGATATGGAGACTAGTTGATAAAGTTTGCTTCTTCTTTTTTTTCTTTTTAATTCTGCTTATCAATGACCTACAAATCCTCCTTTAAAACCCTAATCTTTAAGTTCCCAAAGCACCGAGCAAAATAATGTTCACTTACCAGAGAAATGTCCTCTTCTCTCAGAACATCTCAATGCTACTGACATGAATTAGGTGTTAATGAAGGTGTGAGGAAGTAGAATGTTTGCAAAGGTTATTGAGGGCAATCTGATTACTGAGTTAGCTTGAACTTTCTGCCACAGCCTACAACATTAAGGGGCAGATGCACTAAAGCTAAATGAGCCTTTAATGACTCTCCAACGAGGAAAATTTGATCCGTTGCATGCATCAAAGGGCTTTTACCGAGGAAGCCAGCAGCTAACGAAAACGGAATGGAGATGAGCAATTAGTGTGAAAACCCCATTGAAACGACATGCACTAACCTTTTCCGATTGCCTTTACGCAGGAAAAAGGCAGGAAAACTAACGACAGGTCTGGACCACTCGTTAGGACAGCTCTGTGCCAGGAAAAATCATTAAGAGAAAAAATAAACAAACTTTGAGCCAATCCCAGCGCATTAGCAGAGCTAAAAGCGCTGTGATTGGTCCAAAGGACGTCAGAAAAACATAAATAAATAAAAATTTTAAAAAAGGGTCGGGAGGGGGCAAGGGCGCTCATCAGGAGCGTCCTGTACGGACGGCCTTGCCCCCCCCCCCGCTGCTCCCCACTTTCCGCCGCTCCCCCCACCCCGAAAAAGCAAAATTCGAGCAGCCCCTGCCCCCCGCCCTTCCTCACTACTCTCTCACCTCAGCTCCGCCTCCCGACATCCTCCGTCCTGTGCCCCGCCCCCTTTTGGGGTCGTCGCCGCCATTCCCCTCCTCCATCGGGCCCCCTCCCTCTTACCGGGCCCGTGCAGCGCCTCTCTCCTCTGTCCGAAAGCGCTGCAAGGGCAAGAAGAAAGCCTGATGCCTGCCTTCGCCCAGCTTCGATGGCGCGTCTTTCTCCTGCTGGGCCCGCCCCTGTCTGACGTCAGTAACCTACGTAGGTAACCGACGTCACACAGGGGCGGGCCCAGCAGGAGAAAGATGCGCCATCGAAGCTGGGCGAAGGCAGGCATCAGGCTTTCTTCTTGCCCGTGCAGCGCCTTCGGACAGAGGAGAGAGGCGCTGCACGGGCCCGGTAAGAGGGAGGGGGCCCGATGGAGGAGGGGAATGGCGGCGACGACCCCAAAAGGGGGCGGGGCACAGGACGGAGGATGTCGGGAGGCGGAGCTGAGGTGAGAGAGTAGTGAGGAAGGGAGGGGAGCAGGGGCTGCTCGAATTTTGCTTTTTCGGGGTGGGGGGAGCGGCGGAAAGTGGGGAGCAGGGCTGCTTGAATTTTGCTTTTTCGGGGTGGGGGGAGCGGCGGAAAGTGGGGAGCAGCGGGGGGGGGGGGGGCAAGGCCGTCTGTACAGGACGCTCCTGATGAGCGCCCTTGCCCCCTCCCGACCCGTTTTTTTTTCTTTTTGTTTTGATTTGGGAGCCATGTGCTTGTGATTTGACTGTGTTTTGACTGTTTGTGGCATGCGCAGAGCAGCTAACATAACGCTTGGCTGCTCTGCGCATGATTTGGGGGCCGATTAACGATGTGTATTGTGATTCTTTGATACATTGTACGTTTCTATACCGATCTGAGCATGTGTGACTTTTTTTTTTGGTGCATTCTTCGTTTTTTAAAAATCGTTAGGGCCTTTAACGATTTTGATTTTTTTACGTTTGCTTAATGCATCTACCCCTAATAGACACAGCAGGACCTAGTTTAGTCTTCAATTTCAGGACACAAAGACAAACATGGTTTAATGGGACAGATTCAGCATGGGTTCAGCCAAGTGAAGTCTTGCCTTACCAATTTGCTTCATTTCTTTGAAGGTGTGAATAAATATATAGATAAAGGTGATCTGGTTAATGCAGTATATCTAGATTTTCAGAAAGCTTTTGATAAAGTTACTCATAAATGACTCCTGAGAAAATTAAAGAGTCATGGGATAGGAGACAAGGTTCTGGTGTGGATTAGGAATTGGTTATTGGACAGAAAACAGAGGGTAGGTTTAAATGGTGATTTTTCTCAATGGAGGATGGTGGAGTGTCGCAGGGATCAGTACTGGGACTGGTGCCATTTAACGTATTTATAAATGATATGGAAATCAGAATGATGAGTGAGGTGATTAAATTTGCAGATGACACAAAATTATTCAAGGTTGTTAAAACATGTGCGGACTGTGAAATATTGCAGGAAGACCTTAGAAAACTGGAAGACTGGGCATCCAAATAGCAGATGAGATTTAATGTGGACAAATGCAAGGTGATGCATATTGGAAAGAATAATCCAAATCTTAGTTACCTGATGTTAGGGTCTACCTTGGGGGGTCAGCACTCAAGAAATATAGGTGTCATTGTGGATAATACGCTGAAATCTTTTGCTCAGTGTGCGGCTGTGGCCAAAAAAGCAAACAGGAGGCTAGGAATTATTAGGAAGCGGAGAGTGAATAAGACTGAAAATACTATAATGCCTCTGTATCGCTCCATGATATGACTGCACCTTGAGTATTGCATTCAGTTCTGGTAGCCGAATGTCAAAAAGATAAAGCAGAATTAGAAAAGGTTCAAAGAAGAGTGACTAAGATGATAAAGGGGATGGAACTTCTCCTGTATGAGTAAAGGCTAAAGAGGTTAGGGCTCTTCAGCTTAGAAAAGAGATGGCTGAGGAGAAATGTGATTGAGGTCTACAAAATTCTGAGTGGTGTAGAACGAGTAGAAGTAAATCAATTTTTTACTCGTCCCAAAAGTACAAAGATTATGGGACACTCAAGGAAGTTACATAGAAATATTTTTAAAACAAATAGGAGGAAATATTTTTTTACTCAATGAATAGTTAAGCTTTGGAACTCTTTGCCAGAGGATGTGGTAACAGCGGTTAGAGTTTCTGGGTTAAAAAAAAGGTTTGGACAAGTTCCTGGAGGAAAAGCCCATAGTCTGTTATAGAGATAGACATGGGGAAGCAACTGCTTGCCCTTGGATTTGTAGCATGGAATGTTGCTACTATTTTTGAGTTCCTGCCAGGTATTTGTGATCTGGCTTGGCTACTGTTGGAAACAGGATACTGGGCTAGATGGACCATTGGTCTGACCCAGTATGGCTACTCTTATGTTCATAAGCCCAGATTGAGGCAGGTAGAAGAGGCAAAACTCTAGGACCTATCAAAATTTGGCACTAGAGGCAGCATATGTTGCCCATGTCAAAATCTAGGCCTTGGTATTCTCGTAGGGGCCTTTTCAAAAAGGCCTTGCCATGCACCAATTTGGAGCTACCACAGGAACCTTTACCATCACCTAAATAGATGGCAGTAAGGTTTCCCCCAGAAATGGCTGTGCACCAATCCCTGTGATTAGCACATGGCTATTTACTTTAAAAAAAACCCCACAGCCCTCTATCTGCTGCATTAAAAGGGGGCTTCACCACACATCAAGAACACAAGACAACACTACCGCAAATCTCCTTTTACTGCAGCTTGGTAAAAGGGGCACAATGCTGTCCCTTCATATGATTAAATGATCCTGGGTAAAGTTTTATATATATGCTGTATATAGTTGTAATTAGATCCACATGAAGTGGCTGAACCAAAAATTAGAACCACCATAAAATCAAGACTTATAAAGTTTACATGTAGGACCACAACATTGTCAAGAAAAACAAGTTAGCATTTCACCACTAGAGAGCGGGTTCACTTTAAGAAATTCTATCAATAAATGCTGAAAGTGCAAATTAAGTAATCCAAGTAAAAATTAAAATGAATAAACTATAGTCCATGCAAATTTGTTGTTATATGCAAACCATTTTGTACCCTTTGCTGAAAGACAAGCAAATGTTTCCATTTGTTTTTGGGCACTTGCTAGTCTTGCATATCAGTCATCTTTTATACCTTCTAATTTAGTGCTTCTTTTACCAAACCGCACTAACAATTCTTGCGCGGCAATACCCATGAAGCCCATTTAAAGTGAATGGGCTTTGTCGGCATTGCTGTGCCGGGAATCGCTAGCATGGTTTGGTAAAAGATGCCTTTAGTGAGACATTTTAAGTTTGTTTTATTTTAGTCTATTACACAAATCTGAATTCAGTGGATTTACAGTCACTCCAAACTTGTTTAGAACTGGCGGCAGGGTTGGTTAAAAGATCATCAAGTTTTGAATCCTGAAAAGACAGTAGCCAGTTGGGTTACTGGGTCATTTTTTCCACCAACTATTACTCTTTTCTTGTTTGGCAGGCACATTTTGTTTGATATTTATCGCTATTTAATCGGTCAGAACAGATGCTGACCAGCTATCCTCCACTGAATATCCTCTGTTAGCGGCTGGCAGATAACTGGTTATATCACGTGATATAACCAGCTATCCACTGATTTTAAAACCAGGTTTGGTGGTCATATTTGTCCATGTCAAACCCTGGTAAATCTTTGGGCAGTTTAAAGATAAAAGGCTATCCAGCTTATTTTCAAAGGAGATCGCCGGCATTCTTCCGACACAAATCGGGAGATGGCCAGCGATCTCCTGAACCCGGCCAAATCGGTATAATCGAAAGCCAATTTTGGCCAGCGCCAACTGCTTTCCATCACGGAGCCGGCCAAACTTCAAGGGGGCGTGTCGGTAGGGTAGCGAAGGCGGGACAGGGGCGGGACGGGGCATGGTACGAGATGGCCGGCTTCGCCCGATAATGGAAAAAAGAAAGCCGGCCTTGATGAGCATTTTCTCCTGGCCCCTTTTTTTTCAGGACCAAGCTTCAAAAAGGTGCCCCAACTGACCAGATGACCACCGGGGGTAATCAGGGATCACCTCCCCTTACTCTCCCAGTGGTCACCAAACCCCTCCCACCCAAAAAAAAATATATATTTTTTTTGACAGCCTCTATACCAGCCTCAAAAGTCGTACCCAGCTCCCTGACAGCAGTACGCAGGTCCATGGAGCAGTTTTTTGTGGGTGCAGTGCACTTCATGCAGGTGGACCCAGGCCCATCCCCCCTACCTGTTACATTTGTGGTAGTAAATGGGAGCCCTCCAACCCCCCACCCCAAAACCCACTGTACCCACATGTAGGTGCCCCCCTTCACCCATAAGGGCTATGGTAGTGGTGTAGAGTTGTGGGGAGTGGGTTTTGGGGGGCTCAGCACCCAAGGTAAGGGAGCTATGCACCTGGGAGCTATTTTTGAATCCACTGCAGTGCCCCCTAGGGTGCCCGGTTGGTGTCCTGGCATGTCAGGGAGACCAGTGCACTACAAATGCTGTCTCCTTCCACGACCAAATGCCTTGGATTTGGCCGGGTCTGAGATCGCCTGCATTAGTTTCCATTATCGGCGAAAACCAATGGCCAACTCAAACCCAGCCATCTCTGACATTTGGCTGGCCCGAACTGTATTATTGAAACGAAAGATGGCCGGCCATCTTTTTCGATAATACTCTTCGGGACTGCTCTTTGCGGCGCCAGCCAAATAGATGGCCGGCCATCTATTTGGCCGGCGCCATTCGATTATGCCCCTCCATATCTTTCAACATAGCCGGTTATCTTCAAACTGGCCGAAAAAACCATGAATATTCATTGACTGTCACTGGAAATGGCCCGCTATTGAATATCCAGATTCAGCGTGGACTGTGGGAGACAACCTGGCTATCTCCTGCATCTGAATATCAGAGTCATTGTTCTCATTCTATCTTTCCGTTATCTTGGAATAATTCTGGTTTGTCTTTTGGTCTTCAAATTTCTCAGGTTGTTAAAATAGTTTTTTTTTTTCCTATGTAAGTTCAATTCGTAACCTATGGATTTTGATGTACTCTGCTCCCTGTTTCATGCCTTCTTTCATTCCAGATACAATTATTGCAATATTATCTATTCAGGGATTACTATTTTAAGAGATTGAAAATTTTACAAAACACTGCAGCACATATATTCTGTCGAGCATCCCAGTATTATCATGCCTCATCTCTTCTTCTACAGCTTTATTGGTTATCCATTGATTTCAGGGTTCCACTTAAAATTCTAACTTTAACCCATGAGATTCTTCACAGTAGTTTTCCTGCTTACTTTGCTTCCCTGGTGATTCCTTATTCTTCCGCTCATACTTAGATTCACTAAAAAGATAATAGGTTAGTTATTCCACACTCTTCTAAAGCTAGATGAAAATCCACTATATCTAGTGCTTTTTATTTTACTTCACCAGAATTATGGAATTCATTACCGCAGCACCTTCGGCTTCAAATATCTTATATGTCCTTTTGTGCTTTATTAAAAACTCACCTTTTTCGGCAGACTTTTCTGGTGAAGGCTTGGGTTGGTTCTGCAGTAGGAGTTTAGGGATGGTAGATGGTAGTTCTGTGAATTATTGTTTTTATTTGGATTCTGTTATGAGGTTTTTTGTTTTATGTATGTACGCTTTTGAATATCATTCTTGTGTGACTGATATAGAGTTTGAATGGTTAAGGTAGTTAGGGGCCCTTTTACTAAGCCCTGTAAGCGTCTACATGTGCTCACGCACCAAAATGGAGTTACTTCCTGACTACCATGTGGCTCTTGTGGTAATTCCATTTTTGGCGCTCGTCTGATAAGCGCAGCTGAAAAATAATTTTTGGGTGCACGTATCGGACATGCGCCAAGTAGCATTTGACACGCATAGATCATTACCATCTGGTTGCTGCGTGAGACTTTACCACAAAGGGTCGTGAGTTCAAATCCTTTCAGTGTATAAATGTCTGTGCAGGAGGTAATGATGTTGTGCAGGAGGTAATGGTGCTGGGGCCACTTGATAACAGTGATCATAATACAATCGGATTTGATATTAGCTTTGAAGTAAATATACTTAGGAAATCAAATACGTTAGCGTTTAACTTTAAGAAAGGAGACTATGATAAAATGAGAAAATGGTGAAAAAAAAACTTTGAAGATCGGCTGCGAGGGTCAAAAATTGCATCAGGCATGGATGCTGTTCAAAAACACCATCCTGGAACCCAGGCCAAATATATTACGCGTATTAAAAAAGGAGGACGGAAGACCAAATGACAGTCCTTGTGGTTAAAAAGTGAGGTGAAGGAAGAGCTAAAAGAAAATCCTTCCGAAAACGGAAGAAGGAACCGACTGAAAATAATAAGAAACAGCATAAGGAATGTCAAGTCAAATGCAAAGCGCTGATAAAGAAGGTTAAGAGGGACTTCGAAAAAAATATTGCGTTGGAGGCAAAAACACATAGTAAATTTTTTTTTTAGGTACATTAAAAGCAGGAAGCCAGCAAAAGAATCGGTTGGACCACTAGATGACTGAGGAGTAAAAGGGGCGATCAGGGAAGACAAAGCCTTAGCGGAGAGATTAAATGAATTATTTGCTTCGGTCTTCACCGAGGAAGATTTGGGCGGGATACCGGTACCAGAAATGGTATTCGAAGCTGACGAGTTGGAGAAACTTAATGAATTCTCTGTAAACCTGGAGGATGTAATGGGGAAGTCCTACAAACTAAAGAGTAGCAAATCTCCTGGACCAGATGGTATTCATCCCAGAGTACTGATAGAACTGAAAAATGAGCTTGCGGAGTTATTGTTAGTAATATGCAATTTATCCTTAAAATCAAGCGTGGTACCAGAAGATTGGAGGGTGGCCAATGTAACGCTGATTTTTAAAAAAGGTTCCAGAGGAGATCCGGGAAATTATAGACCGGTGAGTTTGACATCGCTGCCAGACAAAAATGGTACAGACTAATAAAGAACAAAATTACAGAGCATATTCAAAAGCATGGATTAATGAGACAAAGTCAACATGGATTTAGTGAAGAGAAATCTTGCCTCACCAATCTATTACATTTCTTTGAAGGGGTGAACAAACATGCGGATAAAGGTGAGCCGGTCGATATTATGTATCTGGATTTTCAGAAGGCGTTTGACAAAGTACCTCATGAAAGACTCCAGAGGAAATTGGAGAGTCATGGGATAGGAGGTAGTGTTTTATTGTGGATTAAAAACTGGTTAAAAGATAGAAAACAGAGAGTAGGGTTAAATGGTCAGTATTCTCAATGGAGAAGGGTAGTAAGTGGGGTTCTCTAGGCGTCTGTGCTGGGACAGTTGTTTTTTAACATATTTATAAATGCCCTGGAGATAGGAGTAACTAGTGAGGTAATTAAATTTGCTGATGACATAAAATTATTCAAAGTCATTAAATCGCGGGAGGATTCTGAAAAATTACAAGAGGACCTTACGAGACTGGGAGACTGGGCGTCTAAATGGCAGATGACGTTTAATGAGAGCAAGTGCAAAGTGATGCGTGTGGGAAAGAGGAACCCGAATTATAGCTATGTCATGCAAGGTTCCATGTTAGGAGTCACGGACCAAGAAAGGGATCTAGGTGTCGTTGTTGATGATACGTTGAAACCTTCTGCTCAGTGTGCTGCTGCGGCTAAGAAAGTAAATAGAATGTTAGGTATTATTAGGAAAGGAATGGAAAATAAAAATGAGGATGTAATAATGCCTTTGTATCACTCCATGGTGCAACCGCACCTCGAATATTGTGTTCAATTCTGGTCGCCACATCTCAAAAAAGATATAGTGGAATTAGAAAAGGTACAGAGAAGGGTGACGAAAATGATAAAGGGGATGGAACAACTTCCCTATGAGGAAAGGCTAAAGCGGTTAGGGCTCCTCAGCTTAGAGAAAAGGCAGCTCAGGGGAGATATGATAGAGGTCTATAAAATAACGAGTGGAGTTGAATGGGTAGATGTGAAGTGTCTGTTTATGCTTTCCAAAAATACTAGGACTAGGGGGCATGCGATGAAGCTACAATGTAGTAAATTTAAAACAAATCGGAGAAAGGTTTTCTTCACTCAACTTGTAATTAAACTCTGGAATTCATTGTCAGAGAATGTGATAAAGGTGGTTAGCTTAGAAAGTTTAAAAAAGGTTTGGGTGGCTTCCTAATGGAAAAGTCCATACACCATTATTACATGGACTTGGGGAAAATCCACTACTTCTGGGATAAGCAGTATAGAATGTTTTGTACTTTTTGGGATCTTGCCAGGTATTTGGGACCTGGATTGGTCACTGTTGGAAATAGGATACTGGGCTTGATGGACCTTTGGTCTTTTCCAGTACGGCAATACTTATGTACTTATGTACTAGGCCAATGACTGGCAGTAAGGTCACAGACCCAAAATAGATGCGCAGCAATTTTGATTTTGCCGAAAGGCCATTTTCGGCAAAAAATTTAAAAACGCCTTTTTTACAGACATGCTGAAAAATGGATCGGCACATGCCCAAAACCTACGCCTATGCTACTGCAAGCCATTTTTCAGCGCACCTTAGGAAAGAACTAAGGGGTCCTTTTACTATCTACAATTGGCATTTTTCTTGATTTTTATTTATTTTGCTTGCAACAAAAGCAGTATAGCAAATTAATGATAAATGATAAATATAATCATTTTGTTGTATGTGCATGAGTGATATTATTTTCCCTATTGATTCCTAAGCTGGAGTAAATATATGTTTTAAAGAATATACCAATGAAATGATGTGTGGACAATCATCTAGGCTTCTTGCCCTTAGGTCATGCTGACATAATTTATTTCTTTGGATTTAGCTGATGCCTTTTCAGTGGTAGTGTAGCTTTGCCCCACTCACACCTGTGGATGATGTTATGTAGGAGCAGGATTCCGGGAAGTCAGATGTTAGCAGTCGTGGCAACTTCTCTGAAACCAGCACACAGGAATGAAGAGCAAGCAACAAAAACTAACCACGTCACCTACTCTCAAAGGATAGGTGAGGAAAATAATCTAATTGTAGGGATTTTACCTGATTTTGGAATAGACACGCTAGATTCTTTCTCAATTAAATGATAAAACTTTTAATAGTAATACACTTCACTTCATATAACAGGAAATAAACAGTTATACCCTACTAGTTGTATGGTTTGTACCAATGACTAACAACCTGGTTACTACTCAGTGCTTAACAATACACAGAATAACATTGTAAACCTTCAAATTATTAATACCCACATTTACTTTTGTTTGTTTTTTTTCCCACAGTCTCAAGCTCATCCCTGAACCTCTGTCAGATAAGTATTTTATCCGAGCTCTATGCTTTCCTATATTCTCACTTAATAAGTCATTTTGTTTCTTATACTTGGCATGTGTCTCTTGTTTTATTTTTTCCGTAAAGAATTTGATTCTTTGTTTCAACTTTTTGTTTTTCAGGTATTCAGCTGTTCCTGGATCTTCATATCTGAACCCAAGGAACCCGGTAAGTATTTAGTACTTGCTCCTCTCTTTTACACTCCCCACCCCACTTTAGTCTCTGTTATCTTTGGTGTCTCCACGTTACTTAGCTGTGATGGTATTTGCAGCGCAGTAGACTTTCTTGCATGGGGGCCCTTAGATGAACTGAGTTTGCACCGGTACTCCTTGGCGGTTCTTCTCTTCTTCCTACACCTCTCTAATAATAAAATCAAACTAGGAAGCAAAACCCTGCCTTCCTTTCACTCTTCAGGAATCTTAACTGAGGGACTTTAGGGATATTACATTACTGTGGCCAGATAAATAACTTAAACAAAACTAAATAAAGCATTTCTAACTTACAAATCTAATTCTCACTGAATGTCCCTATTCTGGTAAAGCTGGAGGAAGTGTTTACCTCGACTTCGCAATCTATTCAATCAGAAACAGTCGGTCTTGCAACATTCCCTTCCTCAATTACTCACCCAGTCACTATAAACCCCACTTTCCACTCACAATCAGGATTTGTAGCTGTTTTTACGTTAAAACCCACTCTCTCCCTTTACCCAAAATCATCCCCAACTCTATTCCCCTCTCACTCCAGGCACACTCTCTTAATTTTCATATCCCTCACTCACAATGACATCACTTAGTCACACCCACCTTCAAACCACCCCTAAACTAGTTCCCATTCATTTACTTTCACCCCAACACCTTTCAAAATAATTTTAACACCATTCCCTCACTCTCTTGCACAGAGCATGCCAAAAACACAACCTTTCTCCTGCAGTGCTGCAGCCTCTCTCCTGTCTCTCCCTTATCCCTCCCACTCACTTCCTAAATTCAATTACTGAGTAAAATTCCCTTTTCCTAATCAACCCTTACCAGCTCCAACCACACACATCCACTCCTCACCACAGCTCAACTCCTTCTGGCCACTCTCAAAAATACATATACTCTCTTCATCTGTTTCTGCCCAACTTTCAACTGACCAGCAAGCTGTCGCCAAGGCAACCAGGTCTCAGCTTGCTCAGCTGTTGTTCCAGAGTGATGTCACTATAGAACTCTTTTTTCTTTTCCCTCTGGAGGAGCCCAGTTAAGATTATTTTAACCCCTAGGTTACAGTAGCTCAAGGTGAGTTATATTCAGGTATGGTAGGTATTTCCCTATCCTCAAAGAGCATGTGATCTATATTTTGTACCTGAGTTAAGGGAGAGGTAGTGATTTGCCGCAATCACAAGAAACCACTCAGCTATTCCTGTCTTCACTTGGCAGAGGCTAGCTCAATGTGGCTTTTCTTTTCTTCTTTTATAGAAAATTGACATAACCAGAGTGACTTTCACACCTGTCTGAAAGATATAACTAGGCTCAGGCTCAGGGAAATTAAACAGCTAATGCTTTCCAAAACTTAGAGCAGGTTGAGCCCAAAATGCCTCATCAAATACCCATTTTTATTCTATTTGCCTCTATTTGGGCTCCTGAACAAGTTCTGTTACAGCTTTGAAAAGCAAATATTTTAATTTGCTGCCTGTCTGAATAACTATTCACCTTCTTATCCTTTCTAGCCTCAGTAGATGAATCAACCCTTATATTTTCAACAAGAAGAACTAAAATTTATTTTGAGATGTCAATCCTTAATTGGATGCTTTGGCTCATATACATAAACTTAACAGAGAAGTAAACACCAAACTCTCCCTGTATTCAGCAGAAATTTGACATTTCAGAAATTTTTCATCCTCATTACGAATTACAAAGCCTTGTTTCATAAATTTATCAAACCAATCCAGAAATTCTGCTCTCCGCTGCACATGGATAGTTTTTTTTTTTTGGGGGGGGGGGGGGGGAACGGAGGGGTATGTTTTGTAATTTCTGGTTCTGAAGACTGACAAACCCATATCAATTATGCTCAGTAAATAAGAAAGAAAGACCAGCTTAGTATGGCACAAATCTACATCATCCCCACCCCAGAATCTGTTGTCACAAAATGGTAAGGAAAAAAAAAAACCTCTAGCCTAGTGCACAGGAACAATTCACTCCCTCAGCTGAGCTGGGATGATGTCAGCTTTCTGATTACAAACTGCTTATTTATGCTTCAACAGCTGCCAAGAGCTGCAAATAAGTGGCTAAAAGAGTGTCTAGACCAGGCTTTCAAGCCTCTATTGTCTGCTAGTTGTTACCTGGTTGACAGCGATGGGTACAGCTGCCTGGTGTGAAAGAGAGCAGGAATGGGGAGGCGTTGATTGACAGAAGGGCCTGCGGGGTCAGGCATGGCCGGCTCCCCTCCCCCACTTCCTCCCCACATGGCCCCTGTGCCTTTATATTTCTTGCAGTAAAGCAACACACACACACACACACACACACACACACACATGAAGATGGTCCTGCTTAGAGGGTAGCAGCACAAGGAAAATGTTTAAGGCTAATGATAAAAAAAATCACTTTGTCCAGTCTGTGATTATGGATAGATACTTCCGGGATTTCGTAGTACGGTAGCTACAGTTCTCTGTAGCCAAAACAGCCATGTCTGTAAACTATTTTTAAAAATCTCCTTTTAAATTGATTTTTCTGTTTAAAAAGCAAATAATATTTTGAAGTACAACCTGTACCTTTACATACAGTACTTCTTCTGTTTTTATTTTATTTTTATTTGGAGGTAGTGGAAAGGGGCTAAAGGTACATTAAAACTAGTCTTTCTTGGAAATGCAGACTTTTCACACAACACATGCTTTCAATGCCAAAAGAACGTTTATTAATGTTAATAATAATAATAATTTATAGGTGAGGTTTACTGTATTGAACTGGACGTAAAGCTGCTAATCTGATATTTGATGAATGTTAAATCTAATCTGCATTTCCTTCACTTCTTGGCATTTTCATTTATTATCCTATGGAAATTTCTTGGCACAACATCACTGAATGCATTGTATATATCTTCTGCCACCTTCACAGTTAAAAGATTTTCCTGAGGCCCTTTGTGTTGTCAAAAATGATACCCACCTGTAGTTTGAAATAAACAAAATAAGAGGGCTGGATAAATTACTGCCCATATTCCTTGTGTAGTGAACAACTGGACACAGTAGAAAGCAAACTAATGAAAAAGAGGAATTAGGCTCTAGCCCCACTGCCCAAGCCACATTTTTCTTAAGCATACCAGCATTCTTTTCTCCAGTTCATGGAAGGAAAACCAATCCCAGTCAAACTTGCTCCTTTTACTAAGCTATGGTAAAAAGTGGTTGGCATGATGCCTCAACGTACCCCGTGGAAGTGCCCTTTTACCACATCGTAGGCCCATATTAGGCCTACTGCGCCTTAGGAAAAGGGCCCCAAATGTTTTTTAGAAAATGGTTACCTTTGCTTGTCAGATATCTAACACATTTCTGCAGAGTGTTGGGATCTGTATTTCTCAATATGTGCTATGCTGTAATTTACTGAAATTTTGCAAAATGGCAGGTGCTAGGCTAAAATAAATACCCTAAGCTGAAAAATGGCTTGCGGTAGTGTAGGCATGGGTTTTGGGCATGCGCAGCATCATTTTTCAGCGCCCCTGTAAAAAATGCCTTTTTAAAAATGTTTTGCCCAAAATGGACGTGTGGCAAAATCAAAATTGCAGCGCATTCATTTTGGGCCTGTGACCTGACAGCCAGCCATTGACCTAACTGTAAAGTCTCACGTGGTAACCAGGCGGTAATGACCCATGTGCGCCAAATGCCACTTGGCATGCATCCGTTATGTGCGGCCAAAAATAAAGATTATTTTTTCACCACGTGTATCAGACATGCAGTAAAAATGAAATTACCATAAGAGCCACATGGTAGCCATGCGGTACCTCCATTTTTGCGCATGTTGGGTACGCGTAGAGCCTTACGTGGCTTAGTTAAAGGGTCCCTGAATGTCCTAATATGGAGATATTCTCACACTCTAAAAATATTAATATTCATTTTCAAAATATCATCCTTGCTATTGCACATATAGCTTTATGATGTGAAATAGGAGAGATCTCCACAAATAAGCTCTACTTTTCAGTTCTTCCTAACTCCTGGCAAAGCCATGAGGACTTTGTGGATACTGCTTCAGTAAAAATGCTGTATTTATACTAGCACATGGCATGATAAATTCTTTCAGCTACTGATGGCAGGTGCATAACTCCCTTCAGGAATTAATACAGGACTTTCCAGATAAGTGAAATTTGCATAGCATTTTTCATGTAGTTGTATGGAGCATATTCATTGTGAATATCTTGAAAACTTGACGAGATCCTAGTTTAAGAAGCTCTGAATTGATGAGTTTTCCCTCTTGGCATCTCTCTTCTCCTTGCTTCCTTGCTCTTTTACCCTAACACATCTTCTCCATTTCATCTGCAGTTCTTCCTTCTTCTCTGAACTTTCAATGTATGGGGGGGGGGGAGTTATCAATATGGGCTACCTTTAAGATAGATTATTTACAGTTAATATGGATTATTAGTAACTAGGTCTCATTGCATAAGATGAGACCTGTGCTAAAATAGCACAAGTTAGTGCTAAAATAACCTATGTTAACTGTACCCCACATTGACAACTTCCCCCCTTAGTTGGAGCCAGGACTGGGATCTAGCACCATAAGCCTTCATTTGCAACAACCCAGGGATTCCTTAATTGTATTTTTTTTTTAAATCCCTCTCCTACCTCCAATAATTTGGTTATTCCAATGGTCATCTAGACTGGGGTGCTGTGCATGAGCATTCCTTCCAGAACCCTGTACATAAGGAATGCTGAATCTGGTCCCCATATGTCATACTTAAGAAAAGACAATGTCTCTCTTCCTCATAAAATAGCTTGCGCATTTTCTCAATTCCTCAGGAACACTTGGGGTCTATCAGGCTTTCCTTTTCATTATTGGGCCAGGTACAAGTGTAAATATGTGCATGGAAATTCCAAATGGGGTTTTCCGACCTCAACCCAACCCTGTCTCTTTTCTAACATGGGTGAAAGTACCAAGTTGCAGCTAGTGTGGCCCCTGTCTGCACAGCTAAAGGGAGCATGGATTTGCATGGTGGTGTATGATGTGTGGTGTAATGGTGTACAGCAAATTGCAAGTCTATTTGACCAACAGTGTAATGTCTTGGAGGCTGTGCCTAACTATGATTTGCTGTCTGTTCTGCACAGTGGGAAAGGAGAAATTGTGCCTAACCCTAGACCAGCTTAATCATTCAGATGACTAGGTGGTCCTGTAAAGCATCAGTGTCTGGGGGACAGCAAATAATAGCTATGGTGAAAGCAAAATAGTATGTTTGGATAGCCACATAAACACAAAAGAAGTACCAGAACCTGTGTGCAGTAGCATACCAAGGGCAGGACGGTGGGGGCAGTTCGTCCTGGGTGCAGGCAGCAAAGGGGTGTGCAGATCAGGCACTCTGCTGTCAACTCTGCTGGTTCCCTGCCCCCTCTGGTGTTACTTTCTATTCCAGAGCAGGGGACCGGCAGAGCCGACAGCTGTGTGCCTGCTGCGTGCACCCCCTTGCTAAGAGGAAAGCTGTGTATGGGGGGGGGGGGGTGAGGCAATTCGGGGGATGTGGCATGCTGGAGGGGTGATGCTTGGGGGGGGGCACAGCTTGGAAGCTAGGAATGTCACTGTGTGTGTGTGTGGGGGGGGGGGAAGTTAGGGGGACACAATATATATATATATATATATATTGTAACCAGGTCACCCTTCCAGGTGAGAGCCAGGGTCGACCCTGCTTAGCTTGGCTAGCTTTTCCCCAGTACGAGCTGCAACCTCCGCCTTGCTGCACTGCTTGGCCTAGTTAAACTGCTGCCCAGCTGACCTGCGCCCAGGATCAGCTCACGACTGGGACACACAAAACTCCAGCAGTCTTATAGTTCTTGAAAACCACAGGTCTTTATTCTCTCAGCATCTTTTAATACAGCTTTAATCTTCAAGCAGTTTCTTCATCAAGAATGCAAGAGTCAGTTCAGTTCTTCCACATTCAGCTTATTAACACAGTCCAATCTTAACTCAGAATATCACACCCAGCAAACCTTTGTCTTGCTCCCAATTGTAGCCTCCCCTCATCAGCACTATCTTCCACCCTTAGATAGTTTATAGGTTAGCTTCTTCCACCAGTGGCTTCCCCACTGGATTATTTTATCCTCTCCAAGTATGCACAGCTTGGGCCACACTCCCGCCACCAAAGCCTTTACCTTTCCTGAGGAAGTTTGAGCAAACCCTCCAACCTCCACGCACTCCTCCTTACCTTCTCCTTCTACCTCCTCTTTATTCCACTCCATCTCCTCCTCCCCATGCTCCACCAGCTGTTCCCCATCTCCAGGATCAGTCCTCATCTCCCAATCAGTCACTCCACCCTCCCCCTCCTGGGAGTTCAGCTGACCCTGCACTGGCTTCTGGGAAGTGTAGTTTTTCTCCTGCATTACAGCTTTCCCTGGCAGTTTGATCCCTAGAGGGCGCCCTGTTCTCCTAGCTGGGCTGAATGAACGAGGATGATGCCGGCTGAAAGACCCACTATCCCCTTTCCCTCGCACCAGCCCTCCAGAGTGCTCACAATATATATATATATATATATATATATATATATATATATATATATACAGTGCATTTTCTCTAGCAAGAAAGGTGCCGGTACTCAAATGTCAGGCCACCCTTCAGGTATGGGGTGATCACTGAGAGATCCACCCCAAAATAGCCAGGCCCCCTGCAACCTGTCACAGAATCTATGTCAAGGCAGAATTGGTGTGCAGAGCCTGAGCTCTTTCACTAAAACTTGGGGACCATGGGTCAATTTTAGCAGACAATGGAAAAGGTGCTGGTACTCAGTACCCCCAAGTACCCCCTCAAAAAAAGCCATATATATATATATATATATATATATATATATATATATATATATATATATATATATATATATATACACACACACTGTATATAAAGGCCATTTGAGGAAGGTGCAAGGCTGAAGGTTCGCCTAATTCACCTAATACTCTTGACCTGACTTTGGGTTAGTCACTGTGTAGGCAGTGCTATGTCACTCTCACAGTTGCCATTATACTCGGCCACGAGAACTTAACACCATCCATTTTATAGAGTTATAGACAGTAAGGGCTCACGCACTAATTCTGCACTAAAAGATTATTGCAGAAATGCCCACTCTCCATCTTCCTGACACACTTTCTCCATGGGAAATAAATAAAAGAATTCTTTTTCATGCAATTAGTGTGTGCAAATATCAAACATACTGCAGGACACCTAAGCGCATTAAAACATAAGCGTTGCAATACTGGGACAGACTGAAGGTCCATCAAGCCCAGTGTCCCGTTTCTAACAGTGCCTATCCAGGTCACAAGTACCTGGCAAGATCCCAGAACAGTAAAACAGATTTTATGCTGCTTATCCTAGAAATAAGCAGTGGATTTTTCCAAGCCCATCTTAATAATGCCTTATGGACTTTTCTTTTAGGATATTATCCAAACCTTTTTTAAACCCTGCTAATTGATTTTACCACATTTTCTAGCAACAAATTCCAGAGTTTAATTACACATTAAGAGTGAACAAATATTTTTTTCCAGTTTGTTTTAAATTTACTACTTAGTAGCTTCATTGCGTGCCCCCTAGTTCTAGTATTTTTGGAAAGAATAAACCAGCAATTCACCTCTACCCTTTCCAATCCACTCTGTATTTTATAGACCTCTATCATATCTCCCCTCTGCGGTATCTTCTTCAAGCTAAAGAGCCCTAGCCGCTTTAGTCTTTCCTCATAGGGAAGTCGTCCCATCCACATATCATTTTTGTCGCCTTTCTCTGCACTTTTTCTAATTCCACTATATCTTTTTAGAGAGGCAGTGACCAGAATTGGACACCGTATTTAAGGTGTGGTTGCACCATTGAGTGAAACAACGGCATTATAACATTCTCATTTTTGTTTTACATTCCTTTCTTAATAATTCCTAACATTATATTTGTTTTCTTAGCCACCACTGCACACTAAGCAGAGGGTTTCAATATATCATCCATGAAGACAACTAGATCCTATTCGTGGGCAGTGATTTCTAATGTGGAACCTTGCATCACATAGCTATAGTTTGGGTTCCTCTTTCCCACTTGCATCACTTTGCCCTTGCTCACATTAAACATCATCTGCCACTTGGATGCCCAATCTCCCAGTCTCGTAAGGTCCCCTTGCAGGTTTTCACAATCCCTGGATAAACCCTTTGAAGTTGTTTTAGGAGCAGGTTAGTGCCTAATGCAGTCTAGTAAAAAAAAAAAAAAAAAAACATAAATCATGCAGGAGATTTACCTTGGTTTTCCTGACTGTAAAAATGCAAGCTTCACCTCAGTTCACTAATGCTCAAGTAACCACGTAAAAATTAAATTATACATTTATTTATTTATTAGGATTTATTTATCACCTTTTGTTGGAATTCACTCAAGGCGGTGTACAGTAAGAATAAATCAAACATAAGTAATAGACAATTACAGCAATAAAAATATTCAAATAACACTATAAAGTATGGCGTGAGTATACTACTTACAATGTCAACACAATATGTAATAAAAAATTTTAATAGACAGCGTAGCGTATATGCAAAAATGGACCATATAGATAGGTAAGAGAGTATGAGGAATTAGAAAATAAGGGGATTAATTTAAAGAAAGATGCTCATGAGGTCAGAGAGGTGATTAAATATTTTCTCAGCTAGGTAGGAGTAAACAAACATGTCCTACTGCAGTATGTGCAGTCCATGTCACTCCTTGTGTGTGTATGTGTGTGTGTATGTGCGTGTGAGACTAACAAGTTAGTTACTTCTTCCATTAAAGGCCTGGTTGAAGAGCCAAGCTTTCACCTGCTTTCTGAACTAAAGATGGCCTTGTGTTAAGCAGAGCTTTTCAGGGAGTGCATTCCAGAGTGTGGGGGTGGGGGGGTGGGGCTACTTCAGAGAAGGCTCACTTGAGGGTATCACATTGTGTGATGTCTTTTGAAAGGGGTGTGGTTAGGGATACTCCTCTGGAGGACCTTAGTGTCCTTGGAGGTGTGTAGAGGATGATCCTGTTCTTTAAGTATTCGGGGCCATTTCCTTTAAGGGCCTTGAAGATCAGACATAGAGCCCTATACTGTACTGGTAGCCAGAAAAGTTTTTGCAAAAATGGTGTGATGTGGTCATATTGCTTGCAACCTTCTATCAATTTGAGCAGCTGGAGACCCTTTGTAGTCAGACCAGTGTAGAGTGCATTACAGTATTCAAGTCTTGATGTTATCATGGCATGCACAACTGGGATAACAATTGCCTTCTCAATGTAAGGAGACAGGCAGTGTAGTTGTAGCAAATAATAGAAGCAGACTTTGAAGGTTGATTGGATCTGGGGATTCAGAGTAGGTGTTGAATCTAACTGTATTCCAAGGTTCCTGACTTGTGCTTTTGATGTCAGGTATGTGTCCACTTGCATTAGAGCCCCAGAGAAGCTTGGTTTTACTTGGGTTCAGATAAAGTTTGTTGTGTTTATCCCATTCTTGAACTGATGTTAGACAGATAATCAGTTTATTTAGGGCTGTAGGTAAGTCAGTTTCAATGGGAATGAGTAACTGTACATCATCTGCATAGATGTAAAACTGAGTATCCATCGACTGAATAAGCTCAGCTAGTTGTTTAAGGTAGATATTGAACAGAATAGGTAACAGTATTGTTCCTTGTGGTACCCCATGGTGGCGATGAGGTGCTGCCAAACATTATGGATTGTTGCCTGTCTGATAGATAGGATCTGAACCATGCAAGCACTGTTCCATTGATACCTGTTTCTGCCAGTCAGGCTAACATGATATCATGATCCACAGTGTCAAAAGTTGCTGAAAAATCTAGCAGTACTAACACCGAGGCAAATACCCTGTCTTGGTTTCTGTGAAGATCATCTAGTAGGGATACGAGGACTGTTTCTGTTGCATGTTTTAAGTTACTAATCCATAAAATAGATAATCTGTTTATTACAGCAGTACATAAAAACAATGAGATTACTAAACTTACTGTCAACCACATTTAAACTATTCTCCTTATTTTCTCTACTCACTAGTTCACAAGAAAGAGCTTTTGAAATAAAGCAATAAAGCTACAATACACCTTTAAAAATCTTGAGATAAAAACAATGGAATTTAATTGAGATTATACATAAAATCAGAAGCTGTATTATTATTTAAATGCTCCAAATTGCATTGTTTCCTTCCTAGAAGCAGTAACTGGTTCAGTTTGTACTCTATTGACTGCCAGTGCTTCTCTTGAACTACACTACATGGCAGCCTACCTTCTTGTACAGATTTGGGTGAGTCATGAGGGCATGATTGCTTTTGGTCAAAGAGAGAGAGAACATGTATTTCTCTAGAGGACAACAGGATTTTCATTTCTTCCTCTTTGCTGTGTTGTGGCAGTATCATGCCTAAGACTGACATCTCTATCCCTCTCATCAGTAATCAGAAAAGTGAAGAGGTGAGGGTTGGGAAGGGAAGTAAAAGATGAGGCACCTTGGGAATGAAAGAATGAGGAAAGTGATTGGAAAATGGAAAGATTGCATTCATCAGATACACCAATCTCTTTTGTATCCTTCTCTGCCTTGGAATGCCATTGACCTGCTTTGTGAGTCCAACATCAGTGTAATCCAGATAGGTGTTTTATTTATTTATATTTTATTTATAAAACCCTACTGATTTTATTGTCACAAGTCTTATCTCCATTTGTATTAGCCTGTACTTTCCTGGATCTCCACACTGTTGTTTCTATAGTGTTCTTTCTAATTGACCTGCCAAGGAACAAAGATGAATAGATTTATGTAAAGAATGTTTGCCTAGTATTCAGTTTGGGAACCCTTCCTTCTTCCTCTCCCTTCAGTCCAGCAAACAATGAAATATAGCTGAAAAGTGAGGTAATGCACTTAAAACTCACTGCAGGGTGCAAAAATATGTTTTTCTTTCTTGAGCCGTTATCCTCCTATTTCTATAGGGTGCATCACAAATTAGGCACCAATTTAGCTCATAATTTTTGGAGTGCCAAAATGAGGGTAAATAGCAGCAGTTATTCTATATTCTATAGTGTGTAAGTGCTTTAGTACTTAACTGTAAGGGGAAAGTGCATACAGATAGGGCATGGGGGCTGTGGGTGGGTTGTACACTTATATGCAAAAATTGTAGACTATTGTATGTTGTACACGTAAGTGCCAAAATGTAGGTGCTAATATTTGCACCTGTCTTTTACATGGCATAAGTAATAGCACGTATATGTTGGCATTCAAATGTTGTCCTACATTCCATTCTATAATTAACTAAAAACCATGGTTTCATTTATGCTTTGTACCATCATCTTTCAAATTTTACATGGATTGGCCCCAAATTACATGTTCTATCTAATAGAGCTACCCCCTCGTAATGCCTTCCATTGAGCTAGGGACGTCCTTAGACTCCGCCCACGGAACTTTAAAAATGTTGTCTATTGTCTATAAGTCAGTACTTTCTGCAGACTTTATTTACCTTGGAACTAAGGGCCTCTTTTATCAATCCACAATAGCGGTTCCCGTGTGCAGGGCCGCCGAGACACAGAACCAGGCCTGGAGCAGGGCCGCCACAGCCACCACTGCCCCCTCCTACTCAGGAAGCAGCCACCACTCCTCACTTGTTCAGGCTGCCACCGCCCCCCCCCCCCCAATCCCCTACCTTCCTGTGCCGGTACATCTGTTCCTCCCCGGCTTGTAAGTAGGGCTTGATGCTGGGATCTGTCTCTCTCCTACTACTGTGTGCCGGGACTGGGTTATCACATTAACACAATCACCTGGATCCCAACAGGATCAGGAGAGACAGACCCTGGCGCCGGGCCCCCCTTGGTAGCTGGGCCGTGGAATTTTGCCCCCCTTCGCTCCCCCTCTCTGCTGCCCTGTCCACGCGGCAATGCCCATAGAGCCCATTCAAAGTGAATGGGTTTTGTCAGCATTGCTACACTGGGAGCCGCTAGCGCAGCTTAATAAAAGAGGCCCTAAGTGTTGGAATTCTCTCCCAAGATCAATTAGAATGCATCCAAACTATCTGCAATTAAGAAAGCAGTTAAAGGCTTATCTCTTACAAGTTCTCATCAAAAATTATACCAAAAGTCTATGAATTCAAGCTTAATTAATATGATGTGTGATGAGGCAGGGAACTACAAGGTCCAGAATGCACTGCAGCAGTAAGAGAATCAGAGTCAGGGGGAGGACTCTAGCCAGGAGAGTGAGAAGCCACCAGTTGATTGGGAAATTGAACCAGGTGTGAGAGGATTGCAGGTAGCTTTATTAAGAGAGTGGTGGAAAGCTGTAGGGAGGAGATGGAAACACTGGGGAAGCTCTCTCTGGAAAAGGTGACAGCTCTGAGAAGGAAAGTAAAGTCTTTTGTTTCTCTGTTTGAGGAACTGTCTAAAGTTTGAGAAGGGTTTAAGAAGCAGGCTCTGAGTAGAGTGTTTCTTTTGTTATGTTTGACTTGAAGAAATGTTTATGTTAAAGACATTAATAAAACCCTTAATTGCAAGAAGCCTGGTGTTGATGAGCGTTTTGTGAAGGGAGATGAGGAGGCAGAAAACTCCCTAGTGGCGGGAGGTGGTGGAGATGAAAACGAAAACGGAATTAAAAAATGCATGGGATAAAGGAATCCTCTTTAGAAAGAATGGATCATCAGAAGCTTAGCGGAGATTGTGTGGCAGCATCGGTGGTGGGAGGCGGGGCCATTGGTTGGGAGTCGGGGCTAGTGCTGGGCAGACTTCTACGTTCTGTGCCCTGAAAATGGTAGATACAAATCAAGTTCAGGTATACACATAAAGTAGCACATATGAGTTTATCTTGTAGGGCAGACTGGATGGACCATACAGGTCTTTCTCTGCCATAATCTACTATGTAATAAATAAATTAGAGCTGAAGTATTCATGACATTTCTGCATTGAGACTTATACAGTCAAAAGTTATGCATATAGGTGATGCAATATTTTTTTTTTCAAAAGCATGTTTGCTCTTTTCCATCTAGGATCTTTAGGAATACCTCAAAGCCATAAAAAGAAGCCAGCTCCTATTACAAAAAAAAAAAAAAAAAGAAGCTAGGCATCCTTCTAATTTATCTGGGAGTATCCTAGCCAGCATACATGTCATCAGCCAACCCTGTGGCACTCAGAATACCCAGACATAAACATTATCCCAAGAAAAACACAGAAAACACAGAAATACTCCAAAGATCCTAAATTTCATCCTTGGCAGGTATAGATGTTGGTTCAGGCAAGAACCACAAATATGCCAAAACTTGAGCAAGACAATTGAGGCAAACTGCCTAAATGTGCAAAGAACAAACGTGGATACAAATTCAAGCTGTTACATAGAGCTGCAGATATTTAAATCAAGTCAGTTTAGAAGGCAATGCTCTTTCGAATGAAAGGGGCAATCCTTTGCTTTCTCATTTATTGCCACTGAAGTCACTCATTATTGAATTAAGGAAGTAAATAGCACAATAAATATATCTACATTTGTATTTGAGATTTAATAATTACTTTTTCCAAATCTGAGTTTCAAGGTGAAGTACAGCCAGGTATACTAATTATTTCCTTGTCCAAGAACATTTACAATCTGTCGTACCTGAGCCAATGAAGGGCGAAGTGACTTGTTCAAGGTCATAAAGAGCATCCGTGGAAGAAGCAAGAAAGAAACCCTGGCTTCCCTGATTCTTTGTCTGCTGCTCTAACCATGAGGTTGCATCTCCATTCTCCATGCTACCCACTTTTTATAAAAGCGTATACTGAAATCCATAGACATGTGGAAACGGTACATATCCATACTTTCTCCATATATCAACATTTTGTATAACATAGTTTTCTACTAGCTTCTTGCCAGTTTGCTCTTATCTATATAAGAAAAAGCAAACTGAAGTTAATCTTTTATTTTTAAGAGGGTCATCTTCTGTCTCATCCTATTTATCATTTGCCTTTTTTTCTTTTCCTGGATGGTGGGAAGTATTTTTTGTAAAATACATATTTAAAGACAGTTGCTTCGAATGCCTCTGATGTTCCTTGTAGAACTCCATTAAGAAGTAAAACATATTCTTTATATCAACGAAAATCTTAAGATTATGTTGACAATTGGGATCATTGTTAATGGGAACCTAAACATATGCCTCAAGCTGTGTAAAGCCTTTCCCCCTAATTCTACATATGGGGCCGGATTCTGTATATGGTGCATAGATTTGCGTACTGTAAGCAATAACGCCTAAGCGTATTCTAAATATCACACATAAATTTACTCACAGTATTTAGAATACACTTAGGTGTAGTTAATGTGACTGAATCTACGCATGCCCATTTACGTCAGTGAAAAGCTGGTATAAATCCCTGTGCGTACATCTATGTGCACTAGCCCTTTTTTGATAACTATGCGCATACATTTTGGAATGACCATGAAATGCCCATAACCATGCCCCTTTTTGCTTAAGTGCGTTACAATTTAGGCACAGTACATTATAGAATGTGCTTAGCAATCTATGCACTTAAATTCTAATTTTTGCCAATTAGTGCTCATTATTGCTTATTAAGAGCTGATAAGACAGTTTCTATATATGGCGCTTAGATTCCACGCAGAGATAATGCACGTAACTTAATTGTCACAACAAGGTGATCAGTGTTTTTAACAGCACTAAACAAGCAATAATGAGTATTAATTGGCAGTTATCACAATTTATGAGAGGAAATCACTAAGCATATTCTATAAAGAACTACACCTAAATTGAAAAGCGCACAGTTCGAAATAAGTGTGCGTAGCTTAAAAGGGGCATGTTTATGGGTGTTTTGTGAGCATTCCAACATTTCCATGCATAATGGAAATGCTTTTAAAATAGAGAATAGTACAGTTTTTGGAATACAATGGATTACAAGACTTGAAGAAACATGGTTTCACTAGAGGCAGCTCTTGTCAGACAAATATGATTAATTTCTTTTGACTGGGTGACCAGTGAGTTGGAACAATGGAAAGTGCTAGATGTGGTGTATTTAGATTTTAGCAAAGCCTTTGACATGGTTCCACATAGACAACTAATAAATAAACTGAATGCCCTCATTATGGGCCCTAAAGTGACTGACTCGGTCAGGAACTGGTTGAGTGAAAGGTGAAGGTAGTGGTAAATAGAGCATATTCTGAGGAAAAGGATGGTACCAGAGGTGTTCCACAAAGTTCAGCTCTTGGGCCAGTTATTTTTCCATTTTTGTAAGCAATATTGCTGAAGGGCTGTCTGGTAAGGTTTGCCTCTTCGCTGATGATACTCAAATCTGCAATAGGGTATACACCCTTGGTGGTGTACATAACATGAGGAAGGACTTAGCAAAGCTAGAGGAATGGTCTGGAATTTGGAAGCTTAGATTTAATGCTAAAAAATGCAGGGTTATGCATTTGGGCTGCAAAAACCTGAGGGAATGGTACAATTTAGGGAGCAAAGAATTTTTGTGTACGAGAAAGGAGTGGGACTTGGGTGTGACTGTATGTAATGATCTTAAGGTGGTCAAACAAGTAGAAAAGGCGATGATGAAAGCTAGAAGGATGTTTGGGTGCATAGGGAGAGAAATGGCCAGTCGGAAAAAGGAGGTGATGATGCCCCTGTATAAAACTCTGGTTAGACCTCATTTAGAATATTGTGTTCAATTCTGGATACTGCATCTTCAAAAATATATAAACAGAATGGAGTTGGTCTAGAAGGTGGCTACTAAAATGATCAGTGATCTTTATCATGTGGGGACAGACTTAAAGATCTCAATATGTATACTTTGGAAGAATGGCGGGAGAGGAGAGATATGATAGAGACATTTAAATACCTATGCAGCAAAAATGCACAGGAGACAAGTCTCTTTCGGTTTAAAGGAAGCTCTGGAATGAGGAGGCCTAGGATGAAGGGGAAAGGGGATAGATTCAGAAGAAACCTGAGAAAATACTTCTTTTCAGAAAAGGTGGTGAATTCGTGGATCAGGATCCTGGTGGAAGTGGTGGAGATGAAAACAGTATCTAAATTCAAGAGAGCTTGGGTCAAGTACATAGGAACTCTAAGGGAGTGATAGGGAGAGTAGATGGCATGGATGGCCACACTTGAAAGGCCAAATTTCTGCCTACATTTTTCTATGTTTCTATGTAATATATGATGCAGACTCTGAATCTCAAATGAACTCTTGTTAAATTAAGCATGAAAAATAAGATCATTTAATTAAGCACAGAAATGCTTATTAAATATAATAAAATGTTAAAAAGTCAAATGATGTGCCGTTACATTTCAGTTAACACTGCTCAGTACAAGTACTAAGTGTATTCCTTTCAATAATGATGTGTTTTGAGCATTTAATTAGACAAATAGTGTCTAATCACTTCAGTAAATCTGAACTAGAAGAATTCCCTGTCATTGAAGCTGACTCATCCTCGTTAGTACTTCCCTTTTCTGCAGTTAAAACGGAGAAAACTGATCTTAACATATGTAAGAAGAATAGAACTTATGAAAAAGTCTGCTATTTGAATCTCATTTAATTAAATTAAGGGATTTGTTAAATGAACTCATTACTACCAGTCAAAGTTTTACAATGCATCCTTGTAATTCATAAAACTTCAGTCTTTGGCGACACATGTAAATAATATAATTAGATATTTTAAAATATAGGAGTCCTTTTACTAAGGTGCACTGAAAAACGGCCTGCGGTAGTGTAGGTGCGGGTTTGGGGTGCGCACAGAATCATTTTTCAGCGCACCTGCAAAAAGGGTCTTTTAAAAAATTTTTGCTAAAAATGGACGTGCAGCAAAATCAAAATTGCCACTCACCCATTTTGAGTCTGAGACTTTACCGCCAGCCATTGACCTAGAGGTAAAGTCTCACATGGGCGGTAATGACCTACGCATGTCAAATGCCACTTGGTGCGTGTCTGATATGTGCGGCAGAAAATAAAAATTATTTTTTGGCCGCGCGTATCGGATGCACTGCAAAAATGAAATTACCTCAACAGCCACATGGTAGCCATGTGGTAACACCATTTTGGTGCGCATTTGGCATGCATAGACGCTTACGAAGCTTAGTAAAAGGGCCCCTTAGGGAGTAGTTAAAATGTAGTGACTGTGTTAAGCATTTAAATTAATATGTATATTTATTGCTATCTGTTGCTACTGCTATTAAGCAGGCCTAAGCTACAGTGGGTAATTCTATTCTATGTGGAGGGGTATTTTCAATATGAGGCCCAAGTCCAATTGCAGATGTTTTTCTGAAAACTCTCAATCTGAAAATAACAATTTTTGAATCGGAACAATGCCTAATTTTTGTTTTGAAAATCTCTAATTTCTAGTCATTTTTGTGCTCAGTAAGTATTTCTTTAGGTACCACTAGGGCCCTGTGAATTAAGCATTTTCCCTATAAATATGAGCACAAAATTGTAGTATATCTGACCTCTCATTAATTAAACATACAGAAAAATTATATTTATAACAAACATTATAGTGTAGAATAATTTTTACCACTATAACAAAAGGCAAGTGAATATGGGGGTTCATTTTCAATAGAGAAAAATGTCCAAAAAGTGGCATAAATCTATATTTGGAAGTATTTCTCACAAAAAAATGTCCAAATTGGTATTTTCAAAACCAAGTTTTAGACATTTTTCTATGAAGTCCGTTAGATTTTTCTATGAAGTCTGTTAGAAGTGCATTCATATCACAAGGGGATATGTCCAGGGTGTGCTAATGGCAGGATTTGGGCATTCCTAACACTATGACATTTTTCTGCCATAATGGAACAACAACAAAAAAATATCAAGGACTATAAGTTGGACGTTTAGATTTAGACCTGTTTCATTAACAAATAAGCCAAAAAGTGCCCTAAATGACCAGATGACCACTTGAGGGAAATAGGAATGACCTCCCCTTACCCCCCAGTGATCACTAACCCCCTCCCACCCCCCAAAAATGTGATTAAAAACATTACTAGTCTCTATGACAGTCTCAGATGTTATAATCAGGTCCATTGGAGCAGCATGCAGGTCTCTGGAGTAGTCTAGTCTAGTAACAACATTAGGTCCCTGACCTATGGAATAATTATGTTTGCCTTTGACCCACAGTTATGATAATATCATTATGATTCCTAAAGGCATGAATTAAATCCTTCCATTGTTCTTGTGATCTATAACCCTTCCTTAATAGAACCGCTGTTTTATTATGTAGAGCTAGGTGACCTGTATTTCTCATTGTAAACATTTAGTGACAAGAAGTGTACATTATATGGAACATGTACTCATTGTTGGCTCAGTATTATACAACCTAAGTAGGAAATTGTTTCATACAAAAATATATTCAATTTAGAATTCTTATTATTCATCATAATACTTATTTTTTTTTATACCAACTTCAGTGAAGTGATTGGCATGATTACTGGAAAAGTACTTCAAATTATTCCTCTCTTATCATGACTCTAAGATGCCCTAAAATTGGAAGGTGGTTATCCTAATGGGACTCTACTGTACTAATTAATAATGTTAACTATGCTGTTTGCATCAAATGTCTGTACTCTGCAGTCGAATTACTTAAAGATAGGCTTATACCAACCATACATCATGTACTTTAAATAAAAGGAAATGTCAGGGCTAAAGATACTCTAATCTAATCTAATATAGGACTTAAATAGTCACAGAAACTCTGTGTAGGTCCTATGTGACTTACAAAGAAGAAGAATCCAAACAATAATAGGGAAAAGTAAATATAAGAAGTACATAAGTATTGCCACACTGGGACAGACCAAAGGTCCATCAAGCCCAGCATCCTGTTTCCAACAGTGGCTAATCCGGGTTACAAATACCTGGCAAGATCCCAAAAAAGCTCAATACATTTTATGCTGCTTATTCCAGAAATAAGCTGCGGATTTTCCCCGAAGTCCATTTTAATAATAGTCTATGGTCTTTTCCTTTAGGAAGCCGTCCAAACCTTTTTTGAACCCCGCTAAGCTAACTGCCTTTACCACATTCTCTGGCAATGAATTTCAGAGTTTAATTACATGCCCTCTAGTCCTAGTATTTTTGGAAAGAGTCTACCCATTCCACTCCACTCATTATTTTATAGACCTCTATCATATCTCCCCTCAGCCATCTTTTCTCCAAGCTGAAGAGCCCTAGCCGCTTCAGCCTTTCCTCATAGGGAAATCATCCAGTCCCCTTTATCAAATACGATTATGTTGTTACAGAGAATACATAAAAATGTTTTCAGTTGCTTATGAAAAAGCATATAGTTTGGATTCACCCTAATGGAACTAGGTATTGTGTTACAAACATAAATGGCCTGAAAATAAAATATAGACTTAAGTATATGGTTATTGTGAATATCTCTAACAGAAGGACATCTCAATAACAATCAGCCTCGAAGTCAAAGAGATCAGCATCCCTTTTTTTGAAGGGGAGGTGGAACTCCTAAAAATGCATAAATATTTTTTCAAAACAGTATGCATAGACTTTTTTTGCATTATCCTCCTCATCCTGTAATGGGGTGCTTAAATTTAAGTGACATTTGTACACTTAGGGGTCCTTTTACCAAGCTGCAGTAGAAAGTGGCTTTAGTGCGCAGTTACATAGTAACATAATACTTACGCAGGTCTTACCCGCACTCTAAGACTATTTTTAACTTAGCCAGAAAATGGTCCATTTTCTGTTTTCCAAATTAATGGCCTCACACCAATCTTGCCATTAGCGCATGATCATTACCAAAAATTAGAGCATGAACCCTTACCTCCATCTTTTTTGTAGGTGGTAAGGACTCATGCTAACCCTGCGCTAATCAGTTTGGGGCCCTCCTAATTGTTTTAAAATTATTTCCATGCAATTTCATTGAGTGCCCCTGGTCTTTGTACTTTTTGAATGAGTGAAAAATCAATTCACTTCCAGCTGCTCCACACCATTCAGCCAGTGCCACATAAACCAAATATTTAATGCCAAAGCCTGGACATGGCCTAGTATTGAATGTCTGGGAATAACGTTGACAGAGTGGTCAGCAAAATGCTCACTGTCCTGGCTGAATATTTACTCCAATAATTATAACTAGGAGCAAACAACACAGAACAGCCATCTCCCACACTGAAGTCTCAACAGTCGCTGGACATATAATTGTTATGTAAGCCACATTGAACCTGAGTTCTACTTGGGCTAATGTGGGATATAAATGTCATAAATAAATAAATAAAATCAGTTCTCCTTTTATTCTTTTCATGACAGGATTGGTATTCAGCATTATTTAACTCCTACCTGGTTAAATCATGGACTGGGTCCAGCGCTGATATTCAGCGGCACTTTCTGTAACTGTAGAGCGCCAATCAATATCATCATAGATTGCTGCAACATTTTCCATTTATTGAGCAATAGATCTGGGCAGTGCACTTTTTCTAGTGAAAAAGGTGCCGGTACTCAAATGCTAGGCCACCCTTCAGGGGTGGGGGGTAATCACTGAGGGACCCTCCCCACAACAGCCAGGCCCCCTGCAACCAGTCACAGAACCTATGACAAGGCAGAATTGGTGTGTAGAGCCTGAGCTCTTTCATTAAAACATGGGGACCATGGGTCAATTTTAGCAGACAATGGAAAAGGTGCCGGTACTCAGTACCCCCAAGTACCCCCTCAAAAAAAGCCCTTGATCTGGGAGAGATTCGGGCCCTGCCAATATTTAGTGGTGGTTCCTGGGTAACTAGGCAAGTTGGGCTGGATAAAAGACTGGTTACCAGCACTGAATATCAGTGGTACCTGAAAGACTTCCTGTGGTGTCTGATGTACTAGACATTCAGCACTGGTGTCTGGATTTGGCCTGTTGCTAAATACCAAGTATAGTACTGTGTTGTATTGTAAAAGCTCTTATATCCTACATATCTCAAAACTCCTATGTCTCTAACCACGCTCACATACATAATAAATTAACAACCAATATAACAAAGACTAGGGGGCACTCAAAGAAGTTACATGGAAATACTTTTAAAACAAATAGGAAGAAATATTTTTTCACTCAACAAATAGTTAAGCTCTGGAACTCTTTCCCAGAGGAGGTGGTAACAGCGGTTAGCGTATCTGGGTTTAAAAAAAGGTTGGGACAAATTCCTGGAGGAAAAGTCCATAGTCTGCTATTGAGATGGACATGGGAAGCAACTGCTTGCCCTGCGATTTGTAATATGGAGTGTTGCCACAATTTGGGTTTCTACCAGGTATTTGTGACCTATGTATATCCCTTCCTATCCTAGACCTGTTATATGGTACTAGGCATGTAATATGGCCCTGTTAGCCCTCAGTTTTCCTAGCCTCGCTGTTCTCAGCACATTTTTACTCTCTTCCTGCAGCTGCATGTAACCTACAGTGCTTTCTCAGGAAATGGGGAATACATGTTACATGGCAAGGTGACATTTTGGAAGGAACCTAGGCCATGAGGACCTAGTTGACCCCAAGATGTTCCAACGGAAATATGTGTTCAGAGAAGAAGGACATCAGGTGTTTTATAATATCTACTTGCCTGCTATTTGCACGCTGTACTGATAAGGAATTAGCCAATTGCCACAAAGTGTGCATGTGCACACAAGAGGAGAGGATGATACAATGTGGGAAATTGCCATATATGTATACATATAAAAAATAACAGAATGTTACAGGAAAATCCATATATGACCATAAGTTAGTTTAGGAGAAATCACATGATTTGGGAGAAACGAAACTTATATATGTATATATAACGTATATATGTGATAGCTAAGAAAGTTTTTGCTGAACAGTTTTGTTATTCAGTCTGTGCGTCTGGCTACTGGGTGACAACTTGCTCCAGAGAGAGCAATAATTTTGTATTGGCTTAGTGAGATACCAATAAAGATTTTTACTGGTTGCGCCTATATCTAAGTCTGATTGTCTCTCTTATTCCAGCCTCTAGGGCTGAAGTGTTTTCCCCTCCCCAGGGACAGGAATACACACCTGGCTTGGCCACTGTTTGGAAAACAGGATACTGGGCTAGATAGATCACTGGTCTGACCCAGTATGGCTACTCTTATGTTCCGTCAAACATAACATTATGGTCAGTCAAAATAACATTAAAAAAAGAGAGTAGAGGCTGGCTAAAGGACAATCCAACACAGGAGGTGGTGCTTAAAAGACACTTTATTTGCTTCTTCGACAAATGGACCCGACACAGTCCATGTTTCAGTGTCATAAAATGCCTGCCTCATGGGTCACAATAGTGTTGAAAAGAATCACTAAACAAGCCAAGCAGCCCAAAGGCATCCGCTCAAACAGCATTACCCGAAGGAGTCTGCTGAATATCATGAATCCTATGTGTATAACCAAATTCACATACATAATAAATCAACGAACAATATAACAACATATGGTCAGTCAAAATAACATCTCATTATATTGACACAACAATGATATTCATATTTGATCTAACTCACTGATCATCAGTCAGTTTACTGGACTAGAGGCTTGCTGAAATAAGGGTCCCAAATCTGCCAGTGGCAGTCAGCATATCAAGAATATTGAATATTGACTGGTACATTTTTTTACAGTACAAGAACATTTGCACAGCTTTAAACTCTTTTTACTGAATCTGATTCCCCTAATTCCTCTTTGAAATTTCTCTACTGCACTACTCCCATGTTCATGTAGGACCCTCTCAAGATACACCAGTCACATGAAGTTTCTCATTCTCACACAGATTTGCTCAATGGCAGAAACAGGGCAAGCAATTTTTCCCTTGGGTACCAGGACGTCTGTTCATTTTTCTGAAACTGACCTTGTACAGCTACTGGAACACAGCGGAGGAACACAGATCAGTTATTCTCCCCCTTTACTAAGTACTTTCGATTATAAAATAGGCTAGAGTACACTGGTACAAAATTTCTGAGTCGTATACATAGTTGGTGAGTGGGGCGCTTCATTTTCGAGGGCATTTAATCTGATTGGAAAACAAATTCAATTTTATTTTGGCTAGCTGGTGCAGCAGAGTGATTTCCCTGGGTTTCACTGCACTCTGAAAACTAGGGAAACCACTGTATTATCAAAATGTTTGACGGCAGAAGGATTTCTGTGCTATATCTGTGTAGATCCATTGTTTTTGATTTGTGACTGGCTGTTCCACTATTTCTGCACAAGGCACTGAGCATTACATATTTGTGGAAAACAGTAAAAACAACCTGACAATTACAGAGCATGAGTTTGATATTTATTGATCAACATGAATTGGAAGATGCAGAAAAATTGCCCACATTGTTGAGCAACGTAGATAATTTTGCCCATATTGAGATTGAATTTAATCAGTCCAGTGTTTGCTTTCGAATTCGATATTCTATTATAGTACTAGCAAACTTCAATGTTACACACATTCATTCACTGAGAGGGAAATGATTTCAGCTACCCGGTACTATTTCTCTCAATCGCTGAAAAGCACCGCTCTGCTCTGCCGCTGGTTACCAAAATTCCAGTGCAGCTACAAGCGGGCATCCTCATAAGTCAAAAAACCTCTCTTTGATGCTAATTCTAAATCACTTTATCCAAATATACTTTCTTTATATATATAAAATAACACTTAATCTTCACTGGGTGTTTTCTAGCGGGTTCACTCTACAGTGAGTTCCTGTTTTGCAATCGCTTCATTAGGAGCTGAACCCCCGGTATCTATGCCCTCTCACAGTGTCGGCTTTTTTTTCATTTGTCTGCACTGCTATTGAGATTGAGCAATAATGTCTAATTATTGCCCTCCCATTGTGCAGGGTAATTTTATAACGGGCTGCCTGTGTGTGGATACCTCATAGACACCTATTATTAGTGTATTTTATAAAGATACATAGGTGCAGGGCTTTTTTTGAGTGGGTACTTGGGGGTACTGAGTACCGGCACCTTTTCCATTGTCTGCTAAAATTGACCCATGGTCCCCAAGTTTTAATGAGAGCTCAGGCTCTACACACCAATTCTGCCTTTTCATAGATTCTGTGACTGATTGCAGGGGGTCTGGCTATTGTGGGGTGGGTTCCTCAGTGATTACCCCACCCCTGAAGGGTGGCCTGGCATTTGAGTACCGGCACCTTTTTTGCTAGAAAAAATGCACTGCATAGGCATAAATGTGTGCCGTGTACTCAGATCTCCCCACTACTCTAAAACAACTCCACTGTTACTAAAATTACATTGGCTTCCAATAAATGCACACATCACTTTCAAATTATGTGTTGTGTGGTTTTTAGCTGTACAATATAGGCACATCACTTTATTCTATACTATTTTGATATATTTTTGTAGTATATATGATTTTGTGGCATATATACTATTTGACTACTTTAAGTTGTTTTTGATATTTATCTTTTGGGTCTAGGTTAGAGTAATATATTGTTACTCCCAGATATTGATGATTATGTAGCAGACTATGCCATATCTTGAATTGTTATTTGAATATATTTATTATTGTAATTGCCCATTACCTATGTTCAACTTATTCTTTATGTACACCGCCTTGAGTGAATTTTTTCAAAAAGGTGGTAAATAAATCCTAATAAAAAATATCTAGCAAAATTAGAATTCCACAAAATAGTTGGATGGTCAACCAGACATTTTTTGTCTTTTATTTATTTTTTTTTTATTTTGAAACAAATGTCATTAAGAGTGTGAGCTGTTTGCATATAGGGCTGGATTTAGTAAATTGAACTCAAAATTCAGCACCAGAAAAAAATTCTCACTAAGTGCTGTTCTCTAAAG
Organism: Microcaecilia unicolor; assembly: GCF_901765095.1. Taxonomy (NCBI): domain Eukaryota; kingdom Metazoa; phylum Chordata; class Amphibia; order Gymnophiona; family Siphonopidae; genus Microcaecilia; species Microcaecilia unicolor. The sequence continues at coordinate 257,914,932 of NC_044034.1, read as the reverse complement.
GATCTGGGTTTTTTTTTTAATCACTAAAAAGTTTACGGGGTCTTTTATTAAGGCGTTTTAGTGCACACTAAAATTGGGCACGTGCTAAAAACATAAGTACATCTTAGTAAAAGACCCCCTAACTGATTAAGCTGATATTCTATGCTAACCAGTTAACTTTTTAGAGGTTAAAGATAGGCCCGATATTTATATGGTCTATTTTAACTGCTGAACAAAGCCGGTTAAGCACTGAATATCCATACCTAACCAGCTATATCTGCACAATATAGCTGGTAAGTAGCTACTACTGCTAGTACTACTTATCATTTCTATAGCGCTACTAGATGTATGCAGTGCTGTACACTGGAACATGAAGAGACAGTCCCTGCTCAACAGAGCTTACAATCTAATTAGGACAAACAGGACAAATAAGAGATAAAAGAATTACTAAGGTGGGGATGATAAAATAAGGGTACTGAACAAGTGAGTAAGGGTAAGGAGTTAAAAGCAGCATCAAAAAGGTGGGCTTTAGTAGCTAGCCATTAACCGTAGATATTCAGCGGAGATAACTGGTCAGCAGCCATGTCTGACTGGTTAAATAGCTTTGAATAGTGGGGGATTAGGGGCCCATTTACTAAGCAGCAGTAAGCCCACCGTGGACTTGCCATGCGCCAATCCGGAACTACTGCCGGCCTGCTACAGGAGACTGGTAGTAGTTCCCACCCCTAGCGCATGCCACTTCCAGCGCAACAAAAATATGTACTATTTTTGTAGCGCTGGAACTTAACCAGCAGTAGATGCTGTCCGGTTATTACCAGGTTAGCATGAAATCCCTTAACTCCATCTCAAAGGGTGGCGGTAAGGGCTCCCCACCGAGATGGCCATTTGGTAAGTGGTTCACTATGGGAAAAGGCTTGTACAGTGGGGGAAATAAGTATTTGATCCCTTGCTGATTTTGTAAGTTTGCCCACTGACAAAGACATGAGCAGCCCATAATTGAAGGGTAGATTATTGGTAACAGTGAGAGATAGCACATCACAAATTAAATCCGGAAAATCACATTGTGGAAAGTATATGAATTTATTTGCATTCTGCAGAGGGAAATAAGTATTTAATCCCTCTGGCAAACAAGACCTAATACTTGGTGGCAAAACCCTTGTTGGCAAGCACAGCGGTCAGACGTCTTCTGTAGTTGATGATGAGGTTTGCACACGTCAGGAGGAATTTTGGTCCACTCCACTTTGCAGATCATCTCTAAATCATTAAGAGTTCTGGGCTGTCGCTTGGCAACTCACAGCTTCAGCTCCCTCCATAAGTTTTCAATGGGATTAAGGTCTGGTGACTGGCTAGGCCACTCCATGACCCTAATGTGCTTCTTCCTGAGCCACTCCTTTGTTGCCTTGGCTGTATGTTTTGGGCCATTGTCGTGCTGGAAGACCCAGCCACGACCCATTTTTAAGGCCCTGGCGGAGGGAAGGAGGTTGTCACTCAGAATTGTACGGTACATGGCCCCATCCATTCTCCCATTGATGCGGTGAAGTAGTCCTGTGCCCTTAGCAGAGAAACACCCCCAAAACATAACATTTCCACCTCCATGCTTGACAGTGGGGACGGTGTTCTTTGGGTCATAGGCAGCATTTCTCTTCCTCCAAACACGGCGAGTTGAGTTCATGCCAAAGAGCTCAATTTTTGTCTCATCTGACCACAGCACCTTCTCCCAATCACTCTCGGCATCATCCAGGTGTTCACTGGCAAACTTCAGACGGGCCGTCACATGTGCCTTCCGGAGCAGGGGGACCTTGCGGGCACTGCAGGATTGCAATCCGTTATGTCGTAATGTGTTACCAATGGTTTTCGTGGTGACAGTGGTCCCAGCTGCCTTGAGATCATTGACAAGTTCCCCCCTTGTAGTTGTAGGCTGATTTCTAACCTTCCTCATGATCAAGGATACCCCACGAGGTGAGATTTTGCGTGGAGCCCCAGATCTTTGTCGATTGACAGTCATTTTGTACTTCTTCCATTTTCTTACTATGGCACCAACAGTTGTCTCCTTCTCGCCCAGCGTCTTACTGATGGTTTTGTAGCCCATTCCAGCCTTGTGCAGGTGTATGATCTTGTCCCTGACATCCTTAGACAGCTCCTTGCTCTTGGCCATTTTGTAGAGGTTAGAGTCTGACTGATTCACTGAGTCTGTGGACAGGTGTCTTTCATATAGGTGACCATTGCCGACAGCTGTCTGTCATGCAGGTAACGAGTTGATTTGGAGCATCTACCTGGTCTGTAGGGGCCAGATCTCTTACTGGTTGGTGGGGGATCAAATACTTATTTCCCTCTGCAGAATGCAAATAAATTCATATACTTTCCACAATGTGATTTTCCGGATTTAATTTGTGATGTGCTATCTCTCACTGTTACCAATAACCTACCCTTCAATTATGGGCTGCTCATGTCTTTGTCAGTGGGCAAACTTACAAAATCAGCAAGGGATCAAATACTTATTTCCCCCACTGTAAGCTAACAGACTCATTTTTGAAAGAGAAGGACGCCGATCTTTCTACACAAATTGGAAGATGGGCGTCCTTCTCACAGGGTCGCCCAAATCAGCATAATCGAAAGTCGATTTTGGGTGTCCCCAACTGCTTTCCGTTGCGGGGACGTGTCGGAGCCATAGCAAAGATGGGACTTGGGCGTGCCTAACACATGGGCGTCCTCAACCTATAATGGAAAAAAAGGGCGTCCCTGACGAGCACTTGGACGACTTTACCTGGTCCTGTTTTTCTTACAACCAAGCCAAAAACGTGCCCAAAGTGACCAGATGACCACCAGAGAGAATCAAGGATCACTTCCCCTTACTCCCCGAGTGGTCATTAACTCCCTCCCACCCTCAAAAAACATCTTTAAAAATATTTTATGCCAGCCTCTATGCCAGCCTCCAATGTCATACTCAGGTCCATCACAGTAGTACGAAGGTCCCTGGAGCAGTTTTAGTGGGTGCAGTGCACTTCAGGCAGGTGGACCCAGGCCCATCCCCCCTACCTGTTACGTTTGTGGAGGAAACAGCAAGCCCTCCCAAACCCACCACAAATCCAGTGTACCCACATCTAGGTGCCCCCTTCACACGTAAGGGCTATGGTAGTGGCATACAGTTGCGGGAAGTGGGCTTTGGGGGGCTCAGCACACAAGGTAAGGGAGCTATGTACCTGGGAGCAATTTGTGAAGTCCACTGCAGTGCCCCCTAGGGTGCCCGGTTGGTGTCCTGGCATGTCAGGGAGACCTGTGCACTATGAATGCTGGCTCCTCTCATGACCAAAGGGCTTGCATTTGGTTGTTTCTGACATGGGTGTCCTTGGTTTCCATTATCGCCAAAAATCAGAAATGACCAAGTCTAGGGACGACCATCTCTAAGGACGACCTAAATGTCTAGATTTGGGCGTCCCAGACCGTATTATCGAAACGAAAGATGGATGTCCATCTTGTTTCGATAATATAGGTTTCCCCGCCCCTCCACTGGGATGGTTTGCGAGGACGTCCTCAGCAAAACTTGGGCGTCCCTTTCGATTATGCCCCTCCACGGAAACTAGCTAGTAGTGCTTGCTTCTCCTTTTTTTTCCCCTAAGACTGAACTTGGCCCCGCATGCCTGCTAGAGGCTATCTGTTAATACTGTGGTACAAAGTTCAAGTTTTAAAACTAGGAGGAAAAGGGGATGGAGACTAGCTGATAAAGTTTGCCATTATAGAATAGAGCATAAGTTGACATATGTGCGCCTAACTTTATGCATGAGCATTTACACTATGACAAAAGTCGGTGTAAATGGTCATACGTAAAGTTGGCAGTTGAACATGTAAATGATATTATTCTATAACTGCAACTGCAAGACATGACCCTGCTCTGCTCATGTGAACACCCCCTTTGTAGTTGCACGCTATAGCATAAATGATAATACTACAAACCAGGGTTCTTATTGGAACTTTCTTAAAGAACCAAAATGGGTATAGGTAGAGAGCTTCAAAAAATCTCTTATAACCACAAAGTATATGTGTATAAATATTTGTGTGAAAAAGGAGAAATTCTCAGAGGTAGCACTCACCCAAGCGGGATGCCCACACAAAGTGTTAAGGCTATCCCTAGAGGGTGGATGGTGTTCTCTATCATTGAAAATCTCCCATGTGTTCAAATGAACAACAGTGGGCAAACAAGTGCTCCCAATCCAATAGACGTGACAAAAACTTGACAATTATATCATTCATTGATTGTTACCAGTGGTATAGTAGGGGATTATATATTTTTCTTTTCGCTATAGCATAAAGGCACTATGAGGTCCTTTTACTAAGCTACTGTAAAAGAGGGTCTGCACTAGCATCAGTGCATGTTTTTGATGGGCGTTGAGGCCCCCTTTTACTGCAGTGGGTAAAAGGCTGTCCATTTTTGGGATATAAAAGGGGTAAAGCTAAAGGGTAGAGGATCTTGCATTTGATATTTCTGTGTTAGAACTAAAGTGGCTTATATTTACTTATGTAGCTACTTTCTGTCCCTAGTGGGCTCACAATCTAAGAATAACTAAATCATAACCATAAATTGGCATGCGCTACCTCCATTCTTTGCAAATCTATCTCATGCATATTCATTGAGGTTACTACAGAAACCTGACTAGCTAGCTGTGTCCCAAACACTGGGTTGAAAACCCCTAATCTATCCCAACGGTTACCTGTGAATGGAAAGCAGTGAATGTAAATTTATGACCTTTCAAATGACTGAAAGGTGTAGCTATCAACGTGGGCTACTATTAAGATGGGCTATTTACATAACTTGTGCTCTTTTAGCACAAATTTTATTTTATACAAGGAGACCTAATTAATAACAACCCAGGTTAACAACAAAATAATACTTCTTAATGGTAGCCCATGCTGATAATTCCCTTCTAAATATCTGTGTTAGAGTATGTGGCTGCAAGAAAGATTTTATATGACTTCATTAGGCATACTTACATAAAATATGGTTCCTCTTTCTGTACCATGTCCTTGAATCCAGTTTTCAACTTTGCTGCTAATACTTACATTCCGTCTTTCACCATCAGCGATGCAGGATTTTTGTGATGGTTTCAGGCATTGCATATCCATTTTCAATATTTAAGGGGAAGGGGTAGTATGCATACACATGCATATGCTCTCTATAAACTCACCTATTTTATTTATTTATTTATTTATTTATTTATTTATTTATTTATCTATTTATTTATTTTTAATTATATGGCTGGATATAATTGATTGCAGTTTTAGTGCTTTGTCATCTGTTTTTCATTCTGTCTCTCCTGCTATTTTTCTTTTCTGTATTCCAGCTATCCACTCCAACCAGTCCCATCATATCTCTCTTTATCCAGCTAGATCCACAGGTGGAGGAGAAAGATCAAAAACCCCTAAGCCTACTCAGAAGCAGGTGCCACAGGATCAGGGAACATTCAAGGCATACCCTACTCTTTGACTAAAAAAGAAATCAGCTGCAAAGTGGTCATGTGAGTGTTTGTTTAATTTGGCTATAATTAGTGTTTTGTAAATATATATTTTGTATATTTCTCATGTTTGTTGTATGTTCATGTATGCCATGTGTTCTTCAGTGCTATACATAGTGGAGATAAAGGGTCCTGGGGCCCTTTTACTAAGCACATAGGTGCCTGCATGTGTCCAACGTGTGCCGAATAGGAACTACCACTCAGCTACCACGTGCCCCGGGCGGTAATTCTATTTTTGATGTGTGCCTAAAGGACATGGTAGAAAATATTTTCTACCGCATGGCGCTTTCCCGGCAGTAATTGGCAGTTTACATGCGCTGGCCGCTTACCGCCTGGTTAGCGCATGTCAAAGGCTGGTAGTAAGGTCTCAGGCCAAAAATGGACGCACGCTGGTTTAAATTTTGCCGCACATTCATTTTTGGCCACAAAAAACAAAATGCCTTTTTTCGAGGCACACTGAAAAATTGACCTGCGAACATCCAAAACACACGCCTACACCAGTGCAGCCCATTTTTTGGTGCGCTTTAGTAAAAGCCCCCCCCCCCCCCATACACTAAAGCGTGAAGAGGTTTTGCAAACATGCACTTTGTGTGGAAAAAAAAAGCACAAAACACCCAGAAATGGGCAAAAATGCAAAAGTGCAGGCATTTTGTACTATTTCTGTATAAAGTACACTTTTGGAAAGTCATTATGCAAGGCAGATTATTAATACATAAACATATGAAAAGGAGTCTGTGAAAAAGGTATTGTTGGCCAATTTTCCATTGAAAAATAACTACTCAAAAAAAGTAGCAAATATATAGATCTATCCTTCTTACCTTTCATTTTTGTAGCAGGTGAGGGAGGGAGGGGTGAGGGGGAGGGAGGGGGAGGGGAAGGAGGGGAGGGGGAATCTCCTTCCCAGTGAGGGGACATACTCTGTCACAGTATGCCTCTATTAAAGTGTACTTTATACAATATGCTTTGGTTTCTATGTGGAAATTAAGATGTGATATATAGAATCTAGCCCTTGATGTCTTAACAACAATTTCTCTGTATGCCTTTGTAACATCTGGATACATTTAAAAATATTTGAGGCACCCTCTTTTTAAGCAGCGAGTATGGGTTTTACTGAATGGTAGTCGTTAGTGGACCTGCGGTAACAGATATCATGTATTAAATCCAGCAAGTGCAGTGAAAAAAAAAATCATGCTAGCTGCTTAATGTGGGTAAGTGTGGTTTGTAGGAGTGAGAATGGTGGAATGTAGGTGTGGCTGACTGTGATAGCTAACACATGCATCAGTTTCATGTGCTAGCTGCTGATTGTGCAGCTGCACTTCTTGCCATCTCAAGAGGTGATGCTTAGTGCAGTCACCAGTGGCGTTCCTAGGGGGGCTGACACCCGGGGCGGATCGCCGATGCGCCCTGCCCCCCGGGTGCAGCGACCCCCCCCCCGTGCAGCGTGACCCCCCCGGCGAAAGAACACCCCCCCGGCAAAAGAACCCCCCACCACGACGAAAGACACCCCCCCCCCGGGTGCACGCCGCTGGGGGGGGGGGGGGTGCCGCGCACTGCTCAGCTTCGTTTGTTTCCATGCTCCCTCTGCCCCGGAACAGGAAGTAACCTGTTCCGGGGCAGAGAGGGCATGGAAACAAACGAAGCTGTCTGGCGCACGGCACCCCCCCAGCGGCGTGCACCCGGGGCGGACCGCCCCCCCCCCTTGGTATGCCACTGGCAGTCACACTACCGGCAGTCTGGTAATCAGTGGCGTAGCCAAGGGTGGGCCTGGGTGGACCCAAGCCCACCCAGTAGCAGCACACCTATGGTGTGGCTGGCAGGGATTCCCAAGCCCCACCAGCTGAAAACTCCCAACAACTGTCCCTCCTACATACCTTGTAAATAGCAGATGGCATGCAGGTGAGACAAGGAGAGACAAGTCACCTGTGGGACAAGGAGGTGTTCTGCCCACCCATCTTGGGTCCAGGCCCACTCAAAGTTGGGTGTCTGGCTACGCCCCTGCTGGTAATACGGCTGCTACCCATATAAACACAAGAGTAAAACTTGGTGGTTCATTGCCCTGACCTTCTCCCCAATCTAATCCCCATATAGCTAAACCCCAGACCTCCCAAAGAGTATAACCTCAATTCCACCCCAAAGATTTTATACCTTAATCTGATGTCTTCCACAGAACATCTTCCCTGATCCTTCCCAAGGAGCATATTTCACAATATGATCCTACCTCAATGGCTCACCCCTAGAGCAGCAAACTCTCAAAAGTAACTCCCCCCTTCCCATACTCCCATTCTGATTCCTGAGGACATACTTGAAGAGTTCCCAGTTAGGTCTAGTAGTCTGAGATGGGAGCAGTTCCCTTTCACTCTTTTACCAATGCTGCGGTAGCCCGGTGGTACTTCCTGTTTAGCGAGCATTAAGCCCGCGTTGGGCATACCGCCACTTAGTAAAAGGGGCCCTATAATGCTAATGCGCTCATTGTAATACATTTTCATGAGATTCTCGGTAGCTGTTATGGCATGTGGTTAAAGTCATGTAAAGCCCCTTTCTGCATTAGATGCTACATAAGGTTTGCTTTAGACCAGCTCCATCTGGTCTAAAACAAACGTTATAGCAGCCATAGTAAGCTTTGTGCATCGGGCACTAACTGGATTGTGCTTGGGTAGTTAGAGCCAATATTCAGCCAGTTCAGTATGGTTTAAGTGGGCTGAACATCATCTCAAAAATGTATAAAATTCCAAAAATCCTAAGTCTTTACCTAGAATAAACTAAAAGCAAAACACTATTGATGTTGTCCATCACCTTGTAGCATATGTGGGTAAGGCAGTTTGTAAATTTTGTAAGAAAATAAGAGATCCTTTTACTAAGCTGCAACAAAAAATGGCCTTTGGCATCCTGTTACTAAGGTGCACTATGGGCATGTTAGCGTTTTTTAATGCATGTAGATGGTTTACATGCGTTAAATGCTAATGCACCCATTGAAATGTATAGGCGCTTTAGTGTTTCACGCATCTTAAATTTAAGGGCATGTTAGAAACACTAATGTACCTTAGTAAACATACCCCTATTAGTGTGCGTTAATGATTAGCACGTCCTAAATGATGATGCCCATAGCAATGTAATGGGAGTCTTAACATTAAGCACATGCTAATTATTAATGCATCTTAGTAAAAAGGACCCCTTGGTGCACCCTTACATGTGTTTTTCCCACTCAGGGCCAGATGCACTAAACTTAGCAAGCCATTAATGAGCAAGTAGAGTACCCCCTGGCATGCACTAAAGGCTTCTCCGAGCCATTTTCCGATGATGGTAGCAGCTAACCAAAACGGAATGCAGATGAGCAAATTGTGTAGAAACCCTATTGTAATGAGATTCACTACCGTTTTCTGATTGCCTTAACGCTGGAAAATCTAACGAGAGGTCTGTACCTCTCGTTGGGGCTGCGCGGGATTGAAAACTTCAATAAATGTAACAAAAAAAAATCAGGGGGGAAAAACGTCCAAGTGCTCGTCAGGCATGTCATTTATGGACATCCTTCACCCGAAACAATGCCCAAGTGCTCATCAGGGACGTCCTTTATGGACATTCTTCACTCAAATAAAAAAACAACAACAAAACCCACCCTTAAGCTTTAGAGGCTATTATTAGCGCTCCGCTTCAAAAAAAGATGTCCTTTTTGGACGTTCTTCCCCTGCAATAATAAAAACTTCCTTTTTGGACGTCCTTCACTCAGCTGAGAGACTCGAAAGTCTCTGAGCCAATCACAACGCGGTCTCTCAGCTGAGTGAAGGATGTCCGAAAAGGAAGTTTTTATTATTGCGGGGGGGGGGGGGGGGAGGAGAGGACGTCCAAAAAGGTCGTCTTTTTGGATGGACGTCTTCAACTGCACTCTCCTTGGATCGAGCCACATCGGAGCCTTCCTGCAGCAGGCCGTGGAGGGGGTGAGCGGCGCGACGTCTTCCTTTCAGGCGGCACAGGGAGGTGTATTTGGCATGCGCAGAGCAGCCAGCATAACGCTTGGCTGCTCTGCGCAGGCTCGACCGGCCAACTGGCCGACTGTTTAGCGATGGAATAGAGAATACAAGTGAGCTACAATAAGCAGCTCATTTGCATTCCCTTTCCTTGATGCATTCCCGTTGCTTACCGATTCGCTAAGGAATCAGTAAGCAACGGGCATTAACGATTGTTTTAGTGCATCTTGGTCTCAGTAAGGCCATTTTTACCACAGCCATAAAAATAGTCCTTTGTTAATTTTTGTATTAATGGCCATGTGCTAATGTTCCCATCAGTGCATGGCCAGTAAAAACTTTTACTGTGTGAGCACTTACCACCACCCATTTTGTAGGTGGCAAGAACTCACGTGGTAATCCTGCGCTAACCAGTTAGCACTCAGTAACGTAGTTGTGCTAACAGATTAGTGCAGGAATGCCCACTCTCCACCCCCCAGACACACCCTCTCAAAAAATAAAAAATATTAGAGTATTATTGCCATACACTTAGGGGTTCTATTACTAAGGTGCGCCAAAAAGTGACTTGCGCTGGTGTAGACGCGTCTATTGGATGCGTGCAGGTTCATTTTTCAGCACATCTGCAAAAAAAGGCCCTTTTATTGGCTGAAAAAAGACATGTGACAAAATGAAAATTGGCGTGCATCCATTTTGGGCCTGAGACCTTACTACCACCCATTGACTTAGCAGTAAGGTCCCATGCGTTAACCAGACGGTAGTCATCAGTGCGCGTACAATGGTTAGCACTGCACATTGGAAAATTTGTGGCGCGCCTACTGCACATGCATACAAAATGAAATTAGTGTCCGGGCCATCCAGTAGCCGGGCAGTAGTTCTGAATTGGCGCATATTGGGTGCACTACGCAGCTTAGTAAAAGGGCCCCTAATTTGAATGTATACCATTTTAGGAACACATTAGCACCAAACCCATCTTGGTAAAAGGGCCCCTAAATGACATGGTAAAAAGCAATTTTTGTGAACTCAGAATCTTAACATTCACCGCGTTTTCCTTGTCTGAGCTCTTGAATTGGTCAAAGCTTAAGCTTACTATCCAGCTTATAATCGAACGAGAATAACGCCCAAGTTCCGACCTAAATCGGGAGATGGGCGTTCTTCTCACAAAAACAAATAAAGCGGCATAATCGAAAGCCGAACTTTGGACGCTTTCAACTGCACTCCGTCGCGGATGCGGACAAAGTTGACGGGGGAGTGTCGGAGGCGTGGTGAAGGCGGAACTGGGGCGTGGTTATCACCCGAACAGAGATGGGCGCCCTTCGCCGATAATGGATGCGTTTGTAGCTAGAATTTAGGGCACTTTTCCTGGACCCTGTTTTTTGACGAATAAGGCCCCAAAAAGTGCCCTAAATGACCAGATGACTCCCAGAGGGAGTCGGGGATGACCTCCCCTGACTCCCCCAGTGGTCACTAACCCCCTCCCACCACAACAAATGATGTTTCACAACTTTTTACTTTCACCCTCAAATGTCATACCCTCCTCCCAAGCAGCAGTATGCAGGTCCCTGGAACAGTTGTTAGGGGGTGCAGTGGACGTCAGGCAGGTGGACCCAGGCCCATCCCCCCCCTACCTGTTACAATTGTGCTGCTTAATGCTACTAGTCGTCCAACCCCCCCAAACCCCCTGTACCCACATGTAGGTGCCCCCCTTCACCGCTTAGGGCTATAGTACTGGTGTAGACTTGTGGGCAGTGGGTTTTGAGGGGGATTTGGGGGGCTCAACACCCAAGGGAAGGGTGCTATGCACCTGGGAGCTCTTTTACCTTTTTTTTTGTTTTTGTAAAAGTGCCCCCTAGGGTGCCCGGTTGGTGTCCTGGCATGTGAGGGGGACCAGTGCACTATGAATCCTGGCCCCTCCCACGAACAAATGCCTTGCATTTATTCGTTTTTGAGCTGGGCGATTTCATTTTCCATTATCGGTGAAAAGCAAAAACGCCCAGCTCACACCTTGGCGAATAAAGCATGGGCGTCTATTTTTTTTTAAAAAATACGGTTCACTCCGCCCCTTCACGGACCCGTTCTCGGAGATTAACGCCCATGGAGATAGGCGTTTCTGGTCGATTATGCCCCTCCACACGTTATAAAATAAAACTCTAACCAATGAAACTGAGGTCAATATTCCAGATCAGGGCTGAAGAGTATTATTATAGCTCCTCCCACATTTAGAAATGTACATTAGCATGCAGATTAGCCGTCCAAAACACAAGACCATATACCAATAAAAACACTAGACACTTGCAAGTGATTTGCCAGAGGATTGCTTTCAGACCCTCCCAACCTGCAAAATTAAAAACCATTATTTGCAACTAAAGCGTCTATTTCTGTTTTTCCTCTTCCCAACCAGTATTTTTAGAACAATGGAACTGTAAAAACAAAAAGCCAATAAAAAGCACAGAGAAAACAGATTTCAATATTTATAAAAATAAAAATCTGCATGTATCAAGATAATATGATAATTATTCAATAGGAATTTTTTCCCATAGTCAAAGAACTGAACATTTATTTTTGAATATGTTTCTGAGCATTTACTCCCAGATAATATATTGCACACCTAGACATCTGCACCAATTTTTTAGTTGGTGTAAATGGATGCACTTAGATTTCGGTGCTGAAATATCAGGTGCCATATATAGAATCTCCTCCTTATTTTGTTTCTGTACTGTCCAGAATTTAAAATTCTCATTGAAAAATAAATAAAATGTGATGTTCTCTCTATATAGTTTCATATTTATTTATTTCTGATAGGTTACAGCAAATGACTTGGCATAGTTCCATCAAACTTAACACTGCTAAGACAGTCAGGGGTCCTGTTACAAAGGCGCACTGAAAAATGGCTTGCGGTAATGTAGGCGCAGGTTTTGGGCACGTGCTGATCCATTTTTTAGTGTGCCTATAAAAAAGGCCTCTTTTTTTTGCCGAAAATGGACGTGCGGCAAAATCAAAATTGCCACGCGTCCATTTTGGATCTGAGACCTTACTTCCAGCCATTGACCTAGCGGTAAAGAATCTGAGCGGTAATGACCTGTGCGCATCAAAGGCCACTTGACGTGCGTCTATTACACACACCAGAAAATAAAAAATATTTTACAGACGCGTAGCGGACGCGCGCCAAAATTGAAATTAGCGCAAGGGCCATGCAGTAACTGGGCAGTAACTCCAATTTGGGGCATGTTCGGAGTGCGTAGGTGCCTAAGCGGCTTAGTAAAAGAGCCCCTCAAAGGCCAAGAGAATGTAGGCAGACATGATTTTATTCTATTGTCCCTTTTCCATCTAACCTGCTTGGAATAAATAGGATTACTTTTAATGTTTAAAGCAAAATACACTTATTTTATTTTGCTCGCTATATTGTGGACTTCTTACCTGCCTGCAAAATCTATCTATCTATCTATCTATCTATCTATCTATCTATCTATCTATCTATCTATCTATCTATCTATCTATATTTTAGAACTAAAATTCACTCCCCCTCCCCTAATTTTGTTTTGTAGGCAGAATAATACAAATATTTTTCCTGTGTTGATTTTGTTATTCCTTAATTGTATTTCTTTTCTCACATGGTTGTATGTGATCTTTTAACTGAAAAAAAATTATAAAGATTACATAAAAAAAAAAAACAACAAACTAAAGCAAACTTAAAACTTTTCAGTGTGATCTTTTAAGTTGTTAGGAAGAAGTAATTAAAAGATAGAGGGAGTTAAATGGTATTAAAACTGTTCCTGCTTTTCTCAGGCATTTCAACTATTCTATTCCATTTAGCAAGATGATACATTTTGTTGTTAAAAATGAAAGCCATGGGCCTAGTTCTGTCATGGCAGTGAACAAGCAGTTGGGTACGGTAATGAGTGCCTGAAGCCTTCACGAAGGATGATAAGCCTGCATGAATTTTACGAGTCTCAGTATCAAGGTTGCCCTCGCCCAGGGGATTAAAGAGTAAGGGGGTGGGGGGAAGGGAAGGCAGATGTATGAATAACTGGCATTGTAAATCTTCACCGTGGCAACCTACAGCTAGAAAAAGTCTGTGATGGGTTCATGACTGGAGAAGAAAGCAACACAGCAGAATGTGAATGGGTTTTCTTCAGCCACTTAATATACTGCTTATAGCAGCTTAAAATAGGTGTGTGAGTGTGTTTGTGTGTGTGTGTGTGTGTTTGTGTGTGTGTTTAAGTCTCAGGGAATACTCAGAAGAGAAAGGAAAGGGATAGATGATGATACAAATGGAGAAAGAATAATTGAAACAAGTGAAAGTATGGATGTGCACTTGAGGGTTGCAGAAACTGGGGTGTAGGGGGACAAACCAGTAACAGAGAAAGTACAAATATTTATTAGAAGGAATTAGTATCATACAGCTCGCCAGATTAAAAAGAAAAAGCTACCTTTTAGCATCAGAATATAAATAGCTAGAGAAAAATGATGGTGGGGGGAGGTGCAAAACATTATGCAAGCAAGTAACAATGAGCAAATTGGACCCTCAACAAGAGAGTGCAAGGTCATAGTGAAAGTCGCAGGAGTGGGGCTGAGAGGGTGGATTCTGCTGGTAGAAAACAGATCATGATAAATAGCCTCTCATTTTGCAAAATCTGGTAGCTAATGAAAGTAAGATGCATTTAGGATGCCTATGTGGACATCTGATATTATTTTTTTTTCTTCTAGGAGGTTCAGCTGATGCATGAAAGAAAGTCGTGGCCCTAATTGTGCAATTAGAAAACGGAAATGATACAGGTTTGGCAAGGAAGAAAAGGATAACAGCTCAATAACATTGTTTAATAACAAGCGAATAAAGCTCAGAGGGGAAAGAGGTTACTGTTTCTATTTTAGACTCATTAAAGAGCCTGAAACATATTGTAAAAGAGTGATATTTAATTACGGGCTGGACTGATAATGCAAAGCATGGCCTCCCTGGGAAAAAGAGACCCTTTGCTGCTAGGAGCTAGCAGGTACCAACATCAATTACGATGATTATCCTCACCAAGCTTGCAAAATGCACCAGTCACCGTGTTCTGGCAGCGACCCGTATATGGGCATTGCACAGGCAAATTTATTGTCATAGTCAAAGCAGGGCAAAATGTAGATGTGACTTTCTCACTGGTTACTTCAGAATGAAGGGAAAGATGGGGGCTGGGGGTGGGGGTGCGAAAAAAGCAGAATCTGTCTTCTGTGCTACTGAAAGAGCAATTTATTACAGAGCGTTTGCAGTAGACAGCTTGTGCTGCCCTGGTGCCTTTTTTGCCTCTGCTGGCTGTCTAAATGAGAAATGGGAGTATATTAACCAACTCATGGGTTACAGAAGATGACTTGGCATAGTCCCATCAAACTTAGCAACGCTAAGACATGTCAAAGGTCAAAAGAATGTAAGCAGATGCGATTTTATTCTATTGTGTTTCTTCCACCTAACCTGCTTGAAATAAATGAGATCATCTTTACATCTTTAAAGGAAAAGAAGAGTATTTTGCTAGATATACTGTGGGCTTCTTACCTGCCTGCAGCTGTAAAATCATGATACTTTTAAAGAGAACAATTATATTGTAGAAATAAAATGTAGACCCCTCACCCCCATACACACACTAAAAAGATGTGATAAATAGAATGTAATAATTTAGCTGAAAATTTAAAGGGGAAGGCTAAAATGACAGCTGTGATTGAATTGATTTTCTGAAGGTGAATATGAAGGTACAATAGCTTGTACTTTTACTTTTAAATGCTGTGATGGAAAGAAAAGGGAATTCTGGGTTGTTGGTGAAAATAGAATGTAATGAAACAAAGGAGCCCTTTTACTAAAGGGTGTTAAGCACTTAACAAGCGGTTAATGTACAGAAACAAGTTACTGCGTGTTCACGTTAAGAGATTTTGCAGGAGTTGCCTATTTTCATTCATTAAACAGGAAAATAAGGAATAGAGTTGTGGATAGATCTTCTAACAAAAGTGTACACACACGAACAAATAGCCAAATGTTTATTGAAATAACAGCTAGGGCCCAACATGGGGCCATGTTTTGGTGCAGTTGTCTGCCTCAGGGGGTCATACATTGGCTAATTCTCTGAGGCAAGCGATTGTGCCAAATCATGGTCCCGTGCCAGGTACTAGCTGTTGTTTCAATAAACATTTGGATATTTGTTCTTATACGAGTGCTTTTGTTGGAAGACCTATCCACAACCCTACTCCTTCTTTTCCTGTTGTGGTACCATAGTGGCTCGTTAGTTCCTCCACTTCAGTGTTTTTCTTCTGTTCGTTCATTAAACTGGTCAGATTTTTTTCCCTGGGGGGCATGGTATAGGTAGAGAGTGGGTGTAGAAATATTATCCAGCTAGCACATTGGGGGAGATTCTACATATGGTGTCTAAAAAAATCGGAGCAGAAATCATTGCCGACTAAGCGTTTTCTATAAGTGGCGCCTAGAGTTAGGTGTTAATATTATATAGAATATGATTAGTTGGCATCCTAGTGCCTAAAACTACTTGCATCTATTTACATCAAGGAAAACATGGCATAAATCCTGGTGCGTATATTTAGGTGCAATGGGCCATATTCTATAACTACATGCATAAATTTTAGAATGCCCACAAAATACCCATAACTATGCCCCTTTTTGACTGCACACATTAGAAGTTAGGTGTACTGAATTACAGAATGAGCTTAGCAAGTTGTGCGTGTAAATTCTAATTAGTGCCAATTAGTGCTCATTGTTGCTTGTTAAGAGCTGTTATCAATGCTGATTAGCTTGTTCAGCCAATTAAGTTATACGTGTTATAGAATACGCTTGGATTTTGGCACAAATCTCTAGGCGTTCTATATAAAATCCAGGGGATTCTACTTACTGTATATTAACTGGCTAATACAAAGAAAAGCGAGTCCAGTTACTGCCGTCTATTTAGGAGATAGTAAGTTGTCCCGTATTAACTCTCAGCAGATACCATGTACTAACAGGGCCACCGGGGGGGAGGGGGCAGGGGGTCCAGGGCCGGGGTCTCTCTCTCTCTCCTGCTCCTGATGGGATCCAAGTGATCGTGTCCCGACAGGAGCAAGAGAGAGAAAACTCCGGCGTCAGGTCCCCCTCCAGCGCTGCTCTTCACTCCGCCTCTACCGCTGTGCAGAGCAGCTGCTTTTCCCCTCAGGAGCATGCTCAGTTTTGAAACCGAGCATGCATGATGAGAGAAAAAAGCAGCCGCAGGGGCAGGGCAGGCATGGAGTGAAGAGCAGCACTGGATTCTTCCACTGGCAGGGCCTCAGGATCCTCACCAGCCCCAAGGTACTTGAGTTGAGGCAGTGATCCTGGAGGGAGAGGGGGGGGGGGGGGCAGCAGTGATGATCCTGGCGGGGGTTGTGGCCCTGCCTCGGACCGGCTCAGTTTCTCGATGGCCCTGTGTACTAATGAGAACATTAACACACAACCTGCAATTAAAATAGTGAAAACACCCCAAAAGGTGTCATGTAAAATTTACAGCTACCTTGCAGTAAAATTCTGTGCTTGGTAAAAGGACTCCTAAGTTAGCATCTATTTTCAGCTGCACACACGAGCCTATGGGGTCCTTATTCCAGCAGGAGTTAAATATTGAATGCTGTAATAAACATAAAACTGTTCCTTTAAAAATATCTATGACCTTACATATGAGGATGATTTTATAGCATTACACCTATATTATATAATGCTTATATAAGGGAAAGCAGGCCTCTACTGTCCTTTATAGAAAATGAATATAACCAGGTATTAGCATATCTGTGCTCTATGTGCAAACACTTATGACAACCATAAAGCTGATGTAAGTACATGATGCACACATATTGGGGTTGATATTCGGACCACAGGAGTTAGACCAGCTAACTCCCATGGTCGACCCTGAGCCCGAATATTCAATGCTGGGCCGTTTTCGGTGACCAGCATTGAATATCCAGTTTATTTTTTGGCCAGTTTATAACTAGCTAAGTTAATATTCAGACTTAGCCAATTATCTTTAAACAGGCCAAAGATATCCCATGTTTTCATGTGACCAAATATGGCTGCTAAACCGGCTTTAAAAATCGGCGGATAGCTGGTTATATTGGGCGAAATAACTGGCTATCTACTAGTCGCTAACTGGGGATATTCAGCGGGGGATAGACAGTTATCCCCCGCTGAATATCAGTGGATAGCCAGATAAGCATTATTTAACTGATCAGCAGCCGTTCTGGCTGCTTAAATAGCGCTGAATATCAGGGGGATAGTATTCTATCTGGCTGATATTCAGCACTACTAACTGGTGTTAGAGGGCTCCCTGGCCTTTGGTCCCTCCGGACCCGTAAGCGTTGGACCAGAATTTCAGACCGCTTCCAGTAAGGCCACTAGCCCCCTCTTCAGGAACATATACCCCATTTGACCTCCTCCCCCTGGAGTGAGAAAAGGACCTCCGGGCTCCTAGGCCCTTCCCCTCATTGTAATCCACACATAGAGAAGAAAAAGAAAACAGACATAGGGTAATCCTCTGTGCAAGGTTTTTTTTTTTTACTTTCATGCAGTTCCCCTCCCGTTTTGGAAGGTTGGCAGAACAAAGCAGTTAATAACAGCAACAGTTCTCACTTCCAATGAGCCCAGAAAGAAAGAAAGAAAAAAAGACCCACAGCTCACCCCCCCTCCTCCCTCCTTTCTCCCACAGGATAGCAGTTCAAAAGCATTGCCATTTCACCAGCACCCAAAAATAGTTCAAATGAAATTTAGGGAGTCAAACCTCC
The DNA here is from genome assembly GCF_901765095.1 of Microcaecilia unicolor. Taxonomy (NCBI): domain Eukaryota; kingdom Metazoa; phylum Chordata; class Amphibia; order Gymnophiona; family Siphonopidae; genus Microcaecilia; species Microcaecilia unicolor. The sequence goes on along the minus strand of NC_044034.1, from coordinate 257,896,733 downwards.
CGCTCAAATAGTGCAACGCAAATCATTGCCATTCAAAGCAGTGTAGTTCAAAACCTCCTACAGTTCACAGCATTATAATTCAAAAACCCTTGTAGTTCAAATCACTGTAGTTCAAACATTGCATTTCAACACATGGCCTCCACCACCTTACCACTCCCTTCCAGCTCTTCTCCACAAGCCAGGGGAAGTAGCAGGGCCCTCCCCTTTACCTGTCAGCCATAGCTCCTGACAACCGCCCACATCGACCCTGTGGTAGCCAGCCCTAACTCTCCCTCCCTCACCTCCTTCTTTGGAGCAGCCACCCCCTCCCTCTCCGAGCCCAGCCCTCACACCATGCTATTACTTGCTGGCCAGTTCCTTTCCCTTGGCTTTAGCCAGCCCCGCGATATCCATGGGCTCACCACATCTTTTTCCTCCTCCCTCCTCCTGTTCCTCTGCCCCTTTCCATTCCATGGGCTCCTCACCCCACCCTTTACCCAACTGTACTTCATCCTCCTGATTAGAGTTACTCCCACTCTCTTCCCATTCCCCGAACTTCCGGGCTGGGTATTTCAAACTACCCTCCCTAAACTTCTCCTTACCTCCTCCGGGGGCTGTTGGGTATGTGAGTCCTGAACTCTGTGATAGAGCTTCTGCAGTGGCTGCTGGGAATCGTAGTCCCGGCTTTTAGTGTGTCTTTCCCCAAAGGGCCACTGGGACTGGTAGTTTCTACCTTTCCCCCCTGTTTCCAGGGATAAATGCTTTCTTATCACTTGCCTCCTCCTCACACTGGCCATGAACGGCTCCTGGCTGGTTAAATAGCACTTAACTGGATAAGGGGTCCTTTTAATAAGGTGTTCCGAAAAATAGCCTATTCAAGTGTAGGCATGAGTTTTGGACACGCACAGGTCTATTTTTCAGCGCACCTGCAAAAAAGGCCTCTTTTTAAAGCTAAAAATGGACATGCGCCAAAATAAAAATTGGCGCACGTCCATTTTGGGTCTGAGACCTTACTGCCACCCACTGACTTAGTGGTAAGGTCTCATGTGGTAACGCACTGTGCGCCTGAAAATAAAAAATATTTTCCAGCGTGCGTATCAGATGCGCGTGGTAGCCGGGTGGTAGCTCTAATTTCATGCACGTTGTATGTACAAAGGTGCCTACACACCTTAAAAAAAGGACACCTATGTGCTAATAGCTCGTAGTACCAGGATTTGTGCTCAACTTTGGGCATGAGGAGTTGCACCAACTGAAACCAGTTGTAAATCTCAGTGTTCAAGCTGGGGGTGGATCTACATTATTCTATAGCATTGCATGCATCTTAAGGGAATGCGCATGACCCGCCCATGACCCTTCCATGCTCACACCTTGTTTTCAGATCCACGCGGAAACACATAGGCACTATTCTATAAATGGGCAGCATGAAAGAGGCAACTTGTTGTTTGACTATACTTGAGCTTTACGATCTTGGAGGTCCTTTTTGAGACCAAAAAGTATTGGATACTTCTTTGTTATACTTTGAGGGGCATAATCAAATGAAAACGTCTATCTCAATGGGCGTTTATCTCCAAGAACGGGTCCGTGAAGGGGCGGACCGAACCGTATTTTCGAAAAAAATAGACGTCCATGTTTTATTCGACAATTTGTGAGCTGGGCGTTTTTGTTTTTCAGCAATAATGGAAAATGAAAGCGCCCAGCTCAAAAACGAATAAATCCAAGGCATTTGTTTGTAGGAGGGGCCAGGATTCGTAGTGCACTGGTCCCGCTCACATGCCAGGACACCAACTGGGCACCCTAGGGGGCACTTTTACAAAAACAAAAAAAAAGGTAAAAGAGCTCCCAGGTGCATAGCACCCTTCCCTTGTATGTTGAGCCCCCCAAATCCCCCTCAAAACCCACTGCCCACAAGTCTACACCATAACTATAGCCCTAAGGGGTGAAGGGGGCACCTACATGTGGGTACAGTGGGTTTGGGGGGTTTGGACGACTAAGCATTAAGCAGCACAATTGTAACAGGTAGGGGGGGATGGGCCTGGGTCCACCTGCCTGAAGTCCACTGCACCCCCTAACAACTGCTCCAGGGACCTGCATTCTGCTACCAGGGAGGGGTGTATGACATTCGAATGGAGTGGCGGCCTAGTGGTTAGGGTGGTTGACTTTGGTCCTGAGGAACTGAGTTCAATTCCCACTTCAAGCACAGGCAGCTCCTTGTGACTCTGGGCAAGTCACTTAACCCTCCATTGCCCCATGTAAGCCACATTGAGCCTGCCATGAGTGGGAAAGCACGGGGTACCAATGTAACAAAAATAAAAAAAATTTGAGGGTGAAAATAAAAAGTTGTGAAACATCACTTTTTGTGGTGGGAGGGGGTTAGTGACCACTGGGGGAGTCAGGGGAGGTCATCCCCGATTCCCTCTGGTGGTAATCTGGTCATTTAGGGCACTTTTTGGGGCCTTATTCGTGAAAAAACAGGGTCCAGGAAAAGTGCCCTAAGTTCTAGCTAAAAATGCATACTTTTTTTCCATTATCGGCGAAAGGCGCCCATCTCTGTTCGGGTGATAACCATGCGCCAGTCCCGCCTTCACCACGCCTCTGACACGCCCCCGTCAACTTTGTACGCTTCCGTGATGGAGTGCAGTTGTAAACGTCCAAGTTCGGCTTTCGATTATACCGTGTTATTCGTTTTTGTGAGATAAACGTCCATCTCCCGATTTAGGTCGGGACTTGGGCGTTTTTCTCATTCGATTATAAGCAGGTTTGTGTATCACCCAAGACCGACAAGCATTTAAACATTTTTTACACCATCTAAGATTCCTGAGGCAGGCCTGTGGCCGAAACAGAGTACTTTGTCAAGTCTACAATAAAGTTTACCCCTTTATATACCATCTTAGTCTCTATGTCCTGAAGTCATTGGTCCACTTCCCACTTTGGTTTTTTTGCATCTTTACCCCATGGGATTTAGCGTCCATCCACTTTGTAGAGACCCTACCCCAGCATATGATAAAACTTCACTGGCTACCAGTATGATACAGGGCTAAATTTAAGTCTCTCTCTGTCTGATCTTCAAGGCCTTTAAATCCCTCTGTCTGATCATTCAAGGAAATGAACCTGAGTACTTGAAGAACAGGATCACTCTGTACATACCTCCAAGGAAACTAAGGTCTTCTCAAGGAATATCCTTACCTATACCCTCTCCAAAAGACATTACATGATGTGATACCTGCAAGCAAGCCTTCTCTAGAGTAGCCCTCACATTCTGGAATGGACTCCTGAAAGGTTCCACTTAACACAAGACTGTCTCTACTTCAGGAAGCAGGTGAAAGCTTGGCTCTTCAACTAGGCCTTTAATGGAAGAAGTAACTAACCTGTTAGTCTCACTCACACACACAAGGAGTGACAAGGACTGCACCTACTGCAGCAGGACATGTTTATCCATTCCTACCCTAGCTGAGACAATATTTAATCACCTAGGGCGACTAAAATGATAGCGGGGATGGGACGACTTCCCTATGAAGAAAGATTAAAGAGGCTAGGGCTATTCAGCTTGGAGAAGAGACAGCTGAGGGGAGACATGATAGCGGCATATAAAATAATGAGTGGAGTGGAACAGGTGGATGTGAAGCATCTGTTCACGCTTTCCAAAAATACCAGGACTAGGGGGCATGCGATGAAACTACAGTGTAGTAAATTTAAAACAAATCGGAGAACATTTTTCTTCACCCAACGTATAATTAAACTCTGGAATTCGTTGCCGGAGAAAGTGGTGAAGGCGGTTAGCTTAGCAGAGTTTAAAAAGGGGTTGGACGGTTTCCTAAAGGACATGTCCATAAACCGCTACTAAATGGACTTGGGAAAAATCCACAATTCCAGGAATAACATGTATACAATGTTTGTACGTTTGGGAAGCTTGCCAGGTGCCCTTGGCCTGGATTGGCTGCTGTCGTGGACAGGATGCTGGGCTCGATGGACCCTTGGTCTTTTCCCAGTATGGCATTACTTATGTACTTATGTACTCATGTGCAACTCTCTTTAAATTAGTCTCCTTATTTTCTAACTCCTCTTACTCTTTTACCTATCTATATGTTCCATCTATGTATATCCTATGCTGTCTATTAAAATGCCCTATTACATATTGTGTAGACATTGTACGTAGTAGACTACACATAGAATACGCCTAAATTTATACATTTTATAGAATGCGCCAAGCATCTGTCTACATGACTACAAGTAAAACTTAGTGTAAATCCTGACGTCTAAATTAGGTGCAGACCGGGTGTATTCTATAACAAAGCACATAGGTTATAGAAACACCCGTGACCCACCCATGGGCATGCTCACTTTTCATCTATGCAATTAGAATTTATGCGCATCACATTATAGAAAAAGCTTAGACAGTTGTGCGCATAAATTTAGTAAATGCCAATTAGTGTCAATAATTGCTTGTTGATTGGCAATTATTAGCACTGATTGGCTTGTTAACTAATTAGGTTGTGCATGCAGATCCAGAATATGACTGGATTTGCATGCCCAATTTAAGTCGCACTATATAGAATCTGGGGGTTAACCTTCAAAATGCTGTGCTACTTACTAAAGTGCCACATTTAGGAGCATTCAGGCTCTGAAATTAAGGATCTATAAACTAGTAACCCAATACATAAACACTCACACAATTTTTAATTCTTTTTTTGCGAGCCATTAGAAGGCTAAACCACAATCAATCATAATATGGTAAATATGAATCCTGTTTCTTCATCAGCCCAATATTTGCCTTTTTAAATCACTTTCTTTAAATATTTATTATAACAAAAATATAAATAAGCACTTATCTTAATAAATCTGCAGGAGACAATAAGCTCCAATATGAGTCATGTTTTGCTCTCCGGCATTAGAGAGGTCTCCTATATATTTTCTAAATCTGTTCACTCTGAAAGTTACCTGGCATTATGCCTGCTAATGACATGGTGTAAGTGGACACAACTAGATGTAGAATGATGCATAAACACTGACTTGAATTTCCATTTTGTTTCTTCGGTACTCAGGGCCGGTCTTAGGCCGAGGCGACCAAGGCGGCTGCATAAGGCCTCGCGCTTAAGGGGGCCCCACGAGGCGCGCCTCAGTCAGCCTCCTCCGCTCCATCTCGGCGCTCCGTTTACTTCGCTCTGAGTCCGATGTCGCAGCAGCTGTGTCAGTGAAAGCGCTGCCCGACGTCTCTCCATCAGCCTTCCTTCACTCGTTCATTCCCTCTCAGACTCAGTGCCATGCCTTCTTCTGACATCATTTCCTTGCGAGAGTGGGACACTGAGTCTGAGAGGGAATGAATGAGCGAAGGGAAGGCTGGTGGAGAGACGTCGGGCAGCACTTTCACTGATGCTGCACAGCTGTTGTAACGGAGGTAAATTTAAAAGATTTTGCTGGACTGGAGGGGAGGAAGGAGAGTTGCTGGATATGGAGAGATAGAGGGGGACAGGGGAGAGGGGAGCATCGATGGACATGGATGGGAGGGCAGGGCCCAGGGAGAGAGGAGAAATTGCTTAATATGGATGAATGGAGGTGGGCAGGGGACAGAGGAGCATGGATGGGAGGGCAGGGCCCAGGGAGAGAGGAGAAATTGCTGGACATGGAGGGGAGGGCAGGGGAGAGAGGAGAATTGCTGGATATGGATGGATGGGAAATTGCTGAATTTAAGGGCTGGATCGGAAGGCAGATGCTGAAACTGGAGAAAGGATAGGGACAGGGCTACAGATGGTAAACAGGACACATAAGGACACAGGAGGATGGTGGACACGGTGAGAGAAAAAATATCAAATGGAAAGAAGACACTGCATAAAACAGAAGACACTGGGACCAAAGCAAATAGAAAAGCTAAATGATCAGACAACAAAGGTAGAAAAAATATTTTATTCAGAATTTATTAATTGGAATATGTCAGCTTTTGGAAATGTGCATCTGTGATATTTTGCATGTAAGTTTCAATTTTTCTAGTATTGCTGCATGCTGAGTCTGACTTCTTGAGGTAACTTTCCAGTTCAGTATTTTGCCTTCATATCTGTTGTGTCGCGTGTTTTTCATGTGTGATCAAGGTGCAGTATCCTGCTAGCGTGTAGTATTTGCAGCCCTTTTTGTTTAGTTTTTTTTCCATGAGGTAGTGTATTGGTGTTTTAGAGCCTGGTGTAATTACAGTTCTGCCTTTCCACGCATAAGGTTGTAGCTCGTCCTGCCCTTGGAATTAGTGCTGTTATGGTTTGGTAAGGTTATGAGTGTGTTTTTGCACAAGTTTGTGTATAGTGTTTTGCAGTGGAGAGATTGTGTGTCTGCACCTCTGACCCCCCTCCGGGGTTATGAGAATTGGAACTATTAATTGTAGTGGACTTGAACTGAATAATTTCGGGGGGGGGGGGGGGGCGTTCATGATAGCATTGTGCTTATTATTTCAATCAGTTTTTCTGTACAAGTTTAGCTTCATTTATCTTTATTTGAAATTTCATAAATAAAACATTTTCTAAAAATTGAATAATCTTATCAACGGGGTGGAGCTGGGGTGGGGGCGGGGCTAGGACAGGGGTGGGGCTAGGATGGGACCCCACCAAATTGGTCTGCACAGGGCCCCGCACTTGCTAAGACCGGCCCTGTCTGTACTTGTTCTACTATCTTGAGTAATTATGACTACAATATTGAGTCAGTCTAGAAGTAAACGTGACAAATATTTTAGAGGTAAAAACTTACTGGTTGTTATGGTGTTATGGTTACAAACTAGTGCTGAGTCCTAATCCAACAATTTTTTTTTATAGACCTTTGTATTTGGGCTCTGGAAGGAATTTTTTCATGGCTACATCAGTGGCGTAGCCAGACAGCCAATTTTGGGTGGGCCTGAGCCTAAAGTGGGTGGGCACAAAATTATCACTGCTCCGCCATACCTCCACCTCAAAATATAAATACTTTAGCTAATGAGGATCCTCAAGCTCTGTTAGCTGAAGACTTTCTCCAAAGGCAATTAATACCAATCAGTCCAGCACTTTTCTTCCTTCCCCTCCTCCAGTCTATGGTCTGGCACCTCTCCCTAGCTCCACCCCACTGACAATTAATACCTTTAAATAAATTTAGATATTAGATATGTATCATATGTCAAAGAATAAAGTGGTTGCTCAAAGCATCAATCAAAGCGACAATCGCTCAACTGCAAAACACTATGCACAAATTTGTGCAAAAACACACTCAGAACCTTACTGTAACATAAATATTACACTGGGCAGACCCTAATACACCAATATACCGATACAGAAAATGCAGACCGTCAACAATATGAAACAAGGATCATATCACAATTCTCATGTAGAGCCACAAAACACCCTTTTAGGGTGGATAGTGTTCACAATGAGCTCCTTTTATTAACGACCATATATAGATCCTTCAAGAGGTAGTGTGTCATGATTTAGGCTCTACACCCTTTCTGATGTTTTGGTGCCACCTCAGTAAGGCCAATACACAAATTCTCCACTGCAAAACACTATACACAAACTTGTGCAAAAACACACTTATAACCTTACCAAACCATAACAGCACTAATTCCAAGGACAGGACGAGCTACAACCTTATGCGTGGAAAGGCAGCACTATAATTACACCGGGCTCTAAAACACCAGTACACAACCTAGTGAAACAAAAAAAACAAAACAAAAAAGGCTGCAAATACTACATGCTAGCAGAATACTGCACCTTGATCACACATGAAAAACACATGACACAACAGATATGAAGGCAAATTTCTGAACTGGAAAGTTATCTCAAGAAGTCAGACTCAGCATGCAGCAATACTAGAAAAACTGAAATTTACATGCAAAATATCACAGATGCACATTTCCAAAAGCTGACATAGTCCAATTAATAAATTCTGAATTAAAAAATGTTTTCTACCTTTGTTGTCTGATCATTTAGTTTTTCTATTCGCGTTGGTCCCAGTGTCTTCTGTTTTATGCAGTGTCTTCTTTCTATTTGATATTTTTCACTCACCATGTCCACCATCCTCCTGTGTCCTTATGTTTTCTCCCCCTGCCCTCCCCTCCCCTCATCCATGTCCAGCAATTTCCTCTCTCCCCTCCATCCATCCATCTCCTGATGTCCAGCAATTTCCTCTGTCCCCTTCCCTCCAGCAATGTTCTCTCCCCCAGCTAGTGTCCCTGCCCTCCCTCAGCTCCCCAAAAGCCCTCCGAATCCTCTCCGTTCCCCCCTCCCCTCCCACCCATGGCCAGCGAGTCTCCCTGCCCTCCCTAAGTTCCCCAAAAGCCCTCCGAATCCTCTCCGTTCCCCCCCTCCCCTCCCATCCCACCCATGGCCAGTGAGTCTCCCTGCCCTCCCTAAGTTCCCCAAAAGCCCTCCGAATCCTCTCCGTTCCCCCCTCCCCTCCCATCCCACCCATGGCCAGCGAGTCTCTCTGCCCTCCCTCAGCTCCCCAAAAGCCCTCCGAGTCCTCTCCATCCCCCCGCACACGAACCTGGCCTTTTTCTTTCAGTAGCAGCGAGCGACGTGAAGGCACTGCAACGCTCGCCAGCTTCATGTTCTCCCTTTCCTGTTCACACAGTGTTCGTCCCGCCTTCGCGGAAACAGGAAATACGTCATCGTAAAGGCGGGACGGACACTGAGTGAAGAGGAAAGGGAGAACTTGACGCAGTGTCTTCACGTCGGTCGCTGCTTAAACAAAAAGGACAAGTTAAAAACATTTGCGTGGGGGGGGGCGGCGGACGGACAGAACTGAGGGGGGGAATGGAGGAGGAGCGGAGGAAGTCTGACGAACGGGCGAGGGAGGGAAGGAGGAATGGCACGCGGGGTCTTACTGCGACTCGGGGTGCACCATTTCTGGGTGGGCCTTGGGCTTAAGTGGGTGGGCCTAGGCCCACCCAGGCCCACCCGTGCCTACGCCCCTGGGCCACATAACCAGCTCCAGATGTGGTGACTTTTTGCTTATCCATAAGTATGTAGAGAGAATCAGAAGACTGGACCTGATGGACCTCTGGTCTTATCTGCTCTTTATATATCATTGAACAATACAAAGCATAGCAATAGTACAATAGCTGGTTTTCTGTTTAAGATATAGTCAGCAGTCTAACTACCTGAGATTTCTACTCCTGAGACATTCAAGAAATTAAGCCCTCTTGGGTCAAGTTGGAGAGTAGCAATTTATTGTAATTTATTGCAATACACCATACAAATATCTGGACTTTTGGCTTTACAACAATGTAGTGCATATAATTTCTTTCTCTGTATTGTTACTTTATTTTATTTTACTTATCTTATTTGAATTTGTAAACCGCTATGGCGATATTATCAAACAGCGGTATATCAAATATAATAAACTAAACTATACTATATCATAATCTGGTCACCCAAATGTCATTATAGAATTAGCACTTAGCATGTTGCATCTTGGTGCCTAACTTTTGGTGTCCTTTATATAATTGTCCAATATCCCCCAGATTCTATAAAGCGCACATAGCATTCCGCGCTTTAATCCAGGCATATTCTATAACAGCGCACGTAACTTAATTGGCTTAACAAACTAATCAGCATTGCTAAATAGCACTTAACAAGCAATAATGAGCACTAATTGGCAATAATTAGAATTTATGCACACAACTCCCTAAGCGTATTCTATAATGCTTTGGGGCCCTTTTACAAAGGCATGCCCAAAAGTGGCCTGCGCTGGTGTAGGCATGTGTTTTGGACACGCACTGGTCCATTTCCTCAGCATGCCTGGAAAAAAGGGGATTTTTTAATGTGCCAGAAAATAGAATTGCGGCAAAGTGAAAACCAGTGCGCATCCATTTTTGGCCTGAGACCTTAATGCCACCCATTGACTTAGCAGTAAGGTTGCACACGCTAACCAGGTGGTAAGCATGCAGCATGTGTCAACTGCTGATTACCGCCGGGTAAGTGCCCCGTGATAGAAAATAGAAAATATTTTCTATTGCGTGTTTTGGGTGCATGTCAAAAATGAAATTACCAACCAAGGCATGCGGTAACCAAGAGGTAGTGCTCAGTGTGCTGCTGCGGCTAGGAAAGCGAATAGAATGTTGGGTATTATTAGGAAAGGTATGGAAAACAGGTGTGAGGATGTTATAATGTCGTTATATCGCTCCATGGTGCGACTGCACCTTGAGTATTGTGTTCAATTCTGGTCGCCGCATCTCAAGAAAGATCTAGTGGAACTGGAAAAGGTGCAGTGAAGGGCGACTAAAATGATAGCAGGGATGGGACGACTTCCCTATGAAGAAAGACTAAGGAGGCTAGGGCTTTTCAGCTTGGAGAAGAGACGGCTGAGGGGAGACATGATAGAGGTATATAAAATAATGAGTGGAGTGGAATGGGTGGATGTGAAGCATTTGTTCACGCTTTCCAAAAATACTAGGACTAGGGGGCATGCGATGGAACTACAGTGTAGAAAATATTTCTTTCACCCAACGCATAATTAAACTCTGGAATTCGTTGCCGGAGAACATGGTGAAGGCGGTTAGCGTAGCAGAGTTTAAAAAGGGGTTAGACAGTTTCCTAAACGACAAGTCCATAAACCATTACTAAATGGACTTGGGAAAAGTCCACAATTCCAGGAATAATATGTATAGAATGTTTGTACGTTTGGGAAGCTTGCCAGGTGCCCTTGGCCTGGATTGGCCGCTGTCGTGGACAGGATGCTGGGTTCGATGGACCCTTGGTCTTTCCCAGTGTGGCATTACATATGTACTTATGTTTTGGATGTATGTAGGTGTCTATGCACCTTTGTAAAAGGGCCCCTCTGTGTTTAAATTTTAATGTGCGCAGGCAAAAAGGGGCATGATAATGGGTAGGGAAATGGGCATTTCGTGGGCATTCCAAATCTACGTGATAGGATTTATAACATATTTTCATTGGTGTAAATGGAGGCACATAGTTTTAGGTGCTAGGATACCAACTAAGAGTATTCTGTATACCACAGCTAAGTCTAGATTCAACTTATAGAATAAGCTTAGGTGGAAATGTTTTCTGCATGGAATTTTCAGGTGCCATATATAGAATCTAGCCCTATATGGATAAGTTATACTTTTGGGTCAGATGACACTTATTTGTAAATGGTGAAACCTAAATGTGGCAGTTGGGTGTGTAAAGTGCACACAAGAATAGTTGGAAAGCACCAACAAACATACCCATGCCCATCCCACATTAATGCCCCCTTTGGTTTAGACACACTGTTTATGTAATAGGGGAATGTTAGTTATGTGTGCAAAAGCAAATCAGTGCCAATTACTATAAAAGTTGCCAACAATTGTGTACCCCAATTTGGGAACATGCCGAATTTGTACACGTAATTTAAATGAATACTGAGCCAATTAGTGCCAATAACTGGATTTTTAAAAAGTAATTATTGGCAATAATTAGAAAAATGCCTAAATTTTACCAGTGAGTAAAAAATGGTGTGTGGAAATGGGAGGGTTAAGGGCTACTTTTTAAATTAATTAATCTCACAATTAAAATCATTAATCTTGTGTTTATTGTATTACTTGTCTGAATTACAGGCTATGCCTGCAATGCAAGCAGGCTTCTTCCACTGGCCCTTACAGCCTTTCTGAAGTCGCATCCTGCATTCCTAGCATGTTGTTATAGAAAAATGAAGATACATGCCTAATTTAGGTGCAAAAGTCTCCACCTAAAGTTAGACGCAAATTCTGGGCTTAAGCACTCTTCTATGACCTGAGCCTAACTTTAAGTGCAGTTTGTAGAATAGTGCTTTTTCAGGGCTGATTTTATAGGTACCGCATATAGAATCTAGCCTTCAGTGCTTATTAATACCAATTATTGTTTTTTATCAACAATCATTTATCAATTTAGTGTCAATTAATTAGTTATTGTAAACATGTAACTGGCTCTATTCTATAACTGTGCACCTAATTGCATGCCTTACTTTGGGTGCCATTTATAGGATAATACAGGAATAATTGGAAACATAGGGGCTGAAATTCAGATCATGGGAGGCAGCCGGGCTAACTCCTGCGGTCGGCAGTGAGCACAGATATTCAATGCCAGGCCATTTCCAGTGGCTGGCATTGAAGATCTGGTTTATTTTTGAAGAAATCGATGTCAGACCAAGTTTGGTGAGAAAGTTGAATTGATGCAATCCCAGTTGATGGAGTCCAAGAAGGGTTTGAGTTACTTTGCTGTGGTTTTGGGGAACTTGGAAAAGCAGGTTGGAGAGTCGCAAACTGTTCAAAGAGTGCTTATTAAAAATAAATTGCTGATTCATGGTAAACTGGAGTCCATTGAGAATCAGCTGAGGTGTTTAATTATAAGGTTTGTGGAGTTTCCCAAATCCCCTCTATTACCATCGTTATAGATGGTTATAAAATATATAAGAGAAGTGTTGCAATTTACAGAAGGCATTATGCCTCCTATCTCAAGGGCTTATTATATATCATCTGGGAACCAGTAGGCAGATGTTTCTAAGGACAGTTTGGAAATAGCCAATTTTCTTAAAAGTTCCCAACGGGAGGTAATCTCCCGTGCAAATTTGATATCAACGTTTGCCCTTGTGCCTGACCATAACTGGATTTTGAGACTTTATTTCCATCACAAGGATGATTTGTTTTCGGGCTGTAGAATTTTTATATTTCCTGATTTCTTCCATGCTAGACAAGCACAAGAAATGCCCTTTTTGGCTTTGAGACCACACGTAGTAGTTTTAGGGGTTACTTTTTTTCCCTTCAGTTTCCTTGTAAATGCATTAAACCAGAGGGTAATAATTATATCTTTTTCAACCTAAACAATTGAAAAGTTTTATTGATGGCAAGAAGTCTACATCTAATTTGGCGGTCGCTATTACTCCTTCATAAGTACTTTAATGGATGTTTCACCTCCTGTATTATGTGATACTCCTGATTAATAAATTTTCCTATTTAATTTTGTCTCCTTTTTACTAGGGCTCTTTTGTGATCTCTGACAAAGAACTCTTTTTCTTCTCCTCCCCCTCGTATTACCTTTATAATGTAATGTAACAGTTTTCCTGTATATTTACTTTCTCTTTTTGAGATTTGATTGTGTTTTGCAAAATTGTTTTCAGATTCAAGTACGTCTTGAAATTTTGTATTGAAAATTATAAATAAATAAATGAATTGTATGACCTTATGCACACATAAAAAGTAAGGCTGTGGATTATTAATCGTATTAATTGATGTAATTAATGGATTAATTTTCTATGCAATTAAAATTTTTAATCGTACCAGGGCCAGTGCAGCCAGGTAAGCATCTCATGCTGTACTTCCAACCTCCCCCCCTTCAGTGGTCCAGCATCTCTCTCTCTCTCCCTTTCCTCTTCCCCTTGCAGCCTTTTCTAAACTTGCCTGGGACATAGGGAGAACCTGCCATGCAAGCAGGATTCTTCCACTGGCCTCAAGATCCTTCCTGTAGCCATATCCTGCCTTATATGATGCAAATTCCTGTTTCTGCAAAGCCAGGATGCAGCTGCTGAAAGACTCTCAGGGCCAGTGGAAGAAGCCTGCTTGCATTGCAGGCATAGCCTGTGATCCAGACGAGTAATACAGTTAACACAAGATTAATGTATTTAATTGTGAGATTAATTACAATTAAAATTTGTAATCATCCACAGCCCTAATAAAACGTAGGTGCAGGAAAAGAATGTGTCTACTGTTTGTGAACTGTAAGAACACGTTCTTGGGGGTGTGGCTTGAGTGTATGTGTAAATTGTTATAAAATACATGGATACACACTTTCACACTCAATTTTACAGTAAGTGTGCAAAGTGTCACATGCGAGTTATGAAATAGTGTTAGCTACACACATAACTTAATAATTAGTTGCCAACTGGCATTAATTAATTTTATTTTATTTTATTTTTATTTTATTTTTTGTTACATTTGTGCCCCGCGCTTTCCCACTTATAGCAGGTTCAATGCGGCTTACATATTATATACAGGTACTTATTTGTACCTGGGACAATGGAGGGTTAAGTGACTTGCCCAGAGTCACAAGGAGCTGCCTGTGCCTGCAGTGGGAATCAAACCCAGTTCCCCAGGACCAAAGTCCACCACGCTAACCACTAGGCCACTCCTCCACTATAATAACCAGTTATTGGCTATAATTGGTGTTAATTGATGCTAATTAACAGTTACATGGGTAGCTGCCCTTATTCAGGATTCTGCATATTGTGCATGAGTATTTATACCAGCCTTTGAACTACAGGGGTCCTGAGGTAGTGCGAGTGTATCTTTTGGCCGTGCGCTGGGAAATTTTTTACCGCATCTAGGAAAAAGGACCTTTTTTTAAGGGGATGGAAAATAGACCCGCGCTAAAATTGAAACCATCATGCTTCCTTTTCAGCCTGAGACCTTACTGTCACCCATTGACCTAGTGGTAGGGTCTCACACACTACACATGCAGTACACCAAATTTGGAATTACTGCCCAGATCACGCACTAGCTGGATGGTAGTGCCGATTTGGTGTGTGCTGTACACCATAGGAGCCTCCCAGACCTTTGTAAAAGGACTTCTTAATTGCTTACCCCAAAATTAGCTGCATAACTTAGAACTTCTGCTAGTAGTCTATAATGGCATTTGCATGCATAATAGCCAATACAGAATATATTTCTTAAGAAAGCCCCTACGCAGAGTTGAGGAGTAGCCTATTTGTTTGTGCACTGGGCTGAGAAAGCCAATAAATCCAGGTTCAAAATCCAGCGTTGAGCTCTTGATTGGATAAAGAAGTCTTCTTGATTGAGGCTCAGCTGAATTCTTTCTGCTGCTGGTTGGAGTGATGGATCTTTGATGATGATCTATGCTAGAAAAAAAGTCTTTTTTTGTAGATTTGTTAGTAGTGGAACCTGGAGAAAGTCTTATCTGGGGTGTGTGAGTGGTGTCCAGCTAGGCCCAGAGATTCAATGATGGTCCAGAAAAAGGTACAGGTCCAGAGTCCAGAGAGAAGAGAGAGGGGGTGGGCTGTATTCCAGTTTTTATAATAATTCCTGTTGGGCCATAGGCTGAAGTTAGGTGGGGTGTATTGATCCAATGAAAACTCAGGGGTAGTTGAAACTGGTTCTCTCTGGATTTTGAGATGGAGCATGGTAGATGGTCACATGTTTAGACTAGATATAGTCAATAGAACTGGCTGGGTGGATACTAAAAAGTTCATCACCACATCTCCAAAGAACAGAGTCTGCATATTGACAGCAATCAAAAAGACTGGTAACAAAAGACATCCCATCTACCTGACACTCACAGACAATGACCCACCTAATCTTGTCAAGTTTGGGTGTGTACTACAGCAGATAGTCAACCAGGAACCCTTATGATAGTTCCTGGTTGACTATCTGCTGTAGTACACACCCAAACTTGACAAGATTAGGTGGGTCATTGTCTGTGAGTGTCAGGTAGATGGGATGTCTTTTGTTACCAGTCTTTTTGATTGCTGTCAATATGCAGACTCTGTTCTTTGGAGATGTGGTGATGAACTTTTTAGTATCCACCCAGCCAGTTCTATTCTTACAAGTTATCAGTGGCCTTTAGGGGGAGGGTGAAGGTCAGATCTGTTTTTCTGAGCAAGTTACCTTCCAAGAAGTCTTTGCCATATATATATATATATATATATATATATATATATATATATATATATATATATGATTTCAGCAAAATCAATAACTCTGAAAATTCATGCTACACTGATATGATGCTTCCAATAGCATTGTTAGTGGTTCTAGAGTACTTGAGACCACCACATGAATTAAGATTTCCACCTTCCCTGAGCTAAATGTTGACTGCATTAGGCTTCACTTTCTTTGCTTTTTTCTTAATTAATTTATTTCTTCTTAGTAGGTCTACATCTTTGTAATGAAACTATGGTCCTTATAGGTATTTATAGGGTTTTCCTGAAGTAGGTGGTATAATTGCTTTTGACTGTACTAAAATGAGATATTGGAATGGCTTGAATTGTAAGCAAGTATTTCTGACATCTTCCTTTTAGTTTGAGTTGATACTATGGTGAAAGCATGCTAATCAATTCTTTAAAAAAATCACTGTTACATTTTTAATTGAACTGTAATACATTACTGATTTGTTGAAAGGGACCCTCATATAAAAGGTTAATGGTTTAGTTTGCATTATAATCATTGATTCTAAGGTTAATATTCATTACTTTTTAAAGCCTTTTTCTGCATGTGTATAAAAAAATGCTGAAAGGACTGTGGGACATATCTTGATCTACTCCGAACACACTTAGAGGGGCATAATCGAACAGAAACGCCTATCTCCATGGGCGTTTATCTCCGAGAACGGGTCCGTGAAGGGGCGGACCCAACCGTATTTTCGAAACAAATAGACGTCCATATTTTATTCGCCAAGTTCTGAGCTGGGCGTTTTTGCTTTTCAGCGATAATGGACAATGAAATCGCCCAGCTCAAAAACGAATAAAGCCAAGGCATTTGTTCATGGGAGGGGCCAGGAGTCGTAGTGCACTGGTCCCCCTAACATGCCAGGACACCAACCAGGCACCCTAGGGGGCACTTTTACAAAAACAAAACAAAAGGTAAAAGAGCTCCCAGGTGCATAGCACCCTTCCCTTGTGTATAGAGCCCCCCAAATCCCCCTCAAAACCCACTGCCCACAAGTCTACACCATTACTATAGCCCTAAGGGGTGAAGGGGGGCACCTACATGTGGGTACAGTAGGTTCGGGGGGGGGGGGGTTGGACGACTAAGCATTAAGCAGCACAATTGTAACAGGTGGGGGGGGGGAATGGGCCTGGGTCCACCTGCCTGAAGTCCACTGCACCCCCTAACAACTGCTCCAGGGACCTGCATACTGCTGCCAGGGAGGTGGGTATGACATTTGAGGGTGAAAATAAAAAGTTGTGAAACATAATTTTTTTGTGGTGGGAGGGGGTTTATGACCACTGGGGGAGTCAGGGGAGGTCATCCCCGATTCCCTCCAGTAGTCATCTGGTCATTTAGGGCACTTTTTGGGGCCTTATTCGTGAAAAAACAGGGTCCAGGAAAAGTGCCCTAAATTCTAGCTAAAAACGCATACTTTTGTCCCATTATCTGTGAAATGCGCCCATCTCTGTTCGGCAGATAACCACGCCCCAGTTCCGCCTTTGCCACACCTCTGACACGCCCCCATCAACTTTGTCCGCATCCGCGACGGAGTGCAGTTGAAAACGTCCAAAATCGGCTTTCGATTATACCGCTTTATTTGTTTTTGTGAGATAAACGTCCATCTCCCGATTTAGGTCGGAACTTGGGCGTTTTTCTCATTCGATTATAAGCTGGTTAGTGTTTCTGTTATTATATTTACATCAAACGTACCTGAGTTTTCAACATAGTACTCATTTTCACTTTAACTTTCTGAGTCTACCATCATTTTTCCATCTGTGAGCAAGGTACATGCTATGACATGGTATGTAGACTATGACCCTCTTCCCTTTTCAACACACATTTTATACTGATATTGGCTATACACAGAGGACAAAATTCTATATATGGCACTGAAAAATTGTCACCGAAAAAAATTAGCTCTAAGCGCTATTCTATAAATGCCTAGCACCAGGATCCATGCCTAACTTTTAGGTGCAAAGATTTACACCAACTGAAACCTGGTGTAAATTCCAATGCCCAAATTAGGGGCGGATCAGGCATATTTTGTAACAGATAATAATATGCAGGACTGCATCTGTGTCTGTTTGCATGTTCAGCAGGAAAAGCAATTTTAAAAAGCTCTATGTAGAGGAAAAGAGCATCCTACTTGCCTCAGGTTTCCACATGTGCAGCCTTTTAAAACTGATGTTCTTTACAGCATCAATCCTCCATCTCTGCACTCCCATAAAATATTCAGACCCCTCAAACCCCACTACAGTATGATTTTTGCTCCTGAACTCCTTAGAAGTTGATCTCAACACCCTCTCCCTGAACCACTTGGAAATCAGTCTCATACTCCACTCTTCACATCTCCAACAAAAGCAGATCTCCTGGGTTTTATTTACTGGGGACTCTCTGTTGTCTAGTGGGGGACAGTAGTGTTCCCCAGTTGCTCTTGCCCTGTTCTGTGCTAAGTTCAAAATAGTGTCAATCAACTGCTAACAGTAGTCTTGCAGTACTACTGTTAGGGGTCAGGCTGCCAAAAAAGGGGAAACTGGGCCTTCAAGACTGGGACAACTGAAGTTCTATATTAACAAGTGACCCGACACGGACCGTATTTTGGCGTTAATCAACGCCTGCCTCAGGGGTCAGGATATAATTCTGCAATAGGTAAATTGTATAGGGTCGTTGCCCCAAGATGTTTATTGATAATTATGAATCGCCGCACTTGCGAAGGTAGAGCTCTATAAAGAGCCTTCTCATTTGCACAAAAGTGCTATGTATGCTGTATTACCCTCTCTATTGGTTTTATGCCAAAAAAGGGGGAAATTTCCAAAGATGTCCCTCACTACTAAGTTATCCTGATGTCATCTTGGATCCCTGTCCACTAACAAGGATCCAAGAAGGCAACAGGATAACTTGGTTCTGAGCGACATGAACATGAGTTCTGAGTTTGAAAATTTATATATAGACATGTACTAGCCAAGGGAAGAAGCATATGGTCTTCAGAAGTGGGAGCAGGAGATCAAAGGATGGTGAGAGAAGGTTAATCTTTTCATCAGGAGTATGGGGCTCTGTAAATCTGACCTAAATGCATAATGCCTTTCCAGCTTCAGGCTGATTCCTCCTGTCTCCCCATGCAAAGCAGTTGGGTTTTGAACCAGTTAACATAGGGAAAAGCTTTTAATCTGGTTGAAAATTCCAATTTGGGACATTTTGAACATTTGGTTTGAAAAGGTACCAACAGTAATCCTTTAAATTTAATGTGATTTAATGTGTGTACTGGAAAATAATGGGAAGGAACAGTTTTCAAAAGGTTTTTCCATGGGTAAACAGATGTTTACCTACAGAAAGGTTCCTTTCAAAATTTCTCCCTCTCGTGCTAGTGCCGAGAAATGGGTTAGTGCTGGAGCCAACCCAGAAAAGCATATGAAGGGTGTTTGTTTTAACTCTATAGATTCTTATATAGTGGCAGACCTTGATGAGCAAGACATTTTCCAAAGGCAAATCCTATGGGGATTCCCCTTTGAACATGAATTTGTAGGTCTATGATTACTCTATACCTGCAGACCTGCAAGCCTAACAATGGGATTTAATGCGTGTGGGATTCAGTTGCAAATCATACTTTCAGGGCTGAATAGAATATATTACAGTTCTTTGATACTCATTCAAAACTAGTTTTTTTTTCTACCCAGTATGTGATCATTCATCTCAATTGGCTCAATTGTTCTAACTTTTTTTTTGTTTTGCTTTGTTTTTATTCCAGCAAATGAAGGAGACTTTTTACTAAACTGTGTTAGGTGCTAAAATGAACTACCATGGGACAAACTACAGCTTCACGTGATAGTTTTTGAATGCATGCATATTAACTGCGTGTTGGAGCTGAGAGTAGATATTCCTACGTTTTCTACATTACTGTGTGCTAACTGGTTAGCACAAAGAAAATACAGGAGCCCTTATTGACTACAAAATAATTTTTAAAAATGGCTGTGCACTAATAGCAACATTAGCACATAGTCATTAAAGGAGAAAGTAGAAAAAAGGCATTTTTATGGCTGCAGTAAAAATATCCTTAGCGCATGGGATAGACCTGCATAAGAGTGCACGAAGGCCAGTTTTTACCACAACTTAGTAAAAGGACCCCTTTTACTAAGGCGTGTCAAAAATGGCCTGTACTAGTGTAGGCACATGTTTTGGGCATGCGCAGGTCCATTTTTCATCGTTTCTGTAAAAAAGGCCTTTAAAAATATTTTTGCTGAAAATGGACATGCGGCAAAATAAAAATTGGCACACGTTCGTTTTGTGTCTGAGACTTTACCGCCAGTCGTTGACTTAGCAGTAAGGTCTCATGCGTTAACCAGTTGGTAATGACCTACATGCATAGAATGCCGCTTGATGTGCGTAGCTGATGCGCATCAGAAAATAAAAATTATTTTTCAGACACACGTAATGGATGTTCATCAAAAATTATCACCCAGGCCACATGGTAGCTGGGTTGTAACTCCAAATTAGCGTGCGTTGGGCACACGTGATAGGCACCTATGGGGCTTAGTAAAAGGACCCTTCAATTAAGATACAGTCACATAATTTGAATCAATTTCTACAGCATTTTCCCATTACTAGCTCACAAGTGCTTGGGAGCACCGTATAGCAAGATTAGGGACATGATCCAAACACAAGCTAATAATGAAAAAGCAATGAAGTTTTATTTTTTTGTTTATTCTTTTGGCTTGTGTTTTATTTTCCAGAAGCACCCATAACAGACGCTTGCCCAAGAAAACTCAGGCAAATTTTGTCTGGCAAAGAACTGTGTCCAATGTGCCACTTAGCACTTGAGCTATCTGGTGTAATCAAAGAACAGCGGCAACTATTTATCTCATGTCTTGCTCCTTGATAGCTACCCACTAGCACCAGCACGACCTTTCAAGCACACACATTAATTTTACTGCAGCATTTCTATAGCATCAATTAATAAAAACTGACTCCGTTTTTCACCAAATGAACATGTACTGATAAATGAGGGTCCTGACTTAATTGCTTGCTAAATTAAGAGCTCACGGTGGTGACAACAGAGCAGTAGTTTTAATATTTAAAAACTCATTAAATTTGTGTACGTTTTGAATAATTAGAGTCACACAATCACTTTAAAGAGACAAGTTTAATTTCACCCTTAAGTATATACCATAGGATATAGTGATACTGTAGTGCAAATTACTGGCCGGTGTTCTACAGTATTGCAGATGCTTAAAGATTTTACAGAGAACTATGGAAATGGTGACGATGACAGCAGGTAAAGACCACAAGCTCCATCTTGCCTATTTTCTTTCCTGCTGAATAATAAAAACTTTCCCCCAGATTTTCTCTCTATAAAAATCCATGCAGTAAAAAAAAAATCTCTAAAGTACGTCTAAATTATAGAATGGGCTTAAATTTTCACACGGCATATTGAATAACGCTGAGTGTCTCTCCACGTGACTAAATGTGGTCATGTTCATTTAGGCCATGTTTTACTTGGTGTAAATCCTGATGCCTAAATTAGGCGCAGAGCGGGTGCACATAGATTTTCAATATACCCATGACCCGCCTATTCTATGGAGGGGGTCTAAGAAAGCAACAAGGCAGACGATCTGCAAACTCCAAGAGGGAAAAACAACTGAGCAGATAAGTAGGAGACAAACATAAATTTATTGAATGAAAACCAAATGTTTAAATCAGCCCTTACAGAGTTGCGAGGGTGTTTGAGGGGTCTCATGTCACCACTCTATGATTATTCGGTTGAGCTGTTTTTTTACCATATATTTTAGAAGATCTATGATTTCATTTTCCTGTACATTTATTTTTCATCAATACATATATCTACTAAACCTACTAAACCTTGACAATAAAGGAGCACTGTGTAGCCCCTGACGCAGCTCTGCTGGGCGAAACATGGCCTGTGTCAGGCTGATTTGAAAATTTATGTTTATCTCCTACTGATCTGCTCTGTTGTTTTTCCATCTATTCTATGCCCATAACATAACCATGCCCCCTTTTTAACTGTGCAACTTGGAATGTACACACACCAAGTTACAAAATAAGCTGATAATTACTTAACATCCAATTAACAGTGCTGATTAGCTAGTTAACCAATTAAGTTATGTGCATTGTTACAGAATATGCTTCGATGTATAGAATCCTGGGGATAGTGCCTACATTTGAACGCCAAATGTTGGGCACGATCCCAGATGCACATGCAAATTAGTCAGCTAACGAGCCAATTCACATCAATAATTGGGTGCTAACAACCAATTATTTTAGCTAATTGGCAACCATTTTAATCTGTATATGCATCTGGCTGTGCACTATTCTATAAGGCATGACACCTAACTCTACTAGCGTGTAACTCAAAAGGGGGTATGGGTGTGCCATGGGTGTTTTGAAACATTAAGTGCATAGTTACAGAATAGTGCCTCAGCATGCCTAATTTGGGCACCAACATTTACACCAGGTTTCAGCAGGCTTGTCTAGAGCCCAAAATTAGGCACAGGAATCAGTTCTAAGCACGATTCTCGATTCTACAAAGGGTATGCGCTTCATAAAATCGTGCCAATTTGAGTGCCATTTACAGAACTTTCCTACTTTATTTTTACTTTCCTGCACATAGCGACCCTCCTCTGCACTAATGCTTTCCTAGATGTTTTTGCTGTTTCTACCATCATTTCTTCAGTGTTCCAAGCATTCACCATCCTTTCTATTATGAAATAGTTCCTTCAGTTTCTCTGGATACATGAACTCCCTTTCCACTGAAAAAATGTTTGAAAGTTTATATCATAACCATCCTTTCCCATATCCTTTAGTGTATATACACATTTAGGTCTATAAAAGCGCATCCCATATCACTTGTGCTCATTTTCATTTTTTTAATTCCTGGTATGTTCTTTTAAGCAGCAAGGTCTCAATAAATTACTTGGGAACTATAGGACCAAACTTTCTTTGTATACTGTCCTTATCTGTTCAGATTAAACTAGGTACAAACCTCCAGCAATGGCAATATGCCGTCTCCTCTTTTCTGCATTAGATCATGGATTCCATATTTAATTCCTTTAGATCACTATCAGTTATCCTTATTAGATTTAAATATTTGGTGTCTTGGAGAAAACAACTTTTTCTTGTTTATGACTTACAGCTGTGCGAAGGCTAAATTCTAAATAGGCAAGTGTGTCTCATTTTGACAGAGGTTTAAAGGTCTTAGAAAAGACTTTTTGTGATTATAAACCTGAGAGCCTAAGGGGGAAGTCCCATGTAGGCCTCTAAGCTAACGGTAAATAAAAGTAGAAGAGAGCACCGGCATAAAAATGTTCAGGAAGTATTTGTAAGGATGTCATTCAATTATCTTTGCCTTTTTTGGTGGAATAGGAGTGAGGGAGGCATATCAACAATCCTTCATTCATTCTCTCTAAATGCTGTCCAGAGATATTGCAGAGCTACTAAGGTTTGCAAGACTGGAGAGCTGCTGGTTTTGACAGTTTCAGGAATATTGGCAGGATCCTCATCATATAGAGGTTGATGTAATTTTAATCTGTGGAAGTCAAAGAATTCCACGATGTAAGCTGAGAATTAATCTTGTGTTTTTTGCTAGTCATAACAACATCCAAACATTTCTAAGGAAAATTGACATTTTGCATATTTATGAAAATAAACTTATTCCCAGTTAATGTTAGGTAAATTGACTATTTCAAGGGCTGAAGAAGCTGAGCTGTTTAGCAAAATAGAAAATACAGTAGCAGAGAATGTTGATTATCACTGCTATGATTATTATTACTGCTATAAAGTAGGCATTCATACCTTTTGTCTCACCTTCTGCTCCCCAATTCATAGGCACATATAACCAAGTATAATGATAGACAGGGATGCAGCTTTATTAAACCATTACCAAACAGAGAATTTAGCTTTACATAAACCATGAAGTCCTGCCCAGATGGAGTATAAAAATATAAGCACGTTACCTCCCCTCCTGCAAAAGGAGCACTGGCTTCCTAAATTTCACCACATCTCCTACAAAGTCTTCCTATTAATTTTTAAGATACATCAGGCTGGTACTGCCCTCTACCTATCTAAACTGTTAATCTTGTATTCTCCCGCCAGATCCTTACACTCAGCACAGCACAACCTTCTTAATATTCTGTCATTTCATCACATGTATCATGATTCCATTCAACACAAAGTTTTTAGTGTTACTAGCCTGACCTTAAGAAATGTTCTTCTCCTATCACTCAGATTGGAGCATTTGGCCAATAATTTTAAATCAAACCTAAAAACATTCTTGTTTTTAGATTCTTATGACATTGCCTGTTCAACCGCCCTGGACCAATGAACATAAGAACATAAGAGTAGCCATACTGGGTCAGACCAATGTTCCATCTAGCCTAATATCCTGTTTTCCAAACAGTGGCCATGCCAGGTCACAAATACCTGGCAGAAACCCAAATCGTGGCAACACTCCATACTACAAATCCCAGGTCAAGCAGTTTCTTCCCATGTCTGTCTCAATAGCAGACCATGGACTTTTCCTCCAGAAATTTGTCCAAACCTTTTTTTAAACCCAGATATGGTAACCACTGTTACCACCAACTCCGGCAAAGCATTCCAGAGCTTAACTATTCGTTGTGTGAAAAAAATATTTCCTCCTATTTGTTTTAAAAGTATTTCCATGTAACCTCCTCAAGTGTCTCCTAGTCTTTGTACTTTTGGAATGAGTAAAAAAATCAATTTACTTCTACTCGTTCTACACCACTCAGGATTTTGTAGACCTCAATCATATTTTCCCTCATCTGTCTCTTTTCCAAGCTGAAGAGCCCTAACCTCTTTAGCCTTTCCTCATACAAGAGGAGTTCCATCCCCTTTATCATTTTAGTCACTCTTCTTTGAACCTTTTCTAATTCCGCTATATCTTTTTTGAGATATGGTGACCAGAACTGAACGCAATACTCAAGGTGTGGACGTACCCTGGAGCGATACAGAGGCATTATAGTGTTTTCGGTCTTATTCATCATCCCTTTCCTAATAATTCCTAGCATCCTGTTTGTTTTTTGGCTGCCACTGCACACTGAGCAGAAGATTTCAGCATATTATCTACAATTACACCCAGATCTTTTCTTGAGCACTGACCCCCTAGCATCAATTAACTGTGATTTGGATTATTCTTTCCATTGTGCATTGCCTTGTATTTGTCCACATTAAATTTCATCTGCCATTTGGACGCCCAGTCTTCCAAAATCCTACGATCTTCCTGCAATATTTCACAGTCTGCCCGTGTTTTAACAACCTTGAATAGTTTTGTATCATCTTCAAATTTGATCACCTCACTCGTCATTCTGATTTCCATATCATTTATAAATATGTTAAATAGTACAGGTCCCAGTACTGATCCCTGCGGCACTCCACTGTTCACTCTCCTCCATTGAGAGAAATGACCATTTAACCCTATCCTGTGTTTTCTGTCCAATAACCAATTCCTAATCCACACCAGAACTTTGTCTCCTATCCCATGACTCTTTCTTTTTCTCAGGAGTCTCTCATGAGGAACTTTATCAAAAGCTTTCTGAGAATCTAGATACACTACATCAACTGGCTCACCTTTATGCACATGTTTATTCATGCCTTCAAAGAAATGGTGCTGAAGACAACTTCCTACCTTTTTTTCAGCCCAATTCTCCCCCTCTCCCTGCTTGCTATTTAATTGTCTTTTTTCTATCCTTTTTTATTCCCCTGCCCTAATAATTATTGTAATTCTTTTTCATTTACTATATTATATCTAATTTTAATTGTTTGTAAACTATCTTGACAGATTCCCTCTAGGGTGATGTATCAAATTTTAATAAAACTTGAAACTTGAATCCCTATATTGGTCAAGCATCTAATGGATATCAATCACCATGGCTACCAATCCAAGTTAATGTCTGCTGCCACACTCAGCCACCTGAACAGTGGGATGAAAATTTCCTTAACCATACCCCCAATCTGTGGTGACACTAGGTCAGTGATGGCGAACCTTTCAGAGACCGAGTGCCCAAACAGCAACCCAAAATCTAATTATTTATCGCAAAGTGCCATCAGGGCAATTTAACCTGAATAACAGGTGCCGGTACTCATTATGGGCGGGGTCACCACATATGATTCCACCCCTATGATAGCCACACCCCTTACACCAGCCATGGCGCATATAAACAGACATGATTGAAACTATGATACTAGTATAGGAGAAAAAAATAGCATGATTTTTTTCATTATAAATCATTTCTGTAAGCTGTTACAGCTCCAGTATACCCAGTGCAAAATAAGACAGCAGATGTAAATTCTCAAATTGGACATATTCCAAACACTAAAATGAAAATAAAATGATTTTTTCTACCTTTGTTGTCTGGTGATTTTGTTTTCTATCCATATTGGTCCTAGTCTCTGATTCTGCTGCTCTCTATCTGTTCTTTTAACTCCGTTTCCAGGGCTTCCTTTCTATTTATTTCTTTACTTTCCTCCTTTCTTCTTCATTTCTTGCCCTCCATCCATACGTAAAAGTTGGGTCCTCCTCTGTGGAATTGACTGGAGGAGTTATAATGTGGATCCAGTTTTTGCCTATTTTCTCCATCCATGTGCAGTTTTTCTCCTCCCTGCCCTCCATCCACCCATGTTCAGCAACCTTCCTCTCCCCCCTGCCCTCCCCTTCAGCCACCCTTTTCTCCCCCTGCCCTTCCCTCCAGCCACCCATGTCCAGCCACCCTCCTCTCCCACCCTCCCACCCACCCAGCACCAGGCAGGCCTGCCTCCCACCCAGCACCAGGCATCAGGCCTCCCTCCTACCCACCCAGCACCAATCACCAAGCACCAGGCCTCCCTCCCATCAGGCACCAGGCCTCCATCCCTCCCACCAGGCACCAGGCCGCCCTCCCTCCCACCCACCCAGCCAGGGCCGTGCCAAGGGTCTCTGGCGCCCCCCTGCAGACTACCAGTTGGCGCCCCCCCCCGCACCTGTCTGGCTCCAAGGCAGCGATTTCCCTCTCTCCCCTGCCCTCCCGCTCCCATGTAGGAACTGCCCGCCCTCTTCTCCCCCCCAAGATCCCATTCCTTTTTTTTTTCTTTTAAATTTACCTTCCTCCGGCAGCGCAGCGTCAGTGAAGGAGGCGGCGCTCCCAGTCCCGATGTCTCTAGCCTTCCCTTGTTCGCTGCTCACTGCCCTATCTTCTTACCAACGCTTTGTAAAAGAGCCCCATAGGCATTTACACTTTTCTTCTCACATCTTACTTCCCAGTCATAGACACATTCTAAAACATGGTAGCCAACAAGAAAGGAGCTGTATTTAATCACAACCAAATACAGATATTTGCTTTACATAAACCACAAAGTCTAAGCATCAACCCAGTAATAACTTTCAACTCCTATTTCAATCAAATATACCCATCCTACTATAATATGATCCCATAGGAATGGGCTATTAAAAAAAATGCCTACCCTCTCAACAGCTAAAGTGAATGTGTTATTCCACAATGCACAAACTGCTGAACTGAGGTATTTCTGAGAGTGCAACCAAACAGCAGCAGCAATCCAAGGAACAACAAAAATTGGTTTAGCACATATGGCTGTGTTCATTTTACACCAGTGAGTGCTTTTTTGGGTTTGTTTTTAAGGGAAAGGGAAGGGAAATGGGACTTGATATACTGCCTTTCTGAGGTTTTTGCAACTACATTCAAAGTGGTTTACATATATTCAGCTACTTATTTTTTGTACCAGGGGCAATGGAGGGTTAGGTGACTTGCCCAGAGTCACAAGGAGCGGCAGTGGGAATCAAGCTCAGTTCCTTGGGATCAAAGTCCACTGCACTAACCACTAGGCTACTCCTCCACTGTAGTGATGTCACCTTTTTGATAATTTGTGTAGATATGCAAATAGATCTAATGCCATTATTGCCCCTGCCTTTTCTTTGTGACATCATTATTTTATATGGAGGACCTTTACTATTTATACATTTATAATATATCCCCTGGTTTGGTGTTTTATTTTGAATTGCATTAAGACATTTTATTTTAATCTGGAGTCCTTCTTTCACTTCTTTTTTGGGACTGTGCTAATCTGCTGGATTATATACTTATGTGTTAAGTTAAAATGATAATCATTGTCCATATGCTTAGCATTGTTTGTTTTTTTTGTTACATTTGTACCCTGTGCTTTCCCACTCATGGCAGGCTCAATGTGGCAATGGAGGGTTAAGTGACTTGCCCAGAGTCACAAGAAGCTGCCTGTGCCTGAAGTGGGAACTGAACTCAGTTCCCTAGGACCAAAGTCCACCACCCTAACCACTAGGCCACTCCTCCACCCTATGAGCCTTGTAATATATTGATATTGAGAGTTTTATTTTAACAACGGCTCTATATGGTTAGGATTTTTATCTTATTGAAGTAATACATTATGAGCAGTAATAATGATATTTATGAGATTTTTTTATATGTTGACAGGGTATCGCAGTGCAGGCATTGAATCTGTGAATGTATTGTAGAATCCTATGTGGTAAAGTTTACATTCTTCTTATTTTTATTTTTAGATAATCTATTTTAATGATGATCTTTCTTATACATTTATTGATTTTATGATATTTATTGTTTGTAGACCTCTGACAAAGGCTTTTCTGAAACAGCCAGGTTGGGGCCTGTTTCCATTAAAGTTGACATTTGGATAAACTTTTGCAGTGTTTGTCCTTCCTTGAATCACTGCTGCTGTTTGGTTGTCTGTTCTGCTTCTGCAGTAGACTGTATCCTGGTTGTTACTGCTTCACTATAGAGACCCTCTGCCAGAGCATCTGTGGGTTATTACTCAACCTATTTACCTTGAGGTGGGTTCTGAGCATCGAGATGATAGAGTTTCATGTACTCCAATATCTATCCATCCATCAGGTTATTTTGGGGCTTCCCTGGTTGTAGAAACATGAACCTTGTATTGACTGGTGCTCTGGAGACATTCTAGCCTTTGGCACAACCTCTTCTCAGTCTTACCTAAGATGAATTCACCCCAGGGTAAGCCTTCCATCTTGGAATCCCAACCTATCCTGGACCCTGCAAAGATTCTTGCCATCTCCCAGATTAACGTACCTCCAGAGAGTACTCCGGTCCCCAAGCAGTCAAGGAAGCAGACCTTGCACAGGACACACAACTTCAAGTTTATAGAATGCCAGGAAAAAAGAAGACCCTTCAATTGAGTGGTCCCAAATGTCTTATGGTATGCCCGATATTCTAGATGTCAGAAAGACGTTGAAACCTGCAGTTAGTGTTCATGACCCTTATAAGAAATAAACATTTAACACAGTACGAACAAGAACTTTTACCTACTAAACTGTCATAAATATTTATTGTAACATCCGAGGAAAAGATTCCAGAAGCGTTTTAGCTTGTCGGCTTCAAAAATACAACTGGTATTTTCTCCTGCTGCTGAGCCTCTGTCATCAGTCAGAAAAACCTCCGTGTATCTTATCTTATAATTAATTGTAATTTAATAATTCCAAAATGACCTACAATTTTTAGTTTTTTTTTTTAATTTCTTGCAAATATAACTAAAACATATTAAGGAAGGCAACTTAACTTGCCATCACTGTCAGATCAAAAGAGCGCTGCTGTTTCACAACTTGCTTCTTCAGGAGCTTTGCAGCTAAATAATTGTTGCCAATATATGTCGCCGAATCTTGAAAGTTAAAACAATTGTTGTATTTTAGTTAGTAGTCTCAAATATTCCCTAGGGTTTATTCTAGGGTTTATAAATGGTAAATTACTATTGTCATATACCTTTAAGCTTCCTGCTGGCTCAGTTAGAACCTTTCAGGCTTATTTTCGAAAGTGATCACCGGCCATTTCCCGACATAAATCAGGAGATGGCCGGCGATTTCTCAAAAGTGTCAAAATCGGTATAATCGAAACAGGCGTTTTTGACAGCATCGCCGCTTTCCCGTCGCCTCGTCGGTGAAAGTGCAAGGGGGCGTGTCGGCGGCTTAGCGAAGTCGGGACATGTGCGGGCATGGGCGTGGCTACCAGATGGCCGGCTTTCGTGGATAATGGAACAAAAAAAGCGGCGTTAAGTAGTATTTCGCCGGGTTTACTTGGTCCTTTTATTTTCACGACCAAGCCTCAAAAAGATGCCCTAATTGACCAGATGACCACTGAAGGGAATGGGGGATGACCTCCCCGTAGTCCCCCAGTGGTCACCAACCCCTCCCACACTAAAAAAATAAAAATAAAAACCTTTTTTGCCAGCCTGTATGCCAGCCTCAAATGGTCACCAACCCCTCCCACACTAAAAAAATAAAAATAAAAACCTTTTTTGCCAGCCTGTATGCCAGCCTCAAATGTCATACCCAGCTCCCTGACAGCAGTATGCAGGTCGCTGAAGCAGTTTTTAATGGGTGCAGTGCACTTCAGGCAGGAAGACCCAGATCCACCCCCCCCTACCTGTTACACTTGTGGTGCTAAGTGTTGAGCCCTCCAACCCCCCCCAAAACCCACTGTACCCACATGTAGGTGCCCCCCTTTCTTCCATAAGGGCTATGGTAATGGTGTAGAGTTGTGAGGAGTGGGTTTGGGGGGGATTTGGGGGGCTCAGTATTCAAGGTAAGGGAGCTATGCACCTGGGAGCTATTTGTGTATTTTTTAAACATTTTTAGATGTGCCCCCTAGGGTGCCCGGTTGGTGTCCTGGCATGTCAGGGGGACCAGTGCACTACAAATGCTGGCTCCTCCCCTGACCAAATGCCTTGGATTTCGCCGGGTTTGAGATTGCCGGCATTGTTTTTCCATTATCGCTGAAAAAGAAAACTGGCGATCTCAAACCCGGCGAACTCTAGCATTTGGCAGGCCTAAACCGTATTATCGAAAGAAAAGATGGCCGGCCATCTTTCTCGATAATATGGTTCCGGCCAGCTGTAGCGCTGCCACCACAATAGATCACCGGCGAACTATTTAGCCGGCGATGTTCGATTATGCCCCTCTTTGTAACCTTTAACAAAACGACGCCCGCTATTTATTTTTTAAAAATGCTGTCATTCTCAGCCACCAATCATATCTCAGCTTGAAGCCTTGCCTGGGTGTCTCGCTCACCGCCAGTTGGGGCCTAGCCCTTGAGGTGGCTAGGTAGCATCAACCTGGCTGCGGCCCAAGAGCTCACCCCGAGTCATGACATGCATATACATATAAAACCCACTAACACTCTGCTCAAATGCCTCCCACCTGAACGTCCACCAGCAAAGATTGATGCATATTTACAAAGTTGTATGTGGCTGGAAAATAGTAATTTATGTATGTATATGTTTACCTACCAGCATTTATTTATTTATTTAAAATTTTCTAGTCTGCCTAATCACAAATCAGCATACATAATAAGAAAGCAAAAAGACAATAACAGGCACTAGAGTTTACAATATTCAAAAAGTAACAGATAAGATCAAGCCCATGCATGTTCAAACAAATATGTCTTCAGCAACTTACAGAACTGCACCCTACTACTACACAGTAGTAAAATATGCATTTTCTCCACCTAAATCTAATAACTTCTTATAGAATTAGCCTCATAGAGGGTAATTCTATAACAGGGCATCCATATTTAGGCACCCAGGAGGTGCCTGATAGGAGCCTATTGTATAAAGGAAAGTAGGCAGAACGTAGAGTTGGTTATCAATTGCAGGAAATAGCAGTATGGTACTGATCTCTTTATTGGAGCATATTCACTTGATGTAAGAGGGAGCTGACGAGGCCACATTTTGCCTGATGCCTGCATCAGGAACAAACATTAATATCCAAATTTCCAATTGTTCAGACAAAAGAAGAAATGTACTTCTCACAGTCAATTATGAAATGTGTGTCATCCCTTCAAAGACAGAGAGGACAACATAGGAAGTTACTTATATCACACTCTCTTCAGTAGTGACTTAAGGCAGCTCATCTTTAAAGACAACTTGTTTTTTCGTTTGTAAGAAGAGCTGCCTTAAGTCAGTGCTGGAAAGAGTGTGATATAACTATGTAAGTTGTTTTACCTGTCTTTGAAGAGGAGTTGCCTTAAGTTCATGCTAGAGACAATGTGTCAAAACAATATAAGCTGTCCTCTCTGTCTTTGAAGGGATGATTCACATTCCATAATGGACCTAGGGAAGAGCATTTCTTCTTTTTTTCTGTGATCATTGGAAATGTGGATATTAATGTTTGACCATATTGCAGGTATCAGCCAAAATGCGGCTGCATCAAGGTCTGGGCTCGATATTCAAAGTGATTTAAGCAGGCAGGAGTCTCTACAGCCCCCTTAAACCACTTCCCACTGCCTAATGGGGATATTCAACAGCACCTAACCAAGGATGTTACCAGTGGTATGCCACAAGGTTTGGTTCTTGGGCATTTTTATAAGAGATATTGATGAAGGGTTGTTTGGTAAGGTTTGCCTCTTTGCAGATGATACCAAAATCTGCATGAGGAAGGACTTAGCGAAGCTAGAGGAATAGTCTGAAATTTGGCAGCTTAGATTTGTTGTTTAAAAATGCATGGTCATGTATTTGGGCTGCAAAAACCCAAAGGAGCCCTCCAGTTTAAGGAGCAAAGAACTTGTGTATATGAAAGAGGAGCAGGACCTGGGTATGATCACATATGATGATCTTCAGGTGACCAAACAGGTAAAAAAGGTGATGGCAAAAACTAGAAGGATGCTTGGGTGCATAGGGAGAGGAATGGCCAGCAGGAAAAAGGAAGTGAAGATGCCCCTGTATAAGACTCTAGTGAGACCTGATTTAGAATATTGTCTACAATTCTGGAGACTGTACCTTCAAAAAGATATAAACAGTATGGAGTCGGTCCATAGGGCGGCTACTAAAATGGTCAGTGGTCTTCGTCATAAAGCATATGAGGACAGACTTAAAGATCTCAATATGTATACTTTGGAAGAAAGGCAGGAGAGACCATGGAGACATTTAGGACCCTGTTTACTAAGGTGCGCTAGCATTTTTAGCTTGTGCTATCAATAGAAATCAAACAAAATAAAACATGGAAAAGAAAATAAGATGATACCTTTTTTATTGGACATAACTTAATACATTTCTTGATTAGCTTTCGAAGGTTGCCCTTCTTCGTCAGATCCAATAAAAAAGGTATCATCTTATTTTCTTTTCCATGTTTTATTTTGTTTGATTTCTATTGATAACCTTGAGTGGACTAACACGGCTACCACACTCCTCTAGCTTGTGCTAAAAATTAGCATGCGCTAATGCTAGAGACACCCATAGGAACATATGCCTACAGTGCAGATTATTAAACAGGGCCCTTAAACACCTATGCAGCATAAAAGCACAGTAGGCGAGTTTCAGTTGAAAGGAAGGTCTGGAATGAGGGGGCATAGGATGAAGGCAAAAGAGGACAGACTCAGAAGTACCCTCAGGAAATACTTCTTCACAAAAAAGGGTGGTGAATTTGTGGAACAACCTCCCAGTGGAAGTGGCAGAAACGAAAACAGCATCTGAATTCAAGAGAGCTTGGGACAAGTACATAGGATCCATAAGGGAGTGATAGGGAGAGTAGATGGCATGGATGGACAGACTGGATAGGCCATATGGTCTTTATCTGCCTACATTTTTCTGTGTTTCTATATGAACATAGAAGATGAAAATTTACAGAAAATTCAAGAAATTATAGGGTATAGTCGCATGCCAAATTATAGTTACTCTATATACAAACTTCTCTTTTTTTTTCTTTCCTTGTGAAAGTGAAGCTGACCACTGAGCCTTTTATAAAATACATATAAAGACATGGCAAAAAAAGAAAACAAACTTGTTTAGTGGCATATACAGCTAGAAAAAAACATTTTACAAAAACAGCTGCATCACTCAGGGCTTTGTGCATGTAAAGTAGCAGCTCGTGCACATGTAAACAGTAGATTTTGCTTCCTACACATGCAAATACTGGATTTACTGCAAACACAATATGAGCAAATTTAGCAGCCACCTAATTTTCAACACCTGAAAGATAAGCACAATTCTCCTCTCATGTTCTCCTTCCAAGCTCATGCCCACATGAAAAATTAGCCCACGCTTATGCTTGAATCAAAGCAGTTGTAAATGCCAGTGGAAAATATTTTTGAAATATATGCATATTATTGTTGCAAACTACAGATCAAATCTATAGTTTCAAGGTCTACCCGAACAATGCACTGAGTGTCCCCCCCCCCCCCCCCCCCCCTACAAATCTGTGCATGCTGTGATCACACTGCACAGGGATTCTAGGTCTGTTCCCACCTGGACAGTTCCCACCCACCAATTCCCATCTGGACAATTCCCACCTAGGACAATTCCTACTGAACCAATTCCCACCACACCAGGGAGGACAATTCTCATCCATAACCCAAAAATTACAAAACACACTAGGACAAGTAATCACCTTTCCTTTTTTCTTCCAGATCATTTGGGGGGTCAGTATCCCCTCACACCCCCCAACATTATCTTGTACATATCATTTCCCCCTTCCAGACATGCAGTTTATATATAGGGAGCAATGCCCCCCATACCCCCCAAGCTAGGTTTCAACCTAATTCATGTTTAATCCAGGATCTAAATGTCATAAATAAGTAAACAAATAAATAGATAAATACAAACTGCAGTTCATGTGGTTTCAACCTAATTGAGCCCCTCAAAATGACTCACTGATTATGATTTATAACAAATTACTACTCTACCTATGAAAAGTTATTCCGTTATTATACGTCCTCTGTGTACATCCATATGCTGCTCTAACCTCTTTGTTTCAGATACTGTAAAAAAAAAGTACCGCCAGGACTTATGAGACCCGATACAAGAAAGAAGCTATGGTCAGTAAAAAAAAAAAAATAATAAAAAGGCTAGGGAGGGTAGGAAAAGCCCTTGGTAGAAATTGTCCCTCTTAAGTGGGAATTGTCCCAGGGGGAATTGGTGGGTGGGAACTGTCCGGTGGGTACTGTCCAGTTAGGAACTTGTCTGATACCTGTACAGGTATACAATGCACCTGTTCTAAAATTGATACCTACACACATACATCTTATCAACACCATACTGTATCGATTTTAAACAGATCCTGCTTCCATTTGGAAACCTCCCTCCCCCTTTATCAATTGAATTTGACTTTCAGATTATCTTCCAATTTCTGTTGTGTACTGTATTATACATTTATTGTGGGAACATATAGTGGGATGTATATGATGGATATGAGTGAAGAATTTAAAGCAATAGCAAAATGAAATGGTCTAGCTATTCAGAGAAGAAGTTATCAATGTAGGCTACCATTATGATGGGTTATTTTACTGGTAACCAGGGTTATTAGTGACCAGGTCTCACTGCATACAATGGGACCTTGCTTAAATAGCACTAGTTAGTGGTAAAATAGCATTTCTTAATGGTAGCCCACATCAACAACTCACCCCTCAGGAGGGAGATTATCAACATGGGTTAGCATTCAGAGGGGTTATTTTACCACTAACTCATGCTCCTTTAGCACAGGTCCCATTTTATGCAATGAGATCTAGTTACTAGTAACCCAGATTAACAGTAAAATATCCCATCCTAACAGCAGTCCACATTGAGAACTTCCCCCCTTGGTTGGCTGTTTCATTTCTAAGGCAACTTGAGCATTAGTTACTTCTCATAACATACCCAGAATATATTCTCTTTATAATTGACTTTCCACCTGTTACTTTTATAAACAACTTCTATGACGGTAATTCTATAACATGGTGCATACTAAATGTGCTGTTTATGGTATCTACCTTAAACATTTTCTCTTAAGAAAGGTAGGCACCTACTTTTCGTTATACAATATTCATGTAAATGACCAAAAACATGTTCATTTGAGAACTGGCAAAAGAATTATAGTATTTTATAATTTACATAGGCAAGGGAAAGGGGATGTGATTTGGCATGCTACCTATCTCTGCTTATAATCAAAGTGGATTATATATTATATACAGGCACTTATTTTGTGCCTGAGGCAATGAAGGACTGAGGGGCCCTTTTAGGCACATGTTGTTGATGCGGGCCGAAGCCCCTTTTTACTGCAGCGGGTAAAAGGCAGGTTTCCCTTTTCTTAAAAAATAGCCGTGTGGCAAGTGAACCACTTGCCATACAGCCATTTCAGGGGGGGGGGGGAGCACTTACCGCCACCCATTGAGGTGGCGGTAAGGGTTCCTGCTCTAACCAGGCAGTAACCGGGCAGTGGACGGCACTGCCTCATTACTGCTGGGTACATATCAGTGCTACAAAAATTGAAATATTTTTGCAGCACTGAAAATGGTGCATGCTGGGAGAGGGAACTACTGCTGGGCTGCTGCAGTAGCCCGGTGGTATTTCCCTTTTAGGGTCCTTCTTACGAAGTGGTATTTCCATGTAATTTCCTTGAGGTCCCCTAGACTTTGTACTTTTAGAATGAATACAAAATTGATTCCCTTCTTCTTGCTCTACACCACTCAGGATTTTGTAGATCTTAGTCATGTCTCCCCTCATCCATCTCTTTTCCAACCTCTTTAGCCTTTCCTCATATAAGAGGAGTTCCATCCCCTTTATCATTTTGGTCGCTCTTCTTTGAACCTTTTCTAATACTGCTATATATTTTTTTGAGATACGATGACCAGAACTGAACACAATACTCAAGGTGAGGTCGCACCATGGACGATGACCAGAACTGAACACAATATTCAAGGTGAGGTCGCACCATGGACGATGACCAGAACTGAACACAATACTCAAGGTGAGGTCGCACCATGGAGCGATACAGAAGCATTATAGTATTTTCAATCTTATTCACCATCCCTTTCCTCATAATTCCTAGCATCCATTTTATAATGACATGTATTATAGAATACTAGCATAACCCAGCATTGGTTCACCTAACATTAAGATGTCCGTAGTAATGCCAACTATAGAGACGGCATAAGTGCAGGCACCCAAATGCAGTATTCTGTACGTTACCTGAGGAAGTCGGTACGTATGTATGTAAATAACTAGAAGGTTCGCATTTATGCACCTTCTTGATGCCTAAATCTAAAGGAGTGAAGAGTGAAAGTCTCCAAGTGGAGAAATTTTGAACAGAACTTGGAGATTCTTGGGTGCTATGAGGAAGGCAGGGGAGAGCAGATTAGGAGGGAAGGTGGCAAGAAGGCAAGTAAACGGTGGTATTTCAGTCATTTACATGCATAGACGACCTGTTAGAGAATACCAACTAGTGGAAAAGTATGTGTCATGCTTTGATGCAACATATTTTGGTGATGAACATGTGTGTGGGTGGGGCTTGGGCAGAGCAGACAGGTATGTATATAAATTATAGAATGCTACAATCTATACATGTTCATGCATACATCTATCAATAATTTTCAAATCATCCCAAACACTAAACAATTATTATAAATGATCTTCTTGCAGTATATTCCTTATAAACTATTTCATATTGTAATATACGGGGATCCTCAGATATTATGCCAGCAGCAAACCATCTAAAAAACCTTACGTTATAATGATGGAGCTGTTCAGCTCGTCATAGGTCCACCCGTTTTCTCCTGATTTCTTAGTTATATTTATTTATT
The DNA here is from genome assembly GCF_901765095.1 of Microcaecilia unicolor. NCBI lineage: Eukaryota > Metazoa > Chordata > Amphibia > Gymnophiona > Siphonopidae > Microcaecilia > Microcaecilia unicolor. The sequence goes on along the minus strand of NC_044034.1, from coordinate 257,859,572 downwards.
CATTTTTTATAGGTTTTTTCTTGAAAAAAATTTTTTTTCTAATACTTTTTGATATTTCAAAAGAATTAAAGTAATATAACTTAGCTTTTAACGTAACTTAAAGCAGCATTATCTCCAGGATCTTCCTCCACCCCCATCCCGCTCTCTGTTGGAGTTCCCCAGGGATCTGTCCTTGGACCTCTTCTTTTTTCAATCTACACCTCTTCCCTGGGCTCACTGATCTCATCTCACGGTTTCCAGTATCATCTCTATGCTAATGACACCCAGCTGTATCTCTCCACACCAGACATCACCGCGGAGACCCAGGCCAAGGTATCGGCCTGCTTATCCGACATTGCTGCATGGGTGTCCAACCGCCACCTGAAACTGAACATGTCCAAGACTGAGCTTATCGTCTTTCCACCAAAACCCACTTCTCCTCTTCCTCCACACTCTATCTCAGTTGATGGCACCCTCATCCTCCCCGTCTCATCTGCCCGCAACCTCGGAGTCATCTTCGACTCCTCCCTCTCCTTCTCTGCGCATATCCAGCAGATAGCCAAGACCTGTCGCTTCTTTCTCTTTAACATCAGCAAAATTCGCCCTTTCCTCTCTGAACACACTACCCGTACTCTCGTCCACGCTCTCATTACCTCTCGCCTTGACTACTGCAACCTACTCTTCACTGGCCTCCCACTTAGCTATCTATCCCCCCTTCAATCCGTTCAGAACTCTGCTGCACGTCTTATATTCCGCCTGAACCGATACACTCATATCACCCCTCTCCTCAGGTCACTTCACTGGCTTCCAATCAGATACCGCATACAGTTCAAGCTTCTCCTTACCTACAAACGCACTCAGTCTGCAGCCCCTCATTACCTCTCTACCCTCATTTCCCCTTACGTTCCCGCCCGTAACCTCCGCTCACAGGACAAATCCCTCCTCTCAGCACCCTTCTCCACCACCGCCAACTCCAGGCTCCGCTCATTCTGCCTCGCCTCACCCTATGCTTGGAATAAACTTCCTGAGCCCTTACGCCAAGCCCCCTCCCTACCCATCTTCAAATCCTTGCGCAAAGCCCACCTCTTCAATGTTGCTTTCGGCACCTAACCTTTATACCTTTCAGGAAATCTAGACTGCCCCTATTTGACTGACTGTACATTTGTCCTTTAGATTGTAAGCTCCTTGAGCAGGGACTGTCCTATGTTAAATTGTACAGCGCTGCGTAACCCTAGTAGCGCTTTAGAAATGTCAAGTAGTAGTAGTAGTAGAATAAACCTCTGCCGACTTGGCCAGGTTTCGAAGGTCTTCTTCAGGGAAGAGGTTTACTAAAGAAAGAAAACATGCATCAGTACAATATCCGAAAAGTGTCGTCCATCACAGTAAACCATTTCAAAAGATAGACTCACTATCATACTGCATAAATTCATATCAGCAAAATGGCTGCGGTGTCTTCATTAGCCCCAGCAAGTTAAATAGACCACAGCTGATTGAAAAACGCCACCTTTTGATAGGCTCACGTCATAATTGTGAGAGCCAATCAAATAAGTGACCACCAGTCTATTTCAGAGTTCAATCCACAGGGATATAAAGCATGAAGTTGAAAAATCCAGCGTTGTTCTTTATAATTTAATAACAATTCAATATTTCCACCTTCCCATCCCAACTGAACATGATCTATAACTCGCCATCTAATCTCTTCCAATTTATGATTTTCCTCTATCCAATGCTGAACTAAAGGAGCAGTCAGTGTTTTGTTTTTAATCCGTGATTTATGCTCATTTAGTCTGATTTTAATTGAGAATCAAAAGAATCTGTTCTGAAGACTTCCTATTTGAAAATCAGGCACATAATATGTCTATACGTTTTCTACAGAGAGGTTATCCTAGTGCAGTAATTAAAAAGGCATACCGAAGAGCAAAATATGCATGTAGGGATTTGTTACTACAATACAATGTGCAACAGGAAGATGATAAGCTTGTTGCGGTTATTCCATATTCTGCTTTAAGTTCAAGTATTAACAAAAGCATACACTGGTATTGGAGTATGTTGCAGGTTCATGCCTGCTTTGAAGATCATCCTATCTGTGCTTTCAAAAGAGGGAAAACGATAGGCGAGATGTTGACGTATAAGAGATTGGACTATAACCAGCTGACTCCTGAGAGATTGGGTCACTTTAAATGTAACTCTTGCCAATGGTGCGAATCTACGATACAAGGGATATCCTGGACCCCCCCTGGATCCACACGCCCGATTGTGGCGCGTGCCTATACAGACTGCACTTCAAGTAATAATGTATATGCCATATTGTGCCCCTGTAACATGATCTATATAGGAAGATCGAGCCGCCCAATTAAAATCAGACTAAATGAGCATAAATCACGGATTAAAAACAAAACACTGACTGCTCCTTTAGTTCAGCATTGGATAGAGGAAAATCATAAATTGGAAGAGATTAGATGGCGAGTTATAGATCATGTTCAGTTGGGATGGGAAGGTGGAAATATTGAATCGTTATTAAATTATAAAGAACAACGCTGGATTTTTCAACTTCATGCTTTATATCCCTGTGGATTGAACTCTGAAATAGACTGGTGGTCACTTATTTGATTGGCTCTCACAATTATGACGTGAGCCTATCAAAAGGTGGCGTTTTTCAATCAGCTGTGGTCTATTTAACTTGCTGGGGCTAATGAAGACGCCGCAGCCATTTTGCTGATATGAATTTATGCAGTATGATAGTGAGTCTATCTTTTGAAATGGTTTACTGTGATGGACGACACTTTTCGGATATTGTACTGATGCATGTTTTCTTTCTTTAGTAAACCTCTTCCCTGAAGAAGACCTTCGAAACCTGGCCAAGTCGGCAGAGGTTTATTCTGGAGATAATGCTGCTTTAAGTTACGTTAAAAGCTAAGTTATATTACTTTAATTCTTTTGAAATATCAAAAAGTATTAGAAAAAAATTTTTTTTCAAGAAAAAACCTATAAAAAATGAATAAATAAATATAACTAAGAAATCAGGAGAAAACGGGTGGACCTATGACGAGCTGAACAGCTCCATCATTATAACGTAAGGTTATTTAGATGGTTTGCTGCTGGCATAATATCTGAGGATCCCCGTATATTACAATATGAAATAGTTTATAAGGAATATACTGCAAGAAGATCATTTATAATAATTGTTTAGTGTTTGGGATGATTTGAAAATTATTGACGGATAAATTTAATCCTCACACCTACTTTATAAGGTCCCTTTAAAGTAGACATGCATACATCTAGGCATGAGAATTTCTACCAGCTATAGGGGGTCATGCCAGGATCTACACATGCTTTCTACCACTTGCACTAGTATTCTGTAAAGAAAAGTAGGCACCTATTTATTTTTATAGAAAAGGTTTTAAATAGGCATCGCAACCAGTACCTACAGAAGATGTCTTGTTATATAATTATTCTCTTTTCTTATTATATTAGTTACCTAAAATTGACAGGTATGAAGTCAATTATTTAGAGAAATCTTTGCACATTGAATATGTGGGATACATTCTGGTTAGTTTCTGCATTACATCTTCCCACAGCCTGGTTTTGTTTTTCCGTTATCGATCCAGGGGCTGAATTTAAGTTTTAGGCAAAAGCAGCACAATAAAATAATGTGCAAACAGCCTGCAAGTCAGCTCATCTCTTGCTCAAGGATTTAATTCCCTGTAACTCAAGAAAGTAGAAAACCCAGTTCCACAGCAAATAAATTGTCCAAGAAAAATCTTCTGATCTTTTGGCCAAATATGTTACATTTAACAATCAGGTCAATGGCCTACAGCATTGGTTTCAAGGTGGTTCTCAGATTTTTGAGCCTAAGATTTAAACATCTTCAAGTGTTGGAATTGATAATGTATGTAAATAAAACTGCAGCCTTGTTTTTGACCATCAGGCTTATTTTCGAAAGTGATCGCCGGCCATCTTCCGACATAAATTGGGAGATGGCCGGCGATTTCGCAAAAGCGGCAAAATCGGTATAATCGAAAGCAGCGTTTTTGACACTATCGCCACTTTCCCGTCGCCCCGCCGGTGAAAGTTCAAGGGGGCGTATCGGCGGCAAAGCGAAGGCGGGGCATGGGCAGGCATGGGCGTGGCTACCAGATGGCCGGCTTTTGCGGATAATGGGGAAAAAAGCAGCGTTAATCAGTATTTCGCCGGGTTTACTTGGTCCTTTAATTTTCACGACCAAGCCTCAAAAAGGTGCCCCAATTGACCAGATGACCACCAGAGAGAATGGGGGATGACCTCCCCATACTCCCCCAGTGGTCACCACAGTGGCGTAGCCAGACTGCCAATTTTGGGTGGGCCTGAACCCAAAGTGGGTGGGCACAAAATTTTCTCTCTACCCCCCCCCCCCCCCCCCCCAGCAAAATTCAGTCACACTCAGATGCATTTGTCACACAGGGTAAAGTGCTGCTTTTCAGTGCATCCGATTTCAGACAATTTATTTAATAGCCTAATCCTTTTCAGTGAGCTTTCAGAGGCCAAAACCTCCTGCCTCAGGTCAGTATAATGCTGTTACGGTATCTTCTCCTGACCTTAGGAAGAAAGTATTGGTCTCTGAAACTTTATTAACACCATATTACTTTATCCTAAATTAAAAATAAAATTATTTTCTTTACCTTTGTTGTATGGCCATTTACTTTTTCTCATTGTGTTGCTCCCAGTCTCTAGATTCTGCTTTCCTTCATTTTCGCTTAACTCTTCTGCCAGGGTTTCCTGGCCAATTGTCATTTTTCTCTCCTTTTTCTTTGCTTTCTTCAATATTTTTCTGCCTCTCTCTGTGTCCAGATTTAATTCATTCTTACTATCCATTCTTTAATTTCCTTCATCTACTTATGGCTTTTCATCTTTTTCTCACCCTTGTTCTCCCCATGCCCCTTCCTCTTATTCTCCAATCTTTCACTACTCCCCCTTTCCATGCAGCAGCTCTCCTCTTTCTCTCCCCATCCTTCCAGTGTCTCCCCTCTCTCTCCCCATCCTTCCAATAGTCTCCCCTCTTTCTTTCTGTATCCTTCCATCGTGTCACCTCTTTCTCCTTACACTTCCATCCAGCGTCTTCCCTCTTTCTCTCCTCATCCTTCTACCGATCTACTCTCTCTCCTGATCCTTCCATCTAATGTCTCTCTCCTTCCTTCTAACCAGTGTCTATCTCTCTACCCTTTTCTGTTCAGTGTCCCTTCTCTCTCCATATCCTTCCAGTCTCTCCCCTTTTTCTCTGCATCCTTTCATCCATCTCCCCTCTTTCTCTCCCCATCCTTCCATCCAGTGTCTCTCTCCCCATCCATCTGTTTTCCCTCTTTCTCTGCCATCCTTCCATCTGTTTCCCTCTTTCTCTCCCAATCCTTCCATCTGTTTTCCCTCTTTCTCTCCCCATCCTTCCGTTTTCCCTCTTTCTCTCACCATCCTTCCGTTTTCCCTCTTTCTCTGCCAACCTCCCATCTGTTTTCCCTCTTTCTCTGCCATTCTTCCGTTTTCCCTCTTTCTCTGCCATCCTCCCATCTGTTTTCCCTCTTTCTCTCCCCATCCTTCCGTTTTCCCTCTTTCTCTGCCATCCTCCCATCTGTTTTCCCTCTTTCTCTCCCCATCCTTCCGTTTTCCCTCTTTCTCTGCCATCCTCCCATCTGTTTTCCCTCTTTCTCTCCCTATCCTTCCGTTTTCCCTCTTTCTCTGCCATTCCCCCATCTGTTTTCCCTCTTTCTCTCCCCATCCTTCCGTTTTCCCTCTTTCTCTGCCATCCTCCCATCTGTTTTCCCTCTTTCTCTCCCCATCCTCTGTTTTCCCTCTTTCTCTGCCATCCTCACATCTGTTTTTCCTCTTTCTCTCCCCATCCTTCCATTTTCCCTCTTTCTCCCCATCCTGCCATCCATTTTCCCTCTCCCGATTCAGGCCCACCAGCCCCAGCTCCCATTGCTGGCCACTGCTGCTTTTCCTGATGAGCAGCAGGGCCGGCGCTACAAAAAGAAGAAGCGCTCAGCTGACTGAGCTGAGCGCCAACACAAACGATGAGAAAAAATGTTTTAAAGAAAACACGGCACCGCAGGCAGCCTCGAAGCATTATGGGATGAATATGCATGCAAACATATAGACCACTAGAACTTATCCCCCGGATTCTATATAGCATGCCTAGAGATCCACGCTGATATCTAAGCATATTCTATAACTACACGCATAACATGATAACAGCACTTAACAAGCAATAATGAACACTAATTGGCAATAATTACAATTTCCACGCACAAATCCCTAAGCATATTCTGTCATATACTGTTCCTAAATTCTAATGCATGTAGTTCAAAAAGGAAAGACAAAAAAAGCAGATCAGAAAAAAAATATTTTATTAAATGACAACCAAATATTCAAATCAGCCCACATGGTGCCTGGAAGTACAGGCTCAAAAATGCCCAAAAGGGAGGGTCTAAGAAAACAGCAAGGCAAATGATCTGCAAACTCCAAGATGGAAAGACAAAAAAAAAAACAGATCAGTAAAAAAATATTTTATTAAATGACAACCAAATATTCAAATCAACCCATATGGTGCCTGGAAGTACAGGCTCTAAAATGCCCAGAAGTGAATATTTGGTTCTCATTTAATAAAATATTTTTTTACTGATCTGCTTTTTTTGTCTTTCCATCTTGGAGTTTGCAGATCATTTGCCTTGCTGTTTTCTTGTAGTTGAAAAAGGACATGGCTGTAGGCTGGAAAATGGGTGCTTTATGGGTGTTCCAAAATATGTATATGTAGTTATAGAATATGGCCCAGTGTACGTAAAATTACACACAGGGATTTATGTCACGTTTTCATTAGTGGAAATGGACGCTGGTAGTTTTAGGTGCTAGGAAATCAACTAAGCGTATTCTATATACCGCTCCTAAATCTAGGCGTGGTTTATAGAATACGCTTCGGCGGAAATGTTTACCATGTAGAGTGTTAGGTGCTATATATAGAATTTGTCCCTAAATGGGTAAGTACACACTCAAGCATGATGTGCTAGTTGAACATTAAGGGGTGAATTCTATATATGACACCAAAAAAATTGGTGCTGAAAAAAAGCACTATTCCATAAACTACACTTAAAGTTATGCACAATTTATCAAATAGCGCTTACGTGCAGGGGTCACACATAAATTTAGGCACAGCTGTTTGCGCATGTATTTGAAAACCATGCCCTTGATCTGCTCCAAAACGCCCATGACCCTCCTATTTCCATGATCCCTTTTTTGGGCCTTGTGTATAATTTAGGTGCATATCCTGCACCTATATTTACGCACATACATGTCAAGTAAATCTAATTAGTGCCAATAATTGCTTGTTAAAAAGCCAATTATTGGCACTAATTAACTTGTTTTTCAATTAAATTGCACATACAATTTGATTACTCGCTCAAATTTGCATGTGCAATTTTAAGCGCTTTTTATAGAATTAGGGAGTAAGTGATATTCTGTATTTTACATACCATAACATGTTTAGCATGTAAATGCAAGGGAGTATTAACAGGGAAGGAGCATGTGCATGGCATTGGTTGGCCAAATATTTTAGGTGCACAACTTTCAGAATATTGAAGTTTTGCATGGAAGTGTCTCCATCTAGGCATGCTCACTTACGCCTGCTTTTGACATGGCCTAAGTAGGGGCCCCTTTCTCCAAGCTGCGACAAAAGGGGGCCTGTGCTAGCATCGGCGTATGTTTATCACATACGCCGAGGCCCCCTTTTACCGCAGTGGGTAAAAGGGAAGTCTCTCTTTCCTGCAGGAAATGGACAAACAGCAAGTAAAGTACTTACCGCATGGCCATTTCTGGGGGGAGCCCTTACTACCACCCACTAAGGTGGCAGTAAAGGCTCCCACGCTAACCCGGCAGTAACCGGGCAGCATGCGGCACTGCCTGGTTATTGCCGGGAACACTCTGGTGCTACAAAAATAAATATATTATAGTACAGGATATGATGACGAGCTAGGGGTGGGAAGCACTGCTGGGCTGCTGCTGTAGCCCGGCGGTACATCCTGTTTAGCGAGCAGTAAGCCCGCATTGGGCTTATCGCCACTTAGTAAAAGGGGCCCTAGGTGCATCTAAATATAGGCATATAGATGCTGACTTATTCTAGTATTCTATAATGGAATCTTGGCTCTGAGATGCCATTATAGAAATAATTCTTATTATTACCCAGCTCCAACTACCTCTTCTCAATATCCTTACACACCACTTAAAGGGTACTGAGTATTGGATCCATCAGATATCCATGTCACCACCATTCAGGCTATATATATGTGAGCCAGGCACTTTTCTATGGTGGGCATGTATTCGTCATTGATCCATGATTTTAATCTTTTAAATTTCTTCTTTCTACTTTCACCCAATAATCTTATCTTGTAATCAAAATTACACTTAGCTTAATTGAAATTTCGCTATTTTGCTGTTCTTTTTTTCTTTTTCTTTTAAATTGGTCATCTCGGAGACATCAGCTAATCCATATAGAATATAGAATTATAGAATTAATGCCATATATTTTTATGGATTTGTAAACTGCTTAGATCCTGGTATGGCCTGGAAGTACAGTGGGGGAAATAAGTATTTGATCCCTTGCTGATTTTGTAAGTTTGCCCACTGACAAAGACATGAGCAGCCCATAATTGAAGGGTAGGTTATTGGTAACAGTGAGAGATAGCACATCACAAATTAAATCCGGAAAATCACATTGTGGAAAGTATATGAATTTATTTGCATTCTGCAGAGGGAAATAAGTATTTGATCCCCCACCAACCAGTAAGAGATCTGGCCCCTACAGACCAGGTAGATGCTCCAAATCAACTCGTTACCTGCATGACAGACAGCTGTCGGCAATGGTCACCTGTATGAAAGACACCTGTCCACAGACTCAGTGAATCAGTCAGACTCTAACCTCTACAAAATGGCCAAGAGCAAGGAGCTGTCTAAGGATGTCAGAGACAAGATCATACACCTGCACAAGGCTGGAATGGGCTACAAAACCATCAGTAAGACGCTGGGCGAGAAGGAGACAACTGTTGGTGCCATAGTAAGAAAATGGAAGAAGTACAAAATGACTGTCAATCGACAAAGATCTGGGGCTCCACGCAAAATCTCACCTCGTGGGGTATCCTTGATCATGAGGAAGGTTAGAAATCAGCCTACAACTACAAGGGGGGAACTTGTCAATGATCTCAAGGCAGCTGGGACCACTGTCACCACGAAAACCATTGGTAACACATTACGACATAACGGATTGCAATCCTGCAGTGCCCGCAAGGTCCCCCTGCTCCGGAAGGCACATGTGACGGCCCGTCTGAAGTTTGCCAGTGAACACCTGGATGATGCCGAGAGTGATTGGGAGAAGGTGCTGTGGTCAGATGAGACAAAAATTGAGCTCTTTGGCATGAACTCAACTCGCCGTGTTTGGAGGAAGAGAAATGCTGCCTATGACCCAAAGAACACCGTCCCCACTGTCAAGCATGGAGGTGGAAATGTTATGTTTTGGGGGTGTTTCTCTGCTAAGGGCACAGGACTACTTCACCGCATCAATGGGAGAATGGATGGGGCCATGTACCGTACAATTCTGAGTGACAACCTCCTTCCCTCCGCCAGGGCCTTAAAAATGGGTCGTGGCTGGGTCTTCCAGCACGACAATGACCCAAAACATACAGCCAAGGCAACAAAGGAGTGGCTCAGGAAGAAGCACATTAGGGTCATGGAGTGGCCTAGCCAGTCACCAGACCTTAATCCCATTGAAAACTTATGGAGGGAGCTGAAGATGCGAGTTGCCAAGCGACAGCCCAGAACTCTTAATGATTTAGAGATGATCTGCAAAGAGGAGTGGACCAAAATTCCTCCTGACATGTGTGCAAACCTCATCATCAACTACAGAAGACGTCTGACCGCTGTGCTTGCCAACAAGGGTTTTGCCACCAAGTATTAGGTCTTGTTTGCCAGAGGGATTAAATACTTATTTCCCTCTGCAGAATGCAAATAAATTCATATACTTTCCACAATGTGATTTTCCGGATTTAATTTGTGATGTGCTATCTCTCACTGTTACCAATAACCTACCCTTCAATTATGGGCTGCTCATGTCTTTGTCAGTGGGCAAACTTACAAAATCAGCAAGGGATCAAATACTTATTTCCCCCACTGTATATGGCTGTACTTTGGAATTGCTTATTTTATCTTTTTCAGACTTTTTTCTTTTTTCTTCTCGACTGCGAGATAACTATGTCTTAAAACTTCCTGCATTTAATGGTGGTCGACTGAAGCGTTATTTTGATGCTATGTTTTCTTTTCGAGCTGTTATGATCTGTAATGCGCTTCCTCGGTGTATTCGCTCTGAGTTAAAATTAGATGCAATTGAGAAAGAAATTGAAATCATTTTTATTTGACAAATTGTACATTGTTTTTATGTGACTCCTCGTGTTTTGTGAGTCATTTTGCTTTGTTCACCACCTTGAACCTCATGCTTGGAATAGTGCGGTCTACAAATCTAGGATTAAATTAGATTACATTAGATATAAAATTTTAATAAACATAATTAATGCTTAGCAAGCTGCCTCTAGGTGCCTAACATATGGCACCCAGTTATAAAATTGCCCCCAGAGCCTTTTATTTTGTTCCCAATTGTCTGCTGATAGAAGAAACAGGAAAAGAAAAAAAAATCTGGTTTAAACATAGCACTCATTCTTTCTGTTGCTGTTGTGTCAACAATCTTTTGCAAGTGTTGGCTGGGGGAATTTGCATTTTTACCAGCTAGATTGGCCAGTTCATTGCTTAAGCACATTTAAGACTGGTGAAACAGTTGTTGTTGTTTTTTTCGGAAGCATGTCCCTGCCATTTTATCTTTGGTATTTCTAGAAGAAAGTTAACATCTCTTGCAAATTACTAGGAACACTGGCATAGAGAAAGGATGATCCAAATTAATGCACACAACTTAAGGCACCAGATATAGAATTTGAGAGTAAAGCCACATTAAGTATGAAATTATCATGGATAACATATTAGAACTACTGCATGTTGTAAATGGGTTAATTCATAGTAACATAGTAGATGATGGCAAAAAAAGACCTGCACGGTCCATCCAGTCTGCCCAACAAGATAACTCATATTTGCTGCTTTTTGTGTATACCCTACTTTGATTTGTACCTGTGCTCTTCAGGGCACAGACCTTATAAGTCTGCCCCGCACTATCCCCGCCTCCCAACCACCAGCCGCACCTCCCAACCACCGGCTCTGGCACAGGCACAGACCGTATAAGTCTGCCCAGCACTATCCTCACCTCCCCATCCCTGCCTCCCAACCCTGGCTCTGGCACAGACCGTACAAGTCTGTCCAGCACTATCCCCGCCTCCCAACCACCAGTCCCGCTTCCCACCACCGGCTCTGGCACAGACTGTATAAGTCTGCTCAGCCCTATCCCCGCCTCCCAACCACCAGCCCCGCCTCCCGATCTTGACTAAGCTCCTGAGGATCCATTCCTTCGGCACAGGATTCCTTTATGCTTATCCCACGCATGTTTGAATTCCGTTACCGTTTTCATTTCCACCACCTCCCGCGGGAGGGCATTCCAAGTATCCACTACTCTCTCCGTGAAAAAATATTTCCTGACATTTTTCTTGAGTCTGCCCCCCTGCAATCTCATTTCATGTCCTCTCGTTCTACCACCTTCCCATCTCCGGAATAGATTCGTTTGCGGATTAATACCTTTCAAATATTTGAACGTCTGTATCATATCACCCCTGTTTCTCCTTTCTTCCAGAGTATACATGTTTAGTTCAGCAAGTCTCTCCTCATACGTCTTGTAACGCAAATCCCATACCATTCTCGTAGCTTTTCTTTGCACCGCTTCAATTCTTTTTACATCCTTAACAAGATACGGCCTCCAAAACTGAACACAATACTCCAGGTGGGGCCTCACCAACGACTTATACAGGGGCATCAACACCCCCTTTCTTCTGCTGGTCACACCTCTCTTTATACAGCCTAACAACCTTCTAGCTACTGCCACCGCCTTGTCACACTGTTTCGTCGCCTTCAAATCCTCAGATACTATCACCCCAAGATCCCTCTCTCCGCCCGTACCTATCAGACTGTCCCCGCCTAACACATACGTCTCCCGTGGATTTCTATTCCCTAAGTGCATCACTTTGCATTTCTTCGCATTGAATTTTAATTGCCAAACCTTAGACCATTCTTCTAGCTTCCGTATGTCCTTTTTCATGTTTTCCACTCCCTCCGGGGTGTCCACTCTGTTACAGATCTTAGTATCATCCGCAAATAGGCAAACTTTACCTTCTAACCCTTCGGCAATGTCACTCACAAATATATTGAACAGAATCGGCCCCAGCACCGATCCTTGAGGCACTCCACTACTCACCTTTCCCTCCTCCAAGCGAATTCCATTCACCACCAACCTCTGGCGTTTGTCCGTCAACCAGTTCCTAATCCAGTTCACCAGTTTGGGTCCTATCTTCAGCCCATCCAGTTTATTTAAGAGCCTCCTGTGGGGAACCGTGTCAAAAGCTTTGCTGAAATCTAATTCACTAAGGCTGTTGTATGCGTTTGAGAATTGTATACAATATGTTGCAGTAGTAGTGGGATCACCCCCTATTAGCATAGGAAGTTTCAAATGCTCCATATACTAACTACCCTTCTTCTTTAGTTTGGTTAGCATGGGGGAAGAATTCCAACCTTTCTTCCTGTTCTTTCCTCCCCTGCCTTTCTCTTGACAACCCAAATATCTTCAAGGTCTCCTTACCTTCTTGGCAGTCAAAGTCTTCCTACTTCTAGACTTCCTCTCCACTTTTCCTTTGGAAATAACATTTCTCCGCTACTAGTTCTCTCCCTCCCTTCCCCCAAGTAGGCAGAAGTGTTGTCAATGACCTCCCGTTAACATAGTCATGCTTCCTGGATTGGCACTGCTTGTGAAAAGGACTTCTATAAATGGTGTTGAAAACTGTGCGTGCCCAATTTGTGTGTGCAATTTGAGTAACAAGCCTAACATTCAACTATTGGTGTTACTTAGCAACCATTTGGATTTATGTGAGCACCTTGCTAAATGCTATTCTATATAGATGCACGTGCAAATCCTTTCACATGCAACTGAAAGGGGCATGGCTATGGGAGGGGCAAGGCAGGTCAGTGGCATTCACTAAAGATACTATTTGAAAAGTGTACACTCTTTACCAGATGATTGCACGTGCAAGCCTATCTGCACACTATCCAGACAAGAGTGTGTGCTCTTTGCAAATAGTGCATCCTCTTTACAATTAGTATATATGATTTAGGAAGAGTGCACCCTCTGTGCAAAGAGCACACACTCTTGACGGCATAGCTCCTATAATGAATACATACCTGGAAAAAATTGAACAAAACCATCATTCCCGGAAATGACATGAAATGAAAATATTCCAGCTGCTTATCCCTAGGAACAATCGTTACAGAAAGGAATACATTCCAAAGAAAAATGGCTTCACCTCGGGTTTTGCATGTGTACGTGCTAGGACTTACACGTATAAGTGGTGATTTTGCAACCTAAGTGTGTGTAAGCGCTTCCACTGATGTGAATACTGGACTTTACATTACTGGACCTCTAGGGGGAGCCAATTAAGGACAAAGCTACACAAGAAGATGTTCTACGGCATGTGGAAATTGAAAAGGATAAGACCATTCTTTCCAAGATTCGTCTTCCGCAGCCTAGTGCAATCCCTCGTCCTCAGCCACCTGGATTACTGCAACTCACTATACGCGGGCTGCAAAGAGCAAATACTGAGGAAACTTCAAACAGCCCAGAACACAGCAGCCAGGCTCATCCTCGGAAAACCAAAATACGAAAGGGCGAAACCACTACGAGAGAAATTACATTGGCTTCCACTTAAGGAACGCGTTACTTTTAAAGTTTGCACACTAGTCCATAAGATCATCTACGGCGAAGCCCCAGCGTACATGTCTGATTTAATAGACCTACCACCCAGAAACGCTAAAAGGTCATCCCGAACATACCTCAACCTCCACTTCCCCACTTGCAAGGGCCTGAAATACAAGACGCTACACGCGTCAACCTTTTCCCACATGAGCACGCAGGCTTGGAATACACTACCGCGCAAACTAAGAATGATTAACGAACAAGCTTCCTTCCGAAAACTACTGAAGACTTACCTGTTTGAACAAACTTACAGAAAGAACCAAAACACATAGAGTCCATACTCACTGTTCATCAATGCAACATACATCCACTTCAGATCCCTCATCCCGTAATCAATTGTCCCACTGTCTCCTCCCAATGTTTCTACGTTGATGTCCCATTGTTATACTCCTAATGATATTCGAATGTCTCGCACAACTCTGCACAATGTATTCCATAACCAAGTTGTTACAAATGTATTTCTATTATTCATATCTTATTGTAAGCCACACTGAGCCCGCAAAAAGGTGGGAAAATGTGGGATACAAATGCAATAAATAAATAAATAAACTCTAAGGGGTCCTGTTACTAAGGTGCACTGAAAAATGCCTGCACTGGTGTAGATGCGTGTATTGGAAGCACGCAGGTCCATTTTTCAGCACACCTGTAGAAAAGTCCTTTTTTTGGCCGAAAATTGACGTGCGGCAATATAAAAAGTGGCGTACTTCCATTTTGGGCCTCAGACCTTACCACCACCCATTGACTTAGCGGTACGGTTTCACGCATTAACCAGGTCTCACGCATTAATGTATTGCCACACTGGGACAAACCAAAAGTCTATCAAGCCCAGCATCCTGTTTCCAACAGTGGCCAATCCAGGTCACAAATACTTGGCAAGATCCCGAAAAAGTTCAATACATTTTATGCTGCTTATCCCAGAAATAGCAGTGGATTTTCCACAAGTCACTTTAATAATGGTCTATGGACTTTTCCTTTAGGAAGCCGTCCAGACCTTTTTTAAACCCCGCTAAGCTAATCACCGTTACCATATTCTCTGGCAATGAATTACAGAGTTTAATTACATGTTGAGTGAAGAAACATTATCTCCGATTTGTATTAAATTTACTGCTTTGTAGCTTCATCGCATGCCCCCTAGTCCTAGTATTTTTGGTAATCATCAGCATGCATACACTGCAGTAAAGAATGGAATTACCGCCCGAGGTTTGCAGTAGCTGGGCGGTAGTTCCAAATTGATGTGCATTGGATGCAAGTAGGTGCCTACACACCTTAATAAAAGGCAGCTTTATAGACGCCCATAGGAATATATTATGGGTGTCTATATGGTTAGCAAGTGCTAATGCGCATCTAGAGCAGCTTACTAAACAGGACCCTAAATTTTAAATACTGAAGTGGGTAACGTGGTGTCCCTTGCAAATCCCAGGTCCAAACAAACATTTAGCTAATACTTATTTGTGTGTCCTGGAGTAGGAATAAATGCCAACATCTGCATTTTATAAATTATGCCTGTATTGCCAGTGTAAACTTGGAAAGACATGTAGACTTTGCAAGCCCACTCAAGCCATATTTGCAACATGGCCCCTTCAACACTGTGCATGCAGCTTTCTAAAATCACTACTTCACAACTAGGGTATTTACACATGCATGCACCTGTATTTATATGTACAAATGCAACATAACTTTTCCAAAATGATCTCCGCTGCCTATAACTCATTTACACACTGATCTGATGAAGCTAAATTCTTGAAAGCTAATCAGAAAATATATTTCAAAAAACGGCTATCGCCTGCAAAATATTTAACATTTATCTCTACCTATCAAAATGGACTAAGACAGCAGTGACAGTTCTTTAATGACATATACATTGAATCTGACTGATCAAAATATCTTATGGAATCATGATGATTAATCAATCATTTGAGACATGGCTGTTCTAAACACTTCAAAAAGAGCATAAATGTTAAACCAGTAATTGTTTTGAAGTATATCTTATCATTTTCACTGTAAAAGTATTGTATAGTATACAGTGGATAGAGTTTCCCTTTAAAGCAGAATGTAGATTGGCCTACGATAACCACTTTATTGTGGTTATAACCTGGTATTTGCCCACATCATGTGCTGCCAGTTCATTGAGACAAGTGAATCTGTTTGTGTGAAAAAGGTGGTTTGATTTTTACTATTAGAGGTATACTGTGTTTTTACTTCTTTTAGTTTCTTTACCCCTGACGCAGCCTGAGCGTGAAACTTGGCCACATTGGGTCATTGTTTAATAAACCACTTTTTTTATTTACTTGTTTTGGTATTTTGTATGTGATCTGCTTTTACTTTGTTCGTATCTCAGTAGGCAGATCAATGCCTCCTGTTTTTGTCTTTTATTTCTGTTTGTGAGGCCACATCGTAAGACCTTCATCAAATATGATGTCTTTGGTGATCTGTAGATAAAAATGTTATGAATTAGAAAAGAGTTACAATGCCACAATTGTTTATAGAAATCCCAGTGATGACTGCCTAGAGTAAATTTTTACTGCGCATTGTGTTGACTTAACAAGATGGAGCACTCACGAATCACAAGATAAGTGCTAATGTATTTATTGACTACATTATTAGCAACTTTGGCTACTGGTTACACTTATACCACATTTAATAGAAGGTGATCAAGGAATAGTATCACCTGAAGCAGCATAAATATATATATAAAAAAAGAATCATCCGATAAACGAAGTGCTGAACCACCAGGCAGTGATATTATCACTAGCAGTATTGAGTGGAAATTCTGAGGGTATTCTTAAAAAATTAAAAAAAATTCAACATACACTAATACTCTTGGGGTATCCTTTGCTGTGATTATTATTTTCTAATTTTGGTAACTCTTTGTTCTGGTTTGGATATTTGTTATATATTTTTATACCAGAGACTGAAGGATTTTTTTGACATTATAATGTAGCATACCATCCTGCTTATTTTTGAAAGAGAAAAACGCCTATAGTGCGACCTAAATCGGGAGATAGACGTTTGTCTCGCAAAGGCGCCCAAATCGGTATAATCGAAAGCCGATTTTGGGCGTTTCCAACTGCACTCGTGGAAACGAATAAAGTTGATGGGGGCATGTTGGAGTCGTGGTGGAGGCGGAACTGGGGCGTGGTTATAAGCCGAGGAGAGATGGGCGTCTTTAGCTGAGAATCGAAAAAAAAGGCGTTTTTTACCGCGATTTTGGGTCACTTTTTTGGACCCTTTTTTTTCACGAACAAGTCCCAAAAAAGTGCTCCAACTGCTCAGACGACCACTGGAGGGAATCGGGGATGACCTCCCTGGACTCCCCCAGTGGTCACTAACCCCCTCCCACCAAAAAAAACCCACTTTACAAACTTTTTTCCCAGCCTCTATGCCAGCCTCAAATGCCGTACCCACCTCCATGACAACAGAATGTGTTCGATCCTGTCACAGCCTTTCCCTGGGTCAGATGTGGCTCTCGGGTGCAATACAGGGTCACATCAGCATTGCATTGTGGTGGGTGTAGGGTATTGGGCTCCGTGATTTCATTAGCTTGTGTTACAGTCTCACGATGTTGGTAGTTGGTAGGCTCTTCTCCCATGGTGCTTTCCCCCCTGTCTACTGGGTCAGAGTGTGCCCTGTTGTGTTTCCTGTTGTAGTCCATGCGGTAGTGGCCATTTTTGTAAGCCAGTTTTAATTCCCTTTCCTGTGTTAGCCACGTTAGACAACTTAGTTCTTCCCTTGAATGTGGCTGAAAGAGGGCATTGTACAGCATTCTGCCAACTCTGACCTACTGCTCATCTCAGTACCAGGGAGACTCATCGCTAGTGGGGCACAACCTCTGATCTGCAGTTAACTGTGAGTAAAGGCGGTTATTCCAATAAAGGACGTTTTCGGAGAGATTAGTCTTCAGGTGTCAACTGGTGTGCCAATGTTATATAGCAGCAACCAGTCCTAGAGGCCTGCGTGTATGCAGGTCCCTGGAGCACTTTTAGTGGGTACCACAGTGCACTTCAGCCAGGTGGCCCCAGGCCCACCCCCCCCCCCATACCTGTAACACTTGTGCTGGTAAATGGGAGGCCTCCAAAACCCACTGTACCCACATGTATGTGCCCCCTTCACCCCTAAGAGCTATGGTAGTGTTGTACATTTGTGGGTAGTGGGTTTTGGGGGAGGGGGGTTGGGAGCTCAGCACCCGTGGTAAGGGAGCTATGCATGTGGGAGCTTTTTCTAAAGTCCACCGCACTGACCTAGGGTGCCCAGTTGGTGTCCTGGCATATCAGGGGGGCCAGTGTACTACCAATCCTGGCCCCTCCCACGACCAAATGGCTCGGATTAGGACGTTTTTGAACTGGGCGTTTTTAGTTTCCATTATCGCTAAGAAAAACAAACACCCAGCTCAAAAACGTCAATTTTTTTGAAAATACGGTTCGGCCCGCCCCTTCACGGACCCGTTCTCGGAGATAAACGCCCATGGAGATAGACGTTTCCGTTCGATTATGCCCCTCCATGCCATACCTTGTATTGTTATTTTAATATTTTTACTGCTGTAATTGTCTATTGCCTCTGTTTGACTTATTCTTCCTGTACACCACCTTGAGTGAATTCCTTCAAAAAGGTGATAAATAAATCCTGCCTTTAAATATTAAAAAATGTAGGGTCCACTTTACTAAACTGTAGGGCCATTTTGCTAAAGGGTTGGTGAATGGCATTAGGTTTGCCGTGCACCAATCCTGAACTACCTCCAGTGCTACCACAGGAGCCCGGAAGTAGTTCCCACCCCCAGCGTGCACCATTTCCGGCATTACAAAAATGTTCTAATTTTGTAGCGCCGGTGCTTACCCGGTGGTAACTGAGCAGCGCTGTGCTGCTGCCCAGTTACTACTGAGTTAGTGCGGTAGCTCTTACCGTCACCTCAATGGATGGTGGTAAGAGCTCCCCCCCCCCCCCCGAAAAAATTGACTGCGGTAAAAGGGGGCCTCAGGGCACGTCAAAAACACACGCTGACGCTAGCGCAGGTCCCCTTTTACCACAGCTTAGTAAAAGGACCCCTGTGCTAGGTGCTAATGCTTGCCTAACGCAGCTTAAAATGGTCTACAGTGGGACATGCTCAGGTTTCATGTGGTAACTTCCAAATTAGTGCATATCAATCCGAGTGTTAAAAATATTTGTATTTTGGGGAAGGGGCATGTTAGGGGGCAGTGAATGGGTGTTCCTGCACTGATTTAGATTGTAAGCTCTTTTGAGCAGGGACTGTCTTCTTCATAAGTACATAAGTAATGCCACACTAGGAAAAGACCAAAGGTCCATCGAGCCCAGCATTCTGTCCATGACAGCGGCCAATCCAGGCCAAGGGCACCTGGCAAGCTTCCCAAACGTACAAACATTCTACACATGTTATTCCTGGAATTGTGGTTAGCATGGATTACCGCATTAGCCTTTATTGCCTGCAACATGGGTGGCAGTAAGTGCTCACATGGTCATTTTTTTAAAATGGCCACGCATTAATGGCAACATTAGCGCATGGCCATTAATGCAAAAAATAGAAAATTGCCCATTTGCTGCCAGATTCTATATAGCGTGCCTAGCGTTTCATGCCCAAATCCAATTATATTCTGTAACAACGCATGCAACTTAATTGACTTTACAAGCCAATCAGCATTATTAACAGCTCTTAATGAGCACTAATTGGGAATAATTAGAATTTACGCGCATAACTTGCTAAGCGTATTCTGTAACACACGATGCCTAAATTCTAATGTGTGCAGCCCAAAAGGGGCCACTAGGCCACTCCTCCACTCCAGTTTTAGGCACTGTGATATCAACTAGATGTATTCTATATACCGTGCTTAAAACTAGGCGCCGCTTACAGAATACACTTAGACGGGTATGTTTACCACGTGGATTTTTCAGGCGCTGTATATAGAATCCGGCACTTTATGATTGCATTAGAAATGGCCTTAGCAAAACCCATGCAAGGGTGTGCTAAGGCCACTTTTCCTGCAGCTTAGTAAAAGGACCCCTTAGTGCATTTGATTAGTTCATCTCACAAAAATGAAACATCAATCAATTAAATGATTTTAAATACAAATAATGGTATAGGTATAAAATCCAATATATGAGACATGGAGCCCTTTCTCAGGTGATGTCATACAGTCAGGGAGGTTCTGCCATATTCAGTAAATTAGCATGACCTTAACAGAGCAGAAAATTTCCTTGAGCTGCAATAAAGACTAAATGCTTTTAGACTCTCATGATCCTTTATAGTCATCTTCTTAAAGCACTGCCTTATTGGGCTAAATCTGCAAAGTTTTCTTTTGAGCGGCTGTGAGTTGATTAGATCTATTTCAGCCTTAGCAGTGGTAATAGGCTCCACTCTGTGAAACTGCTTAGCCTCTGCTCCTCTGGCAGCTGGAGAAACTGGAATTAATCAGGTCTGCTGGGGACTTCCTGAGCGCCTCGGCAGGCCAGCGGCTCTGGGAATCATTTACTAGGGAATCTTACTGTCAACTCTTTGTCATCTAGGCTTTTGATTATGCTTACATTCTTCAGAAAAATGGAAATGGGTGACAGATTATCCTAATGCAGACGTTCTTTACTCACTTTCATAGCCATCTATTATCATCCTTAGTTCTGTTGATAGAAAAGGTTGGTAAGAGTTTGTTAAGATTTTGGAAGGGCATTTATGTATACAGAACATACTGATTAAGAAATGCTTCTTACCAAGATACCTACTTTTCTAATGAGTTAAAAAGTATTAAGAAAGTGCTACAGAGTTTTTTCCAAGGCACAAAAGTAAATATTCTGCCTTAACAGTACTAAGGGGCCCTTTTACTAAAGAGTTTGCACACGGCAATAGGCTTGCCATGCGCCAATCCGGAACTGCTACTGCAGCAGCCCGGTGGTCATTCTGCCCCCCATTGCATGCCATTTTTGGTGCTATATACATTTATTTCCGTATTTTAACTGCCAGGTTAGTACTGGAGTCCCTACCAGCACCTCAATGAGTGGCAGTAACTGTTCCCCCCTGAAATGGCAAGTGCGAACTTACCGCATAGCCATTTCTTTTTTTCGGTCTTTTTACCCTCTGCAGTAAAAGGGGCCTCGGTGCATGCAAATATAAGTGCTGTCGCTAGCATAAGGCTCCTTTTATCGCAGCTTGGGAAAAGGGCCCCCATGTTTTTGCCCTGACTGTACCTTAACTGCAGACGTTAAAATGTATTAAATGCAAAACATGTGCATTAAATGCAGGGGGGTGGGGAATGTCAAGCATTTGCACTGTATTTAGTACACAGGGTAGACACATAGGACTAGATTCAGTAAATGGTGCCCAAATTTGAGTGTTGAAAAGAATGCATGCTGAGCACTATTCTATAAGTGGTGCTCGAAGTTGGGTGCCGTTTATAGAACAGCATGTGGTGTCAGGATCTTGGTGCAAGGATTTACACCAACTAAAACCTGGTGAATATCCTCACATGTAAATTAGGCACGGAAGCCCTGAATTCTATAATACTGTGTACATCTTTAGTGAACTCCCCTGACCAGCCCATGGCCACACACCCCTTTTCAGTTGCACGCTCAAAAATTACACAGACATCTTTATGGAATAGCACCTAGGAAGATGTGAGTGTGAATCCAAATTGTTGCCAATTAACATCAATAATTGATTGTTAGCATCCAATTATTGGCACTAATTGACTCATTACTCAATTAAATTGCACACAGAAATTGGGCGTGCACCCAAATTTGCATGTGCAATTTTGATAGCCATTTATTGAATTTGGGGTGACTGCATGGGCACTGTGTTACATGCATCAGCAGCTAGTTCAAGTGCACCCAATCTACTTGGTGCATGTAACACAGTTCCTCTTTCAAAAAAAAGGTGAATTTACAGAGACAGTAATTCCTGTCTCCTAATTCCCACCCCAGTACATCACATCCCCCTTTCCTGATTCTCCATCAATATATCAAACATTCCATTCATCCCCCCCTCAGTCATCAACTACCCCATCCCATCCCCTCGTGCATCACATCAATCACCTACTCCTAATCACTCTGGCATATTAAACACCCCTCCCAACTCCCCCAACACTTCAACTACCCTATCTAAATCCTCCCCCAGTACCACAGTCCTTACACCTACATCAAATTCTCTTCAACATCATACCCTCCCAACAAACCCAACCTCTTCAACAGACCCCCCAACAGACCAAACTTTACTGAGCAAGGCTAGACTTTCCTGATCCCCTGGCCCTTTCTGGAATGCATCTGGAGTTTCCTGGTAGCCTACTGGAATGGAGCAAGAGCATTTCCCCTTCTCTCCTGCCCCATCTGGCTCTGGGTTTCAAAAAATGGTTCTAATGACTCCTAGCGGAGCTCTCAGGATACTAGCATTAGGAGACATTCTTCCTTATAACGGCAATCCCTTCTCTTGATGTGGCATTAAGTGCAGCTGTGCTATCAGTGTGCCAGTTAGGGTGTGGAACTGACCTGCACAATAGTTGTCACAGCTAGCCATGTTTCGTCTCTGCCTCTGACATGTCTAGTTCTCACCCCATCCATGTTAAGCATCTAGCATGGCATTTTCTACCATATCAGATGTAAGTAACACATGGTAGTCTTTAGCACAGGTCTAAGCTAACATCTACTGTGTGTTACAGTCCATGCTAGCTGCTTAATGCAGCTGAGTAAAAGTGCCCCTAAATATCCTAGATGACCACAGAGTTTTGTCATACAATCATAATATATTTTAACCAACATACATTGTAGAAAATTCAATTTAAACCAGAATATTCAGATCTAAAATGCACAAAATAGCCCTTCTGGTCAATACCATGAAATAGTGTACAATTATTGAATTGGAAATGACTAAGTATTGATAATTAATGTAAGGGACCTTTTACTAAAGCATAGGGTGTGCTAGCTGCTATGTGGCCCATAGGTATTAAGTAGGGTGCTCAGCATTTAGAAGCCCTTATACTATGCTGCTGTAGTGCTAGCACATGACTACCACACACTAAGGGGTCCTTTTACTAAGGCACGTAGGTGCCTACACGCATCCAACACTTGTCAAATTGGAACTACTGCCCGGCTACTGCTTGCCCAGGGCGGTAATTCCATTTTTGATGCGTGTCCAAAACTGTGTGGCGCTTACCTGGCAGTAATCGGCAGTCTACATGCGCTGATGCTTACTGCCTGGTTAGTATATAAAACCTTACCGCTAAGTCAATGGGTGGTGGTAAGGTTTGAGGCTAAAAATAGATGTGCGCTGGTTTTAATTTTGCCGCATGTCCATTTCCGGCCACAAAAAAGGGCTTTTTTCCAAGGTGTGCTAAAAAATGGACCTGCGCACATCTAAAATATGTGCCTACACCAGTGCAGGCCACTTTTCAGCATGCCTTACTAAAAGCACTATTACAGGATGCGCTGAGGCCTCCTGCAGTAGTGGGCCGCACAACACTCACTAATCCTGTGCTGAAAAATATTTTTTTATTGGTCAGTGTGGGAGGTGTGGCCATGGGCAGAGAGTAGGTGTGGCCTGTGCTAATCAGGTAGCACGGGCACATTGCCATGTGCTGTCTGACAGGGGCTCTTACAGCCAAATAAATAGCAGTAAGGGATCCCATGGTAATGGTCACACTCTAATTGGGAAATTAGAGCGTGACCATTAACGGGGGATATAGTAAATGTGGCCATTTTACTGCCATGCTAAAAGTGGCCACAGTACATGGAAAACCCACATGCTCATAGCAGCACCGGCCACTTTTAGAATGACTTTGCAAAAGGAGCCCTTAGTGTGCACTAATGTCTTTTAGTACACAGTAAGCTTTAGGAAAAGAGTTCCATAATATTTTTGTACCAAGAAGCATGATTTCAGAATTTGTTTCCTCAGTAATCATTAATCACATTGGTACATGTAATTAATCAAACAGATCTATTTTTCAGTGCAAAAATGAAAAAAAAATAGCTAAAATTTGACTGGGTCTGACTGCAGAAGTATATTTAAATAGGATTCATTGTCATGAACCAAATAACAACAAAACCACTTATGTATATATGCTAAGAGGTAAGCTATGCCCTATACCCTAACAAATGTGACATTATTTATTTTGCTTGTAATTGATCTTGCTGAATGCTGTAATAAGTCTCATGTGGATATGTATAAAAGCCACAATGTCAGAAATATTTCATTTTCAAGTAACTGGCAAGAAAATATACATGAGGAAATTTTCTGAAGCAGGCTAAAGTTATTCAGATTTTTGTCACGGAAAGGACACCGTTTCACTTCTTTTCTCTCCACAAATACTTTTTCTTTTAACAAATTGTGCATGTTCTTGAATGAAGTGACGCACAAGTGGCCTGAGATATGAAAAGTCTGAATTCATTGTATATAATATTCATACACTGAAACACCTTTTTCTGCTTGTCATACCTTGACAATGTCTAGGTCTGATAGATCCTAAAAGGGCACTAATGGATCAATGAGCTACACAGCATATTCGGAGCATTCTGAGAAATAGTCATTTTTTTCCCCAACAACTTTGCAAGGTTCCTACAGATGTTAAATAACATTTCACTGCAAATTGCAGTTTCTATTCCAAATCTGGTTGCTGCAATTAAAAAAAGTCTCCTATTTTCAGACTGTGGGGCCCTTTAACAAAGGCGCACAAGGGCCTACACGCATGCAGTGTGTGTCAAATCAGCATTACCGCCCAGCTAGCGCATGCGCCTAGTGGTAAATCTGAGTTTGGTGCGTGCCGAAAACCCACAGTAGGAATCATTTTTTCTATTTTCTACCGTGGGGGGCTTTCCCAGCAGTAATCGGCAGTTGGCGCTTGCTAGACGGTTACTGCAAGGGAAACACGAGCCCTTACTACTAAGTCAATGGGTGGTGTTAAGGACTCAGACTGTAAATAGATGTGTGCTGGTTTTAATTTTCCCACACGTCCATTTCCCGCCCCCCCCCCAAACCTCCCTTTTTTCCAGATGTGGTGGAGAAATGGTTCAGCGCATGATCAATACACGTACCAGGGGCATAGCTATGGGGGGTCATGTGGGCCTGGGCCCCCGCAAATTTCATCTGGGCCCCTGGTTTGGATCACGGTGGGTCCACAACCCCTGCCAGCTGAAGCCTTCTTCAGCGCGGTCTCCGGCACAACTGCGTTCGCTGCCTGCCCCTGCTCTTCTTTCTTCTTGCTCCTCTTGTGCCCGCTGACACTCAGCGTCAGCGTGCACAAGAGAAGCAAGAAGAAAGAAGAGCAGGGGCAGGCAGCAAACGCAGCTGTGCTGGAGACCGCACTGAAGAAGGCTTCGGCTGGTGGGGGTTGGAGACTCCCGCCAGCAAAAGTATTTGTTTGTGAGGAGGCGAGGCGAGGTGAGGCGAAGCATGGTGGTGGTGGGGGGGAGCACTCAAAATATGCCCCCCAACCTCAAGCTCTGGCCCCCTCCCACTGTGTTGTCTGGCTATGCCTCTGACACATACCCACACTACCGCAGGCCACTGCCACTTTTTGGTGCACCTTTATAAAAGGGTCCCTAAAAGAGCTTGTCTTGTCATATGCTTTATTTTATTTGGTAGCTTGAAGCTATGACTGCCAACTAGCCCTCTTAGCTATTAGAAAGGGCAAGATGCCCAGGTGATCTCCTGAGACCTCACCTATACTGCTTATTAGCTGGACCCAGAATAAATGCTTAAATCCTCCAATTTGTTCAGCTTCTTAACAGTCTTCACAGCCAGGAACAGCAGGATCCTGATTTCCCTTCCACCACCGGTTCACCTTGGATCACAGTATAATGTGCTTGGGACACACTGCCAGCCCAGCTTGGCAATGTCTCTGCCAACAATAAGGTACACAGTTGGCACAATCAACACAACTGGAGAAGTGCTAATTGAACCATTTCAGAGAATCTGAAAAGAACGCAGTCATTAAGGGCTTGATTCCCTCAGACTTGGGACTTAGAAATATTTCCAGCAGGAAGGTATTTGCTGACGTTACAGCACAAATATGAACTCGTCAAATATTTAAAATTGCTTATAGGCACTGCATATCTCATAAAAGGTGTGTATATAAGCCGTGGTTAAAAGTGGTCTGTGGTAGTGTGGGTGCGGTGCATATTTTTGGCAAGCGCTGGCCAATATTTTTACCGCAACAGGAGAAAAAAAGTCTTTTTTTTCAATAGGGCAGTAAATGACCATGTGCTAGAATTAAAAGTAGTGTGCCTGAGCCCTTACCGCCACCCATTGTCCTAACAGTAAGGTCTCACGTACTACACACGGTACTCATGTAGCTTGCGCCAATGAGGCCGCGCTGTCGGTTGCTGCCAGAAAAGTTTCTATCCTGGAAAACAACGTGCACCACTTTTGAACTTACTGCTAGATGGGTGCGCTAACCAGGTGGTAGTGTCGATTTGGCACACACTACACGCACTGTAGCCCTACCATCACTTTGTAAAATGACCCCAAATATCCAAGTCATCGGTGGCTCTCAGAAATTGCAATGTTCTTATACTTGGCTAGCTATCTGGGCATGATAGGATTACTATATATATATGGACCTACGTGCCCAAATATTTATATGGGCACCAGCAATGAATATCAGCTGTGCCCAGATAACTTCCAGCTCCAGTTCTGCTGTGGCCCCGGTCTGCCCTGGCATTAACCGGAGAGTCATACATTATATTCACTGGCATTATCCAGTTAAGTGCTGCTGAATATCATGTGTAGAGTCAGGTAAGAAGTGCACTAGCAGCAGGGAGCTTCTCAGATGACCATCACAGCTGCTGAGAGTTTGTTAGAAGATGGGGATGGAGAGTCCCCAAAGTCGGGTGAGCCTGTCTGGGTGAGCATGCAGGTTTGTCAATGGCAGAACAGTTAGAACATACAATGGCATAAACAAATTATTCTCCAAAATTCTTCTTAAGAAACTTACAACCAAAAATTTGGAGGAAAACACACATTCATACTCTAAACATAATTGGGATATTTTGAAAATCACATCCTGTGTTTGCACAACAAGAGATCAGACTAGCTTTTTCACAAATAAAAAATGTCAAGAAATTGCTCAGTCCGGCACAGTTATCAATTTTAAAGCATAATGCAAATCCATTTGAAGTTGTGGGTCACAAAAAATGTGGGTTAACTTCCTGTAAAATTTGTCCGGTGACAATAGAGACTAATAATTTTGTGAATCCAGCTGATGGTAAGCTTTTCAATTTGCATTTTTCTACTTCATGTGGGTCAGATCATATGGTTTACATTCTGCATTGCAGTTGCAACAAGCTCTATGTGGGGAAAACTATTAGACCACTCAGGGCCGTGCCAACACAGTAAGCGGGGTAAGCACTGCAGGGGGGTGCTGGCCAGATCTGTTCACTTGCAAAATCTTTTACCTGTAGTTGTGATTCTCCTCTCTCCCCTGCCCTTCCCCCTCTACATCAGAAAGCGAAGGCAGCCCAGCAGTACTAACTGAGGCAGACACCTCTGCTGAAGTTGCTTAAAAAAATACAACAAGTGCTATATATGTCTTTGGTGTGGGAACAACTTCTCATTCGGGGTGAGCTTGAAGTGAACACCATTCAAATTAAAGTGAACAGGTTTGGAGAGAGGTGTGCAAGTGAGACTGGGGAGAAATAAAAAAATAAATAGTGTAATTGTTAAAATCTGTAAGTGGTTCAAAGTTTTTGGGGTTTTTCTGAGCATCACGTACACTGAGAGGAGGGCATGATGTGTGCATAATTATCAGGTATTCTGGGATATCTACAGCTAAAAGCCATTTCATTGGCTGATGGTTTCAACAGTAGTTTCAAAGAGGAAGAGCTGGTAAGTGAAAATCTGATTGCTTTTTTAAGTTTTAAAAGTATTTGCATTAAAATCTAATTGCAGAATTCAGGTGCTGGGAGTCTGTACTTGGTTGTCATATGCTCAGATTTGTTTAAATCATATGCAAATTAGTCCGTTTTTGGGAGGTTCTCATTTGCATATTTATGGGTAAACATTGATGGAAATGTTTACAACCTTAATGTTAGGGCATGGCTTTGATCAAAACTGTTTAGTTTGATCCAAAAACGAAGGGTTTATCTAGTGTTTTTGACTAAAAATTCCCATTAGAGTGTCTGTATGTTAATCTGCATTCAAATAGAGCTCTCTGATTGGATGATCAGCTCCTGTTAGAAATCTGCCTGGGAACAGAGTGAGAGCAACTGACGGTTTGGCCAAGAGAGACATGCAGCTGTGAGCTCCGTGTGTGTGTAAGAATTGAAAAAGACTGAAATTATAAAAGAGTGTCTGATTATGTGGGGGGTGGGGGGCGCCAACTGATAGTCTGCAGGGGGGCACCAGAGACCCTAGGCACGGCCCTGAGACCACTGTGGATAAGAATGAACATTTTTCCTGTGTTTTGCACATGAAGATATGGGCCTCTTTGGTACAATATTGTTGGTTTCTCTCACATACCTTTGAAGATTTTAAATACCTTGTTATAGATAATATTCTACCTTCAGCACCACCACATAGAGGCAATGTTGAAAGACTATCAGTGGCATAATTGAAAGAGAAGAATGCCCATCTTCTGACACAAATCGGGAGATGGGCGTCCTTCTCTCAGGGTCGCCCAAATTGGCATAATCGAAAGCCGATTTTGGGTATCCTCAACTGCTTTCCATTGCGGGGACGACCAAAGTTCATGGGGGCCTGTTAGCAATGTACCGAAGGTGGGACGGGGGCGTGGTTAAGAGATGGGCATCCTCGTCCGACAATGAAAAAAAGAAGGGCGTCCCTGACGAGCATTTGGCCAACTTGGTCCAATTTTTTCACGACCAACCCTTGAAAAGTTGCCCGAACTGACCAGATGACCACCGGAGGGAATGAGGGATGACCTCCCCTTACTCTCCCAGTGGTCACCAACCCCCCTCCCACCCCCCCAAAAAAACAAATTAAAAAACATTTTTTTCCAGCCTCTATGCCAGCCTCAAATGTTATACCCAGCTCCATCACAGCAGTATGCAGGTTCATGGAGCAGTTTTTAGTGGGTGCAGTGCACTTTAGGCAGGTGGACTCAGGCCCACCCCCCCTACCTGTTACACTTGTGGTGGTAAATGTGAGCCCTCCAAAACCCACCCGAAACCCACTGTACCCACATGTAGGTGCCCCCCTTCACCCCTTAGGGCTATGGTAGTGGTGTACAGTTGTGGGGAGTGGGGTTTGGGGGGCTCAGCACCAAAGGTAAGGGAGCTATGCACCTGGGAGCAATTTGTGAAGTCCACTGCAGTGACCCTAGGTTTCCCGGTTGGTGTCCTGGCATGTGAGGGGGACCAGTGCACTATGAATGCTGGCTCCTCCCGTGACCAAAGGGCTTGCATTTGGTCATTTTTGAGATGGGCGTCCTCAGTTTCCATTATCGGCGAAAACCAAGGTTGTCTATCTCTAAGGTCGACTATCTCAACATTTAGGTCGACCATCTCTTAGGTTACCTAAATGTTGAGATTTGGGCATCCCCGACCGTATTGTCGAAACGAAAGATGGACACCCATCTTGTTTCGATAATACAGGATGCCCCGCCCCTTCACGGGGACATCCTCAGAGATGGGCGCCCCTAGAGATGGGTGTCCCCATTCAAAAATGCCCCTCCTCTACTTCAAAAAGAACAAAAATGGATTTTTCATCTAAGACTCTGGAACCCACGGGTTTAAATACATCTTTTAATTGGAATTGATTTCTCTGATGAATATCATTATTCTCCATCCAATAAGCTTTAGTGATCTGAAAATCAGTGATGTCATAATAGGTAGGTTTATAAGTAGAAACACTGCCACCATATTTTTTGAACATTACCTGTGAGTAAGTGCTGAATATGTGCAGACAATAATAGTAAGTAAAAAACAGACGAAGTACACTTTGAATTGTGAATTTTTAGATGTGTAATTAACACTTGCTTTTCGTGTTGTAGAAGTTAGCTGGAAACGATCCCCTGACGAAGCCTCAGTGAAACAGGTGCCTGTTGGGATCCAGCTTCGGAAAAGATAAGTGTTAGTGCACAACATGAATTAAATGATAAATTAAATGGTTTGCTGCATTTCTTTTCCGGTTTTGATGTAGTATGTTTTGCATGGTCTTTCTGATTTGGCTGGCAGGCCACTTTTGTTTCATTGCATTCGGTGTCCACATTGAAGTGTGGACGCGCTCCAGGTGAGTATACAGTATTAGTTTTTTGCCCTCCCCTTGTTTCTTCCTTCTCACCCAGTACTTCCCTCACTCATAACTGTCTTGTCTGTCTGTATTATTTAGATTGTAAGCTCTTTTGAGCAGGGACTGTCTCTCTTTGTGTGAGGTGTTCAGCGCTGCGTGCGTCTGGTAGCGCTATACAAATGCTAATGCTAATAATAATAAAATGATAAATGGACATGATATTGAGGAGTTTTTAAGAAAATAAATATGAAAATGAAAAAAATAAATAAATAGATATTTACAGTGGACGGCGACCAGTTGAGTGATTTAAAGAATACACATTTGAGGCAGGAAGGGATAAGCAGCATAAAATGTATTGAACTTTTTCGGGATCTTGCCAGGTATTTGTGACCTGGATTGGCTACTGTTGGAAACAGGATGCTGGGCTTGAAGGACCTTTGGTCTGTCCCAGTGTGGAAATACTTATGTACTTAAGGAGGTTTTTGACCGGTGATTGATACATCACTAAAAGATGGCTATGAAAGTTCACTGATTGTTGTAGTGCTAAAAGCCTCTGAGGTCTTTTGCTCCTAGCCCAAATTTAAATTGTCAGTTATTTCTAGTATAGGGTTTGTCAATGGCCCCATTATAGTAGAATGCACAGGAACAAATGTAGCATTTCCAGCTGGCTATAGATATTTCTTTTTCACTTAAAGAAATTTGGAAGGTAGTGGTGAATTTAGGTCACCACCTGTCCATCCAGCTGGCTTATGGGTCTAATGACAACTTACTTTTGGAATAGGAGATGTGGTATGTAAATCTTAGACTGAGAGTTTGTCACAAAGAGTGGCACAATTTGAGGACAAAATGAAGAAGGTTGAAAGTAATCAGGACGGTTCTGTTCAAGACAATCTTTATTTGTGTGACAAATCGGTGAACTTGGAAAATGTATTGAGAAGGCACAATGGACCAAATTCTATATATGGTGCCTAAAAAATCAATGTTGAACAAAAAATGTGCTTAAGCATATTCTATAAATTTTGCCTAAAATTAGGCACAGTTTATAGAAAATGCCTAGCGGCCATCCTTGCGACTGAAATCTAGGCGCGACCATTTATGACAACTAAAACTTGGTGTAAATACAAGTGCCTAATTTAGATGTGGATCAGGTGTATTCTATAACACTATGCATAAATTTTAGGAATGCTCATGACCCACCCATGCTCTTTCCATGGTCACAACTTATTTTTAGATGTGTACAGTAGAATTTATGTGCATCACTTTATAGAATACGCTTAGTAACTTATGTGTGTAAATTCTAATTATTGCCAATTAGTGCCGATAATTCCTTGTTAGTAGCCAATTATCAGCACTGATTAACTTTTTAATCAACTAAGTTATGTGTACAATTTGGCCATGTGGTCAAATGTGTGTTCATAACTCTAGTCGCCATATATAAAATCCGGGGGAATGGGCATTGCCTTAATTTCCTGCACATCCAGGGGATATGTCCTCTAGAGATGTAATTTTTAAGGTTCCTTCTGGCTCTATCCCTCCAGTTTCTAAAGCTTATTATTTACCAATTTAAGAAGAAAGAAATAACTGAGGGTTCTGACAGGTTGTACTGTATCTCAAGATAGTTGGGATTTGACTGCATTTCTAAAAACCGCTGCTACATAGGGGCCTTTGCCCTTCCTTCTATTAAAATGTGATAAGTTTTGGGGTTAACGTGTTATGAGGCAGAATTTTAACATGCAGGAAGCACAAAACTAATCCTACATCATGAAGGAGCATTTCCATTACTTTTTATTGCTGGTCGTGTGTTAACATTCAGATTAATGTTTAGCAATGGAACCCCTGGCACAGAAGGTGAACCAGCAACAAGATATTAGAGGCACTACATGAGGGAGGGGGAGGCAGCACAAAATATTACTGTTGGCAGATGATATTTTATTTACTTTTACAGATCCCCAGGGTTCCATAGCCAGAGTGGTGGAGGCCTTGAGGGATTATGGGTCAGTATCAAGATTCTGTCAAAATCAGAAATTCAGAATATTTCTGTTAGTTATGGGAACAGTACAAGATTGATGCATCAGTACCCAAAAGTATACAGTACTTGAGTGTCAAGTCCTTGTATGAATATAATTACCAACATCTATTAAAGGTGAGTTGGGAGAACTTGGAAAGATGAATCCTTGTTTGCATGTGTCTT
Source organism: Microcaecilia unicolor (assembly GCF_901765095.1). Lineage (NCBI taxonomy): Eukaryota > Metazoa > Chordata > Amphibia > Gymnophiona > Siphonopidae > Microcaecilia > Microcaecilia unicolor. The sequence goes on along the minus strand of NC_044034.1, from coordinate 257,827,271 downwards.
TCTTATTAATTGCAGTTATTTTCCTTTCTTTTATTTAGTTTATGCACCACTTTGACTTGGTCCACCAAATTTGGCAGTATAAAACATTGTTCAGTAAGAATAAACCCCCATACTAAGCTGGGGCTGCCTAATAGGGAGCTGCACATCAGGAATGTGCAGCCAAACTTGTTAGGCACAGTAAGAGGGGAGGAAGAGGTTAATTGGTGGAGCTGTGCCCAACAGCTGTTTGGATGTATTGGAGAGCTATTGTTTCAGTTTGGATTTGGTGAGGAAGGAGTTTTTTCTATTCTGCCCCAATTTTGTAATTATTTCTATTGATTTGAAGGAATAGGTTTGTTGCAGCATTTGGCGATTGATGATTGTGAGCCCTTTAGATTTCTAGCCAAATAAAAATTGGATTTGGAACACTGAACTTGTATTGCCCAGGTTATTTCTATGAAAACTTAAAGAGATAGTATCCACGCAATCCAAAAAATACAAGATCGTGACAAAATATATATACTGAAGGCTAATATAATAAGGAGATTTAAATATGTGAATGGGACATTTTTAGAAAAATGCTTCCCATTCCATGGGCCCGTTCAGTCCATTAGGATGGATAGTTTGTAAATAATAAATCCATTTTTGTTCTTTTTGGTGGAGAACACGTGAAACATCGCCTCTTCTATTATTATTTTTAAGCTGCTCTACTACTAGACATCGCAATTGCCTAAAATCATGATTGTTGTCAACACAATGTTTAGCCAGAGGCATGTGGATTTTTCTGGACTGAATGGCATGCTTGTGTTCAGAAAGTCTTACTTTAATCATGCGTTTAGTTTGTCCTATATAGCGCAAACCACATGGACACGTGATCATATAAATCACTGCTTTTGATATACAGGAAGTGTCACTCTTCAGAAAAATCCATTCCTGTTTTGCTCTATCCCAAAACTTATTGGTTTCCTCCATCACTGTACACATGACACATTCCCCACATTTCTTATGGCCAAGTATTTCTTCTTTGTTGCAGTGAATGCCTGTTCTAACATCAGGATGACATAAGACCTCAGATAAATTCGCTCGTCTAGAGTATGATATCATGCATTTCTGCCTAGCAAAGACTTCATGAGTAGATAATATTTTCCAATTCTTATATATAATATTAGCAACTCTGGGTGCCATCGATGTGTATTGCATGATGCAAACAATTTTTTGATCTTTCTCTTCTTGATCTTTCTGAGGTTTAGGTTCCAATAAATGTTCATGGTGATTGTAAAGAGCTCTTTTGTATGCATGTTTCACGATTTTAGTGGGATATCCTCTTTCAATCAATTTGTCTTTTAATCGGACAGCAGAATGTTTGTATTTCTGTGGAGTATCACAGATACGTCTATAGCGTAAAAACTGTGCAAATGGAAGATTATTCCTTATATGTTTGGGATGCATGCTGTCATAAGACAAAAGTGAATTGCGATCTGTGGGTTTTGTGAAAACATCAGTTTCAAGTTTATCTCTTTTTTTTTTTTTAAATTTCTTTATTGTAATATGAAGTCAACCATAAACCACATTACAGTATTTGCAAAAAAACAGACAATATACTTCAACATTAAGATCCAAACAGGTGAACTATACCCTATAGCACTGCATAGTTGAACTTCTATCTCTATTTTTAATGATCTTTACATCAAGAAAACTAATTTCGTTTACGTGAACTGTGTGTTGAAATTTAATGGTGGGATGACATGCATTCAAATCTGTCAGAAATAAATCTAACATTTCCAATGTAGACTCCCATATTATAAAAATGTCATCGATAAACTTCCACCAGCATTTTGCATACTGATATCGAGGAAGCTTGTAAATCACATTTTCTTCTAGATGTGCCATAAATAAATTGGCAACTGTAGGAGCAAAAGCTGCTCCCATAGCAATTCCAGATAGTTGCAAAAAAAAGTTCTCCATTAAACAAAATGTGATTATTGAATAAAGATAACTTCAGTAGCTTCAATAGAAATTCTGTGGGAACCGTCACTGGTTTGGGACGCTGTTCTAGAACTTGTTCCATTACACTTAATGCCTCCCGTTGAGGGATCGCAGTATATAAGGATTGAACATCCAACGTGACCAAAAATCCCGTTTTAGTCTGAGATGGTAAAGCTTCTAGCTTTTTCAAAAAGTGAGTCGTATCTTTAATATAAGACTTAACGTTGACAACGTTGACAACTTCTTTAGTTCACACTATTAAGAGGTTTATGAAGGGAATTTATAAGTTCTTCATATCCATCAAACACTCTCTGCAGTGGTGTGCATTGACTTTGACATTTTTTGTAATAATTAAAATACTCCGCTTTCCGTTTTTTGTTCACAGTATCTTTTTCTCCCCAAGATAGGGAGTTTTTTTGTTGTCTGTGAGTTTTTTCGGATGGCAGGAGGAGCCCATGATGCTGGCCAATTCAGTGGAGTCCTAATTATTGGTTCCCTGGGCCATTGAGGCTACTTTATTTATATAAACTCTTTATCATAGTTCAGAGTCTTGCACTCACCTCCAGATTGTATAATAGGAGTGATTTTCTGTGATTTTTGAGATATACTTTTAACATTCAAAGGAGGAAAATGCCTCAGTCATTGCAAAGGATGCTCATTTGTTGATTTTGGAAATGATTTTGTTTCTAATCATATAGGAATCCCAGTCTTTCTATTGATGGCTAAAAACCTCCTTTCTTTAATGAAATTCTTCATTCTGTATTCCATGCAATCTTCATCAATAACCTTCTTATTTTCCTTTTCTCTTTTTTTGTGTAAGTAAATTAAGATAAAAGTTAAGATTCCATATCAATCTTATACACCACACATCATGTGTTTTGATCAAACAATAAAAAAATGACTAAAGCAGGAAGAAAGGAAGCACTTAACTTTATGGAGACGGTCTCAACTGCGACTCGTTTCACCCTATGCTTCTTCAGGGGATGTATCTTTGTGTTTCTTCCTTTCATATGCTCCTTACTTCACTTCCAATTAGCACAGGTTTAGCAAGTGAGTCACTCCTGTCTACAAAATAGGTGGCAGTAGGGGCTCACATGCTAATGGCCATGTACAAATGGGAAAATTAGTGATTGGCCATTAATTAAAAAAAAAATATAAAATTCAGCCATTATGCCAAATGATAAAAATGGCCTTAGCGTGCAGGAAAGACCCAAGTAAGGGCACACTAAAACCGCTTTTTACTGCTATTTGATAAAAGGGCCCCTAAATGTGTTAGCAATTAACCAAGGGTTTATTTTACAAAGCTGTGCTAGTGATTCCCTTATAGCAAATAAGAGGAAGCTCATTCAAATCCTATGGGCTTCCTCTCATTTGCTGAGAGAGAATCGCTAGCACAACTTTGCAAAAGAAGCTCTAAATTTTCATATCTTGCAAATAAAGAACTAAATATGTAATAAATTAGAGGCTAAGCACATGCAGTGGGATGTTGCTGATTCCCTCTGGGCCCCCTTAACCTACCTATGGCCCCAGCTTATATACTTCATGGACCATGCCCTCCTGGATCCATTCCCCCATGTCACTTCCCCCTTGGGCGGGCCTGTGGGTTTTAAGGTAGCTCTGACACTGTAAGGGAGTGCTATTGAGGGAGAAGGGCAGCATCCTATAGACTCCCTCACACACATCAATACCTTACCAGAAATCCCTAAGGCTTAAATTCTTTTTAATAACAAAGAATGGTTAGTAATGTCATAGGCTATGGAAATGTCCAAAAATTGGGTACCTTGATCAAAACCACATTGTAATAAACCCAAAACCGAAATCAACAAAGTCTCAGTGTTATATTAGCATCAAAATCCAAACTGAAATTGATCTAATATCCCTTTTTCTTCAACAAACATTTCTAATCGTAAAAGAACAAACTTTTAAATAATTCTTGCTAAAAAGGACTAAGAAATGGGTCAGTAACTATCTGGTATGGATGGATCTAATTTACAAGTCTTCAACAATGTCCTAACTACTGCCAGTGTTAGAGAGATGGACCTATATCCTCACTAGATGATTTATTGACAATGATAGAAACAGGTAAAGAAATATCTTCACAGATGGACTTCATTACTGCAATTGAACAAACATTTAGTGGACTCGAAGAAATATTCAAAGACTGATTCACATCCATTTATGTGGTCAATACAGCTGTCAGCAGCATGTGCTTTTGAATGCCAGTTTAATTTAAATTAGTTTTTATTTGATATAATGCTTTTTATATAATCAACATAGTTTACAGATAAAATCAAATTAAAAAAATACAAAAAGGAATAAGAGCACCAACTATCAAGAAAAAAAGAGAACAACACAGTTAGAGGAACAGAGAAAAGAACAGAAAGCACAAAAACGTTCAGTCAGGAAGCCAATTTATTGTTATTAAGGTTTTTTGAAACACTTTAATATACAGGTTTTGAGGGCGGAATAAAAAGGTGATATGATTGTTCATTACGTAGGGCAAAAGGCAGAGAGTTCCAAAGGGAAGGACTAAGTGAGAAAAAAACAGAAATGCATGTTGATTGAAACCTAGTGTGTGATAAAGCAGGGGTGGAGAGCTGGTTAGATGTGGAACACTGGAGGACACGTCTGGACCTGTATGGGATGATGGGAGATGAGAGAACATTAGAAAAAAAAACTTATGAGTTAATCTTAGGATTTTATACAGTATTCGGAAAGTGATGGAGAGCCAGTGATGAGATTTAAACAAGGGGGTAATGTGATCAAATCATTGAATACCAGACAGAATATGTATAGCAGTGTTTTGAATGGGTTGCAGTTTCTTCATGAGAGAATAGGGTAGGCCAGCATAGATAATGTTACAATAATCAAGTTTGCTTAAAACCAGCACATAAAGAAGGGTAGCACAGGCATCATCATCTAAAAAAGGATAAATATAATGGATAGAATGAAGACAAGAAATGCAGGAGTAAGTAACTGATGAATTCTGGAGGATGAAAGACAGTTGGGAGTCAAGTATGACATCTAAGTATTTCATAGAACCAACCAATTTAATAGGAGAGCCTCAAATCAGGGGACTAAATGAAGGGGTAAAAAATGATTTAGGTAACCAGAGTTATAAAGTTTTGGAAGGATTAAGCATCAAATGACAGCCATTGATCAATGGAATCAAGACACATTTGCAGAGTGGAAAGATTGGGCATGGTAGGATCCTGAACAGAGACTAGAAGAATGTCAGCCGAGTGACTATAGATTGAAAAACCCAAAATTTGGATCAAGAGAACCAGTGGAGACAGAAAAATATTGAAGAGGAGTTGGGAGAGAATTGATCTTTGTGGAGCACCACAGTGTAGAGCATGGACAGAAGAAGTACCCTGGAAGGTCTGAACAACAAACTGACGACATAAGACATAAGCATCACCACACTGGGACAGACCAAAGGTCCATCTAGCCCAGCACCCTGTCTCCAACAGTGGCCCATCCAGGTCACAATCACCCAACAAGATCCACGGAGCAAAGCATTTTGTACTGCTTGTCCCAGGAATAGTGGATTTTTCACTACGTCCATTTAATAACATTCTATGGCCTTATCCTTCAGTAAGCCGTCCAAACCTTTCTTAAACTCTGCAAAGCTAACTGCCTTAACCACATTCTCTGGCAACAAATTCCAGAGTCGAATTATACACTTAGTAAAGAAAAATGTTCTCTTATTTGTTTTAAACTTACTGCACTCCAACTTCATTGCATGCCCCCTTGTCCTAGTATTTTTGGAAAGCGTAAACAGACACTCCACATCTATCTGTTCCACTCCACTCATTATTTTATATACCTCTATCATATCACCCCTTAGCCACCTTTTCTGCAAGCTGAAGAGTCCCAGCTGCTTTAGACTTTCCTCATAGGAAAGTCGTCCCATCCCCTTAATGATCTTTGTCGCCCTTCTTTGCACCTTTTCTAATTCCACTATATCTTTTTTGAGGTGCAGAAACCAGAATTGAACACAATCGCACCATGGACCGATACAGTAGCATTATAATATTCTCATTTTTGTTTTCCATCCCTTTCCTAATAATACCTAACATTCTATTTGCTTTCTTAGCCGCAGCAGCAGCACACTGAGCAGAAGATTTCAACGTATCATCAATGATGACTCCCAGGTCCCATTCTCGTTCCGTGACTCCTAACACTGAACCTTGCATGATGTAGCTATAGTTTGGGTTCCTCTTTCCCACATGCATCACTTTGCAATTGCTCACATTAAACGCCATCTGCCATTTAGACGCCCAGTCTCCTAGTCTCGCAATATCTTCTTGCAACTTTTCACAATCTTCCCGTGATTTGACAACCTTGAACAACTTTGTGTCATCAGAAAATTTGATAACCTCGCTAGTTACCCCCACCTCCAGGTCATTTATGAAAATGTTAAAAAGCAACGGTCCCAGCACAGATCCCTGAGGGACCCCACTAACTACCCTTCTCCATTGCGAATAGTGACCATTTAACCCTACTCTCTGTTTCCTATCTTTCAACCAGTTTTTAATCCATAACAATACACTACCTCCGATTCCATGACTCTTTAATTTCCTCTAGAGCCTTTCATGAAGAACTTTGTCAAATGCTTTCTGAAAATCCAGATACACAATATCCACCGGCTCACCTTTGTCGACATGTTTGTTTACCCCTTCAAAGAAATGCAGTAGATTGGTGAGGCATCAGTCCATGCTTTAGAATGTGCTCTGTTATTTTGTTCTTAATGATAGTCTCTACCATTTTGCCCGGCACCAACATCAGACTCACCGGTCTATAATTCCCCAGATCTCCCCTGGAACCTTTCTTAAAAATCGGCGTTACATTAGTGACCCTCCAATCTTCCGGTACCATGCTCGATTTTAAGGATAAATTACATATCAACAACAGTAGCTCCGCAAGCACATTTTTTGTTCCATCAGTACCCTTGGATGAATGCCATCCAGTCCAGGAGATTTGCTACTCTTTAGTTTGCAGAACTGCCCCATTACATCCTCCAGGTTTACAGAGATTTCATTAAGTTTCTCCAACTCGTCAGCCTCGAATACCCTGTCTGGCACCGGTATCCCAACCAAATCTTCCTCGGTGAAGACTGAGGCAAAGAACTCATTAAATCTTTCCGCTATTTCTTTATCTTCCCTGAGTGCCCCTTTTACTCCCTGGTTATCCAGTGACCCAACCGATTCTTTTGCAAGTTTCCTGCTTTTAATATATCTTAAAAATTTTTTACTATCCAGCTTATTTTTGAAAGAGATCGCCGGCCATCTTCCAACACAAATCGGGAGATGGCCGGCCATCTCCTGAAGCCGGCCAAATCACTATAATGGAAAGCCAATTTTGGCTGGCTCCAACTGCTTTCCGTCGCAGAGCTGGCCAAAGTTAAAGGGGGTGTTTCGGAAGGGTATGGAAGGCGGGACGGGGGCGTGGTTATGAGATGGCCGGCTTCGGCCGATAATGGAAAAAAGAAGGCCGGCTCTGACGAGCATTTTGCCGGCTTCACTTGGTCCATTTATTTTTACAACCGAGCCTCAAAAAAATGCCCCAATTGACCAGATGACCACCAGAGGGAATTGGGGATCACCTCCCCTTACTCCCCCAGTGGTCACCAACCCCCTCCCACCCTCCCCCCCAAATTGAAAAAACAATTTTTTGCCAGCCTCTATGCCAGCCTCAAATGTCATACCCAGCTCCCTGACAGCAGTATACAGGTCCCTGGAGCAGATTTTTGTGGGTGCAGTGCACTTCAGGCAGGTGGACCCAGGCCCATCCCCCCTACCTGTTACACTTGTGGTAGTAAATGGGAGCCCTCCAACCCCCCCCCCCAAAACCCACTGTACCCACATATAGGTGCCCCCCTTCACCCCTTAGGGCTATGGTACTGGTGTAGAGTTGTGGGGAGGGGGGTTGGGGGGCTCAGCACCCAAGGTAAGGGAGCTATGCACCTGGGACAAATTTTTGAAGTCCACTGCAGTGCCCCTTAGGGTGCCCGGTTGGTGTCCTGGCATGTGAGGAGGGCCAGTGCACTACAAATGCTGGCTCCTTCCATGACCAAATGCCTTGGATTTGGCCGGGTTTGAGATCACTGGCATTAGTTTCCATTATCGGCGAAAACCGATGCTAGCCATCTCAAACCCGGCCATCTCTGACATTTGGCCAGCCCCAACCATATTATCAAAATGAAAGATGACCGGCCATCTTTTTCGATAATATGGTTTGGGACTGCTCTTTGTGGTGCCGGCCAAATAGATGGCCGGCGCTGTTTGATTATGCCCCTCCATGTGTTTTTGCCTCTACCGCTATCTTTCTTTCAACGTCCTTCTTAGCCTTTCTTATCAGCACTTTGCATCTGATTTGACATTCGTTATGTCACTTTTTATTATCTTCAGTCGGTTCTTTCTTCCATTTTCTGAAGGATTCTCTTTTTGTTCCAATAGCCTCCTTCACCTCTCTTTTTAACCACGCCAGTTGTCGTTTGGTCTTCTGCCCTCCTTTACTGATACATGGAATATATTTGGCCTGGGCCTCCAGGACGGTGTTTTTGAACAGCATCCATGACTCAATAGAAAAGATGTAAACCAAGAGTGAGCATTTCCAGAAATACCCAAAGAGGCCAAATGAGAAAGCAAAAGAGGATAATCTACTAGGTCAAAAGCTACAGTTTAGTCCAGAGAAATAAGAGAACCTGTGAACCTCTATCAAAGGTGGAGTGAATGTTATTTAAAAGTGAAGTGATTATGGTTTCAGTGGAGTGACCACATCTGGGATCAGAATGCCTAGGCTATAAGAAATTAAAACCTCAATCAGGCTGATTTTCGAAAGAGAAGGGTACCCATCTTTTCACACAAATCTGGGGGGGGGGGGGGGGGGGGGGGGGGGGGGCGAAAATGGACATGCAGCAAAATGAAAATTGTCGCATGTTCATTTTGGGTCTGAGACATTATCGCCACCCATTCACTTAGTGGTAAGGTCTCATGTGTTAGCTGGGTGGTAATGGTCAACGTGCGTTCAAATGTCGATTACTGCCCATGCACCAGAAAATAAAATTACATAAAAAATGAAATTAACGCCTGGGCCATGTGGTAGCTGGGCGGTAATTACAAATTGATAAACGTTAGGCACACGTAGGTACCTATGCGGTTTAGTAAAAGGGCTCCTTTTTGATTGAACAACAGAAGCAGCTGGTGCTCCAACTCGTGATATATTTATATCAGGTGCTGGAAGAATGATCAGTTTATGTCCGCTAGCCAAGGACCATTGCTGATGAATACTCTATGTGGGTCAAAAGAGTTATGATATGGGGAAGGAAATCCAGATAGATGTAAATGAAGGGTAATGGACTTGCTCAGTAGAGTTGGAAGACTAAAGAACACTTCAGTGAAAAAAATTTGAAAATAAGTTTATCTTAATCTAAAGATGCTGCAGTATAGGCAGAAACATTTGTCTTGGCTAGTATACTTTCCTTCTCTCTGGAAGGCAGATAAAATTCACTAACAACCCACCAATGCTCTTGTTGCAAGTAGTATACTGAAAAGAAGCAACATTCTTGCATTTGATGTGATAAGATAGGATAGGATAGAATGTTCTTGCTTGAATCTAGGCACACAGAGAGATTGGGCAATGCAGAATGTCCACAACACAAAACAACAGAGCTCACATCACTAAAAGAGCATTCTTAGAAGCAGACAAGTTGTAGATTAAAATAATATCTTACTACACATAAAACCTAACATGGCCATGTTTCGCCCTCAAGCTGCATCAGAAGTAAACAAAGGATATTAGAAGTCAATACTACACCAATGTTTCTTCCTGATCCGTGTGAAGGATTAAAACACACATTTTGTAGTTTCAATTTACACTGCAAATGGAAAGAATGCTATTCACTTTGCAAGCTCCGTTGTTACATCTTGCTTGAGTCTAGACATGCAGAATTTTTTTTGATACTTCCTTTCCTTCAAAATGAGCTATTTTGTCAATAATCCAGTGTTTTCTACGAGTAATTCATTTTAAAATAGAAAATACAACCTAATAGAATATTATGCAAAGCAATCCAATGGGCTATTTATTGTTCTAAAATACATTTCCACTAGTTTAGAAGGTCAATTTTAAATTATCTTCTTTCTGCAGTCATGAATATGAAATAGACTTCACTGTAAGGCTCAGAGAATGAGCTGCCGAGTCTACGATGGCAGCTTGCTGTGTTATCATAAGAGACATTGTAGCTGAATTAAAGTTATGAACCTTTTGCTTGCATCAATGCCATCTTGATCTTGTTAACTTCAATCAAGGTTCATTGCTTTCTAAGCAAAAAAAGAAAAAAAAAGGCTTCATTGCATGAAATATCAAAGTATGACAGCATATAAATAAAGGATAAAGAAATTATAGTAGCAAGGACTGAAACCATATGCACTTTGATACACTGCTAGTGATTAGTAAACAAAAACAACCTTCATCATCATCTTCTCCAATGTCCCTGGCCATGACAGGTTCAAGCAGAAAATTCTGGGAAAGAAAAAATCAAATCCAAGTCTGTGGGAGTATACAGTACTGCTGCTGGCTCAGTCAGACTCTTCTATACCCTTTAAAACAGTGATTTTCAACACAATCCTTGGGATACATTTAACCAGTCAGGTCTTTAGAATACCCGATAGATTTGCATACAACAGTGATAATGCATGTAAATTTATCTCCTACATATTCATTGACATTTCCTAGTAACTTTGACTACTTTTGATATTTAACAAATCTTTATTTATTCATTATTCCTTCACAAATTTATAAATCCATAGAACTCCCTTGTCCGCATACTCATTGTGGATATCCTGAAAGCTGCCCTGACTGGCTTGATGTGGTCCGAGGACTGAGTTGAGAACCCCTGCCTTAGAAGAAAGAACTTTGCAAAACCTAGAGATGAAATAAATAATATCAATTCATGGAAAACAAAAATGGTATGTTATATCAAAGAATATTAGGGAGTGTTCAGGGCCTGCTTAACCATTAGACAAACCAGTAACCTTTGCTTTGCAGTAGTCTTTATAATTTTTGTAAGAGAGAACAACTGATTTGTGTTTATTCATTCTAACACACTCATGATTTTGTAGACCTCTATCATATTTCCCCTCAGCCTTTCCCCATCCAAGCTGAAGAACCATAACCTTTTTAGCCATTCATAATAGCGGAATCATTACATCCCCTTTATCATTTTCTAATTCCTCGAGGGCAATTTCTCCAAATGGTTTAGTTTTGTGCATACCATGACAGAAATGAACCTCACTCCTAAGCTAGGGTATGTGGATTATGATCTCAGTCTCTCAAATTTACTGCTAACACTCACTGTAGTACTTGCATTATGTTAAAGAGATCTTCTTTCCGGAGTTCATAAGATGTAGCATGTATAGGCAACTTATCCAGGTGTGCTTGGAAGTTCTTTTTGATCAACCCTGTGGTGCCCAAAATGATGGGAAATATTTCTGTATCTTTCTGCTACATTTTCTTAGCCTCAGACTACATTTCTTGGTACTTGAGGATCTTCCCTCTCTCCATGCAATTCACCGAGTTATTGCTTGGGAACGACACCTCTATAATCACTGCCATTCTGGTGTTTTTCTCTTTTACTGCTATATTCAGTTTTCTGGCATCCAGCTTTTTATCAATTGGGATGGGGATGTCCCAGGTGATCATAATGTCTTCATTTTCCACAGTTCTCTTAGGGTCTTGATCCCAATGTTTTCTGGTAGACTGATGTTGTAATGCTTACAGAGTTTCCAATGAATGAGACGTGCCACCTTGTTGTGCCTTTCTGCATAAAAAATGTTCACCATCAACACTTCGCAATCAGCCATGACATGAGTTTCTAGCTCTTTCTTTCAGAATCTACAGATATTTGTATCACCTTTTTTGTCAATGCTTGCTATAAACCATCTCGTCCATAATCCGCTGTCCTGGGCTGCAACTATCAATCACCCATCCTTAGGTTTCAATTCACCTCTCCTTAACCATTTATGTATCAGATGTTGATCCAAAAATGGTTCCTAGAATAACATTTTGTGCTTCCTGCTGTACATATGCATTTGCTAATTGTTGTTTCTCCCCTGTGGATCCAAATTCTTGGAGAGTTTTTTTTTAATCTTCCTTTGCAAATTCTGTTGCTTTCTTCCCTTTTGATGCTGATGGATTTTCACCTATTCCTTCTACTAGTTGGAATGCTTATCCAAGTTTAATGATGGAACTAGATTCTGAAAGTTTTGTTTCATATTTTAACACATTTTGTGCATTGGGACCTGATTATGCTATTAGGTAAGCTTGGAGGCCTATGAAAATAGCTCAATAGGTTTAATCTATTTCTATGAGACCCATCCCTCCTTTAGATCTAGGAATGTACAGTTTAGGCATACATTGATTCTTATAGCTGACCTCATGGGCATGGAGGAGTTATTTTGTTTACACATCTAGTTTTTTAAGGTCCTTAACAGGCCAGTCTACAATACCATAGCTATATGAGAGTGCATGACGTGCCCGTTGATTAATAGCCTGTATCTTACGTAATGCACTCTTCAATATCAGTTTAAGTCTTTTATAATATTCTTTACATTTTTTCTGTCAATGATTTCTGCTTGATAGTTTCTCCTTTCTCTACTCCTAGATATTTACATATACTATCAGGGTGTAACCAGTCCAGGTGCCTTGAATATCCTTTACTCCCTGACACACACTTGCAACTGGTTTCCTTTTCAGAGTTTAATCAAAAGTTTAATCAAACATTTTTCTGTACAACAAAGTCTGTGCTTTCCCTGATGAGTTCCCCCCTGTAGTATCTCAGGAACAGTTTTTTTCCCCACAAAACAAATTAGACTTCAGCTGGTGCTTTGGCCATATCTCCCCAGCCTCTTAACACTGGGTGAAACTCAGTGTCCTGATTTACCTCTCAGGCAGTGACCATCTGGTCATAACATACCAAAAAGAAGAACAAAGATAGAATTCTTTCCAGTGGCGTAGCCAGACCTGACATTTTGGGCGGGCCCAGAGCTAATATGGGTGTATATAAGTATGAGTAGTGTTTCTCGGGATACTACAAAATAATACCTTAGAATGCACTTGATGATGGATTTCTAAGTAGCTTGCCCAACAGTTGACCTGTGTCATCATAAACCACATACATACTTTAATGGAAATTAAAAAAAACAACAACAATATTTTTAAGTGTAAAGTGCACTCCATTTAAGTGCACGTCGGATAAGCGCATGCTCTGTTTAACTGCATGCCATACTTTGGTCCCGTTTCTGGTGCCATCAATTTCTATGGGGACAAACTTCGGTTTAGCGCACCACTGATAAGTGCAAGATTTGTTTGTATGCATGGTTTAAGACCGCTCCTCTGCAGGAAAGACTCCGTGTAAGCGCGCACACGGAATATGGAAGCAGATTGGCGCATGACAAAGGGGTGGTAAATTTGAAATCTCGTTGGTTAACTGCCACAGGCAGAATAAGCGAAAGAATGTTGTTAGAGTGTACACTGGAGGAGGAGGAGTCATGCAACTGTAAGACTTTAACACTGGCTGAACGAATAGAAGTTCTTAAAAAATTAGAAAACAAAGTCAAGCATCTATTGCTAAAGAATATGGTGTCAATCCCAGTCAAATTTCACGTATCTTGAAGCAGAAAGACCAGCTTCTGGAAGACTGGCAAAACAATACAAATCCACACTGGAAACGAAAATGGGCGGGAAAAGCTGAGGAGGTAGAAGATGCTCTTCTTCGGTGGTTTTCTCAAGTCAGGAGCAGATAGTTCCCTGTCTGTGGTACACTGCTTATGGAGAAAGCTAATCAGCTAGCTCAAAGTCTTGGGCTAACTAAATTCAAAGCCACTGTTGGATGGTTGGAAAGATGGAAGGAGAGGAACAACATAAAATTCAAGAAACAGCATGGTGAAAAACAAGACGCTGATGACTTTGGTGCTGAAAATTGGTTTGTTTCAGTTCTTCCTACCATCTTGAATGAGTTTGCACCTCATGACATTTTGAATGCTGACGAAAATGGACTCTACTGGCGAGCGATTCCTGATGGAACACTTGCATTCAAACAAGCCAAAACTAAAGGAAGTAAAACGTTGAAGGACCGACTGACATAAATACATAAGTACATAAGCACTGCCACGCTGGGAAAAGACCACAGGTCCATCAAGCCCAGCACTCCGTCTCCAACAGCGGCCAATCCAGGCCCCAAGAACCTGGTAAAACCCCAAAATTTAATAACCCCCTTTAAACTCAGCAAGGCCAGCTGCCTTCACTACCTTCTCCGGCAATGAGTTCCAGAGTCTAATCATGCGCTGAGTAAAGAAAAACTTTCTCCAATTTGTTTTAAACCTACCACATTCTAATTTCATCTTGTGTCCCCTGGTTCTATTATTATTAGAAAGCATAAACAAACGCTTCACATCTGTCCGCTCTACCCCACTCATTATTTTGCAGACCTCTATCATATCACCCCTCAGCCACCTTTTCTCCAGGCTAAAGAGTCCTAGCCTTCTTAACCTCTCCTCATAAGGTAGTCGTCCCATCCCTTTTATTATTTTCATCGCCCTTCTCTGCACTGTCTCCAATTCCTTTATATCTTTTTTGAGATGAGGCAACCAGAACTGAACACTATACTCCAGGTGCGGTCACACCATGGAGCGATATAACGGCATTATAACATCCTCATTTTTGTTTTCCATCCCTTTTCTAATAATACTCAACATTCTGTTCGCCTTCTTAGCCGCCGCAGCACATTGAGCAGAAGATTTCAACGTCCTATTCACGATGACTCCCAGATCCCTTTCTCGGTCCGTAACTCCTAAAGTGGAACCTTGCATGACAGAGCCGTAATTTGGGTTCCTCCTTCCCACGTGCATCACTTTGCACTTCTCAAAATTGAACTTCATCTGCCATTTGGACACCCAATCCCCAGTCTCACGAGGTCCTCTTGTAATCTTTCACACTCCTCACGCGATGAGACGACCCTGGATAACTTTGTGTCATCTGTGAATTTAATTACCTCACTAGTTACTCCCATCTCAAGGTCATTTATAAATATGTTAAAAAGCAGCGGTCCCAGTACAGACCCCTGAGGGACCCCACTAACTACCTTTTCTCCATCGAGAATAATGACCATTCAACCCTACTCTCTGCTTCCTATCCTTTAACCAGCTCTTAATCCATAATAATACACTGCCTCCAATCCCATGACTCTCCAGTTTTCTTTGGAGTCTTTCATGAGGCACTTTGTCAAACACCTTCTGAAAATCTAGATGTACAATATCGACTGGCTCCCCTTTGTCCACATGTTTGTTCACTCCCTCAAAAAAATGCAGTAGATTTGTGAAGCAAGACTTCCCTTCACTAAATCTGTGGTGACTTTGTCTCAGTAGCCCATGCTTTTGTATGTGCTCTGTAATTTTATTCTTAATAATAGCCTCCACCATTTTTCCCGGTACCGACGTCAGACTCACCGGTCTATAATTTCCCGGATCTCCTCTGGAACCCTTTTTAAAAATCGGCGTTACATTGGTCACCCTCCAATCTTCCAGTACCACACCCGATTTTAGGGATAAATTGCATATTACTACCAGTAGCTCCACAAGTTCATTTTTCAGCTCTATTAATACTCTGGGATGAATACCATCCGGTCCCGGTGATTTACTACTTTTTAGTTTGCAGAACTGCCCCATTACATCCTCCAAGTTTACAGAGAAATCATTTAGTCTTTCTGACTCGTCCGCTTCAAATACCTTTTCCAGCACCGGTATCCCTCCCAAATCCTCCTCGGTGAAGACCGAAGCAAAGAATTCATTTAATTTATCCGCTACAGCTTTGTCTTCCCTGATCGCCCCTTTAACACCACCATCTTCCAGTGGCCCTACCAATTCTTTAGCCAGCTTTCTGCTTTTAATATACCTAAAAAACGTTTTGCTATGTGTTTTTGCTTCTAACGCTAACTTTTTTTCAAAGCCCTTCTTAGCCCTCCTTATCCCTTTTTGCATTTGGCTTGACATTCCTTATGCTTTATCTTATTGTCTTCAGTCTGTTCCCTTCTCCATTTTCTGAAGGATTGTTTTTTGGCTCTAATAGCTTCCTTGATGATCCTCTTTTGCTGCAATATGGATGGGAGTGAGAAGTTGGAACCACTCGTCATTGGAAAGAGCAAACAGCCCCATTGCTTCAAGAATGTTAAACGACTTCTTGTGTCATACGAGGCTAATGCAAATTCATGGATAAATGGGGAAATTTGGAAGCAGTGGCTAAAGAAGTTAGACACTAGAATGCATAATAGCCAATTTTAAACAACATTATCGGGCTCTTGTGCTACGTCGTCTGATGAGTGTTATGGATGATCAGACTGGCAAGGATAAACGTGCTGTTGAACTGGCTCATAATCTATCACTATTGGATTCTCTACATATGCAGAAAGAAGCCTGGAATCATGTTACACAGGCAACCATTGTGAACTGCTACAAGTGGGCAAGCTTTGTTAAGGATGTGGAGAGGGAAGAAACAGATGCAGCTGTTGAAAACGCATCAGATGAACAGGCTATTTACATCCCAGCCGGTGTTACTGAAGAGGAGTTTCATCACTACGCAGCTGTTGATTACAATCTACAAACAGCTGACGACAGCACTGATGTCGAGATATGCCCCTACATGCAGGCAATGGCTGATGATGAAACAGATGATGAAATGAGCAGCGAGGCACATGCTGATGAAATTCAACAACCTCCTGTCACTTTTGCAAGAGCGCTGGAGAGTCTCAACACCGTGCGGACCTATCTGGAAGCCACTGGATGTCAGTGCTATGACAGTTTTTACCATCTAGCAGATGTAGTCTATGGAACTCACAGACACAAGAGTGTACAGAGGACTATGACTGATTACTTCAAGTAAGCCTAACGTCAGTTAACAGAGACTGTATACTATACGTATAATAAACAGTACTGTACATATCTTTATCAGATGTCAAGCTTCTTTTTTGGGTCACAACGGTTAAGTGCATGCTCCAGTTAACTGCATGTATTTCTTTGGTCCCAGACCCTTGCACTTAAGCAGATTGCGCTGTAGTTACATTATGCCATATCAAACTTGACCAGATATAAGTCTCCTATAATGGCAAACATATCAACACACATAACAGAATCCTGTAATATAATTACAGCAATGGCATATATCCTTCAAACTTTGCTTTATAACAAATGTAAATGCCTGATTAAGCAAAACAGGTAAAATACCTTTGAAGTCTTGTTCCCTTCCTTTGGCTCTACTGCTTTCTCTCTATTCTGATGCTGACAAAATAAAATTGCCACAGTTTGCCACAAATCCTTCACCTGCTCAGTCACATGCAGACCACAGACCAACCCTCATCAATTACAGAATAAAGGACCAAAAATTAGAAATTTATGTATTTATTTTCTAAATTTCTATACCACACTATCTTTGCTATTCTAAATGGATTACAAGTCAACACACATAACTTTAAAACATATTACAAAAACATAAAACAAAGACCTTCCCTTCCCTTACCCCCCATTCACCCAAGTAGCCCAGTATCAGCTTTTCCCTTCCCTACCCCCCATTCATCCAAGAAGCCCAGTATCAGTGTTTCCCTTCCCTACCCCCATCCAACCCCGTTGCCCAGCATCAGCCCTTCCCTTCTCTACCTTACCTCCCATCCATCCCTGCAGCCCAGTATCAATCTTTCCCTTCCCTTCCCCACCATCCATCCCATAGTTAAGTATTAGCCCTATCTTAGCACCCCACCCCTCCTTGTAGCCTAGAATTGGCCTGTCTTACTCCCTACCCACTCCCCATGGCATTAAATATAAGACTTTTTTTTAAATGTCCTGAGAATGTTCATTACACTTAATTGGTCAATCCTAATTCTTGTTATTCCCTCTCATAGCTCACCTTTTCACACTTGTGAATCTCATTATTATGACCTTTATTCAGTGCAATATATTTTCTGCTTTAATCCTAAGGCAAACTATCTGGAATCTTAGAGCTTGTCCTATCTGTCTCCAAATATCAGCCTTGAATGAAGAAATCAGCAAACTCAAGAAGGAATTAACTACAATTAAAGAAGCACCCAGGATTACTCATTTCCCAGCTAATTTACCACCACCACTGCCTCAGAGAATGAAACATCAGAGGAATAGATGGGTCACAGTAGGCTCTGGTAGGCTAAGATCTGTGACACAGAAACACTCGCCCCTCCAAACTTTGCCCCTGTCAAATTCTTTTGCAGTGTTGCATCATTATGATAGCGAAAAAAGAAGTACTGTGGTAGAATCAGAGGCAATGAAAATAGCACAACCCCAGAAACATCCCCCAACTAATGACAGAATTGTGAAAAGCAGAAAATTATTACTGCTCGGAGACTCCATTATCAGAGGCATTAACTTAGGAGCACAGTTCAGGGGTTCCAACGTAGTGAAATGTCTTCCAGGATCTTCAGCTACAAGATGTATAGACCAAATACTGAAAGTGATCCGAGAAGAGAGCGAGGCTTCTAACACTGATGTTGTAATTCACCTGGGGACAAATGACCTGGCCAACAATAGCAAGTTTACAGCACAGAGAGCATTCCAGGAGTTTGGGGAGGGACTAAAATATTTGGTTCGGACTGTGGCTTTTTCTGAAGTAATTCCTACATTGGGGAGTGGAGATGAAAGACTATGCAAAACAGAGGAATTCAATAAGTGGCTTGAGTTTTGGAGTAAAGAAGAAGGTTTTAGATACATAGGAGAATGGGGTAATACGTGGAAAAATAACAGGCTGTACTGTAATGATGGGCTACATCTTTCTGTGATGGGAAAAAGGATCCTTGGGGAGAAATTCAGACAGTATGTTTCTAGACATTTAAAATAGAGGGTGGGGGTGACAAAAGGAAACAGGGGACTTCGGAAAGTCACCCCCAGAATAAACATAATGGCAGAGGGAAAGGTCATGTAAATATTTAAAAAAAAAAAAACACCCAAACTCACTAAGCACATGGAAAGCTATGTGCACAAATGCTCATAGCCTAAGTAAAAAGGTTCAAGACTTGCAAGCCCTGATGTTTGAAGAAAACTTGGATATTGTTGCTATTACGGAGACGGGGTTCAATGATTCTCATGAATGGGATGTGACCATACCAGGCTATAATCTTTTTAGGAAGGATAGAGAGGGCCGAAGAGCTAGAGGAGTGGCTCTGTATGTGAGTGAGAATATCAGAGCGGCTGAAATGCGGGGAACCTGGGGAAAAGAAGAAGCTTTATGTATCGTCCTGGAAAGAGATGACGGAAACTGTATCCACACAGGAGTTATCTACAGACCTCCTGCGCAAACAGAGAAGTTAGACAAGGATCTGATAGAAGATATTCAAAAGATTGGTATGAAAGGGGAGGTGCTACTGTTGGGAGATTTCAATTTGTCTGACGTGGATTGGAACATCCCGTTTGCGGAATCGGAAAGAAGTAGGGAGATTGTGGATGCCTGTCAAAGTGCCTTGCTCAGACAAATGGTGACGGAACCTATGAGGTAAGGGTCGATGCTGGATCTAGTGCTCACTAATGGAGGTAGTGTTTCCGATATCCGGGTGGGTGCCCACCTATGTAATAGTGATCATCACACTGTATGGTTTGATATAAGGGCAAAGGCGGAGTGCGGACACACAAAACTCAAAGTACTAGATTTCGGATGTACTGATTTTGATAAAATGGGGGAATACCTGAAGAAGGAGCTGTTGATGTGGGAAGGCATAGGAGAAGTGGAAAAACAGTGGTCCAAGCTAAAGGCTGCTATAAATATGGTGACTGATCTTTTTGTGAGGAAAGTAAACAAAAACAAGAGAAGCAGGAAGCCTATATGGTTCTCCAAACAAGTAGCTGAAAAAATAAGAGGCTTTGTTCAAGAAATACAAAAGAACGCAACGAGAGAATCACAGAAAAGATTATCGGATTAAACTGAAAGAAGCGAAGAGGGAAATACGGCTAGCGAAAGCGCAAGCGGAAGAAAAATGACTAAAGATGTATTGAGAGCTGACAAGACTTTTTTCAGATATATTGGAGACAGGAGAAGAGATAGGAATGGAATTGCGAGACTGAAAGATAATGAGAATGGCTATGTGGAGAGTGATGAAGATAAAGCGAACGTGCTAAACAATTATTTCTCTTCGGTGTTCACGGAGGAAAATCCTGGAGAAGGACCGCGGTTCACTGCTGAGGGAATGTCTGGGAACTGATTGGATACTGCGCCTTTTATGGAAGAAAGAGTTTATAAACAGCTGGAGAATCTGAAGGTGGGCAAAGCTATGGGGCCGGATGGGATACATCCCAGGATACTGAAGGAGCTCAGAGAGGTCCTGGTGGGACCTCTTAAAGATTTATTTAATAGATCTTTAGAGACGAGAGAAGTTCCGCGAGATTGGAGACGAGCGGATGTGGTCCCTCTTCACAAAAGTGGAGACAGGGAAGAAGTGGGAATCTACAGACCGGTAAGTCTTATGTCGGTGGTAGGAAAAATAATAGAGTCGCTGCTGAAAGAAAGGATAGTTAACGTTCTAGAAGCTGACGGGTTACAGGACCCGAGGCAACATGGCTTTACCAATGGAAAATCCTGCCAAACGAATCTTATTGACTTTTTTCACTGTGTGACCAAAAAACTGTATGAGGGAATGTGCTAGATCTACTTGGACTTCAGCAAAGCCTTTGATACAGTGCCCCACAGAAGACTCGTGAATAAGCTGAAAGGGTTGAACTTAAGACCGAAAGTGGTGAACTGGATAAGAAACTGGTTGACTGACAGGTGGCAGAGAGTGGTAGTAAATGGAATCCGCTCCGAGGAAAGGAAGGTGAGCAGTGGAGTTCCTCAGGGGTCGGTGCTGGGGCCTATTCTGTTTAATATATTTGTGGGAGATATTGCTGAAGGGTAGGAAGAAAAGGTGTGCCTTTTTGCGGATGACATGAAAATAGCCAATAGAGTGGATACCCTGGAGGGAGTAGAAATGATGAGAAGGGATCTCCGAACGTTAGAAGAATGGTGGAGGGTCTGGCAGTTAAAATTTAATCTTCAATACTATGCTCAGATCTTACCCAATATATTAATCAATTCAAATTCAACACTATCTAACCTCCCACAGAGATACTATAAATGTGCTCAGTCTGTACCTATTCCAACCATTATATCCCCAAGGGAATATGTGGCAGTGTCACAGATGGAACCATCATAGCATATTAAATGTTCTGCCTCCTTAAATAATGTATGTACATACATCAAAGTCAAACCTGGCTGCTCCAATAATGATTATTAATTAATTTTGTCCCCAAGCTCTAAGTACATACGTAAATAAGTAATGCCACACTGGGAAAAGACCAAGGGTCCATCGAGCCCAGCATCCTGTCCACGACAGCGGCCAATCCAGGCCAAGGGCACCTGGCAAGCTTCCCAAACGTACAAACATTCTGTACATATTATTCCTGGAATTGTGGATTTTTCCCAAGTCCATTTAGTAGTGGTTTATGGACTTGTCCATTAGGAAACCGTCTAACCCCTTTTTAAACTCTGCCAAGCTAACCGCCTTCACCACGTTCTCCGGCAACGAATTCCAGAGTTTAATTATGCATTGGGTGAAGAAACATTTTCTCTGATTTGTTTTAAATTTACTACACTGTAGTTTCGTCACATGCCCCCTAGTCCTAGTATTTTTGGAAAGCGTGAACAGACTCTTCACATCCACCTGTTCCACTCCACTCATTATTTTATATACCTCTATCATGTCTCCCCTCAGCCGTCTCTTCTCCAAGCTGAAAAGCCCTAGCATCCTTACTACATATATACTTGCAAAAAATTATGTATACACTTATAGAACAATGCTTTTAGATATTCAATATACAGAACACTTTGCCAGCTAGATTACTCAAAGACTAGGAGATGCACCTAACATAAAGAGATTTGCAGAACCATGCGCTAGAGCCGCTAAACAGCAGAAATAGCTGCCCTGACCTAATATGTAGTTTTCTATATATAGCATCACAAGTGTGCATACAGCGATAGTATACAATGAAATACACAATATACATAAAATGTTTAAAATTTAATGCCAAGAAGTGTAGAGTGATGCACTTGGTGTGCGGAAACCCAAAAGAGAGATACCGGATAGGAGGGGAGAGATTAGTAAGCTCAACTCAAGAGAAAGACCTTGGGGTATTGGTGTCGGAGGGTCTGAAGGTGAAGAAACAATGCGACAAGGCAACGGCCGTGGCCAGAAAGATGCTAGGCTGCGTAGAGAGGGGCATAACCAGCAGAAGAAAGGAGGTGTTGATGCCCATCTACAAGTCATTGGTGAGGCCCTACGTGGAGTATTGTGTTCGGTTTTGGAGGCCATATCTTGCTAAAGACGTAAAAAGACTGGAAGCAGTGCAAAGAAAAGCTACAAAAATGGTATGGGATTTGCATTGCAAACCGTACGAGGAGAGACTTGCCGACCTGAACATGTATACCTTGGAGGAAAGGAGAAACAGGGGAGATATGATACAGATGTTCAAATAATTGAAAGGTATTAATCCACAAATGAACCTTTTACGGAGACGGAAAGGCGGTAGAACTGGAGGACATGAATTGAGGTTGAAGGGTGGCAGACTCAGGACTAATGTCAGGAAGTATTTTTTCACGGAGAGGGTGGTGGATATGTGGAATGCCCTCCCGCGGGAGGTGGTGGAGATGGAAATGGTAATGGAATTCAAACATGCGTGGTATAAACACAAAGGAATCCTGTGTAGAAGGAATGGTTCTGTGGAATCTTAGCGAGGTTGGGTGGTGACACCGGTAATTGGGAAACAAAATGGGAGCTGGGCAGACTTCTATGGTCTACACCCTAATCGTGACTGAATAGATAGGGATGGGCTGGAGTGTAAATTTTAAGGGGCTTCAATGTTAGCTTCAGAACTTAGTACTGGGCAGACTTCTACGGTCTGTGCCCTGAGAAAGGTAAGGAAAATCAAACTAGGGTATACATATAAAGTATCACATATCATGTAAAATGAGTTTATCTTGTTGGGCAGACTGGATGGACCGTACAGGTCTTTATCTGCCATCATTTACTATGTTACTAAGGCCATTTTTCCACGTGGGTAAAATGGATGCTTTTTCTATGTTTTGAATTAATGGCTACATACTCAATTTCCCATTAGCATGTGAGCTCTATCTAGTCTCCTGTCTCATAGCAAAAAAGAGTTTTCTTTTTCCTTTAGTTATCTTAGTCACATCTGGCTAGACCCTAACTTTTTGTCCACAAAAGAGAGCCTGTGAATGATGAAAGGAAAATATAAATATGGTGTTAATGTCCTGTTGAAATACAAAAGAGGCCAACAACTGGACTCTTTCAACATTCTCTGTTATAGATTCTTCAAGAATTGATTATTCACGCCTAGTTGTATATCAGGACCATGTTCTCTTTCCATATTCCCTTGGTTCTTTCAGGAAACAGGTAGATAATAGATCTTATTTAAAGGAGGAATTACTTCAGGAAAAAATTGCAAAGTCTCTTTCAAGTATCTCTTAAAGAGATCCAAAAGTGATATCCCAGGGGATCTAGGAAAATTCAATAAATATAACTTCAATCATTTATTAAAGTTCTCCATCTGCTCAATCTTCATATGCATTAGTAATTGATCTTTGACAACAGTTGACTTAAAGTTCTGGAAACCTATAAGTTCCCCTTGAACCTGCTCAATTTTACATGAAGTATCTATTTTAACCTTCTCTACAGACTTGGCCAATTCATGCATTTTGTTTACCAAAGCTGTTACCTCTCCTGTAGATATGGTCATGATAAAAGTCAAGTTCTGCAAAGCTTTCCAGACTTCTTCAAGGGTAATCACCATGGAATCATTCTTCTCTGCTCTTCCGAAAGCACTCCAAGGCGTTCTGCTATCTGGAGTGCTGCCCTCCTCAGAAAGCTCTAATGCAGCGAATTCCACAGTGTATGCCTCTGCATCCAATGCCGACGTGTCAGGTATGGTGGAACGTTAGGCACCAGGGCTGAAAGGGTCCTATCATGCACTAAAGAGGTAGATTCTCCCTTAGTCGACCACAATACTCTGGGCAAGTCACTTAACCCTCCATTGCCTGCCGCATTGAGCCTGCCATGAGTGGGAAAGCGCGGGGTACAAATGTAATAAAATAAAAAAAAAATACAGGACACACCACTCTGACTTATGAAAGAGTCCTAATGGAGTACCAGTCTATTGTTAGTTGAGTTGGTGCCACAATGGGGGTTGTGGAAGGAGCAATCCACATGACCCCTTTCCTTTAGTATGCGGCACCAGGTACCGAGGCAAAAAGCAAAGCAAATGCCAGCTTCAAAAATGATTCTATTCAGTGAGTGGAGCAATGATGGTGTGTGAAGCTGTTAAGCATTGCTGGAACTCCCCTGGCATCCCTTCTGCTGCACTAGCAAAGGACTGAAAGACCTCTGCATAGATAAGAGGGTGTTAAAGACAGAAACATATGTTACAGGAGGTAGCTCACATAATATTGTTTTATTTGCAGTTCTCAAAAGTTAACTATGGGGGTCTTTTACTAAAGTACGTTTATAGCTTAGCGCTCCTTAACAGCAAAAATGAAAATGTACTAAATGCAAAGGCTGTGCAGTAATTGTTGAGGGCGTACCAGCATGTCCTCTGCAATTACTGCTCTGAAAATTTCATCAGCAACTTGGTTGCAATTAACATGGAGGCACTTAGAATCTCCTATTGAAAAGACACTACATAAACCTGTGCTAACAGCAAAAATGATAGCATGTGGTATGTTCTACAAGCTAACTGTAATATGCAGTCCCTGCCCATTCTCGGCCATGTTTCCATCCCCTATAACAACATGACACTGTTGTTCTAACAGTTGGTGTACTTATGCTATAGCGGTTAATGCGTGCTAATTCACATGTTAACAGCTTTACGCATTTTAGTAAAAGGGCTCCAAAATTTCATACCGTATATTATTTTCCAGTAATTTTATAGTCCATGTGGGTCTGGACTACATTGTACCTATCACTTTAATAACCAAAGACATTTTATAATATAAAACTGACTTCGATGTAGATGACTATAACAAAGAGGTACCAATTAGAAAGGGTGAAGGTTTCAACTCTGTCACACTTTGTTTGGAATTGAAAAGAAATATATACATTAAAAAAAATAAAATTAAACAATTTTTGGTTTTAAGTCAAGTTCTGTGAGCTGGTTTACATCTTAGTTAGCTGCTGCCAAAATCATCAAACTGAATGAACTTCTGAGTTGAAATGCTATGAGCTTTCAGCTAAAAGATTTATATAACACAGGTATCTTGACCTACCACCACGCCATGCCTGTGACAGGATGTATATGTTATGTCTTATTCCACTTTTACTTACAAAACATGAGGAAATGGGAACATTCTGGAAACTGTCAAACCCACCAAGGAGCAATTATTCTTATCTGGGTTACATGTCCGAAATTTCTGGTAAGCACAGCCATTCCATATTAAAATGAAAAAAAAAATGTACACATATACAGTACACTGCTTATCATTGCTATGGCTTGAAGTATAAAGCAGATAATGTCAGATGGAGCACTGCACTGGGTTCTTGGAAGGATTCTACTTGGAACATTTTATAATTGGAGGTCTTTCTCAGTTGTGCCATCAATTCATATTTTCATCTCATAGAGCCCGATAACTATGACTGGAAAAAACATGTTCGGGCCAATATTTAAACCCGATGGTCCAACTTGCAAAAGTGGTGTGTATAAATTCTAATGTGCACTGCCAAAAATGGGGTGTGGCCATGGGTGTGGAATGGGCAGACCATCCAGCTTATAATAGAAAGAGAAAAACGCCTATATTGCGACCCAAATTGGGAGATGGGCGTCTTTCTCCCGTGGGCACCCAAATCGGTATAATCGAAAGCCGATTTTGGGCGTTTCTAACTGCAATCCGTCGCGGAAAAGGGTAAAGTTGATGGGGGCATGTTGGAGGCGTGGTGAAGGCAGAACTGGGGCGTGGTTATCGGCCGAGGAGAGATGGGCGTCTTTAGCTGATAATCAAAAAAAAAGGCGTTTTTACCGCGATTTTGGGTCACTTTTTTTTTTACCCTTTTTTTCACGAACCGGTCCCAAAAAAGTGCCCCAACTGACTAGATGACCACTGGAGGGAATCGGGGATGACCTCCCTGGACTCCCCCAGTGGTCACTAATCCCCTCCCACCAAAAAAAACCCACTTTACAAACTTTTTTTCCAGCCTCTATGCCAGCCTCAAATGGCGTACCCACCTCCATGACAACAGAATGTGTTCTATCCTCTGACAGCCTTTCCCTGGTTCTGATGTGGCTCTTGGGTGAGTGTGACACCTTTTCTGTTATGTGCACTGCAGAGTCACATCAGCAATGCATTGTGGTGGGTGTAGGGTATTGGGCTCCATGATTCCACTAACTTGTGGCAAATGCTCACGATGTTGGTAGTTGGTAGGCTCTACTCCCATGGTGCTTTTCCCCCTGCTTGCTGGGTCAGAGTGTGCCCTGTTTTGTTTCCAGTAGTCCATGAGGTTGTGGCCATTTTTGTAAGCCAGTTTTAGATCACTTTCACGTGTTAGCCACGTTACAGAACTTAGTTCTTCCCTTGAATGTGGCTGAAAGAGGGCATTGTACAGCATTCTGCCAGTTCTGACCTACTGCTCATCTCAGTACCAGGGAGACTCGTTGCCAGTGGGGCACAACCTCTGATCTGCAGTTAACTGTGAGTAAGCGTGCTTATTCCAATAAAGGACGTTTTCGGAGAGATTAGTCTTCAGGTGTCAACTTCTGTGCCAGTGTTATATAGCAGCAACCAGTCCTAGAGGTATGCATGTATGCAGGTCCCTGGAGCACTTTTAGTGGGTACCGCAGTGCACTTCAGCCAGGTGGACCCAGGCCCATCCCCCCCCCTACCTGTAACACTTGTGCTGGTAAATGGAAGGCCTGTAAAACCCACTGTACCCACATGTAGGTGCCCCCTTCACCCCTAAGAGCTATGGTAGTATTGTACATTTGTGGATAGTGGGTTTTGGGGGAGGGGGTTGGGGGTTCAGCACCCGCGGTAAGCGGGCTATGCATGTGGGAGCGTTGTCTGAAGTTCACCGCACTGACCTCTAGGGTGCCCAGTTGGTGTCCTGGCATGTCAGGGGGACGAGTGTACTACGAATCGTGGCCCCTCCCACGACCAAATGGCTCGGATTAGGAAGTTTTGAGCTGGGCGTTTTTAGTTTCCATTATCGCTAAAAAAACCAAATGCCCAGCTGAAAAACGTCCATTTTTTCAAAAATATGGTCTGTCCCGCCTCTTCACATACCTGTTTTCGGACATAGACACCCATGGAGATAGGCGTTCACGTTCGATTATGCCCCTCCACGGGTGTTCTGAAAATCTGCACACAGGGTTATAGAATATACCTGCTCCATGCTTATCTTAGGCGCTGGATTTTTACCCCAAGTTTTACTTATCATAAATGGACACACTAAGGGGCCCTTTTACTAAGCTATGTGAATATCTACGAACGCCCAATGTGGCAAAATGGAGTTACCACCTGGCTAACGCGTGGATCTTGCAGTAATTTCATTTTTGGCGTGTATTAAGATACACGCATTTGAAAAATCATTTTTATTTTCGGACACACGTATTGGACATGTGCCAAGTGGCATTTGATGTGCGTAAGTCATTACCACCTGGTTACCACGTGAGTCTTTACCGCTATGTCAATGGCTGGTGGTAAGGTCTCATACACACAATGGATGCGCAGCAATATTAATTCTGCTGCACATCGATTTTTGGCAAAAAAAAATTTTAAAGGCCTTTTCTACAGGCATGCTGAAAAATGGATTGGTGCGTGCCAAAAACCCATGCCTACAGTACTGAAAGCCATTTTTCAGTGCACCATAGTAAAAGGACCCGCTAGAGTTAGGTGCAGGCATGGCCACTAGGCGTATTCTATAAACCATCTAGGCGTATTCTATAAACTGCACCTAAATCTAGGTGCAGTTTACAGAATATGCCTAGATGGAAATATTTCTGGCACCAATTTTTTAGGCACCATA
This sequence comes from Microcaecilia unicolor, assembly GCF_901765095.1. NCBI lineage: Eukaryota > Metazoa > Chordata > Amphibia > Gymnophiona > Siphonopidae > Microcaecilia > Microcaecilia unicolor. The sequence goes on along the minus strand of NC_044034.1, from coordinate 257,799,181 downwards.
CATAGAATCTAATCCTTAGTGTTATTCTATAACCCTTACCTAACATTAGGCACAGTTTATAGAATACATATAGTGCCCGTCCCCGCAACTAAATTTAAGCACGGCCAATTAAATAATCTAAAATGTGGTGTAAATGCCCATGCCTTGCCTAGGACAGAGATGGGGGTCATTGCTTTTTAAAAGTATTTAAGTAAAATGTAAAAGTACTTGCTTTAAAAATAGTCAAATAAAAGGAGAACATCTTATTAGAAAAATACCCTCAAATAAAATTGATAAAGTACAGCCCTTAAAGCTACTTTTTTACTACAAAGTAAAAAGTATTCTTAACAAGTTGGACCACTGAATCTAGTATATTTACAAGCAAACTTCCAGTGGGATCATACAAAGTCCTTCCACCATGAGTATTGCAGTGAGTAGAAGAACATTAATGCACCTATTGGAAAACAAAAGAAGCTGGATTGATGCTAACAAAATACCTGTCTTTTTTCACACATTAACAGAGGTAGCCCTTCATGAAGTATAGAATAAGTAACTACAACCTAAAAATATAAATATGTAGACAAAAATGAAACTGAACCTTCAAGAAGCCATACTGTGCATACAGTGCAAAACCAAAGAAACAGAAACAGTGACACATCCCTTTGTACCGTGCAAAATATAAAGAGAACAATTATAAGTGTCAACAACTTCCATATTCCAATTGCTGCATTAAAAGTTAACAAATGAAACCAAAACAGAGAATAAAGTGATACATTTTTATTGGACTAACATTTTACATTTTTTTACTAATTTTTGGAGGTGAAAACCTCCTTCCTTAAGTCAGGACAAGCATATTATTACAGCAGTATACTGTACCAACCTGAAGAAGAAGGTTTTGGTCTCTGAAAGTTAGTCAAAAAATGTATATAGTCCAATACAAAGGTGTCATTTTATTTATTTTTCTTTTATTTATATTTATTAACTTTTAAAGTGGATTAATACAGCTACCACATTACTTCATCCTAAATAAAAAATAAAAAATCTTTTCAGAGCCTTTGCTGTCTGGCCATTTAGTTTTTCTAATTGTGTTGGTCCCAGTCTCTGGTTACTACCTTCCTTTCTTCTTTTAACTCTATTTCCAAGGATTTACTGTGCATGTGTAATTTTTTTTTCTATTCTTCTGTCTTCTTCACCTCTTCCACTATAACCAACTGTAACATCAATCTGTTCCAGCTCTTTGGGTGCTGTGGGTGCTTAAGCACCCCCAATATTGAGCAAACCCTTTGACTGTGTCCAAGGAGAGGTAATTTTTTATTGGGTTTAGCATCCCCAATCATTTTGAAAAGTTGATTCTTATGTCCCCCACCTATCCAGTCTTGCCCAGTTTCTCTCTCTCTCCCTAGCCCATAACCTCTGTCTCTCCCCCACCTCTGTCACTCTCTCTCTCTCTCTCCCTCCCCACCAATCCAATCTTGCCTAATTTCTCTCTCTCTCTCTCTCCCCCCCCCCCCCCGGCCCCTGCGATCCTGCAGCACAGTCTTGTTCCTTCCCTCTCTAATAAACTACCACGGAAAACAAGCAGGACCCTGTTGTCTGAAACACTGCTAGTGCTTTCTGCACCAGTCTCGGATGTTTACAACAGAGGAGGTGAGCCTGGTGCAGGAAGCACTAGCAGCACTGTAGAGAGCTTGGTCCTGTATATCTCCCATGGTAGTTTATTAGCACGAGCCCAGTAGAGGCGCAATGGGAGAGAAGGAGCAAGACTATGCTGCAGGCCCATGGTGGATGGGATGGGAGAGGGAGTGGACTCTACATACAATGAAGGTGCGGTTCAGACTTGGGGGGCAGCTGAGCCTGATAACAACAAAGTAATAGCCAATCAACAGCTCTTCTGGGCAGGTGTAGAGGTTGGGGACTAGGGTTTCCAAGTGATGTCAGACCCTGGCTTGCACATGATTGGGCCTAAACTTCCTGTCTCAGCTCAGTTGTTTTTGTGACCGGAAGTTTTGGCCCAATCAGTTGCAAGCTGTAAAATTTACATGCACCACTTTATAGAATACGCTTAGCAAGTTGTGAGTGTAAATTCTAATTAATGCCAATTAGTGCTGACAATTGCTTGTTAGTGGCCCAATTATTTGTGCTGATTGGCTTGTTAAACAATTAAGTTGCATGCACGATTTGGTCACAGGGTCAAAATTGTATACACAACTTTAGTCGCCTTATATAGAATTTCCCCCCTTTCTGTGCATTCTTCCCATGGTCTCGTAGGCGGCATAAAACTCAGTGGTGGGCCACAGGTTACCCACCCCTAATAAAGATATGGAGTAAAAATATTGAAACATGATAACGTATAAAGCCATTGAAATTCCATTTTATCTAGACTGCATATAGTCCTGTTTACAGGGATTTCTTTTCTACATATTTAACTTCATTTATTTTGTAAATTAATGTTGTGATTCTCTGTGCCTAAAAGGGCTTGAACTGCTGGCATTAATTTCAATTGTTTGGCCTGTAGGATTGTTCTTTAATATGTACATTAAAAATAGTCAGCTTTGCTATTTGATATGAACTAGTTCATATGCTGGAGTGCCGCACTCCATTTGCTATACGTATACAATGCAGCATGTGTATGCATGCAGAATTAAAAATCTTACCTTCAGGGCTGCTGGAGATTATTACTGGCATGTTTTGACTCATTATCTTGAATCTTAATCAGATGAAAAAAATATATTAGTTCCATCGATGGATGACGACTCAAAATAATGAGACACTACAGTCTGATAATGATTCTCAGCAGAGAAGGCAAAATAGGACTTTGCTTTCCTTAAAAATCTCTAAGAAAAGAGAGTTTGTGTGTGTAGGGGGAGGGGGAGGGTACAATTTTATAAAACAACACCTATAACAAATTTTGAAAAAGGTACCTATTATAACATACATTATATGTGCGTTTATAAAATAGGCTCCTAGATTAATCCCCCCAAAAAGTTACACTTGCTTCAAAGCAGCTGCAATTTTTTGCATGTATTCTGTGTGAGTACGGCTCCAGAAAACAAATAGGCAGTCAGTCCGTAAAATCCAAAATGGCAGAAATATGAGCAGACTGAAGAATAGACCAAGTAGTCCAAAGTAATCCAAATCACCATTTATTAGCAACAACACTAGAGGGGTTAGCACAGCACCTGACTTGTCCAAGTTTCGCCCTTCTTGGCAACCTTTGAAAGCTAATCAAGAAATGTATTAAGTTATGTCCAATAAAAAAGGTATCATCTTATTTTCTTTTCTATGATTTAGTTTGTTTTATTTCTATTGATTACATGTAAAAAGAAAAAAGTAAAACCTTAACAATAACACCTCTAACAAGCACTCAATATGCTAATATCTACAAGTTAATTTCCTGACTGCCCATAGGTACTTTTCACTCCTGGTCTTTACACCAAGTTTTAAAGAGATAACAGGCATATATCGACAGATTTAAAAAAAACATTTATGGGCCAGAAATGTTCATGGCTGGTTAAATGGTACTTAACTGGCTATCCAGCAATACTCAGCAGGAGATAACTAGCTAACTCCTGCTGAATATTGCCGATTAGCAAATAGCTGATAGCTAGTTATATCACTCTATATAACCAGCTATCCGCCAATATTCAGCACATTGCCAGCTAAGTTTGACAGACAAATTAGGCCTTCAAGATAGCTGGAATATCTTAACCAACCAGCGCTGATTACATTTAAACTGGCCAAAAAACACCTGGATATAAATGCTGGTCATTGGAAACAGCATGGCATTGAATATCCAGGCTCAGTGCCAACCGAGGGATACAGCCTGGCTACCTTCTGCAGTCTAAATATCAAACCCACACTCTTCTTTTGATACTTTTTGTGGGTACAAACCAAGGGCATAGCTAGGTGGGGCACGGGGGCATGGGCCACCAGGGGGGGATGTCAAAAGTGGCGGGGGGGGGGGGGGGGGGGGAGTCGGCAGTGCCAGGGGGGCTAAAATGTGCCCCCTCACCTCGGGCTCTGGATTCCCCTCCCGTTGAAGTCTGGCTATGTCCCTGGTACAAATCCCCTGAGATTTAAAACTATTTAACCAGCCAGGAATGGCTCATGGCCGGTTAAATGGCATTTAGGGCCCCTTTTACCAAGCTGCGGCAAAAAGGGCCTGCGCTAGAATCGGTGCATGTTTTTCATGCAGAGGCCCCCTTTTACCGCAGCAGGTAAAAGGAAAGTCTCACTTTTCTGCAGGAAATGGCTGTGTGGTAAGTAAAGCACTAACCTCACAGCCATTTCGGGGGAAGCCCTTGTCACCACCCATTGAAGTGGCGGTAAGGGCTCCCGCGCTAACCTGGCGGTAACAGGATATGACAGTGCACTAGGGGTGGGAAGCGCTGCCAGGCTGCTGTGGTACTTCCTGTTTAGTGAGCGGTAAGCCCGCGTTGGGCTTACCGCCGCTTAGTAAATGGGGCCCTTAAGTGGATATCCAGCAATATTCAGCAGGAGATTGCCGGTTATCTTCTGCTGAATATTTCCAGTTAGCAGTTAGTATATAACTGGTTATATTGCACAGTATAATTGGCTGTCCACTAACATTCAGTACATTGCTGGCTAAGTTTGGCAGCCAAATTAGGCCACCAAAATAGAAGGAATACATTTTAAACTTAACTGGTCAGCGCTGAATATAGGCTTGGCCGGTTAAATTTAAACCAGCTAAAATACACCCGGATATTCAATGCTGGTCACCAGAAATGGACCAGCATTGAATATCCAGGCTGGCCACCTATGCACTTTGGCCCCTGTGTTTTTGTGCAGACTTTGTAAGGAACATAAATGGCCTAGACTTAAAATGAAAAAATACATGCAATGTATTTTTCAATCATGTCCAAACATGACCTGGGAATTCCTCCATTAAATGTGGCTAAAAATAAGACATTGGTGGAAAAATGCATATAATTCTATACTGAGGAAGGGCAACTTCAGACAGCCAATTTATATGCACAAATCACTATTTACCTGCATAAATGTTTTTATTTTTTTAATTTTTATTTTTTTTTCTCTTGCTATCACCCAAAACTGTTACTATGAATCTCTTTCCTATGATCTTCTATTTCCTAACCTGCCACCCCATTTAGATCAAGTCTCTGTTGCCTGTTGGCTTGACCAGTGTTTTTGCTGTAAGAAGATGAGAAACAGGTGAAGTCAGTTAATGCAGAAGGCTTTACTTAAAAAGCTAGGGAAATCTCCAGGATAAGTGCTATAAAAATGAATGGAACACACTTGTCAGCCTGAAGGTAAGAAGCTGTCCCCAAGGCAATCAGAAGAACTGAGCTTCTGGGATACGCTGCTGATGATTGCTGAGTAAGACTATCTGTCATCATCTGAAAATGCAATAAATACTCTATTATTCCCAGCTCTGTCGTGGATGTGTGATGTGATACATGGCGAAACCTAAAAGAAGGTTGTGGGGTTTTTTAATCCATTAAACTAACAATTACCGTTAAAAACAAACTGTCACTCTTTGTTCCCAACACAGTAAATTATACATCTTTTTATTCTTTTTTTTTCTCCAACTGAGAGCGCCAGGCAGTGTAAAATGAGCAAAGCTTCACTTGACATTCTAGTGGTCTACATATATATATTTTTTTACCTTGGATATATTTCCTGCATTTTAGCAAGTTTACCTCAGTCAAAAGTGCCCATTTCTTGAGATAACAGTAAATAAGATTCAATTCACTGAACAGTGATATGGTTAGAACTGATCCAGCATGAGATCAGGAACATAGACCTAGTAATGTTCAAAGCCGAGTACAAGATATCTTGACATTTTCTTCTCTGTCTTTTATGATAAACAATTCATATGCTCTATTCCATGGTTTGAGCTCAAGCTGTGCAGATACCTCTACAGGATTCATATGTAAATTATAGGTATAGGTATAGATGGCTATTTGCACTGTCAATGCCTATTTCTCTTGCAGTCTCTTCCTGATATCTCTCTCCATTTCAAATGGCTTTGGGACATAGCTATAATTTTCCTTCTTCCTCCCTTTCATGAGAGGGAAGGCATGACACATTACTCCAATTGTCGTTCTCCTACGTCTTCATAGAAGCGGGATCAATAAACCATTGTAACCATCAGAAACCTCTCTCCTGACACAAGCACGTATGGACTACTCTCAGCCAGTAGAAACTTCCCATAGCTTTCTTGCTGCTCTAATTCACTCTAACTTTAGTTGGAGCATCATTTAATTTAATTTATGAACTTTTATTATCCACTTAACCAACTATGAGTTCAAGGCAAATTGTAATTTAATAATAAGTTCAAATAAATTCGGACAACAAAGCATCATAATTATATCAGTAAAGATATGAGCATAAAATTAAAAACATTGGGGGAGTGTTTTACTAAGGTGCACTAGCATGTTTTTTAGCATGTGCTAATGATTAGGATGTGCTAAACACTAGAGATACCCATAGGAATATTATTTATTTATTTATTATTACATTTGTACCCCGCGCTTTCCCACTCAAAGCAGGTTCAATGTGGGTTACATTGTAATCGGGATTACAGTGTATTAATAGAGAAAATATAAGTTATGTATAGCAGAATAACAGAAGGGAGTAGGAAAGTTATAAGCAAGGGAGGGTGAGCATTGGATATGGGCATCTCTAACGTTTAATACATACTAATTATTAGCGCACGCTAAAAATGCTAGCGTGCCTTAGTAAAAGACCCCATGAGATATCAAGAAAAATATTGTGTGAAAAGGCATGTAAATATTGTCTGAAAGTTATCCAGTTAGTCTCTACCTTAAAAAGTTCCAATAATAAGCAGCACTAAAACATAAAAAATTCTCATGCGTAGTTTTTTTGAGAAACATTTTTAGAATAAGGAAGCCACAAAAGATTTATGGAAGGAAAACTACAGAGAATAAACAATGAAATTAAATGGCAATACTTTTAAAATGAAAATGAGGAAATATATTTTCACTGAAAGAATAGTTAAACTCTGGAACTTGTTACTGCAGGATGTGGTAAAAGCTGTAAGCAAAGCGGGGTTTAAGAAAAGTCTATATTCAGTTATTAAGATAGATGTAAGGGAAACTGCTGCTTGCCACGGAATTAGTAACATAGAATGTTACTACTAATTGAGTTTCTGTCAGGTACTTATAATAAGTTATATGTACTGACACTAAGAAATTAATCCCCAGACAAAAAAGACTATCTCTAGTCAAACATAGATAGACCACCTGAGTGTAGTCCATTCCCATTCTACTCAGGGTGGACCCCTGTGATCCTGCTAGGGTGTTTGTAGTCCAGGGTAGAGACTACAGGGGGGGGGGGAGGGGGTGCATGGACAGACTAACCCAGACCTGAAAGGCAGGGAGTGGATTAATAGCATGAGAGATGAATCTGTGGAATAAATAATACTAACTGAAGTAGTGATCTGCATGCATATTTGCATTCTTGGACTAATCAAGAGATTGGACTGATTTAAAACCCCTGAGTGAGAAAGGGACCTGTTAAGAGGACCTAGCAGCCCAGGAAGCCCAGGAAAATTGCCTGATGTCACGTTTGTGGCCGTGACCACCCTCATACTTACCCTGTTTCTGGGAGTCAGTGGCTGTGCTGGCTTCTGCTTGTCTCTGTGTCTGTCTCTGTCTTAGTTTCTCTCTGGCTCTGTGTGCTGATTGCCCTACTGAACCTCACCTGTGTGGGCTATGCCTCTTCCAAGATGGCTGCCGCCTCTTCCTCCTTGCCAGTTTCCAAGATGGCTCCCGCTGTTCCTTCCTATGGAATGACTGCTTTGTGTGTCAAGCCTCTGTTTGGTTGCAAGGTGATTGCTGCAGCTGTGGCTCTGGTCTTGATGGGCTTTATTAGTCACCCGAAGACTACAGTCCTGGCCTTTGCATTGCCATTCCCTCCGCAGTGCCTTAGGTCCCGAGGTTAGTGTGCTGTTAGCACTGTTTGCTTTCCTTGTCTTGTGCTCTGTGGGTTTTCAGCCCTTCTGTGTTTATTGTTCTGTGGGCTTCCTACCCTTCTGTGTTATTTGCTTTGTGGGTTCCCAGCCCTTCTGTGTTTATTGCTCTGTGGGTTTTCTGCCCATCTGGGTTTATTGCTTTGTGGGTTTCCAGCCCTTCTGTGTTTCTTGCTCTGTGGGTCTCCTACCCTTCTGTGGGTTTTTCAGCCCTTCTGTATTTATTGCGCTGTGGGTTTTCAGCCCTTCTGTGTTTATCGCTTGTGGGTTTCCGGCCCTTCTGTGTTTCTTGCTCTGTAGGTTCCCTGCCCTTCGGTAGTTATTTGCTCTGTGGGTCTCCTACCCTTCTGTGGGTTTTTCAGCCCTTCTGTATTTATTGCGCTGTGGGTTTTCAGCCCTTCTGTGTTTATCGCTTGTGGGTTTCCTGCCCTTCTGTGTTTCTTGCTCTGTAGGTTCCCTGCCCTTCGGTAGTTAGTTGCTCTGTGGGTCTCCTACCCTTCTGTGGGTTTTCAGCCCTTCTGTGTTTATCGCTAGTGGGTTTCCAGCCCTTCTGTGTTTACTGCTCTGTAGGTTCCCTGCCCTTTTGTGTTTATTGCTCTGTGGGCTTCCATCCCTTCTGTGACCATTGCTTTGAACCTACCTACTGCCAGAACCCGGACATTCCCTGTCTGTCTGCCTTGCCATCGTTTAGGTGCCAGGGGGCACCCCTGGATCTTCATTCCTGCTGCCCCTGTAAGTCCTACCGGCTGCCAGAACCTGAAGGCTCAACCCGAGGGGGTAGGCAGTCAAGTGTAGGTGAAGCCTAGGTCCAGTCCGGGTTCCAGTCCAGAGTGTTCCGGGCCGGTGTGTGTTCCAGTCTGGTGTGCTCCAGTCCAGTGTGTTCCGGTCCGGTGTGTGTTCCAGTCCGAGGGATTGCAGTCCAGTGTTCCAGTCCTGTGTCCTCCAGTCCGGGGGATTCCAGTCCAGGTGTTCCGGTTCGCTGGGCAGTGCCTGCAGTCCCTGCCGTTGTGCTTACCCAGTGTTGGTTGGTGGGTTTTGCCTGCTGCTGTCGCTCCTCGTCAGCAGCCCAAGGGCTCACGTTTGCTCCAGAGCCCGGTCCCGCGGGCTCAGAACCTGACAGAACCTGACACCTGATCTCTTTGGAGTTCTAGATTCCAGTTTATACTTAGTGGTGGAGTCGGATTACATTTTAGCAAACAATGCTTTGTGTTTTTAGTTTGCTGTTCAGCAGGTGATTTTTATTCTACACTGTGCAGCATACTGGAGTAGATAAATTATTGATCTGACTTAGAATGGCTACTCTTATGATTATGTGTCTGTCTAAGTTAGCAGCTTTTTTTCTTCTCTATCTCTGTGGCTGCTACAGCTACCCTTTTCTTTCCTAGACTCAGGTTGAAGTTCAAAGCAGACTCAGCCCTGGTGTGAGCCTTTTAAACACAGATCCCCACTTGGGCAAGAACTCCTGAGCAAGAGAGGAGTGAAATACAGCAGTGCTTGAGCAGAGGTCTGTGTTTCAATGCCCTGTGCTGGCACTGAATCTGTTTCCATTTTGGCTTAGGTCTTGGAAAATATAGGGAAGGGGGGATTCTGAACACAGAATTGGGGTAAGAGAAGGAGAGAAATGATGCTGAATGGAGGGGGTGGAGTGAAAAGGGTGAATCTGGCCACCTGGGGGTTAGGGGGGAATAGGTATGATGGCTCCTGGGGGGAGGGGTGGGGGATGTTGCACACCTAGGGGAATCTCTGGCTAACCGAGAAGGGGAAGGTGTGATGCTGGCCGCTTAGGAGGAGGATAGGGAGAGAAAATAGGATGCTGCACTATGGAGGGATTAGGAAAGGGAAAGAGAGATGCTGCACTATGGGGGATTAGGGAAAGGAATTAAAGTGAATGGGAGATGCTTGTCTATAGGAGATAGGAAAACCACCCCAGTGAAGGGGAGAGGGGATCACAGTTGAAGGTTTACTTAAGGCATCAGATACCCTTGAACTGGTCCTATATCCAGCTAGCTATTCATAAGAACATAAGTGTTGCCATACTGAGACAGACCGAAGGTCCATCAAGCCCAGCATCCTGGTTCCAACAGTGGCCAATCCAGGTCACAAGTACCTGGCAAGATCCCCAAACAGTACAATACACTTTATGCTGCTTATTCTAGAAATAAGCAGTGGCTTATGGACTTTTCTTTTAGGAAGTTATCTAAACATATTTTAAACCTCACTAAGCTAACTGTTTTTACCACATTTTCTGGCAATGAATTCCAGAGTTTTATTAAATGTTGAGTGAAGAAATATTTTCTCTAATTTGTTTTAAATGTACTATTTAGTAGCTTCATTGCATGCCTCCTAGTCCTAGTATTTTTGGAAAGAGTAAACAAGCAATTCATGTCTACCTGTTCCACTCTACTTAGTATTATATAGACCTCTATCATGTCTCCCCTCAGCCATCTCTTCTCCAAGCTGAAGAGCCCTAGCCACTTCAGCCTTTCCTCATAGGGAAGTGGTCCAATCCCCTTTATCATTTTTATCGCCCTTGTCTGTACCTTTTCTAATTCCACTGTATCTTTTTTGAGACGTGATGACCAGAATTGCACTCAGCTATCCAGATAATGGTGCTTTACCTAGGTATTAGGCCAGGTATCAACACTTAATATCTGTGAATAATTTAAATGCCAAAGCTGATGTCTGAAACAAGCACCAAGTGTGGAATTCAAATACTTACTTGTAAGTTTTTAAATTGGGTTTGATTATAGCCATAAAGAGTACAACAGTTTAGTAAATCTTTTTACATGTACCATATACTTAATCTGAATTATTTTAACACTATTTAGTAAAAATGCACCAATACAATGGTTGTATAGTAAAAGATATTAAGTTGCTTGGAGGAACTGAATATACAAAGACACTCACAGTACCCTCTCTTTTATGGTATGAATGTTTAGGAAGCAAGCTATTTAAAGTGGCAAGAGTCTTTCAGTGTGACAAATGAGGTTACACGGCTGATCTGTGTGGAGAAAAATTGTTAAATGTCAAGACCATGGCATCAAAGCAGTAGTTGAGAATTGTATGGTATGTGTAACAGGGATTGGTCATTGGACCTTCATGGAGAAGGCACCTTTAGTAAAGAATGCAGATTTAGATATTGTATAGATAGAATCAATAGTTTTCCTTTGAACATTTGCAGGCTTTCCATTCTAGTTGTTGTTCACACCATACCTGCAATTCAAAAACATTTGTGTTTATTTTCTGGCTGTACTAACTTGTTTTGATTCTCTCTGTGTAATTGTTGAAGTTTTTCCCCATTGATTTCTATGGACTTAGATTGAATAAGGTTTTCAAAGTGTATGCAAATTAAGAAGTATGATGACTGAAGCATGGGCTGACATTTTTGGTTTCTTGCCCTTAGATAACATTTATAACATTCCTTAAGTATGCTCAGTGTGGTTTCCTTAGGTCTTTCTAGAGAGAACTGTCATCATCTGTGAAGCATTGCTCATTTGATAAGAGATAGTGAGTCTTGTATTTAGGGGAATAAGACAGCTAATGCATTCTGCCGCTAGAAGCAGGGCAGACCCAAAATGTTTCATTAAATACAAATTTTTTTCCCTCTTCGTTCCTATTTAGCCTGCTGTGCAACTTCTGCTCCAACTATGAATTGCAAATATTTCTATTCATCAGCCTGTATGAATAGCTATTGTTTCAACCCCAAAATGGATGAGTTTTAATTGTGTCCTGTGTGAATATGAATGATGAGGCTGATAAGATGACAGGCCTTTCTGCATATCTCCGAAAAATATGCACATCTTGAAAACAAAATCCATGTTTATTTATTTAGTTAAGATTTATGTACTGTCTTTTTGGGGGGTGGGGATTGGGGGGAATTACCTAACAGTGTAGAGAGATTGTGCAGTTACCACAGGTGATTGACACAGATCCTGAAGGTTGCCAAACTTGAGAGATCAAAGTGTGGGATACTGCTGGATTCAGAGCTTTCTGACCTGTGATTTAAGGGGGAGTTGATATTTCCCCAAAATGATTTTGATATTAGGTATCTACTTAGGTTAGGGATACACAAGAGCTCTGATTTACTTGAATTCAGAATATGTTGTTTGTTGCCCATTCTTGAATTACTGTTAGGCAGCTAAATTACTCAGAGCTATAGGTAAGTCTGATTTAATGGGTATGAATAGTTCTTTATCATAACGTTTTGATAAAGCTGTTGTAAGTGATCACACCTTAAATTGACACACATTTTCAACCATTGACACTAATATTCGTTAAAGAAAAGTAGGTACCTTCTTTTCTTCATAGAATAAGACAGGAATAAGTGCCTTGGAGGAGCATAATCGAAAGGGAGGTCCTTGTTTCAATTTGGACGTCCTCGCAAAACGTCCCCATCCAGGGGCGGGGAAACCCGTATTTTCAAAACAAGATGGACGTCCATCTTTTGTTTCAATAATACGGTCAGGGACACCCAAATCCTGAAATTTGGTCATCCTTAGAGATGGTTGCCCCTATACTCGGTCATTTCTGATTTTCGTCGATACTGGAAACCAAGGACTCCCATCTCAGAAACAACCAAATGCAAGCCATTTGGTCATGGGAGGAGCCAGCATTTGTAGTGCACTGGTCCTCTTGACATGCCAGGACACCAACCAGGCACCCTAGGAGGCACTGCAGTGGACTTCATAAATTGATCCCAGGAACATAGCACCCTTACCTTGTGTGCTGAGCCCCCCAAAACCCACTACCCCCAACTGTATACCATTACCACAGTGAAGGGGGGCACCTAGATGTGGGTACAATGGGTTTGTGGTGGGTTTTGGAGGGCTCGCTGTTTCCTCCACAAACGTAACAGGTAGGGGGGGATGGGTCTGGGTCCGCCTGCCTGAAGTGCAGTGCACCCACTAAAACTGCTCCAAGGACCTGCATACTGCTGTGATGGACCTGAGTATGACATCTAATGCTGGCATAGAGGCTGGCAATCAATATTTTTAAAGATGTTTTTTGAGGGTGGGAGGGGGTTAGTGACCACTGGGGGAGTAAGGAGAGGTCATCCCCAATTCTCCCTGGTGGTCATCTGGTCATTTCGAGCACCTTTTTGTGCCTTGGTCATAAGAAAAACACGACCAGGTAAAGTCGTCCAAGTGCTCGTCAGGGATGTCCTTGTTTCTTTCGATTATGGGTCGAGGATATCCTAGTGTTAGGCACGCCCACGTCCCGCCTTCACTATGCCTCTGATACGCCCCCTTGAACTTTGGCCGTCCCTGCAATGGAAAGCAGTTGGGGACGTCCAAAATCGGCTTTTGATTATACCGATTTGGATGACCCTGTGAGAAGGACACCTATCTTCTGATTTATGTCAAAAGATGGGTGTCCTACTCTTTCGAAAAAGAGCTCAATAGTCAGCACCCTAGGAAGGTTCCCTGTTATGGAATTACTGTGTACCCCCTCACTCTATGATAGATCATACCCGGAACTCTGGGAAAAACAATAATCTCGATATTAATCATCTATAATAATGTTCATTTTATTATTCAAAGTTTCTTGGCTATTATCATTTTCAAGATCATAACCACTTCTTGCTCATGTAGAATCATTTGTTATATCAAATTTTCACTCTCAAAGAGTTCAGTTAAATTGTCCATGTAACTCTCTAATAAGATTATATCTGAAACAAAATTATTTACTGCCACCTTTAGGTCCCGAAGCGCCTTCCAGATGGTATTCAATGTAACCTCCACGGGAGCCAAAAACTCCAAGTTGATTTCTCTTGGGTGTTTAGGAGTGGTTCCGCCGATTCGGGTTCTACTGTAATCATCCTCCGTTTCAGCATATGCCTCTAACTCACTCCTCCACTCCTTTGGACATGGTGGTTGAATAATTCGGGAGCGATGGAGTTGTTTTTTCAAGGTCCAAGAGCGTCGACGCTCCTTCGCTGGCACTAATCAAAGGACTCGCCAACCCTTTCATCTGTGGGCAGTTCGTCGCACAGTGGTCCCGCACTTGCTGCTCAGGGGACAAAATGCTGGCCATTGGCGGCTGACCGCTGGTTGTCCCCTTCCTCTCAGTTAAGGTAACTGCAATTGCAGAGAGGAAATTTACGTAGAAAAGACAAAATATCAGAGGGCAGCTGGGCCGTTGGGCATACGAACTTCAGGTTGTCATCTTACCACTCTCCCATCCACTCATTATTTTATAGACGACTATTGTATCTCCCCTCAGCCACCTTTTCTCCAAGCTGAAGAGCCCTAGCCGCTTTAGCCTTTCCTCATAGGGAAGTCATTGATTCCAACGGTCCCGTGGGTGAATGAGTTCTCCAGCGTCATTAGCAATCAACAGATGTCTTGCGGTATGGTTCCCTGAAGAAGAACAGTGAAACGGGACCGTTGGAATCAACACGCAAGCTGGAGCTCACTGTAGAAAGAATTTAAACAATAAAGAAGATACAAATCTACGGGGGGGTTTCAGTCTATGATGACTTTTTTCTGCGAGCAATTAATGATTGAGATGTGTTGCCACAGTAGTTGAGACTTTTCCCCCTATTCGATATAGACACTACGGAACTGCTATTTGTTTTTTTGCACTTTGTAACATACACACTCAAATCTTAACGCTTCCCATGCTCCACTCACACTCTGCCCCTAAGCACACTTAATAAGTACATGCTGTCATGCACCACACATGCCTTTAGGCATAGACTAAATTTATAAGAGTCCATTTATGCATTTAAAATAATATTTGACATGTGGATATAGTTACCATTTTAGGGGGTGATTTTATGAGGAGTCAAATATATTTAGGCAGCAAGTACGCATGTAAATGCTAGTATTCTATACATTTATACATGTATGTGAACACATATGCACATAAATGACAATAAGAACAGAAACAAGAGAAGGTCCAAGAAAACAGCAGGGTAATCGATCTGCAAACTCCAAGATGGAAACCAAACAAAGCAGATATGTACGTGGAAAACAATATTTAATGGATACAAGTCAATAAAAATGAGCAAGCCCAACACATGCCGTGTTTCGCCCCACTGGGCTGCATCAGGGGCTACAAAACAAACAATCATATAACAATTAGAACAAGTATAAAAACAAATGAAAATAAAATAATAATTTCATTCCATTATCATAATTACATGCTCAGCTGATAGTCATAGAACACCATGATAATATAATCCGATATACAAAAAAGTAAATAAATTAAAATACAAGATGATATACCAACGTACTTAATTACACAGATTAAATAATAAACATGAATTAAACAATATTGATCAATAGCATACCATTTACAAACTATATATATATATATATATATATATATATGTGTGTGTGTGTGTGTGTGTGTGTGTGTATGTATATTGATAAACAAAGATCGAATTAAATATGCATTATAATAATAAATATTAATAAAAAATACATAACATGTTACATATATAAAAAAGTGAATTAAATAAGTTAAAAACCAATGAAATATATGCTGCGTTTATGTTTAAAATAAATTTGGCAGAAACATTTCACAGGAAACAGAAACAATCTGTTTTAGCAGACCACAAACGAATGAGTTTGCAAAGATTTTCTGTCTCAATGCCATGTTAATTGTTGTAGCGATATTTTGTTGGATCGACTGATTATATGAGAGGCTAAGGTTTGTGAACACATTCTGGCCAATATTCAAAACTATTTAACCTGTCGCCAGATACAGGCTGGCACTGAATATATGGTCTGAGCGCCGGTGTCAGGAAGTCGCCACACAGCCCAATGCTGGCTGAGTATTAGGGGAATTGTGTTTACTTACGTTGAAAAACAAGGACCCTGATGCAGGCACTTGCTGACACACGGCCGTGTCAGGTCAACAATAACATTTATAACCAAAGTATGTAAAAATGTGCAATCTCCCCTATGGTGAAAGAACGGTCTTTTTTTGGACTAAATCTAATAGACCCCTAGCTTCTGTCAGGTTCTCAGGTTCCGAGCCCGCGGGGCCGGGCTCTGGAGCAAACATGAGCCCTTGGGCTGCTGACGAGGAGTGACAGCAGCAGGCAAAACCCACCAACCAATGCTGGGCAAGCACACCAGCACCGGCAGGGACTGCAAGCACCGCCCAGCGAGCCGGAACACACGGACTGGAATCCCCCGGACTGGAGGACACAGGACTGGAACGCTGGCCTGGAGCACACTGGACTGGAGCACACTGGATTGGAGCACACTGGATTGGTCCGTACAGCTTCACCTGCACTTAGCCACTGCCCCCCAAGGGTGGAGCCCCTGGGTTCGAGTGGCCGACAGGACTTACCGGATACCAGATGACACAGGGACCAGGACTAGAACAAGCTGAAGCAGGAGTGCTCCAGGTACTCAACTAACTGAAGTGCTCCTAAATCTTAAACTGACAAACCTAAGCCCTATCCTACCAGGGGTGCTCCTAAGCCCTGCACAACAAAAGGACTTCCTAAGCCCTAAACTAACAGGAGCTCCTAAGTCCTGCTCAACAAAGGGACTTCCTAAGCCCTAAATTAACAGAGCAGGGAACTAAACACAAAGCTAACACAGGTGCTACTAAGCACCAAGCTACAAGCAGTGCTCTACAACTCTAAACTAAGTAAGGTGCTCCTATGCACCAAACAACCAGAAGTGCTCCTAGCACTAAAAGGGACAACGGGGAGCCACATGGGAAAAACAAGGAGGAAAACACAAAAAAACTAGCAAAGGTGCTTCCTAAACACCAAGCTACAGCTGTGCCCCACAGCACTAAACTAACCAAGCACTAAACCTACAGAAGTGCTAGTAACAGAAACAAACAGGGGAGCAGGGGAGCCACAAGGAAACAAGCAGGGAAGCTAAACACGAATCAAAGTGCACACTGCACTAACACTAACCTGGACCTTTAGCAAAAGCAAGCAGGGAAACTAGACACAAAGTCAGAAGTGCACACTGCACCACCCTACCTCAAGCAAACGTTGCAAAGACCCTGAAGGAAAGGACACCACTTCCTTATCAAGGCCCTCCCAGATGATGTCACACTCCCTAGACCCAGGCATACAGCACACTGAAACCCAGAGAGGCCCAACCCACAGCAATGCAGCACCGTGAAGCACTATATATATCCCCTGTGGTTTAGATTATAACCAGTCATTTATTTGGTTTTCTTTCAGTATTTATCTTGTATTCTCAATATTTCCTCAGTGTTATCATATTTTTCATTTTCAGAAACAATCTCATTGACTTCTGTGGTGAAAATTGTACAAGTGCATGCAACCATTTTTTATACATTTTTTTAAATTTTTTACAGAGGTGAAAAGTCCATTTTTACTGTGGATATGTTTGCATTTTTCAAATCTCAGTGTTATGTAGGAATCAAAAGAGGTATAGCATCAGGATATCTTTTACAGCTCTTTGCATGTTTTTGAGAAACACAAACAGAAGACAAAGGTTGTTATTACTCCAGAATTCTAGATGGCTGCATTCAACATCCTCCAATACTAGGTCATCACAGTTAACCCAGGTAATTTAGAAACTGCTACAATCATTCTGTTCTGCTCCAGAGCACAGTAGAGCATGTAAGTGAAAAATCTATCAATTACAAGAAACTAAGGGGTCGTTTTACAAAACTGTGCTAAAAAATGGCCTGAACTATTTTTAGCATGTGGGATTCCTGTGTGCTGAGGCTACTTTTAGAGCAGCTGTAAAATGGCCGAAATTTCTTTTTTTCTATTAATGACCACGTGCTAATTTACCAGTTAATGCATGTTCATTACCTTGCGAGACCTTACCGCCACTATTTTGTAGGTGGTACGGACTCTCATGCTAATCCCATGCTAATCAACCGTACATGGTGATTTCCCTATGCTAACTTTCTACCCCTAAACACACCTCCTGTGCTAAAAAATATCTTTTAGCACTGGATTGGCACACGCTGATCCCAGAACTACCTAGGCACATCCTGCAGTGTTGCCTTTTAGCATGCAGTAAGCACACATTAGTGCGTACTTCTACTTTGTATAAGGACCTCTAAATTCTATTCCACAAAAATGACATGCATAAAAGCATTCAAAGCTATAACTATTGTGGAATAACAGAATGTCTGAAGCTAACTAGAGTGAATAGGCCACAAGTTTTCATTTTATTTAGTTTCTGGTGTATTTTAAAGAATTTTTTGTTTCATTTGGGTTTTTAAAGGATTTTATAGGTTTTCATTTATTTTTTTTTTGTATTTTGGGGCACTTTCATCAATAGTGTGCATTATTGCTCAATAGTCCACCCTACTACTCAAATAACAGAGGTAGATTCAAGAAAGGGCATCAAAAGTTAGGCACAAAAAATTAAAGCACTAAACATATATTCTGTAATGGCAAATTTGGGTAATAGCGTAAGTTGACATTTGAGTGCCAAACTTTAGACACAAGCATTTATTTCATGTTAAAGGCTGGTGTAAATGTTTTTGCCTAATTACTGTCAGTTGCATGTGTATCTGCCTGACATGCCCCTGACCCACCAATGCCCCTCCCATGTTAACACCCCCTCTGCAGTTACATGCTATTGAACTTAGGTGCTAAGGGGGGGATTCTATATATGGCACCTGGAAAATCCACGGGAAAATCATTTTCACCTTAGTGTATTCTATAAGATTTAGGCACGATACATAGAATATGGTTAGTTGATACCCCTGCACCTAAAACTATGCGTACCCATTTATACGAATGAAAATGTGGCGTAAATCCCTGTGTGTAGATTTAGGCGTACTGGACCATATTATATAACAATGCA
Organism: Microcaecilia unicolor; assembly: GCF_901765095.1. NCBI lineage: Eukaryota > Metazoa > Chordata > Amphibia > Gymnophiona > Siphonopidae > Microcaecilia > Microcaecilia unicolor. The sequence continues at coordinate 257,780,455 of NC_044034.1, read as the reverse complement.
TGTAAATTTGGGAATGCCCGTGAAATGCCCATTTCTCTGCCCATAACCACACCCCTTTTTGGATATACACATTAGAATTTTGGTGCAGTTCCTATATAATAATTCTCACCTCCAGTGTTCTGACTTGCCTAGGACCGTGGCTCATTCCGAGTTGGTCTGCTAGGCTCCGTAGATCAGGCTGACATCACCGTAGTCATTATGATGTCTTCAGAACCTGGGGGAAAAAATGTGCCTCACAGCTGATCCATGTCCAGAGGAGGGTCGCTGGACATGGGTGGCTGGAGGGGGGGCAGGGGACAGAGGAGGGTCGCTGGATATGGGTGGCTGCAGGGGGGGGCAGGAGGTCGCTGGACATGGGTGGCTGGAGGGGGGCAGGGGAGAAAGGAGGGTCACTGGACATGGGTGGCAGGAGGGGGCAGGGGAGAGAGGAGGTTTGCTGGACATGGGTGGCTGCAGGGGAGCTGAGGAAAACCATGCTAGCACCGGTCTCATTTGTGTCAGAAATGGTCCTTTTTTACTAGTTACAGTATATGTTTAGTGAGTTACTTCCAATTATTGCCAATTAGTGCTCATTATTGCTTGTTAAGTGCTATTAACAATGCTGATTGGCATGTTAAGCCAATTAAGTTACACGCATTGTTATGGAAAATGCTTGATTTATGTGTGATATATAGAATCCGGCAGTACATTTGTAGAATAGCACCTGAGGGCAGTTACATGCATAACTGCAAATTGGTGTCAATTAATGCCACTTAAGGTTTATTATTGGCAATTAAAGCCAACAATTAAATTATGCACTATTCTATAATTTGTGCACGTGCAATTTTGTGTGCTAGTTGTAAAATTAGGCTCCCCAGTTTATAGAATTAAGAGGACAGTGTGCACTATTGAGTAATAAATATTGTGCATTCTCAAGCAATAGTGTACACTATGATGATTAGGAAAAAAAATAAATTTCAGATTTTTTTTCTTGTTTGGGGGTTAAAAATGGCATGCAACAAACAAGCAAACAAATCTGAAATAAGGAAAATGCTATTTCAAACAAAAGCACATCCCTAGAACTAATGGCAAAGAATAGTCCATGCTTATTGACTGTCATTCTACTATCTGAAATCAAAAGAAATGTGAGAAGTCAAATGGAAGATCATCAAAAATTGAGGATCCAAGACCAGAGACATCCACTATGAAATTTTGGAAGAGTATCCAAATGTCTTAAATTGAAGCAAGACATGACTGAAGTTATGAAATGAAAGACTATTTAAAGTAACAATGTACTTTTGTTTGAAAAAATATTTGTTTTCATTTTACATTTTGTTTTATTATTTAAAAGGTAGTTGCCAGTTCACTGCCCTGGCAAAAAGTTTTACATTCTCAAATATGTTCAAAAAATCCCCTGTGCCTCATTTCTGGGTTTAAGATTTTAGTGCCCATAGGCAAGACCAGATAACAAACCCCAAAGAGCAAGGGATAAAGCCAACATGGATTTCTTTGAAGGGGTGAACAAACATGTGGATAAAGTTGAGCTAGTTGATATTGTGTATCTGGATTTTCAAAAGGCATTTGACAAAGTACTTCATGAAAGACTCCAGAGGAAATTGGAGAGTCATGGGATAGGAGTAATGTTCTATTGTGGATTAAAAACTGGTTAAAAGATAGAAAACAGAGAGTAGGGTTAAATGGTCAGTATTCTCAATGGAGAAGGGTAGACAGTGGGTTTCCAAGGGGTCTGTGCTGGGACCACTGCTTTTTAACATTTATAAATGATCTAGAGATGGGAGTAACTAGTGAGGTAATTAAATTTGCTGACGACAGAAAATTATTCAAAGTTGTTAAATCGCAAGAGATTGTGAAAAATTACAAGAGGACCGTATGAGACTGGGCATCCAAATGGCAGATGATATTTAATGTGAGCAAGTGCAAAGTGATGCATGTGTGGGAAAGAGGAACCTGAATTATAGTTATGTAATGCAAGGCTCCACATTAAGAGTCACCGATCAGGAAAGGGATCTAGGTGTCATCGTTGATGATACTTTGAAACCCTCTGCTCTGTGTGTGGCGGCAGCTAAGAAATCAAATAGAGTATTAGATATTATTAGGAAAGGAATGGAAAACAGACATGAGGATGTTATAATGCCTTTGTTTTGCTCCATGGTGCGACCGCAATTCGAATATTGTGTTCAATTCTGGTCACATCTCAAAAAAGATGTGGAGGAGCATTTTTGATATGACGTCTAAGTCTGACTTTGGACTTTTTGCAAAAAATGTCCAGAATCTAAATAGGAAAGAAGGTCATTTTCAAAAAAGAAAAACATCTATCTATCAAAATACCATTTTGAACAAGGTTTTGTGATTTGGACGTTTTGTTTTTTGGTCCTTTTTCAAAGGAAAAGCATCCAAGTGCAAAATGCACAAAATCAAGCCATTGGGATGTAGGAGGAGCCAGCATTTTTAGTAGAATGGTCCCCCTGACATCCCAGGACAGCAACGGGGCATACTAGAGGGCACTGCAGTGGACTTCATAAAATGTTCCCAGATACACATCTCACCATTTCTCCCTTACCTTGTGTGCTGAGACCCCAAAACCCACTACCCCCAACTGTACACCACTACCATAGCCCTTAGGGGTGAAGGGGCACCTATATGTGGGTACAGTGGGTTTCTGGTGAGTTTTGGAAGGCTCACAGTTTCCTCCACAAGTGTAACAGTTAGGGGGAGGTAGGAGCATGGGTCCACCTGTCTGCAGTGCACTGCACCCTCCACTAGACTACTCCAGGGACCTGCATGCTGATTTAATGGACCTGAGTATAACATTTGAGGCTTGCACAGAGGCTGGCAAGTAATGTTATTCATCACATTTTTTGTGTAGTGGGAGGTTAGTGACCACTGGGAGAATAAGGGAAGGTCATCCCTGATCCCCTCCAGTGGTCATCTCTTTTGTGCCTTATTCGTTATAAAAACAGGTCTAGCTCAAAACATCTTAATTTTAGTCCTGGAAGGTTTTGATTTGTTCCATTATGACTGAAAAACGTCTAAGTCTTAGGAATGCCCAAGTCCCAGCCTAAGCACGCCCATGACACGCCCCCTTGAAATTTGGACACACTTCTGACGGTCCTCATAGAAAATGTCTAGAAATAGGTTTCAAAAATACTGATTTGGACGTTTTTGTGAGATAAAAGTCCAAATGCTGCTTTAAGCCACTTTTTAGATGTTTTTTCTGTTTTGAAAATGAGCCCAGTAGTGGAATTAGGAAAGGTACAGAAAAGGGCGATGAAAATGATAAAGAGTGTGGGATGACTTCCTTATGAGGAAAGACTAAAGCCGCTAGGGCTCTTCAGCTTGGAGAAAAATGGCTGAGGGAAGATATCATAGAGGTCTGTAAAATAATGTGTGGAGTGGAATGGGTAGACGTGAATCACTTGTTTACTCTTTCCAAAAATACTAGGACTAGGGGGCATGCAATAAAGCTATTAAGTAGTAAATTTAAAACAAATCAGAGAAAATATTTCTTCACTCAATGTGTAATTAAACTCTGGAATTCATTGCCAGAGAACGTAGTAAAAGCAGTTAGGTTAGCAACGTTTAAAAAAGATTTGGATATCTTCCTAACAGAAAAGTTCATTAGCCATTATGACTTGGGGAAAAAAATCCACTGCTTATTTCTACGACAAGCAGCATAAAATGTACTGTTTTGGGATCTTGCCAGGTACTTGTAACCTGAATTGACCACTGTTGGAAATAGGATACTGGGCTTGATGGACCTTCGATCTGTCTCAGTATGGCAGTACGTATGTACTTACGTAAATTTGGAGTTTTTAACAGTGTTGACTTGATTCTTCTGGGATCCTCTGGTGTGCTCCACTTTCCAGTTATTCCAGCATTTACTTCAGCTAACTATACAAAAAATGTTAACTCCAACCCAATCAAACATAAACCTATACAGAGCATGTTCAAAGGGTTGCTATTTGTTTCATGTGGCTCAATCCCTCCTCCGATTTGATCCTCGCTATCATTGTGATACAATTTGTACCCTGTTAGCACAGTGTCCTCTTTCCACCAAGTCTCTGAGATGCCTATTATACCTACCTCATCATTTAGTGCTATATACTCTAACTCTCCCATCTTATTTTTTAGGCTTCTAGCATTTGTATACGGGCACTTCAGAGACTTTCCGCATCTGTGCCGTTAAAGCAAGGAGGAGGAGGAGGAGACAGCTCTCAAAGAACTTGGTACTCAGTAGGTGAGAGACTGGCACAAGTGCAGTGTACACTTCCATGGGAACCCCGCAGGAATTGTTTCCATCCCCATTGGATCCCTGCAGAAACTGCTTCTGTGTCCACGGAATCCCCGCAGAACTGCTTCCGTCCCCGCGAGAACCCTGTGGGTTCCCCCATTCCCATGCAGGTCTCTATTCCAAAATTTAGCCGTCTAGTTATAGAATATGGCCCAGTATGCATAATCTACGTGCTGAGATTTACACCAGGTTTTCATTAGTGTAAATGGTTGCACGCAGATATCGGCACTGAAATACGAACTAAGCATACTCTATAATTGGCGCCTAAATCTAGGTGCCGATTACAGAATACACTTAGTTGGCACTGATTTCAGTGCCAATTTTTTAGGCACTACATATATATATAATCTCTTTCTATGCGTGCAAATTTGGGCATATGCACAATTTGCACGCACAATGTAAATAAGCTCATTAGCAGCAATAATTGACTTTTTAACAAGCAATTATTGGCACAATGAAAGTTAATTGAACTTTATGCAAGTATATTTAGATGTGAGATCTGCGCCTAAAATTTATGTTTAATTTGCAAAAGGGGGTGTGGAAGTAAGCATTCCTAAAATGAATGTGCCTTGTTATAGAATAACCGGGATATGTGCCTAATGTAGGTGCGTACATTTGGACCAAATTTCAGTTGGTGCAAAAGGCCGCACCTAAAGTTAGGCATGCTTCCTGGGTGTAAGCGCTATTCTATATACCATGTCTAACTTTAATCACAGCTTATAGAATAGTGCTTTTTGTCACCAGCTTTTTTTGACACCATATATAGAATCTAGCCCATAGTGGACACAATTATGTGAATATAGCACTAGCTTTCATTTACTGTGGTTTTATATATCTGAGTTTACCTAAAGAAACTATGACACATCTGCAATCAATACAAAATATGGCTACAAAGGCAGGGGAGGCCTGTGCTATATTTAAAATTACTGCATTGGCTTCTGGTTTCAGACAAGATGTTATTCAAATTCTAATGCTGGAGATAAATCTAGAAACATGTTTCTGTAAGTAAAAACTTCTTTTATACATGGGAAACGGACTTTTCTAAAATCATGTGGCCGTATTTGTATATATAAGTACACATACTGACAATAATATGTATACTTACATGTGTGCTGAGCATGGGTGTTTCAAGAGGCACAGCTTTGCTGGAGTTGTGATATATAGAGGGGCATAATCGACCAGAAACGCCTATCTCCATGGGCGTTAATCTCCGAGAACGGGTCCGTGAAGGGGCGGAGTGAACCGTATTTTTTAAAAAAAATAGACGCCCATGCTTTATTCGCCAAGGTGTGAGCTGGGCGTTTTTGCTTTTCACCGATAATGGAAAATGAAATCGCCCAGCTCAAAAACGAATAAATGCAAGGCATTTGTTCGTGGGAGGGGCCAGGATTCATAGTGCACTGGTCCCCCTCACATGCCAGGACACCAACCGGGCACCCTAGGGGGCACTTTTACAAAAACAAAAAAAAAGGTAAAAGAGCTCCCAGGTGCATAGCACCCTTCCCTTGGGTGTTGAGCCCCCCAAATCCCCCTCAAAACCCACTGCCCACAAGTCTACACCAGTACTATAGCCCTAAGCGGTGAAGGGGGGCACCTACATGTGGGTACAGGGGGTTTGGGGGGGGGGTTGGACGACTAGTAGCATTAAGCAGCACAATTGTAACAGGTAGGGGGGGGATGGGCCTGGGTCCACCTGCCTGACGTCCACTGCACCCCCTAACAACTGTTCCAGGGACCTGCATACTGCTGCTTGGGAGGAGGGTATGACATTTGAGGGTGAAAGTAAAAAGTTGTGAAACATCATTTGTTGTGGTGGGAGGGGGTTAGTGACCAGTGGGGGAGTCAGGGGAGGTCATCCCCGACTCCCTCTGGGGGTCATCTGGTCATTTAGGGCACTTTTTGGGGCCTTATTCGTCAAAAAACAGGGTCCAGGAAAAGTGCCCTAAATTCTAGCTACAAACGCATCCATTATCGGCGAAGGGCGCCCATCTCTGTTCGGGTGATAACCACGCCCCAGTTCCGCCTTCACCACGCCTCCGACACTCCCCCGTCAACTTTGTCCGCATCCGCGACGGAGTGCAGTTGAAAGCGTCCAAAGTTCGGCTTTCGATTATGCCGCTTTATTTGTTTTTGTGAGAAGAACGCCCATCTCCCGATTTAGGTCGGAACTTGGGCGTTATTCTCGTTCGATTATAAGCAGGATACTCATACTTGTTAAAACATGCACTTGCTCACACACAGAGTAGTTACAAATTAATCTGTTTGCATTGGTACATTCTGAGTGCTTATTTTGTAAAGGCACTTTGGTTCACTGTTCACTTTTGTTTAGGTGCTCTCATTGTCTTTTAAGATAATACATAAACTGGGTTCATTCTATCTGGGTGAGTTAATTGAGGTTCATCATCTGACTTACTCTCTGTGGTCTCTAGAGGATTGCATGTTGAAACCCTCCTCTAAGCGAGATTCTAGACTGACAGTTACAAGAGAGAGGACATTGAAAGGTCAGGCCCCCACCATGCTAGAGTAAATTGCCTATGGATCTGAGGTTAGAATGATCATAGCCACAATTTTGTAAAAAAGCTCAAAATCTGGATTTTTAAGCATGTTTATTTATTATGTAGCATTGTGCTCATTCAGAGAAAAAGCTAGAGCTGTTAGTGTGATGATGTATTATCTCTAGTGTATTGTGTATTACGCGATAATTTGATTGTATTATGTTATATATTTTAGTTGACTCTATATGGTTATACTGTTACCAACTAGAATTGGTTAATTTCAGTAAGTGGTACTGGTAAAATTAAAAGTCATTAAAAAAGGTTGTATGAGGTAAAACTTTTTTTATTGAACTAGATTTCAGGTGATAAAACTTCCTCAGGTCAAAACAAAATGAGCAAATCAGAGAACGATGGCATTACATGAACATACAAATGAATCAGATTACACCATACTGGTGGTGCCAAAATAACCCTTTTTAATTCTCACATTTAAGTGAATTAATACTGGACATGCAATATTTTTTTCCAAGATAGAGACAATGAGGTGTTATGATTCTGCTAAACAGGCAGGGAAATGGCTGGAACCCACTCTGCTAAACAGGCAGGGGAATGGCTAGAACTTGCTTCTCATTGGCCTGTCAGGGATTGAGCTGATGTCTGTAGCTGCAGAAGTCAGAAGCCAAGATCTACTTAACCTTACCTCTCCCTACAACATTTGCTATAGCGTTTGATTGCTGTCACCTGAAGCCTGCTTACTCTCTCTCTGTTTGTGCTAGGGCACTGTGTGTATACCTTGGAGTTTTGCTACTCTCCACATAGCTTGTAGTTTCTGTGTGTGTGTGCTGGGTATTCTCAGCATGAGCTTGATTGCCTCACTACACTATGCCTGTGTCTGTTCCCTGCTTGTTTGGTGTTGTGCTGTCTGTGGTAAGCTTGTTCCTTGTATCATTCTTGTTTGTTTGATTAAGTTTCCTTTCTCTCTGTGTTCCCTTTTTGTGCTAAGCTTAGGCTCTGCTCCCTGTGGTTTTGCATCTGTTGGCAGCCCACCTGTCCTTGTATTTGCTCTTGTTTGTTTCCCTTTGCTTGCCTCACCTTTGTCTGCTCTGTAGCACTGCTTCCTACAGTTCCGTGTTTCAGGAGTAGCCTTTTCCCTTAGCCTGTTTTCCCCTTTGTTTGCTGAGTCTGTCTCCTGATTCCCGTGAGCAGTGCTCCTTATCAGATCTGTGTTTGTTAAGGGAACTTGCTCAGTTTGCTTACTCGTCCCTTTACCTTGAGTGCTGTGTGGCACAGCCTTGTATATCCCTATAAGCAATTCTCTTTATCCTTGTGTGTTGTGGGGCCAGCCTTGTGCATTCTTGTGTGTGGATTCCCTTTACCCTTGTGTGCTGTGTGGCACAGCTTTGTGTATTCTTATAGGTGATTATACTTTACCTTTGTGTGCTGTGTGGTACAGCCTAGAGTGTTCCCTTGAGTGGCTTCTGTCTGTCATCCTTCCCTTATGTCTGTCACCCTTCCTGTGTGCATTGCTTGTGCTCCAGTCCCTTTGGGGACCCCTCATTGTTCTTTCTTCCTTCCTAGTGTATGACTTGTTCCTGTTCGGCCGTGAGGTCCACACGCTTGGACTCTGTACGAGTGGGTTCCTGATATGCTCTCCCATTTTCTGGTGGTGCTAGTGGTTTGTCCAGTGTGTGCAGGGCTTGGTGGTTTTGGTTGTATGTAGTGCCTGTTTGGTCTACCCTAGGCCAACATGCTATGCTAGGCCTCGGCCTGGGCTCAAGGGCTCACGACCAGATCAACATGAGGTCCTTTTACTAACCACCTTATTTACTAAGCTGTGCTAGTGGCTGCTACGTGGCAATGCTGACACAGCCCATTCAAAAGGGCTGTGTCGGCATTATTGCACAGCAGCCTCTTGTGTAGCTTAGTAAACAGGGAGGTAAGTTTGTTAGATTTTGCACTTAATGAGCAAAACTACATGGTATCTAGTGGGGGGGAGGTGGCATGTAAACTGCAGTTACTATGTTAAAATGCCCTTTAGCACGTGGCACACAGCTTGCAATTAGTGTGGAAGCACTTACCCTCAGCTTCAATAAATTTAATGGGTTTCAATGATTTGATTATTGAAGCTATCAAGCACTTAATTGGCACTAATTATGATTTGGGTGCCAATCTGGTTACACGGTAGCCAGTAACAATAGGCAGTTAAATTGATCACATGCAACTCAAAAGGGGGCTTAGCCATGGGAGGGGCATGGGCAGCTCATGGATGTTGAAAAAAAATGCGTGCAGTGTTACAGAATAGCAGGGATCAGCGTCCAATTTGCATGCAAGGATTTACACCAGCTGAGGTCTCGTGCCCAAAGTTGAGTGCCGAATTCGGTTCACAAAACCGAGTACCAAATTTGGCATTCAATACTATTCTATAAGTGCTTATCCCAACACATCTTTATAGAATAGCATTGAGCGCCACATTTTATCAGCGCCAATTTTTTGGCACCATTTATAGAATCTAAATCGGCTGAAAAATGTCTGGTGCTAACTGCATGTTAGTCATTTAGCATGTGGTAAATGCAGCACATTCAGGGGTCCTTTTACTAAGCTGTGGTTAAGGGGGGGGGGCTGCGCTAACATCAGCCCATGTTTTTTTAGGCATGCTGAAACCTTCCTTTTACCACAGAGAGGCTGCCTTTTCTTTTTCTCTAAAAGAAATGACCGTGCAGTGAGTGAACCAGTTACCGCAACCCATTGAGATGGTGGTAAAGGCTCCTGCGCTACCGCAGCAGAAATGGCAAATGCTGAGGGTAGGAACTATCACTGGGGTCCTGCGGTAGCCTGGCAGTAGTTACAGATTGGTGCATGGCAAGACTTTTGCCATGCACCAAAGCTTTAGTAAAAGGGCCCCTCAGTGTCAAACTTTTACCATGCCCATTCTTCACCCATGATTGTCCCTATTCCTCCGCCTTCCAAAAAATGGCCTTAATGCACGACTTATCATACATCAACCGTAAGTATACAGTGTAGGCTGTTAACGCATTTGTGCATTAGTAAAATGCACATTGAACTGTGTGTTAACAGTCTAATGCAATTCAGTAAAAGGCCCCAAGGATTACAAGTACTCCTCTACTTAGTAAGACAGTAGTTTTTGTAGATAATTTTAAACATTACATTTACAGTGCTAAGTAGTCAATACCACTTAATTTTGATGAGTGTAATTTTGTTTTAGGGTCCTGTGATTTTCAATGGAGCGCCATAGTAAAATTCAAAAGGAAAAGTTTAAGAAACAGCGCTGTGCCTTCTACTAAGATATAGGGGTCCTTTTACTAAGCAGCAGTAGGACTAACGTGTGGATAGCACATGCCAAATCGGCATTACTGCATGGGTATCATTTATTTATTTTTTTTTATTTGTTACATTTGTACCCCACATTTTCCCACCTATTTGCTGGCTCAATGTGGCTTACATAATACCGTAAAGGCGTTCACCAGTCGGTAGATAACAAATATAGGTTGTATACTGGTCGAATGAGGTAGGTGTGTGTCAGGCACCTTGAAGGCCGAAAGGGGATGAAGATTGTATATTGTCCATTACGATCATTCGTTGTGCTGTGTTGCTGGGTGTTGGGAGTTATGTTGGGTTGGTGGAGTAAGCCTTTTTGAAGAGATTGGTTTTCAGTGATTTTCTGAAGTTTAGATGGTTGTGGATTGTTTTTACAGCTTTTGGGAGTCCATTCCATAGTTGTGCTCTTACGTAGGAGAAGCTGGCATGGGTGTCCTGCAGTATTTCAAAGTTGGCACGCGCTGTTTCCCATGGTAAAAATAATTTTCTATTTTCTACTGTGGAGGGCGTTCCTGGTGGTAATCAGCAGCGCAGCCACATTGGCGTGTGCTGCCTGATTACTGCACAAGTAGTGCATGAGCCCTTACAGCTAGGTCAATGGGTGGTGGTAAGAGCTCAGGCACTAAATGGCTGTGCTCTACTTTTAATTTTAATGCACAGCCATTTACTGTCCCCTTTTCCAAGCTGCAGTAAAAAATGGCCCAGCACGTGCCAATTTCACATGTCCACACTACCACAGGCCACTTTTTACCGCTGCTTAGTAAAATGACTCCTATGTTAGATGCTAACACATGCCTAACACAGCTTAAAATGGCGGACTGTGGGCAATGCTAAGGTATCCTGTGGTAACTTCCAAATCTGCGCACACTGTCCCCCAAATACTGTATATTGCGCCTTAAGTTGTGTGCACTAATATGGCCATGCAGCCAAATGTGCACACAACTTAACTGATTAATAAGCTGATCAGCGCTGATAATTGGTACTTAACAATCAATTTGAGGTACTAATTAGCTTTAATTAGAATGTACGTGCTTAACTTTCTAGGCATATTCTATAACCTGGTACATATAAATTTTAATGTGAACAGCTAAAAGGATGGTGTGACCTGGGATGTAGAATGGGCAGGTTGTGGCTGTTCCAGAAAACTAACAGGAGCATTTTCGAAAGAGAAGGGCACCCATCTTTCAACACAAATCAGGAGATGGGCGTCCTTCTCTCAGGGTCACCCAAATTGGCATAATCGAAAGCCGATTTTGGGCACCCTCAACTGCAGTCCATCACAGGGATGACCAAAGTTCATGGGGGCGTGTCGGAGGTGTAATGAAGGCGGGACTGGGGCGTGCTTAAGAGATGGGTGTTTTCAGACGATAATGGAAAAAAGAAGGGCGTCCCTGATGAGCAGTAGGTTGACTTTACTTGGTCCATTTTTTTTTCACGACCAAGCCTCAAAAAGGTGCCCAAACTGACCAAATGACCACCAAAGGGAATCGGGGATGACCTCCCCTTACTACCCCAGTGGTCACCAACCCCCTCCCACCCTAAAAAAAAAAAAAAAATTACATTTTTTTGCCAGCCTCTATGCCAGCCTCAAATGTCATACCCAACTCTCTGACAGCAGTATGCAGGTCCCTGGAGCAGTTTTAGTGGGTTCTGCAGTGCACTTTAGGCAGGCGGGCCCAGGCCCATCCCCCTCCTACCTGTTACACTTGTGGTGGTAAATGTGAGCCCTTCAAAACCCACCTGAAACCCCTTAGGGCTATGGTAGTGGTGTACAGTTGTGGGGAGTGGGTTTTGGGGGGCTCAGCACCGAAGGTAAGGGAACTATGCACCATGGGAGCAATTTGTGAAGTCCACTGCAGTGCCCCCTAGGGTGCCCGGTTGGTTTGCTGGCATGTGAAGGGGACCAGTGCACTATGAATGCTGGCTCCTCCCATGACCAAATGCCTTGGATTTGGTCATTTTTGAGATGGGCGTCCTCAGTTTTCATTATGGACGAAAACCGGGGACATAGTAACAGCAAAAAGAGGAAGTCTACTGTAACTCTAACTCAAATAATTAAAAATCAACACATGAAGAGTCCAGTGTAAGTCCGTTATTTCCTTTTTTGTGAGAACAGCTATATTTTGGATAGTGTTAATGTGGCCATATATTTAATACATAGACCACCCTGTTTATTAAGCCATGCTAGTGGCTGCCATGTGCTTATACTGACACAACTCATTCGCTTTGAAAGGCTGTGTCGGCATTGCTGCACAGCAACATAGTAGATGGCGGCAGAGAAAGACCTGCACGGCCCATCCAGTCTGCCCAACAAGATAAACTCATATGTGCTACTTTAGTAAACAGGGGGTGAGTAATGTATTTTTGACTTTATACATAGAGTATTTTATATTTTTATATGTGTATAAATATTACATATTTATATATCAGTTTTATATGTTTATGTTGTATTGATCAATTTAGTTTTGATTTATTATTATTCTAAATGCTTATTAGTTGATATCATATAAGTTTATCAGTTATCTATTTACCTTTTACAATTCTTAGGGGTCCTTTTACAAACACGCACTAGCATTAGTGCACTTTAATGATTAGTGTGCGCTAAACACGAAAGACACCCATAGGAATATATGGACACCTCTAGTGTTTAGTGCACACGTATTTAATGCACTCGCTAAAAATGCTAGCGTGCCTTTGTAAAAGGACCCCTTAATACTTTATCCTGTATTATTATAGTTGACAATTCCAGTTCTCGGTTCCCACTATGCCCCTTTATGCACAAAATTAACAGTTATTTTACATATCCTTCAATATTTTCAATAATTTCTGCAATTCTTAGCTAACATGAAATGTTATTTAATTAGTGCTGTACTTTATTTCACTGTATCTTTCATACAGTCTGTAAGCCACATTGAACTAGAAACATTTCTGGGATAATGTGGGATATAAATGTCAAAATAATAATAATAATAATAATAATAATAATAATACACAGCCATTATTTGATAACTATATAAATATTTTAATATGTGGCTTTTTAAGAACAGTTAATTTGTTTTGTATTTAATATTATGTATTTAGTTGAGTATTTTTATTGTATTTGTGTTATTTTACATAAAAATGTATGCTTGACTCCTGAGGCAGGCGCATCAGGCACTTAAACACAGGACTGCATCAAGTTTCTGTTTTGTGGACTGTGGTTAGGGGGATACTTCTGCTTTTTTGTTGTTGTTGCTGTGTTATTTCTGGGATCATTGAGCAACAAAGCCAAGGCCCGATGCTCATGGGCCATCAAATCAGGGTCCATCCATGCTTCTGGCCCCCCTAACAACCCCGCTCAACAAGTTCCATCTACCTCTCACAAGAACAAGCTCCCCACTTCCCTTCCTCTCACTCCTCCACCTTTTGGTATAATTGATAGTCTAGAGAGTCTAGAGGGTTTTGCTAGGATCTGGGGTTTCTTCAGGCAGGAGTGATGCCCAGTCTTGTGCTGGCTTCAAAATGGTGCCCCTAGCTGTAGTCTCATGTAATACCACTAGGGGGTCATATTTCCATATCAAGGATTATTTGCATATTTTGCATCTCATTACTACCTAACCCATGATGACTCAATTATCACTGTGATATCTTTGGTCAAGCAGCATTAGAGCCGTTTAAGTCACATTAAGGCCCAAATAATGCGACTTTAGGCCCTAACGCTGCTTGATGAATTCCCCCTCTAAGTTCCGCACAAGATTACCAAATTTGGGTGACTGCAATTACACCAGGTCTATGGCTGGTTTAACTGCAGGTGCCTAGATATAAGGTATGCTGAAACCAGGTTAAGCTAGTGTTCTATAATGTAACCTGGGAGCCCAGATGCCTAGTAGCACTCTAGAAATGTTAAGTAGTAGTAGTAGTAGTAGTAGTAGTAGTAAAATAGGCTCACTTACATACATCCACTTACAGAATTGTCCCCCAAATATCTATTACCTACCCAATAGAATATTGGACATTAGGGGTGTGCATTAGTATGTATTTGGAAGCCCTTTTACTAAAATGTATTGAGCATTTTAATAATAATAATAATAATAATAATAAAACTTTATTTATAACCCGCTATATCATTAAAAGTCTAAGCGGGGAACAAATCACATGGTTAACTCCCAGAAAAAGGCTACAATGCAACTGCATTAGCAGATTTTGCCTGTTACTATACGTTAAATCACGTGTTACAAAATATTTCAGTCAGGGGCTAGGGCATGGGTGGAGAGTGGATGTGGAAGCATTAGCGAACTAACATGTTGCACTTACCATATGCTAACTGGCTAATGCAGAGTTAATGTGGGAGCACTTAGCACCTCTGAAATAGGACACAGTAAATAGTCCCGCATTAACTCTCAGCAAGTACCGTGCAGTAAGAGGGCCATTAATAAAAACACTGGGAATGCCCCTTCTTGATGCAGTATTAGTTTGGGGCTTACCTCATATTAAAATCCTGCATTAAGGTGAAAAGGATCAAGATGGTGTCCATGAGAGGGAGTGCTGTCTGAAGCTCCCAGAAACCAGACTGTCCTTCGCAACGTTTAGCTTTCTTTCACCATTATTATGGTGAAAAGAAAGGGGAAATCGGGGGCTAAAGCCGCTCCGAGTCCCGCTGGTACCTTGACGCTGCGTCAGCTGACTCTGGAGGTATTCGGTCTTCAGAAGCTGGGAACCCAAGCTCCTACCTTGGTTGGATCCCCGGAACAGCTCGGGGATCTTAGCGTGGAGGCGGCGTTATTAAGTCCGCCCCGTCAGACTGCCCCGCCGAGACCGGGTGGAGAATCAGGACCGACGGGAGAGCCTCAGATGGAAATTTTGCAGGCTATTGGCGGCCCTGTTGGTCATTCGACGCCGGACGGTGTGACCTCAGAGTGGAGGGCGGGAGGTTCGGATTCCTCGCCCTCCCCCGTCCAGGCAGCTCCACTTGCGGCACTCGGTGTGAGTTTGAGACTGGCAGTAATAAGCCTTGAGACCCTATGGGATGTGATCCAGACACTTAACTCGTCCCTGCTTCAAATATCTAATTCATTTAATTCTGAAGTAAAGGAGTTGAAATTACAACAGCAGAACATGAATTTGAAGGTTAAGGCTCAGAAGGATAAATGTGAGTCAAACTTGCTTGAAATACAGAATCTTCAAACTACTGTGGGTAATATAGTAATTGAAAAAGATGTTACACAAAGAAAGATTGAATTCTATGAAAACCAACTTAGGCGTAATAACCTAAGGTTCTTGAACTTTCCCAAAACTCCCTTGATACCTCCTTCAGACATGCTAAAGAAATATTTTACTAAAATTTTGGAGATGCCAAAGGAAGCTTTACCACCAATTGTAAAAGCATACTATATTACCGGAGCTAAAACAGTTGCTGTGGAAGCTCCAGAACTTAACTTAACTCAATTTCTAGAAACATCTTTAGAACCTATAACAGAAAGCATGACTCTTCTTGCAACCTTTGCTTTTGAATCCGATAGGAACCATGTATTTAGACTTTACTTTAGATTTATTTCATCTCAATTTTTCGGATCGAAGATACAAGTGTTTCCAGATATTAGTAAATCTACTTAGAGAAGGAGGAGAGAATTTCTGGGGTTGAGACTGCGGATACTATCATTAGGTGGCACGTTTAAACTAAAATTTACATGTAGATGTCTTATTTTCTTGAATATGGTGTACTGTCCTGCTTATAATCGAAAGCTTGCCTATTTGCGGATGATACTAAGATTTGTAACACAGTGGACACCCCGGAGGGAGTGGAAAACATGAAAAAGGATCTGAAAAAGCTAGAAGAATGGTCTAAGGTTTGGCAATTAAAATTCAATGCGAAGAAATGCAAAGTGATGCACTTAGGGAGTAGAAATCCAAGAGAGGCGTATGTGTTAGGCGGTGAGAGTCTGCTAGGTAAGGATGGGGAGAGGGATCTTGGGGTGATAGTATCTGAGGATCTGAAGGCGATGAAACAGTGTGACAAGGCGGTGGCCGTAGCGAGAAGGTTGCTAGGCTGTATAGAGAGAGGTGTGACCAGCAGAAGAAAAGAGGTGTTGATGCCCCTGTACAAGTCATTGGTGAGGCCCCACCTGGAGTATTGTGTTCAGTTTTGGAGGCCGTATCTTGCTAAGGATGTAAAAAGAATTGAAGCAGTGCAAAGAAAAGCTACGAGGATGGTATGGGATTTGCGTTACAAGACGTATGAGGAGAGACTTGCGGACCTGAACATGTATACCCTGGAGGAAAGAAGAAACAGGGGTGATATGATACAGACGTTCAAATATTTGAAAGGTATTAATCCGCAAACAAACCTTTTCCGGAGATGGGAAGGTGGTAGAAAGAGAGGGCATGAAATGAGATTGAAGGGGGGCAGACTCAAGAAGAATGTCAGGAAGTATTTTTTCACAGAGAGGGTGGTGGATGCTTGGAATGCCCTCCCACGGGAGGTGGTGGAGATGAAAACGGTAACGGAATTCAAAAATGCGTTGGATAAACATAAAGGAATCCTGTGCAGAAGGAAGGGATCCTAAGGAGCTTAGCCTAGAATGGGTGGCAGAGCTGGTGGTTGGGAGGTGGGGCTAGTGCTGGGCAGATTTATACGGTCTGTGCTGGGGCTGGTGGTTGGGAGGCAGGACTAGTGCTGGGCAGACTTATACGGTTTGTGCCAGAGCCGGTGGTGGGAGGCAGGGATAGTGCTGGGCAGACTTATACAGTCTGTGCCAGAGCTGGTGGTGGGAGGTGGGACTGGTAGTTGGGAGGCGGGGATAGTGCTGGGCAGACTTATAGGGTCTGTGCCAGAGCTGGTGGTTGGGAGGCGGGGATAGGGCTGGCCAGACTTATACGGTCTGTGCACTGAAGAGGACAGTACAAATAAAAAGTAGCACATATGAATTTATCTTCTTTGGCAGATTGGATGGACCGTGCAGGTCTTTTTCTGCCGTCATCTACTATGTTTACTATGTTTAAGAGAAAAACGCCTATATTGCGACCCAAATCGGGAGATGGGCGTCTTTCTCCCATGGGCGCCCAAATCGGTATAATCGAACGCCGATTTTGGGTGTTTCCAACTGCAATCCATCGCGGAAACGGGTAGTTGATGGGGGCGTGTCAGAGGCATGGTGAAGGCGGAACTGGGGCGTGGCTATCGGCCGAGGATAGATGGGCGTCTTTAGCTGGTAATCGAAAAAAAGCCATTTTGACCACGATTATGGGTCACTTTTCTTTGACCCTTTTTTTTCACAAACAGGTCCCAAAAAAGTGCCCCAACTGACCAGATGACCACTGGAGGGAATCGGGGATGACCGCCCCGGACTCCCCCAGTGGTCACTAACACCCTCACACCAAAAAAAACCCACTTTAAAAACTTTTTTTCCAGCCTCTATGCCAACCTCAAATGCCGTACCCACCTCCATGACAACAGAATGTGTTCTATCCTGTGGCAGCCTTTCCCTGGTTCTGATGTGGCTCTCAGGTAAGTGTGACACCCTTTCTGTTATGCGCACTACAGAGTCACATCAGCAATGTATTGTGGTGGGTGTAGGGTATTGGGCTCCGTGATTCCACTAGCTTGTGGCAAATGCTCACGATGTTGGTAGTTGGTAGGCTCTACTCCCATGGTGCTTTTCCCCCTGCATGTATGCTTACTGGGTCAGAGTGTGCCCTGTTTTGTTTCCAGTAGTCCATGATGTAGTGGCCATTTTTTAAGCCAGTTTTAGATCCCTTTCACGTGTTAGCCACGTTAAAGAACTTAGTTCTTACCCTGAATGTGGCTGAAAGAGGGCATTGTACACCATTCTGCCAGCTCTGACCTACTGCTAATCTCAGTACCAGGGAGACTCGTTGCCAGTAGGGCACAACCTCTGATCTGCAATTAACTGTGAGTAAGCGTGCTTATTCCAATAAAGGACTTTTTCGGAGAGATTAGTCTTCAGGTGTCAACTGGTGTGCCAATGTTATATAGCAGCAACAAGTCCTAGAGGCCTGCATGTATGCAACTCCCTGGAGCACTTTTAGTGGGTACCGCAGTGCACTTCAGCCAGGTGGACCCAGGCCCATCCCCCCTACCTGTAACACTTGTGCTGGTAAACGGGAGGCCTCCAAAACCCACTGTACCTACATGTAGGTGCCCCCTTCACCCCTAAGAGCTATGGTAGTATTGTACATTTGTGGGTAGTGGGTTTTGGGGAAGGGGGGTTGGGGTTGGGGGCTCAGCACCCGTGGTAAGGGAACTATGCATGTGGGAGCGTTGTCTGAAGTCCACCTCTCTGACCTCTAGGGTGTCCAGTTGGTGTCCTGGCATGTCCTCCCATGACCAAATGGCTTGGATTAGGACGTTTTTGAGCTGGGCGTTTTGTAGTTTTCATTATCGCTAAAAAAAACAAATGCCCAGCTGAAAAACGTCCATTTTTTTTCGAAAATACGGTCTGTCCCGTCTCTTCACGTACCCTTTTTCGGACATAGACGCCCATGGAGATAGGCATTCGCGTTCGATTATGCCCCTCTACGTATTTTTTGAACCAGAAAAATTGAAACAGTTTATACTTGCTAAAGAAAGGGGCAGTGAAGTAGTTCTGGAAACTCCTATAGATAGCTAAAATCGTTGGTAGAGTATAGGGTTCTACCCTCCCAATTTAGATATAAAGTATTTGCTCTTAATTTTCCTTATTTCATTACTTTGTATCTTGATCAACTATAATCATGTACTAAGTAACAATGTTTATTTCTTATATGATCCTTGTTTGTAAAGGATGAAGGAAACGTTTCTTCTTTATGTAATTCTTGATTTTCCTGCATTTGCTTTATTGTAAATGTATATTTGAAATTTATAAATAAAGAAAAAAAAATCCTGCATTAAGCCCCAAACTTAGGATCACTTTTACAAAGGCATGGGAGGGCTAACGTACGGGTAGCACTTGCCCAATTGGCACTACCGCTGGGGTAGCGTTTGCGCCTGGCAGTAATTCCAATTTTGGAGCATGATGAATCCCGCAACAGAAAATAATTTTCTATTGTCTACTGCGGGGGTCATTCCAAGTGATAACTGGCAGTGAGCCCACGTTGGCGCACGCTGCGTGGTTACCGTGTGGATAGCGCATGAGCTTTTACTGCTAGGTCAATGGGTGACAGTAAGGGCTCAGGCTGTAAATTGGCGCACACTAATTTTAATATTAGCGCAGACCCATTCAAAAAATTGTCTTTTTCGGAGGGCGTGTCAAGATGGCGGTTGGGCTGGTGGAAGCTCTGCAGCGTCTCTGAATCTTTCCCTGGTGGCTGAGTTTTTGGTACTCTAACGAGCAAAGAAACTGTTTGTATTCTTTAAACATGCCGCACACTAAGCGGAAAGGAGCAGTAAAGGGCTTACTGGCGACAAACCCGGAAACTTTTCTATTTCAGATGACGCTAGACAGATATACTACCAGCACTCCACGGCAGACTGGTTCGAGTCAAACTCCCGCGGTAGGAGACGTTGGTGGATCGTCTTTTCTACAGGGAGTAGAAACATCATTAATCTCACCAGAGATCAATTCTCCGCCTTGCCCAGCAGCTCTCAGAAGTGGGCTAGACTTCCTGGAGGCGTCCGGAGATGGCGTGAGAGGAGACCTTGTCGCCGGAGCCCAGGCTGAGACACTGGGAGAGTTACACAAAGTTGAACTAAAAGTTCCTGAGGCGGTTACTTTGGATTCTATTTGGAAGGCTATACAGACGTTGACCATTACTGTTGCTCCAATCGTGAGTAAATTGGATTCTTTAACATCTGCATTAGAGACTTTTAAAAAAGACTCAGAAAAAATTAATGGTGCTGTTCAACAGGAATTGTCCACTCTAAAAGTAAAAACCGATTTGTTGGTAAAAGATAAACTGATGGTACACCGAAAGATAGAGCAGTTTGAAAATTATAACAGGCGTTTGAACTTACGATTTTTGAATTTTCCTGTTTCCTCCGAAATAAACGCGCTGGCTATGTTTAAAAAATATCTGACGGAAAACCTTCAATACTCCCCGGATTTAATTCCCCCAGTTAACAAAATTTATTATTTACCTGATTTAAAGCGTGGGGAGAAATTGAAGGAATTACAGGGACTGCAAGATTTAACAGCTCTTCTAGAACATTCTGTAACCGAGACTTTCCAAAGGAGAACATTACTTGTATCGTTGGTCTTTGAACAGGATTTGAACTCCATTTTAAAAATGTTCTTTAAAAATTCAACAAAACTTTTCCTTGGAGATAGGATATGGATCTACCCGGATGTGGTAAAAACCACACAAGATAGAAGAAAAGCATTTTTGGCTCTTAGAGAAGAGACACGATTGTTGGGGGCAAGATTTATTTTGTCTTATCCTTGTAAATGTTTGGTTAATTATTTAGATAAGAAATATGTCTTCTTTGAACCGGAACAGTTGAAAGTTTTTCTTGAAATGAAGAAAGTGACCAAATAGTCTCTGAATATAAGAAAGATCAAGATTGAGAAAAAATTTAAGTGAAGTGTCCCAGGCCATTTTTGTTTATAATATTTTCTTGTATTTATAATATTTTCCACCAGTGTTACTTAACGCCCCCTATTTCTTATTAGTAGGTGGTCTAAGAAAGAGCTATATTTTTCCTCGTTCTACTTATCTCTGAATGTTAAGAGTAGGTAAATTCCTAATGTTTATTGTTTCAGCTCTGTATTTCCGTAACAAGATGTAATGCTTGTAAATTAATGTTGAAATTATAAATAAAAAAAATTGTCTTTTTCCCAGCTGCGGTAAAAAATGGCCCAGTGTGCACCTAAAAGACGTGTCCACACTACCGAAGGCTACTTTTTACTGTGACTTTATAAAAGGACCTCATAATGCACCTTAGTAAAAGGGGCCCCTTAGTTTGTTAAGGCGCTTTACAAATTTTCAAGCACAGAAAATTGATTTAATGGTATAGTAACCTATGAATTAGCAATTTCTAATGTGGTTTAAAATATTTCATTAACACAAATGTGCGGAAAACTGAAAAAAAAGCTATGAAAATCAGATAAAAATATCAAAATTTCCCCAAATATTTTTTTCCCCTGAACACATCCCTATTAGGTAGTCAGCATTATGTTTCTCATCTTTGACTTTCATTTGCTACTTTAATGCCAGAATAATTTCCAGCTGTTTACGTTTTGCTCCTTTTTTTATTTTTTCCAGTGCATCATGTTGTAGCTGCCTTGTTTCTGTTTACTGTTTGCTTATTGTTATTAAAATCCCCAGTGCAGCCCCACAAAGCCAAACAAATATCTTCAGAAAACACAGAGCTACTCCGGTGTCCTTGGAGACACTCAATTTTTGTTTGCCACCATTTGTCATCCTCTGCTCTGAGAGATCAACTGTTTTAGCACACAGATCAATATTCTCTTAACCCAGACCTAATCTAAAGAGAGTTTCCCTATGCTTCACCTTGGCCGACTCCTATGGCTCTTTTTTTTTTCTGAAATAATTTTGTCTGTGTAAGACAGTGATTTTTCATCCTTTGGTCAAAACTGGTGACAAAAGAGGGAATAATGGTTCCTGACATATCAAATGATAGATTTGACACATGGCATGCTGAGCTGGGAGCTTTCAGGTGCCAAAGTAGAAAGACAGATAAGAAACCTAATAGCCCTCTTGACATTGCCTCTTTCCCCTCCCCCCCCCTTGTTATACCAAAAGGGACTGAGCTTCTTTCTTTCTTTCTTTTCTTCTCTGAAAAAAAACTTTTCTACAACTCCTGGCACCAAGCTACGAAATGCAGGGCACTCCAGCCCAAAATAAACATTTCCCTATCCTGTAAAATGATCAATCTATGCCTTTTTACCCTCTAGCACAGTGAGGGCAATAGAACATGCTGCTTGAGGAAATACTGACAAATATAACCTGTGTGATGGAAACAGATGGGACTAAGAAATGAAACCAGCAGAGTCCTGGAAGGTATTCCGTGAGTATAGTTAATAATATCTGGAACAGAAGAGCTCTTTAATTTTTTTGCATTGATCGTGGAGAAATACCTCTAGTCAACTTCATGTTCTTCCTAATAAAATCCAGCGTAGAAAGACACAACAGGGTCTTGTTTATCACTTTGATTAAAGTAAATTAAATCTTACAGAAGTCAGTGCCAGTCTGGAGATCCAAAGTATGTTAGCTTCTGTGGCTTTGGTACAATCCGGTAGACACAGTGGCCTGTGTACCATAGGGCATGGCTCCAGGCATGTGATCATGTTACATCTTTAAACACAAAAGCTTCTTTCAGAACCTAAACTAACAAAACAGGAACATTTTTTTTTTTCTATTCCTGTATGGTTTCCTCTTCAGCATGTGTTCACATTTAAAGTTCTGACCTATGTGCCATTTGCTTGCATTCAATATTTGTTGGCTTCAGCGTTTAAGGCATCAGTCGGTTATTTTCAGTTTGTTACCAAATAGCAGATGAATATTTACAGATTGCTAATTGTTTTTTTACCAATTTTTTCTACCTAGTTTTCTTTTGCCAGTTTCATATTTTAATTTCAAAATATTTGGCTAAAGATTCTTTTTTTTTTTTTGCACCATAAGAGCTTTGAATATTTTAATTTAGAGAAAAATTTATAAAAAAAAGGATTAATATATTTATTTAGATTTTGCTCATACCTTTTTCAGTAGTAGCTCAAGGTGAGTTACATTCAGGTACATTGGATATTTCTCTGTCCCAGTAGGGCTCACAATCTTAAGTTTGTACCTAAGACAATGGAGTGTTAGGTGACTTGCCCAAGATCACAAGGAGCAGCAGTGGGATTTAAACTGGCCACCTCTGGACTGCAAGACTGCTCTAACCACTATGCCACTCCTCCACTTCAGGCACTTGCATTATATTCCCTTGATTGCATCATTTGAGAAAAGCAAAATATGCAGAAGGAAGCGTCTTAGTCAAGGTGGCAAAACAACAGCCATAGCTTTATTAATCTTCCCAAACATTTTGGACAATTATTTGAAGTAACTTTCATAATATATAACAAACTCAAAATTAGACAGTATGGACATACATAAAACAATGGCTTTAATAATATTATTAAAATCCCCCCCCCCAATCTCCCAAATCATACCAGCTAGACAGTACTGCACTAGCTGTATATGACTCACTGATCCCACATTTTCCTCTCTCCCCAAGGCCCATGGTGGCACTAGGCCCACTATTATTTACCTGAGGCTGTGATGCCCTCAAGTTTCCCCAAAATCCATTTTTCATAGTACAAAGATCCCACATGGTCTCCAATAACTCTTCCCTCTTCCTGCCTTGTCAAGCTGATTCATCTTCGACTGATGGATCCTAATATATAATTTTGAAGGTTCAATCAAATATCACCCAACAATAAACTGGATTCCCTTAAAGCTCTTTTATGAGCAACCACAAACTCCTAAATGCACAAACCTGCACAGAAGGCCAATGAAAATGCTACATGAAATAAATGAACCTCAAACGATGAAGAACATATATCTGGCTGATCCCCAAAAAATAACAACAAATCATCATATAAAATTGGGAGTGGGACTCATGAGCATAACCTTTCAGCAATTTCTTGGTTTGGGGGATCAGGAAAAACATGTAACAAGGATAAGAAAGCCACACTAGCCAAGGACAAAGAATTTAAACCCAATGACCAACCATTAAACACCATAAACTCTACCAACAATTGGTCACAGCCAGGTAGACAAAACACTAGATCTAAGTAAAGCAGAAAACATTGAAATCTACATCATCCAGCTTGATACATTTTCTACATGTTCTTTTGAAGCAAATTCTTCAACAATCTTCTGAAGACATACTGTCTATCCTCCATCCTTCTGGCATATTCATCAGTTCAGGATCTGAAGAGGGAGACAATGCTCTGAAGCCGGACAACTGTATATGGAAAAGAGCATCAACAATGACGATAGTAACACTTGGCACATGCTAAGCACCAAAGACCAAGATTCATTTTCACTGAAGCCAGAATGTGGACCAGGTAATGCTTCCTGCTTAACCCATGAGAAGGCAGAGCCAGTCAACAAGAGAAACCCATCCCTAAGGAATGACCCAAAATGTGAAATTAAAACAGTCAACTAAAGATTGAATCTGCTATAAAGTCATTTTTCTTCCTTTTGTGAGCATCCTCAATAGTCTCTTATAAAGACTTCACCTTATCCAAAGGTCCACTGAATCCTATTGTATTCCAAGAATACCAGCGAGGCACAAGAACCCTCAGATTTCTCTTCAACCAATGGAAGTCTTAGCTCCTGTGTCACCCCCTGAAAAACAGTAACCACTGTTCACACTGAGTCATATCCACTGCAGCCACAAACAAAAACATCATCTAAATAACGTATGATCATAGCAGAGCCAGAACCTGTTGTCCCAACCAGTGGATAATGATAAAAAAAGTTTCAAAATATATGCCTGCCATAGAGCAATCCATGGGTATGCACTTATCAAAATAAAAGGAATCATCAAAACAAAAACCCAACAAATGAAATGAGCTCAGGTGAATGGGTAAAAGATGGAATGGAGACTCATTATCTACCTTAGCCATGAATGCTCATGATCCCAGAGAATGTAGCGTGTCTAAAGCACAATCAAAAAATGCATATTGAACTATACGAAATTCTGGATCAATAAAAGAATTCACACTCTGCCCTGTAGGGAAAGATAAACTGTGTATTAATCAAAGTTTGCCAGCATCTTTCTTGGGAACAATCTCAGATGGCGATACTACCAAATTCTCAGAAGGTGGTTCTTGAAAAGGATCAACAATACAACCTAACAGCAACTCCTTCTGCAGCTTGTCATCCAGTACATCCTGAAGAGTAGACACCGAAGGGATTTTTTTTTTTAAACCAAGATTAGACAACTGAGACCCATCAAAAGGAACAAGAAAACTTTCAGAAAACCCCTCCAACAAAAGAATGACAGCCTTGCGACAAGGGTAACACTGAAGCTAAAAATGAAGAGCAGGCAATTTAATGGGGGATGGAGCTTTAACCAAATACACTTCTGGAAGCAGGCTATGCAGACCTATGGAACTGGTTTCTGATCCAACCAATGTTGGTAAAATGGATACCTGGGTGGGGACTTCCACATGGGTTTTGATACAATTGGTGTAAAGACAGTTCATCTAATGGACAATTGGTCTAAGGATACAATTTGTCTAAACTACAATTCATCCAAAGAGACAATTCATCTAAAAGTTAATGCATGTGTAATGGACAATTCATCTAAAAATTAAATAATCAAAATAAAGATGTGAAGTCATATCTTTGTCATGTGGCAGATCACTTTTTAAAGTCAGTAATGAGAATACACCACATGCATTAATCCAATCAAGACATTAACCCTGGAAGTCACTTGGTATTGTAATACAATAGGTAAAAATTTAACTGAATGTGATAGAGGTGCAAAGTCACAAGTGTTTGATGTGGAACATAGGTGCCCCGTATAAGAGGCTTGGGGAGGCTAAGCCTCCCCAGTCCAGCTGTGACCTTACTCGCCTGTCTCCTCCTCCAAATATAGCCCCGATACTCCGAAACAAAATTGTATCTGCCACCGCCCACCCCCCGCTGAGCCCTCCCTCAGCTCCCCGAGAGCCCTCCTTTTCATTCCTGCCGTGGCTGCCCAGCAATGCATTTAAACCTTATTATTTTAAGTCGCAGAGATGGCTCACCTCCAGCCTTTCCCTTCCCGTTCAATGTCTCGCTTTCCTCTGATGAGGTATTTCCTGTTTCCACGAGGGCAGGACAGTGAGCGAGAAGGGAAAGGCTGGAGGTGACCCACTGCTGCAACTTAAAATAAAAAGGTTTAAATGCTGGGTGGCAACGGCAGGAACGGAGAGGAGGGCTGTCAGGGAGCTGAGGGCAGGCAGGTGGGGCTGGATAGCACTTCAAACTCGGGGGCTGGGGCAAGTCACTGGACATGGATGGGAGGGGAGGACAACAGGGGGCAAAGGAGAAACCTTGGACATGGATGGGAGGGGATGGGAGGGGAGGGCAGAGGAGAATCATTGGACATGGATGGGAGGGGAGGGGTGGGCAGAGGAGAATCACTGGACATGGAGGGGAGGGCAGAGGAGAATTGCTGGACATGGATGGGAGAGGAGGGGAGGGGAGAGAGGAGAAATCACTGGACATGGAGGGGAGGACAGGGGCAGAGGAGAAATCACTGGACATGGAGGGGAGGACAGGGGAGAGAAGAGAAATTGCTGGACATGGAGGGGAGGGCAGGGGAGAGGAGACTTGCTGGATATGGATGACTGGAGGAGGCAGGGGAGAGAGGAGATTTGCTAGATATGGATGGAGGGGAGGGCAGGGGAGAGAGGAGAGTTGCTGAACGTGGACTGATGGATGGAGGGAAAGGAAGACTGGAAGGAGATGCACATGGATGGAGGGAATGGAAGAGAGGAGAAATCTGGACATGGATGGAGTGGAGGGCAGGGAAGAGAGGAGAAATGTTGGACAGGGATGGAGGGAAAGAAAGACAAAGGAAGGAGATGCACATGGATGGACGGGAAGGGAGAGAGGAGAAATGCAGGACATGGATGGAGGGGAGGGAAGTAGATGTACATGGATGGAGGGGAGTGAGGAGAAATGCTGGATATGGATGGAGGAGAAACTGCTGAATTTAAGAGCTGGATTGGAACACTGAAGGATAGGGACAGGGCTACAGATGGTAGACAGGACGCATAAGGACACAGGAGGATGGTGGAGATGGTGAAAGAAAAAAATATCAAATGGAAAGAAGACACTGCATAAAACAGAAGACACTGGGACCAAAGCGAATAGAAAAACTAAATGCTCAGACAACAAAGGTAGAAAAAAGTATTTTATTCAGAATTTATTAATTGGAATATGCCAGCTTTTGGAAATGTACATCTGTGATATTTTGCATTTAAGTTATATTTTCTCTAGTATTGCTGCATGCTGAGTCTGACGTCTTGAGGTAACTTTCCAGTTCAGTATTTTGTCCTCATATGAGATGTGTATGAAACTGGCTTAGATCCACAGTGGGTCTGGAAAGACTGACAGCTTTATATTTACTGAACATTGAAAGTGATCTTGTTGGAGATATTAACCCTGAGCAGATCATTGACAACTATGATGCGAAGTTTAGTCACTGGATGTTACTTCACTAATGTGACCATTTCATTTTGGAATTTTCCATGAATGGAAATAGCAATAATTGATAACATTT
The DNA here is from genome assembly GCF_901765095.1 of Microcaecilia unicolor. NCBI lineage: Eukaryota > Metazoa > Chordata > Amphibia > Gymnophiona > Siphonopidae > Microcaecilia > Microcaecilia unicolor. The sequence goes on along the minus strand of NC_044034.1, from coordinate 257,753,136 downwards.
TTGAATAGTATACATTGGTTAATATATGCTTTGAGCAACCACTTTTTTTCTTTGACATATGATACATATCTAATATCTAAATTTAATAAAAGGTATTAATTGTGACTATTTTACTTTTACTTATTTTTTTTCTGTGTGTTGTCAGACAGTTATGGATGTAAGCCCCACCCCTGGCACCACCCCTAACCCCATCCCTTTAGTCACATGCTAACTTTTTAACGTGTGCTAAAAATTAGCGCACACTAATGCTAGAGACACCCGTGGGCGTCTCTAGCATTAGCGCGCTAATTTTTAGCATGCACTAAAAAGTTAGCATGCCTACAGCATTGCTTAGTAAACAGGCTCTAAGTTACTAAACCAATTGTTTAGGAAGCCAATTATGAATGTGGGTTTGAAGTAGGCATGTTCGTAAATGAGTTGTAAACAAAAACTGTGAACTAAAATTGTATGTTACAATTTTATAACAGGTAGAAACTGTTATAAAGGTTTATGCTTCAAGTATAAAATCCAGAACTGATGTTGGTATTCAGTTAGTGCAAAAAATGGAATTTGAGGTAAAATATTTTAGATAAATTGCAACTGTTATGATAGATATTGAAGGAATGGAGTTCAGAAAAGGGAAAGAGAAGTTAGTTGCCCAAGGTTATCTTCTGTGTCCGCGACATAAGCATGTCAGAAAGATGATGGGAGAAACTGCTTACTACTGGAGATGTGAAGATAGAGATGGTAATGGGTCAGCAGTCACAATAATCATTAACAGCCAGTATCTACTACAAAAGTTTGGAGAACATTCAATGCATGCTGCTGCTGCACATCGAGCTGATGTCACCCATTTGAAGGCTGCCATGAAACAAACTACAACAAACAGAGCATAACTATTTGTAGAGTGAAAAATATTTCCTTCTACTTGTTTTAAAAGTATTTCCACATTACTTCATTGAGGGTCCCTTTTACCAAGCTGCGGCAAAAGGGGGCCTGCACTGGCGTCGGTGTGTGTTTGTCATGTGCGGGGGGGGGGGGGGGAGCCCTTACTGCCACCCACTGAGGTGGCAGTAATGGCTCCCTCGCTAACTCAGAAGTAACCAGGCAGCACTGATTACTGCTGGGTACACTCCGGTGCTACAAAATAAAATATATTTTTGTCGCGCTGGATATGACGGCACACTAGGAGTGGGAAGTAGCACCGGGCTGCTGCGGTAGCCCAGCAATACTTCCTGTTTAGTGAGCGGAAGCCTGCGTTGGGCTTACCATTGCTTAATAAAAGGAACACAGACCAGCTTATAATTGAAAAAGAAAAACGCCTATATTGCGACCCAAATCGGGAGATAGACGTTTATCTCACAAAAACGAATAAAGCGGTATAATGGAAAGCCGACTTTGGACGTTTTCAACTGCACTCCGTCGCGGATGCGGACAAAGTTGATGGGGGCGTGTCGAAGGCGTGGTGAAGGCGGAACTGGGGCGTGGTTATCAGGCGATCAGAGATGGGCGCCTTTCGCCGATAATGGAAGTAAAATATGCGTTTTTAGCGAGAATTTAGGGCACTTTTCCTGGACCCTGTTTTTCCACGAATAAGGCCCCAAAAAGTGCCCTAAATGACCAGATGACCACTGGAGGGAATCGGGGATGACCTCCCCTGACTCCTCCAGTGGTCACAAACCCCCTCCCACCACAAAATATGCCGTTTCACAACTTTTTATTTTCACCCTCAAATGTCATACCCACCTCCCTGGCAGCAGTATGCAGGTCACTAGAGCAGTTATTAGGGGGTGCAGTGGATTTCAGGCAGGTGGACCCAGGCCCATCCCCCCCTACCTGTTACAATTGTGCTGCTTAATGCTTAGTCGTCCAACCCCCCCAAACCCACTGTACCCACATGTAGGTGCCCCCCTTCACCCCTTAGGGCTATAGTAATGGTGTAGACTTGTGGGCAGTGGGTTTTGAGGGGGATTTGGGGGCTGAACACACAAGGGAAGGGTGCTATGCACCTGGGAGCTGTTTTACTTTCTTTTGTTTTTGTAAAAGTGCCCCCTAGGGTGCCCGGTTGGTGTCGTGGCATGTGAGGGGGGACAGTGCACTACGAATCCTGGCCCCTCCCACGAACAAATGCCTTGGATTTATTCGTTTTTGAGCTGGGCGCTTTCATTTTCCATTATCACTGAAAAACAAAAACGTCCAGCTCACAAATTGTCGAATAAAACATGGACGTCTATTTTTTTCAAAAATACGGTTCGGTCCGCCCCTTCATGGACCCGTTCTCGGAGATAAACGCCCATGGAGATAGACGTTTTTGTTCAATTATGCCCCTCAGAGTGTCCCCTAGTCTTTGTACTTTTTGAAAGAGTAAATAATGAATTCACTTTTACCTGTTCTACACCACTCATCTCTATGGTTGGTCAATGCACGTGTTGACCTGGGCATACCAAGAACACAGAAAATAGTGGAATTCTGGCATAGAAGACTGGAAGTGTTGGTTGGTTGGAAGAGCACATATTAGAGTTTACAAATTGATCCCTGAATTTTGGAAAGACCAGAAAGATGTTGAAGGTCAGATGGAATGCATAATAAGAGGCGAGCAATGAAAGAACAGAAAAATGATGAAAGAAGCTGTGAAGATCATATTATGTCCATTGTTGCACAATGAGCCTCCTGCAATATTCTGGATTTTCTGTGGCATTGCCCAAAATCTGAAATTTTAGACATTGTCAAACTTTCATGCTTTTTAATGTTCTCATATTAACTTTTTTGCACTGAAATATGTTTATACAATTAACCTCTTTCATAAAGTTTGTGTGCTAATTTTTAATTTCTGTATTTTGTTGTAATTTTTTTTCTTACAAAATTACACTGATTTTTGCATCGGTATCCTGTCTCTTCTGTTGTTTAGACCAATTTTACCATTAGACCAATTGATCCATTAGCCTTTGTGTATTTTAGACCAATTGTCATTAGACCAATTATTCATTAGATGAACTGTCATTAGACAAATTGTTGGGGATCCTTCCACATCTGCTGCGACTGTGGCAAAATCTACAAGTGGTGCAGTCATCATACCCTGAGTTGTATTGAAAACTGGTACTCAAAGCTGCTTCCTCTTTTGGGATGCCCAGCCCTCCCCACCCCCAATTCCTCCCACTGAAAGAAAGGATCCAAATCTGTTTACCCATGGTATGATAGAGCACCAGAAGATCCCCCAGCTGGGGCAATAGGACCACTTATGAGACCCACAAAAAAGGAGCCCACCTGGCCCTGAGTCATCTTGGCTAGTCATAAGTCCACATCCCGATAGCCTCAAGCTTATCCTTTTCCAAACCCTTCATAAATTGGGTGTCTTAATTGAGCTAAGCCCCACTCCTGTAAGTTCTATAAGCCTATAGAATTAGGTCCTCATAATGACTCAAACCTGGATACAATCCAGGCTTTGACTCCCCCAAGATGCTGTCTTAGAGACGAAAAGCTAGCACTAAAGTAAAAATATTTGTAGACACATACATCTTTTTCTTCTTTTCATCCTCTTTCCCATCATCACTTCTCCTCTGATCTGACTCATCCTACTCCTTTTCCAGAAAAGCAAACAAATCAATGTATTTACCCCACAGGATTTAACGATACAGCTTCTCCAAAACTTGACAATCTAGGGGGCTATTTCACAAAATTATGACCATTTCTGGAAACCCAAGACATGCCCACACCCCTCTCTGCACCGTGTTGCACAGACCTCAGTGAACCCTGCCAATCATCAGTCTTTAACTTTGAAGAAATGGACTCATCCAATGAATCCCAAGAATCCAACAAGTCCCAAACTCACATAGGATCCAAGCTTCCCTCTCTGTGCTTAACCTTCTTAGCATCCAGATGCTGTACCACATGCCACAAATGAATTATATATTTCTAATTTTGCAATCTCCGCCCCAAAGATTTATTACCCCTCCTTCTCAAACAACATGACCCTTCCCACCTCAACCCACAAAGAAGTAGAAGCCACCATGCCATCACCTAAATCTTGATCCCCAGGCTCAGCAGAAAAATAAATCAGACTCACCCGACACCCGGTAACTCAGAATCCAATGAAGAAACTGGAAGATTAGTCACTGCTGACACTGAAGTTTCAGCAGCCTGCCCCTGCTGTTTAGACTTGGAGGGGGCATTCTTGGATAGGATTTCCAAGCCACCAGAGAGCTGGTCACAGCACAACCTCTTTTCATGACCCTTAAAACACTCACCCCTCCCAGAACCTTTGTTCCCACCCTTCCCATGACCCTTGCTCAAGATACCTGACATTACTGTGTCCAGTCTTCTATTCACTGTGCTGTGCTGAGAACTGCTGGCAACACCCTCCCCTTTTCTCTGCCTCTTAGGAGCCAAGACCTTCACTCTTTACTAAACCTATTCAAGAACAACACACAACTTAAACAGTGAGCTATCTGACACACTGCAAAGACATGGAAAATCCTTCCCCTCTCTGCCCTGGCAAGTACTTTCATCAGAGCTCAAAATTAACAGAGTACATCACCAAGTCACCAGTGAAAATGAATGACACCCTTGAACAGTCTGCACACTGGGTAGGAACCAGTAGTAACTGAAACAGAGATGGAGAGAATAGGCAGGAATATTCCTGAAACACAAGAAACCTGGATCCTAAATACAGCTGCACAGTCCCTGCAGCTGTCACCACACACAGGACCCACCAGCCACAACCCAATGACAAGAAAACATACTTTTAAATTAATATAAATTCCACAAAAACCTTCTGAAAACACCTTTGCCACCCTTTCCATCACCTAACTTCCCTAATGAAGTACAGACTTCCAAATCGGTGACCCTCACGACTCGGTCACCCCTCCTGACAACAGCTACACCAATTAAAAACCTCATAACCCAGCCCACCCAAAACCACTAACTACCAAACATCAACTTAAAATATTCCCCTGGATCCTTCCATACACCTCAGCCCCCTATCTCTTATACACACACGGAATTGGGCTTGGCCGTGTCAAATGCCCAAAGATACCAAGAAGAATGTTCCACTTACTGTACAAGGATACCCAATGTCATTTCATGTTTTACAGATATTTCACTTTGAAATAAAGCAAGGTTGTTTCATTGTGCTTTTCCCAAGTGATTTTGCTCATACTTAATATGCTGATGGTTTCATAAGTATAGGTGTAATGATTTATCAGAAAAGACTTTGTAAACATTTGATAACCTGTGATAAGGAACTAAGGAGCCCTTTTATTACAGCTTAGCACATGCTAAAGGAATTAGCACACTTTATTCCTTTGGGCTTCTTAGCATTTAGTGTGCACTAATTCTATTAGCATATGCTAAGCTTTAATAAAAAAGGGTCCTTAAATTATGTGATATCATATACAATGGAAATGCAACTATTTACATGCCACATCTTCTTATTGTATTATCTGAAGATAATGTAACTGATAAGTTGAAAAGCAGAATACAATAGAGCATTCCCATACCCCGTTGTTGAAGGGAAAAAAATGTCTGAATAAGCCCATAATCATTTTCACAAGGGGGTGCTCATGAGCCTACTTCAGTTCAGGAATCTGCTACTACATCACCCACTGGTGTGGAAATCCAGGGCCAGCTAAAGAGAATGCAGTCCCTTGACTCAGGGCATTTTATTTATGAAGGACATAAGGTTATGATGCTCCAAAAGGTTTTAACTTTAATCACTTCCAAGTTTAAATAACAAAATATGCTTTTCTTCAGCTTACTCTGAATAAAGGATACAAACTTTATCCCATAGACTTGCAATTCACCAATTTCCAAAAATAATTTTATTTTTGTTTAAATTTATAAGTATTCAATCAATTCAATCAAGAAAAATCTTGTATAGAAAAGCTCAGCCCACTATAACAATTCTCAAAAGAAAGTGATAAAAAAAGGGAAAACTAACAATTATATTTATGGGTTAAGCATAAGTCCACTATTAGGCTCATTTTCAAAACAGTAAAACGTCTAAAAAGTGGCATAAAGCAGAATTTGGACGTTTTTCTCACAAATGTGTCCAAATCAGTATTTTTGAAACCTATTTTTAGACATTTTTCTATGAAGTCCGTCAGAAGTACGTCTAAATCTCAAGGGTGCGTGTTGAGGGCGTGTTCAGGCCGGAACTTGGGCGTTCCTAAGACTTAGACATTTTTCAGCCATAATGGAACAAAACAAAACCGTCCAGGACTAAAACCAAAATATTTTGAGTTAGACCTGTTTTTATAACGAATAAGCTACAAAAAGGTGCCCTAAATAACCAAATTACCACTGGAGGGAATCAGGGATGACCTCCCCTTATTCCCCCAGTGATCACTAACCCCCTACAACCCCCCCCCCTAAAAAAATGTGATCAATAACATTACTTGACAGCCTCTATGCCAGCCTCAGGGCCATGAGAACAGCATGCAGGTCCCTGGAGTAGTCTAGTGGTGGGTGCAGTGCAGACAGGTGGATCCAGGCTCCTACCTCCCCCTGTCACACTATCTGTGAGCCTTCCAAAACGTATTAAAAAAACACTATACCCATATATAGGTGTCCCCTTCACCAGTAAGGGCTATGGTAGTGGTGTACAGTTGGGGTTAGTGGGTTTTCGGGGACGCAGCAGAAAAGGTAAGGGAGCAATGGTAAGATGTATACCTGGGAGTATTTTATGAAGTCCACTGCAGTGCCTGCTAGGGTGCCCTATTACTTTCCTGGGATGTCAGGGGGACCAGTCTACTACAAATACTGGCTCCTCCTTCATCTGAATGGTTTGATTTTGTGCGTTTTGCACTTTGACGTTTTGTTTTCAAAAAATGGATCAAAAAACAAAACACCCAAATCACAAAACCTTGTTCAAAACAGTATTTTCAAAAAAAAAAAAAAAAAAGACATTTTTTTCATTTTTTAAAGTGACCGTCTTTCCTATTTAGATTTTGGACGTGTTTTGCAAAACGTCCAAAGTGGTACTTAGAAGTCATGTTGAAAATGCCTCTCCGCATATAATAGGGAAATAGAGATCAGAAAATCACAGTACAAAAAGAAATATTGCACTGATTGACATTTAAGAAAGAATTTACAAGAAAATTTCAAAAAATATATAATGAGCCTACTGTAACTACAAACCTCTAGGTTTTAACAAATAAATTATTTTGTTTTCCTTTGCATTTTTATTGAAATATCAGGAAATAATTAAATTTCAAATTAAGAAATGTTTATCATGGTGGCAAAAAAAGCACCTCTAAATTGTTCAATATCATTTTTTTAAAATTCTTCTTAAATTCCTCATAAGAAAAAAAAGGAACTTTTACCATAGAATTAACTTGAGGTTCTAATGAAAGAGATTGATCAAGAAGAATTCCCAATATAACCAGAGAAAAAGAGTATTTAACTTGGTCAACAACAATATGATTGATTATTATCCAACAGCAAAAAATTAGTTTACTCAGAATTTAATTTGAGCTTGTAATTTAATATTCAAATGTTAATTACAGACATAAAACACTGAATAAAAGTAGATATACAATCCAGTGGCTCTTGGAATAAGGATAGTGATATCAAACATATAAATGGCGAGTGACCGTACTCACTCGCAAATGCGCAGTAGAGACGTCCCTCTCTGTGCCGCCCCGCGTCAATATGTGATGATGGGGGCGGGACAGAGAAGAAAACTGCACGAAGCCGCCGACATCGCTACTGCTCCCCCCCCCCCCCCCCCCGAGGTCGCCGCCGCCCCCCTCCACCCGGCCCGAGCACTCTCTTCGGTATTGAACTTACATCGGCGAAACGCAGCACGCAGAACAGCTGAGCTCCCATCGCCCTTTCTTCCCTGCCTGTGTCCCGCCCTCGCTGACATTACGTCACACGAGGGCGGGACACAGGCAGAGAAGGAAGGCCGACGGGAGCTCAGCTGATCTGCATGCTGCCTGCATTTCGCCGATGTAAGTTCAATACCGAAGAGGGCCCGGGCCGGGTGCAGGGGTAGTAGCGGTGACTCCGGGGGACCGGTAGTGGTGACCTCGGGGTGGGGGGTGGGGAGGGGCAGCGGCGAGGGGAGGGGGCCTTGCCAAAACCCCATACTAGCCCGTTTTAATGGGCTCAACGGCTAGTCATCTATATTTAGGGGCCCTTTTACAAAGCGGTGGTAAGCCCAACATGGGTTTACCACACACTAATCTGGAGCTACCGCTGGGCCAACGCGGAAGCCAGCAGTTGTTCCAGCCCCAGCACATGCCATTTGCCACGCTAGGGAAAATAGCTGTCTATTTTCTAGCATGACGCTAACCTGGCAGTAATTGGGCAGCACCATGGACTACCTGGTTACTGCTGGGTTAGCACAGCCACATGGCAAGAGCAATCCTACCGTATACCGCCTGGCTATGGCTATTTTCCTGCTTTGGTAAAAAGAGCCGCAGTGTGTGGCAAAAACAGCCCCCACTGCTAGCGCAGGCCCATTTTTTGCAGCTTAGTAAAAGGACCCTTTAATTTTTAATCACAAATGTCAAATGCTTCAGAAGATAGCATAAGTGTATTACACTGTCTGCTGATGCATTTGACACAGGCACCTGTGCTGTCTGCCCTGTGTGGTTAATTTTGGGCTGGTGTTAACTCTGCCCCCAGCATTTACTGCACAGGTTTTGCACTTACTGCACCTTGTTTTGCTACCAAGATACAGTAAATGAGGAAATGTGTGGGTCATTCCCATTCAATCCACCCCCAGCACTTCAGTAACATCCCCCTATATAAATCCAGAATAAATTGGATTAACTCAGGACTTTTATTTTGAGTTCCACATACCGAAGAAGGGAAGTAAAATAAGTGCCTGAAAAAACACCATCTGTAAGCCTGCAGTCTCAAAATGGGGAATGCATCCAAATATAACCAGAAACACCAAGCTTGAATAAATGCAGAGTATGTTTTTACGGCTTGGGAATGCTCCACCCATGCAAAGAAAATAAAACCAGTGTTTAAGCGATAGCTGCTGAAGAATCCCATACTGCTTTAAACCAACAGCAGCAGCTTTCATATGATCAGTGGAATAGTGCTGTCAGATATTCAGAAATTCATGGGCAATCAAGTGAAGAGGACATTAGATACACTGGGCCCAATATTTAAAAGAAAGCTGAGCTTCTAAATTTAGGTACCTACATTAGACCCCTAAATTTGTCCCCACTGACAATATAAAAGCTGCTGCTGATAGTTAGTTTAGGGAAGAATGGGATAATTCAACCGTTTTAGTCAAATATATTATCCTAAGGGGCCTTGTTTTTACTAAGGTATGCTAGCGTTTTTAGCATGCGCTAAAATTAGCATGTGCTAAACGCTAGAGACACACACATATATTCCTATGGACATCTCTAGCAGTGCACACTAAGTTTTTTAGTGGGCGCTAAAAATGCTAGTGCACCTATAGTACAGCTTAGTAAACAGGGCCCTAAGTTTTCAGCTGAAAATTCACCTAAATTTAGGAGCTTAAAAGTTATGCTTAAATTTAAGCCTGCTATTCTTTCGCCAAGATTTATGAGGCTAATTTATATGCCTAGAGCTGAAAATCAATGCTAAACTCACTACGTTTTTCCTTGAATTAAATTTAGAGGTTAGCAACATTTTAAACATAAATTTAGGAACTCGGCCTAGTAAATTTAAAGGAGGCCAATTTAGAAGAATAACCCTCAAAGTTAGAAGTGTAAGCCTTTGAATTTTGGTCTCACTCTGTATAGTTTCAGAAGAGAAAAAAAACACACTTGAGATTATGCAGAAACTCCTATGTGACAACATAGGAAATCACAAACACATCTGCAACTATTCATGAGGAGGTGTTTCAGGCAAAACCTGGAGTTTATGACATCGGAGACGGAGTTGGCATATGAATCAGAGTGACTAGGCCGCTTCCTTGAGAGGAAGAGTAGGATGGATTATGTAAAATATCATAAATCACCCTCTCAACGTTGTTGCCGATTTCCAACATGGTAAATGGGGATATTATATTGGACCTGAGTCCTGTAACTGGGACAAAATCAAACAAGGCAACACATTTTAGGCTGCACAATGATAACCTCTGCACATTGCAAGATATAGCCAAGGTCAAATTACGGCACTAACATGTTCTCATCAATGAAAAGAAATATGGCTTTGATGAACGGGTTAAAAAATAAGAAAAGGTCATTGATTCTGTAGAGATAGAAATATATGCTATTTAATAGTATTTATGTTTTGTCACAGAAATCTTCACACTCCTCATGTATCTTGCAGACATTTGGATATCTTACACACGTAGGCTTGAAAAAATGTTCTGTTTACATTTTATTTTTTAATCTTTTTGTTCAAGCTTATGTCAAAGCGGATACAATAGGATCAATATTCAAAGCAATTTTAGCAGGCAGGATTAAATCACACACTGTGGGCTGACCACCAATATTCAGCAGCACTTAACCAGGCAATACTGCTGAATATTGGCACTAACCAGCCATTTTGAAAGTGGACAGAAGGGGGCCATTCTGAGGGTTGAGTCGAGGAGGAACTGGCGTGCAATATCAATGCCAGTGACAAAGTAGGATAATATTGGTCACTTAGCTATATGGGTGCTGGCACTGAATATTGGCCAGCGCCTACATATCTACTGGGTAGCAGCCTGAAGCTAACTTCCCTGCTTGCTGTTCGCTCTAAGGTGAATGGGAGTCCTGCCAGTGTGTGTGTGTGTGTGTGGGGGGGGGGGGGATGCTTTTCACTATAACATTTTAAACAGTGAGGGGCAGGCAAGCTCTGCAGGACTTCAGGGAACCTGTCTGTCTCTAGCCATTGAAAACACATAATTGAAGCATCATCTCCTGCTGCAGATGGACTTCCACTTAGCTTAGAGGGAACAGTTCCTCACTCTGATCTCCCTTTTTCCAAAGTAAGCATGGTATGAGATTCCTGCACTGTCTTTGGTCTAAAATTAGTGCTACTTATAGTGAAGAACAACCTGAAAAGACACAGCCATCTGTTTATTTACCATTTCTTTCTTTAAAAGTGTTGTGATTGGCTTAATTTTCTACTGCTTCCATAGAGTGATGTTGGCAAGAACTTGATAAATCTCCATGTGTGCACCCTGTAAACTGAAAATTATATAAGAAGATAAAACCATGAGAATGCCATGGTGACTCAGACCACAGGTCCATCTAGCCCAATATTCTCCCCCTCCCTCCAACTGTGGGTTGACATTTTATCTGCAGATTCATGGAGGATAATTTTCCACAAAACACATGGATCAGTGGGGGGTGGGGAGAGGGAGGGGGCAAGGGATGTTAAATTCAAATGGTAATCTCTAACTTGAAATTTTAGAACAAATGAAGAAACGAGGACAACAGGGTGAATAAATGGACTGTGGTGCTGAGAAAGATCTTAGAGATTCAGTTTAAGTATGAATGTATTTCTATTTATTTCTTGCCTTTTTGAAGAAATTCACCCAAGGTGATATACATTTTTAGCTGTCCCATGTGAGTTAGGTATGATCTCAACAGTATCTTCTAAACATAAGATGCTTCTCTATGGGGACCTTTTACAAATGTGCGGTGGCCCTACAGCCAACTTGCTGCATCAGGATTTGGCTCTACGGCAGTAGGCAGTAGTTCTAGGCAGCTACCACGCACCATTTTGTATTTTCTAGGAATGGGTGCATGGCCAGCAGTAATTGGGCAGCACCATGCTCTGCCCAGTTACTTCTGGATGCAGCTGGAGCCCTTACCACCTCCTAAATAGGAGACAGAAAGGGCTTCATCAGAAGTGGCTGTGCGCCAATGCCTTTGCTTAGTGCACAATCATTTTCATTCCCTTCACAGAAAAAAGCCTTTTACCCCCCCCCCCCCCCCCCCCAGTGGTAAAAGACTGCCTCGGCGCACGGGAAACCCATGTGCCGAGGCCACTGCAGGACTCCTTTTACCACCACTTGGTAAAAGAAGCCCTATGTGAGTAGATAATTATAACCATAGACAAAGTGCTATATTTACTAACTTGAGTTAACTAGTTCATGTGCATTAATTCAAGTTAAGCACAGTAAATAGGCATAATTGAGAATAATGGGGCGTGCATGGTTTAGGCTGCATTAAATTGCATTAATGTCCATTGATATGCATTAAAGCACATTAAGCAGTTAATGCACCTTGGTAAATGGTTTCCTAAAATTTGTATCAATGAGGTTAGATCACTGTTGGCAATCTTTGCAGTGTTCATATGTGAACAAAGTTCTCACATTTTCCCCCTATAGGATTTGTATTGTTTAATAAAAGGATATGTACATATAAATATTTCCTTTGAAAATTACAGTAGGGAAAAAAGTACATATGGGGGGGTTCAATCTGTGCTCCACTGCCCCCACTCACCAGAATGGCCACTGTCTTGATCTTATCCTCTTCTCAAACTGCTCACTCTCCAGTTTCTGTGCCTCAACTCTTCCCCTCTCTGACCATCGTCTGATAACTTTCACACTTAAACACCCTCCTCCCCAGTCCCATCCAATCTTAACCAATACATTTAGGAATCTTCAGGCTATTGACCCTTTTACTCTGTCCTCCAGTGTTTCAAATCTCTTCTCTACCACTATGTTATCCAAGTCTGTCAATGAGGCTGTCTCTTCCTATAATACTATTCTCTCCTCTGCTCTGGATACTCTCGCTCCTCCCATTCCCCGTTCTGTAAAACGTACCAAACCCCAGCCTTGGCTGACCTCTAGAATCCTCTACCTACGTTCCTGTGCCCGCTCTGCCGAACACCTTTGGCTGAAATCCCGTGCCCATGCTGACTTCATACATTTCAAATTCTTGCCGACCTCCTTCTAGTCTGCTCTTTTACTTGCCAAACAGGGCTATTACACCCAGTTGACAAATTCTCTTGGCTGAAACCCTCGACGTCTCTTTGCCACACTGAACTCTCTCCTCAAAGTGCTTTCACCTCCAACCCCCCCCCCCCTTCACTTTCCCCCCAGACTCTGGCTGAGTACTTTCATGATAAGGTTCACAAGATTAAACTTGAATTCTCAACCAGGTCACCTCCATCTATCCTTCCCTTAGTCCATTCTCTCAACCCTCCAACCCCTGCCTCCTTTTCTTCCTTTTCTGAAATCACTGAAGAGGAAACTACATATCTTATTTCCTCCTCGAAACTAACTACCTGTTCCTCTGATCCTATTCCCACCCATCTACTTAACACTATCTCTCCTACTGTCATTCCTTTTATCTGTCATATCCCCAATCTTTCACTGTCCACTGCGACTGTTCCTGATACCTTCAAACATGCCGTAGTCACACTACTCCTTAAAAAACCTTCATTAGACCTTACCTGTCCTTCCAACTATCGCCCCATCTCCCTCCTCCCTTTCCTATCCAAGATACTTGAACGTGCTGTTCACCGCCGTTGCCTTGACTTTCTTTCATCTCCAGCTATTCTTGATCCACTTCAATCTGGGTTTCACCCCCTTCATTCAACTGAAACAGTGCTCGCTAAAGTCTCCAATGATGTGTTCCTGGCCAGATCCAAAGGTCTCTATTCTATCCTCATCCTTCTTGATCTATCTGCTGCTTTTGACACTGTTGATCACAGCCTACTCCTTGATACGCTGTCCTCACTTGGATTTCAGGGCTCTGTTCTTTCCTGGTTTTCTTCTTATCTCTCCCAGCGTACCTTTAGTGTATACTCTAGTGGATTCTCCTCTGCTTCTATCCCACTGTCAGTTGGTGTACCTCAGGGATCTGTCCTGGGACCTCTTCTTTTCTCCATTTATACTTCTTCTCTTGGCACTCTGATCTCACCCCATGGTTTTCAGTATCATCATTATGCCGATGACTCCCAGATCTACCTCTCCACACCAGAAATCTCAGCCGAAATCCAGGTCAAAGTATCAGACTGCCTGTCTGACATTGCTGAATGGATATCTCAGCGCCCTCTGAAACTAAACATGACCAAGACTGAGCTTCTTATCTTTCCCCCTAAACCAACTTCTTCTCCTCCCCCATTCTCTATTTCTGTGGATAACACTCTCATCCTTCCTGTCTCATCAGCTCGTAACCTTGGGGTCATCTTTGACTCCTCCCTCTCCTTCTCTGCACATATTCAGCAGACTGCTAAAACCTGTCGTTTCCTTCTCTATAATATCACCAAAATTTGCCCTTTCCTTTCTGAGCACACTACCAGAACCCTCACCCACACTCTTATCACCTCTCGCTTAGACTATTGCAACTTGCTTCTCACAGGTCTCCCACTTAGCCATCTCTCTCCTCTTCAATCTGTTCAAAATTCTGCTGCACGACTAATATTCTGCCAGTGTCATTATGCTCATATTAGCCCTTTTCTCAAGTCACTTCACTGGCTTCCTATCCGTTTCCACATACAGTTCAAACTCCTCTTATTGACCTATAAGTGCATTCACTCTGCAGCTCCTCAGTACCTCTCACTCTCATCTCTCCCTACATTCCTCCCCGGGAACTCCGTTCACTGGGTAAATCTCTCTTATCTGCACCCTTCTCCTCCACTGCTAACTCCAGACTCTGTTCCTTTTATCTCGCTGCACCATAAGCCTGGAATAGGCTTCCTGAGCCAGTACATCAAGCTCCATCTCTGGCCGTCTTCAAATCTAATCTAAAAGCCCACCTTTTTGATGCTACTTTTAACTCCTAACCCTTATTCACTTGTTCAGAACCCTTATTTTATCATCCTCACTTTAATATTCCCTTATCTCTTGTTTGTCCTGTTTGTCTGTCCTAATTAGATTGTAAGCTCTGTTGAGCAGGGACTGTCTCTTCATGTTCAAGTGTGCAGCGCTGCATACGTCTAGTAGCGCTTTAGAAATGATAAGTAGTAGTAGTATTCCCTAAAACACACAAAGCAGCTATTGTGGGCATTAGCGTGCAGTGGCCATTAACATGGGCCAACACTAAAGGCTACTGCATGCTAAAACTAAACCACTGCAATAAAAATTTCCTACTACACACTAGCTCACTAGATCTTAAACCTGTTCCTGGAGGCACCCCATCTGGTCAGGTTTTCAGGATCTCCACGATGAATATTCATGAGAGAGATTTGCATGCACTGCCTCCACTGCATGCAAATCTCTCTCATGAATATTCATCGTGAATGTTCTGGAAACTTGAGTGGCTGGGGTGCATCTAGGACCAGGCTTGCAAACCACTGTACTAGCTGCTTACAGTATATTTATGTTTATGTTTATTTTCATCCTTGATATACTGCTTTTTCAAGAGTTGGTCAAAGCGGTTTACAATTAAAACTTACAAAATCATCAGAAAAGAACGCCAGATTATTGATAGGAAAGATAACAGGATCATCCTTCAAAACTGGGAAGGAAGAAAGTTGAAAAGGAGATTGGGAAAGAGATTGCTTACTTGTCCCTCAGACCTATTGTCCTGAATTACGATCTGACTGGACCATAAGCTAGCTCAAAATAATATATTTTTAAGTGGGATTTGAATTTTGGGAAGAAAGTTCTGACTTAATGTACTTGGGGCAGGTCATTCCATAATTTTAGGGCAGGTAAAAGAATGCAGAAACTCTAGTACTTTCATAATGGGCCCTTTTAGGTTCAGGGAGCGTGAGACGGTGGCCATCTAGAGAATGCAATGAATGAGAGGGAGTATATGGAATGACCATGCTAGACAGATTTAAAGGGCTACTCAAATTGTGAATAAATTCACTACCATAACCATTCCAAACGTCTCTCTTCCTGTCTCAAACACATTGAAAATACTCGGAGTCACACGTGACAGAAATCTCACACTTGACAACCACGTGAAGAATACAACTAAGAAAATGTTCCACGCCATGTGGAATCTTAAAAGAGTAAAACTCTTCTTCCAGAGATCTATCTTTCACAACCTAGTACAGTCACTGGTACTAAGCCACCTGAACTTCTGCAACACACTCTACGCCGGCTGTACAGAACAGATCACCAAGAAACTCCAGACAGCACAAAATACCGCAGCTAGACTCATTTTCGAAAAAACAAAATATGAAAGCGAAAAGCCCCTAAGAGAGAAACTACACTGGCTCCCATTAAAAGAACGGACCACATTCAAGATCTGCACGATTATTCATAAAATCATCTACGGAGGTGCTCCAACGTACATGCTCAACCTCATTGACTTACCTCCCAGAAATGCTAAAAGATCCTCCCACACACTTCTTAACCTACACTTCCCGGACTGCAAAGGCTTAAAATACAAGCTAACACATGCTACCAGCTTGTCTTACATGAGCACGTAACTTTGGAACGCACTACCAACAAATCTGAAAACAATTAACGAAATCACTAACTTTTGCAAATCTTTGAAAACCTATTTCTTCAACAAGGCCTATCCTCAGAATCCATAAATTAACGCTAACACTTCATCAACCCATCTACTCTGAAGAATGCCTCTTTATTAATGTCTGCTTAGCTCTTCTATGTAATCCTTGATCTCATTGTAATACCGATTGTACCTTCTACCCTGTGAATGGGAAAATGTGGGATACAAGTGCAATAAATAATAATAATAATAGATAATTATAACCTTAAAGACCAAATATATGATCTTGAAATAGGTGTAGAAATCAACAGGTAGCCATTGTAAAGAATGTAATAAAGGAGTGGTGTGATCATATTTTTTAACGAAACACAAGAAACACGCGACTGTGTTCTGAAAAATCTGTAGACATCCCAGTTGATTTTTAGTGATACCTGCATAGACAGAATTGCAATAATCTAATCATGAAATCAGGAAGGCCTGGAAAAGAGTGTATATAGCAGAGAAAAGTATAAGACTGTAAAAAAACAAAGGCAGGAAATAAATTATAATAAATACATTAAATACTGCAAGACTACTGCCAGGGCCCACCATTTTGAAGCTTTGAGCCAAATGGGCTGGAAGCAACAATGGACCACTCCCAGCCAAGGCCTATAGAGTACTAGGAAAATTCCTGGGTTTATCTCAGTAGAGTGTAGAGTGGGAGGAAGGTCAGAGTATGTTTGGGTGGCTACTCTTAGGGGCACTTGATGGATGGGCTAATCTGGGAGGGGATGTTTGATCAGGAGGTTTAGCCTTGAAGGGTTATATGTTGAGGGGCCTTGATTTTCAAGGGGTAAGGGCCGGGAGGCCTTTGATCTTGAAGGGATGGGATAAATGCTGGGGAGGGTGATCTTAGAAAGGGCTTAATTGAGGGTGGTGCTTTGGGTGGATCTGATTGAGAGGTGGGCTTGACTCAGGAGGATGCCTACCCCAGAGGGATCAGATCAGTGGAATTGTATTAGGGTAATGCTTTGCAGGAGGAGGGAGTGCTGAGCAATCTGCGTATGTGTCTGCCCTGTGCAGTAAATGTAGTATTTTGTGTGCATAATGGCCCAAATTCTATATATGGTGAAGAAAAATCAGCACTGAAAAAAATTGTGCACTAAGCGCTCTACTGTAAATGGTGCTCCGATTTGGGTGCTGTTGGTAGAATAACACCTAGCACTGGGATACATGTAAACTTTTAGATGTGAGGATTTACACCAACTGAAACCTGGTGTAAATCCCCGCATCTAAATTAGGTGTGGGAATCCTTGGAACGCCCAGGCCCCGCTCATGCCCTTCCCATGGTTACATCCTCTTTTCAGATCTATGTACACAAATTTATGCACACATCTTTATAGAATACAACTAGCAAGATGCAGGCATACATTCTAATTGTTGCCAATTAGTGCCAATAATTGATTACTAGTATCCACTTATCAGTGCTAATTGATTTCTTTATTCAATTAAATTGTATGCACATATTGGGTGTATGCCCAGCCTAGGGGATATTGGCAAACTGTAGATGTGGAAAATAGGCCTTATAAAATTACCACCTTAATGCATTTTAGAAAGCTTTTTCAGTGACAAAGCAATGTAACAGCAGCAAGTTGATATGTGCATCCCATTACAGAGTCCAAAGAAGAAAATATTTCATAACCATGACTCCTATGTACCATAGAATCATTACTTGGGTAACCAGGCACTTTAAGTTAGTTCCCTGGCTCAAGTATAAGCAGTTCCTTGAAAAAAAATACAATCTTATTTAAAATTTAAAAAAAACTGAAGCAAAATTAATTTATTTTTCAGTGCCACATTCTTTCTTTTAAGATTCTTCTTAACTTGCATTCTCTATGACCCCCTTAGTAACATGCAATTTATTTCTTATGCAGACTGACAAAAAGATGCATGGTATATGGCAGTGCATATCTTTGCTTCATTATTTCCCTATAGGAAAGCCTTGAAACTGTAATGTGGGAGAATGAAAGGTGCCAACATGACATTTACTACTGTTAATATAAATCTGATTAATTCTACAACAAGAAACACAATCTTAACTCTTTATACACCGACAAACCAGAACATTGAAATCAATTTGATAGGTCAGTATTGTCTATTGCAATATATAGAGTGGAATAATCAAACATCGCCGGCGAAATAGGTCGCCGGCAATCTATTTTGGTGGTGGCGCAACAGCAGGCCGGAACCGTATTTTCAAAAAAGATGTCCGGCCATCTTTTTTTTCGATAATACGGTGTGGGCAGGCGAAATGCCTTGGATTTCACCGGGTTTTAGATCGCCAGTTTTGTTTTTCCGCGATAATGGAAAAAACTGCCGGCGATCTCAAACCCGGCGAAATCCAAGGCATTTGGCCATGGGAGGAGCCAGCATTTGTAGTGCAATGGTCCCCCTCACATGCCAGGACACCAACCGGGCACCCTAGGGGGCACTTCAAACATCTTTTATAAACAACTAAATTAGCTTCCAGGTGCATAGCACCCTTCCCTTGTGTGCTGAGTCCCCCAAATCCCCCCCCCCCAAACCCACTGCCCACAAGTGTGCACCATTACCCTAGCCCTAAGGGCTGAAGGGGGGAACCTACATGTGGGTACAGTGGGTTTTGGGGGGTTTGGGAGGGCTCAACATTACCTACCACAAGTGGAACAGGTAGGGGGGGATGGGCCTGGCTTTGCCTTTCTGCAGTCCACTGCAACCAACAACAACTGTTCCAGGGACCTGCATACTGCTGTCAGGGTGCTGGGTATGACATTTGAGGCTGGCATACAGGCTGGCAAAAAAGGTTTGTATTTTAATAATTTTAGTGTGGGAGGGGGTTGGCGACCACTGGGGGAGTAAGGGGAGGTCATCCCCCATTCCCTCCGGTGGTCATCTGGTCAGTTGGGGCACCTTTTTGAGGCTTGGTCGTGAAAATAAAAGGACCAAGTAAACCCAGAGAAATACTGCTTATCGCCGGGTTTTATTTTTCCATTATCCGCGAAAGCCGGCCATCTGGTAGCCACGCCCAAGCCTGCCCATGTCCCGCCTTCACTTCGCCGCCAACACGCCCCTTTGAACTTTCGCCGACGAGGCGAAGGGAAAGCGGCGAAGCTATCACAAATGTAGCTTTCGATTATACGCTTTTCGCCGCTTTTGCGAAATCGCCGGCCATATCCCGATTTGTGTCGGGAAATAGGCGGCGATTACTTTCGATTATAAGCTGGATAGTAACATAATAAATGATGGCAGATAAAGACCAGTTTGGTCCATTGAGTCTGCCCAGAAAGGTGCCCAAACTTGCACCTACCACTTCATACAGGTTACTCCTCTCTCCCCTTTGTTGTTAGAGTTTTATCTTCTGCCCTGTGCAGGTTACCTCACTCTGTGCTCTCTTATTATTATTATTATTTTTATTTATTTATTTATTTATTTATTTATTTAGTTAGTTAGTTAGTTAGTTAGTTAGTTAGTTAGTTAGTTATTATTTGTATGAGTTATTTATGCTTTGCTTTGCATGGAAATATTTTATACTTTTATTCTATCCTCTTGCCATATAGGAAGCCTTTATGTTTATCTCATGCCTTTTTGAATTTTGCCAATATTTTAATGGGCATGTACCACCCTCTTTGTGAAAAAGGTATTCTCTGAGGACAAGCAGGCCATGTTATTCTCATATATGGGTGACGTAATCTACGTCACCCAGTGCGGTACAACTTTAAGAGCACGGGACAGCATCCCCACTGTGCATGGATGAAAGGGGAAAAGGAATCGGACTTGATATACCCCCTTTCTGTAGTTTTTGCAACTACATTCAAAGGGTTTACAGAGTATATACAGATCCTTATTTTTACCTGGTGTCTCCAGTGCTTGGGGCCAGAACATATCCATCTCTCTTTTTTGCCTGTGTATGCAGAAAAGAACATGATTATCTAGAGAGGATCAAAGAGAGAAGATTTTTAGAGCCAGATCCAAATCGTTGATGTCGGCAATGACATTAGTATTGGCGCTTGCATCAGCATTAGGTGCATCGATTTCTATGGCTGCTAGACCCATGTCCGACACTGGGAGTGTACATGCATTGAGCACGTGCTGAAGAGGCATGAGGATTTAACATAGTCCTCATCGACATCGAGGGGTGTCGATGCTCAGCATCGGGCAAAGGCCAAGAAGCACAAGCATCGATCCCCTTGAACATATGGTGCAGGAGCACCAGGGTATTGAAGGATCCAGTTCTGAAGAAGCATCAGCGCTGGGAGGAGTGTTCCCCCTCCATCAAGAAAGTGCTGATGCTGGGGTCTCCATGCAGCTGGGTCCAGGTACCTGAGTCGACACTGGCAGTTCAGCAGCCTGTCTATAAACCGACACCACAGCCTTTCCCGATTTTGGCCCTCGATGAGCACATCTGGGCCATACTCCAGAAGCAATTGGTGGGCATACTGCAGCAGAGTGCATTGGCATCAGGGTTCTTGTTCCAACCATTCCTGTTCCCACTGTCTCACAAGGCCTTCAGCCTGTTGTAAGGACATGGGTGTGGGTTCTGGGAGCATGTTGAGGGAGGTAGGGTGGTGATATAAGGGGGGGTACTGGGTATGGGGGTTAGGAATCCCAGTACTGCTTACCTTGGAGCCAGCCACCGGTGATCTCCCCTTGGTCAAACCTGCGATAGATTCCATAGTGTTGCAGGATATATGCATCACGAGTGGAGCCTGGGTAATGAGCACCCACATCCACAATCTCCCCCTAGGCATCACACATGACTTGCATGTTCATACAGCAATATGAGTTTCTGTTCCAATAGGTCTCCTCGTGTGCTGGTAGGGGGAGAGTCTGAGTGTGACATGTGTTCAGTTGTGCAGTCGATGACACCAATGACTGAGGGGAAGTGCTGTATGGTGTAGAACTGAGCTATGTTGTTCTGGAGGGCCTAGGTGGTAGTGGGGAAGCTAATATATTCTAAAGTGTGGGTGAGGAAGGCAGTGAGGAATTGGGCAAGGCAGTTGGAGATGGCAGGCTGGGTGAGGCCTGCATTGACTGTTAGCACTAACTGAAAAGTGCCAGCGGCAAGAAAGGTGAAGGAGGCAGTGACCTTAAGGCGGACTGGCTCTAAATTATTTCTGCGTGTCATGTTCTAGAGGAGAAGTTGTAGCTGGTCACAGAGGTGATATATGGCAGCCCTATCAAAACAGTGCCTAGTAAGGCATTACTGGTAGAGAATGACATGGAGACAAAGGTTGTTCCTATCCCCGTCCCATCCCCGAGAGCTCTGTCCCCATTCCCGCAAGCTCTGACTCCATCTGTACAAGCCTGAAACAGTTATGTAGTACAACACCAGAGATATAGAAAGAGATGCATTTACTATACTGTGCAAAGTATAAAGACAGCACATGCCAGGGATGGTGTTAAGGGAGTGGAACTAGGGCAACCTCTTTTGTGCTTTTATTCAAGTTGTCGATTCCTTCCATTACCATGGCATTACTCTTGATTATCAATTGACATTTAACTCCCAGATTTTGAATCTATGTAAAACTGGTTTTCTAATCCTCCGTCGGCTGCACACTGCACGTCGTTATTTTGATCAAAATACTTTTCATACCCTTGTTTTGTCTCTTCTCATTACCAGAATCAATTGCTGTAATTTTATTTATCTTGGTTATTCTCAATCAAATATCAAAAAGCTATTAAGCTCATCTGTCACTTGTGGAAGTTTGACTGTATGTCTCCATCCTACTTCAAAAATTTCATTGGCTCCCTGTTGAGCAACACGTCAAATATAAACTCCTTACCCTTACATTCAAGGCACTTAGGTTTAGATCTCCTGACTGTCTTTCATCTTTACTCTCCAGCTAGAATTCTGTATTCGTTAAATGATCATCATCTTGTCTGGTCCCAAGGCTGCCCATCTTGAGTTTACGTGCCACTGTGCCTTCTTCTTTATGGTTCTCCTCTTATTAGAATTCTCTACCTTTCTCTTTGCATTCCAAACTCGTTCAAAGACTTTAAAAAAAGTTTTAAAAACTTGGCTTTTTAAGGAGGCATTTTATTTGGATAGTTAAGTAGGAGTTGCTTGTGCTTAATTCATCTTCCCTTCTCTTCCCCGTTTTCTTTCCCTTATCTCTTACTCAGTGTGCCCTCCCCTCCCTTTATCCCTATTACTACACCTCTACCTTTTAATTTTTGGATTGACTGTTGGTTGTCTGCTTTTCTGTACTATCAGAAAATTGTAGTTCTTTTCTTCCATTTCACTTGTATTTTTAATTTGTAAACTGCCCAGTTCTGCTTGTCAGTGGACGGTATAGTAAGTTTTAATAAACATAAACATAAAACTTGGCTTCTGACCAGGAAGAGCCCAAAGCCTGCTGGAAGCTGAAGAAAGTATAGCCTGGTAGTGGGCTTTGGGGGTCCTCTCCCAAATTTCTGCCCTGGGCCAAAGCCATGCTTAACACTAGCTCTAGCAAGATGTATATTTCAAATATGATATATTCTTTTTTTTTTTTTTTTACAATTCTAAAGTTTAATTTCTTTTATTGATTTTTGATACAGATACCATCAAGAGCTCACAACATAATAACAAGTAACATTTTACAAAGTAAGGCAATATCTTAGCTCACATGTAAGAAGCAGCAATCTACATTCAGAATCAAATTAAGTGAAAACAAGAGAGAGGGAGGAAAGAGGAAAAGAAGAGGGAAAGGGGAGGGGGGCTGGAGAATACAAATCAAAGTGTAAAGCATGCACATGCCAAAAAACACACATCAAATTTAGTACTTATCATTGTACCATATCAAAATAAGCAACCAGTGGTAGCCATTTTTCCCTATATGAAACAAAACGAGAAGATTTGTTATCAATTCCTCTAACTCTAGTATATGCTGGTCTTGCCAGTCTCAAGTGGATACTGTAAAGCATCTTACCTTTGAATATGTGTGCCTTCGTCAGTATTGGCTGGAAATCTGGTCGCAGCTGGTAGACATTTTTCACCTTCCTGGCTCACTCACTTATCAATTTGTGATTCTCAGGGATCAGTATTACAAGAGTCTGCTGACTCCTAATGAAGGGGCTCTTGTTAGCACCCTGGTTTCTTTAGCATTGAAGGTAATCTTCTCCCATTGGAAGTCTTTACATCAGGCTACCTACCAGGAATGGTGGAACTTAGTGCTACAAATATGATATATTCTAATCATAAAATAGAAAATAACATTCTTTTTCTCTCTTTTGTTGTCTAGTCATTTTATTTTTAAAATCATGTCGGTCTGAGATTCTGGTTTCTGCTTCCCTTTGTCTTCTCTTAACTCACTCACCAGGTTTTCCTATCCATTTGACATCTCTTCTCTCTCCATGTCCACTATTCATCAAACATTTCTGTGTCCCTATCAACCTCCATGTTCAGCATCTCCCTTCTCTGTGTCCCTATACTTCCCTGTCTAGTTCTCCCCTTTGTTCATATCCCTACATCCATCATCACCTTTCTATCTCCTTATCTTCTTCCCCTGAGTCGAACATCTCTCTTCTATCTGGCATTGCCAAATTGTGTTCATCTTTCATCTCACGCAGCATCTCCTCTTTATGTCCTGACCCCGTCCCTATGCCCCCCATACACATCATTGCTCCTCTGTTCTGTTACCTCCCTGTGTCCAACTTCTTCCTTTTCCAATGAGTCTCTCTCTTTTCTTATCCAACCCAACTTCTCTTCCTCTCTTCTCCCATCCTTTCCAGCATCTGGTTCACCTGCCTACCCTCTTTCCCTTTCTCCTTCCCACTATGGATTCAGTACTTTATTCCTTCATCCTTTTGGTCCAGCATCTCTTTCCCTTCCCCATAGCCCCCCTCCCACCATGGATCCAACAATCACCTCTTTTCCCTCCAGTCTCCTCCTCCTCCCATGTGTCCCACTATCATTTTTCTCCCTTCCCATCCTCCTTCCCATGGATTTGTCACTTACATTTTCCTGCAGCTGTAATGATATGAGTTTAATTGTCAGAATTATTGAAATATGTAGCATGATGTCTTGCAGGATCAGGTACCAATATAAAAATACAGCTTTTAAAAACTTATTGAAACTGCAGCAGAGAAACTGATTTGAATTCCAAGTCCCTCTTTCCCCCTCCCTCTGGGAACACTTAACAAAGACAAAAAGGCACTGCTTCAAAGAGTTTTCAAAATTCCATCCCCCCCTTCTCCCCCCTTTGGTAACTACTGATAAAAAAACTTGGCTGGGCGGTTACCTAAAGCCATTAACACCTCTACTACTCTTAACAAAGGACTATCCTCAAACAAACTCTGACTGAAAAAGCCCATCTATCTGACAAAAGAAACTCCACCTATCACAGTAGACTGAAACCTGTACAAAAGCCCTCAAGCTATAGAAAATCCATTTACCAGCAAATGGCCAGAGAACAGGTGACCAGGAATCGTATGCAAACTACAATGCCCAGGATCCTCTGCAAACTACAATACTCAGAACTCAGGGAACATTATAAAAAGCCTGGAAACAGCCCATTGTTGCCAGGGTTGCGGTCTTCCCGCAACACTGGGCGGGTTTTCTTTGAGCAGCTGCGGCAAATTTTCAGCGGCTGCGGGGTGCGGGTTTGGGCTCTTCTCCTGTGGCCATTGTGTGCTTTTTTCCGGGGCTTCTATTGGTCCAATTTGGTCCAATAGAAGCTTTTCCAGGGCTTCTATTGGTCCAATTTGGTCCAATAAAAGCTTCCCCGGGGCTTCTATTGGTCCGATGTGGTCCAATAGAAGCTTTTGAGGGGCATGGTCGACGTCAGGGGCAGGGTTAACGACGTCAGGGGCGGGCTGGTGACGTGGGAGGTGGGGCTGGTGACGTGGAAGGCGGGGCTGGTGACGTGGGAGGCGGGGTTTGACATTGGGCTGGTTTGGGGCTGGTTTAGGGCTGATTTTGGGCGGGGAAAATTTTTCCCATCTGGCAACCTTGCAGCCCAGCTGAGCTCGCACTCTTGGGAATCTGCTGCTCTTGGGACCTACTTCTCTCTGCTGAACTCCACACACACATCCAGACAAGACTTCTCTCCAGGCTCCAGCAACCAACTTTAAAAGAAAAGACTTCTACAGCAGAGAGGATTTCCCCTGCATCACTTCAACCAGCTACCAACTTCTATCAAAGACTGTTGTACGTTAACTTATAACTTTTGATTTAAACCTGTTACCTTGTTGTTTTAAAGCACAAATTCTCCTGCACCAAGATCCTTTTAAAAGGCTACCTCTCGTTTGCAACCTTATTAACACGATTGCATTAATTATATTGTAAATAAACCCTTTTGAAGTTAAATATATGGTTTTCCTTCTATGTTCTGATCACATGTTACCTTTTAAAGTTACACTGATAGCACATGGTCGCCTTTTAAACTTAGTGCCATGCTCTGAGCACATGGTTCTAATCCTTGCATTGCAATTGTAAATTTTATTACCTTAATAGGTGATTGGTGGAGAATTTACCAAAATATATCTTAAAACTTATAAATATTAGCGAATGCTCTGAGCAATTTCCCCCTTTGTTCTTAAATATCATATTAGGACTGTAACAATTTTGTAACATTTTAATGGATATTAAGAACTATAAATATTTCTTGTAACATAGCCAGCAGTGATTCACACAGGCCGGCTCTATGGCCTTTCTTTTGCCGTTCTTACCCTCTCTACTGCAGCTTACTGTTTTGACAGTTGCAGTAGAGAGGGTAGTACATGGTAAAAACAAGCATAATAATAAAGAATATGTAAAATGTGAAACAAGCGTTGTGTGCAAAAATACAATCAAATTGCAGATATGATAAAGTGCAAATAAACATAGATAAATAATCATAAAATAATGCATAAATGATAAAATCAAGAATAATGATAACAATATGTAAAAAAGTATATAGAAACAGTATAAAAATCTAATATGCAGAGATATAATCAAAATACAGATGTTATAAGTGAAATATAAATGAAAATATATGTCTAGTAACAAGTGACCAGTCCTTGATACGTATGCTGATGTTCACATTTGTCCTTGGTGACATGTCTTGTGAATTTGATTGTATTTTTGCACACTATGCTTGTTTCAAGTTTTACATCTTTTTTATTATTATGCTTGTTTTTACCATTAAGTATCATTTTATTATTATTTATCAATGTATTTATCTTCGCACATATTTGTTTTATTCATATAGACTTCTGATGCAGTTACACATGTGCTGAAACATGGTACCATGTAGAGTCAGATTTAATAAACGTCTGTAATTTTGCTTCATCGTCTTGAGTCTGTTTTTGAAGAGCCTGATCCAGTTACCACTCCTTGTGTTTTGGCCATACAGAAAAATATTCCACCATGCGCAGGAGGTATATTTGCACATTTTACCTGTGGAAAGAATGTGCTGTCATTTCTGCAGATGTTTTCTCAACATTGGGGACAGTACCGCCAGTTCACGATTTGCATAGTGTATTTCCAATTGGCGGAGATCTTTATCTCAAAATGTCTATGATGTTTGCAGTGCATCCTCTTTCTAAATGTTTTGTGCATATGTGTTGTAAGAGGAAAACTCAAGCAAAAGGTGAAACCTCCTTAGGCCCACCTCCTTTCCCTCTTATTTCAAGGGAAAAAGGTCAGCAAAGAAAATTCAGTGAAATGAAGGGTTCCCCCAGCAGAAGGCACTAGGACTCACTTATGTCAGGAGGAGGGAGGGATGACAGAAGGGGGCGTAATAATTAAGAAAAACCCTGATGGTACCACCCAGTAGGGGAGAGGCTTCCTAGGGAGGAACAGGAGCACATAAAGACTAAAAGTGAAGCAGAAAAGAGGGATAAGCAAGCCCATGGAGGTCCAAGAGTATCCCAGAACAGAGGAGGTTCAAGGCTATAAGGAATGTGTACCAGATACCCAAAGCCCAGAACAGGAGATGGTAGTTCATTATATTTAACTTCCTATAAAGGTAGTGTCACAAGTTTTAAGCAGTGCTTCAGAGAAAGGAACTGAGTGAATAATCGATGAAAAAATAAGTTACACCCTTGTTTTTCAAGTTTTTATTTGCTGGCAGAGGGGGACGAGTCCCAACGCAGCATAAGCCAGCTGGAATTGGATTTGGGTTTAGGGTCTGTTTGAGCCCTAGGCGTATGCTTACTAGGAGAGAGGGCTCACACTCCTTTTCTTGTCAATAATTTTGTTTGTTAAAGTTAAGAAAAGACTGAGAAGGCTTGCTACCTAATGTTTTGGGGGGTTTTGATGTTGTTGAAAGGCTCTGAACTGTAGTAAATACATTGGGAAAAACACAAGAAGAGTTTTCTTTTTGTGTCGAGCAAAACTGTTGAATGACTTTGCTAACAAAACAAAAAAAAAATCTGCCAGTAAACAGGTGAGGAAAGTTAGACTACCCTGGTGGGGGAAGAGAGAAATGAAGGCAAAAACCTGAACTAATTTGCATATGGTTTCCCCCCAATCTTTAATGAAGGGCATGACTGTTTTTTTTCCTTCTCATAGGGAGAAGGAAAGGAGATGAACTAGAAAAATAAGAGCCCTCGTACCACAGACCAGAAAAGAGGACCCAAGCATTATTTAGAGAATCACTCGCCCTAAAGGAAAAAGGGACTCTCTAGCTTGACTGTGAGAGTGACAAGAAGACTTTAAGGTTAATGAACAATTTCTTTGGGGATTTCTTTTTCTGAGGAAGAGTACCTGGAGGAGCCCAGGTGTTATTTTCTGATTAGTGGGGAGTATATTACTTCCTGGCTAGCAAGGTATATGAGTAGGTATAAACATACTGTAAACTGATAAATTTCTGGTGAAAATAGGAAGGGATACATATTTTTGTTATGAAAATTTGTTGTTACTCTCATAGAAAAAAGCATGTGTATGCTAGGTATTTGTGTGTCTATTTTTAATTATCCCCATAAAGCAGCATATAGTTGATATAATGTTTTTGGCCAAATTGCATGCTTATTTGCCTTTAATGTACTGTTTTAGTTCAATGCAGGTACATAATAATGAAATACAAAGCATGAAAATACAGGCAAAGCAGCCTAGATGAATTCCATAACTTGCATTTAACATCACAAGCTGGGTTGTCCATTGACAGATAATTCCAGTTTTGAGATGACATTATCTTCCTTCCTTGGGAGACTTGAGCTGCCAACAGTGGCCCAATGCTCCCTATAGCCTCAAAAAGAGGCCAGTTGCAGAACACATACCCTACCATCACAATCCTCCACTCATTATTTTGAGAACATGAAGAGTTCGCTGGTCAATTAAGTGAATAAGAAGGCAAGGCAACTGCTAGCCATAGAATGGGTACTGGCTCAGAGCTATCAGGTCAATGCAGAGGCTGCAAGAGCAAAGGCAGAACTGTTACAATAGAAGTTGGCAGCAATAATGCTACTGTGGCAGTTTGCTGAGCTGCAAGGGCAGCTAAATGAATCCTTGAGACACTATAATGAAGTGCAAGCTGAGGCCCAAGCATTGCAGCCCATTATCGCTGAGCTTCAGATTTGAGTGCAAGAAGCAATCTTCAGGGAGGATAGAGCATGAGAGACAGCACCTGAAGTAAAAATGATTCAGTTTGGACCCATAGCATTATTTTTCATTGTAATGAAACTCTTCCACTCTCAGGTTGTAATTTTCTGGAACATTTATATTCTATCATACTGATGACCATGCTACTTTACACACTGATATTCAATGCTACCTGTATTGAATATCTGGGTCAGTGGCAGTACCCAGACATTATGCAGGCGTGTCCAACCCACACCCGCATAACTAACTGGGCCAAGACAAGACTTTTCATTATATGATTCTACTTGCTTGCAGACACTGGCACTTAATATCATCAGTGCCTGCATAACTTCTGACTCTACTGTTAATCATTTCTATAGCACTACTAGATTAATGCAGCATTGTACACATTATATACAGGTACATTTCTCTGTCCCTAGGGGGTTGAAATCTAATGTTTTTGATCTGGGGCAATGGAGGGTTGATTGACTTGCCCAAGGTCACAAAGTGCTGCAGTGGGAATCAAACCCAGGTTGCCAGGATCAAAGCCAGCTGTACTAATCATTAGGCTACTCCTCCACTTGCTCTTGAGCCCTCCTGCACTGCCTGGAGAGTGCTGCTTCAGTTAGAGGGGGTATTCAGTAACCCTACCTGGTTAAGGTCACCTGAATGTCCCCTCCTGACCTGCTCAGCATGATTTAACCAGGCTCTATGTTTGCAACTCAACAAAAGTCTTTAAACACTACATGAAACTGATGAATCACTAGGTTTTCTCTGCTGCTGCTACTACCTGAATTTCATTATCCTCTCTCGTTAGAGCCTTGGAGATTTCTCAGAAGCAGGTGGTCATTTGCATTACTGATTTTGAAAGGGAAAAAAAATACTGCAATAAACATCCTTAATAAATTAGGGAAATAAACAGAAACATAGCTGATTCCTTATGGACCATGGTTTGTCTTTTCAAACAATGAAGCAAATATTCTCTGTGCCTGGAGATCGGGAACATCACTCCCATCACCTGTGTTTCACATACCCCTAACTGAACCAGTCTTTGTTATTTGAAAATGAAAGGTGTATGCAATAGTTGTGACCATTGTTCATAAAGAGACAAATAATCAAATTGTCTGTGTTGCTACAAGGTCTACAGGTAATTTATACTCTCGGGGTTTGTATATATTAGCAAAACTTCCCATGAAAAATGACTGGCAGATATTAGTGTTTGAGTGTTCTGCAAGAAATATTTTGATTGGTAACAACACACATATTCCTTTCTCTGGTTTATCTGCTTCCAGAGTCTACATATAAAAGTATGCATGTTGTTGAAGAATGCAAATACTAACTGCGAACATGCTTGTTTTTACCCGTGGAAAAATGCTTTGAATAATATATTGCTCCTCAATCTGTAACTGATGGCTGGAAGCAAAAATTTCCTTCAACCCTTTTCCCCTTCCTCTCCTTTCCTCCTACTGACTCCTGACCTTGCTCCCTCCTCTCCCCAAGTACAAGCCTTTTGTCCTTCCTTCCCAGATCGACTCCAGCATGCTCCCCTCTGTTTCAACCAGGTGACTAAGGGGCTCTTTTACTAAGCCACATAAGTGCCTATGCGTGCCCAATGCACATCAATTTTGAGTTACCGCCCAGCTACCGCATGGCCCTTACGGTAATTTCATTTTTGATGTGTGTCCACTGCGCGCACTGGAAAATATTTTTATTTTCTGGCACGCTGGTGGTAATTGGGCGGTAATCGGCATTTTACGTGCATAAACCATTACCGCCCGGTTATTGCGTGAGATCTTACCACTAGGTCAATGGCTGGCGGTAGGGCCTCAGACCCAAAATGGACACATGGCAATTTTTCATTTTGCTGCTCGTCCATTTTCAGCAAAAATTTTGAAATGACATTTTTTTACAGGTGTGCTGGAAAATGATTCTGCGTGCACCCAAAACACGCATCTATACTACCTAAGGCCATTTTTCAGCGCACCTTTGTAAAAGGACCCCTAATTCCTCCATCCTGTGTGTAGTAATCCAATCAGCAGTATAACCAGTTTGGACAACATACAGGAATGCTATTCAGTGGACTCTGCTTGTGCATTTGTACATCACCAATATCAGGCATGGAGAAAGGGCAGTGGTGCAAAACAGGTTGTGCATGTGTGTACCTGAACCCCGTGATTTGTTGTGTTAGAAGGTGTGGTCTCATTGATCAATACTTGCAGTAGAGGGTGACCAAAACTTTGTTTTTGTTTTTTTAAGTTTTGGCTGAAACCAAATCTGTGGCTAAAATTTGCCACTTGGTTTCCACTGAAACTGAAGCCAAAGCCAAAACTGACCACTACTGCCCTAAATTGGTGCCACGGCCCAGTATGGCCTGGCACATCCCTTGAGCAGAAGCAGCCCCCCACTCCCTCCTCCTAAAACAGAAGGAGCCCACCTCACTCCCTTCCTCCTGAACAAGAGACTTCCCCCTCTCCTCCTCCCAAACAGAAAGAGACTCACTTTTACCTGTTAAGGATGTATATTCAGTTTGAAACAAATGGTGAAAACATAGCAAATGAGTGCATTGTTGGTTCATTTCATTTCAAATGAAGCATATAGGTATGAGTCCTGAATTAACCTAAAACAGTTTTTTTTAAATAACTCGTTACCACTATAGTCAATGGGATGGTTTAAGTTTCCAATGACTTCATTGAGCACAGGATCCCCAAGCTGAGGAAACATTTTTTTTAACAGAAAGGGAAGTGAATGTCTTGAATACTCTCCTGGAAGAGGTTTTGGAAGCAAAAACTATGTTGAAATTAAAAAAAAAAAAAAAGTGGGCTATCCACAGTGGATCCCTAAAGAGTAAAAGATGGAAACCAAGCATACAGCACTTCGGCTCAAAAAGGCTGTGAAATTACTTTTGCATGTCTTCTAAGAAAGCATGAGGAAAAGTAACTTGCACTGCACAGCAATCACAACCACCATACCTGGCAGACTGGATTGTAGCATGACAGAATTCAAGAAAGCATGGAATAAGCATAACATTTTTTTTCTTGCACCCGACTATGGTTATTTAGGCAAATGAGTGTTTCCACTTTAATTGCCATCCTTGACTTGTTACAAATAAACTGGAAGGGAAGCATTCAGTGGGAGAGGCACAATAGAACTCTAAAAGAACAAGATATATGTATACATATATAATATATCAGATAGAAATACCATCATTGAATACAGACATATTGCTTTAAATTGATAACTTATCTGTTTAAAGTTAAACTTTTTATTATTGCATTCAGACTTCAATGGATACTGAAGATAACGTCTTAATGATATTTCAAAATAATACAAGCAAAAATAAATTAGCCTTAGGAAAATAGAAGAAACTAGGTGGAAACTTATACCAAGAAAAAGATGGCAAAGGAAATTTTACGATATTTTCTCTTGAGTCAGTCCACAAATTAGGGAGTAGTACTTAAAAGGGAGAATTCTCAATAATCAAAAAGACTAAGGGGCCCTTTTTACCAAACTGTGATATAAAAGTGGCCTTAGTGCAGGTCTTTCGCACTTGCTAAGGCCATTTTTCCATTGGGGTAAAATGTCCAATTTTTCTGTTTTCCCCATTAAAGGTCATGCACTAATTTTCCCATTAGCACATGGTCCACTGCCAGTACCTGTCATGTAGACAATAAAGGCTCATGCGCTAACCACACACTGATCAATTTCTACCATGGGAAACAGCACGCGCCAACTTCGACATTACCGATGGGTGGACACGCTAACCGGGCGGTAGTGTCAGTTTTGCATGTTCTACACATGCGGTAGCCCTATCACTGCTTTGCAAAAGGGCCCCTTTACTTTTTAGCATGTGGATAGCATGCACATATGCAAAAATTACTGTGAGACATTTGAAGCAGGGGCGTAGCTATGTGGGGCCATGGGGGCATGGGCCCCCGTAGATTTGGCCCTGCCCCCTCCTGCCACCAACCCTCCTCTGCCGCCGTCTGGTACCTTTGATGGCGGGGGTCCCCAACCCCTGCCAGCCGAATTCCTTTTCTCCGGTGTGGCCGTGTTGCTGATCTAAAAGCAAGGCTTCTGTTTCTGTGAGTCTGACGTCCTGTATGCTCAATGTGTGCCAAAATGGAGTTACCGCCTGACTACCTCGTGGCTCTTGAGATAATTTCATTTTTGGTGCACATCTAATACGCGCATCTGAAAAATATTTTTTATTTTTGGGCGCCCGTAACAGACATGCGCCACGTGGCATTTGACGCGCGTAAGTCATTACCAGCAGGATTCTTTACCGATAGGTCAATGGCTGGCGGTAAGGTCTCAGACCCAAAACGGATGTGCGGCAATTTTGATTTTGCTGCACTTCCATTTTGGGCAAAAAGAGGCCTTTTTTACGGGCATGCTAAAAAATGGATTGGCGCATGCCCAAAAACCTACACTACCGCAAGCCATTTTTCAGCGTGCCTTTGTAAAAGGACCCCTAAAACAATAATCCTGCACTATCCAGTTAGCACACACTACTGTGGATAAAGTAACTGCTTAGCACAAGTATGCCCAATCTCTGCCACTGATGTGTTCTCACAAAAAATGTAAAAATATTTTTTTTACCATGCAGTTAGCACATGCATATTTTGAACCCTTGCAGTTGACAACATTTACTTCTTAAATCTGCATCTATTAGAACTTTGATGGAAATTCCAGTGATTTTGAACATGAGGACAGTGCTGGGCAGACTTTTACGGTCTTTGTCCTGCAAACGACAAGACGGAATTGGATAAGCTGGAGTGGGCTTTGATGGCAACGCCAGTAGCTGGAACATAAGGACAGAGCCTTGCGGATTTCTATGGGCTATGTCCCAGAAATACCAAAAAAAGACCATGATCAAGTATATAATATGTTAATTTTAAATTTAAATCTTGAAATGATAATGAATATGACTGTTGGGCAGACTGGATGGACCATTCTGGTCTTTATCTACTGTCACTTACTCACGTTACTTTGATAAATCACAATACATAAGAAGCCTCTAGCTATAGAACGTTAGGTATGAAAAGCATTAATCGTCTACATCTCTTCTGTGTCTCACAGGAAACATATGGAGAAAACATAGCCTTGCATCCCAAGAACTGCAAATGGCATACTTAAAAAAAAAAGTTTCCAAACAGCAGGTGTAAATATATGTGCATACAATATGCACTATTGCTTGCATTAAAAACAAATACAAACCTAAACTGTAATTCCATCCGTACTCTATCCAAACCCTACACTCAAGCATGTCTACTGTACAAGAATACACTGCCTTACACTGCACACAATTTTAGGCATGACCTAATTTTATAAGAACCCATATATACACACAAATCAGCATTTTACAAGTTGAAAATAGTTTATAAGATTATCTTCTTAATGGCTGAATAATGGATAACTTTCCACCCCATCCCGGAATACCCTTAATGCCATCTGTCTATACAGATAAATCGAAGTTGTTGACTGACTTGAATGGATAAAATGTATCTGTTTTAATAAAGAGAATAGGCTTTCAAAAGGACTTATACAGTTGGCAGTTAACATTTAAGTCCTTTCAAATATTGGGCTCCATGGGCCCGAAATTCAGACTGTGGGAGTTAGCCCAGCTAATTCCCGTGGTTGGCACTGAGCCCAGATATTCAATGCTGGGCCATTTCCGGTAACTGGCATTGAATATCTGGTCTAGTTTTGGGCGGTTCAAACTTAACCTGTCAAGCCAATATTCAGCACTGGCAAATTAAGTTTGAACCGGCCAAAGATATTCCAGGTATTCACGCGGTCAAATATGGCCATCAAACTCACAATGAAAATTGGTGGATAGCCAGTTATATCACATGGAGCAGGCGTGCGCCGTGGCACCCCCCAGCGGCATGCACCCGGGGGGGGGGTCATTTCGCTGGAGGGGGGGAAGGTGTCATTTAGCGGGGGAGGTATGTGTGTGTCAGCAGAGGCATAACAAAGGCATGGATGTCCTTCTTTCAAACATTTTGGATGTCCTCAACTGCCTCCCCCCCCCCCCCCCCACAGAGTCAATCAAATTTTGAGAGAGTGGAGGAGTGGTTAGGGCACTGGTCTTGCAATCCACAGGTGGTTGGTTCAAATCCCACTGCTGCTACTTGTGACCCAAAATCCAAATAAATAAAGGGGGTGTCAGAAGCACAGCAGGCATAGACATTCTTCTTACAGAAACATCCAGGCATGGATGTCCTTCTCACAAACATCTGCATTTTGGACATCCTCAACTACTGTTGCAGGGACGGAGGCATAGCTAAGGATGTCCTTCACCCATACTCTAAAAAAAAAAAAAAGACAAAAGTTGTTAAAGTTGTTTTTTTTCAGGGTGGGAGGTGGTTAGTGATCACTGCATGCCTTTTTCCGTTCAGTTAGTGCATCAGTAAGTCCACTGCAGTGTCCCCTAAGGTGCCCAGTTGGTGTCCTGGCATGTCAGGGGGACCAGTGTACTATGAATGCTGGCTCCTCCTACGACCAAATGACTTGGATTTGGTCATTTTTGAGATGGGTGTCGTCGATTTCCATTATCGCTGAAAACTGGGGACGACCATCTCCAGGGATGACCATCTCTAAGGTCGACCTAAATGTTGAGATTTGGGCATTCCCGGCCGAATTATCGAAACGGAAGATGGACGCCCATCTTGTTTCGATAATACGGGTTTCCCCGCCCCTTCGCAGGGACGTCCTGCGCGGACACCCTCAGGAAAACTTGGGCGCCCCGTTTGATTATGCCCCTCCATGTCTCTCAAAAACATGCCTGTCTATTGTGATATGTACTGTATTTAATAAAATTTCCTACAGCAACCATTACATCAGTTCATACCACCATAGTGTGCAGCTTTGCATACAAACATATCTAATGCACCAATAAAGGGAATCTCTTGCCTTTAGATGTTTGCAAACAATTACAAACAATTTTAAAATGCATTTTCTCATAAACGAGAGAAGGCAAAGCATTGTCAAAGGCAGAAAAGGCTAACTGTTAATGCAGTTTCACAGTCAGGGGAAATGATTTGACTCTTGGCTGTTTAATTTTTTTTTTTTTAAGTAACCGAATTAGCTAGTGTGATAGCTTATCACAGCAGGGTGCTATCTTGTGTAAAGTGCTGTACTCAAAGGCAAGGATGTGACACCCAGTGTACCCTTGCTTAGATAACACAATGGTAAAGAAAGTTTAGCTTTCAATTGTAAAAAAAAAAAAAAACCTTCAGGATGATTACTGGGAGCAGAAAGGAAAATTGGGAAAAAAAACAGACAGAGGATAGTTAAGCAATTCATTCATTGGGAAATTAATTACTTTGCCAAGTTATTTATATGTTGGCCCTGAGCTTTTCAGCACTGACTGTTCACAGCCAGAAAAATACATTGTTACATTTTACACCATGGCATGCTATTAAATCCCCAGCAAGTGTGATATTGAAACTTTCACTGGTAATGATACCTGTGATGTCAGGGTATAATGCAAATCTAACAGTATGCGTTGAGTATGAAATGCACTGCATATAAAAGGACAGTAGGCCATAAGAATTGGTAACAAAGGATA
The DNA here is from genome assembly GCF_901765095.1 of Microcaecilia unicolor. NCBI lineage: Eukaryota > Metazoa > Chordata > Amphibia > Gymnophiona > Siphonopidae > Microcaecilia > Microcaecilia unicolor. The sequence goes on along the minus strand of NC_044034.1, from coordinate 257,716,802 downwards.
CATCTTTCTCTAAGCTCAACGTTTAATAAGACGCTCAGAATTACTGAACGTATGCAATTGGTTAAACTGCGATTACATTTTTATTTACATTAATCAGCACTGCAACCTAATGATTGTAATCCATTGAGAAATGAAAAAAAAAAGTCATGGATGACTGTGATTTATTTTTTTTTATTATTGCCATAGTGGAAGAGGTAATATATCATCAAGAGCTGTGAGGATGAAGTGCTACATTTCCAAAATCAGGTGTATCATGACTTTCAGTCAAGACAGACAATCTCACTCTCTTCAGCACTGTCTTTGTGTAAGTGTCAAAAAAATGCACAGGGCAAAATAATAAGCATCACGAGAGTTTATTTATTTATTTATTGCATTTGTATCCCACATTTTCCCACCTCTTTGCAGGCTCAATGTGGCTTACAATGCGTTGTTATTGGTAGAGAATGGATTAGGAGAAAAACAGTGTTGTATACAGAGTAGCTTAATCAAATTAGAACAAATAGGTATACGTATTAAACAGTGCTTATAATAGGTAGTTGGGAATGTCATAAATAGTTGGGGCAGAATTTTGCCTAGTTGCATGCAATTTTTAAAAAAATCTGTTCTAGTTATTTTCTAGTTCAAAGGTATTTGTTTTATCATTGCCTTCAAAATCATTACAACCCATTTTATGTTTCTGTGGATGCCAGATGGAATAAATCACTGTAGATCCTTGTCTTGCCAATAAGCTCAACCTTTTTTCCCACAAATCTTTTGTCTTACTATTGAACAGTTCGTCGTACAAGGCAAACAGCATTTTTGAAAGTTTGCAGCTCTGTGCAAGAGGTCACACTGGGAGGTGTGAAGGCTTATTTGTTGGCCTTTGGGGACACTCTTTTCTTTAGGTTGAACACCTGCCTCTCCCTCCCTTTCCATTGACAGAAGTTGGTTCCCATGATGAGATCACCAGTATTTCTGGAGAATGGGAAGAGGAAGCAAAGATCAGGAGATGAAACTCTTTGTGATCAGGCATGCATGCACAAAAGGGCGCGGACACTGACAATGAATAGCTGATTGATAGCACTGATTTTATTAAGATTTGAGTTCTGTATGCCTTCTTAAAAATATAACTAATTTTTCATATTTTGCAGAATTGTAATTTTTTAAAAATTGTGTCTCATTCTCAATTTAGTAGAATTAATAAAGATATTTGCCCACTTATCTGCCACTATATGGAGATCCAGCAGCCGACACAGCCATGTTTCATGTACCGCTTCAGGGCATAGTGGTCTCCTAAAAGAATCAAAAACCAAACTTTAGAAAAGCAGCTCAAGCACATGACACTCTCCTCCAATAAAAAAAAGGAATAACCATATTCAAATTGCTGTCATTCATTCTAATTCAATATTTAGCCCATGAGGTATCGCTGTATTTAAAGTGATTAGAATATGGTTATCTCTTTTTTTTAATATGGTTATCTCTTTTATTTTATTGAAGGGAGAGTGTCACGTGTTTGAATTACTTCCTATTTAATGCTAAGCATTGGTCCACCATTTTATATGTGCTATGGAGCAGTTAAGTCATTTTAGACAGGTAACAGATTTGAAATGAGTTTGTTGTAAAGCTGAAGATGTTTTCTCTGCTTTTTTTTGTAGTTCGTTTTTTGATTTTTTTTTAAAGAGACCACTATGCCCTGAAGCAGTACACCAAACATGGTTGTGTCAGCGGCTGGTTCTCTATATGGTGGCAACTAGCTTTGTGAATATCTTTATTAATTTTACTAAATTGAGAATATGATAAAATAAAAGATGTAATAATTCAGCAAAAATATGAAAAATAAAACCAATGAGGGAGCTTTGCGGCACTGCAGTCCAGGATTGAGTAGGGACAAAGCAGCTGCTTCTGAATGTCTTAAAACAAAATGTATATCACTACGTAATAAGTTAATGGAACTGTGAAGACAATATTTAATCAGTATTGATTGATAAATATAGTTGTTTAGGGCTTTTTGTGATATTGTGTATTCTTTCCACAAAGAAAATTCTCAGCGACCTATTAAACAATGCTTTTCTAAAATGGAAACATGTTCTCTATTATAAAACATTGATTTACTTGCCTGCCATCACCTACTTCTTGTATGCTGTGCACTTTTTCTGGTTTTATTGCCAACATTAACATTTATTTTAGACAATTTATATACCATTTATCATCTGATTCTAATTGGTTTACAATAAGTCCAATGTGAGGGTCACATGAGTTTCTTCAGGCTGTCAGCGGTGAAAGAGCTCGTTCCAGCAACATAAACTGTGAAGTGAAAGTAGATGTGAGGCATGACAAATCTGTACCAGTCATTGACATCATTTTTGCTACCATTCCTGAGAAGTGAACAGCTATCATCAACCTGAGACTGTGGCAGCTGGAGGAGCAGCAGGCGAGTGAGCTTCTGGGTCACAGAACGGTGACATAGTTACTATCAGTTTAAAAGTGAGCCACTTCCTGAGATCATAAATCATCTTAGACTATTACCTGGAAGCTGATTTTCACCATTATTATTGCAGCTACCTTTTCTGAGAGACGAGTGGCTATCATTAACCTGAGAAAGTGGCAACAGGAAGCACGGCAACCAAGCTTCCGGGTCACAGAACTGTGACATAGTTACTATCAGTTTAAAAGTGAGCCACTTCCTGAGGTGTTATGCCACAGGGGTTCATCCCACTCCTATGTGCACAATTTTGAGGGTGTAGGAAATTGTAGTTGTGATGTGATTGCATAATGGGGACATGGGTGACTGCATTTAAATGCTGATCCTCTTCCTGAATTTTATTAGGTAAGTTTCTATTAGATAAAATAAAGCGGGTTTGGTAGTGCTCATTTTTAACATTGGTTTTAATAGGGGGTGATTTGGGTGAACCCCGAGACATTTTAATGAGGGTTAGAAGGGTGGTATGATTCCTTCAGGGAATTTGTTAAACTGTCTTGAGTATGCACCTAGACACATTGAGGTCTGACTAGCTTAGATCTCTGGCCCGTCTTCCTGGTTAATCACCTTGCTTCATCCCTGATTCCTCTGCTCTTCCCTGTGTTTCAACTTAATCTTACCTCTGGCTCTGTTCCCACCCCTTTGAAACATGCTTTGGTCACATCTTAAGAAACCTCGTTTGGAACCTTCTTTCCCAACTAACTATTGCCCATCTCCAATCTTCAGCAAACTTCTTGACAAACTCATTCTTTCACAACTTGACTCCTTCATCCAGGAAGCAAACATTCTCCATCCTTACCAGTCAGGCTTTTGTGCATATCAAGGCACTGAAACCTTCTTCCTGGCCCTTTATGATGCTGTTCAGGTGGCCTTACATTAGCACTTCTCTGTCATCATTGTCTCCATTGATCTCTCCTCTGCTTTTGATCTTGTGGACTACTCGCTTCTCCTCCACCGTCTTCACTTTATTGGCATCTCTGGTTCAACTCTTTCTTCATTCTCTAGCTATTTATCAAACCATTTTTATCAACTTTCGCATTCTTCAGGTTACTCCGTTTCTCTCCCTGTTCATTCCAGGATTCACCAGGGATCCATTCTTTCACCCTCCCTGTTTAATATTTTTCTAGCACCCCTTCTCACTATCATTCAGGAAAAAGGCTGCCTCCCTTTCTGCTATGCTGATGATATTCAGATTGTTTTTCATGTCTCAGATCCTCTTGCTCCCCCATTGGCATTAAATTCCTTTATAATTTCTTATTGAACCAAGGGATACATTCTAGTGGGCAGCGGTGATTGGTGATCTAAATGTTCAACTAGATGTTAGATAATAATGCTGTGCAGGTTTTTATGTCCTTTTTAGACTGTATTAAGATGAAGATGACCTCTTTTTAAATGATGCATCAATTGGGGCATCAACTTGATTTTATGGCCTAGGGAACAGGTGGTGAAACATACCTGAAAGTGGAAGATAAGGGTTGGGACCTGGTAGTGTGGTCAGATCATTTTTTGTTACAGTTTGTAATTCTCTGGCAGCAATCCTCATTAAAAGGAAGGAAGTTATTTGAAGTGTGAAATAAGGGGAAAATCGAGCCTGCATCTTTTTGGTTGTTGTTTGATGAGAAATTAGAGGACCTGGGACATATCCATTCCTATTGATCAATGGAATGATATTGTAGAACAGGTGTTGGACAAATTGGCCCCTAAAAGAAGGAACAGGTTAAAAGAGAGAAGCAGTTCATCTTGATATGGTTCAGCTTTAATATAGCTGAAACAATTCTGTAGGAAGTTGGAGAGGCAGTGGAGAAAGACTCAGAATTTGGATGACAGGGAGCATTGGAGAAAGCTAGTTAATGTTCACAAGTTTCAAGTTAAGCAGGATAAACAGCAATATTATTCAGATATAATAGATAAAGGTAAACCTGATTTTAAAAAATATATATCAGATAACAGAATTTTTGACAAAGCCTGAGGACCTAGTAAAGAGTTCAGTAGTTACACCAACAGCAGAAACACTGGCTCTTTATTTCAGGAAAAAGGTGGAAGATGTGAGAGTGGAAATTGAAGGTAGGGTATTTGATCAAGTTAAGCATGATCAGAATGTTTATAGCATGGATACTACTAAACAACTGAAAATGGAATGTGCTGTTGATAGGCATTGGTCTACATTTCATCTGTTACAGAAGCAGAGTTTAGGACGTCTCTGTTGAAGTATTCTAGGTCCCAATGCTTATTGGATGTTTGCCCACTTTATTTGTTAAAAGCATGTGAAACTGAGATTGCAGTAGATTATGGATTTATTAGTGAAAGGTGTATTTACTGTACAGTTAGAAAAAAATATTCTCACTCCAATATCAAAAAATCAGAAAGATAATATGGGTGAGGTTTCAAACTATAGACCTGTAGCCTCTATTCCTCTTCATGCTAAAATATTAGAGGGCCTTGTGGCAACTCAATTTGTGGATTATTTGGACATGCAATTACCTATTACATTTTACCCACTCAATGGTTAGGAGAAGTTATAGTATAGAAACTTGAATGGGGATTCTAATAAGTGAGATAAAGAAATATATAGGTATCGGCCAATAGATTGTTATATTACACCAGCTTGACCTATCAAGTGCATTTGTCTTTGTTGATCATCTGGTCTCACTAACAATTTTGAGTTTTTTGCTATTGGGAGAAATGTGAATGACTGATTGAGAGGATTTCTTGTAAATAGATCTTGCAATATGGGGATGAAGGGGGAATTGTCAGATGTGTGGCTGGCAGTTAGTGGGGTGCCACATGGGTCACCCCTTTCACCAATACTATTTAATGTGTTGTTTGTTTGTTTGTTTAGTTTTTCTGGAGGGGTAGGCAATATAATATTATTGGTCTTATTTTGCATCCTCTCCTAATAATTCCTAGCATCCTGTTTCCTTTTTTGTCCACCGCCGCACACTGGGTAGAAGATTTTCTTGAGCCCCGGCCCCTAAACTGAACCCTAGCATTAAATAACTATGATTCAGCTTATTCTTCCAAATGTGCATAACTTTGCATTTGTCTACATTAAATTTCATCTGCCATCTGAATGAAATCTCTATAAACCTGGAAGATGTAATGGCGATATTTGACAAATTGAAGAGTAGCAAATTGCTTGGACCAGATGGAATTCATCCCCGAGTACCGATAGAATTGAAAAATTAACTTGCAGAACTATTGTTAGTATTATGTAATTTATCTTTAAAATCAAGCATGGTACTGGAAGATTGGAGGGTGACCAATGTAACTCCACTTTTTTTTTAAAATAGGTTCCAGAGGTGATCCGGGACGTCAGTGCCGGGCAAAATGGTAGAGACTATTATAAAGATCAAAATTACAGAGCATATTCAAAAGCATCGATTAATGAGACAAAGCCAACATGGGTTTAGTGAAGTGAAATCTTGCCTCACCAATCTATTACATTTCTTTGAAGTGGTGAACGAACATGTGGATTAAGATGAGCCGGTTGATATTGATATCTGGATTTTCAAAAGGCGTTTGATAAAGTACCTCATGAAAGACTCCAGAGGAAATTGGAAAGTCATGGGATAAGAGGTAGTGTCTTATTGTGGGTTAAAAACTGGTTAAAAGATAGAAAACAGAGAGTAGGGTTAAATGGTCAGTATTCTCAATGGAGAAGAGTAGATAGTGGGGTTCCCCGGGGTCTGTGCTGGACCATTGCTTTTTAACATATTTATAAATAATCTAAAGATGGAAGTAACTTTAATATTCCCTTATCTCTTGTTTGTCCTGTTTGTCTGTCCTAATTAGATTGTAAACTCTGTCGAGCAGGGACTGTCTCTTCATGTTCAAGTGTACAGCGCTGCATACGTCTAGTAGCGTTTTAGAAATTATAAGTAGTAGTAGGTAATTAAATTTGGTGATGAAACAAAATTATTCAAAGGTGTTGAATCGCAAGAAGATTGTGAAAAATTACAAGAGGACCTTACGAGACTGGGTGACTGGGCATTCAAATGACAGATGATGTTTAATGTGAGCAAGTGCAAAGTGATGTATATGGGAAAGAGGGACCTGAACTCTAGCTGCTTAATGCAAGGTTCCACATTAGAAGTCACCGACCAAGAAAGGATCTAGTTGTCATCACTGATGATATGTTAAAACCCTTTGCTCAGTTTGCGGCAGAGGCTAAGAAAGCAAATAGAATGTTAAGTTGTGGAGGAGTGGCCTAGTGGTTAGTGCAGTGGGCTTTGATCATGGGGAACTAAGTTTGATTCCCACTGCAGCTCATTGTGAATCTGGACAAGTCACTTAACCCTCCATTGCCCCTGGTACAAAATAAGTACCTGAATATATGTAAACCGCTTTGAATGTAGATGCAAAAACCTCAGAAAGGCAGTATATTGTCCCATTTCCCTTTCCCCCCTTAAGTATTATGAGGAAAGGAATGGAAAACAAAAGCAAGGACATTCTAATGCCTTTGTATCACTCCATGGTGTGACCATACCTCAAATACTGTGAGAAATTCTAGTCACTGCATCTCAAAAAAGATATATGGGATCCTTTGACAAAGTTACAGAAAAAGTGGCCTGCGGTAGTGTAGGGGCGTGTGCCAAGCAAGTTTTTATTGCATCTTGTGAGCCCTCCTGGGACAGAGAAATATCCAGTGTAGCTGAATGTAACTCACCTTGAGCTATTACTGAAAAAGGTGTGAGCAAAATCTAATTAAATAAATAAATCTACAAAAAATGTTTCTTAATGGGACGTGAAAAGAGCCTGCAGTAAAAATAAAATTGGCGCACACTCAAAACTGACCTGAGCCCATAATGCCACCCATTGATCTAGCACTACACGTTGGCACTGTAACCGGCACACGTAGTAGGAAATAAATAAATAATTCATCTAGGCGTTATGGCTACATGCCAAATCTGAAATTACCACCAGGAGGGCACGCTGGCCTGATGGTAGTTTCATTTTGGCATGCGTTGCGTGCACGAAGAGACTAACGTGGCTTAGTAAAAGGGTCCCGTGGTGAAATTAGAAAAGGTACAGAGAAGGCCAACAAAACTGAAAGGGAATGGGACGACTTCCCTATGAGGAAAGGTTAAAGTGGCTTGAGCTCTTCAGCTAAGAGAACAGATGGCTGAGGGGAGATATGATAGAGGTCAATAAAACAATGAGTGGAATGGAATGGGTGGATGTAAATCACTTGTTTACTCTTTGCAAAAATACCAGGAGTAGGGGGCATGCAATGAAGCTACAAAGTAGTACATTTAAAACAAATCAGAGAAATTTTTTCTTCACTCAATTTGTAATTAAATTCTGGAATTCGTTGCCTGGGTACATAAGTACATAAGTTTTGCCATACTGGGAAAGACCAAAGGTCCATCAAGCCCAGCATCCTGTTTCCAACAGTGGCCAATCCAGGTCACAAATACCTGGGAAGGTCCCAAAAGAGTACAAAACATTCTATACTGCTTATCTCAGAACTAGTGGATTTTCCCCAAGTCCATTTAATAAAGGTCTATGGAATTTTCCTTTAGGAAGCCGGCCAAACCTTTTTTAAACTCCGCTAAGCTAACCGCCTTTACCACATTCTCTGGCAACAAATTCCAGAGTTTAATTACATGTTGAGTGAAGAAATATTTTCTTCAATTTGTTTTAAATTTACTACATTGTAGCTTCACCGCATGACCCCTAGTCCTAGTATTTTTGGAAAGCATAAACAGACGCTTCACGTCTACCAGTTGAACTCCACTCATTATTTTATTGACCTCTATCATATCTCCCCTCAGCTGCCTTTTCTCCAAGCTGAAGAGCCCTAGCCACTTTAGCCTTTCCTCATAGGGAAGTCGTCCCAGCACCTTTATCATTTTCATCACCCTTCTCTGAACCTTTTCTAATTCCACTATATCTTTTTTGAGATGCGGCGACCAGAATTAAACATAATATTCGAGGTGCACTCGCACCATGGAGTGATACAAAGGCATTATAACATCCTCATTTTTGTTTTCCATTCCTTTCCTAATAATACCGAACATTCTATTTGCTTTCTTAGCCGCAGCAGCTCACTGAGCTGTAGTAAAAGCATTTAGCTTAGCGGGTTTTAAAAAAAGGTGTGGAGAGCTTCCTAAAAGAAAAGTCCATAAGCCATTATTAAAATGGTTTGGGGAAAATTCACTACTTATTTCTAGAATAAGCAGCATAAAATGTATTGTATTGTTTTGGGGTCTTGCCAGGTACTTGTGCCCTGGATTGGCCACTGTTGGAAACAGGATGCTGGGCTTGGTGGACCTTCAGTCTGTCCCAGTATGGCAATACTTATGTACTTATATACTTATATTTGGATGCCCAGCCTTCCAATTTCCTAAGGTCTTCCTGCAATTTTTCACAATCTGCATGCGTTTTGACAACTTTGAATTGTTTCGTGTCATCTGCAAATTTAATCACCTCACTTGTCATTCTGATTTCCAGATCATTTATAAATATGTTAAATAGCACCGGTCCCAGTACAGATCCCTGTGGCACGCCACTAGTCACCCTCCACCATTGAGAAAAATGGCCATTTAATCCTACCCTCTGTTTTCTGCCCAATAACCAATTCCTAATCCATAACAGAACATTTCCTCCTTTGCCGTGACTCTTTAATTTTCTCAGAAGACTCTCATGAGAAACTTAGTCAAAAGGTTTCTGAAAATCTAGATATACTACACCAACAAGTTCACCTTTATCCGCATGTTTACTCACAACTTCAAAGAAATGAAGCAAATTGGTGAGGCAAGACCTCCCATTGCTGAATCCATGCTGACTCTGTCCCATTAAACCATGTTTTGTCTAAGTGTTCTGTAATTTTATTCTTTATAATAGTGTCTACTATTTTGCCCAGCACTGAAGTAAGGCTTACCGTAATTACTCGGATCACCCCAGAGCCCTTTTTAGAAATCAGCATCACGTTGGCTACCCTGCAGTCCTCAGGTACTACTGATGACTTTAATGACAGGTTACAGATCACTAGTGGCAGATCATCAATTTCATGTTTGAGTTCATTCAATTCCCTGGGGTGTATACTGTACAGTCCAGGTGATTTATAACTCTTTAACTTGTCAATTTGGCTCAGTATACCTTCCAAGTTCACTGAGTTTTTTTTCAGGTCCTCCGCATCGACACCCTTGAAAACCATCTTCTTCCTTAAAGACCAAAGCAAAGAATTCATTCAGTCTCTCCGCTATGGCCTTGTCCTCCTTGAGCACCCCTTTTACTCCTTTCTAATCTAATGGTCCTGGCTTCTTGCTTCTGATATACCTGATAAAAGTTTTCTATGTGTTTTCTTTTCCACGGCAAGTTTTTCTTCATATTCTCTTGTTTAGCTTTCTTTATCAATACTTTGCATCTGGCTTGACAGTGCATATATTGCTTCTTATGTTCTTCATTCAGATCCTTTTTCCATTTTTTGAAGGATGTTCTTTGGCTTTAACAACCTCTGTCACCTCACCCTTTAACCACGCTGGCTGTCATTTGCTCTTTTTTCCACCTTTGTTAATACATGGAATACATCTAGTCTGGGCTTCCATGATGGTATTTTTAAACAATGAACAAAAAATCACACTCAGATCTCACACATCTGCCATTCAAAATGAAAATCAAATCCAAACAAGCAGCGTGGTGTTGTCTATATCAAAACAAGGACATCAAAGCAGTCCAACTTAGTCCAGAAAAAGGAAAAGAGGGGGAAAAGGCTCAACAAGTGCTGCAATATTGAATATTGTTCATTAATTGCATGCACAACAAGTCATCATAGACTGAACCCCCCCCCCCCCCCCAAAAAAAAAGTCTATTTTTATTTTCTTATATTTATAAATGCTTATATTCACACATAGTTCCAGCTCTAAAAAGTCAAACAAAACCACAAAATAACTTATCTTTTAACAAATCTGTCTATACGCAGGACAGATTTGTTAAAAGATAAGTTATTTTGTGGTTTTGTTTGACTTTTTAGAGCTGGAACTATGTGTGAATATAAGCATTTAGAAATATAAGAAAATAAAAATAGACTTTTTTGGGGGGGGGGGGGGTTCAGTCTATGATGACTTGTGCATGCAATTAATGAACAATATTCAATATTGCAGCACTTGTTGAGACTTTTCCCCCTCTTTTCCTTTTTTCTGGACTAAGTTGGACTGCTTTGATGTCCTTGTTTTGATATAGACAACACCACGCTGCTTGTTTGGATTTGATTTTTAAACAACGTCCACACCTGATTCAGAATGCTAACCTTTGCAGCGACCCTTCCGGATTCTTTTTAACTATTTTCCTCATTTTGTCATAGTTGCCCTTTCAAAATTAAAAGTTGCTACAGTAGATTTCATTAGTGACTTCACTCCAGACTTCAGTTCAAATTTGATCATATTATGATCACTGTTTCCCAACAGATCCAACACCATTATCTTTTGTACTATGCCCCATATTCCACTAAAGATTAGATCCAAAAAAGCTCCCTCTCTCATCGGTTCCTGGACAGTTGCTCCAAGAAGCAGTCATTTATTACTTCTATTTTTACCTCCCTAGCACTCCCTGATGTAACACTTACCCAGTTAATATTAGGATAATTGAAATCACCAATTATTATAATATTGCCCAAATTGCCAGTTTTCCTAATTTCTGTAATCATATTTTCATCTGTTTGTTCTGTCCCGGCGGACGGTATTACAGCCCTACCAGTGTATTTCTTCCATTCACACCAGGAATTTCTATCCATAAAGATTCAACACTGCTATCTGTTTCATGTAGAATGTTTATGTTGTTTAACTCAATTCCATCTTTCACATATAGCGCATCCCCCCACCAAGTCAATCCCCTCATTCAATGCGTTATAGTTTGTACCCTGCTAACACAGTGTCCTATTGATTATCCTCCTTCTACCAGGTCTCTGAAATGCCTATTATATCTATCTCTTCATTCAGAGCTATAAACTCCAATTCTCCTATCTTATTTTTAAGGCTTCTTGCATTTGTATATAGACACTTCAAATTGTCTTTTTTCCTTGCATCTATAGGCTGCTTTGAAGTTAATGGGGACAATTTGCTTCTTTTACTCTGTTATCCCGTTAAACAATCCTGGTTTTCTTTCACCATTATTGAAACCTCTCTATCGGGATTCCATAAAGATTGCATTTCAACAGTCAACAGTATCCATCAAGGATACTCCACATGAACCATGTGCTCCTGGGCGACTGTCGGCTTTCCCTCCATTTTAGTTTAAAAGCTGCTCTTTCTACTTTTTAAATGTTAGTGCTAGAAGCCTGGTTCCATTTTGGTTAAGGTGGAGCCCATCCTTTTGAAACAGGATGTCCCTCCCCCAGAATGGTACCCAGTTCCTAACAAATCTAAATCCCTCATTCCTGCACCATTGCCTCAACCACACATTGACGCTTCGGAGCTCTGCCTGTCTCTGGGATCCTGTGAGGGGAATGGGAAGTATTTATGAAAATGCTACCCTGGAGGATCTGGATTTTAGATTTCTACCTAGGAGCCTAAATTTGGCTTCCAGAACCTCCCTTCTACATTTTCCTATGTCATTGGTACCCACATGTACCAAGACATCCAGTTCTTCCCCACCACTATCTAAAATCCTATCTAGGTGATGTGTTATATCTGCCACCTTTGCTCCAGGCAGGCAAGTGACCAGGTGATCCTCACATCCACCAGTCAGCCAGCTATCTACATGCCTAACAATCGAATCATCAACTACAACAGCTGCCCAACCCTGCCATCCTAGGCAGAAGCTCTTGGAGATACATCCTCAGTGCAAGAGGAGATTGCATCCCCTGGTGGGCTGGTCCTGGCTACAAGATTACCTCCAACTTCATCAGGGTGATGCCTTCTTTTAGGAGACCTTCCTCCTCCAAGGCAGCACAGGGGCTGCCAGATAGGAAGTGAGACTTCTTTACAATGTCCCTGTAGGCCTCTATGCACCTCTCTATCTCCCTCAGCTCCTCCAAGTCTGCTACTCTAGCCTCAAGAGAATGGCCCCGTTCTCTGAGAGCTGGAAACTCTTTGCACCAGGCACAAATGTATAACCGCTCACCAACTGGGAGATAATCTTACATGTGACATTCAATGCAAAAGACTGGATAGCACCCCTCTCGCTGCTGGACTGCTGTCTCCATCTTAGTATTATAGAGTTGTTTAATTAAACTTCTTAAGGCACTACGGATATTAGATGAATATAAAGGCCCTTAAGATTATATGGAATGTATAATTTATTTAGTGTTTTGTTAGTACTGTGGTACAAAGTTCAAGTTTTAAAGCTAGGGAACAAAGGGTATGGAGACTAGTTAATACAGTTTGTTGTTGTTTTTTTAATTCTATCAATAACCTATAATTCCTTCTTTAAACCCCAATCTTTAAGTTCCCAAAGTACAGAACCAAATGTTCACTTACCAGAGAAATGTCCTCTTCTCTCAGAAAGACCATATTGGCACATTTGTGCAGTTTTGGATGGCCATGATAATTCTGCTGTAATCTGCATCTGTTTCATTTTGTACAATGGAATTTAAAGACTAGTGCATGGCTGATGTTATAATCTGACCCACCATTTTTTCTGGTTCAATGTGTATTTCCATTTCAGTGTTTAATAATTGATTTTATACATGGAGACCAAAACATTAGTTACTTAGATACTTCTTTTTAATGCAGACATTGTATGTTTATATATTGTGAATTCATGAACTAAAAACAATGAAACAAAAATGGAATTTGATTGCAAAGAGCAAGTTTGAGTTTAGGACAAAAGTTATCCAATATTTCTTCTCTTCCAAGCATTGATTCCTCTCCCCACATTCACTGTCTTACTTCTTCCTTCTCCCGCAGAATCTCCCTTTTTTTTCATCCATATCAGTGCATCCTTCTTTATTCTATCCTCATCCAGCAGGGGATATTTCCCTTTGCCTACCTCCTCATTGGTAATCCAGTGGAATTTCTGACTTTCTTTGTCGCCTTCTTTGGCTGGCCTCTGGTCTCCAGTGTGGATCCTTCAAGCAGAGTCAATTTCAGTGGTGGATCTCATTTCCTTTCATCGCCAGTAACTTCTTTCTTCCTCCTCTGGTGCAGACATGCAGGCACCATTCAACATGTGTGTGCATGTTGCTTTCCTAAACCATTGCTCTATTTATATTCCAGGTCCAGTTTCTGTGGATATACCTCTGTTGATCATCTGGGGAAAGAGATGCAGGAAAGCATCATGGGCCTGCATCCATGTGTAGCATTCTTCTACCTGAATCTGACATTAATGAAGAAAGGCACAAATTAAAGCTGCTGACCGAATGGCTTCTAATGCAAACTCTCAGCAAAACATTACCTCCAAGGTGCAGTAAACAATAATAATGCAAATGAATACCATATTAAAATTGTGGCAATAATCCACAGTTTATTTTAAAATGTCCCCCTTCCTGTCAATGTGTGAGTAATGATTGGCTCATGCTCTGACAGGAAGGAAGAAATTTAAAAAATGTTCACTGGTGATATGCATCTACCCCAACATACCTGGTAGTCTTTCTTCCCCATCCCTCCCCTGTGACCTGACCCAACCTGACCACCTGCCCCTGACTTAATTAGAAATCCTTTGTGTCTAGTTGGCATCCCCGACATAAACCCCCTCCTTCCCCAGACTTAAAATCTTTAGTATCTAGTTGGCACACCACCCCCCTAAGGACCCCCTTCCTCCCCAAAATAAAAAATTCCTTGGTGTCCAATGGCACTCCTCCTCCCTTTGACTTTAAAACTTCCCTGATGTCCATCACTCCTGCCTCCATGCTGCCATCTTGGAAAATGGTAGTTTTGTACATCAGCCCTTCCGTTTGAGGTACATACATGCATAGTGGAGGATTGCAGCTACAATAATGTTGAATTGTTGCTTCCTGTCATTAGCCCTGCTAAGAATGGCTCCCTGTGAGTACCTTATGAGGCTGACCTCCTGAGTTTGGAAATCACTGGGGGGGGGGGGGGGGGGGGAAGGAAAGGAAAGGAAATCTCTTTTCCAATGATAAGAGAAAAAAAGAGATAGTTTTGTTTCTAGTCAACCAGGCCGAGAGGTGAAAGAGTTATGGCTGGGACGAATGGTGTGAAGGAAGAGAAGACACATTTTTTTTCCCCATAGTAAGCTGTGAGGATAAATTTGCTGTGTGACTTGTCTGCAAATCAGAGTGAGAGAGAGAGAGCCTGCATTCTGGCTTTTCAGAGTACAACAGTAGCCGAAGCTGTGCTCAGTTCCGTTCCCATGTCTCCTGCTGCTAATAGGAAAAGATCAGGACTGAAGTGCTAGGATCTAGGAGAGGTTCTTCTGGTGAGTGACACACACCTCTTTGTTGCCGTTCTGTCAATTGGAGTCCAAGTCGAGAGGAACCTCCTAATGTCCCCTTAACTTTTATACACTCCTGCTATAAATTCATTCTGAGAAGTAGTTCTGCAAGTAGTAGCTAAGACCTACCCAAAAATTGTGATACCCTGCAAACAGGAGATTACTATCATCACTTACTGTCTTTCTTCTATGTTTGTGCAGCGCTGCGTATGCCTTGTAGCGCTATAGAAATGCTAAATAGTAGTAGTAGTAGTAATGTGCCACTGTAATATCTTCTAGGTAATAAAGCATTTCTGAATGTGGAACAGAGAATGCATCAAGTGTAAACTATCCAGAGGTTAACTGAGTGTTTTGTTTCTTTCCCTCCTTCTGTATTTGTTTCTACATTGAAATTAGACTTCTCAGTTTGAACTATTGGTAGTCCAATATATCTGATTTAACCCTTGAATGCTCATACATATAGTACTGAATTACATCTTCATGAAAATGAACAGACAGCAGTTACTGTTCCAGGTATGGCATCTGATGTTCTGGATGAGGTAACAGGCTCTCCCAGAAGAAGATTTTGTTCTCTCTGATTTTAAATCTCTCTCTAATTTTGAAATATGGGTAGCTCTTAAAGTCATGACATCTAGTTATTATGCATTTGATCCATTACCTTGTTGTCTGCATCAAAAGCTCTTTTATCTTCTACAGCAAATGGTTTGATGACCTCATTCCTGGAACAGTAAGACCTAGTTCCCCCCCCCCCCCAAAAAAAAAAAAAACCTGGCTTTCACCCAAACAATCTGAAATATTAACCTCCAGTTTCCAATTTGGGGAAATTAGTAGGTGTGTGTATTCATTTGAAATGACATGGGAAATGTAAACAACATTTTCCTTGTAGTTCCATATTTCTTCTAACCTGAAATGACAGGAATAGATCCCAAAATAACAAGTTGCTTTCCAGTGTTATTAAATTTCAGCATTTTTTCCACTATTAATAACTGACACCAACCAGCCTTGATTCTGTGAACCTTAGGTTGGAAGGCAGCCACCTTTCAGAAGTATTCTGCCATCTGAGAGCTTGGCAGAGCCAGCCAATGCTTAGCTGTGTCTTGTATTTCTGGTAGTAGTTCCTGTTTCATTATTGGCTTTCTGTTTTCAGTAAATTTGTGTACCCTAGATGCACTTCATTGAGGTACAATAACATTGATTTACTCAGTGATGTTCCTAGGTCGGCTGCCACCCGGGGCAGAGCGCAGCTGCGCACCCCTCTCCTGGCGCATCACCTCCTCAGGGTGCAGTGAGCAGTTGCATGGCTTTCAGATCCGCTGGTTCCCTGCCCTGGAACAATAAGTAACGTCAGAGGGAATAGGGAACCGGCAGAGCCGACAGCCATGCAGCTGCTCCCCGCAGCCCTTTGCAGCATGTACCTGGGTTGGACCGCCCCCACCACCCCGCTCTTGGTACATCACTGGACTGACTTTGGATAATCTTAATTCTTATCTTGTTTTAGTCTAGTAATCAAACCATAGGAGTCCTTGCTGGAAACTCAGTGGCAGAATGAACCAACCAAAATGAGAGTATTGAAAGGTTGACTTAAGGGAGAATTCATCAAGCTGGAGTAAAAGATCGCAGAATGCTGAAACCTGTGGCATTGGGCTGATGGTTCCAGGCCCGATGTGCACAGGGCTGCAGGGCTGAGTATAACAGTCACCATCCTCCCTAATGAACCCCATCCCCCAGCAGCATCCTTTCCTCCCAATATGGCCCCCCCAGGCAACATTTTCCTATCCACAAGACCCCCCCTCCAATGCACCATCCTTCTATCCAAAATCTCCCCTGCCCCCAGAGAGAGTCCCTTATCTGGTGGTCCACTGATTGCTGGGATAAAGCGTTTCCTCTTCGCTCCTGCTTGCCCGATACCACATCCAAAATGGCATCCCTAGGGGTAGTCTCACACAACTACTGCTAGGAGTTAGATTTCCATCTCGGCTTGTTTCCTGTTTCTTCAGTGTTGTTGTCCAGTTCTGCCCTAAAATATTTATATAAACAAAACAAAGTGAAAATTTATAAAAATAAAAATAAAATCAAACAAATAAGCATGCAAACAACACAGCAAACTAAACAAAATTATATTTTTTTTGCCTCCATATCCCAAAAAGTTAGTAGAGAACTTGCTTATAAATAACTCCTGTCTTATTTTTGAGACTGTTGTTGCTACACATCCTCTTCAGTCCAGATTTGGAAAGATCATGGTACAAATCATAGGCGTTTGGTGACTCAACTGTTTGTGGAGCCTAAGGTAGGTGGGGCTAAGGTGGGATGGGGCAGTACCTATGTTAGCAATAAAAAGATAATAGGGGCTTCCCTCTTTCATCTGTCAGCTGTCTTTCCCCTCCCCCATGTACCTCTGTTACTGATTGAATCATGCACACTGAATATATTCCAGAGAATTATGTACCTCAATAATACAACATATTAAACAGAACAGTGTTTTCAGTATTATAGAATTTATGCAGGTAGTTTAACACTTGGCTTCCGGACTGCCCTAGCTCCCCAGTCCAGCTTATTCCTGTTGGTCATGTGAACAGTGATTTTCAACAGCACTGTAAGAGTAATCTTGTGGTTACTGGCAACCATAGAATGGTTTGCCTATCGGGGTTTTTTTTTTTTTTTTGGAGGGTTGTCAAATGATCACCAGGCTTCAGACCTACTAGCCTTTAGCCTACTGTTGAGTTACCAAACATGTTTGGAATAGATATTACTTGTATTAGTTGTACTTAATGGTTAGAGGAATGGGCTGACAATCAGGAAAGCCAGGGTTCAAAACCCACTGCTCCTCGAGATCTTGGATAAATCCCAGGTACAAATTTAAACTGTAAGCCCTCCAGTGACATGAAAATACTTACTGTACCTGAATGGCATAAGTCAAACAAGCTACAATGCCTCATAATCCGCAGGGCCTCGCAATTTTTTTTTTTTTTTTTTTTTGGGGGGGGGGGGGGTCAAATTTTGTTATTTTTTTATGTGCAGAACCAACATCCACATTTGAAACAACAAAATTCACAAAATTTACTTTAAATACCTTGCTATTAAATAAAAGGGATATATATGTTTTTATTTGTTTGTTTATTTTTTTCTGACAAACCATGCTCCTGTTTTGGTATGCACTTTTGTGAGATCTTCTGGTGTAATTGTTTTTTTAACAAGGGACCTCCAAGCTTTTCTTTTTTTTTTTAGGGTGGTGGACTTTGGTCCTGGGGAACTGAGGAACTGAGTTTGATTCCCACTTCAGGCACAGGCAGCTCCTTGTGACTCTGGGCAAGTCACTTAACCCTCCATTGCCATGTAAGATGCATTGAGCCTGCCATGAGTGGGAAAGCGCGGGGTACAAATGTAACAAAAAAAAATAAATATAACTTAGGACTTCACCAAGTCTAAATTGCAGAAAAAAGGAAAATAAGGGACCACCATTTTATTGGATTAACTTAATAGTAGTGTCTTTCTTGAGGAAGCACAGTATACTGTCCTTTCTTGAGGAAGCAGGTTTCGGTCTCTGAAAGCTAGTCAAAAATATCTTTAGTTAAATAAAAAGGTATCACAGCTAGCATACTACTTTATCCAAGATGAAAAATAAAATTCTTTCTACCTTTATTGTCTGGCCATTTCATTTTTCTAATTGTGTTGGTCCTTGATTTCTGCTTTCTTTTCTCTTCTCTTGACAGGGATTCCTGTCCTTTTGTCTCCTCCTGTCTTCTTCACCTTCTCCACTACATCCATCTCCAACCTTGATATTTACCTTTCAGTTTTCTTCCACTTATTTTTCTTCTTCTCTGTCCAGATTTCATTCATTTATTGCTATCTAGTCTTCAATTTCCTGTATTTTTTAACACATATCTGCAGCTTTCCATCCTTTTCTCTCACCATCATATTCTCCATTCTTTCACTACCCTCTCCCCCTTCAATTCAGCAACTCCACTCTTCTCTTTCTACCCCATCCACATTCAGCATCTTCTGTCCCCATCCAACATTATTCCTCTTTCCTCTCTAATCTCCTTCTCCACCTTCTATCCAACATCACCCCCTCCTTCCAATTCAGATTGCTTCCCCTCTTCCATCCAGCATCTGCCTTCTTGCCCTATTCCATACAGCATTTCCCCTCTTCTCTTTTCCATCCAATATCTCTCTCTCTCTCTCTCTCTCTCACACTTCCGTCAGTGTCCCACTCTCTCTCTCTCTCTCCCTCTTCCAGTCAGCATTTATTTTTTTCCTCTGACATCCATCCCTCCTTCCTTGCAGCATCCCCCTTTCCAGTAACTTCCTCTGTCTTCCCTCCTTCTTGCCAACATCTCTCTCTCCTTTCCTTTCACTATCTCTCCCTCTCCAGGTCTTCTTGTGTCTTCCCCTCCTTTTGGCCCGCATCTCTCTCTCTCTCACTTATTTTCCCCTTTCCTTGCAGCATCTTTCCCTCTAGAGACCGAGTCCCCCTCTCTAAACATTGTCTTTCTCTGTCTTCCCTCCTTATAGCCAACATCTCTCTCTCTCTTTTCCTTTCAATATATCTCCCTCTCCAATGTCGTCTTCTGTTTCCCCCTCCTTCTGGCAGGCATCTCTTTCACTCTTTTCCCCCTTTCCTTGCAGCATGTCTCACTTTCCAGACAGTGCCTTCCCTCTTTCCAGCCAGTGTCTCTTTCTCTCCCCCTTTCCTTGCAGCATCTCTCCCTCTCTAGACCATATCTTTCTCTCCTCTCTCCAATGTCTTCCTTCCTTCTAGCCTGTATCTCTCTCCCCCTTTCCTTGCAACACCTACCCCTCTGCAGAGGCCTTCCTGTCTTCCCTTCCTCCAACCAGCACCTATCTCTCTCCCTTCCTTACAGCATCTCACCCTCTGCACAATGTCTTCCTCTGTCTTCCCCCTTTCAGCCTGCATTTCTCTCTCTCTCCTTTCCTTGCAGTATCTCTCCCCTCTTCAGACAATGTCTTCTCTCCTTCCAGCCTCCTCTCCCTCCTCACTCTCACCCTGACCGGACCAGCAGCAGGAATTTAACAGCCAGCACCTCTCTCTCTCTCTCTCTTTTCCTTACAGCATCTCACCCTCTGCACGGTCTTCCTCTGCCTTCCTTCCTTTTAGCCTGCATTTATTTTTTCTCTCTCTCTCTCCTTTCCTTGCAGCATCTCCTACTCTTCAGACAGTCTTCTCTCTTCCAGCCAGCATACATCTCTCTTCTGCCCCCTCACCCTCACCCTGACCAGACCAGCACCAGCAATTTAAAAAACAAAGCAATCTTTCTTCTCTACCCCCTCACCCACACCCCGATCATTGGACTAGTAGCTGCAATTAAAAAAAAAAAGCGCAGATCCTTTGTTCTAGACACATGGCTGCTGCTCTGCCAGTCCCATCCCCCTCTGTAACAGGAAGTTGATGCTGAAGGGGGCAGGACTGGAAGACTCAGCAGCTACATACTTAGAGGCTGTGGTACCATGCCTGTTTTATTTTCTTTTGTTTTACCACAGCTGCTACTAGTTTTGGAAAAAAAGCAGAGGTGGAGATGGCAGTGGGAGGGAAGTAGGGAAAGACATGGTTGTGGTTTGAGGAGGCTTAGCCTTCCCAAGCTTCTTATTCCAGGTGCCTATAATACAGATACAACTTTATTATCCATTATTAATAAAATTCCTATGGTGACAGACAGGGACCAGGACTCACGCTTGGTGTTCCTGAACATGTTTGTACTCGACTATGATTTTCTCTTAAATTGACATACTGCAATAGATATGACAGGACCTGTTTGGGTCTAATTAAGATACATCAGTCAGTAGTTTGGAAAAATGGGCTTCCAAAGCTTATGTGGTAATGTGAATGAGAGCAGGCCCTGGAGCCAGGATAAACTGGAACCACACAGCGCATTAAGGTGAACAAAAATAATACTTTATTAAAAGTGCTAGGTATGGGGGGTCCTGTTAGCTTCACAGGCAAGGAAAAAATAACATAAACTAGTCCATAGATATAAGAAAAGTCCTCCCATGGTCCTGCTCATGCAGGGCCACAGCATATACTACTGTGTCTAGTCAACAATCTTCACCAGCCAGCCTCTGGTTGGGACAAGAATACAGTTCTTCTTCTTCACCAGCCAGCCTCTGGTTGGGACAAGAATACAGTTCTTCAAGGTCCCAAATTGAACCTGGCCTATGTGCCTGGCATGGTTACAGCTTACAGATATATGGTGCAGCCATATACAGTGGGCCTTTACTGCTCCCCTCTGGGCCTCTTTAATCTGGCTGTGCCCTTAGCTTTTACACTTCCTGGACCATGCCCTCCTGGCTCTGCCCCTCCCATATCCCTTCCCCCTGGGAGGGACTGTGAGTTTTAAGGTGGCTCTGACACTGTGAGGAAGCATCCTTAAGAGGTAGTGGCAGTATCCTCTAGACTTCCTAACAGCCTATTTTACTAATTTCTAGGGTATCTCAGGGATATATACTTTTGACCTTATTTTTAAAAAAGTTAATCTCAATTAGTATTGTCAAGCATTTCTATTTGGGCTGTCATATTTATGTGGATGACATTCAGCTTTAACTTACAATGTGCTGGGTTTAGGAGGCTACCTTTGGAAATCTGGATACATGTTTTTTGTTGTAGCTTCAACACAATCCTTCACTATGAGTTATTTAAGAAGTCATTCAGGAGATATATTTTATTAATTCATGTTTTGCCACTGGCTGTCGCAAGGTAGTCTCTGGTCTTTGTTCATCGCCCTCATAGTGAAGACTTACATTAAAGCTAAAGAAGAAGATAAAGAAGAGGCTAAGCTGAGCTACTTGATTTATTTTATATGAGGAAAGAAATGTAAATGAAACTCAAATCATAAAAGTACTAATGAAAGCTTCTGTTATGGACTGATGAGGATTACATGCTCACCCTTATTTGTGCCAGGCTCAAAAGAAATTAGCCTAGTGGATGATTCATGTGTATCTGATGAATCCAATAGTAAATTAGTAACTGTAAACTAAAATGATTGCTGATCAATTATATCTGGGCTAGGTTTTAGTGTGGTTTGCATTGCTTCCTCCTTTATAACGTTTTGGTGCTTATTAGCTTGAGAGTCACCTAAACGTTGTCATCTAGAGGCACACCATGGTGGTTTGGGATATGGTCTGATTAAGGTGGGGGGGGGGGGGGCAGGTGTCAGTCCCACAGTGCCTTCTTCTGCTGCAGAAGCCATTAGATCCTTCTCTTTTAGCCTAGCCCTGTGGTGGAGCACTTAACATTCAAGAGTGGCTGCTTTTATTGGAGGGTCCTTTGGATACTTCTTTCCCTGTGTGGAACACCTCCTCCCCACCCCCACCCCCGGGTTCTGCATTCTCCCTTTCCCAGGGCTTGCCTGTGGGACTGGCACCTGCCTAGTATTGGTGCCACCACTGTACCTATCAGCCTTCTATA
This sequence comes from Microcaecilia unicolor, assembly GCF_901765095.1. NCBI lineage: Eukaryota > Metazoa > Chordata > Amphibia > Gymnophiona > Siphonopidae > Microcaecilia > Microcaecilia unicolor. Next base: position 257,694,591 of record NC_044034.1, on the reverse strand, counting down.
TCGGGATATCAACACATTTTGTGCAAAGTGGAGACACAGACCTTTGTATGCAACAATATTGGAACCTTGTATTAATAAACATGAAAACATTGGGTGAGTGATAAACAGTGGGCACCGTCCATTGCCCTCAGTGAGGGTCATACCACTGTTCATGGAGCATCTGGAACAGGACAAGTATCTAGAGTAGGATCTGCTTTTGAACCCCCATCTCCTGCACCAGTAATTGTCTTTGTGCCCCCAGCTTCTGCAGCATGGCTGAGACCAGTGATGATCCTAGGTCAGCTACTACCCAGGGCGGATCACCGATACACCCCCCCCCCCCCCGGGTGCAGCACGACACCCCCCAGCACATCACCCCCCCCCCCCCCCCCGGTGCATTCTTGGCTGCTGGGAGCAGCTGCGCGGCTCTTGGCTCTGCTGGCTCCCTGCTCCCTCTGCCCCAGAACAGGAAGTAACCTGATGTGGGGCAGAGGGAGCAAGGAAATAGCGGAGCCGACAGGCATGCGGCTGCTCTCTGCACCCCTCCAGCGGCGTGCACCCAGGGTGGACCGCCCACACCGCCCCGTCCTTGCTACGCCGCTGGCTGAGACTTGCTGTAGGAGCTGGAGTTGGGGGTCTGCCTGGGTGGGCCCACTAGCAGGCAGGGCAGATGCTCCTCCACACATTTTAACAAACTTGAAACATTTAAAGGTTTGTCAAATGTGTTTGACAGGCCTGTTTCAAGAAATCCAAAATAGTTTAAAAAGATCTGCATAGGTTTTTGGAAAAAAAAAGATTACAATTTTTCTAGATTGGCAAACTTGCTATGAATTTTTGAATAAAGAACACAATTTTTGCAAACTCTCTTAGATTTTTCCTACATTTTGTTTTATCCAATTCTACTTGAAAAGTACAATGCATATTCCTACTGGATTAGGTGACAATTAAAAACTTCCATCAAAATTCAGAACTCTTGAAAATTATCTGATCTAAAAATGAAAATAATTGTGCATACCTCTACTTAGGAATAAAAACATATTATATAAAGATGCTTGATTAACAGTGAAACTCTGTATGACTTCCTGAGGTCTGATTCATAAAGATAAGAGAAGTCAGCTACTTTTCTGCTCCCTCATTTTGATAAAACAAAGGTGTCTGATAACATCAAATTGTACAGATGGGAAAACCGGAGCATATAAAAGATGACAGGAAAAAAGTGTTCTGTTCACAGCAAAAGGTACATTTGATGTGGCTATTTTTGAAGCTCCTTCCGGCCATGTCACTATGAGTAGACTCTGTTACAGCTGACATCCAGTCAAAATTGGACAACCTGATAGTTGTGTTAAAAAAAACAACTCTCCTATGCATGAGCAGCTGGTAAAATATACATTATCCATATGTTCAAAATTACATTTAATATAAGTTGTCTCTGCATCTCAGATAAACTCATGACCATACAATAATTTTTCATGTAGTGATGTGTCAGCATTTAAATGATCTGCTGGCAGAATTCAGAGAATCCCATCTATACATTAAGACAAAAGAGAGGTTTATTCTTACTTGACTGATCAGTGTTTTTGTATTTAACATACTAAAAATGAAATATGTTTCATAAATACTTTATGCTCAAAGTATCTGATTCTTATTTATGTTTTAGATATTTTTAACCTGCAACTATCTATTCCATAATATAATTAAACAGGATTTTGGGGGAAAGAGTTAGAATTACTGTCACTAAAAGCTTTTATCACCATTAGAGTAGTTGTTTCTTTTAAAGTATGTTATATATTGGAATTACAAGAGCAATCCTTTCAGGCATGACATCATAAATAATAAGACAATTTTTTCTCATTTCTTCCTGTAAAAGCATATTTTACTAATTTATTGGAAATAAGGGAGTCCTATGATAACAGATAATTTCAAACGAAAATGAAAATCATTATTTATCCTTTTTGAAGTAGACTTAAGTAAAATCCCTTTTTGCATGAAAAACAACACATATATTGACTGGTTAGAAGCCAGTTCTGAGGCGCACAAGAACAAAGATAAACCATGCTAATTCAAGCCTAGCATCCTATATAAGACAGTAGCAAGTCTGGTTGCAAGTACTTGGCAGATATGAAAAAGTAGATCTATTTTTTCATAACTCATTTCCAGGGATAAGTGATGGCTCATTCAAGTCTACCTGATGAATAATATTTTATGGACTGTTCCTCCAAGAACTTGTCCAAACCTCTCCTGCCCACTTCAATTGCTTACATCGACCTAAATGATGATATTCAACAGCACTTAACCAGACAGTGCCATTGAATATCTCCCCAGACTGCTAAACAAAAAAGGGGTCAAGGTGCCATTTTGAACCCAGCTCAGCAATGATCAGGAGTGACTGGGGATTGTTTCTGTTCCCACTAGTGTACCAGGGACCACAGAAAGAGCCAGGGCTAGGATCAGGTTTGGGGGTTGAAGGAGAGGATCAATTGCACCCTCCATTGGAGGGGTGGGGTGATGTTGACATGTGGGGGTAAAGGGAAGGGTTAAACAGAGTTTGGAGGGGGTTGGGGTGGGTCAAGTAATGACCGGGAGAAGATGAGGTGTGAACCTATAATGATAGGGGGAAAACCAACAAAATGTTTTTTTTTTATTATTATTTCAGGTAAAAGATATTCATGACATAGGAAATGTTGTTTATATTTTCCATGTTGATTCTAATGAACGCACATTCCTATTACTCAGGCTAGATCCAAGCCTTTCACCCAGTTCAATATACCACATTATTGGTATCCCTAGATGATATTTGAGTCTATTGAGATAGACATGGGTAAAGCCACTGCTTGTCCCTGGGATCAGTAGCATGAATCTTGCTACTGTTTGGGATTCTGTCAAGTAGTGTGATCTGAATTCATCACTGTTGGAAGCTGGATACTGGGCTAGATGAACCACTGGTCTGACCCAGTAAGGCTATTCTTATGTTCTTATGTTATGTTCTTACAAGTGGATCAAGTGACTACATAAACTATGAAAATTGATTCACAAATTAATTTGATTCTATGGATATCCACCATGGAGAGCTTGTGGTTTAACAATTTGAGTTTAATTCACCAATTACTTTATTATTTAGGGGTCCTTTTACAAAGTGGCGGTAAGCCCAATGTGGTTCTTCCACCTCTCAATAAGATTAAGAGAGAGGTTGGATTCTGATAGCAGAGAAGTCCACCTTGTTATATTGTCATTATATATCCAGTAGAAGGGAAAAATGATGCATCTTTAGCCAGAGTTGAAGGCCTAAGCTCATTATGATAACAGACAGCATGCTGCTAAACAGAGTAACATTGTATAGCTCAGATTGATAATAATATGTATCTGATAAATAGGCTACCTAAATATGTGTCTGTATTTTATAGACTGTGCAGAAGGTGTATCTCACCCCCCCAAAAAAAAAAAAATTATATATCCATTTACGAAAAGTGCATATTTAGAAATGTAGGCACCCACATATGTGCATGTACTTTTCAGAAAAATTGTTTTCAATATACCTTTTAGTTCTTTTGAAGCAACCTCAGAACATACTAATAGCTATCCACAGGAAGCACACAGTCTTCATGACAGAAAATGTGTTCAGCTACACTAGGAGTTATTTGATCATCCCCTTAGATATGTGAAATAATTACTTCAGGTGTGAGTAAAATTAACCGTGCTAATAAGAGACTCCTAATGCAATAGAATATTAATCACTAATGTCATAACTTCTATATTTTTAAAGAAGATGTCTAACTTTGAGGGGTGGGGATGACATTGACACATGGAGGTAAAGGAAAGGGTTAATGCTAGAAATTGGAGGGGGTTGGGGTGGGTCAAGAGATGATCGGGAGCGGGGGGATGTTTGCCAGCACCATAGTGTGAACCTGTAATGATAGACCAAAAATATCATAGAATAATATCTGTATCTGTTTACTTTTCGATCACTAATTATGGAGTCCTTTTACTAAGGTGCGCTGGAAAATGGCCTGTGGTAGTGTAGGTGCGGGTTTTAGTCATGCACAGAATCATTTTTCAGTGCATCTGTAAAAAAGGCTTTTTTAAACATTTTTACTGAAAATGTACGTGCGGCAAAATGAGACCTTACCACCAGCCATTGACCTAGAGATAAAGACTCATGCGGTAACTGGGCGGTAACGATCTACACGCGCCAAATGCCACTTGGCATGTGTCCAATACGAGCAGCAGAAAATAAAAAATATTTTCCGGCCGTGCGTATCGGACACATGCCAAAAATGAAATTACCACAAGAGCCACGAGGTAGCCATGTGATAAACTCCATTTTTGCACGCGTTGGGCATGCGTAGATGCTTACGCGGCTTAGTCAAAGGGTTCCTATAAAAGGATTAGAGAATAGATCCTCTCTGATTGCTGCAGTATGATTCTTTATCCTAATTTTCATTTTTTAGGGCAATTTTTGCCAAAGCATGTTAAGGGAGTAATTCTGTAAGGAGAGTTCTATCATCAAGGCACCAAGAATGCGTGCAAATGACAAGAACACCAACATATGTACATTTGTGCCACATATGTATAAAAATGCTAATATTCTGGCTATAAACTATTCTATAAAATGTCACCTAAATGCTATGGTGTATAGTTTGAAGGTGAGCATATGCAAGGGTGAAGTCTGGGCAAAGAGTGGATGGGGTACACATTCACATGTTTAAATCATAGAGTATTATAATCTACATGCTTTTTTTTTTTTTAGTGAGAACTTGGTTAAGTTCTACCTGTTCTACTCCACTCAGGATTTTATAGACATCAGTCACATCTTCCCTCAGCCATCTCTTTTTGAAGCTGAAGAGCCCTAACCTATTTAGACTTTCCTCATGTAGGAGGAATTCCATTCCCTTTATCATTTTGATAGGGTTTTTCAGAACTTTTCTAAACTATGGGCAGTGAGAGGTTTTGTTGATGAGAAAACAGTTAAGGTGTTAATTTGCTTTTTATGTCACAGTTTGATTATGCTAACAGTATTTTAGCTGGAATTTCTTCTGCATTAAGAATCTTCAGACGCTTCAACATGATGTTTTATGAGTTTTGTGTAAAGTGGCTCATTTTAATCATATTATGCGTTTATTTGTACATTATTATTGATTGCCTGTGTTTTATCTTATTTGGTTTAAATTGTTGGTGTTAACTCATCAGGCTTTTATGAAAAAAAAACCCTTTTGCCATTATCATTCTTAGTTCATGAATATGTACCAGCTAAATCTAAGGATATGCTATTTTTAACTGTCCCTTCAATTAAAGACCTTTTTTATTTGGGACCTTTTTTTCATCTGAATTTTAATGTTGATCTTCTGGAGGGTTAGTGGGGATGGGGCCTAGGGATCTGCTTCAGACAATTTTTAATTTATCTATTTTTATCTTTATCTATTTCTTTTCTATCTTGTTATTGGAGTTCTTTTTCTGTTTATTTTTATGTTTTATTGTATTATAAACTGCTGTGAGTTTTCTTTTTAAGCCTAGCAATATAGAAAATTGAATAAACTATAACTGTAAATATTTATGCAAGCTCTATGGCTGGAGTAAGTGGACAAGCCTAAAATACACATGAGTACTTGTTCTGCTATACTAGTTAAGCAACTACTTGCCTTTATAAACTAGACTGAAAATAGATGCCTAAAAATAAGCATACTTTTATAGAATTACATTATATTTCTTCTATTATTATTTTCATAGCAGAAAACAGCACAATGTTACATAACCTTACCAATTGTCCAAATATATAATTCATCCAACTGTATATATAATGCACACTTCTTCTGTGATGAGGCTCTAGGCCAGCCCCACAGGGATGAGGAGCAGGTGCTAGGTCACCAGCTCTCCAGAGTTGAATGACTCAAGGACTCCATTCAGACAATAACCAGAAAGGTCCACCGAAAATTCTCCTTTAGGTGCAGTAGTCCATAAATCTGGATACTGTTACACTTGGGGTAAATTCCCAAAATATCTCAAGTCCTCTTCTGAAAGCTGGTCAGCAGTTCCTGGGGGCTTTAACTGATATTCTCAACTTCCAGAACCTCTTAAATCTCTCTCACAAAGGATAAAGAGAAGAATCTTGTTAGAGTCATTACCATTTGCAAATTTACTATTCTGGCTTCCCCCAGGCTCCAGCAACTATGGTTCTAAAGTAATATGGGTGTTTTATTCTAAAACAAAACCAGGCTGTCTCTGTTGACCTAGGACTGGGAGCCTTTAGCCTAACAGCCTCCACACTCTTGATGGTGCCAACACTTAACTCTTTCATTACCATTCTTCACCCCTGGTTGTTTAGATTAAAATAAAATATGTAGCTGATTTTCCCTTTCTTAGCTTCCAACATTCTTCAGAAGACAAAACGGGTATTCAGTACCTTTCCTTAAATGTCCAATCTTGCCAAATGATACACTCCATTTGTGTGGCATTTCTTCCCAAGGGTTCTTTAGGCAGCATTTCTAAGAAGGCATCTTCCTCCCCCCACCCAGTGAACTCTGCGTAATAGGCATTTCCTTCTACTACTCCTTCCCCTCTTTGGCAGACTTACTTTTATATCCTGGATTGGAAGGTTCTAGAATGTGCCTGCCCTGTGACACACACACTCTGCTTAAGAACAGCAAACAGGAAGAACCTCTACTCCAAATTATCCAATTAAACAAGAGTAGAAGCTACTTACCACAGTACTTCTGTTCCAAGATCTCACCTAGAATAAACAGTCCAGCTCCACATTGCAATGCTTCTTGGGTATACCAGCTTAAATCTCTTAAAAATATAGTTCAGGTCTGGTATGAACAGCTAGGAAGCAAAGCCTAATTTGACCTAAGTTCCCTATAGCCTACAGGCCCAAAGCTAACCATAACACTTCTATGGTGGTGAGTGAGGAGTATAGTTATCAACATGGACTATCATTAAGAAGTGTTATTTTACTACTAACTCATGCTATTTTAGCATTTGTCCCATTTTATGCAATGAGACATAACTACTAATAACTGGGGTTAACAGTAAAATAACACATCTTAATGGTAGCCCCAGTTAATAACTTCCTCCCCAGGCTCTCAGAAATCATGATATAATTCAAACATGCATAGACATTATCCCCTGGATTCTCTATAAGGTGTTGAATTGTTGGTGCCAAAATTTCAGAGCAGATCCAAGATGTGCACACAACTAAATTAGAGCTTTGAACTATGAATTAATTGGCCTTAACAATTAATTATTACAGTTAATTGCCATTGATTTTGATTTGTGCATGCATCTGCCTAGGTGCTATTCTATAACACCAAGCACCTAAATCCTATAATGCAGCACTCACAAAGGAGCATGACCTGGGGAGGGGTATGGGCAGATCAAGGAATTCCAAAAATTTATGTGCACTTGTATAGAATAGGCCCATTTATATGCCAAAATGCCATGATTTGGGTGCTGGCATTTATACAAGGTTTCAGCTGGTATACATTCTGGCATACAGCTTTAGATGCTGGAATCATCTCTAAGCACTATTCTATAAAGAGCATTCAGTTTTGAACAGCAATTATAAAATAGTGCTTGGCACTGATTTTGGAGTACCATTTAAAGAATTCCCCATTATGAGGACTGGAATATAATGTAAAAACAAATTCTGTTGGATGAGTTACAGTATCTTCTAAGCATCTAAAACCCGTGGCTGTTTTACCAAGAAGAGTAGCCTAGTGGTTAGTGCAGTGGACTTTGATCCTGGGGAGCTGCATTTGAGTCCCACTGTAGCACCTTGTGACTCTGAGCAAATCACTTAACTCTCCATTGCTCCTGGTACAAAAATAAGTACCTGAATATATGTAAACCACTTTGAATGTAGTTGCAAAAACCCCAGAAAGGCGGTATATCAAGTCCCATTTCCCTTTATTCCCATGGCGTCTTTGTGTTTGCATAGGATACTTGCAATCCATTTTGGTATCTCCTGTGATATTGAAATCTTCTCCCACTACTATTTTATAATCAGGAGAGGCCACCAATTTCACTGGAAGATCATGGAAAAAATTATTTATTTGTTACATTTGTATCCCACCTTTTCTCACTTATTAGTAGGCTCAAAGTGGCTTACATAGTTCCAGAGAGGTGGTTACAGACTCTAGTGTGAACAAATACAATATAGGGGTACTATTACAGTGAAGAAATATCGGTAGATAGGTTGGGGTGATTCAGACAAAGTGTTAGGGTGTGATCATGCGTCGGGGTTGAAAACTGTCCGTTTCCTGATTAAAATGCCATATTTCATTATTTGGTGTTTATGTCAGATATTGTGGGGTATGCCTTCTTGAACAGGTGAGTTTTAGGTTTTTCCGAATTCTAGATGATTATTCGTAGATTTCAGGTATTTTGGTAGAGAATTCCAGAGCTGTATGCATATGTAAGAGAAACTTGATGTGTATGTTGATTTATATTTCAGGCTTTTACAACTTGGGAAGTGAAGAATTAAGTACATTCTGGCTGATTCAATTGTGTTTCTAATTGGTAAGTCAATTAGTTCAGACATTTAGCTCGGAGCTAGATCATGTATTATTCTGTGAAGAAAGGTACAAATCTTGAAAGCAATACGTTCCTTGATTGGTAGCCAGTGTAGTTTTTCCCAGAGGGATTTTGCACTTTCAAATTTAGATTTTCCATAGATAAGCCTGGCTGCCATATTCTGAGCAGTCTGTAGTTTCCTTAGGATTTGTTCCCTGCAACCTGCATATACTCCATTGCAGTAATCAACATGTGTTAATACCATTGTTTGAATCATGTTGCGAAAAGTTTCCCTTGGGAGGAATTGTTTTACTCGTTTGAGTTCGACATTGTGTGGAACATTTTCTTTGTAATGGCGGTGGCTTGGTTCTTTAGCATTAGGTCAATAATAATGCCGAGGATTTTCAGGTTATGAGAATAGAAGAGTGTGTTCCGGGGTATGTGTGGCTGTGGAGTAGTTTGTAAAATGCTGAGATGAAAGAATAAGGCAGTATGTTTTTTCTTTAGTGAGTTTTAGTTTGAAAGTCATAGCCCAGGTATCCATTAAGCTTAGGCTGTTTTTTATTATATTGGTGATTTCTGAAAGGTTCGATTTGAAAGATATGTATATTGTGACATCATCCGTATACAGAAAAGGGTTAAGGCTTTGATTGAAAAGAGACTTGGCTAAGGGGGTCATCATTAGGTTGAAAAGGATGGGTGAGAGAGGTGATCCCTGAAGTACTCTGCAGTCGATTTCCCAGGGTGGAGAGATGTTGGAGTTTGACTTTACATGATATGACCTTGTGGTTAGGAACCCCTTGATCCATTTGAGTATATTCCCTCCGATTCCTATCCTGTCGAGTATATGTGGTAGTATATTGTGGTCTACCATATCGAATGCACTAGACATGTCGAATTGAAGTAGGAGAATGTTTTTACCTAGTGCAGTTTCTTGCTTGAATTTAGCAAGGAGAGATACCAGTACAGTTTCTGTACTATGGAGGGGTTTGAAACCAGATTGTGATTCATGAAGAACTGATAATTTGTTGATATACTCCGTGAGTTGTTTGGCTACGATACATTTCATCAATTTGGTTGTCAGTGGGATGGATGCCACAGGACAATAGTTGGTGATATCATTTGATTTCTTCTTGGTGTCTTTTGGTAATGGTGCAAGTAAAATGTTGCTTTTGTCCTTGGGGAATAAGCCTTGGAACATATAGTTTAAATGGGATGTAAGATCTGCAATGAATCGGTCAGGTGGTGATTTCATTAAATAGTTGGGACATGCGTCGAGTTGACAATGAGCAGATGAGAGTTTTCTGGTTACCTGTGCAACTATTTCGTCTCTACTTTGGATATTCTCCAGAGTGTGTCTAGTTCATCAAGGAAGGTATCAAGGTTAATGTTTTCATGAGACATGGTTTTGCGTATGTTGGAAATTTTTTCTTTAAAGTATTTGGCAAGTTCTTCTGCTGGTGGAATATCGGTATTTGATATGGTAAGTGGTTTGGTGTCTAGTAGTTTGTCCAGTAGTTTGTATAATTTCTTCATATCCTTGCAGTCAGTTCCAACTTGTGCTTTATAGTAATTCCATTTGGATTTTTTAATCTCATTTTTGTATTTTCTTTGTGATTCTTTCCATGTGTTTAGTGTTTGGGCATTTCTATTTTTTTCTCCACACTCTTTCAAGTCGTCTATATATTGTTTTTAGTTTTTTCAAATCGTCGTTGAACCAAGGTGTTTTATTGGATTTGTATGAGGGTTTTGTTCATATAGGTGCTTATGATTATATATATGCTGGGTGCAAATAAATTACATAGGAGCAACCATTGTCCCCATAGGTACTCCATTAGAAGAATATGACAGCCTTCGCATTCTTGAATTTGTTTGTGTATTTTAAAGGGGAGTTGTTTATGAATCAAAATTGCCACTCCTCTCTGTCAGTTGGCATATCTCTCTATATAAAACGCACCTCCAATGTTCTGAAGCCTCCACAAGTCCCAGTGTTCTAAATGCATGGTGGAGAAACCCGGAATTCGCCCATGAGTGTTGGCCCCGCCCCAGCATCAAACGTCATGATGTCAAAGGCGGACCAATGACACTCAACCAATTGCATCGAGAAACTAAGCGAAGGAACATGACATAAGACATCGCAAAACAATGAAAACCAGCAGCACACAGTTGCTACGCGACGTCAACAGCAACGCTAAAATGACCATATAGATCTCTGCTCTCCACACAAACAACGGACACGGAGGGCATAGGAGGGAAGGAAAAAAAACAGCACATACACACACACTCTCACTCTTAACTGGCTATAGTGAGCAACTGACCTGCCACTATCACAGGGACTGCTAGCACCTCAGGACCATATAGATCTCTGCTCTCCACACAAACAACGGACACGGAGGGCATAGGAGGGAAGGAAAAAAAACAGCACATACACACACACTCTCACTCTTAACTGGCTATAATGAGCAACTGACCTGCCACTATCACAGGGACTGCTAGCACCTCTCTCTCTCTCTCTCTCTCACACACACAAACACACACACACACACGGGACACAGAGGGGATGGAAGTCAAGGAACAAATCGTTGGGTATGGAGGGGGCGGCAGGGGAGATAAGGCAAGAACTGCCTCAAATGTTTGTGCTGGGCTATGTACAATTATAATGCTGTCTCTTCATTTTGACCCTACCCTTTCACACTCTTTTTCACACAGACGCACACACACACACTTAAACTGTCTCTATCTCACACACACACACATATACACACTCTCTCACACAGACACACAAACATGCCTCAAATGGTTCAGGTGTCCTATATAAAATTTCACTGCTGTCTCTTCATTTTCACCCTACCTGTGCACACTCTCTTTCACACAGAGACACACACACACACACACACTTTCTCTGTGTCACACACACACAGACACACATACTTATACACACTCTCACTCTCTCTATAGCCTTGCTAGCACCCATTTCATTTGTTTAAGAAACGGGCCTTTTTTTTACTAGTATAGAATAAATCACTTCTCCCACCCAGCTGTGCTTTAACTAAGCATGTTCACTGGCTGGGTCTCTTGCATGTTGGTGATATCTGCCTTCACATTTTGTAGAAATTACATTTTGGTTCTTTTCACTGGTGAAGTTATTCCTGCTACATTGATAGCTATTGTTTTTAACACAATCATTGTCCCAGTTTATTTCTTAATATTTTGCCTGACATATTTCTCTACAGTATCACTGAAGACCTCCAGCTAGGACAATCGGTGTGGTGTTCCCTCATTATGCCTGTTGTATATAGACAAAACACAAAAAGTACCAATAGCCTTCAAACACGACAGGTCCTTTTATTTCACAGTGTAGATCAATCAATCACACAGTCTTGTACATCAATAACCTGACATGGGCTGTGTTTCGATGCACAGCGCCTGTGTCAGGGGTTGCTTAGCATCAACAATACAATGTAAGCATGCCCAGCACATCAGCTGAAGGCAAAAGAAGAACCTTGTCCAAATACTGTGTATAGATCCCAACGTGCCATAGCCTCTGGAGTATAGAGACTCCAGCACTGCTGTTCAATTATACTGCTATTCTCTTGCACACATATACACTCCAGAAGATGGGATCCACACAGCCAAGCATGCAACCTTTTCTGTCTTTCCTCAATTCCTATCCCCTATCGCTCTGTCTTGCTGTCTCTGCCAAGTGGCCACCTACACTGAAAAATCCTTAAACATTAGGACTTTAGTCTTCTCATGATTCATCTCTCTCCATTGACAGTGTTTGATCTCCAGTGGCAGTATTTGATTAGTAGCAGTTACTTATCTGCATAATTTAAAATTCTCAGAATTAGTAGCTGAGGTTTATTACCCTCCTGACATTTTCCTCCTAATTCTATAAATGGCACTTTAAATTGCATGTGCAAATTTTGGTGCATGCCCAATTTGCACGTGCAATTAAACCTAATAACGAGCCAATTGGGAGCTAACAATCAATTATCAATGCTAATTGGCATTAATTAAAAATTACACATGTATATTTATGTGCCCAGATCATGTGTAAATATTACACATAGCTCCAAAAATGGGGCACAGCTACGGGAGGGGACATGGGCAGATCAGGGGCATTTCCACAATTTATGTGCACTAGTATAGAATAAGGGGAATCTATGCCTAATTTAGGCACAGGGATTTACATCAAAGTTTTATTAGTGTAAATGGTCGCACCTAAATATAGTCACCGTTCCCCAAACTTAGCACTATTCTATAAATGGCACTTAATTTTGAACACCATTTATAGAATAGCAATAAGCACTATTTTCTTTAGCGCCAATCTTTAGGCACAATTTACTGAATTTACCCCTTTGGGCCTACATGGTGGGCCTTTTCCACCTTTAGCGCCATTTTTCCTAGCTCCATTCCAAGCACTCTCAGTAATGGGGACTTGAGAAAGTCCCAAAGCTCCAAATCTTTAATAAATTCAGGTAAGCCCACTAGCTAGAGGTTGTTCACCATCCTCTGTTTTATTGATCTTCTAGTGGTTACTGTGATTGGGTGTTGCATTTCTCCAGCTCCTTTGCATGTGCTTTGAGCCATTGTGTTCTATCCTCTTGCTGGGCGATCCTTTCCTCTGCTAACTGTAGCCGATTAGATTGTTCTTTAAAACTTTATTTAAACTCCTCACTCGCTGCCTGGATTTTTGATAGCCTATCTTCCATTACTGTTGACAAATTTTTGGTTAACTCTTTCATCACCACATACTATGAAACAACAGGTCCTGGCACTTCAAGCACAATCTTTGTATCTCACTGCCCCTTACTCAGCATATTCTCTCCAACTGAATCACTGCATTACCATGCAGAAAGTTTCCTGATTTTATTGGAAGGTATTTTGTGTAATTTACTGTGTCTTGCCTGTAAAATCTTTTAGGGTTTATACTTGGAGCTATTCATCAGGGTATCTGCTCATCTGCCTGCCATCACATGATCCCTCTAGAATTACCTTCTAAATGGGAAAATTGTGTATTATTTGTGCTTAATAATGAGATGCAATTGCCTGCAATGTATATCATTTTAATGCATAGCTGTGTAATTAATGGATTGATAATGCCAGCTGAAAACTGTGTTATCTATCCTCTCTGGGTGCCAGTGGCGTAGCCAAGGGTGGGCCTGGATGGGCCTAGGCCCACCTACTTTGGGCTCAGGCCCACCCAGTAGCAGCACACCTATGATGTGTCTGGCAGGGATCCCCAAGCCCCACCAGCCGAAAACTCCCAGCAACTGCATACCAGCCTTCCCTCTGATGTATTCCCTTCTATGCGAAAACAGGAAGTTGCATCAGAGGGAAGACTGTGGGGCCAACATGAGCAGTGTGTATTAGTTGCTGCTCGCTGCCGGTGAAAATCTGCTACTTAAAAGGTATGCGGGGTAGGGGGGATGTTTGAGAGGCCATATGGCATGCAGGCAAGAGAGTGAGAGACCAAATCACTTGTGGGACAGGGTGGATTTCTGTCCACCCATCTTGGACCCAGGCCCACCTAAACGTGGGTGTCTGGCTATGCCCCTGCTGGGTTCTAATGAGTGACCTGACAGTGCTGAGAAGTTTCTTAAAAGGACTAGTGATTTAAAAACCCATCCCCAACCTTCTAATCCCCACTGAAGGAGCACTCCTGCAATATCCACAACATCCCAGGTTGGAGCTTCCCCCACCCCCTACTCCCTTGAAGGAAACACTCTCTGTAGTACTCCTGCACCCCCGATTCCCTCCAACAAGATCCTCTCTATAGAATTCCTGGTGATTAATGGAGGGGGAGGGGAGAGTAGACAGGTAGACAGTTGAGGTCCCTGAGTCATTTTATGAGGTGGCTGCCAAGAATGGGACCCAGTGAAGTTTTGCTGAATGGAAAGACATATCTTATCTAGAAGAAAGTTTTTCCAGGAAGTTCTGGGAGCTTGCCATGTCCTTTCTATATTTTGCCATCTGAGCAAATCTATGAGAACACCAGAGAACCATTCAGTTCTACTGGATAGAGAGGAGCTGATCAAACTCACATAACCCAAGAAGATCCAGAAGTATCAACCATTCAAGTTTAACCAGACAGGTCAAGGAGTGAAATATATTGTAACATCTTGAGGTGGAGGAGGACAAAAAGAACAGCTTCCTTCTGCCCACAAATGTAAAAGGTACAGGAGGGATAAATGTAAAAGGAGAATCATCTCTTCATTTGAAGAAAAACCTAACTTCAGATGGAAAAGTAGAGGATCCTAGTAAAGAATTCAAGAGACATACCAGATCCTGCATTTCAGTTTGGTCAGCATATGTACTTTAGATGAAGTTCACACTGTTATATAATGTATATTATTTTATAGTTGGAAAAAAAGCCTTCATGGTAAATCATTTTTATTTTAAATACCAATATTATTTACTATTATTTGGATGAACAGCAGAAACTAGTTGAATATCTTGGGCCCTGTAGCTATGGCTTCCCCTCAGAGAGAACCTCAGGAAGTTTTGTGGGTTAGGAGCCCCTGCCAAAGGAAGGGCCAGGAAGAGAGTTACATTAAGCAAATGCAGTGGACATGCTAAACTTACCAGCATCTACAAAAGGTCACTGAACTGCAGTTTATTTCCTATAACTCTTTCTATCTTCAAGACGTTGAAGACTGCTGTAGAAATGCAATCATTCTTTTTGTGTTTCAGCGAAGAATCACACAGAAAGACCATTCATTCCTCTTAATCTGAAAATCATCTTTTCATTCTTACTTCTAGTTTAATGATATAGATCATTATTTATTGTGATGAATGTGCCATTAACTCTTATTAGTAAAACAGTAATCTGGATTAACGTTAAACTTCTATAAAATCTGGAAGGTAGTTTTGGTATTCATACAGAAGTCAATTCAATTTTTCTATGTATTTTGAGCTTTGTAAGTTCCAAACTCTTTTTTTGTTTTACTAGTATATTTTCCGATCATTATGTAGTATAAAACCAAATGCCTTTAACTATCTATAGTTGAAAAGGATAACTCATTATAAAACCAAGCTTTTTATATTTGGTGAGTGGGTGGTTTGAAGGATCAGCATAATAAGGTAATAAAAATCTTACAGGCTGATATTCAAAAGATCTAAGGATTCTTTCACCAAGCTGCGTGAAAAAGGGCCCTGTGCTAGTGGCAGGGGCTGTTTTTCCCATGTAACTATTTATTTGCATGCATATTTCAGGATCACATGCAAATTTGGGCACCACTTATAAAAGCCAGAGCATATTGCCCCTAATGCTATTAGATTAATCCCATGCATATTCATTGTGGATATCCTGAAAATCTGAATGGTTAAAGGTCCTCTACTGCTCCATCTTAATCCTTGGAAGGAAGATGATGCTTTTTAAAAAGCCCTTGATAAGGAGTTAGAAGACTTTCAGCTGCCCTTGTTTTTTTGTTTACATTAAGGGCATGGGTAAGGTATTTTTTAAGGAGAGGGGGATGCATCATAAAACCTGTATTGTCATTGCAAGCAGCAAAGCATAAGCCAGAGGTGAGAACACCCAGAGTAATGAAAACACGGCTACTTGGGTCTTCGATAACACCAACCACAGCAACAATGATTCCTTCTCAAACGATTCAACAGCCAGCATTAATAAAACTGAATAAAATGCAAAAAAGGGTGTTTTGCTATAGTGCAACTTCTGAAAATATATTTCTTAGAAAGACATAGGAAAAGTGTGATTGCCTTTAAGCTCCAAAATAAAACACACATACAGGCAAAGAAGAAATAAGCAAGGAAATTCTTTCCAATACCACGTTTCAAGAATATAACTGCTCTCCTGTGCTAGGATTTACAGCCAGCCAAACAAAATATCAGTGCTCCACTAGGAAATGACTAGGCAAACAGAAAATGCAATGAATCTGCAGCTGGTGAATATAAGGGTTTCTCCATGCAGTCCCCAGTGTCAAAAATTATTATAGAGGCTTTTTGTAGTTTAGGACATTCCTGAGAATAGTTATTTAGTGTTATGTAAATGACAAATGGCTAGGAAATAGGTGGGAAAAAAAAACCTTGGCTTCAGCAAATATACCATTTGGCTCTGATGAAAGTGCTTAATGTAGATTTAACTAACAGGTTAGAAATAGTTTCTTATCTTCTGAAGTAACACCTTAGCAAACATCAGTAAATTTTATATATCGATTTTATTTTGTAATGAAAAAGCTGAGATAGGAATATAAAAAAATACACAGAGGTTTTAAATGCAGCTGGATTTAGTTTTAGTTTTTCTTACAGGGAAATGGATTAGAATCTGGCAGCTAGGGCAGGTGAGTCAACAGCATTGAACTAGAGGGTTCATTTTTTCATTATTATTAATCAAAAAAGAGTTATAAAAACAAATGTTACTAGATTCATGTGTCCCTAGACCTCTGTGCCAGTAAAAAGGCATGTTTCTTGTTTTGCAGGACAATGGCATAGAGGTATGACCTAGAAATACTAGGGGGGGGGGGGAGTGGAGGAGTGGCCAGCATGGTGGACCCCTGTCCTGGGGAACTGGGTTCAATTCCCACTGCAGGCACAGGCAGCTCCCTGTGACCCTGGGCAAGTCACCCAACCCTCCATTGCCCCAGGTACAAATAAGTACCTGTATATAATATGTAAGCCACATTGAACCTGCTATGAGTGGGAAAGCACAGGGTACAAATGTAACAAAAGAAATTATAGTTTAGCTTAAGTTATCTGCAGCAGGGCTCATAGGAATTAAATGGGTCCTGCTGCAGATAACTCAAGCTAAGCTTTAGTAAAAGACCCCCCTAGCTATACCCAGTTGTAATTTTTGCCAATTACAGTAACTTTTCAACATATTTGGTCACAATGTCAATTAGGATTAGAATGAAAGATCTTTTCGTTCATGTTCAAATAGTTAATGTGTATTTTTGTTATTTTCAGACCTCAAGTATTTGCCTTTATTGCATCAGTTTTTAGTAAGCTGCTCAGTGGCAACATAGCAATAGATATAAGAAAATTCAAAATTTGCTCTTCACATTTCTTTGGAAAAAACAAGAATCCTAAAATTGCATTACATAAGTTAAAACTGAATAAGGAATTGGTTGAGGTTAATTTTCCTGTCATTCATTCTTGGCTCTGAAGAAAAAATGATTTTCTTGCTCCTTATTTTTTATATTTAGCAGGGATGGAAAAGTACTTGTGATTATGGCCATTGTGGGTCATTTATTTTTATTTTTGTTACATTTGTACCCCACACTTTCCCACTCATGGCAGGCTCAATGCAGCAGGCAATGGAGGGTTAAGTGACTTGCCCAGAGTCACAAGGAGTTGCCTTAAGTTTTTGAAGCATCAAATTAGTGAGGTAATTAGGGATATTATCAATTTGTCATTTTCTGAAGGTTTTATGCTCAATGCTTTGAAGAGATTTGTTATTAGGACTTAAAGATCCCATCACTTAATCCTGATGTGGTCCTTAATTTTAGGCCTGTCTCGTTGCTCCCTTTCTAGGAAAACTTATTGAAAAGCTGATTTATGACCTACTCCTTGACTTTGAGGAGAGGTACAATGTTTAGAATATGAACCAATTTGGTTTTAGGTCTTTGCATGATACTGAATGTTGCTAATTTCTATTTTAGATAGTCAAAGAGGGTTATGATAAAGGTAAATGCTATCGTCTGGTAAGTTTGGACGAAGCCTTTGACATTGTTGCTCATGCTATATTGTTCAACAGACTTCGATCTATTGGGTTGAATGGCTTAGTCCTTAATTGGTTTAAATCTTTGTTTTTTCAGTTGGCAGGAAATATCTTGTTTCTGTCAATTCTAAATGCTCAGCTGAACTAGATTGTTTATCTGGGTTCAGCACTTTTTACTATGCTGTTTAACATCTTTCTGTTACCGCTGTGTAGGCTCCTGAATAGTTTTCAGCTGACTTATAAACTGTATACAGATGACATTCAATTTTTGTTAGAGGTCAGCAGTTCCTTTGATGATACTTTTAAGTTACTTGCTTACTATTTGAATGCTGTTAATCAATGGTTGAGGGTAATCATATTCAACCGAATATGACAAAAATTCAGATCTTGATTCTGTCTGGGTCTTCAATTGATAATACTCCTTCTGATTTTATCATTGGCAATGTGTCTATCCCAATTGTTAATTCTATGAGAAATCTAGGTGGCATTTTAGATTCTAATGTAACAATGAGAAATTGCATGTTCAGATTGCGATAAAACAAGGATTTTACAGACTAAGGTTGACTAGGCAGCTGCAAGATCTTCTTACTGTCTCAAACTTCCATTTAATTATGCAGAGTATTGTTATTCCATGCTTCAAACACTGTAATGGTCTTCTTCTGAGCTTGCATGGGAATTTTTTAAAAGTAGGGTGCTCAAAATGTTGCAGCCAGAGCTGTGGCGTAGCGAGGGCAGCTGACACCCAGGGCGGGTCGCCGCTGCACCCCCCCCCCTGGTGCAGCACGGCGCACCCCCCCTCGGAGCATGCACCCCCCCCTCTCGGAGCACATTCTTACCACTGGTGCTCCGCCCCGAGTGTCGTCGTTAGGAGCTGTGTCGGCTCCGCTGGTTCCTTGCTCTCTCTCTGCCCTGGAACAGGAAGTAACCTGTTCCGGGGCAGAAAGAGCAGGGAACCAGTGGAGCCGACACCCCCCGAGCGGCGTGCACCCGGGGCAGACCGCCCCACCGCCCCCACTTCCTATGCTACTGAGCCAGAGTCATTTATGGATATTCCTGATTTGTAAATGCAACTCCTATTTAAACTTTGCATTGGGTCCCTATTAAACAAAGAATTGCTTTAAAACCTTTGGGACCCTTTTACTAAGGTGTGCTTAAAAGTGGTCTGTGCTGGTGTAGGCATGTGTTTTGGATGCACACTAGTCCATTTCCTCAGTGCGTCTGGAAAAAAGGCATTTTTTTTGTGTTGGAAAATGGATGTGCAGCAAAATTAACACCAGGGCGTGTCCATTTTTGGCCTGAGACCTTACTGCCACTCATTGACTTAGCAGTAAGGTCTCACATGCTAACTGGGCAGTAAGCGTTCAACATGCATCAACTGCCGATTACCCTCAGATAAGCGCCACATGGTAGAAAATAGAAAAGATTTTCTACTGCATGTTTTGGGCACTCACCAAAAATGGAATTACCACCCGGGGCATGCGGTAGCAGGGAGGTAGTGCCAATTTGACATGCATTGGAAGGCGCGTAGGCACCTTCGTGCATTTGTAAAAGGGCCCCTTTATTATTAGTTTAAAAAGTGAGAAATAATCTGATTTCTACTCTTATTTCCTCTACATCATGAACGTAGCAGCCTGCAAGAGCTTTGAGATCCTCTAGTGTTAACCTTTTAGAGGTGCTCTCTTTTCAGGTTAACGAGCTTTTGATGAATATTGCAAGTCTTTTTTTTAATGTTTGGGGGCCTAAATTATGGAACAAGTTGCCTATATATAAGGTCTTTGAAAGCCTTGGATCGATTTAGGCAGGAGCTAAAAACATCGCTATTCTTAGAGGCATTTGGTGACCAGCATAGCTCTGAATAGGTATGAGTCCTATCTGCCCGGGTAAATGTATGTGTAATATGTACTTAATATTAGTTTGCTGAGTGTGTGAGGATTCATTGATGTGGTGTTTTAACTGATAGTTTCTGTTTTTGTAACGCCATGTCATTTCATCTCTGTGAATGTACTTCTTGTAAACTGCCAATAGATCTACAGATTGTGCAGTTATAAATGTTCGAAAGAAAGAAAGAAAGAAAGAAAGAAAGAAAGAAAGAAAGAAAGAAAGAAAGAAAGAAAGAAAGAAAGAAAGAAAGAAAGAAAGAAAGAAAGAAAGAAAATGGGAGAACATAGCCTAATGCATTTTAAAGCATGGGTAAAAATACTCTATGAATGGTTTTGGTCTAGTATGATTTTAAAGTGGTTTGGGGTGAAATATTTACAAATGTCTGGAAAAACTGGAAACACTCTTATTTGTAATGTAAGTCTATGGAAACAGCAGTTCAAAATGAAGATTTTGACCTGAAAGCTGGAGATACTATGCATGCAAAAATTGAAGAATATCCCAAGTGCATGAATCTTATTGGCTGAGAGGTCCGTGATGGGAGCAGTGACATCACCAGCGTCACTGTTACCTTGGTAACAGCTTGTGCAGCACTTGGAGAAGAGCTGAAGAACTGTTAGAGGTCAGACGTGTGTGAGAGCATCTACTCAGCTGAAGTGGAAAAACGTTAGAAAAAGTATTTGAAAGATGGAGAAATTGTTTGAAACTATGATGTCTGAAGAGGTTGTGTGTGTGTGAGGGAAAAACAATGGAAACATAATTTTTTTAATAATAAGGTTTAGAAGCTACTGAAACTATTCATATTCTGATCTGTGCTGACAAGAATGGTCTGACAATTACAGTGAGTAGTCGCACGAGCAAAGGAATGACTGAAAATAGATTTAAATGTAGTCATATTTTGACTAAGGCTTGAAACTGCGGGCAAGGCCTAAAGGCTGCAACAGAAACAAGCCTCAGAGGAAATTTTCTTTTATTTAACAGAACAAATTGAAGTGATGCTGTGAGTGTGAATGGATTCTTGTGAATGCTAGTATTAGTACAGAATTGTCTGAATAGGAAAGTGAAGATGATAAGTGCTCTTCTAGAGTAGGGAAACAGTTTCTAACTTAGGAAAGGAAACAGAAGGGCTTTACAATTATTCTTTCTTTTTGTTTAGCGAACAAGGTCCTAAACAGTATTTAAAGGTAAAAGATCCCAGACAGTCATCCTTTATTCTAAAGAGGAAAAGAGAGACAGGGTTTTTTTTTCTCATTTATGTTGGTTACGACAGGAAAGTAGGGAATCATCTTATCCTGAAATATAATAAATGCTGAAGCAGGGCCCCCAGATTAAAGCTAAGTGATTGCATGCATCATATCAAAGCAAGATGGGCACAGAAAAAGAGACTTTGTTATAGGGGAACAGTAATCTATACATACCTGGGTTAAAATTCTGAAGCCATATTTACTGATGTGGAGAAGAATCCTGGGGTTCTAGGGCACTTACAGAGAAAACTTAAGTGTAAAAGAAAGTGAGTTGATATAAGGAAAGGTGTACTAAAGTAAGAAAACAAACTGGTATTTGTCTGATAGCACGTTGCTCTATAAATGGTATCAGCAAGGTTATTGATTCTGTAGCAGAAATACATTTGAAAACCTGTTCAGCAGAATTCTATTTAAAATCATAAAAAGTTGTTTAAAGTTAATCTATTTCAAACTGTTCCAAGATGTAATTTCTTTAACATCTAAGCCAATAATTGTTGGTTATGGGAACCTGGTTTATTTGTATAAATCTAAATATGTCTATATTTTAGGCAAAAATAAAATGTTTAACCAAAATAACATTTCTAAGACTGTTATTAATATCTCTCTGGTTGATCCCCTATCTATCCCAGGGCTTCAAATTATGGGTTGTAAGCTCCAGAACCAATCTCTTTCACGAACGATGGGATTTATTCTAATATATCATCCATCTGATAAATGGAAGGATATTCAAAGTATTTATTTTACTTTTCTTATGCTACTTGATGATATTAATCTACATCTAGAAAATAGAGAAGATTCTGATGTCTTAAATTTTCTCAGTTTTAAATTCTTTATCTATTTCATTATGTCCTGTTCAACCTACACATGCCATACTTTGTATTGTTGTTTGAAAATGTTTACTGCTTTAATTGTCTATAGCTTATGTTTGAGTTGTTCTTGCTGTATAGTACCTTGAGTGAATTCCTTCAAAAAGGTGGCAAAGAAACCCTAATAAATAAATAAGGTCATGCTCTAGATTTTTTGACTACTACATTAGGTTCTTTTGATCATCTTCCAGTTACTGATACTATTTGGAAACTCGGTCCTTGGTTATATCATTACTTGTCTGAGTTTAAACTTTCTTTGATGTTGACCAGAAACTTGCCCCAAATTCACAACAAATTTATATGTAAAAAAGTTAGATACAGATATATTTTGGAATGCTATGATTCACTTGATACTTCAGTAATGGATCCTATTTCTGTGTTGGATAATTGCCATATAACAGCTTCTACTGTTATGGATAACCTAGCTCCTATGACTGTAAAAACTTGTCCAAATAAATAGAATGCACCATGATACACTTTGGAATTTTTGTAAGCTCCTTTGAGCAGGGACCGGCCTTCTTTGTTAATTTGTACAGCGCTGCGTAACCCTAGTAGCGCTCTAGAAATGTTAAGTAGTAGTAGTAGTAATTGTTCAAATTTAAAGGAACCCGTCATTGTTTAGAATATCACTGAAGATGATCAGATGACTCTGATAAAATAAATCATCTCTTAATCTGGAAACTACTATAAAACATTTTGGGAGTCCTTTTGGACACTACATTATCCTTTGAACAACAGGTAAATTGTATTGTTAGTATGGTGTATCTGAAATTGTGTCTGCTTTGTTCAATCTGTTCACTATTCTCAGAAGAGCTTTTTTTTTTTTTGCTGCTAGTTCAGGCTCTAAATTTAGACTATTATAATAGTTTGTACTCAACCATTTCAGTAAAGCTCCTTCAAAATGACCTTTAATCTAAAGAAGTTTGATAGTGTCACCACTTCTTTTATTCATTCATACTTGAGATTTTTGTAAATTAGTATGATTGGTATATAAGATCTTTGAAGGAATGACCCCTGAGCATTTATTGGATATAATTTCCTGTTCCAATAAGTCATGGTCAACAAGAGCTATTGAAGAAACAAAAAAGCAACACTGGGCCTTCAGGATTGAGATGATCAAAGTCTCTTGTTTATTAATTGATGGATAGACCCGGCACGGGCCAGGATTCGGCGCACTGGCGCCTGCCTCAGGGGTCAGCTAATCCTGATCAAAAATTGTAGGTGGTACTGCCACAGTATAGCACCTCAGCCAGGTTGCGATTATGGAACCAGAGCTTCAGCGGAGATTTGAATTCCCACTATATGCCGCTGAAGCTCTAGTTCCATAATCGCAACCTGGCTGAGGTGCTACACTGTGACAGTACCACCTACAATTTTTGATCAGGATTAGCTGACCCCTGAGGCAGGCGCCAGTGCGCCGAAACACGACCCGTGTCGGGTCTATCCGTCAATTAATAAACAAGACACTTTGATCATCTCAATCCTGAAGGCCCAGTGTTGCTTTTTTGTTTCTGTATTATTTTGTATGCTGTTTTATCCTCTCTTTTGTGTCTGTGTCAACAAGATCTATTGACACACAATAATTTATTTTCCTTCATATCAGGTGTCTGTTACAAGACATTTTTCAATAGTTATCGCACTGGGTTTGCTTGATATTCCTTACCAAAAGAGGTGAGATCAATATCTCTTATTTTTCTTTTTAAAGCAAGTTGAAAACATATCTGTTGATTGTATTTTTTTTTAGGCTGTGTTTTATCCGATTGTAATCCGCTTTGATCCTTGTTGGGAGTTGGCAGATTATAAAAGATGCATTGTGTTAACATCTAGCTGGTCTCTTGATTATAAAATCCTTTAGGGGCCATTTTACTAAGTCATGTAAATGCCTACATATGCCCAACCCACGTCAATTCCAAGTTACCGCCCGGCTACCATGTGATCTGGGTGGTAATTTCATTTTTTACATGCATCCACTATGTGTGCCAGAAAATATTTTTTATTTTCTGGAGCACAGGTGGTAATCGGCATTTAAACGTGCATTGATCATTACAACCCAGTTAATGAGTGAGACCGTACCACTGTCATTGGCTGGTGGTAAGTTCTCAGACCCAAATGTATGCCATGTTTGTGTCAGGTTCAAGGTAAGGCCATTGACTACTACCTTTCCCATCAGGTACTCAGTAGAACCTTGCACTATTAGGAACTTGGGTATTACAATTTTGGCATAATCAGCAGGATTTTAGACCCCATTTTAATTCCCAAAATTTAAACATTTGTTGAAAATGTGTGGTTTAATTTTCACTGTGGACCTGAATGCAGTACAGTTTAATGTACTTGATTTGAAAGAAAAGGAATAGATGTAAGAAGAAAATTTAGCAAAACAACAATGATAAAATACATATTTTGGTGTGCTGTGTGCCTTATTTGGGGGATGTTTAGGGAGAAAGAAACCCTGCTTCCAGGTGAGTATTCAGGAACCTTGGATAAAAGAGCCAAAAGAGGGATTAAAAAGAAATGGAAATGGCAAATTTAGGTTCAAACATTTAAACAGAAGACTA
Source organism: Microcaecilia unicolor (assembly GCF_901765095.1). Taxonomy (NCBI): domain Eukaryota; kingdom Metazoa; phylum Chordata; class Amphibia; order Gymnophiona; family Siphonopidae; genus Microcaecilia; species Microcaecilia unicolor. The sequence continues at coordinate 257,669,885 of NC_044034.1, read as the reverse complement.
GCTAGAATAAAAGAAGAGTTGTATCTGTCTTTGAAAAAAAAGTAACATAGAAAAAGCAGAAATGAAGATGCTAGGAATCAAGGCCTATTATGTTTTGGCGGGTACTTTAAAAGAATTCAGTGTCTGGAACAGACATACGGCAGTCTACTGTCCACAAGTTTTATTAGTCTAGAGAGATTTGCATTACCTCCAATCAGTGCTGGATTTAGGCATAAGCTAAACAAGCTACAGTTTAGGGCCTCACAATTCACAGGGCCTCATAAAATTTCAGAATTGTTTCGACTTTTAAAATTTTATGTGGCTTTTTAAGTGCAGAGCCGACATGTGTTACAAGATGTATGAGGAGAGACTTGTGGACCAGAACATGTATACCCTGGAGGAAAGGAGAAACAGGGGTGATATGATAAAGACGTTCAAATATTTGAAAGGTATTAATCCGCAAATGAACCTTTTCTGGAGATGGGAGGGCGGTAGAACGAGAGGACATGATATGAGAGTGAAGGGGGGCAGACTCAAGAAAAAGGAAGTATTTTTTCACGGAGAGAGTGGTAGATACTTGGAATGCCCTCCTGCGGGAGGTGGTGGAGATGAAAACGGTAGCGGAATTCAAGTATGCGTGGGATAAACATAAAGGAATCCTGTGCAGAAGGAATGGATCCTCAGAAGCTTAGCCGAGATTGGGAGGCGGGGCTGGTGTTTGGGTGGTGGGGCTAGTTCTGGGCAAGACTTCTACAGTCTGTGTCCTGAAAATGGCAGATACAAATCAAGGTAAGGTATACACAAGAAGTAGTACATATGAGTTTATCTTGTTGGGCAGACTAGATGGACCGTGCAGGTCTTTTTTTGCCATCATCTACTATGTTACTATCCAGCTTATAATCAAAAGTAATCGCCGGCTATTTCCCGACACAAATCGGGATATGGCCGGCAATTTCGCAAAAGCGGCGAAAAGCGTATAATCGAAAGCTACATTTGTGATAGCTTCGCCGTTTTCCCTTCGCCTCGCCAGCGAAAGTTCAAAGGGGCGTGTTGGCTGCGAAGCGAAGGCGGGACATGGGCAGGCTTGGGCGTGGCTACCAGATGGCCAGTTTTCGCGGATAATGGAAAAATAAAACCCGGCGATAAGCAGTATTTCGCCGGGTTTACTTGGTCCTTTTATTTTCACAACCAAGCCTCAAAAAGGTGCCCCAACTGACCAGATGACCACCAGAGGGAATGGGAGATGACCTCCCCTTACTCCCCCAGTGGTCGCCAACCCCCTCCCACACTAAAATTATTAAAATACAAACCTTTTTTGCCAGCCTGTATGCCAGCCTCAAATGTCATACCCAGCACCCTGACAGCAGTATGCAGGTCCCTGGAACAGTTGTTGTTGGTTGCAGTGGACTGCAGAAAGGCAGAGCCAGGCCCATCCCCCCCTACCTGTTCCACTTGTGGTGGGTAATGTTGAGCCCTCCCAAACCCCCCAAACCCCACTGTACCCACATGTAGGTGCCCCCCTTCAGCCCTTAGGGCTAGGGTAATGGTGCACACTTGTGGGCAGTGGGTTTTGGGGGGGATTTGGGGGACTCAGCACACAAGGGAAGGGTGCTATGCACCTGGAAGCTAATTTGGTTGTTTATAAAAGATGTTTGAAGTGCCCCCTAGGGTGCCCGGTTGGTGCCCTGGCATGTGAGGGGGACCATTGCACTACAAATGCTGGCTCCTCCCACGGCCAAATGCCTTGGATTTCGCCGGGTTTGAGATCGCCGGCAGTTTTTTCCATTATCGCGGAGAAACAAATGTGGCGATCTCAAACCCAGCGAAATCCAAGGCATTTCACCGGCCCACACTGTATTATTGAAAAAAAAAGATGGCCGGCCATCTTTTTTGAAAATACGGTTCCGGCCAGCTGTTGCGCCGCCGCCAAAATAGATCGCCGGTGACCTATTTCGCCGGCGACCTTGGATTATTCCCCTCTAAGTGACTATCCACAGTTGAAACAACAAAATTCATGAAATTCACTTTAAATACGTTGCTATTAAATAAAAAAGACATATATATGTTTTCAGTTTTTTGTGGTGACCCAAGGTCCTATTTTGTTATGCATCTTTGTGAGACCTTCTGGTGTAACTTTTTAACAAGGATCCTTCAATCTTTATATAGCTTAGGGTCTCACCAAGTGTCTACATCCAGCACTTACTCCAATTGAGAAAAGTAAAGGAAGAACATGAAGAAAGGTGTGATCCACTTGGAAGGTCTCAAAAAGTTATTAATGTTGCTAGAAGATAACTGGAAACTATATCAGCGTGGAGCTAAATGCTGAAGGAGAGCTAGTGTTGTTTAAAAGGTCTGACAATCTTGGATCGTATAAGGAGTCTGGCCATTTTTCTGCTCTTGAAACATAACTTAGAAAGTATTTTTAAAAAACCAGCTGTTTGGGAAGAGCCAACAGAGAAAGTTTCTGAAGCTAATATTTATAGCCAAGACTGGAGTGGCTCAAGTGATCTGGAAGGAAAAGGTATAAGAAGAAAAAGAAGGCCAGTTGCCTGTTACTGGTGTGGACAAACTAGTAATATTAACTGGAATTATGACACCGTTCTGAGTGTTCAGAAAGGGGTGGATCAGGAGATCCCAGAGGTTTCCTATAGATCTAGTCCTGGCACTGAAAGTCAAACAATCTCTAAAGACGAGAACAAAGATTTTGGGATGACATGAAAGAATGTGTAGAAAAATTGGCAGCTGATTATGAAAGAATGATATAATGATGAAGATGGTTAAAAAAAAACCTTAGAGGAGCAGCTGCAAAAGTAAAAAAATGTATATCAGGTGTGGATGCTATTGAAAAATACCATCCTGGAAGCCCAGATGAGATATATTCCATGTATTAAAAAAGGAGGAAGGAAGGAAGGAAGGACAAATGATAGCCGGAGCAGTTAAAAAGTGAGGTGAAGAAAGCTATTAGAGCTAGAAGAAAATCCTTCAGAAATTCGAAGAAGGATCCACTGAAAATAATAGGAAACAGCATACGGAGTGGCAAGTCAAATGCAAAGAGCTGATAAGGAAGGCAAAGAGAGGCTTTCAAAAGAAGATTGCGTTGGAGGCAAAAACACATACTGTCTGATATTTAAAACCATTTAACCAGCCGGGAACGACCCCTGACTGGTTAAAAGGCACTTAACTGGCTATCCAGCAATATTCAGCAGGATATAGCTGTTTATCTCCTGCTGAATATTGTCGGTTAGCTCTTAATGGATAGCCAGTGTTATAACCAGCTATCTGCCAATATTCATCACATCGTAGACTAAGTTTGGCTGCTACATCAGGCTGCTAAAATAGTTGGAATATCTTTGGCTGGTTTAAACTTAACCAGACAGCGCTGAATATTGGCTTGGCTGGTTAGATTTAAACCAGCCAAAAAGCATCCAGATATTCAATTCTGGTCAACAGAAATGGCCCAGCTTTGAATATCCGGGTTCCTGCAATCTGAATACCAGGCCCCTAGTAAAAACTTTGTTTTAGGTATATTAGAATCAAGAAACCGATAAAAGAATCAGTTGGACCACTAGATGACCGAGGGGCAAAAGGGGCACTCAAGGATGAGAAGGATGAGAATGAATTACCGTATTTTTCGGACTATAAGACGCACCGGACCATAAGACGCACCTAGGTTTTAGAGGAGGGAAATAGGAAAAATTTTTTTTTTCCTTTTTCTCTCCTCTAAAACCTAGGTGCTCCGGTGCGTCTTGTCCGAGTTCGGGATCGCCCTCCCCTACTCACGTCACGCGATGTTCTCTGGTGGTCTAGTGACGTCGGGGCAGGAAAGAACCCCCTCTTTCCTGCCCAGCGCGCTGCTCTCCGTCCTCCTGTATGCTGCCTGATGGTCTCGGCGAGATTCAAAATGGCCGCCGAGACTTCAATTCTCGGCGGCCATTTTGAATCTCGCCGAGACCGTCAGGCAGCATACAGGAGGATGGAGAGCAGCGCGCTGGGCAGGAAAGAGGGGGCTCTTTCCTGCCCCGACGTCACTAGACCACCAGGGAACATCGCGTGGCGTGAGTAGGGGAGGGCGATCCCGAACTCAGGGGGAGGGCGATCCTGAAATCGGACCTGCTACCTTCGGACTATAAGACGTACCCCCCATTTTCCTCCCAAATTTTAGGGGAAAAAAGTGCGTCTTATAGTCCGAAAAATACGGTACTTGCTTTGGTTTTCACTGAGGAAAATGTGGGAGAGATACCAGTGCCAGAAATGATATTCAGTGCCGATATGTCAGAGAAGCTGAAACAAATCTCTATAAACCTGGAAGATGTAATGGAGGAATTTGACAAACTGAAGCATAGCAAATTGTCTGGACTGGATGGTATGCATCTCAGACTACTGATAGAATTGAAAAATGAACTTGCAGAGCTATTGTTAGTAATATGTAAAATATCTTTAAAATCAAGCATGGTACTGGAAGATTGGAGGGTAGCCAATGTTTTCTGCTGATGTATTCACCATTATTTTTCTTTTCAGTGATTTGATTGGATAATTTTGGAGGCTGTTTGTGATTGGTTAATTTTCTTTAGCGTCCTGTTTTTATTTGGACACCATTTTTATTTTTCCACAGCGGGAAACTAGCAGCACTTGAATTTGTGCTAGTATGTATGTTCACCTTGAGTTTATTATTTATATTATGTATTTATGGGGCTTCCCACTGTTGGTAATATATTTGTTGATTTTGTTTTCAGAATTGACATTTTGTAACATGTTACAGTGAGGAGCAACTGTGTCAAGCCTAACCCCTGAAGAAGTCTTTGGTGAAAAAGGGTTTCCTGTTGGGATGCATTCTAAAGTTAGGTGTTGTGTCTTGTTCTTTATTAAAGTGGATTACTTGATGGAAGAGCACAGCCATTTTTGCCATTCAGCTATTTTTTTGCTGTTGATATGAACTAGCAGTTGGGAAGAACATGATTTGTTAACATGGACATGTATTATACATGGACATTTATTGAATATTTTTTGATTCATTTCAAGTGTGACGTTACAGAAGGTTTTTTGAGCAGTAATTATAATGGGGGCCTTCATAAGCTGCAATACAGGTCATTGAGTTTTAGTCTGAGAGTACTTGGCTGACTGAGGTCTTTTTCCTCCCTTATTTTTAATCTATTTCATTAAAGAGTTAATTTTTTAAAAGTTTTACTTCTTAGAAAGCCAGTTTGAATCATCCCAATAGGAAGTTTGCAAGACACACATCTCTCTTTTGATACTGATACTTAATCTCTAATATAAAAACAGTAGAGAAATCAGTAACAAATACAGAACAATTCCAGTTAGGTGTAGTTTATAGAATACGCTCACATGCCTTTCTTGTGACTAAAATGTAGGCACACCCATTTAGGCCACCTAAAACCAGGCCTAAATACCTGCGCCTAACTTAAGCCCAGATTGGGTGTATTCTATAATAGTGTGTTTTGAAACACCCATAATCCACCCATTCAACGCTCATGGTCACACCCCCTTTTTGACTGCACGCATTAGAATTTATGTGAACCACATTATAGAATACACCTAGAAAGTTGTGCACGAAAATTCTAATTAAAGCTAATTAGTCTCAATTGTTTGTTAAGTATCAATTATCAGTCCTGACTGGCTTGTTAAACAATTAAGTTGTGTATGTAGTTTGCGGCCAAACTAGTACATACAGCTTAAGGCGCCATATATAGAACTTGGGGGATTGTGTGCTTCAGGGCCGTATATCAAGACTTAATAAACTAAACTAAATTAATAGATATGTTTCTCCTTAGCTCATCTCTACATGATATCTGGCATATTCTTTATCTGTAGATAATGTCTTTTACTATAGGCATGTAGGAGTTTTTTTTTAATCTATCAAGTGAAAATACATACATATCTTTGAAAATTAATAAGTGAATATCTTTACCAGCCATTTGCTCTATTGTAGGTGATACTAATAGAGAGGTAAAACAGGGATTCTACTAGAAAGTATTTTCTCTGAAAAATGCATTTCTAAATTCACTAAACTTTTTCAGGAAGAGCTGATTTTATTTCAAAGTTTTTTTTAAAGTATTGAATAGATAGAATGTGAGTAGATAATGAATCCTCTGACATCCACCTGAAAATTATTGTAATCCACCAGATGATAAATTTTTGATATGCCTGCAGCAATGAATAATGAAACCAAATTTCTAGAACAGAAGCTTTCAATACTCAGAACGGGGCTGTGGGAAAAACATTTCTCTAGTAACTCTAATTCTCTATCCTCTTTTTCAATCTTCTGCCGTCTCCAGGCATTTAAAATAGATTTGTAAAATGCAGTCATTTCAGCCTCATCCACCTTTTCTTTGCAGAAAAGTAAAAGCTGTCTGTCTCCAAGAAAGGGATTCCTCAAAGAAGAGTAATCTCTGAAGGGATTGAAGCACAATTTCAATCAGCCTCTGTCACCCTCTGCTAATGGTACCATAAGTATAAAATAATTTTTGGTTGATATTCAGTGTGATTAACAGGGTGGAAGGGTTCCTAGCCAGTTAAATCACTCTGACCAGGCCTAGCGCTGCTATTGAGCAGCACTTAACCAGAGAGTGCTGTTGATTATCAGCACAGAATGCCAGAACATTCTCTGGTTAGTACTGGGATGATCTTGGGGAAGCACTAAAACAGAGCAGGGCACCAACAATATTCAGTGGGACAGATAAAAGATTATTCTAATTTGCCAAAATTGTAATCCAGGTACAGGTGCTGAATATTTGCCGAATGTGGATAATTTCCTGCAGTTAACAATGTTCCAGATATTCCACACCAGTGTCCGTATTTGTTCTGGTACTGAATATCTGGTCCAAATCTGCCAGTGGTGGTGTTTCAAAAACCTCTGACTAAAGCCCAATTTGTTTTAATTAATGGTTGCTATCCCAGAAGATGTTCAAGTAAGGTTTACTGGATCATATATATATTTACTTAGACTAGTTCTGTAGTTTTGGCTCTTGAAAGAGAGGTTAGATTAAAGCCACGGCCATGTCTGTAACTCTCTTTAAATGTTATCAGCGATTAATATCTAGTTCTGTTAAACAGCACAACACCACAAATAAATTCCTATGGATTGATATCTGATTTAAGTGGGCAGGAGAGGCTTCTGCCAGTGTAATCATTTGGAGAGGACTATCTGCCGATATTTAGTGGCACTTAACCTGGCAGTGCAACTGAAGATCATCACTAACTGGCCATGCTGAAAGTGGGCAGGACAGGGGTGTTGCAGGGGGCAGGGTTGGGAAGGAGCACGAAATTATGCGGGTGCTAACAATATTCAGTGCTAGTGCATGCATAGCTAACTAGGCAAAAATAGCAGTCCTAACTTTGTCTGGTTAGCTATGCAGGTGCTGGCATTGAATATCGGCCATCACAAGCATACCCCCCTTACCCCCCCTGAATACATCTAATCCCCCTTCCAGCATCCTTGACCACATCTGATCCCCCTCCTGTCACCCCTGAGCCCCAGAAGACCCCCTCCCAGGCTTAACTACCAACCTAGTTGTCCTTGGGACATGCCTTTATAGTTCCTAGATGAAAATGGCCATGGTGACCTCTAGCAGTAGTCTCACAGTACCAGCAGTAAGTAGTACTGTGAGATTACTGCTAGAGATCATGGTAGCCATTTTCACTTAGGAACTGGGACAGAAGTGAGTGGAGTTTGCTCCTACCCAAGCACCACAAGACCACTAGGACTGGTAGGTAGGCCTTCCTGCTGAGGCTAACGGGGTAGAAGGTGGGATTAAATGCGCTGAGGATTGGGAGGGGGTGGGATGTGCTCAGGGGATGGGATGGGGGATCAGAGCATGATGTTCAGGAAAGGAGGGAGAAAGATATGTGGACTTCACTAATGCAAGTCCCGAGCAATACTCAGTCAGGACCCATGTAAGTATCTTATGTGGGTCCTGGCTGAATACTGACTGTGACCCACATAAGTTCTTGTGGCTAGCAGCAGTTCAATCAAGCCCGGATATTTAATGCTACTGCTTGCACATTGCCCATTAGTAAATAAATGGGACTAATTCAGCTGGCAATGGTCATTTAAAAAAACAAAAAAAAACAAAACACTGCTGTTGGCTAAATACTGACAGGCTAGTGTTCACCACAAGGCCATTTTATGCTGTAACATTGGGGGCTTATCATCTATTTTCATCAAACCTGCTTAAAACCTACTGGCAGTTATCTGCAATAGGGACATTATCACGGCAAGTCATCAAAAATGTCACAAAAACCTCCAAAACTAGATTAGGGTCAAAGAAAACTTAGGAAGGCTAGAAGCCTTCATCAGAAGGGGAAGGAGGCACAAAGAGTAGAATGAACACTATAACAAAGTAGAAAAGGGCAAAGCAGCACCAACATTTGTAGGAGAACATTTTGATATCAGTAAAATGACACCAACATTCCAAGGCACTGACATCCCCAAGGCAGTTCAAATCAGTTAAAGTACTAGGGGGCACGCAATGAAGCTACAAAGTAGTACATTTAAAACGCATCAGAGAAAATATTTCTTCACTCGGTGTGTAATTATATTCTGGAATTTGTTGCCAGAGAATATAGTAATAGCAGTTAGCTTAGTGGGGTTTAAAAAAGGGTTAGATGGCTTCCTAAAGGAAAAGTCTATAGACCATTATTAAAATGGACTTGGGGAAAATACACTGCTTATTTCTAGGATAAGCAGCATAAAATGTATTGTACTGTTTTGGGATCTTTGTGTGTGCTGGTAACCTGGTTTAGCCACTGTTGGAAACAGGATGCTGGGCTTGATGGACCTTCAGTCTGTCCCAGTATGGTAATATTTATATACTTATATACTTATATATAAAGTGGTAACAACGTTGACTGGATGTTATGATTCTGCTGAGACAGGCAGGAGAACAACTGGGACACGCTTCTGATTGGCCTGTCAGGGATTGAGCTGACATCTGAAGCAGCAGACGCCAGAAGTCAGATCTATTTAAACTTACCTCTCCTTATAGCCTATGCTCTAGCATTGATTCCTGTCAGCTGAGCCTGATTCCTTCACTCAGTTTGTGCTTGTGGCACAGTGTGTATTCTTTGGAGTTTGTTCGCTATTCTCGTTGCTTGTGGTTTCTGTTTGTGCTGGTTGTTACCAGCGTGTGCTTGATTACTTCATTGCACTGCACCTGGGTCGGTCCTCTGCCTGGCTCTGGTGTTGTTTTGTCCGTGGTAAGCTCGTCCCTGCTTTGTTTGTTTAGTTCCCCTTTCCTCAGTATTAATCCTTTATGTGCAGAGCTTGGTAGTTGCCTTCTGTAAGTCCTTCCTCTGTTAGGCAGCCTTTCTGTCCCTTGCAATCGTTCCTGTCTGTTTGTTTAAGATTCCCTTTACTCCGTGTCAATCCTTTATGTGCAGAGTTTGGCATTGCTTTCTTTAAGCCCTGCCTCTGTTAGGCAGCCTTTCTCTAGTATCTGCCTTATCCCTTTCGGTACTCTTGTGTGCCTGCTTCTTTCCTGTCTTTATTTGAAAGCAGCCTTTTCCTTCAGCCTATTTTTCCCTGTTTAGCCATTCTTGTGGAGCTTCGCTCTTGTAGAATCCGTGTCTACAGTGTCCCATTCTGTCCCTGGCTTTCCCTTTCTTCCCTGTGGGCTTTGCCCTCTGCTGTGTTTCTGTGTAGCCTTTATTTGCATTCTTTCTCTCTGGTCATAGTCTGTATCTGCCAGTTTTTGTCTGTCACCTTTCCCTTGTGTCACTAGCTAGCGCTGTGTGCGCTGCATGTGCTCCAGTCCCTTCAGGGACCCCTCATTGCTCTTGTCCCTTCCCTAGTGTATAACTCTGTTCCAGTTCGGCTGTGAGGCCCGTACGCTTGGACTCTGGATGAGTGGGTTCTGGATCAGCCTTGCAGCCAACCTGAGTGGTCTATCTTCCTTTTCTGGTGGTGCTGGTTGATTGTCCTGAGTGTGCGGGACTTTGTGGCCATGGTATTGCTTAGCTCCTGTTTGGTCTACCCTAGGCCTTGGCCAAGGTCCTTCTTAGCCTCGGCCTAGGCACAAGGGCTCACGAGTATATTAACACTGGAAGGCATGAAAACATCAGAAATAATCAATATAGCACCCAGATTGGCTCAGAGGTCCTAAAACTATCTGAAGAGTATGAACACAGCACCAAGGCAGGTTGAAAAGCCATGGAAGAGTGAACAAAGTAGCAAGAAAGGCTACATAAGCCAATCATCAGGAGGGGAGTGTGGTCATCAATCTGAATACCTGCAAGTTAGCTTTGGCACTCAGGACTTAGCATAGCAACCTGTACTGAAGATTTCTCCTGGGCTGGGAGAAGGTTTCATGGACTGTTTGAAATCTGATCCTGAAGGATTTATATACAGAACAGAGAATGGCTGTAATGAGGGCTCCAAAAGTATCAGTAGTAGTTATAAGGTGTACTAATAGCAGTGGCCGGTGGAGCCCAGAATACCAGATCCAGATCAATGCAGCAGCAAGATAGGATGGAGGGCTCTAAATCACCTCAATAATGCCAACAAAGCAGCAAAATAGGCTAAAAGAACCCAGATTGCAGGAGTGAAGTGAGGTCTACCAAGCTATGTGCCTCTAAGTTAGACACTGGTCCCAGCATAGATGAAGATCCTCTTGGGACTGCATGAAATGAGATCCTGAAGGATTTAGATAAAGATCAGAGAATACATCATGATGAAAGGCCTAAGAGCACTGGAAATGGGTGAAAGGGGCAGCAGCACTGGCTGCAAAATCTCAGAATACTGGAGGAAAGGCCAAAGCAGCAGCAAGATAGGCCACACAAGTCCAGGCAGCAGGAGTAGACTGAGTTCAGCTAAGCTGTGTGCTTCTGAGTCCTGAAACTCGTCCCAGCATAGTAACCTAAATAACAGATGAAGATCCTCCTGAACTAAGGGGAGTCCTCATGCTTTTTGGAATTGTATCATGAGGAAAAGAGAAGAAGATGCACAATGGTTCCAAAAGCAGTAGCAGAGGGTGGAAGAGGCAGCAGTGCAGGTTGTGAGAACTTAGAATACTGGAAGAAGGGTCAATAGAGCAGCAGAATAAACTGGAAGACCCTAAAATACCTGAAGAGTTCCAGTACTTTCCTGAATGCTAAGGAATAGCTGGGTATTTTCACTAAAAGTGCAAAAGTGGGCATGAGCTGTATGGGAATCAAGAGGCAGCAGGAGCACCTCTACACCAGCTCATTTAGGATACTAGCACCAGGTAGAGTTGTACTTTTTGTCCAAACGCTATATTATGTTTGTCACCTTCCTCTGATCTCCTTCAAGTACTTTTATGTCCTTAGCAAGATGCAGCCTCCAAAACTGAGACAAAGCCCCGTATCTTGATAAGGATATAAAAAGGTTTGAAGCAATTTAGAGGGAGTTGACAAAGATGGTATGCACAAAAATATAATTTAGGGCTTGCTTTGATTCCATCCTCTTTCTATAGAGATCTGTGAAGGACAGGTGCATGAATGATGCCTTAATTGCCACTTAGATGTGCACTGTTCCTTAGCACTAATCAGAAGGGCGAGTATAGGTGGCATTGTGCGCATTTGTGAAGGGGTCATTGATGTGGGTGAAGCTTGGGTGGGACATGGGCATATCACCCTCTGATGCATACACCTTATGGAAAACCTTAAGATGGGCACATAGCTTGTTGCATTTACATGTGCCCATTTACACCAGTCTGAGGGGCTCTTTTGCTAAGCTGCAGTAAGCCCACTGTGGGCTTACTGTGTAATACAGTACCCACCGCCGGGCTACTGCAGGAGCCCGGTGGTAGTTCCCACCCCAGAGTACGCCATTTCTGGCTCTACAAAAATATTTTCTATTTTTGTAGCGCTGGTGCTTACCTGGCAGTAATCGGGCAATGTCATGAGCTGCCTGGTTATCACCAAGTTAGTGCAGGAGCCCTTATTGCCACTTCAATGGGTGGCGGTAAGTGCTGTCCCCTGAAATGGTTGTGTGGTAAGTGTTTCACTTAATGCATGGCCTCGTCAGACAAGGGCAGGACACAGGGAGGGAAGGAGGCCCAAAGGGAGGCAATCTGCTGCTGCCTGCAGCACTTTCACATGGAGGTGAGAGGCGCTGTGATTTCAATGCAGGGGGCCCAGCCCGGTGGCAGATGGTTGACGACGGAGGGTGGGTGAGACTGTGGCGCTGGGCCCGGGGAAATTTGTCCCCCCTGCCCCTCCATCTCGGCAGCCCTGGTGCGGGCTACTCCGGAGAAGGCTCTCTTGTGGGTATCATGTAATGTCTTTTGGGGAAGGTGTGGTTAGGGATACCACTTAGGAGGAATAAAATGGGCCTGCCTATTTGTTTTCTTGCTCTTTCCTTGTACTATACTGGACCTGAAAAGGAACCAAGAATACTTCTGGGGTCAGAAGGAGCTGGCAATAAACTCATAGTCATTCAGTTGGTGCCTGGCATAACAGTCAAACCTCCTCCCATGATGGAAGGATCCACGGACATCACCCCTGACACTATAGCAGTTCCCAGTCAAGGAGAGAATTCTTGGCTTCTGAGATTGACTCTTCTTAGGTAAACATGACAGTAAGGGACACTCCTGATTTTGTTGCATGCCGTGAAAACCCCATTAACTGTGAGTTGAGTCATCAAAGTGGATGTCCAGAGTACAACCTTAGCCTTCCCTTTTCTCTTCACCATCCTGAATCAGGAAAAACAACCCATAAGAAAGGAAAATAACTTCACAGTACGGAACTCAAGGATTCACTGTCTTAGCTCATTGGTACCATCTTAGTTCTCTAAGATTTGTTGTGTTCTTGTGGGTTATCTCAGGTGACTCTGGGCAAGTCACTTAACCCTCCATTGCCCCATGTAAGCCGCATTGAGCCTGCCATGAGTGGGAAAGCGCGGGGTACAAATCTAACAAAAATAAAATATCTCTCCAGATCTTCAAGGTTTCATATCCATTAAGTCATGCACTGATATTTCCTGAATTTCCAGCAGTACCTTGGTTGATTTGTTCAAAATTTCTGATTTTGTGGTTAATTAGACTGTCAGACCATTTGATCTCCTTTGCTGTTATGGGCTTCTTTTTAGCTCTTCAGGCACTTCTTTGATTGTATTTAGCTGTAATGTGTATCATTTCCTCAGACTCTCTTTGATCTTTTTGTTCTTCAGGTTTCTTTCCTTTATGCTTTTCATTTTGCTGAGGTCAGTTCATAATCAGTTAAGTGAGGTCAGATTTTCCATTTAGATGCTTCATTTTGCTTATTTGTCTTTACAGCATCATATCATATTTCTAATGGTATCCCTGCTGCAGTGCTGACTAATGTTTCTCGCACAGGAGATATAATTGGATGTCTTATGTTAAAAGTGGAAAATTCACCTATTGTAGGCCTATTTTATACTCATTTATGGCCTTTATAAAGTAGACTCCTAGATTCATCACCTGTAGAGCACTAACCCTTGATTGATTCGATGGGACAGTATGGTATTAGTGCATATGTTTATGCTAATGATTTTTTGTTGGTGGTGTGGGTCACACCTGGAGTTGTTGATTTAACCCCTGTACAAGGTTGCTTGCAAGCACTTTTTCAATGGTTAGATAATAATTGGATGGTGTTAAACATGAAGACAACTGTGGCCTGTTGGATAATCGATGGCCATGATAGACCTGGAGTCTCCATTCATTTGGGTGGGGAAATACTCCCTATTGTGGATGAATTTAAATATCTAGGGGTATGGCTAGATTATCGGTTGGATTTTACAGGGCAGATTGATAGGTTAGTAGTTCGGAGGTTTATGACCTTGTGCAGATTACATGCATTTTGTGGTTATATGGATTAGAGGGCCTTCCTCAGTTTGTTTTATGCTGTATTTTTGTCACAGCTAGACTATGCAAATTCTGCGCAAATTCTGTTCTATTTGGTATGCCCCAATGTCAATTGAGAAAGCTTCAAACACTACAAAATGTTGCTATTTGTATACTTAGTAGAACTAGTTGTCAGGTCCATGTTACTCCACTTTATGTTCATTATCATTGGTTACCAGTTTATTTCAGATTACAATTTAAAATATTATTAGTATTGACCCATTGGGCATATTATGAGCAAATTCCACAGCAAATTGTGTCTTTGATTCAAGCTTATGTTCCGGGTAGGGAATTGCGTTGTACGGAATCTTCTCGGTTAGTAGTGCCGAGGATTAGAGAGGCCAGGTCGAGTTCCACTTGTAGGCAGGCATTGTTTTGTGGTATTTACTGATCATTCCTTCAGTTTTAAGGATGGAACGTAATTTGCAGCACTTTAAAGTGTTGTTAAAAGCATATTTATTTACACTAGCTTTTCCAGTTGCCAATATGGGGAGTTAGTGATTCCTTTTAATATGTGTTGGATGGATGTTCTTTGGGTGCTATGGACTTTTCTATACCATTGTAGTTCCTTTCTTATGTCCTTTCTTTTAATTTTTGCTTTGTAAATTGCTTTGATATAGTTTTCTGTAATGTGGTATATAAAATTTAATAAAAAGTAAACTGTAAATTTGTGCATATGTGTGCCTGTAAAAATTGACATATGCAGATCCCTCCTCAACTCTACCTACACTACATTCCCAGGTGAAACTTCATGTATATCAAACAGAAGTATTTTATTTATGAATGTATTTACTGAGATTTACTAACAGCTTTTATGAAAAGATTTGCTCAAGGTGGTATACAACAGATGTAGCTTGATATAAACAATTTACACTGTTATCAGCTTGACAACAGTAAAATGACCAAATGTTAGCATAATGTTTACAGCATTAAGGTAAACATGGAGCTAGGCAAATTAAGAGGCATAGTTATCAACACGGGCTACTGTTAAGATGTGTTATTTAACCACTAACGCTATTTTAGCACAAGGTCCCATTTTATGCAATGAGACCTAGCTTCTAATAAATGGTGTTAACATTAAAAAAATAATAATAGTCCACATTGATATCTATACCCCAAATGCTATATACAATTCTTTAATGGTACCCACTTTTGTGTGTATATACCCCCAGGCAATTTTATGGGAGTCTGCTTATGCATGTAAAAAACATTCTACACCCTTAATTCCCTGGGGCCCTTTTACTAAGGTGTGCTGAAAAGTGGCCTGCGCTGGAGTAGGTATGTGTTTTGAATGCACGCAGGCCCATTATTCAGCGCGTCTGGAAAAAAAGACCTTTTTTGCGGCTGAAGATGAATGTACGGTAAGATTAAAACCAGTGTGTGTCCATTTTCGACTGAGACCTTACCGCCACCCATTGACTTTGCGAGAAGGTCTCACACGCTAACCGGTCAGTAAGCATCCGTGTGCATAAATTATCGATTACCGCCGGGTAACCGACATGCGGTAGAAAATAGAAAATATTTTCTAACACATGTTTTGGATGGTTGTCAAAAATGGAGTTACTGCCTGGGGCACGTGGTAGCCTGGCAGTAGTTCCAATTTGATATGCGTTGGATGCGCATAGGCGCCTACATGCCTTAGTAAAAGGGCCCCAAATGGTAAGTCATGTGGGTGCATAGTTTGGAAAACTAAATGAATATGGGTCTCAGGACATTTAATAAAAATGGCAGTTTTAAAATCTCCCAAGACTCAAAAAAGATATAAAGGAATTAGAGAAGGTGCAGAGAAGGGTGACCTCAACTTGAAATTGCATCGGTTAGAATCAATCACCCAAACTTGCAGGAACACCTTAACGCAATCCTACTCTACAGACCACCAGGCAAATGGCAAGACACTCAAACGCACCTCATGGACTTCATCTCGAACACATGCCTCTCTACCTCAAACCTTATCATAATAGGCGACATCAACTTGCACCTAGAAGACCTTACCTCAACAAGCACCCAAGAATGCAAAGAATTCTTACAACTATGGGATCTTCACATACCAAATGTACAACCAACACATACCAAAGGACACACACTAGACATTATTGCTTATAAACGTCACATCTGTCGCTCCCTCCGGCTGCTCCTCCGCGGGAAGCAGGAGCCGGCGTCTGCCATGACGAAGGCCGGCTTTCTTGAGGCCACGGCGGGGAGCCGGGGCTCGCCGTGGTGATGGCCGCCCAGTCCAAGGCCGAGGCCGGAGGCTGGCGATCGCAGCTGCTGGACTCTCGATCGCCAGATATGGGGGCTGTGTTTGCGCCAGTAGGGGAAATGGCGCCGAGGCGCGATGGCCGGCGTCTTCTTCACTCTCGGGCACGGGAACCCGAAGCTCCGCCTCAGAGGAGTTAGATTGGGAGGCCAGTACGGTAGTCCCACCTGGGAGGTCGGACAGAGCCAATCAGAAGGGTTCTGTCGATAACCAGGATCTGATTGGCCGGCTATGTCTACGGGGGCTGGGCGGTTGAATGCTGAACAGTATTAAAGGAGCGGGCCTGAGATAGGACATTGCTTCAGGTTCTGTTTCCCGAGGCCAGTCTCCGTTTGTTCCTGTGCTCAGTTGGTTTCCTTGTGCTTCTGGTTTTGACTTTTGGACTGCTCCTGGTTTACTCTGCTAGCCGCCTGCCTTGACCTCTTGCCTGATTCTGACTACGCTGTTAGCTGCCTGCCCTGAACTGTTGCCTGTTATTGGACGTCTCCATTTTCCATCTGCCCTCTTCTCTCCTGGTCCCAGCCGTGGGTGAAGACTTGGGGTTGCACGGCTGTCCTTTGAGGTCCTTCGGGGCCTTGCGGGACCTAAGGGCTCACCTTCCTTGCGGACAAGACATATAAATTTGATCCAGACTTAAACATCACACTAATAGATACAAAATGGACACCCACACTGTGGTCAGATCACTACAAAGCATACATCTCCCTCCAATGGCGAACAAAAACCACAATCAAAAAACAAGAACGACAAACTTATACAACGAGAGGAAAAATAGACCCAGTAATATTCTGGCAACAGATCTACCACAACGAATGGACAACAAAGGCAGACACAACCAAATTCCTCCTAGACTGGGATGACAGTTGCAGAACAATATTAGACAAAATCACCCCAATTCAAACTAGAACCTCACACACAAAGAACTCAATACCGTGGTTCAATGAAGAACTGAAAAAACTCAAAACACAAGTTAGGAAATTAGAACATGCATGGAACAAAAAGAAAGACGATCCCACACTCAATGAATGGAAACAACTTCGTAGAACCTATAAATACACCATAAGACAAATCAAAAGACTATATTACAAAACTGAAATTGAACCAAACTACAAGGACACACACAAACTTTTCCAACTCGTGAATAAACTACTAAATACCACACCAGTCACGAACAACAGCACAGAGACACCAGAGGCTGAAAACCTCACAAAATACTTCAAAGAGAAAATAGTACAACTGCGACTCAAAATACCTGCCAGCCCCATTGAATACGTTACACTTCTAGATTGTCTAGACCCAAACCCTGGAATATACCCAAACGCTTAAAAAAATACGCCAAATCTCATTGCAAATTAGATACATGCCCAAATACCCTTATGAAACTGGCACCCCAACACTTCATCACAGATCTAACGAAACACGTGAATTTTATGCTACAAAATGGACTCTTCCCAAAGGAAAAAGGAAACATTCTACTCACCCCCATACCCAAAGATGCAGTTGCATCCATTCCCTTAATAACCAAAATAACAGAAGGAATGGTAACCAAACAACTTTGGTTCTGTAACAACTTACAGAATATCTAAACAAATTCTCAATACTACACGACTCCCAGTCAGGATTTCGCTCTAATCACAGCACTGAAACAGTTTTAGCGACGCTCATGACGAAATTCAAACAAACGATTGCAACCGGCAAGAACATATTACTTCTACAATTCGACATGTCAAGCGCCTTCGATATGGTTGATCATGGAATCCTACTACACATCCTTGAATACTTTGGCATCGGAGGCAATGTTCTTAATTGGTTTAAAGGATTCCTAACCACACGCTCATATCAGGTGACATCAAAGTCGATTACATCAGCTGCATGGACACCTGAATGTGGAGTTCCGCAGGGATCTCCCCTTTCACTGACCATATTCAACCTAATGATGACACCTCTGGCCAAACTACTATCTAACCAAAACCTCAATCCTTACATTTATGCCGATGATGTAACGATCTACATTCCATTCAATCAAGACCTAAAAGAAATTTCCAATGACATCAACCAAAGCCTCCACATCATGCACTCCTGGGCAGATGCCTTTCAGTTAAAACTCAACGAAGAAAAAACCCAATGCCTAGTACTTACCTCTCAACACAATACGAACAAATTTACCACCATCAACACACCAAAATTAAACCTACCCGTCTCGGAAACCTTGAAAATCCTTGGTGTTACCATTGACCGACACCTAACACTTGAGAATCACGCGAAAACACAACCAAAAAGATGTTCCAATCTATGTGGAAATTAAAAAGAGTACGACCATTCTTCCCGAGGACAGTCTTCCGTAATCTGGTACACAAATTACTACTCAGTCATCTAGATTACTGCAACTCACTTTACGCTGGCTGCAAAGAGCAAATACTCAAAAAACTCCAAACAGCCCAGAACACGGCAGCCAAACTCATATTTGGAAAACCAAAATATGAGAGTGCAAACCCCCTACGAGAGAAACTACATTGGCTCCCACTCAAAGAATGCATCACGTTCAAAGTATGCACCCTATTACATATGATCATCCATGGCGATGCTCCAGCCTATATGTCAGACCTGATAGACCTACCAGCTAGGAATGCTAAAAGATCCTCTCGCTCATTCCTCAATCTTCATTTCCCCAACTGCAAAGGACTAAACTACAAACTAATGCACGCATCAACCATTTCTTATATGAGTGCACAACTCTGGAACGAACTGCCACGTAACCTGAAAGCGGTCTATGAACTGACCAACTTCCGGAAACTGCTAAAGACCCATCTCTTCGACAAGACCTACCACAAAGACCGAGTCACCTGAATTTCCCACATATACCCTGAATGTAAACTAATGCCCTCTGGTTGTTTTTTCTTTTCTTTTCTTTTTCTCTCTTATTATTATGTATTACATTACCAAGAAACCTAATCCTCTGTAACACCAAATGTCTACTCTCCTCACACTTCCACTATCCATGATATATTGTAAGCCATATTGAGCCTGTAAAGAGGTGGGAAAATGTGGGATGCAAATACAATAAATAAATAAATAAATAAAATGATAAAGGGAATGGAACGACTTCCCTATGAGGAAAGGCTGAGAAGGTTAGGTCTTTTCAGCTTGGAGAAAAGGCGGCTAAGGGGTAATATGATAGAAGTCTACAAGATAATGAGCGGAGTAGAGCAGACAGATGTGAAGCGATTGTTTACACTTTCAAACAACAACAAAACCAGGGGACACAAGATGAAGCTAGAATATGGTAGATTTAAAACAAATAGGAGAAAGTTTTTCTTTACTCAGCATGTAGTTAGACTCTGGAACTCGTTGCCGGAGAATGTAGTGACAGCAGCTGGCCTTACGGAATTTAAAGGGGATTTGGACAGATTCCTGAGGGAAAAGTCCATTGAACATTATTAAAAAAAATTTTGTTTTGTTTTGCCGGGTTCTTGAAGCCTGGATTGGCCGCTCGGAGACAGCATGCTCGGCTTGATGAACCCTTGGTCTTTTCCCAGTACGGGTCGTTTTACTCATACTACCCCTCTCCTCAAGTCGCTTCACTGGCTCCCTATCCGTTTTCGCATCCTGTTCAAACTTCTTCTACTAACCTATAAATGTACTCACTCTGCTGCTCCCCAGTATCTCTCCATACTCGTCCTTCCCTACACCCTTCCCGTGCACTCCGCTCCATGGATAAATCCTTCTTATCTGTTCCCTTCTCCACTATTGCCAACTCCAGACTTCGCGCCTTCTGTCTCGCTGCACCCTACGCCTGGAATAAACTTCCTGAGCCCCTACGTCTTGCCCCATCCTTGACCACCTTTAAATCTAGACTGAAAGCCCACCTCTTTAACATTGCTTTTGACTCGTAACCACTTGTAACCACTCGCCTCCACCTACCCTCCTCTCTTCCTTCCCGTTCACATTAATTGATTTGATTTGCTTACTTTATTTATTTTTTTGTCTATTAGATTGTAAGCTCTTTGAGCAGGGACTGTCTTTCTTCTATGTTTGTGCAGCGCTGCATACGCCTTGTAGCGCTATAGAAATGCTAAATAGTAGTAGTAGTAGTAGTGCTTATGTACTTATGTAATTTAATCTTTCTTTAGGTGGTTGCAGTTATGACACTCACTTGTTAGTAGCAAAATTAAATTGTTCACCTTGAAAAGGATTAGGCATTAGAGGCAATTCCTTTAAAAAGTTTAGATTTTTCTAACCTTAGATCACACTTCTATAAATTCTTAGGTTCTATGATGAAAAAAAACCCCTAGTGTTACTCCATAAAGTGTAGGAAAAAGATTTACAGGGAAATATGGCTCCAAATTAATGGAAACTATTTGGGTCCAAAGTAGTGGGAACTCCCCTTTCTAGTTCTGTAACTTAATCTTTATTTTTCTTTAGACATAGAGAACTTTGGACTCCTGTGAAAACTGTGAAAATTTATGGAGACGCCAATGGTAATTGTTGGATGTGCGATGGGGAAGCTGGTATTATAATTCAATGCTTACTCAATGTGCATTTCTACAACCATATTGGCAAGACGTATGGGCAAGTATACTACTGATCCTGAACATTAAGGATCAACTGTCTATTAGATTGCTAATATGGAAGTCTTTGGCACTTGAAGCTGTGTTAACTGATGGAGATAGATCTTTGATTTTATGATAACAGTGGCTGTAAATTTAAGAATTAATAATTGGAAATGTACTGAACCTTCAGAAATGAATATGTGATGAAATATGTTATGTTTATATAGAAGATTTGAAAGAGCAGCAGATGAAAAACTGATGCAGCTACGAATCAAGTTCAGCAAGTGGAAAAGTCATGATAGGAACTATGTGCAGTGTTAATAATTCTCTTTTACTTTTATTTATGTTATGTATTTATAACCTGCCTTCTCTTGGTAAGGTCTAAAGCGAAGGAAAATAAATAAAAAATCTAGTGAATAGCACTAGCACTATTATAAAAAAATATGACAATATAGTATTACACCTGCCGATACTCAGAGTGAGTTAACTGGCTTGTCCGCAGCTAACCACTCCTTTTCAGCAGCATTTATCTGTCTATTTTCACTGAAAATGACCAGTTAGCACTGACCTGCAAGCTGGCCATGTTGGGTGCATTCTGGAGGCATTCCAGAGGTGGAGGTCAGTTAGGTCCTGATATTCAAATTTAACCTGCCAAGGTTAGTGGATAAAGAAGATCACATAAATAGCAGTCCTACCTTTATCCACCAACCCATAGCTGGTGAAGTCTGAATACTGACTTAACCAGTCATGCACTAACCAACTTAAAAAAAAATGGATATTCAATGCTAAAGCCCGCACAGGCATTGAATATATAGTTTTAGAGCTGGCAGAGGACAAAAAAGATTATAAGGAGGTATTAACCAGATAATAGTGTATGGGGACAGATTTAAAGATCTCAATATGTATACTTTGGAAGAAATGCAGGAGAGGGGAGATATGATAGACATTTAAAAACCTATATAACATAAATGCACAGGAGGCGACACTCTCAATTGAAAGGATGCTCTGGAATGAGGGGGCATAGGATGAAGCTGAAAGTGGATAGACTCAGAAGTAACCTCAGGAAATACTTCTTCATTGAAATGATGGTGAATTTGTGGAACGGCCTTCTGGTGGAAGTGGTGGAGATGAAAATAGTATCTTAATTCAAGCAAGTTTGGGACAAGTACATAAGACCTCGGAGTTATAGGGAAAGTAGATGGCATTGATGGGTAGACTGGATAGGCCATATGGTTTTCATCTGTCTACATTTTTCTATGTTTCTATTCCTGTATAAACAGGAGCAAATCCTTCTAAGTTCTCTAAGTTATTATTTTTTTTTTTTTGCAAGGTTATTAACTTGAATTTCATAGACAAGGCAGAATCTAATATCACTCCCAGTACTTTGTTTTCACAAGAGAAGTCTCATTTTTCTTTGGTCTTGATCCTGGCATATATGTACCATTTAGGATTAGGACAGGCCTCTGATGTGGGCGCACCTGCCGAAACATGGCCGTGTCGAGTCTTTCATCAAGGATTTTTAATAAATTTTGGATTTCATTGATTTAGATTTCTTGGCTGTTTCATTACCCCAATTGATTGTGACCACTGTTTCTTAGTTTTTATAGAACAGACTCATATACCACAGAAATTTGATTCCTAATTTTTAGTGACCTGTTCTAGAACTGCTTATTATGGGGTCCTTTTACTAAGCTGTTGTAAGCACTAGCGCATGCTTACCATAACTTAAAATGGCTTACCGTGGGACATGCTGACGTATCCAGTAATAATTTTGAGAGTAATGTGCACAAGCAAACCACACGCTATAAAATAATTTTTTTCACAGAGGGAGCATGTCCAAGAGGGATGGAGAGTGGGCATTTTTGCACTAATCAGTTAATGTGTCTGCATTACCACGCATTGACTGATTACAACAGGATTAATATGTGATCCCTTACCACCTACAAAACAGGTATCAGTAAGTGCTAATTTTTGCTAATGGACATTTGCTAATGGCAACATTATCGAATGGCCACTAATTTGGAAAAGAGAAATTCAGCTATTTTCTAGCTGCTCTAAAAATAGTGGTCTTAGTGTGCAGAAAAAACCCACTTAAGGGTGCGCTAAGGCCACATTTTAATGCAGCTTAGTTAAAGGAGCCCTATGTATATTATTTTCCTTCTCCAACCAATACACTGCTCTTGGAGCACTCCCTTTTAAAGCACTGAGATTAAGCAATTTTCAGATAGCCGACATGCATGGGTATTTTCCCCCCCAAATAAATAGCTTTGAAAATTTCCTTCTCTAAGTTTAGTGCATTGCCCTCTAACCCCTGGATTCTATAAAGGTTGTCAAATTTAGGCATTCAAATTTGGGTGTGGATCCCAGATCAATGTGCAAACAAATTAGTTAATGAGCCTTTGATGCTTATTGGCACTAGGACTTGTACTTTTCTATAACACTGCATGCCTAAATTGTCTCACATAGCCATGGTCAGGAGAGGGACATGGGTGGGTCAGGGGCATTCCCAAAATCTAGGCACAGTGTCATAGGATAGGGTCATTTATGTGCCCAGCCACCAATGGTTGCACGCCAGCATTTATATCAGATTTAAGCAGGCATAAATCCTTGCACCCAAAGGGCCTCAGGAATCCACGCTAAGAGGTATTCTATAATGATTGCTTAGCACTAATTGACCTTTATAGATTTGGCATGTAGTGCTGATCTTCGACTTCCCAGTGCCTAATTTTGGGCGTCATTTATAGAAATCTCCCCTAACTATCCAAATGCTATTAAGGTACAGTGTAATAAAGTCTTGAAATATGATTCTTCATTTGTGTATTTTTCTAAAATTACAGAAATTGTTTTATTTTGGGTGATTTTTGTTAACATCCAAGATGTAGCTTAATCTGTAGATAACATTAGCACTTTGTCAAGCATTTGAATTGCTTCCAGCATATTGTAGTATAATCCGCTGTCCACAAACATCCCCTTCATTATTGCCTAATTACATGCAAATTTCATAAAATGAATGAGTTTTAAGTACTTGTCAATCTGTCATCCTAGGAACCACTGAAACATTTTGACTGCTAGATAAATAATCAGCAATAATCATACTATGCAAATTTGATATTTTCTGTACAATTATCTGAAACCATAAATAACTGGACACAAAGACATTTGGCATTCACTCAGCAAGGGTTGACCTACAGTTTTTTTTCCCTTTGCTAATGTGATGGTAGAATGTTTAAAAATTATGAGTGGATATGACAGTGATAGGCAAGAAAATAGATTTTAAAGTGTTTTTTTCCCCATTGGAATGGGACCAATTTGTTTTTTCTTTGCAGATATTTATACCATTTTATATTTTCCATTCATTTGTAATCTGCATATTTTATAACTCTTATGTGTATTTTCCCCATTTATCAAGGATGTCCTATACAGGGGTATGCACTTACCCCCAGATTCTATATATGGCACCAAAATTTCAGCGCGGTTTTAAGATGCACATGCAACTAAATTAATTAATGAGCCACTAACTATGAATTAATTTGCTTTAACAATCATTTTTTAAAGTTAATTGGCACTAATTTGGATTTGCATGCACATCTGCCTACACACTATTCTATAACATTGAAGGCCAGATTATATATAAGGTACCTAAAAAATTTGTATGGTAAACATTTCCGCCTAAGCTTAGTGGCAGCTAGATTTAGGTGTGGTATATAGAATGCGCTTAGTTGATATCCCAGCACCTTAAACTATGCACCTCCATTTACACCAATGAAAATATGATGTAAATCCCTACATGTAGATTTATGTACACTGGACCATATTCTATAACTACCTCATCTAAATTTGGGAACACCCATGAAATGCTCATTTCCCTGCCCATAGCCCCTTTCAAACTGCATGCATTAGAATTTGCACAGTTTATTATAGAATACACTTAGCAAGTTATGTGTTTAAATTCTAATTATTGCCAATTAGTGCTCATTATTGCTTAAGTTCTGTTATCAACACTGATTAGCTTGTTAAAAGCCAATTAAGTTACATATGTTGTTATAAAATATGCCTGGATTTCAGCACGGATTTGTAGGTGTGCTACATAGAATCCAGCAGTGAGCACCTAAATCCCATAGAGCACAATTCAAAAGGGGACAAGGCCATGTGAGTGGCATGGACTGGTCAGGGACATTCCAGAAATTTGCCAGAGTGTTATAGAATAGTGCCATGTACCCTCTGAAATGCTATGAGTTGGACACCAGCATTTACACCAGGTTTCAGCTGGCATAAATTCCATTGCTCAACTTTAGGCACAGGAATCTAAGCATTATTTTATAACTAGTAAAAAAGGCCCATTTCTGTTTGAAAGGAAACGGACGCTAGCAAGGTTGTTTGTGACTGTTTTTTTTTTTATACCAAATAGTTGTTATCAGAAGGAATGTATTTTTAGTTTGTATAATGTAGATGATGTTCTATGTTTTTTTGTGTTTTTTTGTGTGACAGAGAAACAGTGTATGTGTTTGTGTGACACAGAGAGTGCATGACTGGTTGTGTGTGAAAGAGAGTGTTTGTGTGTGTGTGTGTGTGTGTGTGTGTGTGTGTGTGTGTGTGTGAGAGAGAGAGAGAGAGAGAGAGTGTGAGAGAGTGTGTGTGACAGTGACTCACAGAGAGTGAAAGACTTTGTGTGAGAGAGAGAGAGTCTGTGTGTGACACAGAGCTTCAGTGAGCCAAACTGTGTGTGTGTGTGTGTATGTGTGTGTGTGTGTATGTGTGTTTACCCTAAAGAATTTGGTTTCCAATTCTCAGCTGTCTGAATTCGCCCCCCCCCCCCCCCCACACACACACACACACTCCTTCCGTTCATTGCTGCACTTAGGACACTTACCCTGAACAGTTTCGTTTTCATTTCGCAGCTGCCTGTCAGGTGCCTCTGTCATAGCAGCAGGAGTTGCCTCTTCTTTCAGTGGTGGTTCTGCAGTGCGTTCAATGAGCACGTTAGGGTCGGGACGCCGGCAGGGTCACAAACTGCGAGTTCTTGTGAGGGCAACCTGCGTTTTTTTGTGAGTGCGTGCGGCACTTTCATCACGGTGCTTTGGAAGGCCGGCACTGTTGCCTGCAGAGCTGACTGTTTATGCCGAGCGCAGTTTTGAGAGTGCGGTTCGGGAGGTCGGCAGTGTGCTTTCGGCACGGTGCTTCTGGAGGCCAGCAATGTTGTCTGTAGAGCTGACTGTTTAGGGTGGGCGCAGTTTTGGGATTGCATTACGGGAGGTCGGCAGTGTGCTCAGCTGCTAAGTGTTCTCAGGGTGGTTTGCGAGCGCAACAAGTTCAGGCAGGCGGCAGGCAGTCTCGAGCCTTTTGCGCGTGCCAACTGTTGATTTGTTTGTTTCTTTGTTTTGCACGTGCCATTTGTTAGTTCGATCAGCTGCTGACATCATGTGATCTACACAGCCTAGCAGACCACCTCAGAATGTGGCTTCATCCCAGGCACAGAACGTTGGAGCTGAGAATTATTATATAGGAAGAGTGCTTTTCCCAAATTGCCCTTTATAGAATACTACTAAGCACCGATTTTTTCCAGCGTCAATTTTGAGCACCATTTATACAATGTTTTTTTTTATTTTTGTTACATTTGTACCCCACGCTTTCCCACTCATGGCAGGCTCAATGCGGCTTACATATTGTATACAGGTACTTATTTGTACCTGGGGCAATGGAGGGTTAAGTGACTTGCCCAGAGTCACAAGGAGCTGCCTGTGCCTGAAGTGGGAATCGAACTCAGTTCCTCAGTTCCTCAGGACCAAAGTCCACCACCCTAACCACTAGGCCACTCCTCCACATAATTCCCTCCTTAGTGCACATTGAGGGGTCCTTTTACTAAGGTGCACTGAAAAATAGCCTGCAAAAAAAGGACTTTTTTTGGTCAAAAATGAATGTGCTTCAAAATAAAAATGGATGTGCATCCATTTTGGGCCTGAGACCTTACTGCTACCCATTAACTTAGTGGTAAGGTCTCATGCGTTAACCAGGTGATAATCATCAGCACGTGTACACTGCCAATTACCGCCTGGTTAGCACCGCGCGGTAAAAAATAAAAAAATATTTTCTGCCACTCATATCGGACTCACATAAAAAATGGAATTACCACCCGGGGCATGCGGTAGCTGGATGGTAGTTCCAAATTGATGCATGTTGGACGCATGTAAGCGATTATGTGCCTTAGTAAAAGGGTCCCTTAGTTTGATAAGGCACCTTATAAATTTTGTTGTGCATAAAATTGATTTACCACACATTAACCTAGAAATTCTGAGCATATAATCAACCTTCATGCATTAGAAAGTTCTTATGTAGGTTAAAAAATATATTACACTGAAAAAAATCATGAAAATCAAAAGCCAAATTTTCTGAATGTGAAGCTGATGGTATCTCAAAATATCAATTTGTCTGAAATTTTTGATTAATTTGCTCTGATTCCATAACAACTTCTCTTTTTGTCCTATCACATTTCATTGCTAGGAGCGTAGTCTATATTTGTACTGACTTGATTGTAAACTGTGTGAACAAAGGACTGCCAGTTCTGTATATCTGAACAATGCTGTATATGTCTGATAGTGCCGGGCCCCCTGCATTGAAATCACAGCGCCTTTCACCTCCGTGTGAAAGCGCTGCAGGCAGCAGGGCAGCAGATCACCTCCCTTCGGGGCTCCTTCCCTCCCTGTGTCCCACCCTTGTCTGACGTAGCCATTTAAATTGTCTATCCGGGGCTAATCGAGCATTTTTAGCAACACTTAACCACACTGGGCCCGATTCTATATACGGGGCCTAAACTTAATGTGTGTTAGGCAATCACGCCTAAGCGTATTCTAAATATCGCATGTAAATCTATGCATAGTATTTAGAATATGCTTAGGTTTTGTTTATGTGACTAAATCTATGTGCGTCCATTTACACCAATAAAATGCTGGTGTAAATCCCTGCACATAGATTTACGTGCACTGGCACATATTTTTAGAACAACGCACATAGATTTTGGATTGACCACAAAACGCCCATTTCCGCACACCTAAGCGTGCCAAAAAAAGAAATCTTTCCTAATAACTTTTGTAAAGTTGTTACAAATGATATAGATTAATTCCCTTTATGACAGTAGATATTTGGGAAAAGATCACATTCAGCTGTTCGTTTCCTGAAGGCCAAAAATGTTAGGGATGATTTAACACTTATAGTTATTGTTTACATTCTTTCAATACCATGTTCCAGAATTAGTAATTCAATCATGTACTTTTATTATTGAATAGGTTGGCAAAATTTCTGAAACTAATTAAAGCCCCAAATTTCTGAAACTAATTAAAGCCCATAAGTGTATCTTTCAAACAGCCTCTTCAAGTGTGATCTAAGCTTTGTTCTTAGCTGCAGGACTTCAGGGACTTTGTACAGGAAAAAGAAGATGAGCTGAGTTATCAATCACATAAAGCTCCATTAATTTTACCACAACATTGATTTTTGTTGACATTAAATTACACACACTTGACCACCTATGTCCCCAAAGTGGGGCATAGCCAGATCTTTGCAAATCCTAATTATATTTTTGACCTTAAAAGTAACAAACCACCACTTTTTTTCTATGAAAGCCATGCTTCTTAAAGACAACTTTCTCTTACTATTACAGTTTTGCTTTTATTAAAAAATATTATTTACATTCAATATAACAATATCCAACCAAGTATCACAATACTAGAATACAGAAATAATCCAATATTACATAATAATAGGAAATAGATCAATATCAATTACTACATTTCAAAATTTGACCACTATTAAGGAAATTAGATCTACGATCACAAGGAAAAGGAAAAAGAAATATATAGAAGATTCATCTTTCCTTCACCATTATCTCAGCCACCCCCTAACAGTGAAATCTACAAGCTGTTTAGGTTCAAAAAACTGAAATTGTTTACCATCAAAACCTATATAACATATACAAGGAAATTGTAGCACAAAGTTGGCTCCCAATACAGAACCCTAGTCTGAAGGGCCAGGAAGGTTTTGCATCTCATCTGTGTCACTCTTGATAAATCAGGAAATTCCCTAATTTTTGAACCCATAAACATTGCCTCCAGATATCAAAAGGAAAGCTTAAGTACGGTATTATGATCAGGCTCAAGAGCAAAAGTCACCATCAACGTAATCCTTTGAGTAACTGCTTCTAGAGAAGGTTCCAAAAATGAAGTTAAATTCAATTCAGCTTCCCTCATAGGCTAAGTAAATAGGCCCTAGAAACTCCTAGAGCCTGTAATATACTAAGCCCTGGTAATAGGTGGTAAAGAATTTGGAGGCATTTGTAATAGC
Organism: Microcaecilia unicolor; assembly: GCF_901765095.1. NCBI lineage: Eukaryota > Metazoa > Chordata > Amphibia > Gymnophiona > Siphonopidae > Microcaecilia > Microcaecilia unicolor. The sequence goes on along the minus strand of NC_044034.1, from coordinate 257,640,930 downwards.
TCTACCATATAATTCTTAAACATCTTAACTGCAAATAAAAGGGAAGACCTAGGGAAGTTCAACAGTCTCAAATTAAGTCTTCAGGTCTGGTTTTTCAAGTACTCCAAATCAGGGGCGTAGCCAGACCTCGCCGGGAGGGGGGGCCAGAGCCCGAGGGGCACTGTTTAGCTGCCCCCCACCCGAGCCGCCGCCACCACATTTGACCCCCCCCTTGCCGGCCTGCCCACGATCACCTTGAACCCCCCTCCCGCCGTCGACGCCCGCCCTGCCGCCGCATCTGCTACCTTTTTTGAAGAGAGCGACTTTCTTCTGCGCTCCAGTAGTGCCTTTCTTCTACGAAGTTCCGGTGATCAGCTGTTTCCACGCCACGTCGAAACAGCTGATCGCCGGAACTTCATAGAAGAAAGGCGCTACTGGAGCGCGGAAGAAAATCGCTCTTCTCAAAAAAGGTAGCAGATGCGGCGGCGGGGCGGGCGGCGATGGCGGGGGAGAGTTGGTGGCGGGAGGGGGGTTCAAGGGGATCATGGGGCAGGGGGCCAGGGCCAAATCTACGGGGGCCCATGCCCCCTCAGGCCCCACGTAGCTACGCCACTGCTCGAAATGCCACTGGACAAAATTCTTCTCCTTAATAGAGGCTGTTTCCAAACTTTTCATAATCTGCATCCTAGACTTTAAAGAATCCAGTTCCAGGGCTAATTGGCTAGATGCCCGTGCCTGAACCAATGCAGTATCTGAAATAGTTATTATATCTTTAGTATTTTGCCTAGTAATGTTCAACAATGAGGATTCCATTTTGCTTATAACATCCCACAAAGTGACTCCAATGCCCGACATTCATCAGAATCAGCCTGACTCACAACTTGAGTCAAACTACTCATAGTTCCTTCTCCGAGGATTCTGCTCACAAAAAGTTGTTCCTCACTCAAAGAAGGAGCCACACTTGCTGTGGGTTGCCCCCCTTTGAATGCTGTCCTCTCCATTCTGGAGCGACCCAGCCATTCGCTCCTCACTGAATAGTTGATTCCAGGTTGCGGGAGAGCCACATATTCTACAGGACTCAGGGAGACCCCGCTCAAACTGCCGCCCAAAACGTCTGCCACAGGCAAGGGCAAAGAAGCAGATAGTGTAGGACCTGGTGATGCCTGAAAACACTCCAATGTGGCTTGTCTCAATGGGGATATTGAAGGGGGGGGCAGGGGGTTAGCCCACGGACCTTCGCTCTCTTCTTACCCATTTCAGCTCTCAAGGAACCTGAAAGAACTTGCAATACTCCAGGGAAGAGAGCGCCAGCAGGTATGTCTCTCCTCAAAGCACCATCTTGGATCTCTTACAGTTTTGGTTTGACTGTAACTGCTTCTTGTGACCCCCAACATGTTCATGTCCTAGGAGGTTTTGTGTAATTGTTTATTTATTTATTTTTATCACATTTATATCCTGCATTATCTATATGGTCTAAGCAGGATACAATATAGCAACCATGAATTAAAATTAACAAAGAGAACATTACAATTAAAACAAGAAAAACATCAAATTAACATTTCAGGCCCATCATTAGGAGTTCTAAAACATAATGAGGGAAATTCTTTAAGTGGCGCTCAGAATTCAACACAAGAAAACATTAGCACTAAGTGTGATTCTATAAAGAGTGTGCATCCTTTATAAAATCATGCTTAGTGCCAATTCCCATGCTGACTTTGGGTGCATGCAACCATTGAAATGCTATCTACATACTCTCTTTCCCCCCTGTGGTGTATAGGCCTGATCTCTTCTTCAATGTTAGTAATCTATTAAATTAATCGATGTAAACCGAACTGAACCATGGAAAGGGGATTTTAGCAATATATAAGACCTACTATGAATTGAACTGAGCCAAATTTACTCTTACTGAAACCTAATATAAATGTTGGTGTCCAAGCTAGATGCACTGAAGCAGTATTCTGTAACAGTGTGTGTATGCCCTTGACATGCCCATGGACACTCCCCTTTTTGAGTTACATGCTATTAGTTAGGCATCATTTCTGTTTTACTGTTGTGCTCCTCTATCCTCTCTTTATTAGAATGAATGTGCACCTTTCCTGTCATTAATGGGGTTCTTTTCCTTTCTAAATTTTTAGATTGTACACTGTTCTGCTCTGCCATGGAAGTTAGAGTGGTATAACAAGTTTTAATAAACCATAAACCATGCCAGATGTGTGCTCAAATTTTAATGGGTGCCAATTAATGTCAATAATTAGTAGCAACAACAACAAAAAATGTAGGATCAATATACCATATGAAAACTGGAAAAAAAAATCTAAAACAAACAATGGTAAGTAAATAGGAAAGTACAGAAGTCTGTATAATTTTTTCAAAAATAAGGTGGAAAAGACCTCATAAAGACCAAGCTCAACAGTAATAAGGCTCAAATTTGCACATAGCCACTTAACAATGTGATCGGTCAAAACATAATCATCGGTCTGAAAAGCCTCCAAAAATTATTTGATAGACTTAACAACATCAAAACTTTAATTCCCAATGATAACATCTACCAAACAAATATTGTATCAAAAATTGCAAATAACAATATTGAAATAACATTTAACTTTGGGCGCACAGGAGTATGGCTTCACTGTGTGCAGATTTGACAGCACCACGGAATCCATCTTCAGGCAATAACACCCAATATGCTCACAGTGCAATGCCTAAATTTCCTCCTAAAGCAGGTTAAGGTCCCAACGGGGACCTGTTTCACAAAGGCTTCTTCTAGAGACCTTGCCAAAGAATTGCCATGCCATTAGAAACTAAACTGGTTGATAGTACAGCACAAGTTTTTTAATTGAAGACACTCAAAATATAGCTGTGAAAGAGGGAGTACTACTAATAGGTGATTTTAATATACCAGATGTTGAATGGGATATCCCTGTTATGGGATCTTTTAGAAGCAAGGAGATCCTGGATTCTCTATGGGGGGAACTAACCCAGCAGTTGGTAATGGAACCCATGATATATGGGGTCATACTGGACTTAGGGCCCTGTTTACTAAGCCATGCTATAGGTGCGCTAACATTTTAGCATGTGTTAAAACTTAGCACACGATAATGCTAGACGCCCATATGGGTGTCTCTAGCATTAGCACGTGCTAAAAAGTTAGCACACCTACAGCAAGGCTTAGTAAACAGGGCACTTAGTGTTTACTAATGGGGAGAGTGTTTCTAATGTTATAGTAGGTGACCATCTGACACCCAGTGATCACCAGATGGTGTGGTTTAATATTAAGATAAGAAGTAGTGGAGAGGGTTTATTCAAAAGTAAAGGTTCTAGACTTAAAAAAAAACCCTAACTTTGTTCAGATGAGGAATTACCTCAAGGAATTTCTGTCTGGATGGGAACATATGGAAGAAGTTGAAAAGCAGTGGGCAAAATTTAAAGGAGCTATTTTAAGGGCAGCACATCTTTTTGTAAGGAAAGTAAATAAAAGTAAGAGGAAAAGGAGGCCACTATGGTTCTCAAAAGTAGTAGCTGAAAAGGTAAGGAAAAAAAGGTTAGCCTTTATAAACTACAAGAGATCATAGAAAGAGGAAGACAGGTGACAATATCTGTAAAAGATAAGAAAAGCTGGTAGAGTATGTATTTGTTTATTTATTTTCCAAACTTCTATACCGTTTAAATCTAAGCAGTTTACAAAATATAAAGCAAATACAAATTATAAATAGACACAAAAAATTAATATAGAAAATATTGTCTGCTAAGATCAAAATATGCTGTTATAATACTACTTCATTTATCTCTATTCCAAACTAACAGTTAAGAAATAAAGTAGTTTTCAGAAATTGTTTAAACTGTGAAGCCTCTGCACACAAATGTAGCTGCCCCTTTAAAGAATTCCATAAGAACATTCCAGCTATAGAGAAAGTTGAAGACCTCATATCAAGATATCTCACATCAACAGATGAACCAAGTGAAGGCGGCATTGCTGTCTCAGATCACAAATTCCTACATGGATGATAAACAGAAAAACAACCCTTCAAATATTGTGGAGCTGACAAATGAATTTATGAACAAAACAGAGAACCTTAAACTGTATCCAAAAATGAACTGGTAACTAATGTAGTTGTTTCAAAATAGGGGAAAAATGTGTCATCCTAGATACTCCAGTAACCCAGCTCGTAGCTGCATTTTATACAAAGAATATAATGGGCATCTCAGCAATTACCGTCAACTGATTTCTACCGTGAGCTTAAAACGCTACTGCAGCTTAGTAAAAGAACCCCCATATGCAGCAAGTTAACCAGGCACTGGTCTGAATATCAGCTGGTGCCCGGTTAACTTCTGGGGTTGACAGTCATAGTCAAATACTCAATGCTGAGAGCCATGCAAGACCTAACATTTAATACCCAGCCTGTGGCTGGAAGCAGCTTGTAAGCTACTCAGTGCTGCAAGCTGAATATCAACTCCTCTATATTTACTAAATGCAAATTGTGTAAATTTGATCTCATGTATATACTATCATACCCCCCGCCCTGTTTACAAACCAGCGCTAGCTGTTGCCGATGCGCTAATGCCAATACAGCCCATTTACTTTGAATGGGCTGTGTTGGCATTGTTGTGTGGCGGTCGCTAGTACAACTTTGTAAATAGAGGAGGGTTAGTATAATAATATCACTAACAATCTGAAAATGCAAATATTCTGATCATTCAGTTTTATGAGAGAAGCATTAAGAACATAAGAATATAAGCATTGCCATACTGGGAGAGACCGAAGGTCCATCAAGCCCAGGACACTGTTTCCAACAGTGGACAATCCAGGTCACAAGTACCTGGCACTGGCAAGATCCCAGAACAGCAAACCAAATTTTATGCTGCTTATCCTAGAATATGGACTTTTCTTTTAGGACATTATCCAAACCTTTTTTAAACCCTGTTAAGCTAACTGTGTGTACTACATTCCCTGGCAACGAATTACAGAGTTTAATTACTTACTGAGTGAAGAATATTTTCTCTGATTCATTTTAAATTTATTACTTTGTAGCTTCTTTGTATGCCCCCTAGTCCTAGTAATTTTGGAAAGAGTAAACAAGCTATTCACATTTACCTGTTCCACTCCACTCAGTATTTTATAAACTTTTTTCATATCTCCCTACAGCTGTCTCTTCTCCAAGCTGAAGAGCCCTAGCTGCTTTAGCCTTTTCTCATAGAGAAGTCATCCCATCCCCTTTATTGTTTTTGTCGTTCTTCTCTGTACCTTTTTTAATATCTCTATCTTTTTTGAGATGTGGTCACACCATGGAGCAATACAAAGGCATTATAACATTCACAGTTTTGTTTTCCATTCTTTTCCTGATAATTCCTAATATTCTATTTGTTTTCTTAGCCGCCACTGCACATTGAGCAGAGGGTTTCAACTTATCATCAACGATAACACCTAGATCCTTTTCCTGGTTGGTAATTCCTAATGTGGAACCTTGCATCACATAGCTATGGTTTGAGTTCCTCTTTCCTACGTGCATCACTTTGCACTTGCTCCCATTAAAAGTCGTCTGCCATTTGGATGCCCAGTCTCCCAGTCTCGTAAGATCCTCTTGCAATTTTTCACAGTCCTCTTGTGATTTAACAACTTTGAATAACATTGTGTCATCAGCAAATTTAATTACCTTACTAGTTATTCCCATCTCTAGATCATTTATAAATATGTTAAAAAACAGCGGTCCCTGCATTGACCCCTGGAGAACCCCTCTATCTACCCTTCTCCATTGAGAATACTGACCGTTTAACCCTACTCTCTGCTTTCTATTTTTTTAACCAGTTTTTAATCCACAATAGAAAACTACCTCCTATTCCATAACTCTCCTCTTTCCACTGGAGTCTTTCATGTTGTACTTTGTCAACTACCTTTTGAAAATCCATATACACAATATCGACTGGCTCACCTTTATCCACATGCTTATTCACTCCTTCAAAGAAATGTACTATATTGGTGAGGCAAGATTTCCCTTGAATAAATCCATGTGGGCTTTCAGGCTTATTTTCGAAAGAGAAGGGCACCCATCTTTCGACACAAATCGGGAGATGGGTGTCCTTCTTCCAGGGTCACCCAAATCGGCATAATCGAAAGCCGATTTTGGGCGCCCTCAACTGCTTTCCGTCGCGGGGACAACCAACGTTCAGGGGGGCGTGTCGGAAGCTTAGCGAAGGCGGGACTGGGGCGTGCTTAACAACATGGGTGTCCTCGGCCAATAATGGAAAAAAGAAGGGCGTCCCTGACAAGCACTTGGACGACTTTACTTGGTCCATTTTGTTTTTGCGACCAAGCCTCAAAAAGTTGCCTAAACTGACCAGATGACCACCGGAGGGAATCGAGGATGACCTCCCCTTACTCCCCCAGTGGTCACTAACCCCCTCCCACCCTCAAAAAAACCTTTAAAAATATTTTTGCCAGCCTCTATGCCAGCCTCAAATATCATACCCAGCTCCCTGAGCAGTATGCAGGTCCCTGGAGCAGTTTTAGTGGGTGCAGTGCACTTCAGGCAGGCGGACCCAGGCCCACCCCCCCTACCTGTTACACTTGTGGTGGTAAATGTGAGCCCTTCAAAACTCACTGTACCCACATGTAGGTGCCCCCCTTCACCCCTTAGGGCTATGGTAGTGGAGTGGAGGAGTGGCCTAGTGGTTAGGGTGGTGGACTCTGGTCCTGGGGAACTGAGGAACTGAGTTCGATTCCCACTTCAGGCACAGCTCCTTGTGACTCTGGGCAAGTCACTTAACCGTCCATTGCCCCATGTAAGCCACATTGAGTCTGCCATGAGTGGGAAAGTGTGGGGTACAAATGTAACAAAAAAAATGTACAGTTGTGGGGAGTGGGTTTGGGGAGGTTGGGGGGGGGGGGGCTCAGCACCCAAGGTAAGGGAGCTATGCACCTGGGAGCAATTTATGAAGTCCACTGCAGTGCCCCCTAGGGTGCCCGGTTGGTGTACTGGCATGTCAGGAGGACCAGTGCACTACAAATGCTGGCTCCTCCCATGACCAAATGGCTTGGATTTGGTTGTTTCTGAGATGGGCGTCCTCGGTTTCCATTATCGATGAAAACTGGGGACGACCATCTCTAAGGTCGACCTAAATGTGGAAATTTGGGCGTCCCCGATCTTATTATCGAAACGAAAGATGGCCGTCCATCTTGTTTCGATAATACGGGTTTCCCCGCCCCTTCGCGAGGACATCCTGCAAGGACGCCCTCAGGAAAACCCCGCCCCTTCGCGAGGACGTCCTGCAAGGACGCCCTCAGGAAAACTTGGATGCCCCATTTGATTATGCCCCTCCAAGTCTCATTAGGGCATGCTTATGTATATGCTCTGTAAATTTTGTTCTTTATAATAGTCTCTACCATTTTGCCTGGCACCGACATCAGACTCACCAGTCTATAATTTTCCAGATCACCCTTGGAACCCTTTAAAAAAATCGTCATTACATTGGTCACTCACCAATCTGCCGGTAACATGCTTGATTTTAAAGATAAATTGCATATTACTAACAATAACTCTGCAAGTTCATTTTTCAATTCTATCAATATTATGTATGCCTATAAATCAAATTGTGCTGATAATTCTAATGTAAAATAAAACAAAAACAAAGAAAAAAGAAAAAAACAAAACAGGCACGTAATATGGTTTAACTAATACTAAATAGAATTTAAGAGTACAATGGAAATAAAGTGGGACTTTCCTGCAGGCTTAAGGTGCCAGTATTTTAAGGCTATTCTTTTTTTATTTCCTGGTTCCATGCTAAGTTTTCCATTAGTGCAAAGGACTTGCAAAATATTAATGCTGGAGCACTTCTCACTTCCTATTTAGGAGGCACTAGCATTACCACGCCGCAGCCCCTAGCTTGGCTTTGTAAAAGGGGGAAAAAGTGCTGTTGCGTTAGCTCTGCATTATTCAGTTAGCATGTGCTAATGTTAATACACTAACTGGATAATACTTCCTTACCCATTGCTGCCCATGTCACATCCCCTCCCAAAATATTACAAGTAAAATCCCATAATTATAATAATATGAGATTAGTGCTTGCAGGCAAGCAAACTACCACAAAGTGCTTTAATGCCCCAAACATTCTCTAATGTAGAGTAGGTTACATTCAGGTTATTTTAAACAAAGAAATAAATATATACTTAAAAAATTGTTGCAATAGCTTCATTGTAATTCTATTGCTTCTAGGATTGTTTGAAACAGTATTTGCTTTATATTTAGAGGATTTTCGTCTTCTTCAAAGGTGGGAATTCAACCCCAAGTCATCTCAATGAACACTGTTGGCTGTAGGTGAATATACGAATTAATCTCCTTATGTTCTCAATGTGTTGTGGGCCTAGAAAACTGAAATGAGTTGGAATATGTGGATGAGGTCAGGAAATTATACCACCAATGCAGTTCTGCTAAAAACCATAAGAATTTTGAAAAACTATGTTTGACTTTATACCATGCAAGATCCAGTCTTGATGTAAAACAGATGCATATCAATTGTCAAATATCTTAAAAACTGGCCAAGGTAAAACAGCAGGGGAAAAAAATAAAACATTTTCCAGTTCCCAGGGTAGCCCTCAACTCCTGTCTCTGGAAGTGAAAATCAGTATCGCTAAACATCATCTCATAACGGACAGGCTAGGAAGAAGAAGACTCAAGCAATCTGTTCTAGATTATTTTCTGACTGAATATTAATTAGCATTGATCTAGAAATGTGTTCTGAGGAAAGCTTTCCAGTGAGTTAATTTCTCTGTTGAACTCACTGGACAGTCTCTAATAATGGCCCACTCATCTGTTCCAACATTGAAAAAACCTGTAAATTTCATTTTAAAAGCCAAATTTAGATTCCTCCAACCCACCCCTCAGATTTTGCAGTAACCGGCATTACTCTCTTCACCCTCCATTCCCACTCCTCCTGCGGTAAACCCTTTTATCATAACATAGTAAAAGGTTCTAACATTTTGCACTCGCACCCCTTCCATTGCACACATCATATAAATGTTATCAACCATTACAAAAAGCATCTTTATTTAACGATTCAAAAAGTAATTATGCAACAAATCAGAATTAATTTTAATCCTTCTTCCCGAGTGGCCTACCCCTTTTACCTGTCTACTAGTCAGTAATGACCTAGCTGCCCTGTCAAATCCAATAAATGTATTCATGTTCAAACAAACAAATTTCCCCCTGTGAGACCTGTGGTGTCGCCCGGCCTCAAAGCTACTTATGGGAGAATCACACACAAGTATACCACATCAATAATTAATTTAAACTCCTTCACCCCATACTGATGACAATCTGAAAGAACCTCTCTGTCACGATTGTGGCCATGACCCCGCTTTTGACTCACCTTATTGCTGCTGGTCAGCTGGCTTCTATCTGTATTGTGTTTGTCCTGTGTGTTTCAAGCCTCACTTTGGTATTCAGAGTGTAGAGTTTCTACTTCCTGTGTGTTTCAAGCCTCACTTTGGTTTCAGTGTATTTCCTGTCTCTGTCCTGTTTATAAGGAAGTGGTTAACTTTCATTCAAGGCCTTTGCAATGCCAAAGGTCCCCAGGTTAGTCGGTGTGCAGTGTAGCACTTCTGCCTTGTTCTAGTCTGTGTGCTCGTGGGCACTTCTGTTTAGATGTCTTGTTGCCTTGTTCTAGTCTGTGTGCCTGTGGGCACTTCTGTGTCTTGTTTTCTTAATTGTGGTGCCTGTGTGCACTTATGCCTTTAGCCTTAGTTCTGTTGTTTGTTTGTCTGTTTGTTTGTTTTGTGTCCTGTCTAGTCTGCCTTGCTTGTTCTAGTCCCCTCTACCTTAGCTTCAGCCTTAGTTCTGTTGTTTGTCTGTGTGGGTCAGCTTTGTATCCTGCTTGTGTCTGCCCCATTTGTCTTCTGCTGTAGTCCCCTTCCTGCTTATTTCTGCCCTGTTTGCTTTTAGCTTCTGTTCCTGCCAAGCTTGTTTGTAAATCCTGAATCCTGCCAAGTTTGTTCCACAATCTGGTTCCAGTCCAGACAAGCCAAGCTTGTTCCAGAATCCGGTTCCAGCCAAGCCAAGTCCGTCCCAGTCTTTGGTTCCAGTCAAGTCAAGCTTGTTCCTGAATCCAGTTCCAATCTAGTCAAGCCAAGCTTGTTCCTGAATCCGGTTCCAGTCTAGTCAAGCCAAGCTTGTTCCAGAATCCGGTTCCAGTCCAGTCAAGCCCAGCTTGTTCCAGAATCCGGTTCCACTTCAGCCAAGCCAAGTCCATTCCAGAATCTGGTTCCACTCCAGCCAAGCCAAGTCTGTTCCAGTCTCCTGTTGTTACAGTCTATCTGTTCCAGCCCTGCCTGTCTACAGCTCCAGTCCTGTTAGTCCAGTCTTGGTTGGGGGATGTTGCCTCCTGCTGCCGCTCGTCGACAGTAGGCCAAGGGCTCACGTTGTTCCAGAGTCCATGTGTCGCGTGCTCGAGGACCTTGGCATACTGTCAGGCTTCTTCCCCGGGAGCACTGGGTTCGTGAGCCCATGGGCCACTACCGTGGAGCGGCAGTGGCAGGCAAGATCACCTCCAAGGTAGAGATGAGACAAAACTGGACCAGAACCCCAGACTGGAGTTCTACACCGGAATACACGGAACTGAAATGCACCGGACGGGTGCGTACTGGAGTGGAGCCCGCTGGACTGGAACACACTGGAGGGCCCCAGAGGACTGGAACATACAGGAGTGAAACCCGCTGGACTGGAACACACTGGACCTAGGCTTCACCTACGCTTGACCACCTTTCCCCGAGGGTTGAGCCCTCAGGTGCTGGCAGCCGGTAGGACTTACAGGAAAACCCGGAACTGGAACTTGCAAGCAGGAACAGCAGGAATGAAGATCCAGGAGTGCCCCCTGGCACCTAGGCGCAGGCAAGGCCGACAGGCAGGGACTGTCTGGGTTCTGGCAGTCGGCAGGTTTAAACACAATGACTAGTAAACTGTACCTAGGCTAATAGAAACGCTATACCCAGGCAAACCAGTCATACCCAAGAAACATACACAGAGCACATTCAGGAGACTTGAAAGCTATACACCAGCTAACAACAAAGCTGTGCCCAAGCTAACAAGTCATGCACTGGAAACAAACACAGAGCACTAGCAAAGCTATACACAGGCTAACAAGCCACACGGTGCCTAAGCTGGCTAGTCTAAACAAACACAGAGCACTAGCAAAGCTATACACAGGCTAACAAGCTACACGGTGCCTAAGCTATCTAGTCAAACATAGAAACTCACACAGAGCAAACACTGAAACAGTGTACAGAGCACTCTATACACCAGGGCCCTAGATGAAATGCAAAGGCCAGGGCTGTAGTCTCTAAGTGATTAATAAAGCCCTTCCACACCAGAGGCACAGCTGCAGCAATCACCTTGCATCCAAACAGAGGCTTGACACACAGAGAAGTCAGCCCAGCGGGAGCCATCTTGGATACTGGCATAGAGGAGTCGGCGGCAGCCATCTTGGAAAAGGCATAGCCCACACAGGTGAGGTTCAGTAGGGCAATCAGCACACAGAGCCAGAGAGAAACTAAGACAGAGACAGACACAGAGACAAGCAGAAGCCAGCACAGCCACTGACTCCCAGAAACAGGGTAAGTCTGAGGGTGGTCACGGCCACAGACGTAACACCATGACTGTTTGTTCAAAACCTGGGATTGTGACACTCTTTCCCGCAGCTGAGAAACCCTCAGTCCGACAACCCTGACAAGCAACCCAATACCCCCCACTCAACTTGTAACAACAAACTAGAGAGCTGCATGGGAACAGGGTTGGTGGGAATCCTGTGGTTACTGTATTAATCTCCCCAGTTCCACAAAATTCCAACAGGAACCCCCTCCAGGTTCACGGGAATCCCATGAGGATGAGCACAGTTCCTATGGGGTTCCCATGGAAGTGTCTAAGAGGTCAACCTACCTAACTTTCCAGGTCCCAGGAGTCCTTGTGTCGTGGCCACCTCCTCCTCTTTCTCCTGTGCCAATTGCAGCTGTGCTGTGATTGGTGATTGGCAACCAACTAGTCCCACCCCCTGACCCAGTACCATCTTTATTCTCCTCTTCTACGCACACAGGAAGTGGAGAAAAACTAGAGCTGCATACATGATAGAGCTAGAGAGCTGCACAAGCTGGCACTATTGTTCTGGCTGGGATGGAGGAGATTACTTGGAGAACGGGCGTGGATGAAGGAGATTCCAGTGGAACAGGCAGGGATGGGTTAGATTTCAATGGCGAAGGGCAAAATTTCTGTCCCTGTGCAACTCTCTACAACAGACCCATTTTGCCCTCTCCCCCTAGTTCCAAAATTATAGAGCCTGACAAATGAAAAAGGTGGGCGGGAAGAGTGGGCAAGTAAAATTAAAATTCCCCAATTTCTCCCCTAAACCTGAATCCACCCAATCTCTCCCCACTGATCCCATAGCCTTCCATTGCCTAATGGCCACCAAAAGAAAACCCTCCCTCTCTCAGAACTCAGCTTCCCACCTTATCCCTAACCAATCACCTTCCTTGTCATAACCTCAAAGCATAATATTTATCCTAACATCTCGAATCCTGCCTCCCCCATTACCAACAACTCTCATTTTCCTTCTCCTTCATATCCCATACTCCTGTTCCCCCAACCCAACATTCAAAACAAACGTCTGTCATGTCAGTGACACGGTCAATGTTATTAGCCCACTACTTAAATTAGTGGGCTTTCCGTACGTAAGATATGCAGACATTTACAAAATAGCATTTAATTGAAATTTTGGTATTTACCTGTGTGTGTGTATACACATATGCGTATATATGTTATTATTCTAATTATTTATATGTGTAACTTGGCATGTAAATGTTTGCACCCACTTTATATAATTACCTCCTAAATGACTAGACGTTTGGGAAATGAAACTAAGGAATAACAAATATTTTTTCTAAATTTTTCCCATACCAATAATAATTACATCATATTTAATCATAGGTACATAAATTCACTAAAGGAAAATCACACATTTCTACAATTTACTTCTTTACGTTAAGTATTTTAGACAACTTGATCTAATTATGAATTTTAGATGTGTAATGATATAACAAATTAAAAGTAGAAAAACGTGTTTACCGTTAAGACAAAATTTCTTCTATAATATATTTGAAAGACTTTCTTTTTAATTGAAGCTGTAAATGGATAAAGGAAAATGAATTAATAAAACAAGAATAAAAGTAGTTAACAGATCAGTGCAGAAGGTAATGTAATTTAATATACTGTAGGTAAGGAAGAAACAAATGAGGAAAAAAGGTTGTGTAGAGGAAACATTTTCAGATCTGTTCATTTTCAAATTGATCACTCATGTGGTTCCATTAAAATCAGCAGAGGAAGCATATGTTTTATTTGCACGTTATGAGCTTGGTCTACAGATTGTGTGCATTTTGCACATTAAGGGGGAATATTACCAAACGGTGTTAAGGCCAAAAGTTGCATTATTTGTCCCTTAATGTGACTTGAAGGACTCTAATGTAGCTTATCTTACATAGGTCACCATCAGGCTTATTTTTGAACGAGAAGGGCGCCCATCTTTCGACACAAATCGCAAGATGGACGTCCTTCTTACAGGGTCGCCCAAATCGGCATAATCGAAAGCCGATTTTGGGTGTCTTCAACTGCTTTCCGTCGCAGGGATGACCAAAGTTCAAGGGGGGGGGGGTGTCGGAGGCGTAGCAAAGGCAGGACTGGGGCGTGTCTAACACATGGGCATCCTCGACCAATAATGGAAAAAAGAAGGGTGTCCCTGATGAACACTTGGACGACTTTACATGGTCCTTTTTTTCTTATGACCAAGCCACAAAAATGTGCCCTAAATGACCAGATGACCAGCGGAGGGAATCGGGGATGACCTCCTCTTACTCCCCCAGTGGTCACTAACCCTCTCCCACCCTCAAAAACATTTTTAAAAAATATTTTTTCCAGCCTCCATGACAGCAGTATGCAGGTCTCTGGCCCAGGCCCCCCCCCCCCCACCTGTTACACTTGTGGTGGTAAATGTGAGCCCTTCAAAACCTACCACAAACCCACTGTACCCACATATAGGTGCCCCCCTTCACCCATAAGGGCTATGGTGGTGGTGTACAGTTGTGGGAGTGGGGTTGGGGGGGGTTGGGGGGTTCAGCACCCAAGGTAAGGGAGCTATGCACCTGAGAGCAATTTGTGAAGTCCACTGCAGTGCCCCCTAGTGTACCCGGTCGGTGTCTTGGCATGTCAGGGGGACCAGTGCACTACAAATGCTGGCTCCTCCCATGAACAAAGGGCTTGCATTTGGTCGTTTCTGAGATGGGCGTCCTCGGTTTCCATTATCGCCGAAAATCAAGGACGACCATCTCTAAGGACAACCATCTCTAAGGTCGACCTAAATTTCACAATTTGGGTGTCTCCGACCATATTATCGAAACAAAAGATGAACGCCCATTTTGTTTTGATAATACGGGTTTCCCCGCCCCTTCGCTGGGATGTCCTACGAGGACGTCCTCAGGAAAACTTGGGCACCCCTTTCGATTATGCCCCTCCACGTATTATATAGTAATGAGATGCAAAACATGCAAATGCATGTAAAGCAACACTTTACTATGTAAAAAACATAATTTGACTTGCGGTGTACATCCAAAATCGCAGTAAAAGTTTACTATGTCGGGAGCATCTGGTCTCAAAGCCATGGCTCAATGCTCCCAGGCTGGATCCTACAGGGCCTGTGTGGTCTCCCACCCCTATCAAGACCCCATTCCCCCAAGTCAAGCCTCCCCATCCCTGATCAAGCCCCTACTTTCCCAGTCAAACCCTCCCATTGATCCAACCCCCCACCCCCAGTCAAGCCCTTCAACTTCGATCAATCTCCCCTCCCCCTGTAACACTGTACCAGTTGTTTCCCTGATGATCTAATAGTCTTTAGGAATCAGCAATCCCCAGACACTCCTTCCTTGACCAGCATCATCACCAAAATGGCTCCGCTAGCGTTACTACCACTGGGGATCATGTTTCCATATGGGGGGGGGGAGGTGCAAGGAGCTTAATGGGGTAGGGGCTTGATTAGGGGTAGGGAAAGTGATCAGAGGGTGGGGGGAATGGCACTTGGCTCTGCAGGTTCTGTCATAGTAGCATCTGGCTGCAGGTTTTGAGGCCCAATGCTCCCGGACTACTGGAATAATGCTACTTGCAAGGTGGCTCACAAGCAGTGTTATTCATTTACCATGGTAGTCAGCAACCTGTGGGACTGTTATATTGCAGGTTGCTGACCCAAGGTAAATCAAGGTGTTTGGTTTACATCAGATATAATGCTTTCTTTTCACCACATTGTTGCTGCCACACTGACATATATCCCTCGTGCAAGTGATTTCCAAAAAGTTGGCTGAGTCTGGTCACAAGCTGTTCAATAACATTTTATCCTTATGCCATACTGGACATCGTGTTTCTTTTGCCATCTGGGAGCATCATCCTCAACCTTTTGTCTGCCTTTTACTGAATAAGCTTTTATTGTGGATATTATGTACGATTTTTAGTTACTCACTTGTTAGACTATTCAAATTTCCCTATCTGGTCTTGAGCTCCTTGGGAAACCCTTCCTGGATTTTTTGCCTTGTGAATCAATTTATTCAAATTCTAGATACTTAGAGAGGAAGCTTTCAATGTGCAGTAAAAGGCACCTTGAATTACCATGGGAATCATCAACCTATGATATCACAGTACTAAACGCACCTTGCAAGCAGTGTTATTCCAGTAGCCTAGCATGAGTTCTGAAACCTGCCCTCATGAACACTCCTACCACCGATCCTCACCCAACCCCCCTCACACAAAACCCTAACTCCTCAATGACACACAAGACCACAACCCCTCAATCCTTACTCAAACTCCTCCTGATCATCAACCCGCTCAATGACCATCCAACTCCTAAAAGAAACCCTCCAGGTTTCCTTGGGCTTACCTAAACAGGTGGTCTAGTTGTTCCCTGGGCAGGAGTGATCCCCAGTCATTCTTGCCCTTGCATGTGCCCTCATTCAGTGTGGTGTCCTATATAAGGAAACACGGCACCTAGAAGTAGTACGACAAGACTACTGATATGGGTGCCATATATGAGGGCACTGGGGTTGTGCTCATGGGGGGGGGGGGTGTTAATGATTAGCAGAGTTTGTGTAGGTTTGTAGGTTTGGAATCTTGTGCAAGAGGGTTAGGGTCTTGTGCAAGGGGTCAGGTGTCATTGTGGGGTCTTATGCTGGGGGAGTCAGATGATGCTTGGAAGTTGGGAGTCTTGTACAAGGGGACTGGGTGAAGATGGGGGCTTGGGGTCTTCTGTGTGGGGAGGTTTGGGTGAGGATCATGGTGGTGGTACTCATGGATGGTGGGCTTCAGAGCTCCAATTGACCCTTTAACCTGCAGCCTGGGAGCACTGGGCTACAGCTTTGAGGCCTAATGCTGCTAGGCAGCAAAATAACCCCAAGCTGTGATATAGCATTTACATAGTAATGAAGTGCTTTACATAGATTTGCATGTTTTACCCCATGGTGATTTAACTAATGCTGTGTTAGGGCAAGACAATCTGTGTCAGTGCTCTTTAAGTTGCATGAAGGGGTAAATAGCATGGGTTATTGCTTTAACACAGCTTGATAACTCCCCCCCCCCCCCCCCCCCCCCCCACACACACACCTTAATTCAAAGATTTTCTTGTGCATGTTCCTGGCTCTGTAAATTCTGGAGAAAGTGTTCTGGAACCTTTGTTATTTTTTTCTTGCACATACAATCCTGAATCCTTATGTGAAATTCTCAGCTTCTGTTATGCTATTCTGTTGCCTACTCCAGGTCCTGGTTGTCCAGTTGGTGATTCAGTTCAGAAATTCTGCAAAACCAAATCTAAGAAATGAAAATAAAAAATTAGCAATTAACTTCTGTGCCTTGAAACCTCTAGTAACCTTTCAGAACCCTTCTGAGCCTTTCCTTGAAAAGTTTTAAGGCAGACAAGAAGCATTACAGCAGCTGTTAATTACTCAGCTCCAATAGGAAGAGTTTGGCAAGTCCTGACTTTCTGATAGCCCTATCATGTTGCCTTATGGGACCTGTTACACAGATTTCAATGGGTAGACTGAAAATCCCACACTGCTTTGGGAAGTAAGTACAAAACCAGGACTGGCCAGAAGGTATTCCTCCTGTAACTGGGTAGCGTGACATTTTTGCATTCAAGATTTTCCTTATCAAGTGCTTCCAGTGGTTTCTGGCAATAGAGGGTGCTATGGGTACCTGGTCACCCCCCAATATTTTATGCTGAAACTAGGCAGTTCCTTATAGAATGTGTGCTAAGTTGTGCATTCACAATCATTTTGAAAAGTTGGCCCCTATGTCTGGCACACCGACAGGAATATTTTTACAAAAGAGGCCCAGGTAGGCTTTATTTGCCTCTTCCACATAGGAAAAGCTTTATGCTGAGTTCTTGCCCTGTTGAATGAGAATAGTCCACAGAAATATTTTGTAACTGCCATGATCCTCAGGTTTTAAGTCTGTGCCTTCAAGTCTGTGCCTTTAAGTCTGTGCCTGCTTCCAAGACTCCAGTTCCTAATGTTCCAGCCTAGGCTGCAACTGCTTTTGCTTCAGTGTTTCTTGCTACAAGAATCCATCTCTTGAAGTAAAATGCAAGAGCTATAGCTATCTTTACTTCAATAACCCCTTTCCCCTCTCTCAAGACTCTAACTCCTGGTATTCCAGCATTGGTTTTAGTGGATCTCATACAGCATGCTCCAATTCCAGAGACTTCAGCCCTGGCTGTTAAATGCTTCCATACCAGAGATCTAGGTGATTCTAGGTGTCATTTTTTACACTAAATTATCTTTCAAACCTCAAATTGATGACATGGTTCACTTTGCCTTCTTTGCCCTTCATCGGATCCACACCTTGCGTTCATTTCTGGACCATTTGCTTATTCGTACATTGCTTCTCTCTGTTGTCAATTCCCACCTTGACTAACGTAATTCCTTTTATGCCAGTCTTCCTCGCTACTCTACTAAATGTCTACAGTTAATCCAATCAACCGCTGCTAAGCTTCTGCATTTTTCTCATCGTTTTGACCATATTACCCCCCTTCTCCAACAGGAACATTGGCTTCCAGTCACAGCCTGGATAAAATTCAAGATCCTTTGTTTGATCTTTATAACACACTCTCCCTTTGCTCCAGCTTATCCATCTACCCCTCCCTGTTGTATCTTCCCCTGATGAAGATAGCAGTGTGGTACTTATCTTTGTGGAACTGAAGATAAGTACCACACTGCTTCTTTTATCAGTATACCGCCAGTCACTCAGCACAGTTTTCCTAATTATTTAAGCAACACGTTTTGCATGTTATATGGTTTTGGAAGGTGGGGTTTTTGGTTGATGATTACATTAATCACCGAAGGTCTCAAATATTACTCCTTAAAATTCAAACTAGTGGAGAATAGACCAGGTGACTTATGAGACCTTTCCCCTTACTTTTCATCCATTAGTAAATTTCTTTATTTGCATGGTGACTTATTGGTCCAAAATTGGTTGATAGTAACTTATGCATTTACTTGCTTACAAGTGAGGTGGTCTGTTATAAACTGGCGGATTTTTAAAGCTACTTATCCAGGCAGCAGGTGCCTATAATTTTTAGTACAAGCCAGATGGAAACAGTAATACAAACCAAACAGCAACAAAGCTGAAGTGTAGTAGGCCTAGACAGGAAACGTGAAAAAGTGGAGTCTCAAACTGAAGGAAGCAAAGTTTATTGGAGGACCCAACACAGCCCGTGATTCAGCTAACTGCCTGTATCAGGGGTCATATGGTGATAGCTTCCTTAAACAACTTGATAACAGACGGTTGTTTTGAATGAAATAAGAATGCTGGATTACACACCTGTTATCTTGAATTTGGATTAGCTGTGATCAAGTTGGTTAAAGAAGCTTATAATTTGAAGACCATGCCCCCTAGCCATATGAATATATTCACATTTTGGGCACGTATATCCCCTCTTTCTTACATTGGGATTTAGACGTGTATGTGATTGAAATATGTAACTTCCAGTTTTTGCACATTTAAAACATAATACAGCTTCTAAAGTAACTGCCATAGTGAAGCTGAATATATACGGTATACTTAAACACAGGTCACATAAATTAAGCTGATTGTTGCTGCTGCTGCTAAAAATAACCCTCTTAATATCCTCATGGTCAGTATAAGTAATGGTCCTCTGGTGTAAACAAAAAAACGGAGAGTCTGTCAATCAAAATTATAATTCCCAACACATTGAGTTCTATAGGGGATTCCCATGAGATTTATTATTGCAGTACTGCAACAGTGAAGCATGTAGTGCTTAATTTTGTTACAGATCATTTTGCTTTGCTTATTTTTTTAATATTTAAAAGGAACTGCAGGGTGTCAGATGCTATACTGGAAGAAAAATGATAACATGCTTAATTTGCTGTATATTTTTAAGGGGCTAATTACCTTAGCTGTTGTTTTCCTTTTCACTTACATAAGGTACACTTCAACTCGCTAATTTAAAGTAATAAAGTATTCTCATGGTACTTCACATAAACACCCTATATTCTTAATCATAATAAAAGCTTTCACTTATTACCAGTAGTGGTCTCACCATTTCATATTATATAGAAAATAATTGCAAGCAATTTTATACACTGGGCATACCTTACCCTTAAAAGTTTACACTAATTACCTGTAGTTGCTTTAATGTTTTTAAGCTGCCCTTCATCCCACTGTTCCAGACACACCACTCAGCTTCCTCAACAGATAATATATTCAACAGCTTCTGTTCACACCTGACATCAATTTCCTTTGATGTTCACAGTCTAAATGAGAATGCTACAGCAAGCTGTATTTGTGAAGTATACAGGATGCCTTTAAAATGATGGCAGGTATTTTCCTCATTAAAGCAGCCATAACAGATAGTTAGATATGATGCTGTCCCTCACCTTCCTGCTAATTAATGACTATGATTGCAACCCAAATAAGATCAGGCAATTAAATGTGATAACATTTCAGAAGTGAGGAAAATATACAATCTTGGAATAGCTTCCTGAAGATAAATAAAGTTGATCGTAGTGAAATTAACATATAAATGTGCTACTCCATCAAACACCCCCAAAATCTTATAAACTAAAGAATATAGCAATTTTATTTTTAATTGAAACATAGGATGCATGCCCATTAAATTAAAATATTATGAGTGGTGATATAGGCTAGAATCACAAACGGGTTTTCAGTCTGTCTTATTTTTTTTAAAGATGCTATGTTCATGTTTGCATAAAACAAAGTTTAAGTTCTTGAAGTTTTGAATTTCTTTCTTCCAATCCAGTGTGGGGGCTTTGGAACCTCTACAGTCTAATGCTTGTATGGTCAAGTTCTTAAAGTAGCCAACAGTATAAATGACAGTGTTTACTGTTGTGTGCTGCCATGTAGAGGACCTGGGTTAGATTTTCAGGCCCAGCGTCTGCTCCTCTAATCAACAATGGATGCTGTGGAGGTATAGTTCAAAGTCACCAAGGGAAGGGAAGTCCTTGGTTGTCACTCAACAGTGCCAATGAGTGGCAAGGTTTATACTCTATGCTACGTTCTTAATGAAGCAATGATATAGACTGTTGGTGAGATGGCCAAGCTGTGAGAAGAACACAGGAAATTATCTGACAGCTGTTAATGAGGGCTTATGGCATCATAGTTCTTTCTTTCTGTTTTTTGCCTTTTCTTCTCACCTGTTAATTTCTGTTCTAGAAGTCCATAAAGTATCTGCTTTTTTGTTCATCGAGGAAGTGAATAATATTTTTTCTTTGCCTCTAGGCCTTTGGCTTCTTTTCTCTGTTATCCAGGGTGTCCTTGGGAAGATCACAGAGACAATCAGAAGAAAATCAAGTCTCTTGGAAGTCTCATGATTTATATCATTTTTAATGAGTAAAGTGATGTGGTAGCCATGTTAGTCCACTTTTAAAGGTAAGGAATAGAAATAAATCAAAATATAGAAAAGAAAATAAGTTGATACACTAATCGATGAAAGTATTAAGTGTTATGCCTAAAATTTGGGGGCTAGCAATTGTTGAACTTTTGACTGGACAACATGATGTTCAACCTAATATTATCCATTCAAAGTTAGGAGGAGTAAGAGGCATTTCAGGGCCTTGAGTTAAAGTCAGCCAGACAGAGCCAACATTCAATACTATCTAGTTGATTTTAACTAATTAATTTGGACCACACATACAGCAAATCTAAATGAAATTAGATAAGGTATTCAGTTCACTTTAACCAGTTGTATTATGTGATGCTGAATTGGAGCCTGAGATCTCATTGAACATTCAGTTAAAAACAATTGGATATCTCATATCTAGTTAACTTTCACCATGTAGCATTCCACTGCATATCAGCCCACCAGTACAAGCTTTTTCAAATAAACATAAGAAAAATAATTCTTGGCTATATTTCTGCTTGATTGACCTGACGTAAATTTTTCTTTAGAGAATGCAATGTGGGTTTGATTACATTTTATTTTTGTTCTCTTTCTGACCTCTTACTTGCTTGTGTGCTGTTCTGTGTTGATTTGTATTTTTCACTTCCATCATTTAGCAAGCTGTCAATTTTGACCCAAAATTTTTTTCAAAGGATTAACTTGGGGGAGGGGCATTCAACTCAGATTATTTTGATTTATATTGTATCCCAGCAAAGCCACTCCATGTAAACTCTGAAACAGCTGTGTTAATCCTATTTGAACTTGTTTCCAACACAATAATACATTAAAAAAATATAGAAATGTAGCAGGAACAAGTGTGAAGGAGATGTGTAGAAGTTTTATTTTTTTTAAGGAGTATAACCATAATAAAAGGTTATGCCTTTATTGTCAAATGGGTGTGGCTATTAGCCTTTGGGGCTAATTTTCAAAGCACTTAGGCTTACAAAGTTCCATAGGTTACTATGGAGCTCATTTTCAAAAGAGAAAAATATCCAAAAAGTGGTATAAATCTGCATTTGGTCGTTTTTCTCACAAACATGTCCAAATTGATATTTTCAAAACCAATTTTTGACGTTTTTCTATGAAGTCCATCAGAAGTGCATTCAAATCACAAAAGGGTATGTCAAGGGCATGTTAAGGGTTGGATCTGGGTATTCCTAACACTTGGACATTTTTCAGTCATAATGGGACAAAACAAAACCATCCAGCACTAAAACTAAGATGCTTTAAACTAAACCTGATTTTTAAAACAAATAAGGCATAGAAAGATACCATGACCACTGGAGGGAATCAGGGATGATTAAAAACATCACTTGCCAGCCTCTATGCCAGTCTCAGGTCCATTAGAACAGCATGCAGGTCCCTGGAGTAGTCTAGTAGTGGGTGCAGTTTACTGCAGATAGGTGGACGGACCAGGCCCATACCCAAGCCCATATCTCCCCCTACCTGTTACACTTGTGGAGGAACCTGTGAGCCCTCCAAAACTCACCAGAAACTCACTGTACCCACATATAAGTACATAACCTGTAAGGGTTATGATAGTGGTGTACAGTTGGCGGTAGTGAGTTTTGGAGGACTCAGCAGACAAGATAAGGGAGCAATGATGAGATATGTACCTGGGAGCATTTTATGAAGTCCACAACAATGCCCCCAAGGGTGTCCTATTGCTTTCCTGGGATGTTTGGGGGACCAGTCTACCAAAAAAGCTTGCTCCTCCTATACCCCAATGCTTGATTTTGTGCATTTTGCACTTCGATGGGTTTTTTTTTTTTTTTTTTAATGGATCAAAAACCAAAATGTCCAAATCACAAAACCTTGTTCAAAACAGTATTTTCGAAAACAAGAGATAAATGTTTTTTGTTTTTGAAAATGATATTCTTTCCTATTCAGATTTTGGACAGTTTTTGCAAAACGTCCAAAGTCCGACTTGGCCGTCATATCAAAAATGCCCCTCTATGTAACAATGTACTCCTAGGGTGCCCCACTGCTGTGATGTCTGTGTGGCCAGTCTACAGTTTTTGTGCATTTTTTCCTTGGACATTTTTTTTTCAAAAATGGCCACAAAACAAAGACACACTGAACCCCAAACATCTGGGAAATGGTCATTTTTGAAACAAAAAAGACATTTTTTTCTGGTTCAAAAATGGTCATGTTCCCCTCTTGATTTTTTGATCTTTTTAACAAAATGTTCAAAATCAGACTTAGGGCTAGGTTGACTAAGTGGTGCTATAGGTGCATTAGCATTTAACGTGTGCACACCATTTACATGCGTTAAAAACGCTAATGCACCCATAGAAATGTATAGGCGCGTTAGCATTTAACACGCCTTAAATTTACAGGTGCGCTAAAACCACTAACGCACCTTAGTAAACATACCCCTTAGACATCATATCAAAAAAGCCCTTCCACATGATCTTGTGGCAGGGGCTTTAATCCCCTACAAGTCTCCCCCACACCATTTTTTAAAGATGCATAGCACTCCACGAGTGCCAGGCATTTTAAAACACTAGCTGAATTTGTTATGTGTGTGTGTGTGTGTGCTAACATCCAATTACACAAAGGTACTTGTAAGAATGCAACATAGGAGAGTAAATAAAAGGATGAAAAAAAGGAAACCGATATGATTCTCCAAGCAAGTGGCTGAGAAAATAAAGGCAAAAGAATTGGTGTTCATGAAATACAGAAACACTCAAGAAGAGGAACACAGTGAAGAATACCAGAAGAAACTGAAAGAAGCCAAGAGAGATATACATCTGGTAAAAGTGCAAGCAGAAAAAAATGGTTAGAAATATAAGGAGGGGAGACAAGAATATTTTTAGGTATATTAGTGAAAGGAGGAAGACTAAAAATAGAATTGCGCAGGGTGGTAGACTTAGAAGTAATGTCAGGAGATTCTTTTTCACAGAGGGTAGTTGATGCCTGGAATGCCTTTCTGAGGAAGGTGGTGGAGAAAAAATAGTGGCAGATTTCAAAAAGGCATGGGATGAACACAGGGGATCTCCAATTAGAAAATGAATGGTATAAAAAACAAAAGTTACATGGTTGCATATGTTTTTACATGTCAAATGGTGCTTAGATGGTGACTCTGGCTGTACAATCTAAGGCTGGTGCTGGACAGGCTTGTATGGTCTGGGTCCTGCATATGGCAATCCGGTTTAGGATGGGCTGGGGAGGGTTTAGACGGAAATTCCAGTAAGTTGGAACCCAAGGACAGTACAGGGCAGACTTTTACAATCTGTGTCTCACAAATGGCAAGATGGATTTGGATAGGCTGGAATGGGCTTTGACGGCAACTCCAGTAGCTGAAACATAATGACACAGAGCCGGGCAGACTTCTACAGTCTATGTCCCAGAAACACCAAAGAAAGACCATGATTAAATATTTTACATCACATTCATTGTAGATTTTTATTTATTTATTGCATTTGTATTCCACATTTTCCCACCTATTTGCAGGCTCAATGTGGCTTACAGAGTTTTGTTATGACATAATCATTACAGGATATCAGATACAATTGGTAGTGTACAAAGATTGAGTAATGGAAGAGTGAATGAAGGTGTTAGGGAGGATAGTATAGAAGGGGACTATCATAGCCGGGTGGGTTAGTGGTGTAGTTTTGTAAAGCTATGGGTTCTCTTTGTAGACCTTGTTGAAGAGATGTGTCTTCAAAGATTTGCGAAAGTTAGTTATTTCGTTGGTAGTTTTCAGGGCTGTAGGTTTAATCATGAATTGATAATGAGTGTGACAGCTGGGCAGACTGGATGGACCGTTCAGATCTTTATCTGCCATCACTTACTATGTTACTATCAGGCTTATTTTCGAAAGTGATCGTCGGTGATCTTCCGACATAAATCGGGAGATGCCCAGCGATCTCTCAAAAGCGGCAAAATCCGTATAATCAAAAGCGGCTTTTTTGACACCACCGCCGCTTTCCTGTCGCTGCGCTGGCAAAAGTTCAAGGGGGCGTTCGGTGGCGTAGCGAAGGCGGGACATGGGCGGGCATGGGCGTGGCTACCAGATGGCTGGCTTTCGTGGATAATAGGAAAAAAAGAGCGGCGTTAAGCAGTAGTTCGCCGGGTTTACTTGGTCCTTATTTTTTCACGACCAAGCCTCAAAAAGGTGCCCCAACTGACCAGATAACCACCGGAGGGAATGGGGGATGACCTCCCCGTAGTCCCCCAGTGGTCACCAACCCCCTCCCACACTAAAAAAAAAAAAAATTAAAAACCTTTTTTTACCAGCCTGTATGCCAGTCTCAAATGTCATACCCAGCTCCCTGACAGCGGTATGCAAGTCCCTGAAGCAGTTTTTAATGGGTGCAGTGGACTTCAGGCAGGCAGACCCAGTTCCCCCCCCCCCCCACCTGTTACACTTGTGGTGATAAGTGTTGAGCCCTCCAAATCCCCCCAAAACCCACTGTACCCACATATAGGTGCCCCCTTCACCCATAAGGGCTATGGTAATGGTGTAGAGTTGTGGGGAGTGGGTTTGTGGGGGATTTGGGGGGCTCAGCACACAAGGTAAGGGAGCTATGCACCTGGGAGCTAATTGTGTATTTTTTAAACATTTTTAGAAGTGCCCCCTAGGGTGCCCAGTTGTTGTCCTGGCATGTCAGGGGGACAAGTGCACTACAAATTCTGGCTCCTCCCATGACCAAATGCCTTGGATTTCGCCGGGTTTGAGATGGCCGCATTTTTTTCCATTATTGCTGAAAAACAAAACCGGCCATCTCAAACCCGGCGAACTCTGGCATTTGGCCGGGCTAAACCGTATTATCGAAATAAAGATGGCCGACCATCTTTTTCGAAATTATTGTTCCGGCCAGCTGTTGCGCCGCCACCAAAATAGATCGCCGGCGACGTTCGATTATGCCCCTCTATGTTACTGCAATAAAGGAACAATAGAAAACATATGCAAACAGATGTGAGGCTAATACATCATATTCTAGTACTGAATATAAAATCAGTAGTAGTAAACTTAAATTACAGACATATGGAGCTCGATTCTATAAATCACATAAAAATGGGTGTCAGAAAAGGTTGGCGTTAAGTGCAATATTATAAAGGGCACATGCCCTTTATAGAATTGTGCTTAGCACCAATTCCCATGCCCAAGTTTTACATGCCAAACTTGCACCTGCTAAAACTAGATGCAAATGCTGGCATCTAAGTTGTTTGCTCTGAGCCTCTATTCTATAATTATACTCACAACATTTTGGAATGACCCTGATATGTCCATGGCCATGCCCCCTTTTGAGATATTCACAATGGGAAATAAGCTCACTGCCTCATAAAATAGCGTGCAACCAGATGAGCACTCAAATTCTGATGGGTGCCAATTAACCTCAATCATTTGTTGTTAGCACCCAACTATTGATGAGTCTAAGTTCATTAGCTAATTAATTTGTGCACGCATCTCGGACATGCGCCCAAATCTGGGCAGCAAATATAGAATCTAGGGGCAGTGGCGTACCAAGGGGGGGGGGCTGTGGGGGCGGTCCACCCCGGGTGCACGCCGCTGGGGGGTGCCGCAGCGCGCGCCTGCTGTGAGAGTTCGCTAACTTCTCTCGTTCACTGCAGCTCCCTCTGCCCCGGAACAGGTTACTTCCTGTTCCGGGGCAGAGGGAGCTGCAGCGAATGAGCAAATTTAGTAAACTCGCAGCAGGCCCGTGCTGCGGCACCCCCCCCCCAGCGGCATGCACCCGGGGGGGGGTCTTTCGCCAGGTGGGTCCGCGCTGCATCGGGGGGCGCTGCACCCGGGGGGGGGCGGGGCGCCACCCCGGGTGTCCGCCCCCCTAGTTACTCCACTGTCTAGGGGTAAATGCATTGGTGTAGGACAATGTAATACAGCAAGGTAAATATAACTACAGTAAGCTTTGAATATGCAAATATAAAACAAATATAGCTTTCATATACACAATAATGTTATGTGAAATGCAAAAAGTGAGTGTCCATGGGAGTAGAATGTTTCTTGTTTCTGCAAGTCCAATACTTACAGGACTGATGACTTGTAGTTTCATAGATGTAAAATCATGTTGTTAGTACAGTTCACATAGTAGTTGCAATAAAGCAAATAATGGTGTAGTACACAACACACAGCGTAGAATGGCCTTATCATGTAGATTGCACGTAGCTGCAAGCTGTATATGATCGCAGGTCTTAGTATGGTTTGTCAGGATAGTAGTTCTGGTATTTGCACCACATCAGTTCATGCATGGGTGTGGTTGTCTATATAACATGGCTGATACTCTACTTACTACTACTACTACTACTATTTAGCATTTCTATAGCGCTACAAGGCATACGCAGCGCTGTACAAACATAGAAGAAAGACAGTCCCTGCTCAAAGAGCTTACAATCTAATAGACAAAAAATAAATAAAGTAAGCAAATCAAATCAATTAATGTGAACGGGAAGGAAGAGAGGAGGGTAGGTGGAGGCGAGTGGTTACGAGTCAAAAGCAATGTTAAAGAGCAGGATACCTGATACGTGATGGATAGTATTGCAATGAAGAAAAGCAAGAATAGAAATATGTAGCATAAAATTTATTTAATAAACAAGTTGCATAATATGAAGCTGAAAATACCTGGCTCTGACATCATATGTAGTTTGGTAGCATTATCGTTAAGTAATCATAAGCACACATGCATTAGAAATGAAGCTGTACTGTAATATTCTATATTTCTATTTCTATTTCTATTTATATTTCTATTCTTCTATCACCTTCTCCCACTACTCCAACCAGAGTTACACCTAATCACACTGACCACCCTTCAACATCTTCTGTCCTTCTGTGACTGTTCTCTTGTGCTTGACTGCTTAAATATTTTAAATTTAAATGCTTTACTTTTTGTCTATTAGATTGTAAGCTCTTTGAGCAGGGACTGTCTTTCTTCTGTGTTTGTACAGCGCTGTGTACACTTTGTAGCGCTCTAGAAATGTTAAATAGTAGTAGTAGTAGTAGTAATAGTAATGCACATATTTATTATATAAAAACCCTACATAGTTTGTTAGAAAGAATGGGAAATATACTACTACTACTACTACTACTTAACATTTCTAGAGCGCTACTAGGGTTACGCAGCGCTGTACAGTTTAACAAAGAAGGACAGTCCCTGCTCAAAGGAGCTTACAATCTAAAGGATGAAATGTCAAGTTGGGGCAGTCTAGATTTCCTGAATAAATGGCAAAGAGCTCCAGTGAGGGGATGTCCTACTCTCGGAAGTTGTCCCGGTTTACGCCCATGTTCAGTAATCACTCTTGTGGATGGACAGAGTCAAGTCATGCAACCACACAACAGCTGTCCTTCCCTGCCAGATAGGTGGCTCTGAGAACCATGCCATGGGAGGTGGCCCAGTGCCACATTCCAACTGCTTCCTGATACAGGCGGTATGAACTCATACCTCCCTGCTTGTTGACATAATATATCGCAACCTGAAATATAACTATAGTGTACTAGCAAAGCATAAAACATATAAGAAAATGAAGCACATTTAGGGCTCTTTTTACTAAGCAATGGTTAGCCCAATGCGGGCTTACCGCTTGCTATACAGGAAGTACCGCTGGGCTACCACAGCAACCCAGCAGTACTTCCCACCCCTAGCTCACTGTCATTTCCAGGAACAATAAAAATGTATTTATTTTTGTAGTACCGAAGTGTACTCGGTGGAATCGGGCAGAGCCACGCGCTGCCCAGTTACCACCGGGTTAACATGGAAGCCTTTACCGCCACCTCAATGGGTGGTGGTGTAGGATGAAAATAAGTAATTAGGCAATAATTATTCCCTGATAATACTTATTACAAGGTTCCTCGCTCAGCCTAGGGGAAATATTATACAGGAACCTTGTTGCTGGCACCCTGCCAGCGTTTTGTTTTTCGCCAAAGAACCAAAGCCACGTCACAGATGATAATTATTGTTATTTATTACAGGTAGAAAAATAGAAACACTCTGCAATAGCTTATATGCAATATAATATCTCTTAC
This sequence comes from Microcaecilia unicolor, assembly GCF_901765095.1. Taxonomy (NCBI): domain Eukaryota; kingdom Metazoa; phylum Chordata; class Amphibia; order Gymnophiona; family Siphonopidae; genus Microcaecilia; species Microcaecilia unicolor. The sequence goes on along the minus strand of NC_044034.1, from coordinate 257,611,988 downwards.
TGATATGCACACTAACAAAATATTGTCTAACTACACTTTGATTATCCTGAGACTACGTACAGTAATGATTAGAACAGTACAAATGATATTCTAATGATCCTTATGAAAACTTATCACATCTTATGCAAAATATACATTAGCAGCTGTCCCCGTCAAGAGCTGACATAAACCAGTCGTACTTAGATAAAACCACTGCCTAACCCCAGACTAGGAAATATATCACTGTGATCTTACCAAGCTGTCCTGATGACGGCTTCAGATAAGACCAGAGCAGAATCTCCCCAGACGCTATCTCAGCTGTCTGTGTCTTATGTAGTGCAGGTCTTTCTCAGCAAACAAGCAGGTTCCCGTCTCTCCATTGGTTATCAGAGCCAAAATCTCTGCCACAGGTATTTGCACCAGTTATGCAGGTCACAAGGTTGGTATCATACAGTCTGTAGCTCACCCCGAGCCTTGCTGGATTTCTCAGTTCCTTCACAGGTACTCCTCCTCCGAGGGTCTCCGACTAACTTACTTCTCCCCCTCTCCCCGCATTCTCCAGACCTCTCTCTCGGGTGATAGCCTGGACCAATTCTGATCACGTACCGTCCAGTGCATGGGCAAGAAGAGTTCTTTGTTTTGTGACCTTGGAAATGGTAACTTCTGGTGCCATGGCTCTGCTTCCCTTCTCAGCTTCTCCGAGATAGAAGGGGGATGGTTGGAACACAGAATGTCCTTGGCTTCAGCAAGCCTGTCAGTGATTTTCCACAAGCTGAAGCTGGATCTTGCTGACACAGAGATGTGCAGGTCAGAGGGTTGCAGCAGCCATCTTATTGTACCAAGATGTCATAGGCTTGTATAGGCCAAGACCAACTTAGGCTAGATCACAGGGAAATACCCCTACAGTGGTAAGGGCTCCCTCCCAAAATGGCCATGCGGCAAGTGCTTTGCTTGCTGCACGGCCATTTCCTGCAGGAAGGCGAGACTTCCTTTTTACCAAATGTGGTAAAAGGGGGCCTCGGAGTGCGTGTAAAACACACGCTGATGCCAGTTCCGGCCCCCCTTTTTCTGCAGCTTGGTAAAAGGGTCCCTTAGTAAGTGTAAGTCATTTTTCAGGTTAAACTGGTGTAAGAAGAAATAACAATCATAGTTTAAAAATAGCATACATGAGTTGGTACCCACATAGAAAAAATAAGCATATGCAATATTTTTACAGGATTCATTTTACTTTTGTGGTACAATCATTAATTTTGACCCAGAAGGGTCATTACAACCCTGTGTGTAGGAATCTCACAAAAAACCTTGAAAATACTTCAGTTGCTGTAGAATACTCATTTAATTTTTAAAATGGAAAAATTTGATCGTACATCCCCTTTATTAATCCAGCTTCATTGGTTGCCTCTGATGGCTTGAATCATTTTTAACATATCTTGCATAGTTTATAAAATACTATCTGAGCAGTCTTCTAAAAGTTCTAGTACTGCCTTATGTTTATATTTATTAAAATTTTCTAAAACCTATTTTATAAAAAGAAATCAAGGTGATGTACAATAACTAAAATCAAAACAATGAGAAAAGAGCTTCACTAAATGACAGAAAAGAATACACACACTCAAGAACAACCATGTAATAACAGTGACAATAGTGAATCCTCCAGTAGGTCGAGCAAGCTGCACAATGAATCGAGGTCTTCTATGTTTCCCATCAGTTTTATGTCTGCGAGTAAAATGATTTTTAGAAAGTTCATTCTGTTCTCAGTCTATTAAATTTTGGAATTCGCTTCCTCTTATTATCTGGCTAATTCCTTCTTGTTATCTTTTTTGTTATCTTTTTTGAAAACAGTTGAAGACGTATCCTTTTCATAAATAATCTAAAAATTGTAATATTATAATAGCATATATGTTTTTTGCAATATTTCTAGTGCTATTCATTAAGGAGGTCTTTTGCAAAGGTGCTAGCGTTTTTAGTGCACACTAAAATGCTAGCATGCACTAAGAAATCTATTGCACCCTTATAAAAGAGGCCCTAGATTCTTTATTTATGACTTTGCTTTGGACCTTATTAGAAGGTGGGTTATAAATATATAGCAATATGATAACTTGTACCAGATAGGTGTGTCATGTAAAAGCAAAATGACCCTTTCTGAAATACAGGCAGTGACTACCATATATGTACCTAATAGTGAAAAGAAATTTGCATATTGAAAGGGAAAGTGAAAAATAGGTATTTATGTGTAAATAAAGAGAACCTGTTTGAGACACCCAAGAAAGACAGCTGTGTTAGATATGTATGTGTACCTAAGCAGTGCTTGGGCTTTTAAGGTAGACCCAGGAAGGGCCTATGGTGGTGAGAGGGTGGCAGTTTTGGTCAGGGGTGGGAGTTTTGGTTTTAGTTGAAAATTAATTGGCATTTTTGGACAAAACTGAAACATGGAAGAATCAAAATTTCAGGCCTGTTGTGGCGCTGAAACTGAAACCAAAATTCAGGCAGTCTCTAGAGAGAGGGAAACAGTCAACACTCACTGTAGTACTTGTATCATGCCAAAGAAAGCTTCCTTCTGGAGTTACAAAAATGTAACATGTACAAGCAACCTATCCAGGTGCGCTTGAACATTTCTTTTAATCAAGCCTGTGACACCCAAAATCATGAGAAATATTAAGGTATCTTGCTAGATTTCTGAATGCATTTCTTGGTACTTGAGAATCTTTTCTCTCTCTACATAGTTTGCAGAATAACCGCTTGGGAATGACACCTCCATGATCAATGCCATTTTGGTGTTTTTCTAGTCTACTGCTATATCCGGTTTCCTTACATCCAGCTTTTTATCAGTCAGAATGGGAATGTCACAGGTGATCATAACCTCTTCAGTCTCCAAAATTCACTTAAGGTCATGATCTCAGTGATTTGCCAGTATTTTATGCATGTATATGCATATTTCATAAAATATATACCATAAGTGCCTACTTTTCAAAATGACTGGGGCTGCTAAACCCAATGGAAATTACCTCTCTTTGGACACAGTCAGAGTTTGATCAATTTTGGGGGTGCTCAAGTATCTACATCACCTACAGAGCTGGGTCCTATGATACATACATAAATTCTGTCTTTTGCCAATACTCCCCCCAACTCTGGCCCTGAGTAGAACTACTGAGCAAAAACCACATATCATTTTAGGCATGAACTAATTTTGTAAGAGGGCCTTCCCATGCAGATATATCAGTATTTTGCATGAGGTAAAAGTTTATAAAATTTACTCTTTAGAAACAAGCGTGAATCTGGCTTCAATTTTTGAATAATAGATTTCAAATGGTATTGTTCAGAGTAGGAAATGTGTTCTTCCCAAGGATCCCTGCTGTATGTAGTAAAGGCTAGAGATATGAGATGAGCAGTTAGGGGGAAGTTATCAAAATGGGCTACCTTAAGACATGCTATTTTACCACAAGTCATGCTATTTTAGCACTGGATCTCATTTTATGCAGTGAGAGCCTGTGCTAACAGAGCATATCATGGTAAAATAACTCATCTTCAAGGAAGCCCACATTGATAATTTCCTCTTTGCCTGGGCTACAGTTTCTAAGCCATAGTTCATTGTTTTGTTGAAGTATGCCAATGGAGATTCAGTCAGAGTTACATTTGGGATACATTTAAAATGTAGTATTGTCATTTTGTTTGACTCTTTACTTTCATTTTGCTATTTTATTGGGTAGTTTGGTTGAAAGAGATTTTTTCTTTATTTTTTCGTTAGGTTACCTTTTTATCATTGGGATTGCTTTATAGTTGGTTATTTGGGGAGGGGGGTTATTGGTGAGATGGTGCGTTAGGTTTTTAAAGAGATTTCAACTAAGATTTTTTGTTGGGTGTTTCAGTATTATGTAACTTTAGGTCATTGTTTGTTTTCATTGTAACTTTTATAACTATTTTTGCTTTCTTTATATGGTTTAATTCTTATATTCTGTGCATCACTTTGGAGAATTCCTGTTTGGATCTGTGGAATGGAAAAAGAGAATTCAAATATATAAATGAATGAATAATAAATAGATGTCACCTCCAACTAGGCAGGTAAAAATAAAGGCAGAAAATCCTTCACTTGGCTGTATTTGTTAGATTTGGTATTCACAATGGACTCAATTCACCCCTACTTGGACATGAGGTTGTACATTTGGACAAATAAACACACGTGTTTTCTTTAAAATGTTTGCCAAGAGAAGCCACTTATCACAGAAAACATAAATAAGTTCATTTTCCAGCTCATTTTCGAAAGTGATCGCCGGAAATCTTCTGACATAAATAAGGAGATGGCTGGAGATCTCGGAAAAGCGGTGAAATCTGTATAATCAAAAGCTGCTTTTTTGACAGCATCGCCGCTTTCCCGTCGCCTCACCGGCGAAAGTTCAAAGGAGCGTGTCGCCGGTGAAGCAAAGGAGAGACTACCAGATAGCCGGCTTTTGCGGATAATGGAAAAAAAGTGGCATTAAGCAGTATTTCGCCGGGTTTACTTGGTCCTTTTATTTTCACGACCAAGCCTCAAAAAGGTGCCCCAACTGACCAGATGACCACTGGAGGGAATGGGGGATGACCTCCCTGTACTTCCCCCAGTGGTCACCAACCCCCTCTCACAAGAAAAAAATAAAAATAAAGCACTTTTTTTCCAGCCTCTATGCCAGCCTTAAATGTCATACCCAGGTCCCTGACAGCAGTATGCAAATCCCTGGAGCAGTTTTTAATGGGTACAGTGCACGTCAGGCAGGCAGACCCAGGTCCATCCCCCCCCCCCCCCCCACCTGTTACACTTGTGGTGCTAAGTGTTGAGCCCTCCAACCCCCCCAAAACCCACTGTACCCACATGTAAGTGCCCCCTTCACCCATAAGGGCTATGGTAATGGAATAGAGGTGTGGGGAGTGGGTTTGGGGAGGATTTGGGGGGCTCAGCACCCAAGGTAAGGGAACTATGCACCTGGGAGCTTTTTTTGTATTTTGCAAACATTTTTAGAAGTGCCCTAGCATGTGAGGGGGACCAGTGCACTAAAAATGCTGGCTCCTCCCACGACCAAATGCCTTGGATTTCACCGGGTTTGAGATGGCCGGCATTTTTTTCCATTATCGCTGAAAAACAAAACCGGCCATCTGAAACCCGGCAAACTCTGGCATTTGGCCGGGCTAAATCGTATTATTGAAAAAAAAGATGGCCGGCCATTTTTTTCGATAATACGGTTCTGGCCAGCTGTTGCGCCGCCACCAAAATAGATCACCGGCGATCTATTTTGCGGCGACGTTCGATGATGCCCCTCATTATCAGTGTTTCAGGCAGGCACCCACACTTATCAGGTTTATTGTCATATGTTTGAGCTCATTATCCCTTTTCAGATGTGGAAAGTCACTTTACCAATCTTAATAGCATCTTGAATGGGGTGCAAGAAGCACACGGAGCATGCTCTCAGCATGATGTCAGCAAAAATTAAGAACAACTGCCAACACTAGGGATGTGAATTCATTTGGAAAAACAAATGAAAAACTTACTGGAACAGGCTTCTTTCATTTCATTTTGTTTCATTTCAAAACAAATTCGGGTATTTTTCCCCAATTTTTTGCATGCATTGTGCAAATAATGCAAACTAAAAATAAAAGGTAGTTCAATGGTAATAAAGCCATGAAATGAAATAGCACTTCACCACTCTGAAATGAAACAGAATCTATCATGAGCTTCAGTCTAAATGTAGGGGCATAGTTTTCAATATGGGTTAGCATTAAGACGTGTTATTTTACCACTAATGTGTGCTATTTTAGCACAGGTTCCATTTTATGCAATAAGACCAAGGGCCCTGTTTACAAAACTGCGCTGTAGATGCGCTAACATTTTTAGAGCACGCTAAAAATGAGCATGCGCTAACACGAGAGACACCATTGTAATCCTATGGGTGTCTCTAGTGTTAACGCTCGCTAAAAACGCTAGAGCACCTTAGTAAACAGGGCCCCTAGTTACTAATAACTGAGGTTAAATAGTACAATATCATGTCTTAACAGTAGTCAATGTTGATAACTTCTCCCCACAGTCTCTTTTAAACATGATTTATTGACCATCTAAACTACCTAGCCTTATGCACCCTCCTGAGCCCTTCCTTCCTTTGAAGACAATTGTTGTCTATTCTTTCACTCTAATTTATTCACCTTGAGTCTACAAATCACATAGCTTTAGCATTTCTTGCCCCCTCACCATGGAGCTTATTGCTCCTAAATCTGAAAACTTTAATCTTGCTCACTAAGTTTCACATGAGATTGAAAGCATAGTTCTTTACCCTTCAAGTACATACTATCTTATAGAATTAACCATTTCAAGTATATGTGTAAGTGAGTTATGTATTTGCTGCCTTTCATGTAGGGGCAGAACATGCAAACATATACCATCTTATTAAAACATGATTATATTAAATCATAAGGTAATAGTGTGAAATATGATGTCACGTACAGAAGGTTTTGTCTAAAGGTTGTTTTGCACAGCATGTAGCTGTTGAAGTTGCTCAACTAAATCTTACGCCCCTTAGGGGCCCTTTTACTAAGATGTGTAGGCTCCTACGCATGTACAATGTGCCTCAAATTAGAACTACAGTGAAACCTCGGTTTTCGTCGATAATCCGTCTGAAAACGATCGGCAAAATCTGAAACTGATGAAAACCGAGGCAATTAACGAGGACGTCCAAAATTGAGAGAAGGACGTCCATCTTCTGATACAAATTGGAAGATGGACATCCTTCTTTTTCAACAAAATCCAAGGCAACCAACAAAAACCGGGACAAATTTCTCGTCAAAAACATCAACAAAATCCAAAACCGACGAAAACCAACATCAACGAAAACCGAGGTACTACTGTACTGCTCAGCTACCTCATGCCCCGGGTGGTAATTCTAATTTTTACACATGTCCAAAACGTGTGGCAGAAAATAATTTATATTTTCTACATAGCTAACCAGGCAGTAAACGGCAGTGTACATGTGCTGACAATTACCACCCAATTAATGCATTAAAAGGACTCCTTAATAAATTATATCACAAAAGACTTTCTCTCCATTATCAAGATAATTAAAAACATAAGAACATAAGCAATGCCATACTGGGACTGACTGAACATCCATCAAGCCTAGTATCCTATTTCCAACAGTGGCCAATCCAGGTCACACGTATCTGGCAAGATCCCAGAACAGTAAAACAGAGTTTATGATGCTTATTATAGAAATAAGTAGTAGAGTTTTCCCAAATCCATCTTAATAATGGCTTAAGGACTTTTCTTTTAGGAAATTATCCAAACCCTTTTTAAACCCTTCAAAAAATGTGCTTTTACCACATTCTCTGGCAATGAATTTTAGAGTTTAATTACCTGTTGAATGAAGAATTATTTTCTCTAATTTGTTTTAAATTTACTATTTAGTAGCTTCATTGCATGCCCCCTAGTCCTAGTATTTTTGGAAAGAGTAAACAAATGATTCAGGTGATGCATGTGGGAAAAAAGAACCTGAATTATAGCTAAGTCATGCAAGGTTCCATGTTAGGAGTTACGGACCAAGAAAGGGATCTGGGTGTCGTCGTCGATAATACACTGAAAATTTCTGCTCAGTGTGTTGCTGCGGCTCGGAAAGCAAATAGAATGTTGGGTATTATTAGGAAAGGTATGGAAAACAGGTGTGAGGATGTTATCATGCCGTTATATCACTTCATGGTGCGACCGCACCTTGAGTATTGTGTTCAATTCTGGTCGCCGCATCTGAAGAAAGATATAGTGGAATTGGAAAAGGTGCAGTGAAGGGCGACTAAAATGATAGCGGGGATGGGACGACTTCCCTATGAAGAAAGACTAAGGAGGCTAGGGCTTTTCAGCTTGGAGAAGAGACGGCTGAGGGGAGACATGATAGAAGTATATACAATAATGAGTGGAGTGGAACAGGTGGATGTGAAGGATCTGTTCACGCTTTCCAAAAATACTAGGACTAGAGGGCATGCGATGAAACTACTGTGTAGTAAATTTAAAACAAATCGGAGAAACGTTTTCTTCACCCAACGCGTAATTAAATTCTGGAATTTGTTGCCGGAGAACGTGGTGAAGGCGGTTAGCTTGGCAGAGTTTAAAAAGGGGTTAGACGGTTTCCTAAAGGACAAGTCCATAAACCGCTACTAAATCAACTTGAGAAAAATCCACAATTCCGGGAAAAACATATATAGAATGTTTATACGTTTGAGAAGCATGCCAGGTGCCCTTGGCCTGGATTGGCTGCTGTCGTGGACAGGATGCTGGGCTCGATGGACCCTTGGTCTTTTCCCAGTGTGGCATTACTTATGTACTTATGTACCTGTTTCACTCTTCTCAGTATTTTATAGACCTATATCATATATCCCCTCAACCGTCACTTCTCCAAGCTGAAGCGCCCTAGCTACTTTAGCCTTTCCTCAGGGAAGTTGTTCCATTCCCTTTATCATTTTCGTAGCTCTTCTCTGAACATTTTCTAATACCTCTATATCTGTTTTGAGATGTGGTGAGCACAATTGCATATGGTATTCAAGCTGTGGTCATACCATTGAGCAATACAAAGGTACTGTAATATCCTCGGTTTTGTTTTCCATTCCGTTCCTAATAATTCCTAATATTCTACCAGCTTTCTTAGTTGCTGCTGCACTCTGAGAAGAGGGTTTCAAGTTACGGGAAGAAATATGATATGGTGTTTCAAAATTATATACAGCAGCAAAGAGAATAAGCGAAAAGAGCAAAAAGGAGGTATAGAAGGAGAGAGGGAACAAGAAAGAGAAAAAAGGAGGTATAGAAGGAACGAGGGAATGAGAGAAAAAAGGAGGAATAGAAAGAACGAGGGAACGAGAAAGAGCGAAAAGGAGGAATAGAAGGAACAAGGGAATGAGAAAGAGAAAAAAGGAGGTATAGAAGGAACGAGGGAACGAGAAAGAAAAAAGAAGGAATAGAAAGAACGAGGGAATGAGAAAGAGCGAAAAGGAGGAATAGAAGGAGCAAGGGAATGAGAAAGAGAAAAAAGGAGGTATAGAAGGAACAAGGGAACAAGAAAGAAAAGGAGGTACAGAAAGAACGAGGGAACGAGAAAGAAAAAAAGGAGGAATAGAAGGAATGAGGGAACGAGAGAGTGAAAAGAAGGTATAGAAAGAATGAGGGAATGAAAGAGTGAAAAGGAGGTATAGAAGGAACAAGGGAACGAGAAAGAAAAAAAGGAGGTATAGAAGGAACGAGGGAACGAGAAAGAGTGAAAAGGAGGTATAGAAGGAACGAGGGAACGAGAAAGAGAAAAAAGGAGGTATAGAAGTCCCAAACTTGTGGTCTAATTTAAGATAACTTAGAGCACTTAGCTCAAGAGCACTTAGCTTAAGAGCATTTAACTTAAGTGCACTTAAACCTAAGAACACTTAAACTAAGAGCACTTAGCTTAAGTGAACTTCACTTAACTACTGTTAACTACACTTTACTTAACTTCACTTAACTTATGTACACTTAACTAGACTTAATTACACTTAACTTATCTACACTTAACGACACTTAACTACACTTGTTTTCACTTAACTACACTACACTTAACCTAACTTCATTTAACATCACTTATTTGTACTTAACTTCTCTTAACTTCACTTAACTGCACTTAACTTCATTTATCTTAACAACACTTAACTACACTTAACTTATCTACACTTAACGACACTTAACTGCCCTTAACTGCACTTAACTTCACTACAGTTAACTTTATTTATCTTAACTACACTTAACTATACTTAACCACAGGCACATTTCGGCTCTGGAACTCTTTGGCACAGGCACATTTTGGCACTAAGATACTTCAGAATAGGCACATTTCGGCACTGGGAAATTTCTGCACTGAGACACTTCGGCAGGATCACATTTCGGCACTTGCAACGTTTCGGCATTAGGACACTTCGGCACAGGCACATTCTGGCACAGGCACACTTTGACACAGGCACATTTTGGCACTGTAAATCTTTGGCACAGGCACATTTTGGTACTGGGATACTTCGGCACAAAACTACACTTAACTACACATAATTTAGCCAAACTTAATTTAACTACACTTAACTTCACTTAACTTGTCTTCACTTATCTTAACTACACTTAACAATACTTATCTACACTTAACTTATCTACACTTAACGTAACTACACTTAATTTAACTACACTTAACTTATCTACATTTAACTTCACTTAAATTGTCTTCACTTAACTTAACTACACTTCACTTTACTTGACTACACTTAACTACACTTAACTTAACCACACTTCAGCAATACCACATTTTGGCACAGGGATATTTCAGCACTGGGACACATCGGCACAGGCACATTTCAGCACTTGGACACTGATACAGGCACATTTGGCAGTGGGACACTTAGCACAGTCACATTTTGGCACTGGGACACTTTGACACAGGCACATTTAGGCACAGCCTCAATTCGGCACTTTGGCACAGGCTCATATCAGCAAAGGCACATTTTGGCACTGGGATACTTCGACACAGGCATGTTTTGGCACTGGAACAATTCAGCACAGGCACATTTCAGCACTGGGACATGTTGACCCTGGAACACTTCGGAACCGACACATTTTGGCACTGGTACACTTAACCACAGGCACATTTCGGCTCTGGAACTCTTCGGCACAGGCATATTTTGGCACTAAGATACTTCAGAATAGGCACATTTTGGCACTGGGAAATTTCTGCACTGAGACACTTCAGCAGGATCACATTTCGGCACTTACAACATTTCGGCATTAGGACACTTCGACACAGGCACATTTTGGCACTGAAAAACTTTGGCACAGGCACATTTCGGCACTGGGACACATCAGCACAGGAACATTTTGGCACAGGCACATTTCAACAAAGGTACATTTTAGCACAGGCACTCTTCAGCACATGCACACTTCAGCACTGGGATACTTCAGCACAGTTACATTTCAGCACTGGGACACTTCGGTACAAGACTACACATAATTTAACTAAACTTAATTTAACTACACTTCACTTAACTTGTCTTCACTTATCTTAACTACACTGCACTTGACTATACTTAACTACACTTAAGTACACTTAACTACACTTAATTTAACTACACTTAACTTGTCTTCACTTAACTTAACTACACTTAACTTCACTTATCTTAACTACACTTAAGTACACTACACTTAACTTATCTACACTTAACTACATTTAATTTAACTACACTTAACTTAACTACATTTAACTTCACTTAACTGCACTTAACTTATCTACACTTAACAACACTACACTTAACTTATCTACACTTAACTTGTCTTCTCTTAACTTCACTACACTACACTTAAATTATCTTAACTACACTTAACTACACTACACTTAACTTTACTTAACTTGACTTGACTTGACTACACTTAACTACACTTCAGCAATAGCACATTTTGGCACAGGGATATTTTGGCACTTGGGTTACTTCGGCACAGGCATATTTCGGCACTGGGATCCCGGCACATTTCGACATTGGGACATTTCGGCACTGAGACAGTTCAGCAAAGGCACATTTCGGCACTGGGGCACTTTGACACAGGCTCATATCAGCACAGGCACATTTTGGCACTGGGACACTTCGACACATCCACATTTCAGCACAGGAACACTTACACACAGGCACATTTCGGCACAGGCACATTTCAGCACTGGGACATTTTGACCCTGGAACACTTTGGAACCGACACTGGTACACTTAACCACAGGCACATTTTGGCACTGAGATACCTCGGTAATAGGCACATTTTGGCACAAAGATACTTCAGAATAGGCACATTTCGGCACTGGGAAACTTCGGCACTGAGATACTTCGGGTGGATCACATTTTGGCACTTACAACATTTCGGCATTAGGACATTTAGGCACAGACACATTCTGGCACAGGCACACTTTGACACAGGCACATTTTGGCACTGAAAAATTTTGGCACAGGCACATTTTGGCACAGGCACATTTCAGCACTGGAACAATTCAGCACAGGCACATTTCAGCACTGAGACATTTTGACCCTGGAACACTTTGGAACCGACAAATTTCGGCACTGGTACACTTAGCCACAGGCACATTTAGGCTCTGGAACTCTTTGGCACAGGCATATTTTGGCACTAAGATACCTCAGTAATAGGTACATTTCGGCACTGGGAAACTTTGGCACTGGGACACTTCGGCAGGATCACATTTCGGCACTTACAACACTTCGGCATTAGGACACTTCGCCACAGGCACACTTTGACACAGGCACATTTTGGCACTGAAAAACTTCGGCACAGGCACATTTCAGCACTGGGACACATCAGCACAGGAACATTTTGGCACAGACACATTTCGGCATAGGTACATTTTAGCACAGGCACATTTCGGCACTGGGACACTTCGGCACAGTTACATTTCGGCACTGAGATACTTCGGCACAAGACTACACTTAACTACACATAATTTAACTAAACTTAATTTAACTACACTTAACTTCACTTAACTTGAGTACACTTAACTACACTTAACTTAACCACACTTCAGCTATACCACATTTCGGCACAGGGATATTTCGGCACTGGGACACTTTGGCACAGGCATATTTCGGCACTGGGACCCCAGCACATTTCAACATTGGAACATTTCGCCACTGGGACATTTCAGCAAAGGCACATTTTGGCACAGGCACATTTCAGCACTGGGACATTTTCGTGCTGGCACATTTTGGCACTGGGACACTTTGGCACAGGCACATTTCGGCACTGAGACACTTCGGCACAGGCACATTTCATCACTGGGAAACTTTGGCAGAGGCATATTTTGCACTGGGACACTTCAGAACAGGCACATTTCGTCGCTGGGACACTACAGCAGAGGCACATTTTAGCACTGGGACATTTCGGCACTGGACACCTCAGCTCAGGCACATTTATGCACTGGGACACTTCAGCACCAGGAAGCTTCGGCACAGGCACATTTTGGCACAGGGACACTTCGGCACCAGCACATTTCAGCACTCAGACACTTAGGCACAAGCACATTTGGCACTTGGACACTTCAGGACAAACACATTTCGGCACAGGCACATTTTGGCACCGACACACTTTGGCACAGGCACATATCAGCACAGGCACATTTCAGCATTGGGACACTTCAGAACAGGCACATTTCAACACTGGGACATTTCGGCACTGGGATACTTTGACAAAGGCACATTTCAGCACTGGGACACTTCAGCACAGGCAAATTTCGTCAGTAGAACAATTAGGCACGAGGGAACGAGAAAGAGAAAAAAAGGAAGTATAGAAGGAACAAGGGAACGAGAAAGAGTGTAAAGGAGGTATAGAAAGAATGAGGGAATGAGAAAGAGAAAAAAGGAGGAATAGAAAGAATGAGGGAATGAGAAAAGAGCGTAAAGGAGGTATAGAAGGAACAAGGGAACGAGAAAGAGCGTAAAGGAGGTATAGAAAGAACGAGGGAATGAGAAAGAGAAAAAAGGAGGTATAGAAGAAACGAGGGAATGAGAAAGAGCGAAAAGAAGGAATAGAAAGAACTATAGTGCAAATTAAAATTAACTGGGAATAGCAAAATGCAGCATCCTTTCAGTTGAGAATTTGCATAGGATCAAAACCAGTGGAGCCATGAGACTACTACTATTAGGACCTGAATTGTTTGAGCACCATTACATTGAACAGGCAATAACAAAATACAGCATCCTGTTTCTATTGAAGCAAGACAGCATAAGGTGAAATAGCATAAGGTGAAATAGATTATTCCTTTCAGATTCCTTATCATAGTAATACTAGAGATACATTGGGATGTGGATTCATCTTTTCTTCTTTCTCACTATTCTTCCTATGAACATATCTGTCTTGTCATGCTTGTAAGATAGCCAGCTCTGGCAGAAGATTCAAGGAACTGTTGATAAACCTGCACTTTTTCCTGCTCTCTCTGTTCATATCATGTGATTTGGATGCACTGCAGATGAATTACATAAACATCTGCAAAATAGGTTTTGAAAATACTGATTTGGACATTTTGAGAAGAAATTAGACAAAATGCTGCTTTATGACACTTTTTAGATATCATTCTATTTTGAAAATGAGCCCCAATATATTCTCAATGTATAGCTGTGTTATGCATTCTTTGGTAGCTGTTGTTCATTACCCAAAATTAGTCATTCTCTTTACTTTACTATTCTTTACTTTTATCTATTATGCCTCATCCTACTAACTTTTGTTCATTGCTTGCAGTGCTTGACTGATGATAACAAAAGCCAATATAACAAATTGTGTGTGTGTGGGGGGGGGGGTCTTTTACTAAATGTCATGATAAACCAGAAGTACTGCCGGGCTACCACAGCAGCCTGGCGGTAGTTCCCACCCCCAGCGAGTGACATTTCTGGTGCTACAAAAATGTTTTATTTTTGCAGTACCGGTGTTTACCCGTTGGTTATCGGGCAGTGCCACAAGCTGCCCGGTTACTACCTGGTTATCATGGGAGCCCTTACCACCACCTCAATGGGTGGTGGTGCTACCCTTGAAATGGCCATACAGCAAGTGCTTCACTTGCCACACAACCATTTCTTTAAAAAAAAAAAAAAAAAAGCCTTTTACCCGCTATAGTAAAAGGGGACCTCAGGCCCCATTTTGTTGCAGCTTAGTAAAAAGACCCCTGTATAATGTAAAATATTTTAACGCAGTGGTTTCCAAACTGTAGGTGGAGACTCGAAAGATCTGCTTATGAAGAGTATTGAAGTTGAATCGTTTGGACCTCTATCCCGATGAAGATCGCAGAACTTTGCTATGTTGGCAGTAGGTCCAGTTATACTGCAGTTGCAGCTACACTTAAATGATAGATAAGTATTATTAAAAAAAAACTTTTAAGCAAATATTTCAATTAAAAAAGAATTTAGACCAATGACAAATGGGTTGTTATATCACTATACAAGTTTGATGTGCTATTAATTTTGCCAAACCTCTGAGGGTCCAATGAAGATCCTATGATGAGTGCAGTTATAAATACTATTGATGCTGTAGTTATTGAAATATATTGCTGTAATTATATTATTGCAATATTGGAGGTAGAAGCAGCAGGAAGAATAAGGAGGAAAGGAAGGAGAGTGGGGGTCTGCTATTTTATTTTCATAATCATCTGTGTCTTGCTTATTTCTGCTGCCTGTTATATTGTGCTGTCTGTGCTCTGTATTTTTCAAGTTCCCTGGATTGCTGCCCTTGCTTGCTGCTTCTCTGACCACTGCAAATGTTGCAGTCCTGCACATGTAGCTTTGCCTGCCCCAGATGTGATCTCAGCACTTAGTTGTTTTGATACTAATGCTCTTAAGGGTGCATGCCACATGAGTGTACTGAAGGTGCATGCAAAATAAGCAAATCCCGCTGCTTTGTATGCACCTGAGTGCACACCTCCACAACCTTGATCAGGCCTCTGCCCATCATGCTATCTTTCCTCTTTCTTAGCATGTGCCTTGTCTGGCAAGCCACCCTTCCCCTCCAGCCTCCTTACCAGGTAAGACAGTTCATATCTATTCTGTTACTCCACTTCCCTCCTTCCTTTCCTCTACCCTCACAGCCAGCCTTTTGAATTACTGCTCTATTCGTAATAAACATTTTTTGATTTACAACCTCATTCTGACATATAATCTTGATCTTCTTTTTCTTACCGAGACATGGTTATCAAGCTGTCCCATCCTCTTACCGCTATTTGGTATTGAATTGGTCCAATTGCACAGGAGGAAGAGTAGCCATCCTCTACTCTTCTAGGCTTACCCTTACTGACTTCTCTGTTTCCTCTCTACCGCAGTTCAAATTTCTTAAGTTTCGCCTTAATTCTTCCCCTCCAATTTCCTTTTACTTTTCCATCCTCCCCCCTCATCCATATCTTACCAGCTTCCAAACTGCACTTGTAGATTTCTGCTTTAATGCCTCCCATCCTATTATACTTGGAGACTTTAACATTCACTTTGATGATCCATCCTCCCTATTTTCTCGGGACCTTATTGACCTCTCCTCTGACCTCATTCTCACCCATATCATTTCTGGACCTACCCATCATGGAGGCCATACGCTCAACTTATCCTCACAATCCAAGCACCTTACTTCTTAGTCCAGATTCCTCTTTGCGCCAGCTCTCCTGGTCAGATCACTCCCTTATTTTTTTTTCAACTATGTCTCTCACACTCTTAAGACACAACCACAAACTAGCAAACTATCTTTCCGTGACTTTAAATCCATCACTCCAACATCCTTGCTATCTCATTCTCACTTTAACTTTCAATCTTTCACAGGTCTCTTTCTTTCTCTCTCTCTCTCTCTTTCTCTCTCTCTCAGACCGACTGTTGCAATGAAATTCTCAACTCTCACAAGCCTTAGATGTTCTTGCTCCTGTTCAACCCCAATTTTGCCATTAATAAAATCACAGCTTCTTCATATAATTCTGCAATCTCCACAGTCAAAAACAGTTTACAGCCAAAATTACTAACCAGCTTATAATCGAACGAGAATAACGCCCAAGTTCCGACCTAAATCGGGAGATGGGCGTTCTTCTCACAAAAACAAATAAAGCGGCATAATCGAAAGCCGAACTTTGGACGCTTTCAACTGCACTCCGTCGCGGATGCGGACAAAGTTGACGGGGGAGTGTCGGAGGCGTGGTGAAGGCGGAACTGGGGCGTGGTTATCACCCGAACAGAGATGGGCGCCCTTCGCCGATAATGGATGCGTTTGTAGCTAGAATTTAGGGCACTTTTCCTGGACCCTGTTTTTTGACGAATAAGGCCCCAAAAAGTGCCCTAAATGACCAGATGACCCCCAGAGGGAGTCGGGGATGACCTCCCCTGACTCCCCCAGTGGTCACTAACCCCCTCCCACCACAACAAATGATGTTTCACAACTTTTTACTTTCACCCTCAAATGTCATACCCTTCTCCCAAGCAGCAGTATGCAGGTCCCTGGAACAGTTGTTAGGGGGTGCAGTGGACGTCAGGCAGGTGGACCCAGGCCCATCCCCCCCCTACCTGTTACAATTGTGCTGCTTAATGCTACTAGTCGTCCAACCCCCCCAAACCCCCTGTACCCACATGTAGGTGCCCCCCTTCACCGCTTAGGGCTATAGTACTGGTGTAGACTTGTGGGCAGTGGGTTTTGAGGGGGATTTGGGGGGCTCAACACCCAAGGGAAGGGTGCTATGCACCTGGGAGCTCTTTTACCTTTTTTTTTGTTTTTGTAAAAGTGCCCCCTAGGGTGCCCGGTTGGTGTCCTGGCATGTGAGGGGGACCAGTGCACTATGAATCCTGGCCCCTCCCACGAACAAATGCCTTGCATTTATTCGTTTTTGAGCTGGGCGATTTCATTTTCCATTATCGGTGAAAAGCAAAAACGCCCAGCTCACACCTTGGCGAATAAAGCATGGGCGTCTATTTTTTTTTAAAAATACGGTTCACTCCGCCCCTTCACGGACCCGTTCTCGGAGATTAACGCCCATGGAGATAGGCGTTTCTGGTCGATTATGCCCCTCTAAAGCACCTAACACTTCTGTTCTTTACAAGACACTCTGATCTCCAACAACCTACCATTCCTCACCAATATCTTCAGGACAAATGCCATCTGCTCAATCCTTGGCATCTCACTTTGGAAATAAAATTACCACCTTGCTGCACAAACTTCCTCTGCCAATTACATCTCCCCTCTTCCCTCACCCTCAACTACCCTGACAATCCCCTGCAGCACCCCAGTGAGTTCAATCTACTGCCCATTGCAGATCTGAATTGACCTATCAAAACCATGAAAACCACTATCCTGCTTATTTTCGAAGGAGAAGGGCTGCCATCTTCCAACACAAATCGGGAGATGGACGGCTTTCTCCTAAGGCCGGCGAAATCGGTATAATAGAAAGCCAATTTTGGCTGGCTTCAACTGCTTTCCATTGCAGGGCTGGCCAAAGTTAAAGGGGGCATGTCGGAAGTGTACCGAAAGCGGGACGGGGCGTGGTTAAGAGATGGCCAGCCTCGGCCGATAATGGAAAAAAGAAGGCCGGCTTTGACAAGCATTTGGCCAACTTTACTTGGTCCTTTTTTGTTCACGTCCAAGCCTCAAAAATATGCCCTAAATGACCAGATGACTACCGGAGGGAATCGGGGATGATCTGCCCTTACTCTCCCAGTGGTCACCAGCCCCCTCCCACCCCAAAACATTTTTTTAACATTCTTTTGCCAGCCTCTATGCCAGCCTCAAATGTCATACCCAGCTCCATCACAGTACTATGCAGGTCCCTGGAGCAGTTTTTAGTGGGTACTGCAGTGCATTTCAGGCAGGCGGACCTAGGCCCATCCCCCCCTACCTGTTACACTTGTGGTGGTAAATGGGAGCCCCCCCCAAACCCACCCGAAACCCACTGTACCCACATCTAGGTGCCCCCCTTCACCCGTAAGGGCTATGGTAGTGGTGTACAGTTGTGGGGAGTGGGTTTTGGGGGGCTCAGCACACAAGGTAAGGGAGCTATGTACCTGGGAGCAATTTGTGAAGTCCATGGCAGTGCCCCCTAGGGTGCCTGGTTGGTGTCCTGGCATCTGAGAGGGACCAGTGCACTACAAATGCTGGCTCCTCCCATGACCAAATGCCTTGGATTTGGCTGGGTTTGAGATGGCCGCCATTAGTTTCCATTATTGGCGAAAACCAATGGTGGCCATCTCTAACGCCGGCGATCTCTAAGGGCAGGCCAAATGTTGAGATTTGGCTGGCCCTGACTGTATTATCGAAACGAAAGATGGCCGGCCATCTTGTTTCGATAATACAGTCGAGTACACCGTTTGACGGGGCCGGCGTTAGAGATGGCCGCCC
The DNA here is from genome assembly GCF_901765095.1 of Microcaecilia unicolor. Classification (NCBI taxonomy): domain Eukaryota; kingdom Metazoa; phylum Chordata; class Amphibia; order Gymnophiona; family Siphonopidae; genus Microcaecilia; species Microcaecilia unicolor. The sequence continues at coordinate 257,593,126 of NC_044034.1, read as the reverse complement.
TTATAGATGGCCGGCCCTGTTCGATTATGCCCCTCCTTGGAGCCAACTGATCCTATACCATCTTCTTTGCTTAAGCACTCATTGGTTTCCCTACTTCCTTTCATCCACAGTATGGTCACTCTTAGCCTATCTTCTGGTTCCATTCCAGATTACTGGAAAGCTGCCACAATTTGCTCTAAACTCAAGGATATTTCTGCTTCAGTCTCTGATCCCAGTAATTATCAACCAGTGGCCAATCTTTCCTTTAGTGCTAAGGTTGTTGAATCCATAGTTCATTCTCAACTGACTGATTTCATCCATAAAAATCATATGTTTCACCCCAACCGAACAGCTTTTAGGCAACACCACAGCACGGAAACCACACTCATTGGCATTACTACTTTTCTCTATCACACTCTAGAACAAGGTAAATCAGTTCTCCTTCTCTCTTTAGACCTCTCTGCTGCCTTTGATCTGGTCAATAATTCCATGTTTACTTGCTCGCCTTCAAAATATTGGTCTCTGTGGTCTCACTATAGATTTGTCTACTTCTTACCTAACGAATTGGGTCTACTCAGTAACATTTAATAATCCCACTTCTGTACCATTCCATCCCATTTCTGGAGCTCCCCAAGGATGAATCCTTTCCGCTACTCTTTCAATATCTTCCTTGCCCCACCCCTACATTAACCCAGTCTTTTGATCTTACGATGTTTGTTTACGCAGATGACATTCAAATCCTTTACAAACATGACACTTGTTCCCCTACAGAACTGAGCTCATTAGCTCTCAAACTCTATAAGATTACTGACTGGATGTGCAACCAACACCTCATTTTGAACCCTACAAAATCAAAATGTGACCTCTTCTTAGGGAAAGGTACCAAATCTCTACCTGTACCTCTTTTTCTTGCTGATGTCAAAGTTCCTCAGACAGAAACTATACATATTCTGGGTGTCCTTCTTGACTTAAGTCTATCCTTTATTTATGTATTTATTTGTTACGTTTGTATACCACATTTTCCCACCTATTTGCAGGCTCAATGTGGCTTACAATGTTCCGTCATGGCATTTGCCAATCCAGAGTAAAAGATACAATTGGTATTACATAAAGAACATGGACAACATAATAAACCCCAGGTCTCACAAATTGTCCATGCCTGTTTCTATATGCTTCACCTGATATGCTCTATTCGCTCCCTGATTTTCCCCCTGGTTCTTAACATCCTAGTCTACTCTCTGATTATATCTTAGTTGAGACCCTTAGACTAAAGGAACTATGATGTCTCCAAATAATTCAAAACACTGCAATCAGGCTAATTCACAACATAAGTACATATGATCATATCATTCCCTATCAGATGCACACACTGGTTACCACTCTCCCACATTAAAACCTACAAACTTCTCCTATTGGTTTTTAAAACGTTGACTTCCAATGAACGACCTTACCTTTCATGTCTTCTTATTCCATATAATCCTGTCAGGTCTCTTAGATTTTTCACCCAGAATCAACTTATGGTTCCCGTATAATTTTCCACAAGCATACCAGACACTCAATTTTTTAAGTCCAAGGCCCTCAACTCTGGAATGCCTTTCCAAGCTCCTTCCAACTTCAAACCTCACTAATCACTTTTAAAGTTGACCTTAAAGCATTCCTCTTTACCGATGCATTCGGTTAATGCTTCTCTCTTTGTTTTGCCATCTCACTCCTTGCTGGATCCTAATTCTTGCAGAGCAACCCCTCCTCCTGGTGTTCTCTCCCCACCCTCTTTCCTATCTTGAATTTTGTAGTTCACCCCTCTCCTTTCCCATCTCCTCTCCAGTTTGTACTTCTCTTCTTTCTCTCTCCCCCTAGCACTCTTGTTGTAATTTTAGATGGTAAGCCGCCCTGAAGGCTCCTGGAGGGCGGAGTACGAAATAAATAATAAACTTGGAAACTTGGATCTGGGGTCCCATGTATTTTAAGAGTCAAAATAGGGTCATATTGAGTACAAGTTTGAGAAGCACTGATGTAAACTGGTTTTCCTGACATCTCTATGCAATGGTCTTTTCACTGGTAATGTCAAAGTCATTCCCAGTTTCTAAGGAAGTTTGCCTTGTCTTCCATTCTTTAAGTAAGTTAATATGGTTATTGTGGTGTACAATGACAGTAGCACTCTATATGCAAGCAGCTTTTGAATAGTTTCTAAGAATGTGAAATCAGTATTCTGCATTTTTACAGTGAGTGTGGGTTTTATACAGTCGCTTGATGTTTTATTTGACATTGAAAGGAGAATGATTATAAATGTGATGACGTCCTGGAAGGAAGATGTCAAGAAAGACCCTGAAGGTCTTAAGGATATTACTATAGGGTACAGAGTTTTTCCTAACATTTCAGGAGAAGTGTGAAACTTGAGACACTTTTGCTTCAGGTGCTATAACACATTACAGACATTCAGAATTAATGAAACAGTTTGTACAAAACGGGAATGAAAATGTTAACATGTCAAAACACTTTTAAAAGAGACAAATGCCAAAATGTTCTGTAGAAAAAGTGATGGTCTCTTTTAGCAGCAGATTTTGCTTAATAAAAAAATGCAGTCTTTTTTTTTTCCTGGGAAAATGGATTTTTTTCACATGTTCTTCTTATGGCAAATGATAGAGTAAGTTGACACAGGCTATTTAAAATACATTTATCATTTCATGTTATTCACCATGAGAGGAAAAGTGGCAGCACCAGCCCAATGAGACTCAGATGAGACTACAGTAGCAGGAGACTGTCCAGTGCAGAAGTCTGAAAAGTGTCCTATGGGTCAAAGAGCCAGTTGAAGTAAATTTGCAATAGATAGATTGGCATTATATATATATATATATATATATATATATATATATATATATATATATATATATATATATATATATATATATATATATATATATATATTGAGGCACCAAGAAAGCACTTACTTGGAACCTATCCTATCTTATACCACACAGTGTCCAGAAAAAACAGGACCCCTTACATAGTTTCTAAATACTTTGCAATTGTTCAAACATTTAGGGGTCCTTTTACTAAGACATGCTAACAGATTTAATGATTGTAGTATTTTATAATCTATCTCCTGGATTCTATATATGGCATCTAAAGTTGCGCACGCAAATCAGTGCGCATAGCCGATCTGCATGTGCAGCTTAATTGTTTATCAAGCTAATCAGTGCTGATCATTGGACAATAACAAACAATTATTGTCACTAATTGGCACTAATTAGAATCGTCAGGAAACTAGAACGTGCGTGGAACAAAAAGAAAGACGAGCCCACACTTAACGCTTGGAAGCAACTCCGAAGGAAATATAAATATACCATAAGACAAACCAAAAGACAATACTACAAAACTGAAATTGGACCAAATTACAAAGACACACACAAACTCTTCCTACTCATCAATAAACTTCTGGACACCACCCCAGTCACCAACAACAGCAAAGACACACCAGGAGCTGATGACATGGCGAAATACTTTAAGGGGAAAATCATACAATTGCGACTCAAAATACCTGCTAGCCCCATTGAATACACCACAATCCTAGACTGCCTAGATCCAGACCCCGGAATCTATCCAGCTGACAGGATCTGGACCGAATTCACAATTCTACCGGAAGTTCTCATCTCACAAAAACTGAAAAGATTCGCCAAATCTCACTGCAAATTGGACATATGCCCAAACAACCTCATGAAGTCGGCCCCTCAACAATTTATAATGGACCTAACAAACCACGTGAACTTTATGCTACAAAACAGACTATTCCCAAGAGAGAAAGGTAATATTTTACTCACCCCTATACCCAAGGATGCAAAGAAAAATGCTAATGAACTAACGAACTACAGACCAGTAGCATCCATCCCCTTAATTACCAAAATAACAGAAGGCTTGGTAACCAATCAACTTACAGATTATCTAGACAAGTTCTCAATTTTACACGACTCCCAATCAGGATTTTGCTCTAATCACAGTACCGAAACCGTACTAGTCTCGCTCATGACCAAACTCAAACAACTGATAGCAAACAGCAACAACATCCTACTGCTACAATTCGACATGTCAAGCGCATTTGACATGGTTGACCATGGAATTTTACTACACATCCTCGAATACTTCGGAATCGGAGGTAACGTTCTCAATTGGTTCAAGGGGTTCCTAACCTCACGCTCATATCAAGTGACATCAAATTCGACCACATCAGCTACATGAACACCTGAACGCGGAGTTCCACAGGGTTCCCCCCTTTCACCAACCATATTCAACCTAATGATGACACCTTTGGCCAAACTACTATCGAATCAGAACCTAAACCCATATATACAGTATACGCTGATGACGTAACGATCTTCATCCCATTCAAACAGGAACTAAGAGAAATCTCCAACGAAATCACGCAAAGCATGCACATCATGAACTCCTGGGCAGATGCATTTCAGTTTAAATTGAATGCAGAGAAAACCCAATGTTTAGTACTCACCTCGCAATACAATAAGAATAAATTCACTACTATTAACACACCGAAACTAAATCTACCAGTCTCGAACACCCTAAAAATTCTTGGAGTCACCATCGATCGACACCTAACTCTTGAGAATCATGCGAAAAACACAACTAAAAAGATGTTTCATTCAATGTGGAAGCTAAAAAGAATTAGAGCATTTTTCCCAAGGACTGTCTTCCACAATCTCGTACAATCATTGGTACTCAGTCATCTGGACTACTGTAACTCACTCTATGCCGGTTGCAAAGAGCAAATACTTAAAAATCTCCAAACGGCCCAGAACACGGCAGCCAGATTAATATTCGGCTCATCAAAATACGAAAGCGCGAAACCCCTACGAGAAAAACTACACTGGCTTCCACTAAAAGAACGCTTCACATTCAAACTCTGCACTTTAGTCCATAAAATAATCCACGGTAACGCTCCTGCCTACATGTCAGACCTAATAGAATTACCACCAAGGAATGCAAAAAAATCTTCTCGCACTTTCCTTAATCTTCATCCTCCCAAGTGTAAAGGTCTGAAATACAAATTGATGCATGCATCTACCTTTTCCTATTCAAGCACACAACTATGGAACGCGTTGCCACGGAACCTGAAAATAACTTATGAACTGACCAATTTCTGAAAATTACTGAAAACCTATCTCTTCGACAAGATATATCACAAAGATCAACATGAGTAACTTCATAACCTCTAAAACTTCCAGAATTGTCTTATAATGTCTGCTGCTTAATACTATTATTTATTTCATCACCATGTAACACCTAATCCTCTGTAACCAAATGTATATTCTCTTCCACTTCCAATAACCATGATGAATTGTAAGCCACATTGAGCCTGCAAAGAGGTGGGATAATGTGGGATACAAATGCAATAAATAAAATAAATAAATACATGCGCAACTGTCTAAACATATTCTGTAAAGTGGTGCATGCAAATTCTAACACGTGGATCACAAAAGGGGATATGGCCATGGGAGGGTGATGGGTGTTCCTGAAATTTGCATGCAACTGTTGCAGAATATGCCCGATCCATGCCTAAATAAGACATGGGCATTTACACCAGGTTTTAGTTGGTGTAAATGGCTGTTCCTAAATTTTAATCACAGGAACAGCCACTGCAACTATTTTATAAATTGTGCCTAACTTTAGGTGAGGTTTATAGAATAGCACTAAGTACATTCTTATTCAGTGTCAATTTTTTTTAGTGCCATATATTGAATCTTGCCCTATGTGTATAAATTTGTGCCCTACCCACATTCCACCCAAATTGCTCCATGTGAACACCTACCTGCAAAACACATAGCACTGAATATTGGTGTGTACTCACAGAATAGTGCTTACCAAGAAACCTTGTATGTTCACTTATGCACATAAGTGTATTTATTTGTTACATTTTTTTTCACCTATTTGCAGGTTCAATGTGGCTTACATAGTACTGGAGAGGCGATCGCCAACTCCAGTATGAACAAATACAATATGATGTTGAGGTAGGGTAAGGTTCATGTGGAACAGACAAATTATGGAATCGTAAAGCGGAAGAGTTATGTCCATTACGTGCTTTGATTTCTTAGTGTTGCAGAGTTCAGGCCTCCGTATGCTCCACGACCACAACCCTTCCAGCATTTCACACCCAGGAAGGGGTTCTTCATTTGGAAGTACTTACATGTACTTAAATGACTAGAATACCACTATTTATGCATGTTCTTATCACACAAAATCTAGGTGTCTCCTTAAAGAATTATCCTCCTAAGTAGTTTTCCAGAGTACGCATCTTATTTGGGGATATCCCGAAAACAAATTACTGTGATATGAATTGGACAGGCTTTGGAAACAGTGATCTATAAATATTACAGAATCTGGTAGGAATAGACATATATTCAGCTTTGATGATCTAAGAGACAAATATAGTCTTCATAAACGTGTAGGTGAATAATCTATGGTGGGCTGGTTTGTGAACAGAACCCAGACTGATGATAAAAATCTATGATGGCTCTCTCTTCTGCAGATAGATATCATGTCAGAGCCATACTGAATTTCTCTTAGACCAACACTATCTCTAAGCTCTATCCATTTACAATAGTTACCACTCATCAAGATCCAAATATCAATAGACATTTATACTCAAATGCCCCAAAACACAGAGGGGGGGATTTATGTGCCTATGCCCAAAGCAGTTTACATGCATGAAGCAATAATAAAGGCAATAAAATAAGATGCACAGACTAGCATAACCAGTAGAATGGACAGTTGTTTCAAATGAGTGTCATTCACTAATAAGAGTGCACACATTGGACCTGATTCAGTAAATGGTGCCAAAAGTTAGGTACCAGGAAAATTTCACACTCAACTGCTTGGGAATGTCTAAATGTATGCATGTACAAGCATATTTTATAAACTATGTGTGCATAATTGTTCCGTCCATGCTCCACCCAAATTACAGCCCTGAACACAACTTTATATCAGTCACCTAAAAGTAAGCACCTGCTTGTCACTTCATATACTTTTACAAGCATATACCATGAGATCCTTTTTAAATCCCCTTTTCTGTGGGTAAATCAAGGTAAAAGAAACCTTAGAAAATTATCCCTTAAATGTCTGGTTCTAAATATTGGAAAATATATGATTAATGGGAATTGTATCCTATGCTAGTGTCCTGTAGGAAACATGGAATATCAAGGAGTCTGAGGCACCCTGTCTTTGACCTATGAATTAAAAAGAAGGGAGAGGGTACACCCAAATATTCTAGAAGAGAGAGAGATGTGGTTAAGAGATCTGGAGAAGGAACACAACTAGAGTCACCAAATTAAGTTTAAACACAGACCATCCTGGTAAGTTTGTAGAGATTTTTAGTGTCATTATCTGGGTAATAGCACATGCTATCTGGAATAGTGCCATTAAATATCAGGCCATTTCCATCGCTCCCGAATTATTCAACCACCATGTCCAAAGGAGTGGAGGAGTGAGTTAGAGGCATATGCTGAAATGGAGGACGTTTACAGCAGAACCCTAATCGGCAGAACCACTCCTAAATACCTCAAGAGAAATCATCTTGGAGTTTTTGGCTTCCGTTGAGGTTACATTGAATACCATCTGGAAGACGCTTCGGGACCTAACGGCGGTAGTAAATAACTTTGTTTCAGATTAGATTGTAAGCTCTTTGAGCAGGGACTGTCTTTCTTCTATGTTTGTGCAGCGCTGCGTACGCCTTGTAGCGCTATAGAAATGCTAAATAGTAGTAGTAGTAGTAGTAGTAGTAGTATATGACCTTATTGGAGAGTTGCATGGACAATTTGACTGAACCCTTTGAGAGTGAAAAATTGATATGATAGATGAAGTTCTGCACAAGCAAGAAGTGGTTATGATCTTGAAAATGATAATGGACCAGAAACTTTGAATAATAAGGTGGATGTTATTGTGGATGATTAATGTCGAGATTATTGTTTTTCCCAGAGTTCCAGGTATGACTCCTAAAGTTTTCCTCAGAAATATTTCCTTAATTTATTACTTCAAAAGGAGTGAAGCCTGTGAAAACTGGGATTGCTTTAATCAGTGGGATTTGAATTAGAGACTACAGTATATGTATCGTTAAATAATTTCTGGTTTTTAAAAGAGAGAGAATGTAATCAGATGTATTATTTCTAACTAAAACCTGGACAATAAGTATGTTCTCAATGAAATGAATTGACTATACGCCGTATTAGGTCTTGAGGAAGCCAACCAGATGATCAATGTGGAATAATGAATTAGATGAGTAATATCTGGGGATAATCAGGTTAATACCATGTTTTCTTTTTTTCTGTTTGCTGTTTAATTGATCTCCTTGTCTTATTTCACTCTCCCTATTTTTCTTCACTTGGTGGTCTAAGAAAGAGAAAGATTGTATATAATCCATATATCTAGTTGGGATTGCTTTCTTCTTATATTGTATTAATGTGCAGTCATCTCTGTATTACTGTTTGCAAGTGACCCTTGTAAAATGAAAAATTATAAATAAATGATTTAAAAATATATCAGGCCATTTATTTTTCATAATTACACAGGAGTTTTTAAGATAAATCATACCCTGGGATACACAGTTCTTTTATTGGTGTGTAGATTTTTATCCAAAGTGACATCAGGTAGCACATCTGCCTCCCTCCACTCACTAGAAGATCTTTTATGTCAAATTATTTTTTTATTAAGACCTAACAAAAAGCTTAGGTACAATTAAAACCATTGTGAAAAATACAGACATAACTCTGTAGCCAATACAATCGAATCGGTAAAGAAACAATTGTAAACACAAGTGTTCTTATGTTATCTGGGCTACTATTCTATAAATGCTTCGGTTGTAACTGCTGTTCAAAGGTATTCTGATATATAATCCAGAAAAATCCCATTCTTCCCATCCCCCTCCCCCTCGCCCATGGAGAGCATAAGGCTGATAATAATCCAATTACAGTCAAAATAGCAAATATTACGCACAGTATTCACTACCTGGATATACGCTACTGGTGTGAGAATGTTTCAGAACGGTTTCCAAGTCTTCTGCAAAGAGATCCCTTTGACTGAAGTCAAATCAGGAGTTCCAATTTTTTCCATGTTTAATAAAGTAATCATTAGGGAAAACCATTGAGATAATGATGGGCATCCCATGAGAGCCAATTAAGCAATATTGACTTTTTAGCCATCAACACCATTCTCTTCAAGAACACTGTCATACCAGGTGGGACAGGAAAGGAAATGACTTCTTTATCAAATAGCATCCTCGGTTGGAGGTTGACAGTTACAAAACATATTCCAAATACAAAGGAGACAAGATGCTACCAAAATACTTGTAAAAGCAACCACAAAAGTGGAGAAACTGGATCCGCTATGAGGGAGAACGCAGAGACAGAGGAGTAGCGTCATCAACAGGACACTTCCAAAGAGACCAAGGAGACGGAAAAAATCAGGAATGAAAATGTTCTTTAATAATAGAAGTTAAGTCTCTTTGGAAATGTCCTGTTGATCATGCTACTCCTCTGTCTCTGCCAATATACTTGTATCATATATAATTTGTGAAGCTAAAAGAATGCAAGTTATGAAGGTGTGCATATATTTTTATCTTCTACACAATGGTGCTTTTTACTTTGTGAGGAATAGCCAGCAAATCTGGTAAATACCTTTCTAGATCCATTAGAAATTGATCCTCCTCAGGCCTCAGTACTTTTCTAGGAAAAAAAAAACCTAGTGTCTGTGTTCTTGCTTTAGTCTGTGAAGCTCCATCTGTGCTTTTTGTACTTATAACATCATCAGACCATTGCCAGCTGATTGTCTGATAATGTCATGAGCAGGGGGAACAAGAGTTGAGCTTTACAATTCATTTTCACAAAGCAGTAATTTATAAAAGTTATTTTTAACCAGTACAATAAAGAGATATGACCTTAAAGTCATACAGCATGCAGGCACATAATCTGACATTGACATTTTAGTCAAGTGACCTTTTTCTGTATATAGACACTCAAAGAAGTGAACAAGTGAACAAGTGAACAAGCAAATGGATATCCACAGGTAAAAAGCAGGACTTTGAAGCAGCAGGTTCAACATAAATAGTTTTTGTCAAAGTTAGACTTTGGTGCCATGGTTTCAACAAGGGGGCATTCTCCAAGGTTAAAAGGGAATTAGATCTCGCACCTTCAGTGGAAAGGCTATTTTTTTTTAAGTTGTGAAATTATAGATTATGTTTCCAACAGATCAAGTCACAACTAAATGCCTGATTCATGTGGAAGGGCATTTTTGATATGACATCTAATTCTGATTTTGGACGTTTTGCAAAAAAAAAAAAAAAAAAATCCAGTAGCAAACATGGCCATTTTCAATTCAGAAAAACATTTAACTTATGTTTCAAAAATGGCCATTTGCTAGAGGTTTTTGTGCTTAGTGCATCTATTTTTTAGAACCATTAAAAAAATGTTCAAGGGGAAAATGCATAAAAACAAGCCACTGGGATATATGTGCATGTGTGTTGGTGGGGGGGGGGGGGGGGGGGGTCAGAATTCTTAGTAGACTGGCCACACAGATATCCCAGTAGAGCAGTGGGGCACCCTAGGGGGGCACTGCAGTGAACTTCACATAAATGATCCCAGCTACACATATCACTGTAGCCCCCTTATATGGTAAGCCCTCTAAAACGCACTAAAAACCTACTGTACCCAAATGTACACCATTAAAATAGCCCTTATGCTTGCAGGTGTCACCTATATGTAAGTACAGTTGATTTTTGTTTGGTTTTGGAGGGCTCACACTTTCTACCACAAGTTGGAGTGGGATATGAGCCTGGGTCTACTTTTCTACAGTCTACTGCACCGACCACTAGATTACTCCTGAGACCTGCTTGCTGCTCTAATAGGACTGGACATAACATCTAAAGTTGTCATAGACACTGGCATGTACAGTTTCTTTCACAGCTCTGGAGTGTGGGAGGGGGGCAGTGACCACTGGGGGATTAAGGGTGTTTATGCCTTAATCCTTCCAATGTTCATTTGGAGGGGCATTTTTGATATGACGTCTAAATCAGAATTTGGACGTTTTATGCAAAACGTCCAAATTCTGAACAGGAAAGAAGATCATTTTCAACAACAAAAAACTCTATCTACTCCTTTCGAAAATACTGTTTTGAAAAACGTTCTGTGATTTGGACGTTTTGTTTTTCAGTCCTTTTTCGAACAAAAAACATCCAAATGCAAAACGCACAAAATTAAGCCATTAGGATACAGACCACAAGAAAAGTTTCAGTCACAGGAAAGCATTCATAGAGGATAACAAAGTTCAAACTGCTGTAGAATCAGTCCTGTTACACTTGTGGAGGAAATTGTGAGCCCTCCAAAACTCAACAGAAACCTACTGTATCCACATATAGGTGCCCCCTTCACCTGTAAGGGCTATGGTAGTGGTGTACAGTTGGGGGTAGTGAGTTTTGGGGGTGGGGTGGGGTGGGGGGCTTAGCAGACAAGGTAAGGGAGCAATGGTCAGATGTGTACCTGGGAGCATTTTATGAAGTTCACTGCAGTGCCCCCCTAGGGTGCCCTATTGCTTTCCTGGGATGTCACTTTTCCATTATTCTACCTGATGCCAAACTTTCTATTTTTTATAACATTGCAACTGAAACTTTTATGTCCTCAGTGCATGTATATGGTTTCAACCCTGTGTGGATTCTCTGATGTTGTGTGATGCTTTCTTTTCAACCAAAGCTTTTACCACACTAAAAACATGTAAATAGTTTCACTGTATTGTGGATTTTCTTGAGTATTGTGAGGTCTGCCTTCTGCCTAAAGCCTTTACCACACTCAGGGCATATATATTGTTTCACTGCAACATGGATTCTCTGGTGGACTGGTCTAGCAATGAACCATAATATCCATTCAGAAGTTAAAACAGTTGCTTATAGAAAGTGTGGTAAAAGCGTCATTGAGGACAGCCTCACAGTCCACCAGAGAATCCATGTTGCAACCCCATTTCCAGTTTTTAGATCATCTTTTCTGCTTAAATAAAGAATATTGTACATTGTTCTTCTGTTGTCTATGCCAAATTTATATAAATTATCTTTATGTACCCCCAAATAAGGCATCCATGTGTTACATAAAATTACACATGGGGTTCAATAGCATGCATAAATTTATCTACTGGAAAAATAGGTAGGCTTGAAGGTGGGGAAGGATAGAGGAAGCAACACAAAAGGGAGTAATTATTAAGGTACTACCATTACAGGATGGCCAGTGCCATTTTGAACCCGGCACTGGAGGCGGCAGAAATGACTGATAATCACTTCTTATCCTTATCATAGGTACCAGGACACTCACTGTGGGATAATTAATTCTTTATGGGTTGGTGGTAGATATCTAGTGGTAGGGGAGTTCTTGCCTTTGAGGGTATGGAAGAAGGGGTGCAATTATTTAGCACTGGCCCCTTTTAGAATGCTCCAGGCAGGAAAAATAACATCAACTTTGAGTTGGATTTATTTTTCCAGAAAACCTCAGATTTTACATAATAATGAGGTGTTTTATTTGCATTTGCACACTTTGCATTTCATTATTATATATCACATTGTAGCTTAAACTAATGTGCATTATGGTGATATAATGTATGTTATTGCTATTTATGCGTGCTATTGCCATATTAATGCACTATTTTATGAGTAAAAGTACTTTTTTCCTACACATTTCTCTTTGTGTGCCTCTTCATGTAGGCCTGAGTGCATACATTGGGCTTTTCCTGAGATCAACCTATGCATAATATTCATCTACCTCTATGATAATCTGTTGTGAAAGAGGACAAGGCGGATGAGCTCATTTTCATGATTATAGGGAGGAAAAGGCATGATAGGAATTCAATGAATCAATGAGCTAGTGGAATGAAAGGCTGAGACAGGCCTTCATCTGTGATTGTGAATGTTTTGGTGGCAACCTTTGACCTTGTATTACTTTATTTTAATATAACTTGATGAAAGGGCAAGGTTGCGTTAGTGTATGATTTTATTGCTGAAGTGCAACCTGTTGTTTGTTGTATTGTGGAGTAATGGCACTGACATTTATGTGTATTTCAAATTCGATATATTGCCATTTCTGTCACGCAGATCACAGCGGTGTACAAAATAAAACAAAAATAGTTAACACGTTTCAGAAACGAACACTATTGTAGTGAAAGGACAGATATCATTCACACTGAGAGAGAGGGAAACGGAAGAAGAGACAGAGAATTCAACTCCAGTCAGTGCAAACTCCATAACCAGAAGACAGGTAGCCACTTCTATAATAAAGGAAATCCGTAAGCCAATTTTAAAAAATGGCTTTTTAAGAGGGACCTAAATTTCAAAAATGAGAGTTATGATCTTATAGCAGGGGACAACGCTTGGGGGTCCATAAAAAAAGAAGGCTGAGTTTCTTGTAGATTCATAACGAGCCTTTTTGGAGGAGATAACACAGGAAGGTGGGCATCGATAGATCTTCGAGAATGATTAGGGATACATGGAATTGTCAGAATTGAGTTAAAGAGGAGCAGTAAGGGTAGACATGTTCACTTGTTAAATTTTCAATCTTCCTGGTGTGTGAGCCACCAAGCCATTGCATTAGGTTGAGCTAATTGCAGCTGTTTCCACTGACCTGGAGTCATTCATGGTGGTTGTAACTGTACCTGTGCTCCACTGAAACTGTACTTCTAAAAATGCCAACACAGAGATCACTTAAAAGTAGGTGCAATCTTGCAGTGGGGTTACATTTTATTCATGTATATGCATTCACACATTTTTTGAAACACATACAGAAGTATATAAGTACATAAGTATTGCCATACTGGCGCAGACCGAATGTCCATCAAGCCTGTTTCCAACAGTGGCCAATCCAGGTCACAAGTACCTGGCAAGATCCCAAAACAGTAAAATACATTTTATGCTGCTTATCCTAGAAATAATCAAAAAATATAACAAAAAATGGCAACCCTCCACCACTTATAATTTGAACCATACACAACAAACTGTCAGTGGAGCAGCTCACACTTATTTATGTTTTAATGAGGGGATGTCTCATACTGTCACACAGGCACTTCTTTTTTGTGCTTCCTTAAAGCCTCAGCTTTAGTGACTCAGTTATAATCATCGACTACCCCCAACCACCGATAGTGCTGTCAACCACCTCAAAATCAGAGTTCTACAGTAAATTAATCCATATTTCAACTGTGCTTATATAACAAAAAATTCTTCTTTGGTTCATATCATTTTTTTGTAAATTTTTATGCACTATCGTTTGTAGCTTATATGTAGAGCTTAAACCTGTGCAGAAACAATGTTTATACTTGTCAAGCAGGATCCTAGAAATAAGCAGTGGATTTTCCCAAGTCATTTTAATAATGGCTTATGGACTTTTCTTTTAGGAAGCTATCCAAACTTTTTTTAAAGCCCGCTAAGCTAACTGATTTTACTACATTCTCTGGCAATGCAAATGCTTTACAAATGTAAAATGTTTTATAAATTACCCCCCCCCCCCCTAGATAATTTTAATGATTATTATCAGAAGCTACAGAATGACAAAGCAATCTGATAGGAAAATTATTTGTATCATTCATTTCCCAAAGTCATGAAAACCATATAAAATAGAGTTCATGTTCTCCATGGTCTTTTCTCCTTTCTCTATGATCATGAAAGAGAAAACAAAAATACTTGAAAATATAAAAGTGCCTGTAAGCAGTGCTTTATGAGCAAACATCAAAAGGCCTGCTCACCAACTCAGCATGACTGGTTTTGAAAATGTTCTTTAAATTCATTTCAGGCATTGCTGCTTTTATGATCTGAAATCCCATGATATAAGTACAATATATTCTGTTAAAACAAATAGATGAAATAAATAGGAATGCCAAGTGCTTTAACGTTTATTTTGCATAGCAATCTATTTTAATTGTGTGCCATGCTTATTTTCAGTGTTAAATTCTGTTTGTATAAGTATACATATATATTAGAAAGATATAGTATAAATGAAAAAATACATGAGAACATATATAACTATAGGTCTCTTTTATTAAGCTGCGCTAGTGATTCCCAGCACAGCAAATTGAGAGGAAGTTCTTTCAATTTCTATGGGCTTCCTCTCATTTGCATGTGGGAATCGCTAGCGAAGCTTAGTGAAAGAAGCCTTATATGGTAACTGTATCTAAGATATAATGAGCCAGGGTATTATTGGTGGCAGTGACCAATCATTTATATGCTAGGCACAGTGCTTAAATATTTACATATATTCAACATCGCTATATAGAGAGAGTAATTTGTGCCAGATATGCGTATAATATGTTAAATATTGCCACCACATCCATTTATTTTAGGTCTGTATACTAAATATATGAATTATCCATTTAGAAACTTTTCCGTGGTGTCTCCCTCTGCTCCCCTCGATATATAGTTTATTGTTTATTAATACTTGATATATCGCTGTTGCAACAGCGATCACGGTGGAGGTTAAATATAGTCTAGCACCAATAAACATTTAACTTCCTTCCAAAATTGACCCCAACATCTTTTTGCATGCCATTCACTTTGTTCATATTGCATTGACATTAAGGCGGAGTTATCAATGTGGGCTACCATTAAGATGGTTTATTTAATCACAAGTTGTGCTATTTGAGCATAGGGTCTATTTTTATGCAATTAGAGTTTTGCTAAAATAGCTCAACTTGTTGCAAAATAATCCATCTTAATGGTAGCCTAATTAATGTCTACACTCATAGGGACAAATTCTATAAATAGCACCAAAAATATAACGTTCTAAGTGCTATTCTATAAATGGTGCTGAAAGTTAGGCTTAAGAGTTGAAAATTAGGAGTCATTTGTAGAATACACTTAGCGCCGGGATCAGTGCTTAACTTTAGTCGTAAGAATTTAAACCTGGCATAAATCCTCGCATCTAAATTAGGTGCTGATGCCCCTTATTCTATAACAACATGCTTACATTGTAAGAATGTCCCTGATCCGCCCATAAAACTCCCATAGCTGTGCCTCCTTTTGGAGTCAAGTGACTAAAAATGCACATGTAAATTTCAATTAATTCCAATCAGTGACAATAATTGATTATTAGCATCCAATTATCAGCACTAATTGGCTCATTATTCAATTAAATTGCGTGCACAAATTTGTGCACACAATTTTAAGTGTCATTTATAGAATTTGGGGGTTAATGCAGTTATTTAGAAGCCATATTCATGATTTGGGTTTTCAAAATCTGGCATGTAGACATGTGCATTGTATACACGTCTATATCTTGGTTTTAGAAAGTTGGGATATAGACATCCAAATCGTGAAAGCAAACTTATAGCATGGGGACCTAGGCTGTGTGTGTTTTGTGTAGAAAAAGATACATGTGCATTCCCCATTTCAGAAGGGGAATGCACGTTTATGTCTGCTGAGATCAACGTTGGGTTGTTCGCCTGCTACCATGATGTCTAGGTGGTAGAAAGGTGCTCGTTTTGTGCAGCACACTACTGGAGAGATTAGGGGAGGTTTTCCCCTTAATCTCCCAGAGTTCCCATCCCCGTAAAAGTGATACTGGCAAAGGATGTCAGGATCTGTGAAGCTTCAGAAAACATAGAAGTTTATGGCAGACATACACGTTTATGAGTCTGCAAATACATATTTATGTTGATGTGTTGACTCAGTTGATAGTTTAGATGTTGATGCTTGAGAAAAGGATACCACCACATCTCTATCGTATCCCCTATCTCCCATCTCTCTTCCAGTGTATACATGTTGAGGTTCATGAGTCTGTCCCTATATGTTTTATGACAGAGACTGCTGATCAATTTTGTAGATGCCCTCTGGACCGACTCCATCCTGTTTATATCTTTCCATAGGTGCAGTCTCCAGAATTGCACACAGTAATGAGGCCTCACTAGAGACTTATACAAGGGCACTATCACCTCTTTTTACCTTCTGACCATCCCTCTCCTTATGCGCAAGAGCATTCTTCTGGCTTTGAGTGTCACTTTTTCTATCTGTTTGGTTACCTTAAGAACATCAGACACAATCACCCCCAAGTCCCACTCTTCTTTCTTACACAGAAGCACTTCACCTCCTATGCTGTACTGTTCCCTTGGGCATTTGTGACTCAAGTGCATGACCCTACATTTCTTAGCATTAAATCTTAGTTGCCAATATTCAAACTTTTCTTCAAGCTTCACTATATCCTTCCTCATGCTATCCATACCCTCCAGGGTGCCCACCCTATTACAGAGTTTGGTATCATCCGCAAAGAGACAAACCTTACCAGACAGTCCTTCTGCAATATCACTCACAAAGATGATAAAAAGAGCTGGCCCAAGGACTGACCCCTGTGGTACACCACTGATAACATCCTTTTCCTTCAGTCTCCTTCCACTTAACCAGTTCTTAACCCAGTCAGTCACTTTAGGTTCCATACCAAAAGCATTCAGGTTACTTATCAGTCACCTATTCAGATCCAAGTCAAATGCTTTGATGAAATCCAAGTACAGCACATCTAGTGCCCCTCCCTCATCCAACGTTTTGGTCACCCAATCAAAGTTAATCAGATTTGTCTGACAAGATCTGCCTCTAGTGAAACCATGCTGCTTTGGGTCCTGCAGTCCATTTGATTTGAGAAATCTCACAATCTTCCACTTTAAAAGCATTTCCATTAGTTTACTCACAATTGAGATCAGACTGACTGGTCTGTAATTCGCAACTTCCTTCTTACTTCCATTCTTGTGCAGAGGGACCACATTCACCCATCTCCAGTCCTCTGGGACCACTCCAGACTCTAAGGAAACATTGAAGAGGTCAGACAGTGGAGCCACAAGAACACCTCCAAGTTCCTTGAGTACCCTCAAATGTATACCATCAGGCCCCATCGCTTTGTCTACTTTTAGTTTGGCTAGCTCCTCACGAACATAGAATTCTGAGAATCGGTCCTGGTCTACCATCCATCCATCCTCATTAGCATTTGTTTTCTGTGGTCCTGCCCCCGGCCATTCATCCATTAATATAGAACAGAAATAATTGTTAAGCAGTTCAGTTTACTCTTACCAGCTACATTATTGAATTTGCATTTTTCTATGACAATTTATCTGTGGACAGATTGCTGCCTCTTCTGTTTGTCTACCCTCATCAGCTTCTACATATTCCTCCCCCTCAGCCATGCGCTTCACAATGATATCATGACACTTCATCCTGTCACTTACATATCTAAAAAATGTCTTGTTTCCCAGTTTTACCATATCAGCAATCTTTTCCTCTTATTGCACCTTCGCTTTCCTGACAGCTTTTCCAGCTTCTCTTATCTTTTTCAGGTATTTTTGCCTGTCTTTCTCTTTCTGAGTCATCTCATAATGTATGAAGGTTAACCTTTTTTCCCTTACCTTTTCAGCTATTATGTTTGAGAACCTAAGCAGCCTTCTTTTCCTCTTACTTTTTAACATAAAGGTTTGTTGCCTTTAAAATATCTCCTTTCAGGTTTACCCACTGATGTTCTACTTCCTTCAGCTGTTTCCATCCAACTAACTTTTCCTTGAAAAATTCCATCTCAGCAAAGTTAGTTCTTTTGAAATCTAGGACCCTCAATCTTGAATAAGCCTTCTCCTCCTGCATCTTAATATTAAGTCACACCATCTGGTGGTCACTAGATGCCAAATGATCTCCCACCGTAACATCGAAAACATTCTCCCTGTTTGTAAGAAACAGATCTAGAATAGCTCTATCCCACATCAATTGTTCTTACCTACTGCTGGAATAATTCTCCTGTAGAGAATCTAAGATGCCTTTGCTTCTAGATGACCCTGCAGCAGGGATGCTCCAATCAACATCCAGCATATTAAAGTCACCTATTAGTAGTACTTCCCCTTTCTTAGCTATCTTGTGAATGTCATCAATTAAGTTTCTGTTCATCTGACTGTGAGTGTGGCCTGTATATTACACTAATCTAAATACATTTTTCTTATCCTCTTACAAGTTTAACCCACAGTGCTTCTTCTTTACCCTGTATGCCCTGCAATTCTGTCACTTTAATATTATTCTTAACATATAATACCACTCCTCCACCCTTTTTTTCTGCCCCGTCTTTCCTGAATAGATTATAGCCAGGTATAACTATGTCCCAGTCATGATTCTCCATGAGCCATGACTCTGTGATTGCCACTAAATCCAAACTGGCTATCATTGTAGCCTCTAGATCTAGAAAATTGTTACCCATACTACGGGCATTAGTGTATAAGACTCTCCAGATTTTACTCTTTTTTTCCCTGTTCTATAAATGTATTTCATATCTTGCATTTCTGAGGGTTATTAATGACTTTGGGGCTTCTCTCACCCATCCACAGCAAATTTAGTTTGAAGCCCTCTGTAGTACTTTAACCAGTCTATTACGAAAGACACTTTGTCCCTTCTTTGATAGATGGACACCATCACTGCTCAGTAGTTCTTGGAAAATCATCCCATGGTCAAGGAAACTGAAGTGCTCACATTGGCAGCATCCATGCAACCACATATTCAGCTCCAGGATGCGAGCTTCCTTCATCCGGCCTTTACCTCCAACAGGAAGGATCAATGAGAACACTGCCTCTGCCTCTAGGTGCTTCACCCTCTGACCCAGAGCCATGAAATCCTGCTCGATATGTTCAGTAGGATACTTAGCAGTATCATTTGTGCCAACATGGATGAGCAGCATAGGATAGTGGTCAGTAGGCTTGATGAGTCTCGGCAAACTTTCTGTTACATCTCAAATCTTGGCACCAGGCAGACAACACCCTTCCCTAGACATTATGTCTGGTCAGCAGATAAGTGCTTCTGTACCAATCAGAAGAGAATCACCAACCACCACAACCTTTCATTTCTTATTGGCCACCAATCCAGCGGCTTTGGGATTTTTGATCGTTGTTTCCTCCTGTTCTTGAGATGTTTTCAGCTCTTCTACATTCAGCATTGTGAACTGATTCATTTCTGCAGAAGATAGAGTTGGGGGGTTGATTTTGCTGGATCTGGTAACCTGTGTCTAGTTGTCCTCTTTCTCCATTGGATCTCCTGTCCCTTTCCTGTAGATCACCAATGTTTCAACATGCATCTCTGGAATGGATTTCTGGTTGACACTAATGCTTCTACGTTTTGTCACCTCCTAGTTCATGTACTTCTTTCATGAGGGTTTCAATGTGCTTGCATTTATCACAGGAAACCAGATTCTTATCTTGGACTAAGCATTCAGTCTGGACAGAGGCAGATACTATAATGAAAGCAGCAGTTTTAGGGGCACAATGTTTCTTTGCAATACATCAAGTATAGGAGATTTTTGTATCTGTGGATAAAAGAACAACAAAAAAAGATGCCTACTAAAGCCTTGACCCTATTTTTTCCTTCACCTGTTCTGTAAGTTACAGGAAACAGGTAGTTTTACTATGAGATCTAAGAACCTGTTCACATTTACTTTGTGGGTGTAGTTCAATGTACTTCTTTGCCTGTTATTGGATATACAGTGATTTAGCTTATGCTTTTAGGCTTTAGAAATTTTATTATTATTTTTTTAAATATCTGTTGTGTAGTGTATTCTGTTTGGTTGTAGGCTTAATTCAAGGGATAATCTTAGAAACTGGTCTTAATTAATAGGTAACAGTTAAGTGACAAAAATTCCTTGGGTTATGCTTCCAACAATACTACTATTACCAACAGTGCTAGCAGGGTCAGATTTCTACAGAGAGTATAAATTGTTTCCCCCCTTTTGAAATGGTGTAAAATGAAAAGCCTATAGAAAGTTGATGAATAAGTTTGAGGGTAGAAGGAGGTAACTAATATCAGTGGCGTAGCTACGTGGGGCCTGAGGGGGCCGGGGCCCCCGCAGATTCACCCCAGGACCCCCCTCCCAGCGAACCCGCCCCCGCTGCCGCCTACCTTTACTTTTGCTGGCGGGGGATCCCACTCCCCGCCAGCCGACGTCTTCTCAGTCCTTCCTGCTCTTCAATTTGTTTGCTGACGTCCTGCACGTAATTGTACGTGCAGGACGTCTGTTCTCTGAGTCTGACGTCCTGCACGTACAACGTGCAGGACGTCAGCAAACAAATTGAAGAGCAGGAAGCGACTGAGAAGAAGACGTCGGCTGGCGGGGAGTGGGATCCCCCGCCAGCAAAAGTAAAGGTAGGCTGCAGCGGCGGCGGGTTCGCGGCGGGAGGGGGGGGCGGCAATGTCGGCGGTGGGGGGCGGCGCCGGGGGGGAGGGCTAAAATGTGCCCCCCTCCCCCTGGGCTCTGGACCCCTCCCCCACGGAAGGCTGGCTACGCCCCTGACTAATATCCTTCTATTAGAGGTATATAAAAGTAACAAATCTGTGGTACTTATAGTATGTTTAAGTATGTATCTATATATCTATATATGTTTTAAAAATTATTTCATCTAAAGCAGGAAAAGCACCTGATTAAAAAAAACAGAAAGCTGAAGAGTCAATGCAATCAGAAATTATTTACTCTCAAAAATGGCTGTAATTTGGATGGGTGGGAGGGCCTAAATAATCAAGGAACTCTAGAATAGGTTAGCTGTGAAATATATCTCAAATTCTGTATTAAACCACCTTACTACACATCTGCTTGTCAACAAAAGCCTGCCTCCAACACCAGGTAACTGCTTAGAGCAGGGAAGGGGGATATTACAAATAATTTTGAAAGTAGCAAGGCACAGATAAAACTCTGATTTCTACCAAGACTAGTGCTAGCAGTCAAATATAAGAAATTAACAGTTTTGAGATGGTAGGAGCAGATGATCTATATGCTGCTATCTTTGCATCTGCAAACTTTAAATGAAGGTTATGGGATGGTTAACTTGCTTTGGTGCACTAAATTGAATGAAAATATCATGTGATTTGGAGCCAATGTTTCTGATTGGCTGTGTCAATTTGAATTATTGCACTATAGTTTATATGTACTGTAAGCCTGAAAATTATGTTATCTTTTTTGACCAGTGAAGTGTAGTAGCTTTTACTGGAACAGTAAAGTGTTGTGGGATTTCGTTTTGGACCAAGAAGAGTTTCTTTCAATATGATTTCACGTTTTTGAAAACTTTTTATTGTGAAGAAGACTTCCTGATGCAGAGTGGTTGCTCTAAGTATGATTTTGTTGGTGTTCTGCAAATTTGAAGCTAAGTACTTTTTTCAGGCTTTAATAGGTTACTACCTCTCTGAATCAGGCTGTTCAGACTATCCATCTTACTTCTGATACTTTTGGCTACTTATTTGTCTTCAAAGAATGAGAGCTTCAAGTTACCTTTCCACTGCTCATTAATACTTCTTTACCTTCTCTTGTCTTACGGGTTCAATTAGCCTCTTGGATTTCATTTAATATCCCTTCATTTGAATCATTTTTTCTAAAATAGTTTTGCAGTTAATAGCACATATTGCTTTTTGGATCCAATTCCTTCCAGTTGGTTAAAGTTGCCTTCCCTTGGTTTGTTCCCATGCATCCATTCTA
Source organism: Microcaecilia unicolor (assembly GCF_901765095.1). NCBI lineage: Eukaryota > Metazoa > Chordata > Amphibia > Gymnophiona > Siphonopidae > Microcaecilia > Microcaecilia unicolor. The sequence goes on along the minus strand of NC_044034.1, from coordinate 257,570,669 downwards.
TGCTTGTAAACAGTTTAACCACTGGTATAATGCCATCATTACTCAAAGCGGCCCTCAGGCCAGTTCTGAAAAAGACAAACCTGGATCCCATGCAGGCAAAGAACTATTGACCTGTTTTGAATCTTCTGTTCCTTTCTAAAATTCTGAAATCTGTGGTTTTTATTCAGCTTCAATCTTATATTGAATCTATCAATGCTTTACACCCTCGTCAATCAGGATTTAGGACAGGTTTTAGATAAAGGTCTGATCTATCTTCACTACTCTTTAATCTTTTTATTAGTCTCTTGACTTTATTAATTCAGACTTTTGGCATTAGTTCCTATTCTTATGCAGTTGATTTCTTACTTGAATACTATATTGATCTGAAATCTACTCATTATCAACCTCTTCAAAGCTGCTTAAACAAGGTAACATCATGGCTTAAGGACCATTGTTTTGTACTGAATCCTGAGTAAAGAATGACCTACTGGATAACAGGTTCACTGTCTCCTCCTTTGATCATGCCTATTCTCTTTGGCAGGCAAATTGTTCCTGTTACTTTATTTAGGTATCTTGGAATGATTATTAATTCAATGCTATCTTTCTCTCCTCAGATTTCTCATTTACTTAAAACTGGCTTCTGTATTTTACATAGGCTGAAGTTAATACATGTGTTTTGCCCCCATATTCATGGAGGCAGGGTATATTGTGATGTATATTTAATATGAGTATTATCTGTATTCAATTGCATTATTATGTATAGGTAGCTCTGTGTACTGCCCCCCCCCCCCCCCCCATAGTTTGTAGTAAGCTATGATTGACTCCTTGTGATCTTTTCCTATTGGCTGTTAGCTCTGAGCTAGGACCAGCCCTCACTCTCTGCCTCTGCAGGCTGTGTGAGAGAGCCCAGTCTTGTTAACATGCTTTGGTGATCAGCAGCTGTTCCAGGGGGCTGATCCCTCTTTAATCTACTGTAGTTCCATCAAGAGTTTTCACCATCTCTCCAAGTCATTTTCCTAAGTTTCATTCTTTTATTTTCCTTTGAGAGCCATAGCTTTTCCTCTCAGCTGGGCTGAGGTTCCGACCATCTCCTTGCCTCTGGGGTGGCTAGATACACACTCTGTGTGCAGAAGGCAACAATTCTTTTACAAGCAACTGAACTGTAAGTTGGATTTTCATTGTGCATTATGAGTACTCAGTAACAAAAACAAAGAGAAAAATAACTGTGGCTCTAACAAATCAAATTAGACAAGAATTTTGAAGAGTCCAATATTGATACAAGATATGTATTACTGATCTTGCTAACACGAGGAAAAGACCTCAATATACCCAAACGCTGACTTGAATTCTAGCGTCTTTCACTGGGGTTGTGGTGATCATCATTGGTCTTAAAACCTCATAGTGTATTTTTTTCAAGTCCGTTTTTATTAAAGTTTTTGGTCCTTAGTTTAAAACATATATTTGTTTTTTAATTATTTGTTTCAGTTTCTTATTGCAAATAGCAAATAACTTTCATTTATTATTTATTCCAAAACCACTTATGTTCATCTTATTTCTAAAAGAAAAAAAGCTGAGCACTTAGCTAACACCTGACGGTGGCCAGCTCTGTTTCACTTCTATGGCTTCCTCAGGGGCTGTGATTCAACATTAACTGATTCCCAAGGATGGTGTCATTCATTTCAATGTACACATTGCATCCTATGTGTCATTCTCAACAGCTAAGGACCAAAAAATTAAATAAATAAAAATGGACTTAAAATTTTGAAAAAATACACTACAAGGTTTTAAGACCGATGATGATCACCACAACCCCAGTGGTGAAAGGCATTATGAGTAAGGCAATAAAGAAGATTTGCTTAAGAATTGAGGGGTTCTTTTACCAAGCTGCGGGAAAGAAGGCCCTGTGCTAGCAGCGGGGACCGGTTTTTTTGCATGTCAGAGCCCTTTTTACTGCAGCAGGTAAAAAGCCCCCAGACAAACATGGCCATGCAATAAGAGAATTCTTACCATGTGGCCATGCAGCGGGGAGCCCTTTCCGCCACCCATTAGACCGGTTCTGCCCCACCCTTCTAAAGCAAGGTGAGATCTACTTTTTCAACTTGGTATTTTATACTTGATTCTCCAGTGGGTTGTTCCTGTGGCAGAAGAGTTGTTCCTGCGAGTTAATGTGATTTAAATGAGAGTATATGTTTTCTTTTGGAGTATATGGCAGGATGGCCGGTCTTTCCTATCAATATATGGAGTTTCTTTTATTCTCTTTTTAAATTGTTTTATGATTGTAAACCACCTAAACTTGTTTACAAAGGAAGCGGCATAGTAATTTTTGTGCACATTTTTATAGATAATTATAAAATTCTGTTTTTAATGAACTATATTGTTGAAATTATAACTGGCTAAACCCCTGCTTTAAGCATGATGTTCCATATATTCTAATGAAAATTGTTAATAATAATAGTGACATTAATTTTTATTGTTGTGCAAGAGATGTTGGTGCTGTTGTAGCATTTAGGGAGGAAGTTATCAACATGAGCTACCATTAAGATGGGTTATTTTGCCACCAGTCTTGCTATTTTAACACAGGGTCCCATTTTATGCAATGAGACCCTGTGTTAAAATAGCACAACTTGTGGTAAACCAATATCCCCCCCCCCCCTCCGTTTACAAAGATGCACCACCAGCTGCTAGTGCAGCTTTGTAAACAGCGGGCCTATATCTTAGTGGTAGATCACCTTGATAACTTCCCTCTAAATCTCATGTAAGATGTGATATTTAGATATATAGATATAGATAGAATAAAATAAGCATAAATAGATGTTTTATAGTAAATTGTATAGGTTCCCTGTTATTGAATAATGTCAAAATTATTATATTATTTAAATATAAGTGAAAAGCTACCAGCATAAAAAATATGTGCAGTATTTTAAAGACTTTTTAAATTATACTTCAATGTATTTACTGTTATTTAAATGTGTAATCAAGCGGAGAACTCGAACGCCCCACGGGAAAACACAGATATAGGTACAAAGTGGGATGTTTGACCACGGAAATACAAATCCTGGAGACAATATCATAAAAACTTCTTTATTGAAGTTTTTATGATATTGTCTCCAGGATTTGTATTTCTGTGGTCAAACATCCCACTTTTTACCTATATCTATTTAAATGTGTGAACCATTTTAATTTTTAAATAAATACATTTAAATAAAGGTACCCTGTATACCTAACTTGTAAACCTGTTCCTGAATGGTTGTCATTGTTCTGTATTGTAAAGTACACATGACTTGAATACCTGAGAAAATAGGTCACATCCTAGGTAATGAAGAGTTATGTCCTAGGGGTGACATGTAGTCAAATGTATGTTTTGGGGTATCATGAGAAATGCTTGATTTCTGTTGCTGATCTGAACTGTACTTATGCTTTCAGACTTATAAAATCCTTCTAATTTCACTAGCCTCTCCAGTTTAGTGATTTTTCTTCAAACAGCAGTATGATCAGTACTAGCAGTATTAAGGTGATGATAATATTTTTTTTAAACCCAAAATAAAGACAAGACAGACAAGGGTTTCATTAGCTTTCAAACAGACTGCAATAAGTAATATATCTGTTGTCAATGTGTCTTGGTGCCGATTGAAACTCATAGAATGCAATAAGGCTTCAATTTGCTTTTTCAGTCCTTATCAGCAGATTAATGGATTGACTTTAAAGGTTAGTTGAATAGAATTAGTAACTCAGAATGCATGATTCTCATCTCTCCATTCATGGCCACAACTCTCAGGTTTACATAGAAATATAGAATAAGATGGCAGATAAAGGGCATGAGGCCGATCTAGTTTGGTCAATATAATTCCTGTTGCATTATCTTAGACACTAGTGCATCACTGTGGGGCCCTTTTATTAAGCCACGTAAGTGTCTACGCACGCCCAATGAGCACCAAAATGGAGTTACCGCCCGACTACCGCGTGACTCTTGCGGTAATTTCATTTTTGGTGTGCGTCCGATACGCGCGTCTGAAAAATATTACTTTTGGGGGTACGAAATGGATGTGTGCCAAGAGGCATTTGGCACACGTAGGTCATTACCGCATGGATTCTTTACCACTAGGTCAATGGCTGGCGGTAAGGTCTCAGACCCAAAATGGATGTGCGGCAATTTTCATTTTGCCGCATGTCTATTTTTGGCAAAAAGGCATTCTTTGTAGGTGCCCTGAAAAATAATTCTGCATGCACCTAAAACACGCATCTACACTACCGCAGGCCAATTTTCAGGGCATCTTAGTAAAAGGACCCCTGTGTTCCCTTCATTTCATTGGGGAACTTTTACAAAGCCACACAAGCGTTTTTAGCTCATAGTAGAAATCAGCTGGCGGTAAACACTGAGATGCTTATTATATTCCTATGGGCGTCTCAGCGTTCACCGCCAGCTGATGTTTACCATGAGCTAAAAATGCTAGCATGGCTTTATAAAAGGCCCTCTTTGTAACCAAAGATCCTATGTGCTTGTGCCTGCTTGAATTAGCAGGTAGCTATTTATTGCATCTGTCATCCTTTCCTTAAAAAAAAAGTGTTTTCAGATGTTATGAATCTACATTATTAAACCTTCAGTTCTGATCATGTTCTTACATTAATTTTCTACTAAAAAGGTGTGCATATTGTCCATTATATATTCTTTAGAAGTATATAAATGTTTACCATACCATCCAATTCATCACTCCTGTTCTCTACTGTACCAAAATATATAAGCCACCTGCAAGTCTGAAGCAGGGGCGTATCTGCGTGGGGCCTCAGGGGCCTGGGCCCCCGCAGATTTTGCCCTGGCCCCCCCTACCGCCATCAACCCTCCCCCGTGCCCGTTCTTACTTTTGCTGGCGGGGGACCCCAACCCCCGCCAGCCGAGGTCTGCTTCCACCTGCCGCTGCCTTCAAAACTTCTTCTTCAGCCGGCGGGGGACCCCAAACCCCCGCCAGCCGCCCCGCGCTGTTTAAAATTCATCTTCGGCCTCCGTGGCCGTGCTGCTGGGATAGGCGGCGCTGTTGAAATCCACTTCGGAGTCTGACGTCGTTGTACGTTGTACGTGCTGCGACGTCAGACTCCGAAGTGGATTTCAACAGCGCCGCCTATCCCAGCAGCACGGCCACGGAGGCCGAAGATGAATTTTAAACAGCGCGGGGCGGCTGGCGGGGGTTTGGGGTCCCCCGCCGGCTGAAGAAGAAGGTTTGAAGGCAGCGGCAGGTGGAAGCAGACCTCGGCTGGCGGGGGTTGGGGTCCCCCGCCAGCAAAAGTAAGAACGGCAGCGGGGGAGGGTTGGCGGCGGGAGGGGGGTGGAGAGACTAAGTCATTGGTGGCGGTGGGGGCTCGGCGGCGGGGGGGGGGGGGCGCTAAAATGTGCCCCCTCCCTCTGGCTCTGGCCCCCCCTACCGCCGGAGTCCAGATACGCCCCTGGTCTGAAGGCTAATGAAGTGGTGTACATTCAGGTACAGTATGTATTTTTCTGTTCCTGGAGGGCTCACAATAACAAAATAAAAGAGATAAAGTGGGATTTGAACTTGGGACCCTTGGTTTAAAGTCCACTGCATTATCTACTAGGCTGCCTCTCTGCTCTGTAGGGAGGTCTATGTGGCAGTTAGTCTAAGAATAAGAACCTTGCCCAGGGCTGCTGAGAGACTGAGCTGGGCCCGGGGCAGGGCCACCGATGCCACCGGATCCGGGGCAGAATCGTCATCGCCACCACCGCTCCCCCCCCAAATCATCATCGCCACCGCCCCCCTCCTCCCGCCCGCCTGAAGAACTCCTTCCTCTGCCCAGCATTGCCTGCCCCTGTGGCTGCTTTCCTCAGGTCACACATGCTCAGTCTCAAAACTAAGCATGCGCAGGCTGAGGGCCCAGCAGCTGCTAGGCAGGGAATTCAAGGGGTACCCAGTGCCGGAGTTTTGTCTCTCCTGCTCCTGTCGAGGGAGGGAGGAGAGCCAGAGCTGGCTCGCAATTTTCAACAACCGGCTCGCAAGCCGGAAGAAAATTTAACAACCGGCTCTTGCGAGCCGGTGCGAGCCGGCTCCAGCACACCAATGATTACTTGGCAATGTAACAAAAGAGTGAAACAGATTTTGTGCTGTTTATCCTAGAAAAAAGTAGTGGATTTTCCCATCTTTATAATGGCTTTTGGACTTTTTCTTTTAGGACATTATCTAAAGTTTTTAAAACCCTGCTAAGCTAACTGCTTTTAAATATTTTCTCTGATTTGTTCTAAATTTACTACTTAATTACATCATTGCATGTCCATAGCCCTTGTATTTCTGGAAAGTGTAAAACCACTGATTCATATCTACCATTTTCACTCCACTAAGTATTTTATAGACTTCCATAATATCTCCCCCTCAGTAATCTCTTCTCCAAGCTAAAGATCCCTAGCTTCTTTAACCTTTTCTTATAGGGAAGTCGCCCTATCCCCTTTATCATTGTTGTCAATCTTCTCTGTATCTTTTCTAATTCCATTCTATCTTTTTTGAGATGCAGTGACCAAAATTGCACACAATATTCGAGGTGTAGACGCAGCACTGAGCAGAAGGTTTCAACATATCATCAATGATGACTAGATCCTTTTCCTGGGTGGTGAATCCTAATGTGGAATCTTGTATCACGTGGAGGGGCATAATCGAACGGCGCTGGCCAAATTGATGGCCGGCCATCTATTTGGCTGGCGCCGCAAAGAGCAGTCCCAAACCGTATTAACGAAAAAGATGGCTGGCCATCTTTTGTTTTGATAATACGGTTGGGGCCGGCCAAATGTCAGAGATGGCCGGGTTTGAAATGGCCAGCATCGGTTTTCGCCGATAATGGAAACTAATGCCGGCGATCTCAAACCCGGCCAAATCCAAGGCATTTGCTTGTGGGAGGAGCCAGCATTTGTAGTGTACTGGTCCCCCTGACATGCCAGGACACCAACCGGGCATTCTAGGAGGCACTTCTAAAAATTAAAAAATAAAAATAGCTTCCAGGTGCATAGCTCACTTACCTTGGGTGCTGAGCCCCCCAAATACCCCACAAAACCCACTCCCCACACCTTTACAGCATTACCATAGCCCTTATGGGTGAAGGGGGGCACCTACATGTGGGTACAGTGGGTTTTGGGGGGATTTGGAGGGCTAAACATTTACCACCACAAGTGTAACAGGTAGGGGGGGGGGGGGGGGGATGGACCTGGGTCCACCTGCCTGAAGTGCACTGCACCCACTAAATACTGCTCCAGGGACCTGCATACTGCTGTCAGGGAGCTGGGTATGACATTTGAGGTTGGCATAGAAGCTGGCAAAAAAATATTTTTTTGTTTTTTTTGGGTGGGAGGGGGTTGGTGAACACTGGGGGAGTATGGGGAGGTGATCCCCGATTCTTTAATAAGTGCAGTTTGTACGTCAGTCACTTTTTTGATATCACCTTCCACCAAGTCCAAGTGTTGTTCTGAAGCTTCCACTTTCTATTCTAGATATTCATTTGACTGTTAAATCTTGAATTTGTGAAGACAAAGCAATCCAATTATGGGTAAAAGAAGACTTAAGCCTCACCATAGTGTCCCCCAGGTTTCTAATGTGATGACCACAGGTTTAACAGGAAATACATTCTTAATTCCACTTTAAATTCAGGGAAGTTGTCTGCATATATATCAATTGCTTTAATGTTACTCCTTCTATCCCTTCGCCTTCAAGTACTGCCACAACTGACAATGTGGCTATTGTTGGCATCTCTATGACCATTGCAAAGTCCACTTCAGGGCCCCCACAATCCGTTATGGAAAGAGAGAGCCCCTCTTGCTCTCGGTCTCTCAATCCCCACATCAAATGCGGGATTTGCACCTCTGAGCTCAGGCTGACTTCCGCCTCATATAAGAGGGGTAGCTGACCTCTCTGTACACTCTCCTGTGGTGAGGCTTCCAGCCTAGATAGGTCCGCTACTGCAAAGTGATCCATTGGGCCGACAACAGAAGCAGCAGTCTCTGTGGGAAAGATACACTGCTTTGCCCTCCTTTTAGGCACAAGATACAGGAAATAGTCTTTCAAAAGAAAATAGCAAAGTCTGGCTCATGAGCTACCATCAGCATTCCCTCTCATGCCCCCCCCCCCCCCAACTCTAACACCTTAATAGTTATTCTACATACTTCTTGGCCGGAGGGTGGAGATATGCTGTTTTTACTCAGCACATACATGCACAGCCCTGGTTTTGTAAAATATGTGCCTTATTCTGCATATTTTTGCAAAAATGTCAATAGTCACACAACCTATTTAATATGGTGCTGTATAAGTGCCGTCCTGAACAAGGTCTTTATTAACAGTAGCAGAAATGACCCTGGGTCATTTCTGCTACTGTTAATAAAGACCTTGTTCAGGAAGACACTCATTGTGAGAGGACTTTTTTGGATCCACTGTGTGTTTTGCCTTTCATTGGTTTTCCTGTGGAGAGTTCACCTTCTGTGGGTGTTTGCTGTATAAGTGCCAACATTATTTCAATGCTCTGTCCTTATATTGGATGTACCCCCTATCTTAAATAACAATTCCATCTTAAATAGTTATAAAAATTTCATAAGTTTTGCATTAATTGAGATGTTCAACCAACAAAGACATAATCGAGCCAGCTTAGTGCATTGGAAATTAACTCATTTCCCAGTCTGCACTTTGCAGCAATGGCATTCTGTCCCATATTGCTAAACACCCACTTTGTTTCATTCACTGTCAGCTGGAAGCAATTCAGTTCCTATAAAAACTGATTTGAGTGTAAGGTGCCCCTCTCTTCTTACAAAATAATAAAGCCCCTTCAGGCATTACCTTTTCTTCCATCCATCTCAAAGACCTGTGTGCAGACCCATTAGTTTACATTTTAGTTCCCACAGAGCCAAGTGAACGTGGAGTAAGTGATGACAGAACCATAAGTGGAATACCTGGAAGAAGAGAGACTAAGCAACAGCTGTAATTGATTAAGGGGATAAAATTCAGTGGTGACTGTGACCGTATTAATTTAAATGCTGTCACTTGATTTTATATTAATATATAGCGCAACTGTATTCATAGTCAGTGGCACTGAACATATGTAATTATACAGTTACTTGACTATGCTGCCAATATACATTTAGTTTAGACCTATATATAACTTATCCAGATAGCGGCTGAAAATTACCACTATCTGGATAATTAGAAAGCCCATCCTTGCTCCACCTGAAACCTGGCTTCTTTCTTTACAGACAGCAGAAAGTCACTCAGATGGATTTTCAGTCCCAAACTATCCATATAAGGAGCAACATCAACAGACAGGTAAATTATAGAGGAAATTCAATAGATGGCACTAAAAGAATGGTATCAATGAATGCCCGATTAATATAACGTACTATCAGTAATCCAAATTTCCTATGTTATATAAATGATCACTGTTGTATATATTTTTTTGGTTGGCTGACGGGGTCTGAACAGTTGGTACTCTGTACGGAGACAGAAAGAGGCATACCTTGAAATAGCCTTTTTGGCAAAACATGTGTCAGTATGCAGCCCCACTTTTCAGTAAAAAGATTTTTATTTCCTTAATAATGTATGTAGAAGATACTTTTGAAAATATACAATTCTTATAAAAATATATATACATGAGCATCTAAGACCGAGGATGAGAAAGGTACGAATCAAATCACCATATATAAATTGCGATATGGTGTACTGTCAGTGAACTAAGTTCTACCTCTGATGGTCTGAAGAAAAACTAAAAAAAGTAATCGGCACTAAGCACTATTCTATAAAGGGCACTCCGAGTCAAGTACCATTTATAGAATAGCATGTTGAGCCAATTTCCATGCCCAAACTTGGGCACTGGTATTTATGCCAGCTAAAACCTGATGCAGATGCCGGCATCCAACTTCTCAAATGAAAACCCAGCTGTATCTGATATTTATCTTTTTCTTTTTCCAAATTCAGTCACAAGCAGCACAACAAAATTCTTGAAAGTTGTAAATATTTATTTATTTATTTATTTCAACAAAGTTCACTAATTTCAATGCATAGCCTTGACTTTTACAAACATATCTCACTTCTGTAGAAAATACTCTAAAATGCTCCAAAATAGTACTCCTTCATCAAATTATTTTCACATTTTGCATAGCACGGACACCTCCACCTAAAGAAAGCATACCTTAGGGCTAAATTTGCACAGAGGGATCTTCTTATACAATATTCTAATAGAGACTCTGAAAGTAGAGTGGTAGCGATGTTACCTTATGTGATAGGTAGCCCCAAAGTCACTGCTTTAATCCATAAATATTGGGAGATTTTACAGATTCATACTGTGTTGCACGAATGCCCACCTGATAGCATATCGGAGGGGTAGAACTATTGGAGAAATGCTCACAAATAAATGGGCAAATTATTTACAGGATGATGAGAACTTTGTTGGTCATGTTCAATGTGGTAACTGCCAATGGTGTGCACTTACTTTGGAGGGAGTTAATCGGCAGGTGGCAGGGACTACATGCAACAATGTTGTGTATTTATTACAATGTCCCTGTCAATTAAATTACATAGGCAAATCTAGAAAACCTATAGAACAGAGACTGAATGAGCATAAATCAATGCTTTTAGTAATTTCATTGGTGCAAAAGGGTCATGTGATTTGTTTAAAATTGTGTGTTTGGGCACCCAACTTCTGGCATCTGGGTGAGGAAATGGCACTATTCTATAAAACCTCACACAACATTTCAGAATGACCCACCCTTACCTTGGCTATGACCCCTTTTGAGTTGCACTCTAGGGGATTTAGGCGCCCAGTCTTATAGAATAGCACATAGGCTGGTGTGTGTGGAAACCCAAATTATTGCCAATTAACTGCAACATCAATTCATTGCTAGTCAATGGCTCGTTAAACAATTTATGTGTGCATCTTTAATCCACACCTAGATTTTTAGCATCCAAATTTGGGCACCATATATAGAATCCGGGGATATATGTTTACTGGCTGTCTGTGAACATATCACTTGCTTTGACTATAAGCTCATGGAGGTTTTACTGGTACTTCTCTTTCATAGACTACTGTTCTAAAAAGACAGGCAGAATAAAGGACAGAGGCAGTGGAATATGAAAGCCCTAGGGAACTGCTGGAAATTATAGTTCACAAAGAAAGGTTACAGCAAATTGCGAGGAATCTTGATGGAGAAAAGTTACAGCACCATTTGAATGCACTTGCATTTTAACAGGAGGTAGGGCTTTTAAGATGCATGTTGGTTATTATGAAGGACACAGAACCAATCAGAAGCAAGGATCCTCCATCTGAGCCACCATTCAAGGGGGAAAAAGGATGAAATGATAAAATATTTTTTTTCTGCATTATTAATTTCCTATACCATCCTCCCCCTTAAACAACCAACTGTAAAACTGCAGAGTAAATCTCAAAAGCCATTATTTGAGACATTGGACAATCTATGTAAGATCCCAAGTGAGGTTAATTGTACAGCTCTATCTCCCCTGAAATATCAACTGTGCCAACAAAATGAATGCAGAGCAACTAAGTACCCGTACTCCTCTCTGGAGTCAAGATACCTGGGCTATTCTGAAAATTGGCCCTGCCCTACTCCCTCCCCCAAGATTTGTGAGCAATATGGAAAGCTTCTTTCACTGTTTGTAGCATGAAGATTCTGAGTAGATAATTGCACCTAAATACATGTTATCAGGTGAAGACTATACTAAAAGCATGTTGTACCATTCCTGTGCATATGCATTAAGTCTGTAACATGTTTGATCTATTGTGTAAGTTCTCTGGTTGCTATTCAATGTAGGTAGTTCTATCATTGTGCTCTTGAAAACTGACAAGGAAACATGGACAGTATGGTTACACTGGAGAGGTGATAGTAAGGAGTGATGTGGAAGAGTTTGACTTGTTTATTGTTCTAGATGTGCCTTACGTCTACTATACAGTTATTTTCCTGTGATTTATTATATCTACAATACATTTTATCTTTAATTCTTATGGGTACCTTTCTGAGTATTATACCTTGTACTAAAATTATTTTTTTCCTGGGAGACTTAATGGAATATATTTATTTATTTATTCATCTATTTATTGCATTTGTATCCCGCATTTTCCCCACATATTTGCAGGCTCAATGTGGCTTACATTGCTCCGTCGTGGTATCAGCATGACTGAATAAACATATACAATTAGTAATTACATAGGAAACAAGAATTACATAGGAAACGGAAATATAGTGTATAAAAGTAGCATGTATAGAGAGAACATTTATGGAATAGCAAATGAGACGGTGCTTTACTAACATATATCTGTGCAGGCAGTCATCCTGGGCATGGGAAGATGTATTTTAGGCTCATTTTTGGATTTTTTTTTCCTGATTTTGGTTGTTTGTTTCAGTTCTCACATTCATTTTATAACTTTATTGTGCATGCATATCAAGTGTATACACATTTATTCTTTAGAGTACATGTGAAGAATTACAATTCCATTTATGCTGGTATTCCCTTTGACTCCTTCAAACTCTTACAGCTCATCCAATCTACAGCCATTAAAGTACTTCACAATAAACATCGCTTTGATCATATCACCCCCTCTTTCAGTCTGAACATTGGCTTCCTGTCACTGCATGTGTCAAATTCAAACTTCTCAATATTGTCTACAAATCACATTTACCCTCTGCCCCCTTCTGCCTTAGGGTCCCTTTTACTAAGCCACGTAGGTGCCTGGCGTGCGTAGTGGATGCTCATAAAAAATGAAATTACCACATGGGCCATGCGGTAGCCGGGTGGTAACTCTGAATTGGCGCACATTGCACCAAACATTGGGTGGTAACTCTGACTTGACGCGCTTGGGTGATTACTGCACGGTTAATGTGAGAGACCTTACTGCTAAGTCAATGGCTGGCAGTAAAGTCTCAGACCCAAAAATTTTTTAAAAAGGCCTTTTTACTGCTGCGCTGAAAAATGGATCTGCACACACCCAAACATGCGCCTACACTACTGCAGCCCATTTTTCAGCATGCCTTTGTAAAAGGACCCTTTAGTAAGGGGCCATTTTACAAAGCAATGGTAGAGCTACTGCTGCTTTGTCATGTGTCAATCTGGCACTACTACTGGCTCATTATTAGGGGCATAATCGAAAGAGAAGGGCACCCATCTTTCGACACAAATCGAGAGATGGGCGTCCTTCTCTCAGGGTCACCCAAATCGGCATAATCGAAAGCCGATTTTGGGCGTCCCCAATTGCTTTCTGTCGCGGGGATGTCCAAAGTTCCCCGGGGGCATGTCTGCACCGTAGTGAAGGTGGGACTGGGGCATGATTAAGAGATGGGCGTCCTCGGCTGATAATGGAAAAAAGAAGGGCGTCCATGACTAGCACTTGGCCGACTTTACTTGGTCCATTTTTTTTCACGACCAGGCCTCAAAAAAGTGCACAAACTGACCAGATGACCACCGGAGGTAATCGGGGATGACCTCCCCTGACTCTCCCAGTGGTCACTAACCCCCTGCCACCCTCAAAGAAACAACTTTAAAAACGTTTTTGCCAGCCTCAAATGTCATACTCAGGTCCATCGCAGCAGTATGCAGATCCCTGGAGCAGTTTTAGTGGGTGCAGTGCACCTCAGGCGGGTAGATCCAGGCCCATCCCCCCCCCTACCTGTTACACTTGTGGTGGTAAATGTTGAGCCCTCCAAAACCCACCACAAACCCACTGTACCCACATATAGGTGCCCCCTTCACCCATAAGGGCTATGATAGTGGTGTACAGTTGTGCGGAGTGGGGTATGGGGGGCTCAGCACCCAAGGTAAGGGAGCTATGCACTTGGGACCAATTTGTGAAGTCCACTGCAGTGCCCCCTAGGGTGCCTGGTTGGTGTACTGGCATGTGAGGGGGACCAGTGCACTATGAATGCTGGCTCCTCCCATGACCAAATGACTTGGATTTGTTCATTTTTGAGATGGGCAACCTCGGTTTCCATTATGGGTGAAAACCGGGGACTATCATCTCTAAGTTCGCCCATCTTGACATTTAGGTCAACCATCTCTAAAGTCGACCTAAATATTGAGATTTGGGCATCTCCGACCGTATTATCGAAACGAAAGATGGACTCCCATCTTATTTCAATACGGGTTTCCCTGCCCCTTCGCGGTGCCGTCCTTACAGATGGGCACCCTTAGAGATGGTCATCCCCGTTCGATTATTCCCCTCCATAGGACTTGGTACTGCCACCTCCACCGCGTGCCATTTCAGGCATGCTGAAAATTATTATTATTTTTTTACAACCAGGGGCCTACATAGAGGTAAAGTGCTTCCCGGTTACTGCCAGATTAGCCTAGAAGCCCCTACTGCCTCCTAAATAGGAGGTGGTGAAAGCTCTCACAGGAAATGGCTGCATGGCAAGTATATACTTACCGCAGAACTATTTCCTTTTTTTTACAAAAACCCCACTGTAGTAAAAGGGGCCTCAGTGTACAGTAAATCCACACACCAAGGACATCGCAGGGCCCCTCTAAGCTTCTCATTCCCTACACGCCCCTCTGGTCCCTTTGCTCCGCATATAACAACCTTTTGTCATTACCACCATCCTGCTATTAAATTTTCCTCTCTTGTGCCCTCTTCTACTGTCCCCTCCTTCTTATTTTTAATTTTGTTAACCACATTGAAGCCTAGCCCAGTCCATATAGCAGTATATCAAATGTATTGAAAAAATGTAAATGTATTATATAAATAAATACAATATGGAAGGCTCCTGAAAGGATCAAATGCATGCTAAGGAATTCATTTTTAAAAGTACTGCCTATCTGTAAGGAATAATAATGGTTCTAAGCGGGTTCCATTACAATGAGATCAGATCTTCAAAAAAAATTACACACAAAAAAAAATAATTAAAATCATATTTATCATACCCTCTAATACATCAAGTAAAGGATATCCTATTAATTCAATTTATAGGTATTTTTGGAATAACCATGTTTTCATAGCACAAAATCATAAATAATCTGTAATTTGTCTAATAACTGATGGATCTTTACCAAATAAAGTTCTATTTCTAGTTGTCACTAATCTGCAAGATGAACGAGATGGATATACCAAAAGCAATTCACTTGAGGATCGCAATGACCATGAGGATTGATATACTGATAATGCTGCAGTTAAGTATGTGGGACGTAGCCCATGTGGGGCCCTTTTACCAAGCTGCCAGAAAAAGGGCCCTGCGCTAGTGGCGGGAGAATTTTTTCCCATGCGCCAGGGCCCTTTTTACCACAGTGGGTAAAAAAGCCCCCAACACACATGGCCATGCGGTAAGAGAACTCTTACCACATGGCCATGAGACAAGGAACCCTTACCACCACCCCGGAGGGTGTGAATGACATGAGGAAGGACCCAGCAAAGCTGGAGGAATGGTCCGATATTTGGTAACTAAGATTTAATGCTAAAAAATGCAGGGCCGTACACTTGAGTCACAAGAATCCGAGGGAACGGTACAATATAGGGGGTGAAGTGCTTCTGTGTACAAAGGAAGAGAGGGACTTGGGGGTGATTGTGTCTGATGACCTTAAAGCTTCCAAACAGGTAGAAAAAGCGACCGTCAAAGCCAGAAGGATGCTTGGGTGCATAAAGAGAGGGATGACCAGCAAGTAAAAAAGAGATAATAGTGCTTCCTTAGAGTCTGAAGTGGTCCTGGAGAACTGGATAAGGGCGTATATGGTCCCTCTGCACAAGGAGATGGAGAATTAGAGACCTATCAGTCTGACCTCGGTGGTGAGTAAACTAATGGAAACGCTTCTAAAGCAGAGGATCGTTAGAATTCTTGAATCAAATGGTCTGCAGGACCCGAGGCAGCACGGCTTCACTAGAGGCATGTCATATCAGACAAATCTGATTTCTTTGACTGGGTGACCAAACAGTTGGACACTTTAAGCACAACTTATTTCTGTGCACTTCTCACATCTATATTTCGTAGGTGTATGTTTTACTCATTTATGTGCTTTTTTGGATCTTTATAATTATTCACCTGGATTTGTTTTCTATTTTATTGTTCTATTTCAGATTGCTTATACAATTAGGGGCTGAATTAGATCCAATGCTGGGTCTAATCTGGGTACAGACAATGAATATCCGGGACCTTCGTGGCTGTGAAAGGTATCCAGGTTTGACTGATATTAAGTGGCAGTACCTGAATATCTTAGGGTCCTATTTACTAAGGTGCACTAGCATTTTTAGCACATGCTAACGCTAGAGACACCCATGGGAATATATGGATATCTCTAACATTAGCACGTGCTAATTTTTGGCGCATGCTACAAATCTTACCGTGCCTATAGCAGGGGCGTAGCCAGACTTTGGAGGGAGGGGGTCCAGAGCCCGAGGTGAGGGGCCACCCTCCCCCCCCCCCTGCTGCCACCACCAACTTTGCCCCCCCCCCCACCGATGACCCTCTCGACCCCCCCTCCCACCGCCAAACCGCCGTTGCCTACCTTTGCTGGTGGGGGACCCCAACCCCCACCAGCCGAGGTCCTCTTCTTCTCGCAAAAGGCTTCCTTCTGTTTCTGACGTCCTGCACGTTGTACAAAGGCAGGCAACGGCGACAGCTGGTTGGCGACAGGAGAGGGAGTCGAGAGGGTCGTCGGCAGAGGGTTCCAGGGCCAAATCTATGGGGGCCCAGGCCCCCCTGACCCCACGTAGCTATGCCACTGGCCTACAGTATGGCTTAGTAAACAGGGCCCTTAGTGGGCATAGCTAGGGCTGCTTTTCATGCAATCCTACTGGCATGGTTAGTTATCATGGCATAGATGCCTAATATCAGTGGTGTCTAGATAACTCCCTGGTCTACACTGACTCCACCTTGGCACTAACCAGATAGTGTAACAGCAGTCAGAGCTGATATTCAGTGCACGTTCCAGTTAAGTGCCTTGAACCTCTCCTACCAGTTAAATAGCGCTAAATATCAATCCTTTAATGTTTGTATAAAAGCCTTTAAATTATATCTTCTCTTCAGTTCAGCACAACCACTCTTCCCATGACTGAAAACTTACTAGGGGCAGAATCATTCTCCTTAAACTCTGCTTCTCATTGTAGAAAAAAAATAACTTATTTATAGCATCACTTTTGTAAGCAAAGAAATATGGATTTGCTAATGAATCCCCAGATAGTTTGCAAATAGTAGAATATGAAATTAGCAAATGAAACATCTGTTCAACCCTATTATTTTATAATAACATTAATAAGCAGATGTCTTGGTATAATAAAGTACATAAATTGCAATTTGTTCTTTTCCATTGGGCTATGTTTATAGCCGTTTAGCAGTATGCTTACCTGAAAGACCATTTTGATGAGGTAATATTCCAGTAAGCATATAGGGTGTCATCAGATTTTCAGTGCAAAACCTGCGACAGAAATTTTATTTGCCCAGTGACAATCTGAATTTAATATATTAAATACAGTACTTTAAAGAAACTTGTCCTCATGACTGCCAGATTTGGTGATTTATGAGAATGTATTTTGTACTGTGCCAATTTAATTACTGCCTGACTAATTAAGTGTTACTGGACTATTTCTAGATATAGCTATAGTACAGTCTCTCTGTTCTAATGTTCAGATATAATTTAGAAATTTCCAGAGTAAATAAAATATTCTATAACATTAAAAAAATATATATGAAAAATATTAAACTAATCTACACCTTCCAAGATAGCAGCTGCTTACATATAACATTCTAAGCAACTCTCTTAATTTTCCTTTAAGTTTAACTGGCTTTTTTAAGTTACAATGATCAAGAAGAAGGGGCAGACTCAGAGCTAATCCTGCTTTGGCTCTAATTGTGGCTCAGCCCTCAGTTCATTTCTATACGGCATCAGTTGAGAGCAGTAGGGGTTCTTTTGGCAAGATGGTCATAATCTGATATGCAGAAGCGGCTCAGTGGCCTGACTGAGATATAACATTAGTCTCTGAACTTTGTTTCTCAACACCCTCCATTTCTGGATTGGTGTTAGCCTGTGGGTGCAAGAGGAAGTGGAACTCATAAGAGTACCATTTGGAAGGTCAGCTGTAGGAGCTTTGAAAAACCTTAGTTCCCTACAGAGGCCCAGTGTTAGATTGGTGCTGAAAGACTGAGCAAAAAGATGAAAAACAAGCATCAATTGTGGGAGCATCAGAAGACTCTACAGTTGGTGAGGTGGAGGTCACATACACTGGAATCTCTGCAGGTCAGTGAAGGTTTACCTGGATTAACAAAGCCAGAGGTAATGACTTTAGATGCTGATTGACATCCTTATTCTAGCAAAAGGTGGTTACCATTAGATTAAATGAAATTAGGAACTCTGGTTTGGATGTTCATAAAGGTCCAGAATTAGCAAATGGCTCTTCATTGTCATGGGGCCTGGTTGGAGAGACTGGGAAAACATGAAGAGGAGTGCAAAGCGGTGGTAGCAGTTACAGACCCTTTTGTTACCTTTTTTTCTGCTGGAAGTTCTTGAGAATTATCAAAGAGGATTGAATTTGAGATATCCTCCATAACATGGGGTAGGTGGGATGGGTGAGCCGTTGGAGCAGCATGCAAAATGGTGATTGCACCTTGGCAAACACCACTCCTACTGCCTCCCATGACCATCCCCTATTCCCACCTCCAGGACTTCCCCCCATGTCCTGACTCTACCCAACATTCTGGGGAAGGGGGAGCCTATTCCGAAAGGATGGGCTCCATCTTAACCAGAGTGGGACCAGGCTGCTGGCATCGGCGTTTAAGAAGGAGATAGAGCAGCTTTTAAACTAGAAATGGGGGGAAGGCCGACAGTCGCTCAAAAGAGCATGGTTCGGGATAAGGTATCTTTCAAAGATATCACCATAACAGGGAAGATAGAGTATCCTGATAGTGAGGTTGCAAAAGAGATTGTAGTAGATCGGGTATCTTTAAATAACAATAAAAATCAGACAAAAGATTGCCAATTAATACTGTCAAGTACTAAGCATGATGTACTTAGGAACAACAAACATAGTTTGAAATGTCTATATGCGAATGCCAGGAGCCTAAGAAATAAGATGGGGGAGTTAGAATATATTGCACTAAATGAAAAATTAGATATAATAGGCATCTCTGAGACCTGGTGGAAGGAGGATAACCAGTGGGACACTGTCATACCGGGGTACAAATTATATCGTAGTGATAGGGTGAATCGGATTGGTGGAGGGGTAGCATTGTATATTAACGAGAGCCTTGAATCAAATAGATTGAAAATTCTGCAGGAAGCAAAACACTCCTTGGAATCACTGTGGATTGAAATTCCATGTGCAAAGGGGAAAAGGATAGTGATAGGAGTGTACTACCGTCCGCCTGGCCAGGACGAACAGACGGATGCGGAAATGTTAAAGGAAATCAGGGACGCAAACAAACTGGGCAACACAATAATAATGGGGGATTTCAATTACCCGCATATAGACTGGGGTAATGTAACATCTGTACACGCAAGGGACATAAGATTTCTTGATGAAATCAAGGACAGCTTCATGGAACAGCTAGTTCAGGAGCCGACAAGAGAAGGAAAAATACTAGACTTAGTCCTTAGTGGTGCTCATGATCTAGTGCAGGGGGTAACGATACGAGGGCCGCTTGATAACAGTGATCATAATATGATCGGTTTTGATATTGGCATTGAAGGAAGTGAAACTAGGAAATCAAGTACGCTAGCGTTTAACTATAGAAAAGGTGATTACGACAAAATGAGAAAAATGGTGAAAAAAAGACTGAAAGGAGCAGCTCGCAGAGTAAAAAACTTGCATCAGGCGTGGATGCTGTTTAAAAACACCATCCTGGAGGTTCAGGACAAATATATTCCACGTATTAGAAAAAAGGGAAAAAAGACTAAACGTCAGCCGGCGTGGCTAAACAGTAAGATAAAGGAAATCATTAGAGCCAAAAAACAATCCTTCAGAAAGTGGAGAAGAGAACCAACTGAAAGTAACAGGATAGATCATAAGGAATGCCAAGCCAAATGCAAAGCGGAGATAAGGAGGGCAAAAAAGGACTTTGAGAAGAAATTAGCGTTGGAAGCAAAAATACATAGTAAAAACTTTTTTAGATACATTAAAAGCAGGAAACCGGCCAAAGAGTCGGTTGGGCCGCTGGACGAAAATGGTGTTAAAGGGGCGATCAAGGAGGACAAAGCCGTAGCGGAGAAATTAAATGAATTCTTTGCTTCGGTCTTCACCGAGGAGGATTTGGGGGGGACACCGGTGCCGGAAAGAATATTTGAAGCGGGGGAGTCGGAGAAACTAAACAAATTCTCTGTAACCTTGGAGGATGTAATGGGTCAGTTCAGCAAGCTGAAGAGTAGTAAATCACCGGGACCTGATGGTATTCATCCCAGAGTATTAATAGAACTAAAAAATGAACTTGCGGAGCTACTGTTAGAAATATGCAATCTGTCCCTAAAATCGAGTGTAATACCGGAAGACTGGAGGGTAGCCAATGTTACTCCGATTTTTAAGAAAGGTTCCAGAGGAGATCCGGGAAATTATAGACCGGTGAGTCTGACGTCGGTGCCGGGCAAGATGGTGGAGGCTATTATTAAGAATAAAATTGCAGAGCATATACAAAAACATGGACTGATGAGACAAAGTCAGCACGGATTTAGTGAAGGGAAGTCTTGCCTCACCAATCTAATGCATTTTTTTGAGGGGGTAAGCAAACATGTGGACAATGGGGAGCCGGTTGATATTGTATATCTGGATTTTCAGAAGGCGTTTGACAAAGTGCCGCACGAAAGACTCCTGAAGAAATTGCAGAGTCATGGAATCGGAGGTAGGGTATTATTATGGATTAAGAACTGGTTGAAAGATAGGAAGCAGAGAGTAGGATTGCGTGGCCAGTATTCTCAGTGGAGGAGGGTAGTTAGTGGGGTCCCGCAGGGGTCTGTGCTGGGCCCGTTGCTTTTTAATGTATTTATAAATGACCTAGAGATGGGAATAACTAGCGAGGTAATTAAATTCGCCGATGACACAAAATTATTCAGGGTCGTCAAGTCGCAGGAGGAATGTGAACGATTACAGGAGGACCTTGCGAGACTGGGAGAATGGGCGTGCAAGTGGCAGATGAAGTTCAATGTTGACAAGTGCAAAGTGATGCATGTGGGTAAGAGGAACCCGAATTATAGCTACGTCTTGCAAGGTTCCGCGTTAGGAGTTACGGATCAAGAAAGGGATCTGGGTGTCGTCGTCGATGATACGCTGAAACCTTCTGCTCAGTGTGCTGCTGCGGCTAGGAAAGCGAATAGAATGTTGGGTGTTATTAAGAAGGGTATGGAGTCCAGGTGTGCGGATGTTATAATGCCGTTGTATCGCTCCATGGTGCGACCGCACCTGGAGTATTGTGTTCAGTACTGGTCTCCGTATCTCAAAAAAGATATAGTAGAATTGGAAAAGGTACAGCGAAGGGCGACGAAAATGATAGTGGGGATGGGACGACTTTCCTATGAAGAGAGGCTGAGAAGGCTAGGGCTTTTCAGCTTGGAGAAGAGACGGCTGAGGGGAGATATGATAGAAGTGTATAAAATAATGAGTGGAATGGATCGGGTGGATGTGAAGCGACTGTTCACGCTATCCAAAAATACTAGGACTAGAGGGCATGAGTTGAAGCTACAGTGTGGTAAATTTAAAACGAATCGGAGAAAATTTTTCTTCACCCAACGTGTAATTAGACTCTGGAATTCATTGCCGGAGAACGTGGTACGGGCGGTTAGCTTGACGGAGTTTAAAAAGGGGTTAGATAGATTCCTAAAGGACAAGTCCATAGACCGCTATTAAATGGACTGGAAAAATTCCTCATTTTTAGGTATAACTTGTCTGGAATGTTTTTACGTTTGGGGAGCGTGCCAGGTGCCCTTGACCTGGATTGGCCACTGTCGGTGACAGGATGCTGGGCTAGATGGACCTTTGGTCTTTCCCAGTATGGCACTACTTATGTACTTATGTACCCCATACTACTTCCCCTCCCCTTCCTATTCCTGAACTAACTTACTTCTACCTGCCCACAATCCCTTCTCCTACTCCCTTTCCTCCCATCCCTTCCAGGTCCTCATTACCTGGCTGTGCTAGGCCGCCACCTGTTGTGCATCTGGCCACCTATGTATTTGGGTCATCAACCTTTTTCCCTTCTGGAAATTCAGTAATAAAAATATTTCTTAGAGCTACATAATTGCCAGTTCACCATATTCCTGACAAAGAGAGAGGTGGAAACACACAAGTTCACTCTGCTTCCTACATATTTAACCACACCTGATAGCCAGGGCAAAGCCCAATGTGAGGTTCTCAATGAAGATTGCTGATCTATATCCACCCATTGTTTAATCTGTGGCAAGCTCCATTCCACCGTTGCATGTAATAGAGCAACCACATAATAACTATGGACGTTAACTCCCATCTCACTTTAGTCCATGGCAATTGAAGAATTGCTCTGCAAACCCATCAGTGGCCTTTTGTTCAAAATATATCTAAACACCTTGTGATGAAGGGCTGGGATGATATCTTTAGGAATCCAGAATGGTAATACCATGAACAATGAGAACTATCATCTTAATGACATTAACCGTCCCCACTGATGAAAGGTTTTGCCAAACCCCTAATTCTAAATCCTGTGTCATTTTCTAAATTAGCCTAGTATAGTTGCAGGCACATAGGGGCCCTTTTACAAAGGTGCACTGAAAAATGGCTGTGGTAGTGTAGACACGTGTTTTGGGAGCAGGCAGAATCATTTTTTCAGTGTACCTGTAAAAAATTGCCTTTTTGTATTTTTGTCGAAAATGGACTTACAGCAAAACAAAAATTGCCACTCATCCATTTTTTGGTCTGAGATCTTAACATAAGCCATTGACCTAACAGTAAGGTTTCACACGGTAACCGGGTCATAATGGTCTATGCGTGTAAAATGCCGATTACCACCCAATTACCGACCACGTGCCAGAAAATAAAAATATTTTCTGGCATGCATATCGGACGTGTGTCAAAAATGAAATTACCACAAGTACCACGCGGTAGCTGAGCAGTAACTAAAAACTGACATGTGTTGGGTGGATGTGTAGGCACCTATCCAGCTCATTTTCAAAAGTGATCGCTGGCCATCTTCCAACACAAATCGGGAGATGGCCGGCGATCTCCTGAACCTGGTGAAATCGGTATAATCGAAAGCCGATTTTGGCCGGGTTCAACTGCTTTCCGTTGGGGTGTCGAAAATAGTAACTTGGACATTTTTGAGAGAAAAATGATGCTTTTCCATCTTATGATGTTTTTTAGACTTGTTTTGTTTTGAAAATGAGCCCCTTGATTTTCCTAGTTGAGGTGGTAATATCTTTGCCTTCCTATGGTTATTACTTATCATTAATACTTGTTTCTATGTCAAGAATTGTTTTCTTTTTTTTTTTTTTAATTTATTTATAAGTTTTAACAAATTATTACAAGAACACTTGTAATGAAAAAATGGAAGAAATTATACATCATTTTCATAGGAAATTCAAAGTCTAAAGAGATTACTTTATCTCATCCATTTCAAGTCCACCATTTGAGAGGAGAAACAAGGTAAAATTCCAGGAAAGCTTATTCTCATTAATACATAAGATAGAAAAAAAGAAGAGAACATAATATGCCTGTTACTATCCTATTTACGGAGTAGATGTAGACAGAGCCTGCAATTGCTGACTAGAATTAGCTGCAAACTTAGAATCAAGAAAATTGCTCAATTGAATTACAGCATAGAAAATATATTTAACTGAGCTAACTTTTATCACGCATTTACATGGAAAGTTTAACCAGAATAGTCTTCCCAACTGTAGAACCCTTGGACGGAGCTTCAAAAACGCTTGGCGTCTCTTTTGTGTTGCTCTAGCAATATCTGGAAATACTCTGATTTTATTATTCATAAAGAGTTCATCTCTATGACGGAAAAATTGTTTAAGGACCCAATCACGGTCGGGTTCTAACACAAAAGAGACAATCAATGTTGCTGGAGTCGTCATCATTTCTTCTTCTTGAAGTTCTTGTGTTAAATTCAATATGTCAAATGAAGCATCAGATCTTTGTTCTTGTTGGCCCACTATATCTTTTTGTTTCTCAATTTTATATGGAGGTAGATAGTAAATTTTTGAAATTGGAGGATATGCTTGTTCGGGAATCTTTAAAATGTCTGATAAATATTTCTTAAAAGAAGAATTGTTTTCGTGATTCTACTTGGAATACTTTATAAATAACAAAAGTAAAAAATAATCATCTAAGCCTTGCTTATCAGGGATTCACTGAATAGATGGGATTTATGTGATAAAAGAAGCCATTTTGATCAGTTTAACTGATTTGGCTTTTCTGGTAAACTAAATTCTACCTATGAGGTAAACATGGATAGATAAGGTTTCAAAATGGATCCTATTATGATTCTTTATCAACAGTATGATAAGATTGTCCCATATGTTTGTTTGATTTTTTTAATTATCTGAATTTCTTATACGTACATAGCATCATTATGACTTGCTTTACAAAAATAGTCTAGGAAAATAATTAATTCTGTATTGAATATAATGTTGTTTCTGCAGATATATAACTAAGATATTCTAGACCCTATTTACTAAGGTATGTTAGCCATTTAGGACCAAATTCTATATATGGCACCTACAAAATTGGTACGGAAAAGAAATACACAGGCATATTTTATAAACTTCTAAAGTTAGGTGCAGTTTATAGAATACACTTACAGGCTTATTTTCGAAAGAGAAGGGCGCCCATCTTCCGACACAAATCGGGAAGTGGGCGTCCTTCTCTCAGGGTCGCCCAAATTGGCATAATCAAAAGCCGATTTTGGGCATCCTCAACTGCTTCCCGTCTCGGGGGCGACCAAAGTTCACGGGGGGGAGGGGGGGTGTCGGCACCGTAGCAAAGGCGGGACTGGGGTGTGATTAAGAGATGGGCATCCTCGGCTGATAATGGAAAAAGGAAGGGCGTCCCTGATGAGCACTTGGCCGACTTTACTTGGTCCATTTTTTCTTGCGACCAAGCCATGAAAAGGTGCCCGAACTGACCAGATGACCACCGGAGGGAATTGGGGATGACCTCCCCTTACTCCCCCAGTGGTCACCAACCCCCTCCCACCCTAAAAAAAAACAAAATATTTTTTGCCAGCCTCTATGCCAGCCTCAAATGTCATACCCAGCTCCCTGACAGCAGTATGCAGGTCCCTGGAGCAGTTTTAGTGGGTGCAGTGCAATTCAGCCAGGCAGACCAAGGCCCACCCCCCCCCCAACCTGCTACACTTGTGGTGGTAAATGTGAGTCCTTCAAAACCCACCCGAAACCCACTGTACCCACATGTAGGTGCCCCCCTTCACCCCTTAGGGCTATGGTAGTGGTGTACACTAGTGGATAGTGGTTTTTTTTTTGGGGGGGGGTTCGGGGGTTCAGCACACAAGGTAAGGGAGCTATGCACCTGAAAGCAATTTGTGCAGTTCACTGCAGTGCCCCCAAGGGTGCCCGGTTGGTGTCCTGGCATGTGAGGGGGACCAGTTCACTACGACTTCTGGGTCCTCCCATGACCAAAGGGCTTGGATTTGGTCGTTTTTGAGATGCTCGTCCTCGGTTTCCATTATGGCCGAAAACCAGGGAAGACCATCTCTAAGGTCGACCATCTCAACATTTAGGTCGAACATCTCTAAAGTCGACTTAAATGTTGAGATTTGGGCGTCCCCGACCATATTATCGAAACGACAGATGAACGCCCATCTTGTTTCGATAATATTGGTTTCCCCGCAGCTTCTCGGGGCCGTCCTGTGAGGACGTCCTCATGAAAACTTGGGCGCCCCGTTCGATTATGCCCCTTTAAGTGGCTGTTACTATGACTAAATTTAGTCACGGCCATTATACCAAATAAAACCTGGTGTAAATACCCACGCCTAACTTTAGACATGAAACAGATTATTCTATAACACTGTATGTAAATTGTAGGACCACCCATGCTCCTCCCATTGTACACCCCCTTTTGAGATCCGCATGGTAGAATTTACACAGGCTACTTTATAGAATATTCTTAGCAAGTAGTGTGTGTAATTTCTAATTAGTTCTAATTAGTGCCAATAATTGCTTGTTAATATCCAATTAGAGGCATTGATTGGCTTGTTAATCAATTAAGTTACACATGCAAATTGGCTACACATGCCAATTTGCATGTATGTAATTCTCGGCATCATATATAGAATCCGGGGATTAGGGGGTAATTTTATAAATTACAAAAACTAACAACCCACATTCAATGCAATCACAAATTTTGGAGAAAAGACCACAGTTAACCCTGGAAAATCAAACTCCAATGTACAGGACAAAAGCTTGCCCAGGGAACACATCAGTGATCATAAAAACTCCAAACTCCCTTTATTCAAAAAATCTCATTTTATATCAAAAAGTCTTTTTTTTTCAAATTTTTATCAATATTTTTTGTAGAAAATAATAAAGTTTATTCTAAAGCTGTAAGGGTGCATTCCACCACAAATCTGTCTCTTCTTTCACATAGAGAAAGCAGCATTAGGAGTTGGCAGTCCAACTTTTCTGGTGTTAAACTTCACACGCTCAGAAAGAGCAATCACAAATTCCTACAGAGGCCCTGTTTCGCCATAGATCCATCAGGGGATTCGACTGCATCACTACAAACAGAATCTAACCTTTCACAATACTGTGAAACTCAGCATTCAGTTTTGCTCATATGTAGCCACATATGTTTGTGGCTACTTACTGGTTGTAAATGTATACATCATGACATGATGGTGTATACAGGGACAGAGTTTGGATGGAGTTCTTAAGTTTCATGCAGAGCTTATAAAATATGCTAATATATATGTATATATGAATAATCTATATTGGAACATTTATACATGCTTGAGATCAGAAATATTTTGTGCCTGCAAAGTGGACATGATTTTTGCCCCTTATGCTAATAAAGACATGTGGAGGGGCATTTTCGAAAGAAATGTCTATATTTGGATTTGAACATCTTTGTAAAATGTCCAAATCCGGGGACGGGGAAAACCGTATTTTCAAAACAAGATGGACGTCCATCTTTCATTTTGACAATACCATCAACGACGTCCAAATCCAAGGACGTCCTTAAATTTGGACGTCCCTAGATTTGGACGTCTTTGACTTGCGGTGATTTTTGAAACCAAAGACGTCCAAGTCAAAAACGTCCAAATGCAAGCCATTTGGGCATGGGAGGAGACAGCATTTCTAGTGCACTGGTCCCCCTGACATGCCAGGACACCAACCGGGCACCCTAGGGGGCACTGCAGTGGACTTCATAAAATGCTCCCAGGAACATAGCTGCCTTACCTTGTGTACTGAGTCCCCCCAAATCCCCTCAAAACTCACTACCCCCAACTGTACACCACTACCATAGCCCTTATGGGTGAAGGGGGCACCTATATGTGGGTGCAGTGGGTTTGTGGTGGGTTTTGGAGAGCTCACTGTTTCTTCCACAAATGTAACAGGTAGGGGGGGTGTGGGCCTGGGTCCGCCTGTCTGAAATGCACTGCAGTACCCACTAAAACTGCTCCTGGGACCTTCATGGCTGTCATGGACCTGAGTATGACATCTGAGGCTGGCATAGAGGCTGGCGCAAAATATTTTTAAAGATGTTTTATGAGGGTGGGAGGGGTTAGTGACCACTGGGGGAGTAATGGGAGGTCATTCCCGATTGCCTCCGTTGGTCATCTGGTCATTTCAGGCACGTTTTTGTGCCTTATTCGTTAAAAAAAACACGCCCAGGTGAAAACATCCAAGTGTTCGTCATGGACGTCCTTGCTTTTCTCGATTACGGGTCAAAGATGCCCAAGTATTAGGCATGCCCAAGTCCTGCCTTTGCTACGTCTCCGACACACTCCCTTGAAATTGGATGTCCTTGCGACGGACTGCAGTTGGAGACATCCAAAATCGGGTTTCGATTATACCGATTTGGACGTCTCTGGGAGATGGACGTCCATCTTCCAATTTATGACAAAAGATGGACGTCTTTCTCTTTTGAAAATAAGCCTGATAGGCACTTATTTTTCAAACATTTGAATGTCTCAGAATGTCCAAATTGATATTTATGTGCTTGAAACCTCCAAATCCCATTTTACAAAGACAAAAAAAGGGGACATCCAATACTGCACTTTATAGAATTTCCCTCTTAATGCCAGTCCAAGAGATGTAACTAGCTGCATCACGTGTTATCTGCCATGACGTTAATTCTTAACCACCTTTTCTCTACATTAACTGATATTCAAAGTGATTTAAATATGCAGGAGAGCCTCCTGCCCATTTAAGTTGTTTGAGCCTGTCTGGGGTCTTATTTTCAGTGACAAACTGCTGCTGAATGTTGGCACTCACCAGCCTTGGTGAAAGTGGGCAGGTGAGGGACAGTACAGTGGGTGAAACCAGGGAGGAACCAGTAGTTAGGTGTGTGCTGGCAAGATTCAGCACCTTTGTATCTAACTGGGCATGTAGGACAGCATAAAAAGCAATCCTAACCTTTCCCGGTTAGTTATATGTGTGCCGGCGCTAAGCATAGCTACCGGGTTGCGGACTGAAGCTGCTTCATCCTTCCTCCTGCCCCTGAGAAAAATCTGATCACCCTTCCTCCTGCCCCCCCCCCCCCCAGCATAATCTGACCCCCTTCCCTTCTGCCTTCTCAGGAGCTTAGTCTGTAAGATCATGGATTAAGGGCAGTGTACTTAAAAGAATGCCCAACCCTTCTAGTAATTCATTGCTATGTCTGAGAAGATAATGGTAATTAAAATATTCATGCTAAATAAAATTGATCAAAGGACACCATATGTACTGTGTGTACTGTTATAAGTTCCAAGCAGCTGTGAGCATGCCCAAGGGAATCTGTGCACACTCCCTTTGAAAACAGTGAAAAAATAGCACAAAACTGTTGTACAATCTAAAAAAAACTGTTGGTTTAATTAATGTGTTATTTATCCATTTTATCACTTAATTAAGTTATCCATTTCTTTATTTCTACCACTAACTAATATGGTGGCTTCTTTATTTGTATGTCTGGTAATACGCACCCCTTAGGGATGAATCCGTCTCTATATTTAGATCCCACTGTTGTTGGTCTGGCTGGCATCACTCTAACTGTGAGTAAGCTCAGTTTTTGGAAGGACAGCTCCCCAATCACAGCTCTGATATTCCCCCACCCCAAAACACTACCCTGACACACATCTGAGACTCCATCACTCCCCAATCTCTACCCTGACATTTCCTATATACCCCAACTCCAACACTCTCATCCCCCCCCCATCACAACCCTAACACCCCCCACAAAATCTCTCCCAATCTCTGTCTTGACACTCCCCACCCAATCCATTCACAACTCCAACACTCCCCCCTCTGCAATCACAACCCTGATACTCTCCACAAAACCTGATCCCAACCCAGATGCTCTCCATGTACCCTGATGACAAATCTGGGCCCCCACCCACAAAGTCCCCACCCTCAACACAAAACCCAACATACTACCAAATCCCTCCAGAACACTAACTTACCCCACCTGTTGGGTTCTACTTGGGGGTCTTCAGTGATAAGTGAGGTTGGTAAGATGCAGTGGTTGTCCTCTGCTGCCACTTGGGTTGATGCTGTCATCCAATATGACATTTCTGTACCCTGCTCTGTACCCTAATGGTAGTCTTATGGTACCACAGACCCATGCTACTCTCTACCACACTGAAAACTCTGCATTGGCTATTTAGTAAAAAGGCCCCTAAGTTTATACTTGAGGTAATAGAGAGTTAAATGACTTGCCCCAAAACACAAGGAACTACATTAGGATTTGACCCTGACTTCCCTTGTTCTCAGTCTTCTGCTTTATTCATTAGATTACACCTCCATTCCACACCTCCACTGTTAAGTTTAATATGTGTGCAGTAGTATTATTTATTTATTTATTGCATTTTCCCACCTCTTTGCAGGCTCAATGAGTGGGACAAGAAGCTAGACCTTGTTTGCAAGGGGACAAGGGTGCTATTCCTGTTATGGGCATAAGTATCAGGATGGCATAAAAATCAGGTTGGAAATAGATGTTTACTGAAATAAGCATGGTTATAAAGAAAGTCAAAAGTGTAGTACACTGATTAATATAAGATCAGTTATCAGGAAGACCACTCAAATTATTCATTTAGGAACAGGTGCTAACAAATAAAAAGGTGTTAGAAAAGATTTTAAACAGAAATATGGGGGAAGTTGATAGTCATTCAGAAGTGCATGGTTCAAAGGGAGTACAATAAAGTCTTGATTATCCAATGTGAACAGGATAATACAGAAAAAGTGGATGAGGGATAAAAGAAAGGCATATTGAATGACATATTTCAAAAGAGGAAGCAGTAACCCATGTTTTAAAGCTTAGGACTATATTCTATATATCACACCTAAAAAATCAGTATCAAAACAAAACATGCCTAGGCATATTCTATAACATATGCCTAAATTTCCATGCGGTTTATAGAATACACCGATCTCCCATCTGCACAACTAAATTTATTATTTTTTATTTATTGCATTTGTATCTCAGATTTTCCCACCTATTTGCAGGCTCGATGTGGCTTACATAGTACCATAACGGCTTTCACCAATTCCAGTATAGACAGTTACACAGTGATATTGTGGTAGAATAAGGTTCATGTGGAACAAACATATAAGGAACAAATACATAAGGAATCGAATAGGGGAAGAGTTTTGTTATGTCCATTGCGTGCTTTGGTTACGTAGTGTTGCAGGGTTCAGTTATTTAAGTAGGGTTATTTAGTTGCAGGCAGTTACACCAAGTAAAACTTGGTGTGAATGCAGATGCCTAAATTACACACGGACTGGCTGTATTCTATAACAGTGTGCACAAATTTTTAGAAATGCACACAACCCACCAATTCCATGCCCATAGCCACACCCCCTTTTCAACTTAGAATTTACACATATCTTGTTATAGAATATGCTTAGACAGTTCTGCGCATAAATTCTAATTATTTATTTTATTTATCTCTTACAAAGAAATTATATCTTGCTTTTCCCAAAGCGGGTTACAAAAACACATGCATATTTGAAATAAACATAGAATCAAAACATATCAAATCTATTCAGAAAACAACATCTGTAGGACATAAGTGACCTAAAATCTATAAAATACACTTCTAAAAATTTTTGAAATTTTAATCTACTAAAAAGCCTTGATAAAGCAATAAGTTTTTAATAATTTCCTAAATTGTCGTATACTAGCACAGCATCTTAAATAACCAGGAAGTTTATTCCACAAAAGGGGCTCAGACTCAAGAAAAATGTTAGGAAGTATTTTTTCACGGAGAGAGTAGTGGATGCTTGGAATGCTCTCCCGTGGGAGGTGGTGGAAATGAAAACGATAATGGAATTCAAACATGCGTGGGATAAGCATAAAGGAATCTTGTGCAGAAGGAATGGATCCTCAGGAGCTTAGTCAAGATCGGGAGGCGGGGCTGGTGGTTGGGAGGCGGGGATAGTGCTGGGCAGACTTATACGGTCTGTGCCAGAGTCGGTGGTGGGAAGCGGGACTGGTGGTTGGGAGGCAGGGATAGTGCTGGGCAGACTTATACGGTCTGTTCCCTGAAGAACACAGATACAAATCAAAGTAGGGTATACACAAAATTAGCACATATGAGTTATCTTGTTGGGCACACTGGATGGACCGTGCAGATCTTTTTCTGCCGTCATCTACTATGTTACTATGTATGTAAAATGCATGTTTTTGAGTCTCTATGCCATAGCATTCGGAGTACATAATTGCTTAGTTGATATTGATCTCAATGAACGTGATGGAGCATACATTTTCAAAATATCATTGAAATTCCCAGGCATAAATTTGTTTATAAATTTAAACAAATATATGTCTTATAATGCACCCTATGCAGCAGTGGCAGCCAGTGTAATTCCTTCAGTACAGGAGTCCTTCGAACTACCAGTAATTACCAAGCAGCTGCATTCTGGACAACCTGTAGAGCCTGAGGTTGGGCAGATTACATTCCTAAATACAAAGAGTTACAGTAGTCAGTTCTAGTAAGGACCAGGCTCTGCATGACTGTCTGAAAGTCAGCTGTAGCCAACATGTTCTTCAATTTACTCAAAAGGTGAATAAAAAAAAAGAAGTAGTGATCACTTGATCTACCTGATTTTGCATTGAAAGAGTTGAATCAATTAGAACTCCTAAATTACGCAAACAAGATTTTACAGAAAACCACATACCTTGATATGAGAAAACAGATGGTAGAGTGGAGTCTAAAGATCTCCTCACTTACATAATTTCAGCTTTGACTAAGTTCAAAGGCAGCGTATGTTCAAACATCCATTGGTTGATTTTATCAAAATATTGCATCAATTGAGAACTTGGATCTGGGGAATCTCTCTCAAGGGAGAAAATTTTTGAATATTGTCTGCGTACATCCTATATGACATTTTCAATTCTTTAAACACAGACTCTAAAGTGTACAAAAACAAATTAAACTATAGTGCTGAAATAGCAGACCCTTGAGGAACCCCCCCCCCCCCCCCCGTCCTAGAGAGAGATCCCAGATCCAAACCTGAAATTAATGCCAATTAGTGTCAATAATTGTTTTTTAAGTAGCAATTATCAGTGCTATTTGGCTTGTTAACTAATTAAGTTTCACAGCAAGTCCAGAATATAACTGGATTTGCGCACGCAAAAGTCACATTATATAGAATCTGGGGGTTAATGTGCCCAAAAATCTTACCTAGCACTGCTGCCTGTTAACTAAACATGGCACTAAGAAAGAGCAAGAAACCCACATGAATCTCATTAATGACATTATGACATCACCTAGGTATGTTGGATGATCCAAAAGGTTGGATAAGCAAAGGTCAGATAAGCGAGACTCTACTGTATATTCAAATATTTTTCCAAACAAGGAAGTTTGTGCCAAAGATTGAAATACCACAGATTGATTTAAATAAAGAAAATGCAGATATGAATGACTTTCAAACTACCTATATAATCAAGGTTGTCATTAAAATTAATAATAGAGTGTAAAGAGGAAAGATATTTTAGAAATCTGAATGCAAATGCCAGAAGTCTTAAAATTGAGAGATGTGCATTCATTTGAAACAACGTGAGAAATTTGACTAATAGATGTCCCCACTCCAGCTAGGGGACTCTGTGACAGAATGACAGGAGATTGACTCAGTCGCCCAACTAAAAAAGCTGAGAAAAACTCATCTAAATTTGAGTGTCCACAGCAGCTTAAGCAGAGTTCCAAGTTATCCAGTTCCGGGAGAAGACTTTTTGGAAACTCCTGATTTTAAATGTAATCCCAAAGCAGTGTGGGTTTTGTAGTTCCTGACTCTGTCCATTGAAATCAGTGCTGTAGGTCCTATAATATATCAGAATGAGGTTGTCTGAAATCCAGGACTGGACTACAGTCTCCCTCCTGTGCCATATTATTAGCACTGTAAGTTCTGGGGAAAGTATTCTGGGACTCCTGTTTTTTCCTTGTTAAATTCTTGGACTTAGAATTCTGAATCTTTGTGTGGAATTCCCCATTGTTACTATACAGTCAGAGACGTTTACTAAACTTACTCCACATCCTGGTTGTCCATTTAGTGATACAGCCACAATCCAGCATTACCCCAAGTCTCTCTCTCTCTCTCTCTCTCTCTCTCTCTCTTTCCACTATCCATCATTACCCATTTTTCTCTTTTTATCCCACATTCAGCATCACCCCTCTGTCTCTTTCCCCTCCTACCATTGTACTGTCTCTCTCTCCTCCCATCCTCTAATATCCAGCATCACCTCATCTCTTCCCCTAACTCCACCATCCTGCATTGCCCCATCTCCCTCTCTCTCTCTCTCTCTTTTCTACTCCATTCCCAATCACTCATTCCTTTGCTGACATTTCCATCTACCCCTTCCCTTCCCTGCCACCACATACTCGCCTGCAGGGCTGCTGCCTTCCCATGTTTATAGCAGCACCAAGAAATATAAATTGTGTCCTTCCCCTCCCTACAACCTACCTGTTTCCTCACCCATTGTCTCCCTGACCCAATGACTATTCTCTGCAAGCAAATTGAAACAATCTACAGGACCATAGCCTAGTATGCACCACTAATGTCGCTTCTCAGTTCCGCCCCTATGATGTAACTTCCTTTTTTGGAAGAGAAGGACCGACAAGAGCCATCAGTGGTACATAAGGCTATGACTCCACATCTCATTTCGGTTTGTTTGCAATGTGCAGCCACAAAGTCAGGGAGGCAGGAAGTGAGAGAATAGAAGGTGGCAGAGAGAGGAAGGACGTGGTTTCTATTTCTTGATGCCACTGAAGAAAAAAGGAAGGCAGCGTTTGAGCACCAATCAGGTACCGCGTATCCCCTGATGATGTCTCACTAACACCTTGTTATATGCATGCTATGTGTTTGGAACCATTGATGTAAATTACTATCTAAGACAGTAAAGACTGCAATAAGCTTCTGTTACCTGGAAACTTCTAGTAACCTTTTCCTAAAAAGTTTGATGGCACCCAAAAAGCATTAGCAGAGATGCCAAATTATCCAAATTATCCTGTTCCAAAGACAAAAACACTATAAACATCATACAACTTTTAATAATTCTTCAGGGAATTCTTACTCAGGGAATGATGACATGGCAATAACAGCATCTTCAAGATAAGAAATAATGTTTTTGGCCAACTGATGGCTAAGGGGCTACAATTAAGGCAATACATTCTATGAACAACAACAAGGATGACAAGGGCCGAGAACCAGAGCCAAGACTGCACTGGGTCATCAGTAATCACAGTAGTAACATGGGTTATATCTGATGTGCAAAGGAGCACCGTAGAACTTGGATTAAGTTTTGTACCAAAAGTTCCCTATGATCCTTTTAAAATTAGAGTGTCAATTTTTAGGATTTATTCATAAGCTCCAATTGAGAAGCTATTTTGAACAGCACCCTTTACGTCCAGATATTTCTATTAAATGTTCCAAATCGAGTTGGAATCCACCTGACCCCATGTTGACTTTTCAGAAGTTACTTTTAAGGGACATTCAGGTGATGGAACACACACAGAATAATAGGTATAAAATTCATAATGTCATGTGCAGTAAAAAAAAAAAACTTTAGAATTATGAGCAGATAAGACTCATGATTTTATGAACCAAAAAAGGAGGGGCAACTACAGTACAACCAATGTAGTAATATATATCTGAAGCTGAGAGACAATGGATACAACAGCGCATCACTTATTTAATGACATTCTGGTAAAAGAATTACAAAAACAGATTAAATCAATAGTGGTGAAAGCTTTATTTAAAACATATGCTAACATCAAAAGAAGCAAAGTTTTTGTGTTGCACACACCTGGTTACTCTGAGGATTTATTCTGTACCCAAGATACAGAAAAACAAATAATCCACCAGGGTGCCCATATGTACTTCTGTTTGGAACCATAGAGGGGCATTTTTAATATGACATCCAAAAATCCAGTAGTAAACGTTGTCACTTTCTAACCAGAAAAATGTCAACATTTTTGTTTCGAAAATGGTCATTTGCTAGACGTTTTTTGTGCACTGTGCATCTATTTGCTAGGATCACTTTCAAAAAAGACATAAAACAGAAAAATGCTCAGAACAAGTCATTGGGATATATAGGGGGGGGGGGGGTCCAGCATTCTTAGTAGACTGGCCACACAGAAATACCAGTAGAACAGTGGGGCACCCAGGAGGCATGGCAATGCAGTGGACTTCACATAAAAGGTCCCAGGTACACATTTCAACATTATCCCCTTATATTGTATGGTGAGCCCTCCAAAACCCACCACAAAACCTAATGTACCCAACTATACATCACTACAATAGCCCTTATGCCTGCAGGTATCACCTATACGTAGGTATAGTAGGTTTTTGAAGGGCTCACATTTTCCACCATGAGTGTACCAGTGAGAGGGGATATGGGCCTGAGTCCCCTTCTTTACAGTCCATTGTACTGGATCCCCTTCTTTACAGTCTACTCCAGGGACCTGCTTGCTGGTCTTAGAGGACTGGCCATAACATCTGAAGCTGTTATGGAGGCCACTGTTCCCTCTAAATGAGCGAGAGTTCTCCAACTATAATCCTCCCAGTGGAGGGTGCTATTTCACTATCACAGTTTCAATAGTGAGGGTCAGGCAAGCTCTGTCTGTCTGTCTCTAGCAATTGAAAACACAGTATTGAAGCTCAACCCCTCACTGGCAGCCATGCAGCTGCAGGTCTCCCACTCAGCTTAGAGGAAACAGTGATAGAGGCTGATATGTACTGTTTTTGTTTCACATCTTTGAGGGATATGAGGGGGTCAGTGACACCTGAGAGAGTAAGGGGGGGGGGGGGGGTCATGCCTTAATCCTTCCAGTAGTCATCTCTTCATTTAGGGGACCTTTTTATGACTTAGATATTACAAGTAGGCCTGGAGAGGCCTTCAGGGGTAGGGAGGGAGGAGGGATCAGGGTTACAGGTGAAGGGAGGGAACAGCCAAACAACTAATGCCATAACCCGGAAGCTAACTATCATTATCAAATTCTCACTTAGAGGGGCATTTTTGATATGATGTCCAAGTTTTTAAAGAAACACATATCTCAAAACACCCAGAAAAGCACAGGTATAGTGGATCATCAAGAAAGATATAAATGTCTGAAAATAAACCCCCAAACTATCCACAATTAAGAAGCACCACAGTCTGACATAGACGTCATTAGATAATTGTGTCTGTCAATGGTGTGGTGAACAGGTTTAGGAGGTGAGACAGAGGACCGACAAGGGAACTCTCCACTCTGCTTCACCACGACCAAATCCACATCTCCGCTCTCCAAGTCAGCAAAAGCACAAATGGCTCCAAAAACAGGTTGTGGCTTCACTTGATTGCATTTATAGCAAGTCTAGATAGGGACGTTTTCATTTCCACCCCAGGATGTTGCCCTACTATCCGTTATCTCTAGAAAATGTCCATCCCATAACACCTATGGCATGCCCCAACATGTCCCTGAAATGCCACTTCTCAAAACGTCTTTTTCTGTGCGGCGTGCCGCTTGGATGTTTTCTGACTATGTGTTTGCTTATGACAATTTGGGTGGATTTGTCAGAAAAACGCCTATGTGGCCCTTTTCAGATGTCTATCTGCTTTGAAAAGAAGCACCTTAGCTTCTTCTATCAGGGCAGCTAACTTTAAGTGCCCTTTCTTGAATTTATCTAAATGTGCACATTAATATACACTGTCTTGTCACCACACATATGCATGAAAAAAACCTTTACAAAATTAGCCCATAAAACAAAAATAAAATTGATTAATATAATTTAAAAGCATGTATTTCACAATAACCCCTCTTGATCACTTCCTGGCAGGATTGGAGGTAGAGAGCTGCACGGCTTCCGTCCCCGCGGGAATCCCGCAGAACCCGCGGGATTCCCGCAGGGACGGAGGCAGTTCCTGCGGGGTTCCCGCGGGGACGGAAGCTGTTCTGCGGGGTTCCCGCGGGGACGGAGTCAGTTCCTGCGGGGTTCCCGCGGGGATGGAACCAATTCTGTGGGCTTCCCGTGGAATTGTAAGCTCCACCTGCACCAGCCTCTCATCTACCGAATACCAATTTCTTTGAGTGCTGTCTCCTCCTCCTCCTCCTCTTCCTCCTTGCTTTAACAGCATAAATGTGGAAAGTCTTCCATTAAGGAGGTGGTAGAGTCACAAATGATGACGGAATTCAAAAAGGCATGGGATGAACACAGAGGATCTCTAATTAGAAAATGGAAGTTATAAAAAACCTAACCTTAAATGGCTGCATGTGTGTGGATGTGTCAAGTGACGCTTAGATGGCGACTCTGGCAGTGATGAACTAGGGCTGATACCTGGCAGACTTGTATTGTCTGTTTCTCATACATGGCAATCTGGTGTAGGATGGGCTGGAAAGGGCTTAGACAGCAACTTCAGTGGCTGGAACATGAGGACAGTGCTGGACAGACTTTTATGGTCTGTGTCCCACAAATGAGAACATGAATAGGCTGGAGTGGGCTTCGATGGCAACTCCAGCAGTTGGAACATAAGGATGGGGCCAGATAGACTTCTGTGGTCTTTGTTCCAGAAACACGAAAGAAAGACCATAATCAAGTATATAATATCACACTTGTTGATTTAATGATGAATTGATCATGAGTGAGACTATTGGGCAGAGTGGATGGACCGTTCAGGTCTATTTGCTGTCACTTACTATGTTCCTATTAATCCTCTTTGCTCCCAGGCTGGTGCACAGACCTCAGCTCTGACACAGGCACGAGAATCAGATGTCACCTGACCTACTGGTGCGTGCATGTGGCGACCTCTCAGCACACACTGCCAGTGAATCAGAGACAAATCTTACATGTGTGCACCAGAGTGTTCCAAGTTCCAACTTCCGTTCCTTCCTTGCCTACAGTGCTGTGGCTCAAATCCAGAGAGAGACTGAGGGAGCTGACTGGAACTTTCTTTTATGTACTATTAAATTCTTACGGGGATGGGTTAAATTCTTACGGGGACGGGTGGGGACGGGTTGGGATGGTTTAAATTTTTGCGGGGATGGGTGGGGATGGGTAAGATTCCAGTGGGATTTCACCCTACAGTGGGGACGGGTAAGATTCCAGCGGGGACGGGTGGGGATGGGTAAGATTTCTGTCCCCGTGCAACTCTCTAATTGGAGGTCACGAGAAGTATGGAGTATGAATAGATCCTTCTTTTCCTCATTGTCACTGTCTGTGTCTGTAGGGTGATTTGGTGGCCGTATCAATTCATCAGACTGCTGTGACTCCTGAATTGGTAAGTATGTGTTTTGGAAATTATTCAGTGACGTAGTATGGTGATTAAAGTGGAAGCAAGCATTTTTTCTCCACAATGAGAATGTGCCAGCCTGCTTCTTTTAACCAAATCCAGATGCTGATAAATGTCAAGCAAATCACTCTGTATAACAAGAGAAGGATAATGAGGTTTATGCCTGTTAAAATAAAGTTGGTAATGTATTATTACATTCAGAGTAATGAACTGACCTAATAACTCACACAGACTGATTTTCTTAGTTTTACTACAATGCACAAGGCTTCTGAATTGCTTTTAGTAACATACTATGTTATTATCTTTATTCACAAAGTTGAGAAATATCTCTTCACCAGAGAATAATCTGCCTGGCATTGAGACAAGTCATGTTTTGAATCAATGCTGCAAGACCATGGAATTATTTCTCAGTTGAGGGAAAAAATAATTCTAAATTCTGGAATCAAATTCCTAATGCTAAAGTGGAATCATTCTGTTAATCGGGTAATATTTTTTCATCTACACTCCTGTGTAGACTGTGTGATATATGTTTTAAAACATCCTTACACATTGCTTGTGTCTCTGTTTTAGATTTATTATTGCTAGAAATTTGTCTCCTCTTAATTTAGGCGCAAACAAAAACATATACATTTTCTGCATTCTAATGCCGGAAAATAAACATACTTTTTGTGCTTGTTTCTCTTTCGTCAGCCAACGAATGGAAAGAATGAATAAATCACAAACTAATTGCCAGGGGTGCTAAATTTAGTGTGAGATTTGGAATCCTATTGATCAAAACTGCTGAATATGAAGTCGTCCTCAGCTCTGTAGGCAACTGTATCCGTCTTTCTATTCTCCATCTGTCAGTCACCTGGGAATTTGTGAACTATTCCATATGTCAGACTTGTCAATCATAGCAGAATGTGGGAACTATCTGCCTACTGCATTGGAATTCTTGCAGAAACAAAAATCACCCTTAAACTAGGAGCTGGAAATGTTGAATGCTATCATGCTGTGTTTTATAACATTTTACACATACATGAGATAACAGATTTTTCTCTTTTTTTTTCTCCTTTTAGTTTTATAAGTATATATAAATATAATACTGCATCACGATAAGCATCTTGGATACAAACTTAAAGAAAGAAAAGACAATCATTACTACCAAAATTAAAATAGAAAAAGATTAAAAAAAACAAACAAAATAAAATTAATTAAAAAAACAAAACAAATTATTAAAAAGGAAAGCAAATGAGTAGACATATATCCCTCAATTCTATATATGGCACCTGAAAATCCTTGCGGAAACCAAAATGTATTCTATAACAATGCGCATAACTTAGGAGCCCTTTTACAAAGGTGTGGAAGGGTTAATGCGCAGGTAGCGCATACTCAATTGGCACTACTGCTGGGGTAGCATGTGTGCCCAGTGAGTTTGGCATGTACTGAATCCTGTAGTAGTTCCTGGTGGCAACCGGCAGTGTACCCACGTTTGTTCACTCTGCATGGTTACCATATAGGTAGCATGTGAGCCCTTACCGCTAGGTCAATGGGTGGTGGTAAAAGCTCAGGCCATAAATAGGCACACAGTAGTTTTAATATTAGCGCAGGCCCATTTCCCGGCCCATTTAAAAATTGACTTTTTACCAGCCACGGTAAAAAATGGCCCAGCACGCACCTAAATGATATGCCCACACTACTGCAGGTCACGTTTTACTGTGGCTTTGTAAATGGATTCCTTAATTGGTTAACTAGCTAATCAGTGCTGTTAATTGGATGTTAACAAGCAATTATCAGAACTAATTGGCATTAATTGAGATTTACATGTACAACTCATTAAGCGTATACTCTTAAGTGCTGTGCCTAAATTCTAAGTAGCATAGTTCAAAAGAGAGCATGGCCATGGGCAGGGAATGGGCATTTCTAAAATCTATGCACATCCTATATAATAATTCTCACCTCCAACGTTCCATGCTTGGGACCGTGGGTCCCTGGCTGCAAGTGGTCTGCGAGGCAGACATGCAGGACGTCACTGACGTCAACACAGCTGATTGCAAGGCAAGGGGAGGAGTAGGGAAACACGCGCAGCGTGTTTCCCTACTCCTCCTACTGCCTCGGAATCAGCTGTCACCCCCCCCCCCCTGTGCTATGGCCCCCTCGAAACCCACCCCCTCCCGCGAACCTGTCGATCCCCCCCCCCGCCGGAACGCCGAAAACTGCCGCCGCCGTTGTTGTGCTACCTTCCCTTCCCGTAGGTTGTTCAATCATCTTCTTAGAAAGTTTAACTCCGTGTGTCTGACATCAGACACACATGCGTCTGACGTCAGATGCACGGAGTTAAACTTTCTAAGATGATTGAACAACCTACGGGAAGGGAAGGGAAGGTAGCACAACAACGGCGGCGACGGTGGCGGCAGTTTTCGGCGTTCCGGGGTGGGGGGGATCGACAGGTTCGCGGGAGGGGGTGGGTTCGAGGGGGCCATAGCACGGGGGGGGGGGGATTGCCTGCCTAAGGCCCATTTCTTGCCTACAGAAACGGGCCTTTTTTACTAGTTATTATAGAATACACCCGATCTGTCCTAATTTGGGGCAGCAGGATTTACACAAGTAAAACGTGGCCTAAATAGAGGCGACCAAATTTATACACATGGCGAGCCAGTCAGCATATTCTATATACCATACAGAAATGTAAGTCTATTCTATAAAATTTAGACATACTCTATACAATACGCTTAGGTGTAATTTTTTTTTCCACATGGATTTTTCAGGCACCATATGTAAAATCTAGCCCATAAGGGCCTTTTAGTAAAGACTGCTAAGCAGTTAGGGAGTGGATTAGTGTATGGTAACTGCTTTGTTAGACAAAGGATATATAACTTTGGCAATCAGCTTGTTCTACCAACAGCATTTGATTTAGTTGACCATTATCTCCTTTTTAACTAGTTTAGCTGAGTTTGGGATCTTATTTTTCCATTTCTGGTTGCTTGCTCCTTTACAGTATCCATATCTTATTCAATGTCTTCATCTCCGATTATTCCTTACAATATGTCCAAAATATGGCCATTGTTTTTTTTTAGTTGAGCCCGAAAAAAAAACAGTTCACCCCACTCTGCTGTTTTTTTATTAGTATATTTGAAATGTTACAACAAAACATTACACAATTATGCATTCTAGAAACGATCTCAAGGAAAATATACATACACACAAAAAGGTACATACAAGCCCACATTATGGAGAACTGAGGAAAGCAGTCACTGCACAATATTAAAAGGAAATAATGTACAAGAAAAAAATCTCATCAGGCAAATAATATTTCTATAACTGAAAACACCCTGTTAAAAAGAAAAAGGGAAAGAAGAGAAAACATAGAAATCAAGTTATAAAGAAACAACATTTTCTTTTTCCATCAAGAATGTTTCCAGGTGAGTAGGATCATGAAAATATAGAAATTATTCCCAAGTGTTACCATACACTTAAAAGGAGAATTAAAAAAAAAATGAGGTACCTAAAGCCAAAATTCTAGCTTTTTACTGAACAAAACTCTTCCATCTCAATTGAGTAGGTTATGCAACATCTGGGAATAACATAATGTTGCTTCACGAATAAGCATGAGGCTTATAACATTGGCAGAACTACCCTGAGACAAATGGATTTGATTTGGGGGAAGGGTAGGGATAAAGATATTGAAAATTGGGAGTTGAAAAGTAGGTTTTGAAAGGTGAGTTAGGTTTTAGGTAAATTTGGGTGGCGATTGGAGGAGAGGGTAGAATAGTTTGGTTGAGGGATGGGGAATTGGAATGTCGGGGTTTAGACGGGTAAAGTAATTCTGTGGGAGGGAACGGGTGGAGGAAGGTGGAGGTCCGGGTGGGTTTTGGACTTATTGGTGGTTTTTGCTTACTCTGAGGAGTGTTCTTCGGCTGCAGAGTGCAGGGGCGTGGCTAGACAGCAGATTTTGGGTGGGCCTAGACAAGAAGTGGGTGGGCACCAAGTGTTCTACCCCCTCCCCCACCAACTTAAAAATATATCTCAGCTGGCGGAAAAACACTGCTCTCCACCTTGGCAGCCTGCAGTAGGCATGCACCGAAAACTGAGCATACGTAGGTGCCAGCTTAGGAAGCTCAGACTGCTGAAGTGGAGAGCAATGTTTTCAGCACCATCAGGGGGAGGTCTTCAACTGGCAGAGCTTGGGATCCCCACCAGCTACCACTAAATGAGTGCTCCTGTTAGGAGGGCCTGAGTCCTAAGTGGATGGGCCCTGGCCCACCCAGGCCCACCTGTGGCTACGCCACTGGCAGAGTGGTGTTTGAGGCAGTTCTGTGGCAGCAGAAGTCGTGTGCAGTGAGCTATTTATGATGGGCAGAGTGTAAGGTGATACGCTAAAATTGAATGTATCTCACATTATGTGAGACGGGATTCTTGCTGGAATTGCAGTATTTGTATAGTATGGTGTAGTGGTGCTGAATGTATGTTAAAAGGTGAGCAGAGAATGCAAACAGAGGGGTTCGGGGTTACAAAGTTGGTTTCAGTGGGGTATCCTTGGTTGTCAGCGGTGAGTGTGATATTTATGTGTATTTTGGTTTTAAAAAATTATTGCAAGTTTGTGAAAAGATTTGTTGTGTAAAACGGTGTCAAAAAAGTTGTCCAATATGAAAGGAAGAAGTGGTGGGGAGAGTAGTAAGGGGCAACAAGCTCCCTTGAAAAGTAGTAAGAAAGCGAGTATGAAAGCTAAAGTCAGTGCTTCTGGAAAGAAGGTGGCTTTAAATAGCCATGGGAAATTGAACAGATGAATCAAGAATAGCAGCAGGTAGTGACTGCTAAAGCTGTTGCTGGTTCACGTCTCAAGGAAAGAATGCTGGGAGATCAGCTGAGTCCCGTTCTGCACAAAACGGGAGGTCTTTTGAGAATGAGGTTTTACAAGCAGCTGGGACGTTGCTGCGTTCTCCTGAATGTGTGAGTTGGATTTTAGTGACTTGGGAGAAGGAACAAGTGGTATGAGTGAGTATGCAAATGCAAGAGCAGTTTAAGTGAGGAGGAGGGTTGGAAGTGGAATGGCTGTAGGTGAAGAAAGGACAAGTCATCGATTGCATAGGAGTTTGTGTAAGCAATTGTGTGATAAAAAAAATATTTCATGTCACACTTGAAGCATGTTGTGAAGAGAATTGAGATGGAAAAAAGACAGTGAAGGGGTCTTATTGGGAAACCATTGGAAGTATGGGAGTCATTAGATTCTTGGGACTCTTCTGTGTTTTCAGATTCATCATCCTCCTCAGGGGGAAGGATTACAGATACAGTTGGTGAACCAGTATCGGTTTC
Source organism: Microcaecilia unicolor (assembly GCF_901765095.1). Classification (NCBI taxonomy): domain Eukaryota; kingdom Metazoa; phylum Chordata; class Amphibia; order Gymnophiona; family Siphonopidae; genus Microcaecilia; species Microcaecilia unicolor. Next base: position 257,526,566 of record NC_044034.1, on the reverse strand, counting down.
TGTAGGGAATTCAGTGGGAGGATGTAACATAGTAAATGACAGCAGATAAAGACCTGTACAGTCCATCCAGTCTGCCCAACAAGATAAACTCATTTACATGGTAGGTGATACTTTATATATATATATATACCCGCGTTTGATTTGTCCTTGCCTTTCTCAGGGCGCAGACCATAGAAGTCTGTCCAGCACTGTTCTTGTACTAACTTCTGATGCTAATGTCGAAGCCCCTTAAAATTTACACTCCAGCCCATCCTTATCTATTCAGTCACGATCAGGGCATAGACCGTAGAACTCTGCCCAGCTCTCATTTTGTTTCCCAATTACCGATGTCGCCAACCAATCTCCACTAAGATTCCACGGAACCAGTTTGATGCCCCTCTACAATGACTTGTAGAGGGGCATCAAAACCTCCTTTCTTCTGCTGGTTATGCCCCTCTCTATGCAGCCTAGCATCCTTCTGGACACGGCCCTTGACAAGGTATTTCACAAATTTCTCGTCAAAGGCATACTCTTTGTGAAATTGTGCCACTGGATAGTATGTTGTTGGTGAAATGGAAGCAGTGGATATTGAAAGGAGAATATGTTGATTTGTTTGATCTTAATGTGATCAGGGGTGATCAGGGGCTATCAAGGGGCAATCAAGGAAGATAAAGACGTAGCGGAGAGATTGAATGAATTCAAAGTCATTAACTCACAACAGGATTGTGAAAAATTACAGAAGGACCTTACGAGATTGGGAGACTGGGAGGCTAAATGGCAGATGATGTTTAATGTGAGCAAGTGCAAGGTGATGCATGTGGGAAAAAAGAACCCGAATTATAGCTACGTCATGCGAGGTTCCACGTTAGGAGTTACGGACCAATAAAGGGATCTGGGTGTCGTCGTCGATAATACACTGAAACCTTCTGCTCAGTGTGCTGCTGCGGCTAGGAAAGCGAATAGAATGTTGGGTATTATTAGGAAAGGTATGGAAAACAGGTGTGAGGATGTTATAATGCCATTGTATCACTCCATGGTGCGACTGCACCTTGATTATTGTGTTCAATTCTGGTTGCTGCATCTCAAGAAAGATATAGTAGAATTGGAAAAGGTGCAGTGAAGGGTGACTAAAATGATAGCAGGGATGGGACGACTTCCCTATGAAGAAAGACTAAGGAGGCTAGGGTTTTTCAGCTTGGAGAAGAGACGGCTGAGGGGAGATATGATAGAGGTATATAAAATAATGAGTGGAGTGGAACAGGTGGATGTGAAGCGTCTGTTCGCGCTTTCCAAAAATACTAGGACTAGGGGGCATGCAATGAAACTACAGTGTAGTAAATTTAAAACAAATCGGAGAAAATGTTTCTTCACCCAACGTGTAATTAAACTCTGGAATTCATTGCCGGAGAACGTGGTGAAGGCGGTTAGATTAGCAGAATTTAAAAAGGGGTTAGACGGTTTCCTAAAGAACAAGTCAATAAACCACTACTAAATGGACTTGGGAAAAATCCACAATTCCAGGAATAACATCAATAGAATGTTTGTACGCTTGGGAAGCTCGCCAGGTGCCCTTGGCCTGGATTGGCTGCTGTCGTGGACGGGATGCTGGGCTCGATGGACCCTTGGTCTTTTTCCAGTGTGGCAGGTGAAGTAATGGGTGGACCACTCCAGAAGTTCTGTAAAAAAACATCTTCTTCAATTAATTTACAGGTATTACAAGATTGGTTGTTAACTTATCCTGACAGGAAGGCGGCATTGTTGTTGAAGGATGGATTTTGTAAAGGATTTGTTATTCCTTATGTGGGTCAGATTTTAAAACATTAGTGTGGTAATGCTCCATCAACAGATCAGCACCGATCTGCTGTGAGAAAGAAGCTTCAAACTGAGTTGGAATTAGCCTTATTGTGGGGCCTTTTCCTACTCCTGTTTTGGAGAATTTGGTACGTTCACCTTTGGGAGTTATTCCAAAGAAGGAGCAAGGAAAGTTTGTTTAATTCATAACCTGTCTTATCCATTAGATAGGAGTGTAAACTCATTCACTGATCCCAGGTTGTATTTTGTGTAGTATGCATATTTTGATAGTGCTACACAAATGTTACGGCAGTTGGGGCCTGGTGCATTGATGGCTAAGGCTGATATTGAGTCAGCATTTATACTTTTGCCAGTGCATCCAGACTCAATTTATTTGCTGGGCTTCCAATTTGAAGGAAATTATTATTTTGATCATTGTCTTCCTATGGAATGCTCGATCTCGTGTGCTTATTTTGTAGCATTCTCATCTTTCGTACACTGGGTTATTCAGAGAGTTACCGGTTGGAATTCAGTCATCTTGATGTCTTTTTGTTTGGTGGTCCTGCAGAGGGTACTTAGTGTGTGGAATTGGTGACTAGTTTTCAAGCAGTGCAAGTTATGGGGAACCCATTAGCAAAAGATAAATCAGAAGGGCCGTGTTGCTGTTTAACTTGAATTAAGTTACAATTGATCCATATGGAAATGAGGTTGCCAAATGTGAAAGTTCAAGTATTATTATTTGAAATATCAGTAGCGTTAAGTAATAAAAAATTTACATTGAGAGAGATACAATATCTGGTGGGAAGATTTAATTTGGCATCTCGTTCTCTACCTATGGGATGGGTGTTTGCTCAAAGGCTAGCTTTAGTGACTCCTGGTGTGAGTAGGCAGGTCCAGTCTTAGCAATTGTGGGGACCTGTGCAGACCAGTTCAGTGGGGCCTCCCCTGGTCCCACTTAGCCCTGCCCACACCTAGCCCCGGCCCATTTTTTTATTTCAAATAAAGTCAAATCAAGCAAAACTTGTACAGAAAAATTAATTCAAATATGCACAATGCTATCATAGGAAACCTGTGGGTTTAAAAAGCAAAACCAGGTGCATGTAAGAACTGGATAAATGAGGTAAAACAAATCCCCTTAATATGTAATACTTGGTAGCAATAATGAAACAATGATTGAATATTCACATAGCAAGCAGCCTGAGCCAGCAGATTTATTTTCCACTGAACATAATTATCTTTGTATGAACTTGATGCTAATAGTGTGCTGAACTGGACAATGTTGGCACATTTAGACTGACTCTGGACAGTTCTGCACTAAGGAAACCCTTCCCTCATTAATCAATACCTTCTCTGTGAAATAGTATGTCACGATTGTGACTGTATTCCATGCCTACACTCACCTTGCCCCCGGGTGACCGGGCCCTGTGGTTGCTGTGGACTGTATTTTCCTGTTTTCCAGATATCTTCCAGGTTCCATTCCGGTCCTGATGTTCCAGCACTCCAGACTTGCCCCGGTATTTCTGCTGCCAAGCCTCACCTGTGACCTCATCTGTAATTGCCTTTATTAAGCTCCTGAGAATTGTCAGACTTGCCTTTGCAACAGAGGTCTTCAGATTAGCTTCGTCTGTGAGTGCTTGTTGCAGTTCTAGCCTTGCTAGTTTTGGTCTTGCTTGTCTTACTCTAGCTTCCTTCTGGTTGTATCTGCCCTGTCTGTTTTCAGCTTTAGTCCCCTCCTGTTTGTATCTGCCCTGTCTGTCTTTAGTTCCAGTCCCCTTCCTGCTTGTCTCTGCCTTGCAAGCCTTCAGCTTTGGTTCTGTCCCTGCTTGTCTGTCTTTTCCATGGTAGTCTTTAGCTCCAGTCCCCTTCCTGCTTGTCTCTGCCCTGTTTGCTGCCAAGCTTGTTTCTAAATCCTGAATCTTGCTTGAGTTCCTGAATCCAGTTCCAGTCCAGTCAAGCCAAGCTTGTTCCTGAATCTAATTCCAGTCCAGTGAAGCCCAGTTTGTTCCTGAATCCGGTTCCAGTCCAGGCAAGCCAAGTCCATGCCAGCATTTGGTTCCAGTCCAGCCAAGTCCGTTCCAGCATTTGTTTCCAGTCCAGCCAAACCTGTTCGAGACTCCTATACCTGGTACCAGCCTGGTGGTGTTTGGCCTCGCTTCCAGTTTGGGTGGTTCACCTGCTGTTGCCGGTCTCTGGCAGCAGCCCAAGGGCTCACTACTCCGGATCATTCGTAGCGGCGTGACATAGTAATAACAAAAACAAAAAGACAAGTGAATTTTTATAATATACCACTGCATTCCACAAAGTAAAAGGAGCAAGTTCCCACATGCCATCTTATTTTTTCTTTTGATGTAGGCACAGGAAGAAAAAAGATTTTAAATGCTCTCAGGTTTCAACCTAATTCATGTTTAATACGGAATAAAATGCCATAAATAAGTAAATAATAGATGGATAGAAACTCTGAATGTTGAGCACCTAATTCTTATAACATGATGCCTGTTTAGTGGCCCTTTATCAGGAGAAAAAAAATCTCTGCATGAATATAATAGTTCTAGAGTGTCCCTTTAACCAACCCCTTCAAATGACACATATATTACTTTGATTTGTTTTTACAGTACCCTATCCTCCACTTCCCTCCTTCCCTCCACCTACCTATTCCAGACCTCATCCCCACTCCCCCGAGCCACAGGGTGCACATGCCTGAAGCCACCCTAGTGGTCTAGCGAAGTCTTCAGGGCAGGAAAGATCTCCAGTTTTTCCTGCCTGCTGCCTGCACTGACCCTTTTGCTGCCGCATCTTCTTTAAAATGGCTTTGAGACTTCAGCGGCAGCCAATGTCTTTACCATGTATATGGGTTTGTGATAATTCTTTAAGGCTAGAGGCGAAAGGATGAACGTGAATGACAATGTTACAGTTTTCCCAAAAAAGGAGATATTCTTTTTAGGAAAATAGTCTTTTAACACCAAAAATTTAAACTCCTCTTTATTAAAAGATACCAAAAGTGTTGCATGTTTGGTAATAGGTTCTTGAGATGTTTGAAGAATAGACTGCCAAGTGATTGTAAATTAACAAGGGCTCTTATTTCACTACCATAGGCTCCCTGTGTCATATAGAGTGAAATTGAAATACTTACACTGATCTTTAAAGTGCTTCATGAAGGTCTTCCACACTATTTAGTGGCTCTTGACATTCCCTACATGCCAACCCATTGTCATATGTCTTTGAATGACTATTGTTTAGTATTCTCTGACCCTTCCATGGCTTGGTTATAATACACAAGATATGCCCCTGGATTCTGTATTGGTCACCCAGATCCACATATGATTTAATTAGTCAATTAGGTACTAACAATCAATTATTGGCGTTAACAAGCACTTAATTGGCAGTAATTAAGAGTTATCCCCTAATTCTGTATATGGCACTAAAAATTGTGTGTGCAAATTTGGGACTGCGCCCAATTTGTGAATGCAATTTAATTGACAAATGAGCCAATTTGTGCTGATAATTGGGCACTAATGATCAAATATCATTGCTAATTGGCAATAATTAAAATTTACATACACATCTTTAAGTGCCAGGATAAAGGCGTAATTTATACGCGTGGATCTGAAAAGTGGGCATGGCCATGGGAGGGGCATGTGTAGATCATGAGTGTTCCTGAAATTTGCACACTGTATTATTGAATTCAGGGGATCTGCACCTAATTTAGGTGCAATAATTTGCACCATTGTTCAGTTGATATAAATCCTCGTGCCCAAAACTGTGTACAGATCCAGGTGCTAAGAGCTATTCTATAAATGGTGTCCAATTTTGAGTGCCGTTTATAGAATAGTGGTTAGCGCCCATTTTTTTTGTGCCCAAATGTGGGCACCATTTAAAGAATTGAGTCACATGTGGAGGTCTACCCTATGCCCTCTTCTATAACATGCATGCCCAATTTCATAGCGTTGAACTTCAAAGGGGTATGTGGCCATGGGAGGAGCATGAGAGGGTCAGGGGCATTCCCAGAAATTAGGAGTGATGTTATAGAACACCTGCATTTGCACACCTCACTGTCATCAGTTGGGGACCAGGATTTACACCAGCCATTAGCAGGTGTACATGCTTGTAATTAAAGTTAGGTGCAAAGGACTAGATTCTGTGTATGGCGCCTGAAAAAATCCAGGTGGAAACAAAATTACGCCTTGACGTATTTTCTAAAGTATGCCTACATTTTATAGAATAGACTTAAATTTCTGCATGGTATATAGAATACGCCGAGCGGTTCACCACCCAACTAAATTTGGTCACCCATTTAGGCCACGTTTTACTTGGTGAAAATCCCGATGCCTAAATTAGGTGCAGATTGGGTGTATTTTATATTAATGCACATAGATTTTAGAAATGCCCACGTCCTGCCCATGGCTGTGCCCCCTTTTCAACTATGCGACTTAGAATGTAGCACACCACATTATAGAATACACTTAGCATTTTGGGCACGTAAATCTCCATTAATGCCTTTTAGTGCTGATAATTGCTTGTTAGCATCCAGTTAACAGTGCTTAGCTAGTTAACCAACTAAGTCATATGCATTGTCATAGATATGCTTTGGTTTCCATGTGGATTTTCAGGTGCCATATATAGAATCCAGGAGAAAACATTTGCTAAGCTAGTATTCTATAAAGGCAATCTGTGCAGGGTACCCTTAACAGAATACAAACTCAGTATAGATCATCCCGGTGCCTAACGTTGGGTGCCTTTTATTGAGTCTAGCCCAGGCTCTGGCCATCTGGAACAGTCTTCCTTTTTCCCTTTAGGCAAAGACCTGGTATATGAAATGTAAGACAGCATTAAAGACTTATTTCGTCCATCTAGCTTTTGGGGGGTTGGCTTGAGATTAGGCCTCAGGGAGTTGACCTTGCAAGTAATATAACAGTTTGTAATTTAATTCTTACCTTACCCTTGTTTTATGAGTGATTAAAGTTGTACAAATGGTAGAATTTTTTTTCCATCATTAAAAAGGGAGTTATTTTCCTGTATTATTTTAGATTTGTAAACCACCTCGACCGATATGCCAAACATGACAGTATAGAATATCTTAGTAAACTATAAACTACAGCACACGACCAAGGTAATTGTTACTATGCTGACATGACAGTTAATATGCATTGATTCATATGCTAACTCTATATCACTTAGGAGAGGAGAAAGGGGTGCAGAATGGGCATAAACTGAGCATTGCACTTAGCATGCATTCACATATTGTGCAATGTCTCTGGTGCAGATAAGTACATAAGTAATGCCACACTGGGAAAAGACCAAGGGTCCATTGAGCCCAGCATCCTGTCCTTGACAGCGGCCAATCCAGGCCAAGGGCACCTGGCAAGCTTCCCAAATGTACAAACATTCTATACATGTTATTTCTGGAATTGTGGATTTTTCCCAAGTCCATTTAGTAGTGGTTTATGGACTTGTCCTTCAGGAAACCATCTAATCCCTTTTTAAACTCTGTCAAGCTAACCGCCTTCACCACGATAAGTGAGTGCTTCTGCAATGTCAGTGCACTGTGCAATAACCCTTTCATTCTATAACAGGTAATCTGCATTTAAGAACTATTTGAACATCTAACCAGTATTCCATAATTATGCGCTTAGCGCTTAATTGTCAGAGGGCTTTCACAGGGAAGAGTCATGGGTGAGGCATAGGTGGAGATGACATTTCTGTGCTTATTTTAGGGCCCCTTTTACAAAGCTAAAAAGGAAGTACCGCTGGATTACCACAGCAGCCCGACAGTAGTTCCCACCCCCAGCGTGCGTTATATCTGGTGCTACAAAAAGTTTTTATTTTTGTAGCGCCAGTGTGTACCCCAGCTGTAATTGGTTAATGTGGAGCCCTTACCACCACCTTGATGACTGCCCCCCCTCAAATGGCCATGCGGCAAGTGCTTCACTTGCCACATGGCCTTTTCCTGAAAAAACAAAAGACGCCAATGCCAGCGCTTGGTGTAAGGGGCCCTTACAGAATTCTGTGAATTACGTGCATAAATGCTGCATTTATGCCAGCCATAGACCTGTCATAAATGTTAGCACCAAAATGTAGGCACATTGATGCCAACTTATCCCAATATTTTATAATAATAATTATACACCTAAGCACGATTATAGAATAGGTATACAACCTGCTTTGTTTTGGCACCTAAATGTTGGTGTCCATTTATAGAATTGCCTCTATGTGATAGCATGCTGGTAATGCCCCCATCAGTTAACAGCCTTTTTACTTACCTAGGGTAATTTTATAACAAGAGGTGCCCATGTAGATGCAATCTATAAAGATAAGTAGGTGCCTACCCCTTAATTCTATAAAAGTCACCCAAAATTGCATGCACAAATTTGTGCATGCGCCCAATTTGTGCACACAATTTAATTGAATAACGAGATAATTAGTGCCACTAATTGGCTTTTTAACAAGCAATTATTGGCACTAATTAGATTTAATTAGCATTTACGTGTATAAATTTAGGCATGGGATTTGCACCTAAAAAGGTGTCATGGAAATCGGAGGGTCATAGGCATATTGGGGGCCTTACTAAAATTAATGCACATTGTTATAGAATAACATTGATATGTGACTAAGATAAGTGTGCACATTTGCACCATGTTTCAGTTGGTGCAAGTGGCCACGCCTAAATTTAGGTACGATTCCTGGGCATATATGCTATTCTATAAACTGCGCCTAACGTTAAGTGTGGCTTATAGAATAGCACTTTTTTTGGTGTTGATTTTTTGGTGCCACATATATAATCTAGACCTTAGTGTTTGTGAAGAGCACGCTCCTTCAGTGTAGGTGCAATCACACCTGCTCAAACTGGTATAAATAATCGCCAAGACATTGTTATCCATAGTCAGTGACATCAGGCTAATGACAGACCAGGGCTTTTGTGCCTTGGCATTGCAACTTGATTTGTCAGCAGCATTTGATACTGCTGACTGTGATATATATATTGTGCTTTTTTTGTAGAAAAAAAGGTGCCGGTACTCATTATGGGCGGGGTCACCAAATATGGCTCCATCCCTATGATAACCACACCCACATTAGCCACACCTCTTATACCAGCCATGGCGCATATAAACAGACATCATTGAAAATATTTTAGGAGAAAAAAATAGTGATTTTTTTTTATTATAAATACTTTTTGTAAGCTGTTACAGCTCCAGTATACGCAGAGCAAAATAAGACAGCAGATGTAAATTCTCAAATTGGACATATTCCAAACACTAAAATGAAAATAACATGATTTTTTTTTCTATCTTTGTTGTCTGGTGACTTTGTTTTTCTAACCATATTGGTCCCAGTCTCTGATTCTGCTACTCTCTATCTGTTCTCATAACTCCATTTTCAGCACTTCCTTTCCATTTATTTCTTTACTTTCCTCCTTTCTTCTTCATTTATTGCCCTACATCCATAAGTAAAAGCTGGGTCCTCCTCCATGGAATTGACTGGAGGAGGTATAATGTGGATCCAGCTTTTGCCTATTTTCTCCATCCATGTGCAGTTTTTTTCCTCTCCTCTCTTCCCTTTCCCTCATCTCCATCCACGTGCTTCTTCTTCTTTTTTCTTTCCTTCCCTCTATCCATGTCCAGCACTTCTCCTTTCTCCTCCCCTCCATCCATGTCCAGCATTTCTCCTCTCTCTTCCCTCCCCTGTACCCATATAAAGCAGTAATTCTCTCTCCCCTGCCCCTCCCCTCCCATCCATGTGCATCTCCTTCCTGTCTTCCCTCCCCTCCATCCATGTCCAGCATGTCTCCTCTCTCCGCTGACCTCCCCTCCTATTCATGTCCAGTATCCACCTTATAATTGAAAGAGAAAAATGCCTAGATTTCGATCCAAATCAGGAGATAGACGTTTATCTCACAAAAACGAATAAATTGGTATAATGGAAAGCCGATTTTGGACGTTTTCAACTGCACTCCGTCGCGGAAGCGTACAAAGTTGATGGGGGCGTGTCAGAGGCGTGGCGATGGTGGAACTGGGGCGTGGTTATCGGCCGAGGAAAGATGGGCGCCTTTCGCCGATAATGGAAAAAAAGTATGCGTTTGTAGCTAGAATTTAGGGCACTTTTCCTGGACCCTGTTTTTTCACGAATAAGGCCCCAAAAAGTGCCCTAAATGACCAGATTACCCCCAGAGGGAATCAGGGATGACCTCCCCTGACTCCCCCAGTGGTCACTAACCCCCTCCCACCACAAAAAATGATGTTTCACAACTTTTTATTTTCACCCTCAAATGTCATACCCACCTCCCTGGCAGCAGTATGCAGGTCCCTGGAGCAGTTGTTAGGGGGTGCAGTGGACTTCAGGCAGGTGGACCCAGGCCCATCCCCCCTACCTGTTACAATTGTGCTGCTTAATGCTTAGTCGTCCAAACCCACTGTACCCACATGTAGGTGCCCCCCTTCACCCCTTAGGGCTATAGTAATGGTGTAGACTTGTGGGCAGTGGGTTTTGAGGGGGATTTGGGGGGGCTCAACACACAAGGGAAGGGTGCTATGCACCTGGGAGCTCTTTTAACTTTTTTTTTGTTTTTGTAAAAGTGCCCCCTAGGGTGCCCGGTTGGTGTCCTGGCATGTGAGGGGGACGAGTGCACTACGAATCCTGGCCCCTCCCACGAACAAATGCCTTGGATTTAATCATTTTTGAGCTGGGCGCTTTCATTTTCCATTATCACTGAAAAACAAAAACGCCCAGCTCACAAATTGTCGAATAAAACATGGACGTCTATTTTTTTTTCGAAAATACGGTTCGGTCCGCCCCTTCACGGACCGGTTCTCGGAGATAAACGCCCATGGAGATAGACGTTTTTGTTCAATTATGCCCCTCCACGTCTCCTCTGTCCCCTGCACTCCCCTCTCATCCATGCCCAGCAATTCTCTTCTGCCCCTGTCCTCCCCTGCCATCCATGTCCAGCGATTCTCCTCTCTTCCCTCCCCTCCCCTCTCATCCATGTCCAGCGATTCTCCTATCTCTCTCTCCTGTCCTCCCCTCCCCTCCAATCCAGCAATTCTCTTTTGCCCTCTATCCTCCCCCTCCCTTCCATATCCACCGACTCGCCCCAGCCTCCACCTGCCCCCGAGATCATTCAAACCCCAGCCCCACCTGCCCGCTCTCAGCTCCCCGACTTTCCGTTCATACACCCGTGCTCCCTGCATTGAAATCTTCTGTTTACCCGAAGTCGCGGTGAACCGGCGGTGAAAGCAGCAGGTAGGCAGGCTTCCCTCCTTGTTGCTTCCCTTCCCTCTCAGCGCGCCCCGCCCTCGTGGAAAAGAAATTACATCAGAGGAAGGCGGGACGCTGAGAGGGAAGGGAAGCGACGAGGATGCGAGCCTGCCTGCTTGCTGCTTTCACTGCCGGTTCGCCATAACTTTGGGTAAACAAAAGATTTCAACGCAGGGAGCACGGGTGCATGAACGGAAGGGAGCGGGCAGGTGAGCCAGACCTCACAAAAAAGGCATGCACCGGCACAAAAAAGCACTATATATATATTTTTGTTTGTTTGTTTAACCTATGTGGTTGAAGGAAGTAGGCATGAGCAATATTGCCTCACAGTGTTTTTTTTTGTTATTAGAAACATAACAAAGAAATGAACAGAGCAGCAGAATATTCATACAGGAATCAAATAACCTTGTAAGTCATATACACAAGTCAATCAATAAGGCTGCAATGTAAAAGCAAACACTGTCATATTTAAAGGAACCAACAATAAGAATATCAAGAAAAGATGAACCAGTGACAAAAAGATACAAATTCCAGGCAGTTTCCATTAGACCAGGGTGGGAAGTGTTATCTCAATCCATTAAGTTCCCAGTATTCAAGCTGTTTATAAATAGCATAAAGGGAAAGAGCGTGCATAATAACCCCCCTGTTTACTAAAGCCTAGCTCGAGTTATCTGCAGCAGGGCCCATTTTATTCCTATGGGCCCTGCTGCAGATAACTCATGCTAAGCTTTAGTAAACAACTCCCTAAATGTAGTAAGGATTAAATCATCCAAACAAATTAAGTCAAGAAGGTGGAGAAGACTGAAAAAGGGGTGACCAAAAGTGAGTATATCTCCAGAACTGATGCTTTTGTTGCCAAACTAGCCTTTCCATTCCAGCTACCCACCAAAATGTATCCACCCAAAAGTGCTGGGAGGGCAAGATAGAGCTTTTCCATTTTTGTGCCACCTCAATGGGTGGTGGTAAGGGCTCCCTGCCGCATGGCCATATGGTAAGAGTTATCTCACCATATGGTCATGTGTGCTGGGGACTTTTTTACCCACTGCAGTAAAGAGGACCCTGTTGGGCGGGAAAAACGGCTCCTGCCACTACCGCAGGACCATTTTTCCCTCAGCCTCGTAAAAGGACCACTGTTTGATGAGGAGGCAATCCAAAGAGAATAAAGGCTGGATCTAATTTCCAAAAAGATTGAATGTATGAACATGTATTCCATATCTCCTGGAGCAGGACAGCTTCTCCAACATAAAGGAGAGAATTGTTCCTGCAAATTATGCAGTCTTTGTGGCATAATATAAGTCTGAAGAAATGTAAGCCACAAATCATATATCATCAGAGAAAAAAATAAAAATCAATATTGGGTCATTGATTCAGGCCAAAGCTACCACTTAAAGGTTGAACAGAGTTGGAAACAGCAAGGAACTTTGTGAAACTCCACATTTCATTGGTCAAAAACCAGACACTAAATTCTTGTAATAAACAGCTTGAATCTAGTCAGATAAATAAGATGAAAACCACTGTAAAAGAATCATGGACAGAAGAGAAAAATGAAATAATCTCTGTCTGTCCCATGGCTTATGGTGGACTTCTCACTTCCGTTATTTAGGCATCCACATCTCAAATCATCTAGATCGTCTATATGAAATTAACTATATACACAACTATTTCACTCCTTACATGTGAAAGACCTCGTAATACAAAACCCTGATCACTTTTTCTCCTGGCTGTGAAGAATCAATATAACTCGTCTGTTAAGATTTTTTGAAGAAGTTCTCTTTCAACGTCTCGCCATCAAAAATTTAATCTCACGCTTATTTAAAAGTTTATTCTTGACACTTCTGCCATATTGCTTCCGTTACATGGATCTCTAGGAGGAGCTTATAGGACCACAACCTATTGAACATTATTGGCCTATGGTTTGGTCCTACTTCTTCATCTCGTCCATGTCTTTAACATTAATCAATACACAACTGAGAATTTTTACAGGCTGTTGAACATTGCCTGGTTTCACCATAGATTGGTATTGAATTTATCAAAATCAATGGATATTTGGTTGTCTTTTTGTATTATTTCCATGTGTTGGATACTCAAATCAGTGCAGTGATACATGCTTGTTTTCATTCATTGAGGCTGATCTGAAAACTAGAGGCATTTAAAATTTAGCCTCAGTGATATATGTGATAAAAATCACATGATTGAATTATTATAACTCTTTGCATTATGTATTTTATAAATCTGTATTATAATTACCTCCACCATGCAATAATTTGGGAACCTAGAAGGTAATTCTCTGAAGAGGTGCCAACATTTAGGTGCCAGGAACGTGCATAAATGACAAGAATTCTGGTTGTACCCTATATGATGGCATCTAAAAGTAATGGGACATTATTTGAAGATGGATGTACTCATGGGCAGATATGGGCAGACCATTGGCAGGGTGCACCGTTACCTGCATAAATTATAGAATACTATAATTTTTTATCATGCATTTTCCACAAATACAGTAATACATCTTGTATAACATTCAGCAAAACAACAACAAAAATAATAATCAATAAAAGATCACCAAAGATATTTACATTGCTAATTAGTCAAACAATAAGAAGAGTACAATAGAACAATTTCCCACCCCTCCCAAAAAAATAAATTAAGGCCACAGCTGGTGATTAGTTACACTGCCAAAAATAAAGCTTGATAAAAATCAAACTTCCCTTATAATTGAGGCAGGGGGAAGGGGTATAGATGAGGAGGTAGAAGGAAGGTTGTAGATGGTAGGCACTTTTGGGGATCTAGGGCTATGTGAAGGGTGGGAGGAGGAGTTAGGGAGGGGCTTGGATCTTTTTTTTTTGGGGGGGGGGTAGGGATTGGGCAGGTCTTGAGCATGGGAGGGGTCTGGAGCTGGAGAGGTGAGTAAGGCCTTTGGGGGGTGGGCTGAAAGCCAGGGTCCAGCTGGCTCAGGAGCATCAGGCCACAGATAGTAAAATAACTCCAGCTTGTATCTCATGACTATATAACATGCAGCAACTTGAATATCACTGCAATGAATTTTGGCAAGCTATTTTAGGGCCCTTTAAGTCACTATAAGGGGCAAATAACATGATTTAAAGCCCTAACACAGTTTGATAATTTCCTATTCAATCTGGAGGATCATAAGCTGTTACTTATTATCTCTGCAGTCTGATCTAGACTACTCTTGGAATGTGATGTTTCACAGGGCTTGGTCCATATATTATTCAATATTTTTCTTAGCCCACTTTCATCCATTATTCAAGATTACGGGATAGGAGGGGGTTTCTTTTCCACAGATAATATCCAGATCTTATTTTCTATGGACACTTAATTTTTCTGAACTTACACTATTGAATAACTGACTGCTGTAGCCTGTTGGCTCAAGCAGAATTGGTTAACGTTGTACACAGAGGAAAATATTTGCAATCTGGATGGCCCTCCATATAGGCTTTCTCCTGTTCTGGCTGGTAATCCTGTTCTGCTGTCAAGTTGTTTGTGAATCTTGAGAGTCCTGTTTGACTTTGAGTTGTCTTCTGACAGATTGCCTCTGCTTTTTCCACAAAATTAAAGCTATCAGACTTTACTTGGACAATACTTTCTTTGTTTAGGAGACTCTTCTGCTAAAATGCATTTTGGATTTAACATGCTATAATGCATAAAGCATAAAGCCCAAAACTCATGCTGCATCAAGAAAGGGCATCTCCACTATTTTTTTATTGCAGGTTATATATTAACTTTCAGATTAACGAGCAGTACCTGCTCCTGGTTAACATAGAAGCACTTAATGCCTGCTATTCAGGAGGTATTAAGTGATCCTGCTTTGACTCTGTGTTAGCTAGTTAGCATATAGTAAGTGTAATGCGTTAACTGCCTAATGCTTCCATGTCCATTTTTCACGAATGAAATGCCCCCTGACAGAAAAATTGTGAAACATTCAGCAACACATGGTAGCAGTCAAACTACTACGAAACCCCTTAATGGGGATTGAGTGTTTGCCTGTTTCCACACATTAAGATTTTAACGCCATGAGTAAAAGGCCCTTAATTACTGTAACACCTTGTACAATATATAGCTTGCTTCACTTCAGTGATTACCATTGGTGCAAATATTGCTATAAAACTAATTTACTTTGCTGAACACTATCATCATGTCACCTCATTGGTTATAGAACACAACTAGCTTCCCATATTTGAAGACAATGCCCCTATAGAAGCATAGAAAACACTGGTAACACATACTTTTGTTGATTCTGAAAGAAAGAGCTGGATATGGCTAGTCATCTTACAGCAGTCTGCAATGTTTTGATGGCAGTAAATGTCTATACAGAAAGGCACAATTTCTTTATGGAATTGGCTTAAAATAAACACCATAACCAGCACTTATAGTCATGGGCATAGCCAGACCAGCAGGAGGGGGGTTCAGAGCCCGAGGTGAGGGGGCACATTTTAGCCCCCCCCCCCAGCGCCGCCACCCCCCAGAGCCGCCACCACCACCCCCACCAACTTTGCCCCCCCCCCGCCGATGACCCTCTCGACCCCCCTCCTGCCTCCAACCCTCCCCTGCCGCCGCCGTCCCTGTCGCTGTCGCCTACCTTTGCAGGACGTCAGACTCACAAAAACAGAACGAAGCCTTGCGCCGGAAGAAGAGGACCTCGGCTGGCGGGGGTTGGGGTCTCCCGCCAGCAAAGGTAGGCGATGGTGGGGGAGCATTGGCGGCGGGAGGGGGGGGGTCGAGAGGGTCGTTGGCAGGGGGTCCAGGGCCAAAACTACGGGGTCCCAGGCCCCAGTGGCTCCACGTAGCTACGCCACTGCTTATAGTAGGTGCCCTGTTATAGAATCGACCTCTATGAGCTTGTCACTATCAAAAGCACTATCAGCCACCCAATGCATATCAGGCTCATCAACAGTGTAATCTCCTATAAGACTAATTCTGTAATAGGCTGCCTGCTATAAATGCTGGTTATAATCAGGGTTGCCGAGAGACTGAGCCGGGTCTGGGGCAGGGCTGCCACTCCCCTCACGATTGTCGCCACTGCCGGCCCCTCCGTATCGTCACTGCCGTAACTGCAATATAAATACCTTGGCTGGTGGGGATCCAGCGCTGCTCTTCACCCCTGCAGCTGCTTTTTCTCTCAGCGCATGCTCGGTTTCAAAACCGAACATATGTGACCTGAAAGGAAAAGTAGCCGCTTGGTAAGCAATGGGCAGAGTGAAGAGCAGCACTGGAGGAAGACCTGCAGTATCTGTTCCTCCGGGTCCTCCCCAGCTTCCAAGGGGGGCCCGGCACTGGAGTTTTCTCTTTCCTGATCCTGTCGGGACATGATCACCTGGGTCCTGTGAGGAGCAGGAGAGAGAGAGAGACCCCCGTGCCGGGTCCCCCTTGGAGAACCAGGCCCGGGGAATTTTGCCCCTATGTCCCCCCTCTCGGCGGCCCTGGTTATAATGTTATAATGAAAAAAGCAAGAGCATACTTTACAGAATACTAGCACAAGTGGCAGAGAACACTTAGTGGCAGGTATAAGCACTTAGACCAGCCTTATAAAATTCCCATGTAGATGTATGCATAAATGGGGTACATTATAGTACACACTTTGCTGGTGGACAAGCATGTGGGTGGAGTTAGAACAGAGCATGGGTGGATCATTCATGTACATGTGGATTATGGAATACTATAATGTACCCCATTTTATTTATTTATTACATTTGTACCCCACATTTTCCCACCTTTTTGCAGGCTCAATGTGGCTTACATAGTACTGTAGAGGCATTTGCCAATTCGGTTGATAACAGACACAAAGTTATATTGTGGTCAGATGAGGTAAGTGTGGATCAGGCATCAAGGGTCGAAGGAAGTGAAGATTATAAATTGTCCAGTACGATCATTAGTTATGCTGTGTTGCTGGGTGCTGGGATTTATGTTGGATCGGTGGGATAGGCCTTTTTGAAGAGGTGAGTTTTGAGTGATTCCCTGAAGTTTAAGTGGTCACGGATTGTTCTCACAGCATTTGAGAGTCCGTTGCATAGTTGTGCGCTTATGTAGGAGAGGCTGGATGCGTAAGTTGCTTTGTATCTTAGTCCTTTACAATTTGGATAATGTAGGTTTAGGTATGATCGTGATGATCTGATTCTGTTTATGCATACATCTACGCATGGGAATTTAAACTAGCTATAAGGCTGGTCTAAGTGCTTATACCTAGATATACATGTGTTCTCTGCCATTTGTGCTAGTATTCTGTAAAGAAAAGTAGGCTCCTGCTTTTCTTTATAGCATTATAACCAGCACCTATAGCAGGCAGCCTATTACAGAATTAATCTTATAGAAGATTACACTGTTGATGAGCCTGATATGCATTGGGTGGCTGATAGTGCTTTTGATAGTGACAAGCTCATAGAGGTCAATTCTATAACACAACACATACTACAAGTGCTGGCTATGGTGCTTATACACATCAAAAAACAATCTACAACAGTGAAGAGTGACTATCAAAAAATGGGGAAAATGTCTTGTTTTTTGATGTTGATCAGCATTAAAGTACAGTGATTTTGATCTGTGATATTCTTTACCTATGGTGCTTATACACATTATGGCCACTTACACACAGCTTTGATTCTTTGTTTGCTATTTCATGCAAAGGAAAGACATACTGTTTTTTTTTTTCTGTTACCTTGGATTGTCTTTTCACAGTGACTTGGGGGAAGTGTAGCGAGACCATTCAGCTCTCTCTTTGAAGAATCTAACTGTTCCAGTTCAGGTCTTTCACCAGTTGATGCTTGCCTTGGTAATTAATGAGACATTTTTGCTTAATGAGAGCATGGGATGAACAAGGCTTAACACTGTACTGAACTTTTTAATTTTCCTGTGAGGTTATTAAAGCTTGCACTCTAAGAAAAAATAAATGTACTCCTACAGTCGAGTGTTAAGGTCAGTAGGTATATCCATTTCTCCTAATCCCCTGTGCAACCCGTAAAAGTGCACCTTCTTATTTGTCACGCATGAAACTCTTTCCCTTTGCTAATGTCTTTTATTGCCATTCCTACTTCTCCACTATTATTGTATGGCCTTTAAAAAATATATATTTGCCTGTTACTATTTCTAGACACTCATGACTTGCCAACAGTATGTTAGTGTAATTAAAGCAGCACCTTGGAAGCAAATTATTGATATATATTTCAGTGTATTCCATATGCTAAGTTAGTTAAAAATTCAATACATTCAACAGATTTTAAACCCATTGAAGTGCTTTTGCAGATAATTAAAAGCTGTGGTGAGAATTTGTTCATAAAACTTGTGCACAATTAGATGCGCGTTCACTTGTCCTGATTCATTGAAGGCTGCGTGAGACTTCCATGCTTGGTAAAAGGTCTCGATACAAGATGCTTTTGTGTCTGATTAATTGTCAATATTAATCCTATGTTTCTGTATGAATTTCTTACAGGGCACATAGTAAATGGCAGTGAGTTGTTAGCCTGCTAATAATGAATTGAATCTTTTTAGTGAAGTACGGTTAGCTGAATGTCCAATATATCAGCACATTTTGAGAAAAGAAATACAAATGTTCTGCATTTGTATACAGGTTGTGTCTGTAAGTGTTCTTCAGCTTGTTGAGGGGTCCCCAGTGAATAAAATAATCCTAGAATAGAAACTTGCTGAGTACTCATGACACATTCTAAGTTTTCAATCTGTCATATCAACTGCTTTGAATCATATCTAAAGCGATGTGCTAGACTGGCATCTCTATAAACAAAAAAAAGCAGATTAATAAATATCTCACTAAACATCCTGCAGTTAGCTTGTAAATGATATTTTATTTTCAAGAAAATAGTGACTCACTTGAGAGATAAATTGAAGTTACTAGAAAAGGAAATATGCATTAGAACAGGGGGTGGACAACCACGGCCCTCAAGGGCCACAACCCAGTCAGGCTTTCAAGTTTTCTACAATGAATATGCATGAGATTGATTTGCATGTACTGCTTCCTCTGTATGTAAATAGATCTTATGCATATTCATTGCGGAAATCTTGAAAAGTCGATTGAGTTTTGACCCTCAAATTCCTTGGTTGCCACCCTGTTTTAGTAAGCAGCAGGGTTTTTTTTGAGGGGGGTACTTGGTGGGGTACTGTGAACCGACCCTGTCTTAGTAAGCAGCAGGTTTTTTTTGAGGGGGGTACTTGGTGGGGTACTGTGAACCGGTACCTTTTCCATTGTCTGCTAAAATTGACCCATGGTCCCCAAGTTTTAATGAAAGAGCTCAGACTCTACAAACCAATTATGCTTTATAGATTCTGTGACTGGTTGCAGGGGGCCTGGCTATTGTGGGGTGAATCCATCCCTCAGTGATCACCCCACCCCTGAAGGATGGCCTGGCATTTGAGTACCGGTACCTTTTTCATTAGAAAAAATGCACTGCTAAGCAGTGAACTTAAACTTCTAAGTACACATCTTCTTTCAAAAAAATATGGGCAAATTTATTATCATGGAATATATAGTAGTTATTTTTTTATACTACAAACTGTAACCAAGGGTGGTAGCAGGAAAAGGATCACCAAATACTAGCAGACCTAGGACCCTGTTTACTAAGCCGTGCTGTAGGCATGCTAATGTTTTTACCGCATGCTAAAAATTAGTATGCGCAAATTTTAGAGACACCCATAGGAATATATGGGTGTCTTTTGTGTTTGTGTGTGCTAAAAACACTAGCGTGCCTTAGTAAACAGAGTCCCTAATTTTTAACACATTGGTGGCTATTTTAGAAGCTCTATTTGTGCCTTGGACATCTGAAAAATAGCATTTAGAGATCCATATTGCATGGACATCCAAAATTTATAATGCCAAGATATGGACATCTAACACAGCAATATGTCTATATGGCAAAGGGGCGTGGCCTGGGTGTGTTTTGGGCAGGGCTAGGGATGGGTAAAAATATGGATATACAACTCTAATTGCAAAAGGGGAAGAGACATCCATGTTGTCTGTATTGAAACCTGGAACTTGGCACATCCAGGTTGAAGAAAGATGCTCAAGCTGAGCAATTCTCTACTGGAAGGAGTAATGGAAGTTACAAGAGGTATTTTTCTGACCTTGGGGGGTACTCACAATTTAAAAAACAGAACGTAAAAGAAAATTACAGCTACAGTAGGATTTGAAGCAGCAACCACTGGTTATCTGTCCCAGTTCTCTTCCAGCTGCTCTGGTTATTCCTCCACATGGAGATCTGAGTGGCCATTTTATAATATGGATGTTCCTCTGCTGCCACAAATATATCCACATCCCTTGTTTTGCCCCGTTCATAGTTTCAACATTTCATTTTGTAGAATGGATGTTCATGCTAGATGTATCCAGCAATATAATGTCCATTTCTCATATATTTTAAAACGAGCTGTAAATAGCCAGACCTTGTTTTTTTACATAATTGAAAAATGGACATCCATTCTCTGAGTAGGATATCCTTTCTACTATTAAAGCCCTTGCACATTAATATTTTGCTTTTTCTGTATTTAAATTCATAAACTTTATCTTGGCTTTTTAAAATCTATCTAGATAGATAGATACGGATGTATGCATAGTTTTAAAATTACTTGCCAAAAATTGGAAATGAATGTGTTGGACAATTAACCTCAGTAGTACTGCACTGCAAACTCTTACATACTCAAATCATCATCGGTTCAGTGACTGCCACCTTTCTATGTTTACTTTGGGTTATTTTAACATCCAAATTCTTGAACGTAAATCAAGCAACTAGCTTATTTATCTTATTATGTTTAGCTATATTTAACACTCATCTTAAAAAGAGAGTTCTTGATCAAGCAGCTTTCGGGAACTCTTCTCCGACACGGCATGGGTTTCACTAAACACTTTTTCAAGGAAGTCCCCTAAGAGTTATCACAAATCAGCCTGCCAATATGTTGCCATATGAGTATGTTAGTCTCTGCACAAGAGTTGCAGTGCAGTACTTGTGAGGTTCACTGTCCAACACGTTCATTTCCAATTGTTGACTGGATTTTGATGATATTTATAAAGTTTCGTTGGATATATAAAGGCCATTTGTTTTGTATAAATCCAGCATATAGCTTATTTTGAAGCCCATTGTTGGTTAGTTTTAAAATTATCTCATAGAAAGTACCTACAGATGTGTACATCTGCTTTGAAGCACCCACACATTTGGGGCAAGATTCACAAAAGTGCAATACTGTGCTAGTGTCTACTAGTGCCATTAACATGCATTATTAATAAATAGGTCCCAATGCATTAAATGGGACGTGATAAATGATGTATGTTTATGCAGTTTAGAGCACTAACGCAGTACTTTTAGAGCAAAAACACCTGCTGGCACAGGGGAAATACAAGCTTCACCTCCAGGAGTGACTGGTGGTTCTGACAAAATGTAAGATGCAGCTGTAAGAGAGGTGGTTAGAAGTCAGAAAGGTGCTGGTGAGAGGGATGTGGTCTCTGTCTCAAGAGGTAGGGGTCATATGGCAGAAACGTTTAGTGCAAGAGTGCTGGGCAGACTTCTATGGTCTGTGCCCTGAGAATGGCAAGGACAAATCAAACTTGGGTATACATATAAAGTAGCACCTATTGGTAAATATATCCCACATGTGTGTTGTTTTTCATGCATATGAGTTGTGGTATGCAGCCTGGGGGCCACCACTCATGCAGCCAGAAGAGTGAAAAAGATTTCAAGTTCAGGCACAGTTACTTTGGTCCCTTTGAAAGGGGTTTAAACTACAGTTTATAGAAGGGTGCATGCTCTGAAGCCAGGACAGCAATGCTCAAGAGAGCCATTGAAGCTCAGGACTCATCAGGCTTCCAGCTGTGCTAATTAGCATTGCCTTCCTCAAATGAGAGACAGCATTTGAAAGGAAGGCTTTTAGTTTTGTGGGGAGGAAGAGACACACCCAAAGTTATAGAAAGGCTCTGGGAGAGGGCTCTATAATACTAAAGGGCTTAACCCTGTTGGCTCACAGCTGTGCCTGGAGTGGGGGTAAGAAATGCTGTCCCTAGTAAGAGGTAGAAACTGGGGTTGACAGTTCTTTGTTGCAAGGGTCCCCAGCCTGGGGAGATGGGCAAGGAGGGGGCAGTGCTCCAGTAGGTTACTGAAGGAATATTCAGTGCCTGGGATGAGGGAGCAGGATTCCCTGAGGCTAGGAACTAGTCCAGTTATTGGGACAGGAGGGTTCAAGCCCTAACAGGAAAAAGGTGTCAGGAACTGTGGGTAGAACTACCACTTAACCCAGACAAGCTCCATAAATCAAGGTAAGTCCCCTGATGGTTCATTATGTTTGCTCTCCTGGATGGTGTGATTAAAGGAAGAGGGGTCTAACATGGTATGGTAGTCTGTGGCAACAAGGGCACAGAAAATACCATGGTTATGGTAGCACAGTTAGGAAGAGCTAGTGGAAAAAGCAGAACCCCATTTCAAATGTTGAAATAGTGATATTTGTTCTGGTTATATGGTAGCACATTGGGGCAGGGCAGTGATGGCTCACATTGTTTACTTTGAATGTATATTTGTTGTCATAGATGTGTTCCTCCTTTTCCACATTTAATAAAGAAATATTTTTAAAAAATTGTGTTTAAACCCTGGTTTGTAAGTTAGCATGGTAGGAGGGGCATGGTGGGGGGGGGGGTGTCAGTTAACAAGAAATACCCCATAACTATTTGGATTGCTGAAAAGGAAGGGGATTTAATAATTTTGATAAATAATATGAAGAAAAGGTTTCTTTGCTAATTTGCAAGAAAGATGTGCTTATGTTTATGTTTATTGACTTGATATACTCCTTTCATGACTTAGCAAACAAGGTGGGAAAACCTGGCCTGGATTGTCAGTTTGAGAACGGTCAGGCCTCAAGTAAAGAGATTGTAGGAAACATTCGGCAATGTATGGAGTGTACTCTGGGGGCAGTGTCTTCAAATGGGTTAGTTTTGTGCTTACCATGACAGGAATGAACCTCGCTCCTAACCAGGACATGTAGAGAATGATCTCAGTCTCTCAAATTTACTGCTAGCGCTCACTGTAGTACTTGCACCTTTGTGAAGAAGTTTAGGTTGTATGCTGTTTAATTTAGAGTTATTACAAGAACCTGCATCTTACTGACTTGTCTCAGTTTGTGTCACATCAGGGGCAAGGTACCCAGAACAGAAGGGGAAAGCCATGTCCCTAGGGCTATGTTGGTAGTTATCACAGCGTATATTTTGTAAAATGCACATTTAAGTGAATTTCAATCCTTACCCTGCCCCCAGGAATATCTTTGACCAAGTTAAGTAAGCATATCACAGTTATGGGTTTACAAGGTATATTTTAGGCACCTATGTATAGACAATTTTATAAAAGATGATTTCTGTGCATAAAATACTATCTTATACATAGAAATCAGCTCAATCACAGCAGGAGGCATTCAGAGAACCACCAAAGTGGTAACCATAATTTTTAACAAAAACAATTTTAACAAACCAATTAGAAATAAACCCTCCAATAATTAGCCTGAAGCAGTCAGCATTTTTAAAAATGCTTATTGTTACGGCCATTAAGCCCTGATATTCAGTCTGGTACCTATGCAGGTACTGATATTGAATATCCAACCTCTGGCCAGCTTCTGGTCATGCCTAGAATGCCTACAGGTGAGTATTCAGTCTGCTATCCAGATAGGCTCTAACCTGATATTCAACTTCCTACTCGTTAAGCTATCTTCTCCTTCATTCCCCCTTCCCCCCAAAGAGTAGACCTATCCCGGCCTCCCCAAGAGTAGGCTTTTCTCATAAGGATCCATCTTCACTCACCCACCTGTAGGCCCGTTTGGGAATTTCTCCATCACTCCTGCACATGGCTTTGAGCTTAAAATGACAGCCATGATTTCGCCCAATACTGACCAGTTGAGCCAGCTGAAGATACCACAGGAAGTGAATGACACAGCAGCCATCATGCAGCTAGAAACAGTTTACAACTGGCTTCCTGTGGCACTGACTGTTAGAGCACAAACAACTGCTGGCACAGAGGAAACACAAGCTTCAGCTCCAGGAGTGACTGTGGTTCTGACAAAATGTAATATACAGCTGTAAGAGAGGCAGTTAGAAGTCATAAAGATGCTGGTGGGAGGGATAAGTACATAAGTAATGCCACACTGGGAAAAGACCAAGGGTCCATCGAGCCCAGCATCCTGTCCATGACAGCGGCCAATCCAGGCCAAGGGCACCTGGCAAGCTTCCCAAACGTACAAACATTCTATACATGTTATTCCTAGAATTATGGATCTTTCCCAAAGTCCATTTAGTAGTGGTTTATGGACTTGTCCTTTAGGAAACCGTCTAACCCCTTTTTAAACTCTGCCAAGCTAACCGCCTCCACCACGTTCTCCGGCAACGAATTCCAGAGTTTAATTATGCGTTGGGTGAAGAAAATTTTTCTCCGATTTGTTTTAAATTTACTACAAATCGGAGAAAATTTTTCTTCACCCAGGGATGTGGTCCCTGTCTCAAGAGGTAGGGGTCATGTGGCAGAAAATAAGAGATCTGTGCAGACAACAGCTCACCCACTCACCACCCTGCCAGTTCTTGGAATACCAATGCTGAGGAGACATACTTCCACTGCTTCTCCCCAGTGGTATCCTGTGAGACACCCAACTTCAATAACAGGCACCTTCTTGGATACATTATACCCTATGTCTACTGCCAATTCTGAGACCTCCCCAACAGTACTCCAAGTGGTAATTGGTTCCAGTGAACCACAGAGCTTATGTTCTTTCTGACTGTCATGGAACTGTATGATGTACAAGACTGCTGGCAGAGGAGTAAAAGAGCTCCTTTGAGACCTGTAACACCCCATCCACTACCATGTACTTTGTAACAGCTCTATAGTAATGCTCCTTCACATCTGTCTGGGGTGTTACTAAAGGGTTTATTAGATAACTCTTTTGAGGGTAGCCTCTCCTGCTTATTTTCGAAGGAGAAGGGCGGCCATCTTCCGACACAAATCGGGAGATCGCTGGCCTTCTCCTAAGGCCGGCCAAATTGGTATAATCGAAAGCCGATTTTGGCCGGCTTCAACTGCTTTCCATCGCAGGGACGGCCAAAGTTCAAGGGGGCGTGTCGGCAGTGTACTGAAGGCGGGACGGGGGCGTGGTTAAGAGATGGCCATCCTCAGCCAATAATAGATAAACAAAGGCTGACCCTGATGAGCATTTGGCCGACTTTACTTGGTCCCTTTTTGTTCATGACCAAGCCTTGAAAAGGTGCCCGAACTGACCAGATGACCACCGGAGGGAATCGGGGATCACCTCCCCTTACTCCCCCAGTGATCACCAACCCCCTCCCACCCAAAAAAAAAATTAAAACACATTTTTTTGCCAGCCTCTATGCCAGCCTCAAATGTCTTACCCAGCTCCATCACAGCACTATGCAGGTCCCTGGAGCAATTTTTAGTGGGTGCAGTGCACTTCAGGCAGGCGGACCCAGGCCCATCCCCCTCTATGTGTTACACTTGTGGTGGTAAATGGGAGCCCTCCGAAATCCACTGTACCCACATCTAATTGCCCCCCCTCCCATTAAACTTTAAGGGCTATGATAGTATTATACAGTTGTGGGTGTGGGTTTTGGGGGGCTCAGCACCCAAGGTAAGGGAGCTATGCACCTGGGATCAATTTGTGTAGTCTTCTGCAGTGCCCCCTAGGGTGCCCGGTTGGTGTCCTGGCATGTGAGTGGGACCAGTGCACTACAAATGCTGGCTCCTCCCAAAACCAAATGGCTTGGATTTGGACGGGTTTGAGATGGCCGCCATTAGTTTCCATTATCGGTGAAAACCAATGCCAGCCATCTCTAAGGGCGGCCCAAATGTTGAGATTTGGCCGGCCCTGACCGTATTATTGAAACGAAAGATGGCCAACCATCTTGTTTCGATAATACAGCTGGGTATGCCGCTTAACGGGGCCGTCATTAGAGATGGTCGCCCTTGTAGATGGGCGCCCCCGTTTGATTATGCCCCTCCATATCATCTGTGTGGGAGAGTTAAAACAAAACAACAATCAGGAATAGAGTAACATGCTGTGAACAGTAGTGAGTGGGTACTTCAAGGATGCTTCAGGAAATATGGTAGAAGTGAAGAGAGGGCATAAAGGCTTTATAGTATTTTCATGAAGAGATGTGAGCATGGGAAAATGCAGGGCTTACCTATCAACTACCCACTGGTGATTTGGCTGCTCTCAAACTTGTGAAAAATTCTAGAGTGCTAAAACCTGTTGTTTCTTTCTCTATATTACTGTGAGTGGCAGTAAGTGCCCCCCCCCCCCCTTTGAAATGTCCGTGCAACAAGTGGTTCACTTACTGCATGGCCATTTCTTCTTGACAAAAAAAAAAATAGCCTTTTAACTGCTGTGGTAAAAAGGGGCCTCAGAACACATCAAAAACACATGCTGATGCTAACACAGCCCCCCTTTTACCGCAGCAAAAGGTGAAAGGAATCCTAGACTTTTTTTTTTTTTGCTGCATTAGGCATGTGTTAGCACCTAGCACTGCTTAGTTCAAGGACTTTCTGAAGAAGAAGTGGACAACTTTGTTCCCAAACTAATTCCATACCGCTTTGGAAAAGGCTCACCTTCCTCTAGTGAATATTGCAAGATAATAAAGTTAACTGGAACTAAACAGCAACCAGTCATTTTCATGGATTGAACCTTCCTTGTGTAACTCCCTTCTGCAATGGGCAATATGACCGACAACATCAGATAATGGTGTTATTGCATGATAACTGTTTGTAAATGATCCCCACAGACATTCACTAGTTTACAAAAATTAGAAGTGGGTCAAACTTCTGGAAGAGACAATTGCTACCTAGAAAAGCTAGCCAGAACTAGCTAGAATCCTAATTGCTGACCTGGCTATTAAAATTAGATCTGTAGTAATGGGACTTGAATCTGGCTACTCTTGCTCGTAGAGCTGTGCATTTATGAGACGCATATGGCACATTTGCGTATCTAAAAATTTAAAGTGTGTGCAAATCGCTTGTGCACATGTATACCTGTGAATTAACACATGCAGTCAATCTGCACAGTGAAATAAGTTCTAGCATGCATATAGTGGAAACTCAGAGAGCAAATAGGCAAAATATCACAAAACCACAAATTTCCACTTGGTGTAAGCATGTCGATCAAACTTAAACTAAGATACCTGTATCTTGTTTTTTATGAGCTTAATATGTCTGTATCATGATGGCTTGACAAATTTCACCTATAATAACAATGCTTAGCCCTCTGTAAACTGAGGAATATCTGCTTCAGTGGGGGGGGGGGGGGGGGGGACATTTTTGTCACTGCAGATTATGATCTTTTATTGCTAGCAATTATTATACACTGTGGTGAATAACGCAATCTCATATTAAAAGCTTAGCAGACTGTCTTCCTTTACATAAGTATTGCCATACTGGGACAGACCAAAGGTCCCTCAAGCCCAGGATCCTGTTTCCAACAGTAACCAATCCAGGTCACAAATACCTGGCAAGATCCCTAAAAAAGTACAAAACATTCTATGCTGCTTATCCCAGAAATAGTGGATTTTCCCCAAGTATCATTGTTAGTTCCACCCCCCCCCCCCCCCAAAGCAGAAAAAAATATAATTAAAAAAAGAATAAACCAAACTTTTTTGGCACCACTGTTTTCTGCATAGCAAGTCTGTCTCCATTTATATTAATTTAATTTCAGTTTGTATATTCCACATTATCCCAGAAAGTCCAAATAAAATTATAAAATAGAATAAAAACAAACAAGCATCATGATTTGGGACTTGATATAGTTGCATTGTTATATATTATATTAGGGATTGTGATCCAATCCAAAAATGTTTATTCCTCAAAAACGTCTGGATCTATGCAACCTGATCATTAAGTCGTGCTCTAGAAATCTCTAATAATATCATATAAATGCATAACCTTGGACTTCAGTGCCTTTTTTCTCAGAAGGTAAAATGGGAACAGAGACGAAAGAACATTTTAGCAGTCTCCACAAAGTTGAAGCTATAAACTGCATTCTTAAGAATCCAATAACTCAGTCCAGAATCTCTTAAAACTGTTCTGCCAGTTTAATTTTGATATTTTTTTTCCAAGTTTTCAACTACATTTTTGGGCCTCTTCTTAAATAAAGCCAAACGGGGGCAACAAGAATTTCAGAAATAAAGGTTTCCTTTGTGCATTTAATTTTACCTGTGAACAATGGCAAAGGTAAGACAATTCAGCCTTTACAAGCAATGCAGAAAGCTGAATCTGTCTCATTTTCAGCCTAGGCAGTACATGAAACCCACCTGGGGATCCTGGGAAAGCCTGTTCAACACTCCTGTTTTGTTTCATTTTGCTTTTCTCCTCCCATTGCCAGGCCTACATGGACTCTGAAGGACACACAATCCCTCTCGCTTTCCTGCCTGTAATGAAATACACAGAAAGAAAGATACCACTAATAGAAACTCACAGTTACAATTGCTCTCTTAACCCATTAAGGTTAAACAACTTGTGTAGATTTGCTAGATCCAATGTGCTTTACATGTAACTTAACCACAAATCACTCTAGAAGTAAATTTTGTACATCTTGTGTTATCAAAATAAGGAAATAATGGATGCAGTATTCCCAGTGAAATGTGAGCCTGCATAGTTACAATTTAAAACATCAAATGGCATATACATGGAACTACCCCCCAAACCTCTTTTTTTGTTTGTTTTATGTTTTAGTTAGAATGTGTCATGATTTCTTTAGTAGTGTGGTGTATAGCTGTCACACTCAGTACAATCCAACTGCAGACATATGAAGTACAATAGCAAGGGAAGTTATATGCAAATTGATCATGATACCAGGGGCTTAGCCAGACTTCAGCGGGAGGGGGTCCAGAGCCCGAGGTGAGGGGGCACATTTTAGCCGACCCCGGCGCCACCGACCCCACCCCCCCTGCCATTGCCAACCTCGCCGCCGCCACCACCACCTTGCCCCCCCTCCCGCCGCCAACCCGCCGTTGCCTACCTTTGCTGGCAGGGGACCCCAACCCCCCAGCCGAGGTCCTCTTCTTCCCAGCTGATCTGCAAGGCTTTGTTCTGTGAGTCTGACGTCCTGCACGTACAACGTGCAGGACGTCAGAAACAGAAGGAAGCCTCTTGCAGGAGGAAGAGGACCTCGGCTGGTGGGGGTTGGGGTCCCCCCGCCAGCAAAGGCAGGCGACGGCGACGGCGGGCTGGTGGCAGGAGGGGGGTCGAGAGGGTCATCGGCAGGGGGATCCAGGGCCAAATCTATGGGGCCCAGGCCGCCTGGCCCCATGTAGCTACACTACTGCATGATACATTCTGATAGAAAATAATATCCCTTTAAAGCAGTATGGACCCTTTTACTAAGCTGAAGTAAAAAAAGAACTGCACGAGATTTGGCGTATAAAATTGGCGCAATCTGGACCATTTTATACCTTGGCAGGTAAAAAGGCCTTTTTTAATGGGGCAGTACATAGCTGTGCGCTATTAAAAGTAGCATGCGACTATTTACTGCCTGAGCCCTTACCATCACCTATTTACTTGGCGGTAAGAGCTCACGTGCTACTCATGCAGTAATCAGACAGTGCACGGCAATGTGGCCACGCTGCCGATTTCTGCCAGGAATACCTCCCCCGCCCCCAGCAGTAGGAAACAACGCATGCCAACTTTGGAATTACCACTAGGTGCTCACACTACCCCAACGATATTGTCAAATTGGTGCACGCTACCTGTGCGTTAGCCCTACTGGGGCTTAGTAAAAGGGCCACTAAGTTATCAATGGAATCGTATCAGTATGGTAGACAAAGTGAAGCACTGCACATATATTCAAGCTCGGCTCATATATCCTGTGGAAGGGCATAATCGAATGGCGCCGGCGAAATTGATGGCCGGCCATCTTTGGGGCCGGGTCCGCAAAGCGACGGAGCAAACCGTATTTTCGAAATACGGTTGGGGCCGGCTAAATTGATCGCCAGGTTTAGAGCAGGATCGCCGGGTTTACATGAGATGGCCTGTATCGTTTTTCCAGCCATAATGGAAACTGGGCCCGGCCGTCTCAAACCCGGCAAAATGCAAGCCATTTGGTTGTGGGAGGAGCCAGCATTTCTAGTGCACTGGTCCCCCTGACATGCCAGGACACCAACCGGGCACCCTAGAGGGCACCTCTAAATATTTTTTTAAAAAACAAAAATAGGTGCCAGGAGTATAGCTCCCTTATCTTGTGTGCTGAGCCCCCCAATTCCCCCCCCCCCAAACCCACTCACCACAACTACACCATTACCATAGCCCTAAGGGGTGAAGGGGGCACCTAGTTGTGGGTACAGTGGGTTTTGGAGGGCTCAATATTTATCACCACAACTGTAACAGGTAGGGGGGATGGGCCTGGGTCCACCTGCCTGAAGTGCACTGCACCCACTAAATACTGCTCCAGGCACATGCATACTGCTGTCAAGGATCTGGGTATGACATTTCACTCTGGCATACAGGCTGGCAAAAAAACTTTTATTTTATGTTTATTTTTAGGGTGGGAGGGGGTTGGTGACCACTGGGGGAGTAAGGGGAGGTGATCCCCGCTTCCCTCCGGTGGTCATCTGGTCAATTGAGGCACTTTTTTGAGACTTGGTCCTAAAAATAAATGGACCAAGTCCAGCCGGCGAAATGCTCGTTCGAACCGGCCACTTTTTTTCCATTATAAGGCGAAGCCGGCCATCTCGTACCCATGCCCCCACCCCGCCCCCATCCCGCCTTCACTACCCTACCAATACGCCCCCTTGAAGGTTGGCCAGCGCCGCGACGAAAAAGCAGTTGGGGCTGGCCAAAATCAGCTTTCAATAATACCGATTTGGCCGGGATCAGGAGATCGCCGGCAATTTGTGTCGGAAGATCGCCAGCGATCACTTTCGAAAATAAGCTGGATGGTCTATACATGCTTTTTGCTCCATACAATTGAAAAACTAGCCTGCATTAAAGACATTTGGTTCAGTTTTTGGCTGCACTATGTGCAATGTATGTCATACCACTGAATGCTATTATTTCACATTGAAAATCACTGCTAATTAATCTTGCAGCTGTTGAAATAGGTTCAAATAGGTTTCATAAAAAAATGATAAGTTTAAAGAAAAGGGGTTTTCTGCATCATTAATTTTTCAAAAGACGCCGGTTCCCTTTTGCTATTAATTGACATGCATAACAGTTTAATACAATGCTACTTTTAATTATCAGAGCTCTTTCTTTTAAATATCAAATTTCGTGCACTAAATTGTCACGAGTTCTCTTTACAGTCTCATCTGTCACTGTAAATGTCATCACTTTATCCCTCCTTTGGATGCAGTGACAGGTCCACTGTTATTCCCAGCTTTATCTCTTTTTCCATCCTTTATTGTACTACAAAGATCCCTTTTTCATAGTTTACAGCTGTATCCGCTTTCCACACGTGGCAAATGATTGCCTCAGTAAAGGTATTTTCTGTTTCAATCTTGCATTTTCCCAAGGGAGGACAAAAGGGGACAAGCTCTCGGGAGTTGGTTTCACTGAGAAAATTGTTTAGAATTGCCTCATTCCTCAGCAGATTAACGGATGCATACAATCCCGGCCTAAGTGCCATTGTGCAGCACAATTTGTCCATTATACTTTGTCCTTTCCATTTAGAAAACCCCTCACCAATTAAAGTAATACAGCCTTCCAGTACCTGCTCCCAATTAAATCTGAGCTGTATTACCTGCCTTGATGCAGCTGGTCACAGATTCCTGCCACTTACCAGCATTCATTAGGCCTATTCATTATCCAGGGGCTGGTGGCAGGAATTCAAGCCACTGGCTTTCTTTCAGGACCCACCAAAATTATCTGCTTTCAGAGCAAGGGCCCTGTAAGAACAGGATTAGGGGAAGGAAGAGTGAATTCATACACTGGCAAGATATAACAGTTTTTTTTCCCCTACTCATGTCATCTTTGCTTCTCTGAATCAATTGTGCAAGCTCCAGCTTCTTCAAAAAATGCTGTAACTTTAAAATAAATTAAATAAAACAAGTGTGCAATTGTTGAATGCCCTTGGAATTTTATTTGTGCCAACCAAATATTTCTTCATATTTTCTAATTTCAAAGTTTATTGAGCACTTCCTATTCTATCGGTGATGCCAACTAGGTGACTTACAGACTGAAAAAGAGGAAGAGGAAAAGAGAGAAGGACTGAACAGCAAGCAGAAGGAAGGAGGGAGAACTACACTGCCATGATAGAGAGGAAAGGGAAGCACATAAGGGAGGGGAGCACTCTCAGAACCTTACGGTTCATGGTTAGGTAGTTATATTGGGTGCAATTAATAAGAAAGTAATGATAATATACATAAATGCCAGTATTTTAGTTACTTATGTGAGCAAGTGGCCACTTATGCACTTAAGTGAGCTCTTATAAAATATCAACTAACATGAAAGCACATGTGTAAGTTTTATGGTGCAAAAAACAAAAAGGAGGTAAAAACCCTCACGAAACCGTGAGATAGAAAGAAAAAAGTGAGGAAAATGGATGAGGATACCAAAAATTGTGTTTATTCGCATAAAAAATCAAAATTAAAAAAATAACAATGGTTATATGAAGTATAAAACGGACCCGACACGGCCGTGTTTTGGCCCTAAGGCCTGCCTCAGGGGTCTTTGCAACCTCAGAAAATGTATATCAAGGTATGTACTCCAAGGCAAATATCTGAGCGGAAAATCTCTAAGATCTGTGTACTCCTCTCTTCTAGAAAAACATATATATAAAATGTGCTGAAAAGCACAAAAAGTGTATGATGCTTCTCTCCAAAGAGATGTCTACAATTCTGAATTGTACACAGATCTTAGAGATTTTCCGCTCAGATATTTGCCTTGGAGTACATACCTTGATATACATTTTCTGAGGTTGCAAAGACCCCTGAGGCAGGCCTTAGGGCCGAAACACGGCCGTGTCGGGTCCGTTTTATACTTCATATAACCATTGTTATTTTTTTAATTTTGATTTTTTATGCGAATAAACACAATTTTTGGTATCCTCATCCATTTGCCTCACTTTTTTCTTTCTAGTTTTATGGTGCATACATTCACTGTGGGCTTGCACAGGGAGGAGTTTAGGCAAAGCATGGGCGGAGTCCACACATATGGAGCTTCTTTCACTAAGCCGCGCTAGCGATTCCCACGTGGCAACTGAGAGGAAGCCCATAGGAATTGAATTTGCTTCCTCTTAAATGCCACGCCAAGAATCACTAATAGGAGGAAATATTTTTTTCACTCAACAAATAGTTAAGCTCTGGAACTCTTTGCCTGAGGATGTAGTAACAGCAGTTAGCATATCTGGGTTTTAAAAAGGTTTGGACAAGTTCCTGGAGGAAAGGTTCATAGTCTGATATTGAGACATACATAGGAACCAACTTTTTAAAATTATTGGGAGTGCTAAGCCCAGTGGAAATAACCCCTTCCTGGACACATACAAGGAATTTTCTCAGTGTCAGGGGTGTTCAAGCACCCACAGAGCCAGCTCCTATGGAGACAGACATGGGGAAGCTACTGCTTGCCCCGGGATTGGTAGCATGGAATGTTGCCACTACTTGGGTTTCTGCCAGTTACTTGTGACCTGGCTTGGCCACTTTTGGAAACAGGATACTGGACTAGATGAACCATTGTTCTGACCCAGTATGGTTATGCTTATGTTCTTAGTAAAATAAGCCCTATATGTAAGAGGCCCATAGAGTCTAAAAGTCTGTAATTTGCAGAAAGTATGTTCTAGCACAGCTGTTCCCAATCCAGTCCTCGGGGCACACTTAGTCCCATCGGATTTTCAGGATATTTACCATAAATATGCATGAGATGGATTTGCATGCACTGCCTCAATTGCATGCAAATCCGACTCATCTTGCATTTACACCAGTCCTCAGGCTGGTGTAAGTGATACTGCCTGCATGTATGCTCATTCTTGTGGGTCTGTGCTAGTATTTTATAAATCAAGTGGGAACAAACATGTTTTTAGGTGCGACTTTACAAATTTACCATCTTTAAGCGTTCTATATGTAGTATTCTTATCTTTGCTCTGTAGTGGAAACAACTAAGTCTAGACTAATGAGTATAATAGAAACTGCTACCTATATTGTACTGAAAAGGCAGCAATTAGATATAAGAGAATCAGCATCTCCAAGGATTTTTACTATGAAGCCAATCCAAAACATCAGTAGATCTTTAATTCGCCATTCATCAATTGGCGTTCATGGCATAGAAAGGGGGCTTGACACGGCTATGTTTTGGTGAGCATATCCCTGCATAAGGAGTAATGCATTTTTTCTAGTGAAAAAGGTGCCGGTACTCAAATGCCACCCTTCGGAGTGGGGTGATCACTGAGGGACCCATCCCATAATAGCCAGGCCCCCTGCAATCAGTCACCGAATCTATGACAAGGCAGAATTGGAATGTACAGCCTGAGCTCTTTCATTAAAACTTGGAGACCATGGGTCAATTTCAGCAGACTATGGAAAAGGTGCCGGTACTCAGTACCCACAAGTAACCCCCTCAAAAAAAGCCCTGATCAGGAGTCATGCATTTCCAAGATGTGTCACAATAAGGTTAGATGATGCATGAACAGCCAACACAGGTCTACTGACATTTTGAATTGGCTTCTATTTGCTCTTTGTTTTACTGCCTCACTTTCCCCCCTACTGTTGTCACATGGGGCATTTTTCGTCTTTTACATACCACCTATACTACAGTGATAGCATAGAGAGAAATCCAGAGGATTTAGGTAACCAGCCCATACTTTTCTGCAAGAATGATGAGAATCACTGGACTTTTATGAAGATGCCAGCAGTAGGGATGGAGAGCCCCAAATTTTTCATTTTGTTTCATTTCCTGTGTCATTTGCAGCATTATGTGTTTTGTTTTGAGTAGTTTCATTTAGAATGTGAACTCTTTTGAAGGTGTGCACTCTTTTTCAATAAGGTGTGTATTCGTGGCAGAAGTTCATGGAACTTTGTGTTTGCCATGACCACAATGTCCTCCCTGCTCCTGCCAGTGCCCTACCTGCTTTCACCAATGCTCACCCAGGGAACAGAATGGTGATCACCTGTCTACTAAATGTTCTTTGGATGGGTACTTTGTAATTTGGGAGCAGCCTGTCTCTTGGCAAGGGATAGGGCGGTAGGACACTATTCTATTTACTTCATTGTAGCCTGCCTCTGTGTCTGAGGTAGAGCCTGAATTGCAACTGCTGGCACAGGCTGGGGAAATGGGTTAACAATCATTTGCTGGTATAAGGTTCAGTGCCTAAATGTTAGGCATGGTAATAGCTGGTTATACTAATATTATATAATACTATAATTTATATATTAGGTTTTGTTATAGAATAGACTCCTACCTAATTGGAGATACCCGTTGTAGAATTGTCCCCTATGGGGGCATATTCAGTATTTCACCAAACCTTATGACAAAATGTGGGAGAAATGGTAAGAACTAAGAGCTATTTTATAATGGCATCTTCTTGGCCAGATTCTGTTCTAGAATTACTTGCGTAAGTCCACATATATGCACAAACATTTAGGTGTTGATGGCTTGGAGAAAAGACAGCTGAAGGGAGATATGATACAGGCCTATAAAAATACTAAGTAGAGTGGAACGAGTAGACGTGAATTGCTTGTTTTCTCATTCCAAAAATACTAGGACTAGGATTAGGACTGGGGTCACACAATTAAGCTACTAAGTAGTACATTTAAAACAAACCAGAGAAAATATTTATTCACTCAATGTGTAAATAAACTCTGGAATTTGTTGCCAGAGAATATGGTAAAAGCAATTGGCTTAACAGGGTTTAAAAAAGGTTTGGCTAATTTCCTAAAAGAAATGCTCATAAGCCAATAATATGATGGACTGGGAAAATTCACACTTATTTCTGGATAAATAGCATAAAATCTGTTTTACTGTTTTGTGATCTTGCTAGGTACTTATGGCCTGGTTTGGACACTGTTGGAAACAGGATGCAAGGCTTGATGCACCTTTGGTCTGTCCCAGTATAGCAATGATTATATTCTTATGTAAATATGCACACCTAAATGTTGGCATTTATACGCATAATTAACAATATTCTATTAACTTTACATATAAGTGTGGGACCTGCCCTCCCATGCCCCACCCATGTGCATGCCCCCTTGCAGTTACACACTATAGTATATATGCTCTTAAGTGTAATTATATTTGTAACTGCACATATAGATGCTATGCAGCTCACAACTGCATCCATTGTGCCTAATTGCATTACAATTGGGCATGTAATTTTGTGTGACAGATTATAGAATTAAGTGGTACATCAATAGTATTGGCCATGCATGTATAAATGCTAGTTTCAGAACACCATCATTTTACACATGGAGATCCACATCATATAGATTTTTCAAGGGAGTGTGTGTTTTGGGTGTGGTCGTATGGGACTAAAATCTATGGTGTTGATTTTGAAAGTGGGCAGAAGAGGCTCTTGCCAGGTTAATTACTTGCAGGCCAGCCATAGAATAGACATTTAGGGCACTTAACTGAATAGTCAGAACGAGAAGAAGAAAAACAACCCTCTCACATGATAGAGGACACCGCTGGGTTACCGGTATTATCATTGTCTACAAATTTAAGTGTGGTGCACTTCCTGCCCATACTTACTAGTTTAAGGTTACTGCAGCCTGCAGGTTTTTAGACTTAGTTGCAGCATTGACAGACCCTTGATGAAGGCATATGTGCCAAAACACTCCCTGTGTGAAGTGGTTAGGGTGGTGGACTTTGGTCCTGGGGAACTGAGGAACTGAGTTCAATTCCCACTTCAGGGACAGGAGCTCCTTGTGACTCTGGGCAAGTCACTTAACCCTCCATTGCCCCATGTAAGCCGCATTGAGTCTGCCATGAGTGGGAAAGCGCGGGGTACAAATGTAACAAAAAAAACCCATAGCTTTTGATTTAAAGCATAAACTGAACCTTTGGCTAACCCAGGACTTTGTTTTTGTGCCTTCCACTCATTTTGTTTGACTACTTGACTGGATAGTGCCACTGAACATCTGCTTTGACCACCATAGCACCATCAGGTTAATGCCAGGGTGGTCTGGGGATGGAGTCAGTACTGAGGCAGGATTTCCCCAGGCATTGCCAATATTCACTAACAGTCCTCAAACAGCTATCTGGTTAATTTAGGACAGCAAAAATACAGTCCTAAGTTAACCAGGTAGTTATCTGGGTACAACCATCTGGGTGCAACCATTGAATATCAGCTATACCTAGGTAACTCCTGGCAGTCTCCTTGTGCCAAGATCTTCACTGGCTTGTAGCCTAGTGGTTAGTGCAGCGGGATGTGACCCTTGTAAACTGGGATCAGTTCCTACTGTAGGTCCTTGCGACTCTGGGCAAGTCACTTAACCCTCCATTGCACCGGGTACAAAATAGGTACCTGCAAATAACATATAAACTGCTTAGATTGTAATCACAGAAAGGCAGTATATCAAGTCCCATTCCCTTTCACTGTTGATGCTTCAGTAGGGGCTACCATCAGCTAAATATTCAATGGGAACAATCTCCATGTGAAGTTTTACTTCAGCTCCAAGCCACACATATGGGTTTTAACAAGGTGACTGCTCTGGAGGTTGGAGGTCCTGTAATGGCTATGGTGAAGTGAAAGATTCACACCATTAGGTATGTTTTACCCTTGCTGGGTAAAACATGGCCGTTTCAGGCACACATTTTAATTTATTTATTAATAAAAGGCCTCTTTTACCAAACCACGCTAGCGATTCCTGCTGGCAATGCCCCCAGAAAGAGAGGATTCAGAAAGGAAATCTGAATAAAGGTTGATAAGAGAGAAGGTGGAGGCTCTAAATGGAGTAGTAGAAAAAAAGCTGAGAAAATGGTGGAGAGAAGAGATCCAGAACTGCAAAAGAGTGAGCTAAAAGACAAGTAAGGTGTCACATGAAGAAGGAGAAGAAAGGTAGGATAAAAACCTAGAAATTGAGAAATTGATTGAGTACCTAGCCTGTTTGAAAACAGATAGATATGAGTGAAAGATTGCCTCAAATTGAATTATACACATTGGTAAAGAGTATAAGTATGATGAATAAGGCTATAACCTGTATAAAACGATAATCAGAGGTTGTAAGCTCTTTTGGGCAGGGACTGTCTTTTCTTCATGTTCAATTGTGAAGCACTGCGTACGACTGGTAGCGCTGTAGAAATGATTCGTAGTAGTAGGTATCACAGAAATTGATAAAATACAATACTGTGAAGCAAAAAGTATTAGTGTAAACATTCTACCACCAAACATTCAGGGACAGAGGAGGAAGAAGAAAAAGATAACTACTCCTCCTTGGAAAAAATCTATTGAAGGAAAAATAAAATCATTAGGAGTAGAAGTAAAGATTCTGAAGAAACTGACAAGATGACCCTGTTGTGTTAAGAAGCAGAATGCCTACCCTGCATATGGGAAAATTTGTAATAATCAAACATCAAAGTTATTGAATGGTTTGAAGTAACAAAAAGAGTTGAAACACTGGTCAAAAAGAGATCCAAAATGGCCCAGACTGAATGACTAATTTTTGGCTCAGACAGTTAACATCACTCCACCCAGACCTGGTAGGTTGCAAAAGTCAGTTGGTCAAGCAGCCTGATTTAAGACCATAGGGCTAGATTCTATATATGGTGCCTGAAAATTCTACATGGAAAAAAAATACATCTAGGCGTATCCTGTAAAGTACTCATAATTTTATACAATAGGCTTAAATATCTGTGCGCTATATAGAATAATGCTGAGCACCTCGCCACAGGACCAAAGGTAGTTGAGGCCATTTATGACATGTTTTACTTGGCATAAATCCTGATGCCTAAATTAATCTTAGAGCAAGTGTGTTCTATAACAATGTGCACGGATTTTAGAAATGCCCATACACCACCCATGGCCATGCCCCATTTTCAACTATGAGACTTAGAATTTATGCGCACCATGAGGGGTAAGTGGAAGAATCTGTGGAACTATCATCGCACATTAGGCATCCCATGATTATTCACAAAGCATGTACATACTTCTCCAATACAAGTTTCATATATAGGAGAAGTATGTACATGCTTTGTGAACAATCACAGAATGCATAATGTGCGATGATGGTTCCACAGATTTTGCCACTTATCCCTCATGGGAGATCATGGAAAGAAAGGAAAAAAACTGAGCACATTGAATATTGAAAATAAAATATACACATTTGTAATGATAGCCAAAGCTAAGGCAATATATTATTCAATTGATATTCTTCCAGATTTATATTTATTAGTTAAAATTTAATGCCATGAAGTGCAGAGTGATGCATTTGGGGTGCAGAAACCCAAAACAGAGATACCGAATAGGAGGGGAGAGATTAGTACATTCGTCTCAGGAAAGATACCTTGGGGTATTGGTGTTTGAGGATCTGAAGGTGAAGAAACAATGTGACAAGGTGACGGCTGTGGCCAGAAGGATGCTAGGCTGCATAGAGAGGGGTATAACCAGCAGAAGAAAGGAGGTGTTGATGTCCCTCTACAAGTCGATGGTGAGGCCCCACTTGGAGTATTGTGTTCAGTTTTGGAGGCCATATCTTGCTAAAGACGTAAAAAGACTGGAAGCAGTGCAAAGAAAAGCTACAAAAATAGCATGGGATTTGCACTGCAAACTGTATGAGAGACTTGCCAACCTGACCATGTATACCTTGGAAGAAAGGAGAAACAGGGGTGACATGATACAGACGTTCAAATATTTGAAAGGTATTAATCTGCAAATGAAGCTTTTCTGGAGACAGGAAGGTGGTAGAACTAGAGGACATGAATCGAGGTTGAAGGGGGCTGACTCAGGAGTAATGTCAGGAAGTATTTTTTCACGGAAAGGGTGGTAGATACTTGGAATGCCTTCTCGCGGGAGGTGGTGGAGATTAAAACGGTAACGGAATTCAAAACATGTGTGGGATAAACAGAAAGGAATTCTGTTTAGAAGGAATGGATCTATGGAATCTTAGCAGAGATTGGGTGGTGATGCTGGTAATTGGAGGGTAAAACCAATGCTGGGCGGACTTCTACATTCTGCACCCTGATCGTAGCTGAATAGATATGAATGCGTTGGAGTGTAAACATTAAGGAGCTTCAACGTTATCTTCAGAATATTTAGTATAGGAACAGTGCTGGGCAGACCTTTACGGTCTGTGCCCTGAGAAAGGCGGGGACAAATCAAACTCAGGTATACATATAAAGCATCACATACCACGTAAAATTAGTTTATCTTGTTGGGCAGACTGGATGGACCGTTCAGGTCTTTATCTGCCGTTATTTACTATGTTACTATGTAAGGTAGCACATGGGCTGCCAGACTGGAAGTGGGACTTCTCTACAACGTCCTTGTAGGCATGCTCTATGTACCTCTCTGTCTCCCTCAACTCCTCCACTACTCTAGCCTCAAGAGAATGGACTCATTCTCTGAGAGTGAGAAGCTCTTTACAACGAGCACACACATATGACCTCAATTTAAAAGACTGGGTAGCACCCCTCTTGCTGCTGGACTACTGTCTGCATCTTAGTATTATAGAGTTGTTTAATTAAAACTTCTTAAGGTACTAAAGATATCAGATGAATATAAAGAGCCTTACGATTGGTGTAATTTGTAATTTATTAAGTGTTTGCTTCTCAGAAACTAGTTAAATACAATTAAAACTTTAATAAAAACTCCCCTCGTGTCCTAATTAGATTAATTGACTATAAATGAAGAGTTGAGCTAGGGATGGGTGTGAGTTGGGGAGGGTGGGAATGAGGATTGAACTAGGCCCTACTGTGCCTTCTAGATACAATCTGTATTAATGCTGTGGCAGAAAATTCAAATTTTAAAAAATATGGGGAAAAGGGTATGGAGATTAGCTATTAAAGTTTGCTTTTATAAAAAATTCTGTGTTTATCAATATCCTACAATTCCTCTTTTAAACCCAATCTTTAAGTTACCAAGCACAGAACAAAATAATGTTATTTACCAGAGAAATGTCCTCTTCTCTCAGAATTTCTCAGAAAGAAAGTCAAGTGGGACCTTTCCTCTCTATATAGTTTGGTTTCTAAGGAGACTGTTTCAAACAAACCCTTTGAAGCTAACCCAGTAATCAGATTGCCCTTAATAAATATTCTACTTCCTCACACCTTAATTAACATCTAATTGAAGTCAGTAGCAGTGCTACCTTTCCAGCAGGCAAGAACAGAAAATAACTTTCTTTTAGGACAGTTTAAGCCTGCTATTATCTTTTTTATACTCTTGGCTGTTAAGTTTATACCTCTAGAGAAAGTTTCAGGTTAGGGTTGTACACTATGGAAACTAGTTAATAATGCTTGCTTCTCTATCATTTATTTTGATTGTTTTTCTAAGGCTGAACTAGATCCTACTATGCCTTTTAGAGACTATCTGTTAATGCTGTGGCAGAAAATTCTAGTTTTAAAATTATGGGGAAAAGGTTATGAAAAAGTTTGCTTCTTTTTTTTCCTGTGTTTATCAATATCCTATAATTCCACTTTTAAACCCAGTCTTTAAGTTACACAAGCACAGAATTAAATAATGCCACTTACCAACAGAAATGTCCTCTTCTGTCAGAGCGTCTCAGAAATGTATTTATAATTGGAATACAATTGAACCATGGGGACTCAATAAAGAAGTTGAATAGGCATATGTGTGAAAATTTATTTAAATAAGTATATGACATCCGCTGTCACATCCAGTAATCTGTGGGGTTGTTTTAGAGGTTTGAACACCCTGCTAAGTGAATCTCCTTTCCATCAGTGTTCATGCAAGTATTTTGAAGAACTGTGTTTAGTATTAATTAAAGTAGAATATTTGTTGTGTTGTGGTACAGACATCTATCTTTTTGAACAAGGGTGTCCCTTCCTCTTCTGAAATCAGAGTCTGTTTTTTGGCCCCTCCTTAGTCCCACCCAAAACACACCCAAATCACTCCCACTTGCCATATAGACGTAGAGCAGTTTTAGACATTCATATTCTGGCTTTATAAAATCGGTATTTGGGCATCAATGCAATATGGGTATATAAATGCCAATTTTCAAATATCCAAAGAAAGAATAGAGCTTCTAAATTAAGCACCGTAATCTACTGGCATTTTTTCCTCCTGGCAATGTACTTACGTTTAGCTACTTTGAGGGAGAGCATTTTTCATACGATCAATTTACTATGCAAGGATAAATCAATATTTACCCATATATATATATATATATATATATATATATATATATATATATATATATATATATATATAGCATTTTAAATTGTTCTCTTCATGCATACACTGTGCATAAATATACAATTATGCATATATAAATATACAAGTGACAATTGGTCTGATTTAAAATATTTTCTACCAGTTTGTTTACAGGGAATAAAGCATAATAAATCAGAGCCTGTATTTGTTGATTTGTTTAATTTTAACCTTATTTCATCTTCTTGCAGTTTTCTTGCTTTCACAAATGCTTGACATTTTATTACATCTGCTAGCATATTTAGGATACTTTCTTTCAGTTCTGTTACATTCCCATATATGCCTCCAAGAACTCCTATCCTAAGCATGACTAAAGCTTTAAACTTTGTGGAGCAAGGCATGTACTAACATAGGCACTCCTTCTCCAGTGTCCATAGCACAGAGACAACTTCTGAGTGCCATAAACTGGCAGCAGCTTTATTGTTAATACATTTCCTGACCGCCCCTGCTTACCTTCACTCAGTCATACTCCCCTATATTCCTACACACTCTCTTCATTCTTCCACTACGAACTTGTTAGTTGTGCCTTCCCTCCCTTCCTTCTGCCTAACCATTTCTTCTTTCAGC
This sequence comes from Microcaecilia unicolor, assembly GCF_901765095.1. NCBI lineage: Eukaryota > Metazoa > Chordata > Amphibia > Gymnophiona > Siphonopidae > Microcaecilia > Microcaecilia unicolor. Next base: position 257,483,702 of record NC_044034.1, on the reverse strand, counting down.
TTTGTAGGTCACAATCTCTGGAATGTCCTCCTGCCCCTTCTCCGATTGGAAACCTCTTATGGTAAATTCAAATCACAACTAAAAAGCCACCTATTCTCTGAGATCATTGGATAACCTGCATTCCGTTGTCACCCCTCCCTCTTGTCTCCGCCCCATTTATTTTATATTAGTATTGTAATCCGTGCAGTAGCCATGCTAGACCTTGTGTGGTATATCAAGCCTCAAGCAATAAAAAAATAAATAAAATAAATAAACACCAACATTCCAACCAAATAACTCTCAAAAGCCATCTCCCAATTGGGCTTGTACAGATACCGTATCATTTCACAATAACATTTACAGCTAGTTGGTTATGACCTACATAAGTACATAAGTACATAAGTAGTGCCATACTGGGAAAGACCAAAGGTCCATCTAGCCCAGCATCCTGTCACCGACAGTGGCCAATCCAGGTCAAGGGCACCTGGCACGCTCCCCAAACGTAAAAACATTCCAGACAAGTTATACCTAAAAATGCGGAATTTTTCCAAGTCCATTTAATAGCGGTCTATGGACTTGTCCTTTAGGAATCTATCTAACCCCTTTTTAAACTCCGTCAAGCTAACCGCCCGTACCACGTTCTCCGGCAATGAATTCCAGAGTCTAATTACACGTTGGGTGAAGAAAAATTTTCTCCGATTCGTTTTAAATTTACCACACTGTAGCTTCAACTCATGCCCTCTAGTCCTAGTATTTTTGGATAGCGTGAACAGTCGCTTCACATCCACCCGATCCATTCCACTCATTATTTTATACACTTCTATCATATCTCCCCTCAGCCGTCTCTTCTCCAAGCTGAAAAGCCCTAGCCTTCTCAGCCTCTCTTCATAGGAAAGTCGTCCCATCCCCACTATCATTTTCGTCACCCTTCGCTGTACCTTTTCCAATTCTACTATATCTTTTTTGAGATACGGAGACCAGTACTGAACACAATACTCCAGGTGCGGTCGCACCATGGAGCGATACAATGGCATTATAACATCCGCACACCTGGACTCCATACCCTTCCTAATAACACCCAACATTCTATTCGCTTTCCTAGCCGCAGCAGCACACTGAGCAGAAGGTTTCAGCGTATCATCGACGACGACACCCAGATCCCTTTCTTGATCCGTAACTCCTAACGCGGAACCTTGCAAGACGTAGCTATAATTCGGGTTCCTCTTACCCACATGCATCACTTTGCACTTGTCAACATTGAACTTCATCTGCCACTTGCACGCCCATTCTCCCAGTCTCGCAAGGTCCTCCTGTAATCGTTCACATTCCTCCTGCGACTTGACGACCCTGAATAATTTTGTGTCATCGGCGAATTTAATTACCTCACTAGTTATTCCCATCTCTAGGTCATTTATAAATACATTAAAAAGCAACGGACCCAGCACAGACCCCTGTGCAACGGACCCCACTAACTACCCTCCTCCACTGAGAATACTGGCCACGCAATCCTACTCTCTGCTTCCTATCTTTCAACCAGTTCTTAATCCATAATAATACCCTACCTCCGATTCCATGACTCTGCAATTTCTTCAGGAGTCTTTCGTGCGGCACTTTGTCAAACGCCTTCTGAAAATCCAGATATACAATATCAACCGGCTCCCCATTGTCCACATGTTTGCTTACCCCCTCAAAAAAATGCATTAGATTGGTGAGGCAAGACTTCCCTTCACTAAATCCGTGCTGACTTTGTCTCATCAGTCCATGTTTTTGTATATGCTCTGCAATTTTATTCTTAATAATAGCCTCCACCATCTTGACCTAGTCAATGTAAGTGAGCCAAATGTTCCATACAGACAATAGAACTAGGATGGTTTGTGGTACACCAAAAAGCTTCAATCCAACTTATGCCCATGATGGAAGAAGCACATAAGCCTAAACTTTCTCTCAAACTGGTTGACTACTTTGTCCACTTCTCATGTTTATTAAGTGACATTATGGAGATAACTATTCCAAATGCTCTGCTGCATTAAGCCCCTCCCCATCACAATCAAACCCCAATAATATACTACTCCAAAATGCCCACCTTTCCACACCACCCCATGTGTAAGCAGGCAAGTCAACTCCATCTGACAGCCTGGGCTCTACACAAAAACTGATAGAACCCTGACTTTTCCACTCAACCCAAACCCAGCAGCACTGACCTGATTGGTGCATGAGTAGTTTATGTAGCCAATCAGCCCAAACTCACCAGCCCCTTAAGAAGGACACTGTTGCTGCACTGTCATCAAATCTCTACTTTCTTCCCCTGACGCCAAACAAAACCAGAAAGGGGAGGAAAAGAGGGTGAAGCTTGGCCATGTTTAAGCACCCTCAGTGAAGATGGGGGCATGTAGAAGGAGATAATTTTCAAACAAATTATTTCCACAAGTAACTTATTACTTAACCAGATAAAAGGTGTAGTTACCAACATGGGCTTTTGTTAAAATGTGTTGTTTACCACTTACGTGTCCATTTTAGCATATGTCCCATTTTAAGCAATGAGATCTAGTTACAAATAAGTGGAAATAACAATAAAATGATGTGTCGTAAGAGTAGCTCACATTGATAACTTCTCTCCTAAATGGCTGTGTAAATTGTCCTTATGTATTCTGATGCCTTGTTACCTAGAGGCTCATTTTTGAAGAGAAAAACATCTAAAAAGTGGCATAAAGCAGCATTTGGACGTTTTTCTCACAAAAGCGTCCAAATTGGTATTTTCAAAACCAAATTTTCAGATGTTTTTCTATGTTGTTCTTCTCAAGAGGACCTATTGGGGGTGTGTTAAGGGCATTCCTAAGACTTGAATGTTTTTCAGCCGTAACGGAACAAAACAAAACAAAACCATTCAGTACTAAAACTAAGATGTTTTGAGCTAGACCTGTTTTTATAACAAATGAAGCAAAAAAAAAAAAAAAGTTCCCTAAATAACCACTGGAGAGAAACAGATATAACAGGTATGACCTCCCCTTACTCCCCCAGTGGTCACTGACCACCTCCCTTCCCTCACCCACAAAATGTGATTAAAATCATTACTTACCAGCCTCTATGCCTTCTCAGAAGTTATACACAGGTCCATTATAACAGCATGCAAGTACTGGGAATAGTCTAGTGGTGGGTGCAGTGCACTGCAGACAGGTGGACCCAGGCCCATACCTCTTTTTACCTGTTATACTTGTGGTGTAAACTGTGAGCCCTCCAAAACTCACCAGAAACCCACTATACCCAAATATAGGTTCCCCCTTCACCCATAAGGGCTATTGTAGTGGTGTGCAGTTGGGGGTAGTTGGTTTTCGGGGGTTTGGGAGCTCAGAAGACAAGAAAAGGGAGCAACAGTGAGATGCGTACCTGGGAGCATTTATTTTAAGTCCACTGCAGTACCCCCCCTAAGGTGCCCCATTGCTCTCCTGGAATGTTTAGGGGACCAGTCTACTAAAAATGCTGGCACCTCCTACATCCTGATCGCTTGATTTTCTACGTTTTTCACTTGCACTTTTTTTTAAATGGTAGAAAAAACACGTACAAAGCACACAAACTTGTTTGAAATAGTGTTTTTGAAAGAAAAGATAGACATTTTCTGTTTTGAAAATGACCTTCTTTCCTATTTGGAGTTTGGAAATTTTGTACAAAACGTCCAAAGTCGGATTTAGACGTTAAATCGAAAATGCCCCTGCATGTGAATAAATATTCAGAATTTATGTAGTCATTGAGTAAGAACAATTAACATTAAATGTATATTTTGGTAAAAAAAATGTTGGTTACCAGACCTTGTTTACTGGACTTTTTTCTCCCTTTTTAATAGTTATCGCACACCTTTTCTTTGACAGCTCGAGGTCAGTTACATCCAGGTACAATAGAGCTCAAAATTGAACTTTTACCTGAGCTAGTGGAAAATCAAATGACTTGTTCATGGTCACAAGGATTTTCAGGAGCATTTAAATCCTGACCTTCCTGCTTCTTATCTATTGCTATAACCACAAAACTATGCCTATATTCCTTATTTTGTTTTAAATTGATGACATGATTGAACCTCACAGTGGCCTACAAAATGTATTTTACTGTCAGTCATTTTTTTGCTAAATGTCATAAAAAGCAAGAGTGTCTATTGTAGAGGGTCAACTTGTTTACCTCTGGCCATCTGGCTATATGCTTAAAAGGTAATTCTGTAACTGGACTTGAGCAAGGTGCACATAAATGCACCAATTAGCACAATCTACATATCTAGATGCTCTACATACTATTATATAAGGTAGCATGTAAGTGCGATGGCTTGAGTGTGACATGGGCATGCACGTGGGCAGACCATGGAAATAACGCCACTTTATGCATGTAACTTACATAGAGGGGCATAATTGAACGAAAACGTCTATCTCCATGGGCGTTTATCTCCAAGAACGGGTCCGTGAAGGGGCGGACCGAACCATATTTTCGAAAAAAAATAGACGTCCATGTTTTATTCGACAATTTGTGAGCTGGGCGTTTTTGTTTTTCAGCGATAATGGAAAATGAAAGCGCCCAGCTCAAAAACGAATAAATCCAAGGCATTTGTTCGTGGGAGGGGCCAGGATTCATAGTGCACTGTCCCCCCTCACATGCCAGGACATCAACCGGGCACCCTAGGGGGCACTTTTACAAAAACAAAACAAAGGTAAAAGAGCTCCCAGGTGCATAGCACCCTTCCCTTGTGTGTTGAGCCCCCCAAATCCCCCTCAAAACCCACTGCCCACAAGTCTACACCATTACTATAGCCCTAAGGGGTGAAGGGGGGCACCTACATGTGGGTACAGTGGGTTTGGGGGGTTGGACGACTAATAAGCATTAAGCAGCACAATTGTAACAGGTAGGGGAGGGATGGGCCTGAGTCCACCTGCCTGAAGTCCACTGCACCCCCTAATAACTGCTCCAGTGACCTGCATACTGCTGCCAGGGAGGTGGGTATGACATTTGAGGGTGAAAATAAACAGTTGGGAGACTGGGCGGCTAAATGGCAGATGATGTTTAATGTGAGCAAGTGCAAGGTGATGCATGTGGGAAAAAAGAACCCGAATTATAGCTACGTCATGCAAGGTTCCACGTTAGGAGTTACAGACCAAGAAAGGGATCTGGGTGTCGTCGTCGATAACACACTGAAACCTTCTGCTCAGTGTGCTGCTGCGGCTAAGAAAGCGAATAGAATGTTGGGTATTATCAGGAAAGGTATGGAAAACAGGTGTGAGGATGTTATAATGCCGTTGTATCGCTCCATGGTGCGACCGCACCTTGAGTACTGTGTTCAATTCTGGTCGCCGCATCTCAAGAAAGATATAGTAGAATTGGAAAAGGTGCTGCGAAGGGCGACTAAAATGATAGCGGGGATGGGACGACTTCCCTATGAAGAAAGACTAAGGAGGCTAGGGCTATACAGCTTGGAGAAGAGACGGCTGAGGGGAGACATGATAGAGGTATATAAAATAATGAGTGGAGTGGAACAGGTGGATGTGAAGCGTCTGTTCACGCTTTCCAAAAATACTAGGACTAGGGGGCATGCGATGAAACTACAGTATAGTAAATTTAAAACAAATCGGAGAAAATATTTCTTCACCCAACGTGTAATTAAACTCTGGAATTCGTTGCCGGAGAAAGTGGTGAAGGCGGTTAGCTTAGCAGAGTTTAAAAAGGGGTTGGACGGTTTCCTAAAGGACAAGTCCATAAACCGCTACTAAACGGACTTGGAAAACTCCAAAATTCCAGGAATAACATGTATAGAATGTTTGTACGTTTGGGAAGTTTGCCAGGTGCCCTTGGCCTGGATTGGCCGCTGTCGTGGACAGGATGCTGGGCTCGATGGACCCTTGGTCTTTTCCCAGTATGGCATTACTTATGTACTTATATGTACTTATGGCATATTTTGTGGTGGGAGGGGGTTTGTGACCACTGGGGGAGTCAGGGGAGGTCATCCCCGATTCCCTCCAGTGGTTATCTGGTCATTTAGGGCACGTTTTGGGGCCTTATTCGTGGAAAAACAGGGTCCAGGAAAAGTGCCCTAAATTCTCGCTAAAACGCATATTGTTTTCCCATTATTGGCGAAAGGCGCCCATCTCTGATCGGCCGATAACCACGCCCCAGTTCCGCCTTCACCACGCCTTTTACACGCCCCCGTCAACTTTGTACGCTTCCGCGATGGAGTGCAGTTGAAAACGTCCAAGTTCGGCTTTCGATTATACCGCGTTATTTGTTTTTGGGAGATAAACGCCTATCTCCCGATTTAGGTCACAATATAGGCGTTTTTGTCTTTCGATTATAAGCTGGATAATATTACAAGTTGCACACACTGCAAGGCATACTAAGGTGCACCAACTTAGGCATAAGTGCTCATGCCTCAAATTCGGGGTGTCATTGTTGACTTGCAATGTTATTCTATAACTGAATCTTAACACAAAGATGCCATTATAGAATTGGTATTCAGCACATAGCATTAAAATGCCTAACTTGAGGTGCCAATTTATAGAATTGTCTAGATATGTTTTACCTCCACCAGCACAAAATATGCATACTGAGATTAGAGGAGTATTGGGGAGTGGTGGGGACCCCAGACTGCCGCTCAATAACAGGAGGATCCAGCAACATGAAGTGACCTGTAGCACCACAAAATGAAGTCTGCCAGTGGAGATCTATCCTGAGCCCCAGCCCTGCAGAATAAAGTGTTGGCCTGAAACGTTCATCCCCCCAATATTCAGTGCTATTTAACTGGCCAGAATGGCTGCTGACTGGCTAAATAACACTAAACTAGCTATCCGCCGATAGTCAGCATGGCATATCCCCAGTTAGTGGCTAGCAGACAGCCAGTTGTATCACCCGATATAACCGGGTGTTGTGAGGTGCAGCACACATCAGCTCGGCTTCCCTTCCTTTCTGCTGCATTTGAGGAGGAGGAGCTGCAGAGCCATACATCAAGCTGTTTCCACCTTCTCTGATGCCTTAGTTCCCCATTGTTCCATTAAGCCGCACAGCTGTATGGAGCCCATGAGGCTCAAAAGAACAGTTGGGCCTAGGATACACCATTGGGGAAGGGGACAATGATACAAGAAATGCAGATGGGGTGCCCTATGCCATGGAGGATGAGGTGCATACCATAGGAAGCTGATGAAAGATGGATGGGGTGGGTGTACTTCTGCACCCTGGGGTGTTCCAACTGGGTGCAAAACTTTTAGTTAAATTGTGTTGTGATTTTTGTCTTCAGTTAAACATATTTTTTGGGGATTCTATGAATTTCATATATTTTTTTGGCTACTTGGGTATCTCTGGTATTGCCTCTCCCAATCGGTGCATGACATGGCATGGCATTTTGGTTGGAAAGAGTGCAAATCCTTGCTATCGTTTTCTTTTTTTTTTTTTTTTTTTGTAAAAGACATGCATGCTCTCACTTTGGCAAGTGATACAAAAACTGTGTATTTTGAAACAATAGGGCAGTTTGAAAAATGTCCCCTAACAAAACAATATTTCTGCATATAAAATGGTATCTGACCCACAGAAATGCAGTGTTTGAAAACTGTACAGCATGGATGCAAAGAGGGGTGAGGATAAGTATTGTGATAAAGTCACATCCAGGATAGTTGGGTTAAGGCAGTGTCAGTTTGAAATACAAGTCCCAGAAGGCATTGCAGGCAAGGAGCCAGGGGGTAAGATGAGGAACGCGGACTGGACTCCTAGCTGCAATAGGGGAGGACATGGGTGTAAGCTGGCAGGATGTGTAGATTGGCTGCCACTAGGGGGAAAGAGAGTTAGGAAACCCTGTGTGCAGGAGCTCATCATTAGTCTAATGCTTAACTCAGCTGGTATGGGTGTGGGGGAAGCTAATGGAAGGAGAATGATTGGTTGTGAAAACAGAAGCCAGGGATTGATTAGGCAGGTGGGAAGGAGTCCCAGAGGAGAGAAGCAGTTGCAAGCTGAAAACCCCTGGGTAAGAGAGGTCCCTAAAGTACTGAAGCAGACTGAAATCCCTTGGGTGTGAGGAAGTCCCAAAAGTATTTGCAGGCTAAAATTCCTTGGGTAAGGGAGGTCCCTAAAGTATTGCATTTACCAGTGAAGCTGATGCAGGGTGAAATCCCTTGAGTATGAGGAGTCCCTAAAGTATAGAACTCTCCTGAAGGTAAAGAGAGTAGAAGGTAGGAACTGCTGCTTTGTGATTTAACTGTGGTGATGAATTGAAAGAACTGCTTCTATTTGGAATTGAACTATTGCTTATTGTGCACTGGATAAAGAGCCCAGACTGGAGCTGATTGTGAGCCTGTATTGAATCCTGATATGTGCTGATAGCCTATTCTTAAAGGGGACTATTTGCCACACACTTTCAGGTGGCTTATATGTGCTTAAGATTGAAGGTGAATGCTACTGTGAAACTGTGTATCAGGTCTACTAGAAACCTGCATGGAATAAAGTCTTTAAGATTGAAGTTGTGGGTGGACATTTATTTCTTGACTGTAGCAGGAGCCTGTGGCTGGAGGAGATTGTTCTATCCTTGGCGCACCTAGAGGTACCTGGTTACAGTATCGAGAGAAAAAGTATGCTTGAGGAATTGCTTTCAGATCTCTACATTTTCTTTCCATGGATACATTAGCACCTCCTTTAAAGCAGGCACAAATGTATGCACTCATATAGGAGCATACATATGGTTAAATGGAAGCTCTGTGGAGATTCTCCCTTTGAAATGTTCTTGCATTCTTGCAAATACAACTGCAAGCCTGACAGGCTTTTTAATAATTGCATCCTATATGAAAGAGAAATACAACATAATTTTAATTTCTAGCTATTACTAATAGGAGTAAAATGAATTGCAGAACAGTTGTTTAGTATAATGCATCAGGAAAGCTTGTAATCACAAAAAAAACAGTACAGTGATGCTATGTCACAAAACAATTCTCATTCAAGTTGAGCCCTATTTATCCACCATGTCTCATCTTGCAACAACATCATCTGGAAGTGATTTATGCACTAATAGCATTCGTAACAGTGCAGGTAAACTTGATAAGTCTATCATTAGTGAACTCTTTTCTTAAATACTGCACTAATTTATTACCCTTATCCTTATATGCATAGGGGTAGATTCAGGAGGACTTTATAAGACTGGGAGAGTGGGCATCCAATACTCTGTTCAGTGTGCAGCGGTGGCCAAGAAAGCAAACTGAATGTTAGAAATTATTAGAAAAGGAAAGGAAAACAAAAGAAGCACAAGTGGACCTTTAGGAACAGGACAAAGGAAACTCTACATTGGATGTTCCCAACACGGTCTGTGTTTCAGCAACCAAGCATCTGCGTCAGGGGTCACAATACTGTTTGATGTCAATGTGTATGAAAACATAGTATCATCAAAGTAAAGACAGAAATACACAGCCTTGAAACACTGTCACCGCAACTCTGAAATTATCCCGCTTTGAAGTCGGGAGGAAAAAACATTTTTATCTGTAATGAGTCCTAGAATCCTGCTGTGAGGAGTCCATTTTGTTTTGGTGGTATTTTGACATAACGGACTCCTCACAGCAGGATTCTAGGACTTATTACAGATAAAAGGGGTTTTTCCTCCCGACTTCAAAACACATTGTAATCATACACCATGATCACACAATGAGATCTTCCAAGTGATTATTCTGGGTGTATTTACTAAAACACTGATATCATACAAGACAAATGGTACCACACAAAGAGGCACTGATATGTCAAAAAATATTGATTGACTTAATATCTGCAGAACGTTTTAATTATTTGGCCCTTTCATTATTTTTACATATGTGATATCATTTCTTTTGTCTTGATCTGTGTGGCATCTTGTTCATTTTTTAAATATTTACTATGATTCCCTTTTGATTCAAAGATGATCATATAAATTATTTCTTAAAAAAAAATTCTGGCCCTTTTCTAAGTCACATAGCAGAGAAACATTATGGCTAACTAAGGTCATCAATGACATTTCTATTAAACATAATGGCCTTTTCCATGCCTGGTAGATTGAATAATGAAATTTACAGCACAGTTTTGAGAATCGAAAATAATTGGAATTTGATTGCAGAGATATATTGTTATTGACCAACACTACATCTGATTATAATCTAAACTGAAGGCAGCTGTCTCCTAAAAAAGGAAACCTTGTTAGTTATACAGTACTATATGCTATGGAAGGTCACAGCCCAATAGTATTACTTTTTAATTTTGAAAAGAAATTGTAATCTCTTCAGGTATAGCAATTCTCTTCCAGAAACTGTATTTGATGACACATGACAGATGGAGTAATATCTTGTGGAGTACATTTTTTCATTTGTAAAATAAGTGCGTAATGCATCCAGTGTGTAACATTACACAGTTTATCTCACTGTATCATTTGTTCGAGCAAAAATGCCACCAACCTAACAAGGCAATAATGAGGATATAGTATCCGATAATAATGAGTAAAGCAGAGAAGTGAATAGCTTTAACTAGAAAGTAACAAATGGGCAAAGATAACGAAAGCATATAAGGCATCACTCTGTATTATTCTATAACTTCTTTTATCATTCTTTTCTCAGCATATATTATGTCAAACGCTGCTGTTAAAATGCCAGTTATTATGAATATTCCAGATGGAAGAAAGATAATGTCTGATATTCAAAGGCATTTATCTGGCTAATAGCAGCTGTTATCCTTAGTCTGTACTATCTACGGGCACTGAGAGGCACTATCCCCCATATTCTATAAATGGCAACTAAAAATCTGCGCACAAATCAGCAAATGTAGCCAATCTGTGCATGGAACTTAATTGGTAACAAGCCAATCAGTGCCAATAATTGATGTTAAGTAATTAGCGGTACTAATTGGCACTAATTAGGATTTATGCGCATAGCTCGCTAAGCATATTCTATAAAGTGATGCAATTAAATATCACCATGCCAATCTCCAAAGGGGACATGGCCATAGGAAGGGCATTGGTGTGTCATGGGCATTCCTAAAATTTATGCACAATGTTATAGAATATGCTCGTTCTGCACCTAAATTAGTTGTGTACTTTTACACCAGGTTTTAGTTGGCATAAATGACCATGACTAAATGTAGATGCAGAAATAGGCACTATGTGTATTCCATAAACCATGCCTAACTTTAGGTGAGGTTTATAGAATAGTGCTAAGTGTGTGTGTTTTTTTCAGCACTGATTTTTGGCGCAATATATATAGAGATAGTTATCCAGAAAGCAGTGATGTTCAGATCACTATGTAGATAACTACCCAGGTAATTTTAAGATCACAAAAACTACTGTTCTAGCTTTACCCAGTTAACTATCCAAATAGTGGTTTGAATATTACTGCTATTCATATAGCTGCAGCATTCTCTAACTTGCAAGAATGTTCAGCACTGCTGTCTATAGAGATGGTGGTGCTGAATATCCTTAAATATTTTAAATATTGGCCAACCACAGAGTTTAAACACTGAACTGATCGCTTCTTTATTTGTGGAGGGCAACTTTATAACCTGAAAGCTAAGCCTGAGAACCAAGCGGGTGCCTATTTTTAGATTATCGTATACAGTCATATAGGAACCTATGTATCTTTATAAAATACTTGGAGCAAAACAGCAGAAACCATGCCAAAACTGAAAGCCCTGTATATTTATAACTGTTTGGAAACAGGCATAAATGTTTACATCTAAAGTACACATAAAGTATGGCATCTTCACCAATAGCACCCCTTCCCGATAACAGACTCCTCCTTCTGGCAGCTTTCCCCAGTAGTGCACTCCCCTGATAACAGACCCTCTTCCTGGCTGCCCATCAAACTATAGACCCTCCCCAGAGCCTACTTTTAGCCATATGGTAGTTCAGTTGGATCAAGCAGGTAGGATCAAACTCCACTTGCTTCTGCCCCTAACTGCGCCTGGTAGAAAATGGCTGCCATGAATTCTAATGGAGTCCTCCAACTGCATTGCTACCAGTGGGTGGTGGTGCGTCAATATTGTGTTTTCAATCCCTAGGGCAGGCAGGTTCCTGGAGTCCTGCAGAGCTTGCCTGTCCCTCACTGTTGAAAATGTAATAGTGAATCAGCATCCCCCACTGGCAGGACTTTAGGTAGAGGACTCCCACTCAGCTTAGAGGGAACAGTGTTTATAACCTGCACTATCCACAAAAGTTCAGTATGATTTACAAACTAAAAAACCAGGCAGGGAGATGGGGGCATAGCAAGATGGCGGTGTGATCCAGGCGGTGTGTGAAACGCTGTGCTCTTGCTTGATGTTTTTCTGCTAAAATAACTTTTCTTCAAAGATGCCCCATACAAAGAGGAAATGGACTGTGAGATTTGTTGCCTCGCCTACCTCAACTTCGTCCCCAATCCAGCAGAGACTGGATTGTTTCCTCGCCGGAGCCTCCCCAAGTGAGGTGAGGGTGGTGACTCCTGCTGCAGAGGAAATCGGAGGAGCGGAACCTCTACTGGGACAAGAAACATCTTTATCTCCCCCCTCAGCTTTCAATATTCCCCCATGTCCGGCGATAGCTGCTTCGCTGGGAGACAGCCTACACGTTTCTGGAAGTGTAGCGTGTGAGCTTTCTGGCAAGGGTCCCGCGTCGCAGCAAAGGAGCCTGGAGAGTGACACCCGAGGGTTAATCGGAGTCTCAGATACATCATCAGAGGTAAATCTTGGAAAGATTTGGTTAATGCTTAATAAGATGGACTCTACTCTTCAGAAATCCTCAGGTGAGGTATCTGCTTTGCATTTTAAATTTGAGGATGTGGTTAAGACAGTTGAATCAGTGAAGAAAGATCTTTCCACCCGGGTTAAACAAATTCAAAATGAAGTGAAACAGTTTCAAGACTTTAACTTTACTACGGTTAAAGATAAATTGGCTCTCCATAAAATGATCAAGCAGATAGAGAATTTTAACAGGCGCTTGAATCTCCGCCTCTTGAACTTCCCTAAAATTCCTGGGACTTTGCCTTTGGACTTATTTAGAAGATATTTACTTGAAAACTTAAAAATTCCACAGAACGCTACTCCTCCTACTAACAAGTTTTATTATTTGCCTAAGAGTCCAGGGAAGAATGAAAGAGAAGCTAGAGGTGGGGAAGATATAAATATTGATGTGAATAATATATCTGCCATTTTGGAGCAATCTATAGAAAACACTACAAAGAGAGCCAAGCTCTTAGTGTCTTTTGTGTTTGAACAGGATCTTAATGCTATCTTTTTACTTTAAACATTCAAAGGAATTTTTTGGAGGAGGGAAAATTTTGACTTATCCGGATGTTACCAAACTGACGCAAGAACGGAGAAAAAAATTTTTGGCCATGAAACAGGAAATATTGAAACTCGGGGGAACTTTTTCCTTGCCTATCCATGTAAATGTTTGATTCAATTTGGAGAGCCGAAGTATATGTTTTATGCACCTGAGCAATTAAAAGCTATTCTTGATTTAAAAAAAGATAAAATAATGTTGGAAATTGTAATATAGGTGAGGTTTCACATGTAGCCTTTAATATATTTGAAGTTACCTAAGATAAATCTCCTATGATTTGGCCACGCTTCCCAGTTAAAGTGGTCTAAGAAAGCTGACTTTAATTTTTTGAGATGACGTTTCCTTCATTTGCATGTTTGCTTCTGCTGCGTTTCTGTTTAACAAGTGTTTGGCTTGTAAAAAGTGTTGCAAAATAATTTTAAATAAATATTTTAAAAAAACAGGCAGGCCTGGGAATTTTCAAATTCACCAAGCTAACATTTAACAGTCCATAAATTTATATTCCTTTCCTAATAATTCCTACCACCTTTCTGGTTACAATCAATGCAGTTTGCTTTTTTGGCCGCTGCCACACACTGGGCAAAACATTTCAGCATACTGTCCACTATTTATTTATTTATTTTATTTAGTACATTTGTACCCCGCTCTTTCCCACATACAGCAGGTCCAGTGTGGCTTACATAGTAAAAGAAAGCATCTTACATGGTAAAGAATACAGTAAAAACAAGGAAATGTAGGAACAGTATTATAAATTGTGATGATCATAACTAGTTACATTATGAAAGGCATTACAAAGGACGTGTGAAAAGAACATAATGAACTAGAATAGGGAAGGTAGACAAGGATACGATAGGTATATATATATATATATATATATATATATATATATATATATATATATATATATATATATATATATATATATATATATATATATACACTCTTTTCTGTGTGTAATCAGGCTTTACATGGAGAAAAACTTCATTAAAAGTACACCTCTAGTTAGTAAATAGGTTCCATTAAGAAGATGAATAGTTAGGGACATATTTATTAAATAGGCTAAGCAGTTAGCATGGGGTTTAGCGTGTGCTAGCCATTAGTGTCAACCTGTGGTAAACTGCTACTATGTTTTAAAAACAGATTCCTAAATTTTCTGGTGCTGTTTAGTGCTGGATGGAGCAGGAACTAGATGGAATTTGGATGGAGATTAGACATGTACTGCACAGTGTGGTTAATGCATGGTATTTAGCACTCAATGTTATTTGTACAGTCAGGGGGCAATTCTGTAACTGGGTGCCCTCTTTTAGGCAAACTGATGCAATGCAAGAAGCATCTGTTCTCTAACAGCATCTGGATGCCAAGATTCTGTTATAGAATATTAATAGTTGGCATCGGAGTGCTTCAATTTCGGCATGTCCACTTTATGCCAGGTCTATTGTAGGCATACATGGGTGTATCTAAATGCAGCAGTGGTGTATGCATGGTTTATGGTTTATTGTAACTTACAGTATTCTGTTAGTTGCCTGTGTAACCATTAGGCACACCTATGGCCCACCCATACTCCTTTCCTGTGAATTCTCCCTTATACACTATAGAATGGCACTGAGTGCATGGCTGCCTTTTACATGTGTACATGCACACTTAACTACATGAATGGCAATATTCTGTAAATGCATGAAAATTATTTTAGAATGTGGAAATATATAATCATTAGATAATATCAAATCAGAAAAAATTTCCACTGAATGAAAACGTTTGAAATATCCAACAATAGTACCGTTCTATATTTAAAGAAGGAAAAAAAGGCCTCACAGAGCTCCTAGATTATATTCATCTATTGGAGTTTAAACGGACCTATTACGGGTCCTCTGTTCATCACTGGCCAAAAACCTTCTGTGTTGTGCGTGTTATAATGTCTTTCATGCATTAATACATGTGCGGACTGTGGTGCTTAATTTTTAAATTTCACTGTCAGTATTGCAATGTAGCGCAACTCTTCAGTATTATAATACGGTAATATGGTGAATATAAAGAGGAACACTTCTCTTTCAAACTGCCGGCACTAGGAATTTCATCAATCCTTTGCTCCCTCGCCCCAAGCCAACGATGGCCAGCGTTTCGTCTAGCTGCTTCAGGGCTTTGGCGGCGGGACAACTTTGAAATCGGTCATTGATTCTGTCTTAACAAGCCTCTACCTAGCTTGATTTGATTTGATAATATTCTGAAAATAAATATGCAGAAGGTGCCTACATTTAAGCGACTAGTTATAGGTAAAGGTAGGTTCACTTAGGGGCCCTTTTACTAAGGTGCGTAGGCGTCTACACACATCAAATTGGCACTACCACCCAGCTACCACATGCCCTGGGAGGTAATTCCATTTTTGGTGTGCACACAAAGCACACAGTAGAAAATATTTTCTATTTTCTACTATGTGGCGCTTACCCGGCAGTAATCAGCCGTTGATGCATGTTGAATGCTTACCACATGGTTAGCACATGAGACCTTACCGCTAAGGTCTCAGGCCAAAAATAGACGCATGCTGGTTTAAAATTTTTGCGCACATCCATTTTCCAGCACAATAAAAAGTGCCTTTTTTCTAGGCGCGCCGAGGAAATGGACGAGCGCGCATCCAAAACACACGACTACACCAGCGTAGACCACTTTTAGGTGCACCTTAGTAAAAGGGCCCCCCCTAATACCTCTTCAAAAAGTGGCATTAAATGCATCTTTGGTAATTGTGAAGGAATTCAACATACAGTAAAGAACCTTTCTCTGTGGTAACTGCAGTGGACATGCTCACAACGTAATTACACAGCTTTTGCACTTGCTGTTTATTAATTTGGGCTGTTGCAGTACAGTTAAGGGAAAGGGATTTGACATATCACCTTTCTGTGGTTGCAATCAAAGCAGTTTACTTATTATATACAAGTATTTATTTTTGTATCTGGGGCAAAGGAGGGGTTAAGCAATTTGCTCAGAGTCACAAGAAGCTCCGGTGGGAATTGAACCCAGTTCCCCTGGTTATTAGACCACTGCACTCACCATTAGGCTACTCCTCCACTCTGAAGTTCAAACATGATTTAATAAATAGGCCACCTGGTTAACATGTGTTAGTATGAAGCAAACAGCTTTATTTATGCATTTATAAATTGAGGCCCTTTTACTACAGCTTAGTGTGTGCTAACAGACATTAGCATGTGCTAAGTGCCACATGGCCCATAGCTGTAAAATAGGACATGCATCATTTAGCTTGTGCTAAACTATAGTAATAGGGCCCCTAAGTCTGAAAGCATTCAACATATAATACAACACAAACAAGATATAAAAATAACAACAACCATAATGTGCTTCTTTTCTGTGAGAGCTCTGAGAGAAGAGGACATCTCTTGTGCTCTCCTCTGGTCTATCTGTAAAAGTTCTGGGTGTACTTCTTGATCAACATGAATGCTTAAATTCACATTGCATATATCCAACACTGTGCATTTCTTTTTTTTACAAACTTGAGTTATCATATTTAGACATCAGCTCACTCAAAGAGCACTCAACATTCTTGTACACTCTTTATCATTAACCAACTTGACTACTAAAATGCTCTACTAAACGGTGTTCATGCTTTGGATGAGCTGGGCACGCCATGAGACATTATCCAACATTGCCCTTGATGCTATTACACTAGATATGGACATTTGGTTAGCACTTTATGTTTTAAAGAAAGTGAGATTTATGATGTAGGTTTGAGTGAAAGCTGTTCTAAGGGCTCTGACCCCTGTTTGAGCTCGGCATACAGCTCAGCATGGTGTATGCCGAACACGTAGTGCACACTGTTGAAGAAAAACTGAATATCTCTATTCCTTACATAGGGCCCCCTTTACCTGCGCTGGTGTTGGCACGTGTCTTTGATGTGTGTTGAGGCTCCCTTTTACTGCAACTGGTAAAAAGGAAGTCTTCTCTACAGGATATGACAGTGCGATGGGGGTGAGAAGTACCACCAGGCTGCTGCGGTAGCCCAGCGGTACTTCCTATTTAGTGAGCAGTAAGCCATGCTGGGTTTACTGCCGCTTTGTAAATAGGGCCCATAGTAACATAGCAGTTGATGGCAGATAAAGACCTGTGCAGTCCCAGTCTGCCCAACAAGATAAACTCATTACATAAGGTATGATGTAATACTATACCTGATCTTGATTTGTCTGTACCTATGACAATGGTACAAAATAGTGGTGAAATAAATAGCTCAAGGTGACAGAGAGACAATGGTGGGATTTGAACTAACCACCCTTGATTAGCAAGTCTACTGTTCTAACCACAAGGCTACTGCCTCCACACCACAGCATAAGCTCCGTGCATATGTACTCATCCATCCATATGTGCAGCATATTAACTTCAGAGGGTAAGATTGTCATTGCCACTTATGTCCTGACCTGGAAATAAAATCACTGTAAATAGGGAAGGTAGCATTGTGAAACATCTGTCATGTATCTGCCACTCAACTTCCCTTTCCCTCGCCTTTAAACCCCTTGTCTACATAAAGACTGAGGATTTGAGGAAATGGGCCCGTTAACTATGGTAGCATAAGGTAAAGTATCTCCTGGGGCTGAGATGCCAGCTGCAGCCATAGGTAGCTGGATAACACTTATCTTGCTAAAGACATAAAATAGCAGATGATGTTTAATGTGAGCAAGTGCTAAGTGATGCGTATGGGAAAGAGGAACCCGAACTATAGCTATGTGATGCAAGGTTCCACGTTAGGAGTCACTGACCAGGAAAGGGATCTAGATGTCATGGTTGATGATACATTGAAATCCTCTGCTCAGTGTGCTGCGGTGGCTAAGAAAGCAAATAGAATGTTAGATATTATTAGGAAAGGAATTATTAGGTATCGGTCCATGGTGCGACCACACCTCGAATATTGTGTTCAATTCTGGTCGCCGCATCTCAAAGAAGATGTGGAATTAGAAAAGGTACAGAGAAGGGCAACAAAAATGATAAAAGGGATGAAATGACTTCCCTATGAGGAAAGGCTAAAGCAGCTAGGGCTCTTCAGGTTGGAGAAAAGACGGCTGAGGGGAGGTATGATAGAGGTCTATAAAATAATGAGTGAAGTGAAGCAGTTAGATGTAAATCACTTATTTACTCTTTCCAAAAATACTAGGATTAGGGAGCACACAATGAAGCTACAAAGTAGTAAATTTTAAACAAATTGGAGAAAATATTTCTTCACTCAACATGTAATTCAACTCTGGATTCATTGCCAGAGAATGTGGTAAAAACAGTTAACAGTGGGGTTTAAAAAAGGGTTGGATAACTTCCTAAAAGAAAAGTCCATAAGCCATTATTAAGATGGACTTGGGAAAACTCCATTGCTTATTTCTAGGATAAGCAGTATAAAGTGTTTTGGGATCTTGTCAGGTACTTGTAACCTGGATTGGCCACTGTTGGAAACAGGATGCTGGTCTTGATGGACCTTTGGTCTGTCCCAATATGGCAGCACTTACATTCTTATGTTCTTATGACTTGAAGCACTTCAGAGAAAAGTGACAAAAATGGTATGGGATTTGCACCACAAAATGTATGAGGAAAGACTTGATGACCTGAAGATGTGTACCCTGGAGGAAAGGAGAGACAGGGGTGGTATGATACAGACATTCCAGTATTTGAAAGGTATCAATATACAAACAAATATTTTCCACAGACAGGAAGGATTAGAAGACTTGAATTTAGGTTATACGGGGGCTGACTCTGGAATGTCTGGAAGTACTTTTTCATGGAGAGAATGGTAGATACCTTGAATGTCCTCCTGCTGGAGGTGATGGAGATGAAAATGGTAATGTAATTCTAAAATGCATGGGATAAATACAAATTAATCCTTTGTGGAATGCGTGGAACCAAACAAGCTTAGCGGAAATTAGATGGCAACACCAATAATTGGGAAGTGAAGCCAGTGCTAGGCAGACTTCTACAGTCTCTGCACTGATTATGGCTAGACAGATTTGGATGGGCTGGAGTGAGTCTTCGATGAGAGCTTCAGTGGGTAGACTTTTACAGTCTATGCCCTGAAAATTGCAAGGACAAATCAAGATCAATATGTAATATCGTATCATACCTTATGCTATGAATTTATCTTATTGGGCAGATTGGACTGATTGTACAGATCTTTATCTGCCGTCATCTACTGTGTTACTACATGTAACTTTGTAAGTGTAAGTTGCTTTGAAAATATGCCTCTTTATATGTTACTGCAGTATCAAATGCCTCTCTCCACTTCTTATTCATCTCTATGGCAATCATGTTGGCGTAAGTAACCATCTACAGTGCCACAAAGTATAGGTGGCAATGTATAACTAATAGGAAAAGGTTGTTCCTTAACCTCCATATACCATGGTCACTTCCCATAATAAAATGCGCAACTTAGAATAAGTAATGGTCAAATGTAGAGCTGATGGAGAGTATGAGTGTAACCAATGACTATATTTCTGACCTTTGTAGCTCATCCACCAGCTGCAGCACCCTCTGGACCTGCTGCTGCAGGGCCAGGCCCAGTTATCCCTATGGGAGAGGAGGAAGACGAGGGCAGGGATGAAGAACAACAAGAGAACGAGGAGAGTGGAGAACAGCAAGAGGAGGAGAGTGGAGATGAAGAAGGAGTATGAGAGCAGTGAGGAGGAGACTGGGAATGAAGGAAAAGGAGAGGAGGAACAGCCACAGACAGCAGTAGCACCCACCCAGCACACCATGTTCCCACCCCTCCTGGCCACCCAGGTTCCCTGTGCCACGCTAGAAGAGGGTGGACCAGCCTCAGGAAAGGAATGTGATCTCAGAAGGAGAGGACTATGGCCTCCTGCAGCTTTCCCCATCTCCCCCAACAGAGTCATGAGAATCTGGCAGTTCCAGGGGCAGGTCCAAGTGCAGGCACAGGCATCTGCACCTGCCATTGGAACTGAAGCTATGCTGAAAGAGATGGGGTTAATGTGCAAGGTCATTGACCAGCAACTAAAGGTCCTGAAAGCTGCTGTGGCCAGGATCAAGCATGCTTAGGGGTGCATATTATCTGCCCTTGAGCATGCTGGAATCCTCTTGCAGCTTTTGGGATGCCTCCCTCTGCCCACAGTGATCTTTCCTCCTTCCCTCATTCCTTTTTGTTAATTGTACATATCTTATCATGTTTTAGTTTCACATTCATTTTTTACCTCCCCCTTCCCTAACCCCTCTGTAAATATGTTGCCTTGATTTTATGTTTTCATTTTAAAGATTGCTTAAATGTATATTCAAAAAGATTTAATTTTATATAAATGTTTGATTTTGACATGGGTGTCCTGTGTTTTCATGTCAGTGCCCATGGTTGCCCTATCTGATATCAAGGTTCTAAGGCTAATACACTTGTTTACTGCTCACTGTGAAAAACAGATGGAAGGGAGGGAGGGATAAGAAATGCTGTCAGTATGTCCTGTTTGCTGCATGTGCCAAACTTTAATACAGAAGGTTAACACAGAGGCATCTCATAGAGCAGATCCCACAGAAGTACCAGCAATGGGATGGGTTTGTTGTACAAAGAAAAATATTTACTGATAGAAGTTGGTATAGCTACTGCAGTGGGACTTAAACCAAGTTCCTGTTTACTTCAAATTTGATATATGGCACAAGTAGCAGGCTAGCCAGCTTATTTTCGAAAGAGCCATCTTCCGACACAAATCGGGAGATGGCCGGCCATCTCTCAAGTCCAGCGAAATTGGCACAACTGAAAGCCGATTTTGGCCGGCCTCAACTGCAGTCCGTTGCGTAGCCGGCCAAACTTCAAGGGGGCGTGTTGGCAGGGTACAGAAGGCGGGACAGGGCGTGCTTAAGAGATGGCCAGCTTCACCTGATAATGGAAAAAAGAAAGCCGGCCCTGACGAGCATTTGGCCGACATTACTTGGTCAATTTTTTTTCAGGACCAAGCCTCGAAAAGGTGCCACAACTGACCAGATGACCACCAGAGGGATTGGGGGATGACCTCCCCATACCCCCCCAGTGGTCACCAACAACCTCCCACCCCAAAAAAAATAAAAAATATTTTTTTGCCAGCCTCTATGCCAGCCTCAAATGTCATATCCAGCTCCATGACAGCAGTATGCAGGTTCCTGGAGCAGTTTTAGTGAGTGCAGTGCACTTCAGCCAGGCGGACCCAGGTCCATCCCCCCCACCTGTTACACTTGTGGTGGTAAGTGTTGAGCCCTCCAAACCCCCCCAAAACCCACTGTAACCACATGTAGGTGCCCCCCTTCACCCCTAAGGGCTATGGTAGTGGTATACGGTTGTGGGTAGTGGGTTTTGGGGGGATTTGGGGGGCTCAGCACGCATGTTAAGGGAGGTATGCATCTGGGAGCAATTTTTGAAGTCCACTGCAGTGCCCCCTAGGGTGCCCCGCTGGTGTCCTGGCATGTGAGGGGGACTAGTGCACTACAAATGCTGGCCCCTCCCACGACCAAATGCCTTGGATTTGGCCGGGTTTGAGATGGACGGCCTCGGTTTCCGTTATTGGCGAAAACCGTGGCCGACCATCTCAAACCCGGCCATCTCTGACATTTGGCTGGCCCCAACCGTATTATCGAAATGAAAGATGGCTGGCCATCTTTTTCGATAATACGGTTCGAGACTGCTCTTTGCGGCGCCCGCCATATAGATGGCCGCCCATGTAGATGGTCTGTGCCGTTCGATTATGCCCCTCTAGGTGATTCACGACAATAAAAAAGTGCAAAAAGGAAAGGAACACCAATCATATTAGAAAGGAAAAAAAGAAAAGAAAAAAACAACAAGGAGAAGAACAAACAAAGGGGAGCGGAAGTATTTGCAGATTTCAGGGAGCATATATCATCAACCACGTGGGGCGAAGGAGAGGAAAAGTTAGGTACCAAAGGCAGAAGTAAAAAAAATATGTTTTCATTTGCTTTCTGTAAAGTGGTAAAAAGTGGCTCCAACCAAACAGTTGAAGGTAATGTATTTCACAGATTAGGGTCAGACACTGCAAACAACCTTGTTTAGAGTGGCAGAAGCGCAATCACCCGAAATGAAGGAACTACGAGCTGATTCTGCAAAATTGACCTAATAGTTTTTGAAGAGGCATAAGGGACTGAGCAGGGACCGTCCTTCCCCATGTTTAAACTTGTACAGCGCTGCGTAACCCTGGCAGCGTTATAGAAATGCTAAGTAGTAGTAGGACTAAGAGATTGGAAAGTTAGCATGGAATACCAGAATGTAATGCCTTATAAACCAAATAAAGTATCTTAAAAGGGATCCTGTATTTAACAGGAAGCCCATACGCTTCATGAAACAGTGGTGTAACATGATCAAGTCTGTTAGAATTAGTCAGCATATTTAAGTGCCAGATTTTGTACTATCTGAAGGTGTCTTATGTCAGATTTACGCAAGCCATGATAAAGGGCATTACAGAAATCACAAATGATTGTATCAGAATATGGAGAGCTGATGTAGAGAATAGGTGACATACAGAGTAGATCATCTTAAATTTATAAAATCTCTGTTGGACAACACAGAAGATCTGGTTCCTGAGTTAAATTTTGATCCAGAACAACACCCAAAATCTTTACAATAGACTTAAAAGGAATGCTACTACCTGCAAATAACAGTGGAGACTGTAAAACAGATTAGCTGGATCTGGCAAAGAGGATCCAAGAAAATTTACAAGAGTTCAATTTCAGTCTATGGAAATCAAACCATTCTGCCAGGAGGTCTAGTTTGGATGACAAACTTTAAATATCTTGAGATGATGTACAATACAGAGGATAGCATGACCAAGTATCAGGATGGCCAAAAGCTCAGTTTATTCTTCAAATTCAAACGGTATATTCATGATAAAATCTTCAGATACAATATAAAGGATGTGCTGACAAGAAATACCCAACACAGGCCAAGTTTTGGCACATATGCCTTTGTCAGGGGTCCTCGTAAGTAAGTATGAGTGAATTCCTTCAAAAATAAATCCTAATAAATAAATAATAAATCCTAATAATACATAAAAATAAACAAAATATGAATTTCACATAATGATATAAGACCATATAAATCACAAAAAATATATGTACTAGAAAAGAAAGATGTGTGGATAAATATAACAAAGGAAATGACATTACGAGTGTGTACAGAAAAGAGGAACCCACGTGATCAAAATGATCAAATTAATATGACTGCAAAAGAGACATGCAAAGGTGTACCAAAAATATACATGCAGAGAACATAAGAACATAAAAATAGCCATACTGGGTCAGACCAATGGTCCATCTAGCCCAGTATCCTGTTGTCCAAACAGTGGCCAAGCCAGGTCACAAGTACCTGGCAGAAACCCAAATCGTGGCAACATTCCATACTGCAAATCCCAGGGCAAGCAATTGTTTCACATGTCTGTCTCAATAGCAGACTATGGACTTTTCCTCCAGGAATTTGTCCAAACCTTTTTTAAACCCAGATACGCTAACTGCTGTTACCACATCCTCCGGCAAAGAGTTCCAGAGCTTAAATATTAATTGAGTGAAAAAATATTTCCTCCTATTTGTTTTAAAAGTCTCTGTATGTAACTTTATTGAGTGTCCTCTAGTCTTTGTACTTTTGGAATGAGTAAAAAATCAATTTACTTCTATTCGTTCTACACCACTCAGGGTTTTGTAGACCTCAATCACATCTCCCCTCATCTGTCTCTTTTCCAAGCTGAAGAGCCCTAACCTGTTTAGTCTTTCCTCATCCAAGAGGAGTTCCATCCCCATTTTGGTCACTCTTCTTTGAATATTTTCTAATTCTGCTATATATTTTTTTTAGATATGGCGACCTGAAGAAGTATTTAAATATCAAGAAATTGATTTGCTGCCACTACAGAGGATTTATTATATGTCTCCATTTCAAAAGTCAGAACAAAAGATGGATGGACATGAGGTGGCAGATGCTTCCATGGACAGTTTGGACATTTTGGCTCTTTTGAAGAAATCAGAGGAAGTGATAACTTCTAGAACAACATTTTGTTTGTATCTCTTCAAGACCAGGAAGCATTATTGCAATTAAAGTTTAGATTTTCTAATGTAAATTTTCTGGGTGGGAAGAAGAAAACTATTTGGACTCAGGAGAGGAGAAAAAAGTTTCTGACAATGGGACAAGTCGTTATTGCACTGTGTGCCCATTTTCAACAATGTTTTCCTTGCAAATGTGTTGTTTACTTTCAGGATAAAACATGGGTAAAGTGATGTGGTAGCCGTTTTACTCCACGGTTAAAGGTAATGAGCATATATACATATGAATCAGTTAGACCTGGAGAAAGCCACTGCTTATCCCTGAGGTTATGAAGCATGGAATCATGCTAATTTTGGGGATTCTGCCATGCACTTGTGACTAGGATTAGACACTGTTGGAAACAAGATACTGAGCTAGATGGACCCTTGGTTTCACCCAGTAGATAACTTATGTTCTTATGTCAGAAAATGATCAAACAGCTAACCAAATGTTCTGTTCTGTTTTGTTTTGTTTTCTGTGTATATTCACAGTGACCTATTGCCGGGGAACCTTTGGACTTGATAGTAAATGTCCAGAAAAAGAATTATAAATTGTTTACTTATAATGAAAAGTAAAATAATGGTTGCTTTAGAGAAAAGCAACAAAATCGATGAAAATGACAATTTTCTTAACCTTCCTCTTTATAGACAGAATGATGCACTACAGTAATAATGTAAAGTAGAAGAGAAACATGCAAATATATATTTCCATGCGCAAAATTAATAGAAGATATTTTAAGGGCTATAAAATATTTTGTTAGGACAGTTAATAAAAATAAGAGGAAAAAGAGATCACTGTAGATTTTAAAAGAAATAGCTGAAAAGATAAGGGCACAACAGTATTTGAAGAGGCTGGTAAAGCAGTCAGAAAAGCAAAAATGCAAATGGAAAACTAAAGAGCAAATGCAGTAAATTGGAAATCTTAAGCCATTCTTTATATTTGTTTCACAGGCAGGAGGAAGTTCAAAAGTGGCATTGTGAGATGCAAGGGTGAAGGAGAGGAATATATAGGAGCTGATGAAGGTAAAGTCCAGAATTGCATAGTAACTTCAATGAGTCCATGTTTACTCCTTGACCTGCATGTATTATATCTTCTAGTTGCTTGTGAGTACCTGACTCTATGATAAGGGTCCTGTAGGGTAGAATGGGTGTGTTGTAGGGGATAGGGTGGGGTGTGCATTTTGACAGTAGGATTGAGAGTGGAGTCAGGGATCAATGTGTGTGTGTCTGTCTCTGGAGAGTTGGTGTTATAGAATATTCCATACTTTTGCACCCCTTTAGCTCAGTTGTCTTTCCCTCTATGCATGCTTTCTTTTTCCAAACTCACTTTCAGATGCCTCCACAGGGGCATTCAGCTACCTCCTTTTCCCCTTACCTGCCCTCCCCCCTACATGATCTCCCTCCTCCCACTATTCCTGTCCCCTACATCTCTCACCTGGTGTCCCTTCCCTATCACTACTTCCTTATTTGCTCCCCCCCCCCCCCAAGCACTCATGCCCCATGGTCTCTCTTATCACCACTGACTCATTTCCATGCTCCTTCCCTCTCTAGTCCTTTCATTTCTTCATAGTCTCTCTTTCTCTCCAGCTCATTCACCCTACATGCTTTCTGTACCCTAGCTCACTTATTTACCCCATGCTCTCTTTTGATCCCTTCTGGTTTTTAGCTTTCTTCCCTTCTCATCCCCCTTGAATGCTCTTCACTCTCAGATACTCCTAGGACTGCTGCCAATTGTGCAGCAAACAATACAGTCAACAGCAAAGGGAAACTCAACAAAGGGCTGTGTGAAGTGGAGGTAAGTCATAGTTCTGCCAGGTCTAGACACCAAGGAAACTCCATTGGTGCTTTCACTTCTGCACCACACTTCCTATAGTGTTTCAACCCCGTAGGAAAGCAGAGGTGTTGTCATGGAAGGCTAGATAAAGGGGCGGCAAAGCATATGACTTCTTTCAAAATTCTGAGCCACAATTCGCAGAACTGGTTTGGGATGCCCTCACTGACTCTCTCCCCCTCTCCCAATAAAAAAATATTCAATCTGAGGGAGCCACCTTAACTGGCCTAATTATTAAAAAAATGAAACAAATAAACAACTGAACAATTTGTCATTAAGATTTCTCAGGAGGGCTAGCCTTTGTAATAATTAAATTTAATGAATCTCACTTTAAGCCTAGTTTACAAATGGATATTATAAAGGTTAAAAGGAGGTGTTCATTTCTTATATGCTTCTATTGCAATATACAGTGATTGTCAGGCCAATATATATCTCCCTTGCTCTGAATGTGTATTTTGAACTTTCTACAGTCACATAGCAGATGGCATTCTACCTCTGTTCTTGCTCTCCTTTTGGACTGTGTCCTGTATGATAAACAAAATAAAGTAAAATGTATTACATGTAAGCCAAATGCTTTCTTGAAACAATATGTGGAATTAAATATCTTCTTTTCTGTGCCCAGATCATCTAAAATCAAATCAGATGTGTGGGATGTACACCATTCCATAAAAGAACAACAAAAATATGCCCCTGAGAGAGACTTGGAATGACTCATTTGCTGTATGACATAATACAGAAATGAAACAGAGAGAATTAGAAAAAGTTGAGATGGCTTGATTACATACTTTGGAGCTCTATTACTAAAGTGTTTTAAGCAGTTAGCATGGGCTTCACTGTATGCTGTTAGTGCATGACCATGCTAATAGCTACTGCATACTAATATCTGCCAATTTGGTAAAAATCCTGGCTATCTTTTTAGTGTGGGATGCAGTGGAGACTGAGCAGGGAATGTCAGAGATTGGTTGTGGACTGTACACAGTAATTAATGTACACAAACTGTCAAATGTGCAGGTAGCATGGGTACACTTAATGCCATTTCAAGAGACGGCATTAGGTGGATCTATGCTAATTGCACTTGCAATACCCAAAATAGTAAAACCTTTGCAATTTCCTCATGCTAGATTTTCTATTATGGGCTAGATTCTATATATGGCACCTGAAAATTCTGTGTGAAAAAATATATACCTAGGCACATTCTATAAAGTACGCCTACGTTTTATAGAATAGGCTTAAATTGCTTCACAGTACATAGAATACGCTGAGCGCCTTTCAACAGAACCAAATTTAGTCATGGTCATTTACACCACATTTTGCGTGGGGTAAATCTCAACGCCTAAATTAGGCGCAGAGCGGGTGCATTCTACAACAGTCTGCATATATTTTAGACGCAGCCACGCCCTGCCCATGGCAATACCTCCTTTTCAACAATGCAACTTAGAATTTAAGCACACCATGTTACAGAATACGCTTAGTGAGTGGTGCATGTATATCTTAATTAATGACCATTGCTGCTCATAATTGCTTAACATCCAATTAACAGAGTTGATTGGCTAGTTTACCAATTAAGTTATGTGCATTGTTATAGAATACGCTTCAATTTTTTCATGGACATTAAGGCACCATATATAGAATCCTGAGGATATTGCCCAGTAAGTACAAATATTTGCTACACTATAGTAAAAGGGCCATGTTGATTCATTTAAGACCAGAAGGAATACTATGTAATTGATATGGCCTAATATGAAACTCCTAATTTTAGCATCATTAGCTTACAAACACGAATGTCTGATGATCTATGACTTTAGATAAATGAAGCAGTTTACAAAATTAACTATGTGAATGTCATCACACCTATGCCCATTTGAAATATGAGTCCAGTGCTTGTGCAGGCTCGTGTATTGTGATCAGAGATGAGATTAAGCCAAATAATTATTTGAGCAAGAGAGCAAATAAAATGTTGTTCCTTAAAACTGAGACACAGCCTGCATATGAGGCTTAATAGGGTAAAAACAATCACATACCCTAAACTCTATAATTGGTACTTAAATGACATGACATTGAGTTTGCAGTTATAGAATAAGGCCAGTTATGTGCATAATATAATTAACTAATGGACATTAAATTTGCCAATAATTTGTGATCAATATCAATATCTGATATTAACAAGCACTAATTGGTGCTAATTTGCAGCTGTGAGCATAATAGACTTATACCCCTATTCTTCACACAGCATGCCTAACACCTCTTACACACAAATGAAAAGAGGTTAGGCGCAGATCGGGTAAATTCCATAATAGTGCGCATAGATTTTAGAAATGTCCACCAGCTGCCCATTCCATGCCCATGGTCATACCCTCCTTTTCAACTGTGCACATTAGAATTTATGTGCTCTGCATTATAGAATACACCTAGAAAGTTGTGTACATAAATTCTAATTAAAGCTAATTAGTGCTGCTAATTGGTTAAGTACCAATTATCAGCGCTGATTGACTTGTTAATCAATTAGGTTGTGCATGCAATTTGGCTGAGCGGCCAATTAGTATGCACAACTTAAGGTGCCATTTATAGAATTTGGGGGTTAGAGTGCAGCTCTACCATTATAGAATACTAGGAGGGTCTTTTACTAAAGATTAGCTTGAGTTATCTGCAGCAGGGCCCATAGGACTAAAACGGGACCTGCTGCAGATAACTCAAGCTAACCTTTAGTAAAAGACCTCCTACCTTAGCACCCAGTTTTGAGTGCCAATAACAACCTGTATTGAACTTATACCATAATGTTTATGTTTATTCTAAAATTTGATATATCACTTTAACTAATATAAGGTCAAAATGGTGTACCATGATAGTTTCAAACAGAATAAGAAAGGAAAATAACTCCAATTAAGAAAAGAAAGACCACATACATACAAACAACATACACAACTTATAAATCAATTACAGTTAAACACTAGAAGTAGGCTGCTTCTCTAGGAGACTGCGTAGAATGCACTGCAACAGCTAGTTAACAGGTAACTTAAATGCTAACTGAAAATAATATGTTTTTTTAATAAGGACTTAAATTTTGGTAAAGAAAGTTTGACTCTGATGTTAGGGGGGAGGCCATAGTCTTGGTGACTGTGAAGAAGCAGTATGTTTTAAGCCTATAATATATATTAGATATATTCCTTTTTTAATTATGTCCTGAAGTATATTTCTCCTATTTGGCTAGCAGGTGGTGTTTCTTTGCTGTAAAGCTGTTATAGGGAACTGAATGTTCTTTTTCTTTAACACAAGCAGGAAGAAAGCAGCAGTATACTTTTAAAACTTGTTGACTGGGATATGATTGGCCTGGAGTTTGCAGTTGTTGCTGGCTGTTGCTTCAGTCTTAGCCCAGGAGAAGAGACAGATCTCTTTGTTGAGGCCTGGTGAATTATATGTCCTGATCTTCCCAGTTACTGTTTAGACAATATGCAAATGTTTATTTAGCATTATAATTGATCTGTAATTCAGTTACATGTTATTGTTTGCTGATTGCACAATTATTTTTGTTCATTCTTCCAGTGTGACAATAAACCTGTTTAGTTTGCTGACTCTGCCTGTCTGGACTGATAAAGAATCCTGGTGGTTTGTGTGTTAGGTCTGTGAGTGCTTTCTGGGAATGGTGGAACCACTGGGAGTGTGGTTCCAGTAACCTAGAAATCACTGGGGATAATTTGAGAGCGGGAGACTCGCCCAGATGTAGTTGTGACCCAGTTGGTGGGAGGAGGGTGTTAGTGTAGAGCACAAGTGGCAAGTGTAGGCGAACCTGAGCTGTGCTGGGGATAGACCCTCTAAGTGGCCAAGGAGGGTGGCTAGGCATTTCATGACAGTGACAATTTGAAAAATGCTGAAGATCTGATGATTTCATAGTGTGCAAATTTTAATGACGGCAGAACTAAATGGTGAGCATCTAAAGAGTTAAGGGAATGGGCTGGGGTATAAAGAATAATTACAAAAGACAGATAAAGTGGGGACCCTGTATGCAACACCTTCTGTGTGATAACTAATCCCACTCTTTACAAAGCTATTCTAGTGGCTGCCACAAGGCAATGCTGTAAGGCAATGCTGGCACAGCCCATTCAAAGGGTAATGTCATTAATTCAAAGTGAATCAGCTGTGTCAGAAGGACTGCACCACCAGCCGCTAGTGCAGCTTTATAAATAGAGACCTAATACTTTAAACCAAACAGAATTTTACAGGAAAATCAATGTAATTGTAGGAATAGTGGGGTAACATGATCATAGTTTTTAGCATGGAACAGTAGACAAATTGCTAAATTTTGGAGTCTGAAGTCAACTGTGATCTGTGCCAAGGAATGTATCCAGGATAATTTTATAAGAGGTTGCTTAGTTTGTAGTTTGAAAAAAAATGCTTATTTTTAGTAGGGGTGTGCGGGCAAAAATAAATAATTTCCTTTAGTTTCTTGTATCATTTGCAGCATTTTTCATTTTGTTTGGACTTTTATATTTTTAAATTTTTGTTTCAGAGCAATGCCATTAATTCTGCACTTTTTTTGAAAAGTGCACACCGTTGAAAAATAGTCTGGCTGATATTCACAACGATTTAACTGGAGAGAAATGACTGCTGACTAATTAAATCATTTGTTTGTGGTGATCCAGTCATTTTCAGTGCACTTAACCCATTATGTTCACTGAAAATGACCAGCTCCTTACAACATAAGTAAACTGTTTAAAATGGGCTATATAAATAGCAGTCCTGTCTTTAAGCAGTTTGGCTTCTGCAGGCAAGGACTGAATATTGACTTAACCAGCTCAAAGAAACCTGCATTTTCAGTGCCAAAGACCAGATAGGGTCCAGCATTAAATATCTGGGAATACCGGCGGCGGTCAACAAAATACTTACTACTACTAATCATTTCTATAGTGCTTCTAGATGTACACATAATATGCAGATACTTTTTCTGTCCATAGAGGGCTCACAATCTAAGTTTTTTTTGTACCTGGGGCAATGGAGTGTTAGTGACTTGCCCAAGGTCACAAGGAGTTACAGTGGGAATTGAACCCAATTCACCAGGATCAAAGCCCACTGCACTAACCAATAAGCTACTCCTCCACTCCACTGATGACAACTGAATATTGGGGGGGGGGGGGGGGGGGGGGGGGGGCAATGTGCACTCTATTCACACATATTTTCAATATATTCCAAACTTGTGCACTATTCATTAAGGGTGTGTACTCTCTGTGCATGACAACCCAGTCCCAAATCATGCAGATCCTTAGACACATTGGACTAAAACCTTAAACTGCACACAATATTCTATAGGCAGTGTACTACAGTAGTGCACATAACTGGTGACATGGTCCCTTCACTTGAAACTCTCAATGGCCTTGGCTGCGGTGTTCTTCATCTGTATATTTACATTGGTTGTAAAGGGGCTCCAATAATATTTCCACAACACCTCTTGCACATACCGCCATTATTTTCTATGTGAGATGCCATACTTTTCTCTTTAATACAACTGAGGCTTGAGCTTCATCAGTTAATTTGTCTCTGCGTGATTTAAGAACGGAAGACTACAGTTTCTGTGGTTATCTTTCAGTGCCAAATACTTTCAGCCAATCTTAATTTTCTTTCTATACCTTTTTTTTAGTTAAGTATCTATTTACAATAATCTTTTAGTACATTCTGTATCACTTGAAAAAAGGAAATCAGAAAAAAATAAAGGATATACATATCCCTTTTAGTCCCCAATAACCAGGTAACTTTAATTTTCCAGTACTACTACTACTACTATTTAGCATTTCTATAGCGCTACAAGGCGTACACAGCGCTGCACAAACACAGAAGAAAGACAGTCCCTGCTCAAAGAGCTTACAATCTAATAGACAAAAATGGGGACTTGGTTTTGTAATTCCCCAGCAATTTTGACAAATGTTCCTTTTTACTTATGACCCATAAATCAGGGCTAGTAATAAGGTCTACATGTTTCCATCAAACATTGCCTTTCCCCTACAGGTGTAAGCTATAATTTTCCTTACAGTTTCCCAGCAATATATAAGCCTCAAACTTATGCTTTTTTTTAATCCTGCAAAGCTTTTTCTCTGGACTACTTGTTTGCTGCATTTAGATAGAATTTGTGCACTCAGGGGCCCAGTTACAGAGTGGCAGGAAGCCCAACGCAGGCTTACTGCTCGCTCATCTGGGACTACCGCCAGCCCATCATGGCCGCCAGTGGTAGTCTCATCCAAGGCATGCGCCATTTCCGGGGAAAAAGCAAAGCCCTGGAAATGGCTTGTGTGGCAATAACCCTGCGGTAATCAGGCATCACCACGCACTGCCCAGTTACCACCAGGTTAGCGCGAGAGCCCTTATCACCACTTCAATGGGTGACAGTGAAGGATCCCTGCCACATGGCCACATGGTAATAGTTATCTCACTGCGTGGTCATTTGGGGGGGAGGGGCTTTTAACGACTGTGGGAAAAAACGGCCCAGGGCCTTTTTTCCCACAGTTTGTTAAAAGAACCCCTCAGCTCCCAACCTCCCTATGACAGTCTAAACTTTCTTGTCCTACAACCTCTGGCACAACCCATACAGGTGAGTGGGATATATTAGGACATGGGAGACTGCTTGCTTTTTGCAGTGATGCTCAATCATGCTCATGGCAGTTGTATTTTTGGGATTCAGATGCAATAATTGTTTTCCATTTTTTTAATAGTTGAAAGGAATGCACTTTAGTCTGTAGACATGCTAAGCAATAAGTAAGCCAGCTTTGCATTTCACAAATAATTTTTCACCTGTGGAAAAATGAATTTGAATATAGACTTCTAAGTGACTTTTCCATGGTGGAAAGGGTATTATCCTTGGGAATATCATTGGAACTCTGAGTTCCCTGCTACATAATCCACTACTGTAGGAAGCCACTATAGTGTTTGAGTTTCCATAGGGCCTGTTTATTATTGGCTTGTTGACTCTGTGGTACATGCAAGCAGGAGTGTAGGGTTACTGCTTGAGTTGTGGGTAAAGCAAAAAAAAGTAAAACTCTGCTGCCATTTGTCCGAAAATATTTGAGATGGTCTCTACATTGGTAGTATATGTGTACCATTGTGTATTATTGAACAACATCTATGCATATCAGTGTGTAACAGAGACCTCAATGGGGTTGTATAAGGTATTGTGTGTGTGGGGGGGGGGGGGGGGGGGGGGTGGGGGGGGGAGGGAGCAGATTTAGACTGTGCTAGGTATGGGGCTGTCTCTCAAACCACAAATTATAGTTTCACCTAATTTAGTCAAATGCTTATATGGTGTTAATGCCAATTTCTAACTTTTTCCTTTGGACTTAGTGTTCTCATAATTTCTGAAGGAATGATGAGCACTGTCATTCTCCATTTCTTCTTTCCTTCTCCTATTGAACCTGTTCCCTTTTATTCATACAACCCCAGGAATGTCTGGATGTAGGTTCTGTTGGGGGATGTTGCTCATGAATTTCTGAGATGGCCAATAGGCCATGTTGCAGTTGAACAGTTTTCAAAACAGCTTACTGGGACTGATGGGGAAGCAGGGTCCCCATTTTATAGTGCCTTACAGCTCTGAAAAGATTGGGGGTTCTGATTAGCTGCTGCAACAAATCCTGAAGCTAGTCCAGGAGAATCAGGAAGATGTAAGGTGAATGGTGTCTGATCTGTGGAGTTTGGTTTCAACTCATGAGGGTGTTTTTTCATCTTCAAATCAATAGCTTCCAACCAGGAAAGAATGATTGATGCTCTAGAGTGGATTGCAAGGGCCCTCATTCAGGCACCATAAGTTCTGTCAGGATCTAGTTGCCTAATCTCTCTTGGATTCCCCTTTTGTGTCCATAACTTTTTCCCACCTACTATATCCAGCAAACTGGGTCAAAATTCCTGGGGGGAGGGGCATTTTCCTTCTTCTATATACTTACCTGTCAAAAGCCCTGAGATTAGAAAGATTAGGCTTTAAACCATGGTATCTCTTGGGAGACCCTCTATTTCCAGGAAAGGTGCAGTGAAACGTTTTGTCACCCCTTGTCTATCCCTCAATGTTTTGCAGGAACATACAGATATAGATAGGGAAAATGGGATGTCTTATACATGTATGTGCCATTCCCTAAAGGTGTAGGTGGCTGTATTAGCAGCCTTCTCATACAGAACTTGGTGTTTTGCCCATTGTTAATGTTGTAGAAGAAGTTAAAACATCGTTTGAAAGAAATAGGGATAATTTTTAATAAAGATGGAAGAAGCTTGTAACAGGTGATGCAAACTGTAAAAGAAGAAAAGCATAATATGAATGACTATATTACAAAAAGCAAACAAACAAAAAAAAAAGAACAGCAGCATGTTAACTGCAGTAAAAATGGCCTTAGTGCACTGAAAAGACTCACACAAGGGTACACTAATGCCACATTTGTCACAGCTTAGTAAAACGACCCCTAAGGTAAAAAATAGATCTTAATTTTTTTTTCAAATTTCTATAAATGTATTCTTTTTATGCTATGGATTACAACTTGCATATGAAGGTAATAGAAAAAAAATATGCTTTAAATACTCAGTGTCACTTTCTCTCTCTTATCTATAAAGATGATTTTAATGGTGGAATAATATATGTATGGTAAATTATTCTGAGTTTGAGGGAATAATCAATAAATGCAGTTATAGCCCATGATTTCAATTGATGCATTCAATAGAAGAGCTAAAACATTATTTTATACGTGGTATAAGTCAGCATCCGTACTTTGCATCTACATATTTACTTCATATATTAAAGAGACAATAAAGCTTTTTTCTTGGTAGTTCCTTAAATCTTGTCTCCCCCTGCTGGTTGTGCAACATAAACGTTGTCTAATGACAGTGGAAAAAAAACTTATCCTATACTAATTAAGCAGGCAGCTTTGGAATCATACCTGAATGGAGACAGACTTGGAGGGAAGGACACACATCTCTGTGCAGATGTATGATTTCCTCAGTTCAGTAAACAAAATCATGTTTAAATTAGCAATAGATTTACTAGAAGAATGAACATGTTTGTAAAAGAATTAAATGGGCAGTCTAAAATAATCTGAACACCAACAGTCTTTCAATAATTAGCTTGTTTTTGTAAACTGGTTTCATAAACCCTGTGAATGATTCAATGTTCCAAGAACTATCGCAGTATAGTGAATTTCAGTAACTATCACCTTTCAAATCACATACATTGAAGCTATACAGCACTTAGCAAGCTTTACATTAAAATAAGTTGGTGGGGGAAGCTTGTGCCCTTATAAAATCTCATTTGCAGCAATCACAAAAGCAGAATCTGTTTTCTTTTCTTGTTATTGTAGCTTGTATGCGGATGTTTACAGAGCTGTTATAGCAAACCTGCTGTGTAATGCTAAAATAGTTTGTTAAGCCAAACATATATGAACCGCAGGATGCATAATTTTCAGAACTGTGTCTACATGATCTGCAATTTACATTAAATTACTATGTTTTGGTTAAATGGCACCTTAGCTTCCAAGCAACTCTTTGAGTAGTTGTTTCTTTAATTATTATTTAATTTAGTGGTTATGACTGGTTTTCAGTTAAAGAGGGTACTACTGACAAATTCAATTAAATGAAAATATAGAACTTAATGGTCCATGCTAATGATTCATTTCATACATAATATTTTATCATTTTCTGCACAATTTTGTAGTGAACACTTAGTTTGTATTAATAAATGTTTACATTGAAGCCACAGAAAGCATGGCAATTAAAATGCATTGATAATAATGTTTGTTTACAAGTTTCTTATTAAGCATTAACCCCTTCTTTCTTTTAACTGTATTGTCTTGTGTTTCCTTTAGTTTCCAGGGGCCCTGTTTACTAAGCCATGCTAGAGGTGCATTAGTGTTTTTAGCACACGCTAAACATTATCACACGCTAACCGTATAGATGCCCATAATATTCCTATGGGCATCTACACGGTTAGTGCGCGCTAATTTTTAGCATGCACTAAAAACACTAGCACACCTTAGTAAACAGAGCCCATGGTTTTGTTTAGAGGCTCAGAAAACATTTCCTTTATCTAAGAGCTTGGCTTTCTGATCATTCTGAGAAACATTTATGTCAACAAATGGCCCTCTTTGGAAAGTCTTAAGGGTCCTTTTACTAAGTTGTGGTAGGTACTAGCATGCGCTTAATGCAGCTTAAAAGGGCTTACTGCAGGATGACCTGAGGTGCCCATGGTCATTTTGTACTCTTTTTTTATTCTGCAGAGGGGGCAGGCCTGGGGGTAGAGAGTGGGCATTTCTACAGTAATGAGTTACGTGTGAACCCTTATTGCTTAAAAAATAGGTGGTGGTAAGGGCTCACACGCTAATATTTTTTAATGGACACACGCCTTATGGCAACATTAATGCCTGCAATTGGAAATTGGCCATTTTCTTGCTGCAGGAAAAAAATAGCCTTAGGGCACAAGAAAGACCCATGAGAGGGCATGTTAAGTCCACATTTTCCCACACCTTTGTAAAAGGACCACTTAATATGGTCACCAAATTAAATTAAATATTTCACAAAATACTTGCCTGTTTTGTTTTTGCCCAGGCAATTTCCCATGCTCTTTTGAGCTATTCCCCAATCTGAATTGGACTGTAGAACTATGAACCAATATTTACAATGAGCCATTCATGAAGGAATGTTAAGACTGGGTTAAGAAAACAACATGGATGCCTTCACTTTTCAAACTTGCACCTGCAGTTGTCCACCTCCAGTGTTTGCACAAATCACAGAAGCAGAGTACATTATTATTTTATGTTTTTTTTATGTGATGTTCCCTCTTTTGAAATGTAAAGACAGTACCTTAAAACAAAACAAAACATGAGAGTATTTTGCATGTGCTGGTTTGTAAAGGGAAACTGTCAATATGGTTTCCGGTTGAAAACTTTGCTGAAATGTATATGGGATAGAAAGGCCTGTGTACAGTGTAAACAATTAAATATATTCTAAATTCCTCCTTTAAAACCTCCTCTTCCATCAGTCCAGTTATTGTAGTAACAGTTTTGAACCTGGGGTTGAGACCCAGTATGCATGAACCTTGAATGTGATAACTGGGTGTTACCAATGTGCTATGGCTGGGATTTCCGCTACCTCGTGAGTTGTGTATACTGCCTTCACAGCATCCTTAGCCTGGTTAGCTATGGATGCAGGATTTCAAAATAGGTCCCTTGTATGGCGATGCAAAATACAGTGGCACATTCCTTGCTAACTAGGAATGTTCCATAACTTGGTGGAGCCGACCCCAACGCTGGGAGTTGAAGGGTTAAATGGCTAGAGAAGGTGAAGGGAAGGAGGGAGAGGTGGAAGGTATGAGGGCTTAGGAACAGGGTACAGGTAGGCTTAGATTGGTGCTAGGAAATGAAGAATGCAGAAATCAAAGATTAGCCATGGGGACCTGAAAGCCGGCTCTTGGCGGGCTTAGTGATTATTTTTGATGGGAGCCCAGGTGGGATGCCAATTTTATGCCCCACCTGCCCTCCTCCTGGGTTCTGCAGGTAGGCCTGGTGATAAAGGGTGAGGCTTGTGGGGAGGAAAGTAGCAGCAGTGGTCTGAAGGCCATGCTCCATACAATGGTCACATTGGGAGGGGGTATCTGGAACAATACCACTGAGAATAAGAGGAAGGGGTGGGCTTCATGTTTGGTACCATCATGAATCCTGGGAACCATGAGATTTGGTGTTACCATGAGCCTTGCCTTGGGAGGGGTAGGGAAGTCACTTGAAGTGTTGATTTGGAGTTGTGATTAGTTCAATACTGACAAACCAATGGTTCATGACTTTGCTATTGGCTAATAAACATACATTGGGACAACGGTGAATGGTTATGAAGTTTGGAGTTTTGTTAAGATAATTAGTAAAGCTGTGACCAGTTATTGCCACATGTGATTTATCTGATAGTCTTTTTGGTATTAATGTGAAGTGAAGAAGTGTGAATACCAAAGTTATACCATATAGTTGATGAAAGCCAGCTCGTACTGTGCCCTGCAAGAAATTTTAAAACTGCATAAACAAGCAGTAGCAACAACCTATATCAATTTTTGTATATTTTCAGCACATGATATACTGCAGGTGAACCCTGAAGTCAACCATGTGATTTACAATTTCTATTACAGGTACTTTGCACTGTCCCTAATGGAGATCTAAGTGACTTGCCCATAGTCACATGGAGCTGCAGAGGAAATTGATCCCAGTTTCCCAGGATCTGAACCCACTGCACTAACCATTAGGTCACTCCTCCACTCCGATTAAAATTAGCTATTCTGCATGCTGTTTTAGATTCATTAATTTGTAATTTTTCAATTTGCATTTTGTATTTCTTATCTTCTCATTAATTTTTTAGGATTGCATTTTTTATCAAAATTTGTAATCACAGTTAATAATGCGATTAAAAGTAAGTTATGTATTTATTTCTTCTCAGTGCAGTTCCTTGTGACTGGACAATGGAGGATAAATGATAAGATGCTCATAGGAATATAATGGGTGTCTTATCATTTAGTGCATCCTAATCATTAGCACACCTTAGTAAAAGGACCTCTTAGGGCCCTTTTTACCATGCTGTGGTAAAAGGGGGCCCACAGTGGCATCAAGTTTGCCGCACACCAAGGCCCCCTGCACCACTGTCTATATTTATATGCACTTGTACAGTGGCTGCATTTTTCAGCTCTCCAGCATAAGCACCAATGGCTGCTTTCACGGGACCCCTGACAAAGGCTTGCATGCCAAAACATGGCCCATGTTGGTATCAGCTGTTTGCTGTATTGGATATCAACTGTATGCTGTACCTGGAGAATCTGAAAATTGTAATTGTTATATTTGAAGAAGATTAAACACTTGTGGTTCATCTCCACTGGTTGCTCCTGGAACATTTTTGGTGACTTCTACCCCTGTGCTTTGGCTTTTGCTTGCTGCTATACTATAATAGGGCATGTAAGTGTGTTTCCATGCTGATCTGCCATTTTGGGGCCATTTTGCTGCCTTCCATTATAATGCTAAAGTGCATATATAAGAATAGCAGTATTGGGTCATACCAATGATGTATCTAGTCTAGTACCCTGCTTCCAACAGTGGCCAATCCAAGTTACAAGTACATGACAGAATCCCAAACAGTAGCAAGATTCATGCCTTCTACCCCTCTAGTTATAAACAGGTTCCATTAAGGACATGTTTTAGGGACATATTTATTAAATGAGTTAAGCTGTTAGAATGAGGTTTAGTCTGTGCTAACCATTAGTGTCGACCTATGGTAAACTAATACTATGTTTTAAAAACTGCCAGAGTACTAAACATTTCTAGTGCTGTTTAGTGCTGGATGGAGTTTGGATGGAGATTAGGCATGTGGTTAATGCATAGTAATTAGCACATGCTGTTATTTGTACAGTCAGGGCACAATTCTATAACTAGATACCATCTTTTAGGCATATTGATGCAATGCAGGGAGCGTCTGTACTATAACAGCATCTGGATGTCCCCAGATACTGTTATAGAATATTATTAGTTGTCAATGGAGTGCCTAAATGTAGGATTTCCCCATGTCTCTCAATAGCAGACTATGAACTTTTTTCTCTACGAACTTGTCCAGACATCTTTTAAACCCTGATACCCTAACCCAGAGATGACGAACCTATGGCACGCGTGCCAGAGAGAGCACGCAGAGCCCTCTCCCTTGGCATGTGTGCCATCGCTGGTCCGTCCGCCCACTCTCTCTCCCTCCGAGCACCAGTTCGGCCTCCCTCCCTCCAACCAAACAAGCATCAGGCCGCCCTCCCTCCAACCAAACAAGCATCAGGCCGCCCACCCGTCCTCCCTTCCTCCCTCCCAGCACCAGGAACCCCCTCCTCCTCTGAAATATAAAAAGCGTACCATCCTACTCCTCGGGGTTAAGGCGGCGTGCTTCGGCAGCAAAACCCGTGTTCTTCGTGTGGCGCGTCTTTGGCTTTCCTTTCTGTCTCTCAAGCTCTGGGTTACTGGAGCTGGAAGGGAGGGAGGGAGGACGGGCGGGCGGCCTGATGCTTGTTTGGTTGGAGGGAGGGCGGGAAGCAGGCCTGGTGCTGGGAGGGAGAGAGGGAGGGAGGCAGGCAGCCAGGCCTGGTGCTGGGTGGGTGGGAGGCTTGGTGCTGTGTGGTGCTGAGTGGGTGGGTGGGAGGGAGGCAGGCCTGATGCTGGGTGCTGCTGCTGCGTGCTGGGTGGGAGGGAGGCCTGATGCTGTGTGCTGGGAGGGAGAGAGGGAGGGAGGGAGAGAGGGAGGCCTGATGTTGGGTGCTGGGTGGGAGGGAGGGAGGCCTGATGTTGGGTGCTGGGTGGGAGGGAGGGAGGCCTGATGCTGGGTGCTGGGAGGGAGGCCTGCCTGGTGCTGGGAGGGAGGGCAGGGGGAGAAGAGGGTGGCTGGACATGGGTGGCTGGAGGGGAGGGCAGGGGGAGAGGAGGTTGGCTGGACATTTGTGGCTGGAGGGGAGCGGAGGGTTGCTGGACATGGATGGAGGGCAAGAAATGAAGAAGAAAAGAGGAATGTAAAGAAATAAATGGAAAGGAAGCCCTGGAAATGGAGTTAAGAGGACAGATAGCAGCAGAATCGGATACTGGGCCAGCATGATCAGAAAAACAAAGTCACCAGACAACAAAGTTAGAGAAAATCATTTTATTTTCATTTTAGTGTTTGGAATATGTCCAATTTGAGAATTTACATCTGCTGTCTTATTTTGCACTGGGTATACTGGAGCTGTAACAGCTTACAGAAATGATTTATAATGAAAGAAAATCATGTTATTTTTTTTCTCCTATACAAGTATAATATTTTCAATGATGTCTGTTTATATGCGCCATGGCTGGTGTAAGGGGTGTGGCTATCATAGGGGTGGAGTCATATGTGGTGACCATGCCCATAATAAGTACCGGCACTTTGCGATAAATAATTCGATTTTGGGTTGCTGTTTGGGCACTCGGTCTCTGAAAGGTTTGCCATCACTGCCCTAACCACTGATTCACATCCACTGCCAACGAGTTCCAGAGCTTAACTATTCAATGAGTGAAAGCATATTTCCTCCTATTCTTTCTAAAAGTAGTACCATGTAACTTCCTTGAGTGCCCCCTAGTTTTTGTACTTACAAAAAATCAATGTAAGTTTACCCTCTCTACACCACTTAGTATTTTGTAGACATTTATCAGCAGTCTCTTTTCCAAGATGAAGAGTTCTAACCTCTTAAAGTTTTCTTCGTATGAGAGGAGTTCTATCCCCTTAATCATTTTGGTTGCCCTTCTTTGAACCTTTTCTAATGCTGTTATATTTTTTTTAAGATACGGCAACTAGATTGCACACAATACTCAAGGTGTGATTGCACTATGGATCGATACAGAAGCATTATAATATTATAATTAGGATTATTTTCCCAACTTGCATCACATTGCACTTGTCCTCATTAAATCTCATCTGCCATTTGGATGCCCAATCTTCCAACTTCCTAAGGTTTTCTTGCAATTTTTCACAATCCGCATGTGTTTAAACTACTTTTGTGTCACCTGCAAAAGTAATCACCTCACTCTTTGTTACAATTTCCAGTTCATTAATAAATATGCAATATAGCACTGGTCCCAGTACAGATCCCTGGGGCACTCCACTATTCACCCTCCTCCACTGTGATTATTGGCCATTTATCAGTACCCTCTGTTTTCTATCCATCAACCTATTCCTTATCCACAACAGAAATTGTGTCCTATTTCATGGGTTTTTAATTTTCTCAGACGTCTCTCATGAGGGACTTTGTTAAAAACTAAAGCCTAATGAAGGTGAAACAGAGAACCCCTGTTGGGAGTTTGAAGGTTCTTTTTGAATAATATGTTGACATGAAATATCAAGCAAGGAATCTACATCCAAGTTAAGTATTTTATATTTTTCTGCAACTCATTATCCTACTATATGTTGTATCTTGCAGAGGTAACCTTGTGGCTTTGTGAAAAATGATGAATTAAGTGGAGTTTTTTTCTGACTGATGATTAAAAGAAACCCTCTTTATTTATGAATGTTTGTATTTCAAACAGAGGTGTTTCCGATATATACTGAGGTCTTTTTTCTCCACTATATTTTCATTGAAGAGCACAAGATATACCTGTGGATACGAACATTAAAATTGTAGAAGTTATTTTGTATAGGAAATTAAAATCACCCATTATTATTGTGTTGCCCATTTTGTTAGCCTTTCTAATTTCTGATAACATTTCTACATCTGTCTGTTCATCCTGGCCAGGTGAACAGTATTACACTCCTATCACTATCCTTTTCCCCTTTACACATGGGATTCCAAGATGTGTTTTGTTTCCTGCAGAATTTTCAATCTATTTGATTCAAGGCCCTCCTTAACATACAATGCTACGCCTCCACCAACGCGATCCACCCTATCAGTACGATATCATTTGTACCCTGGTATGCAAGTGTCCCACTGGTTATCCTCCTTCCGCCAGGTCTCAGAGATGCCTATTATATCTATTTTTTTTCTTTTAGTGCAATATATTCTAACTCTCCCATCTTATTTCTTAGGCTTCTGGAATTCACATATAGACATTTCAGATTATGTTTGTTCCTATTTACATCTCACTCAGCAGTTGACACTGTTAATTTGTAATCTTTTGTCTGCTTTTTATTTAATGACACTGGTCTACTATGGTCTCTTTTGCAACTTCGCTATTGGGATACCCTATCTTCCCTGTTTTGGTGATATCTTTAAAAGATACATTGTTTTGAACTATGCATTTTTTAACAACTGTTGACCTTCCCCCAGGTTCTAGTTTAAAAGCTGCTCTATCTCCTTTTTAAATGCCAATGCCAGCAGCCTGGTCCCACCCAGATTAAGGTGGAGTTCAGCATTCCAGAATAGGCTCCCCCTTCCCTAGAATGTTGCCAGTTACTTACAAATCTAAAACCCTCCTCCCTGCACCATTGCCTCATCCACACATTGAGACTCCAGAGCTCTGCCTGTCTCTTGGGCCCTGCGCATGGAACGGGGAGCACTTCGGAAAATGCTACCCTAGAGGTTCTGGATTTGTGCTTTCTACTGAAGAGCCTAAATTTGGCTTCCAGAACCTCTCTCCCACATTTTCCAATGTCATTGGTACCCACATGTACCAAGACAGCCGGCTTCACCCCAGCACTATCTAAAATCATATCTAGGTAACGTGTGAGGTCTGCTATCTTCATACCA
The DNA here is from genome assembly GCF_901765095.1 of Microcaecilia unicolor. Lineage (NCBI taxonomy): Eukaryota > Metazoa > Chordata > Amphibia > Gymnophiona > Siphonopidae > Microcaecilia > Microcaecilia unicolor. The sequence goes on along the minus strand of NC_044034.1, from coordinate 257,440,406 downwards.
GGCAGGCAAGTGACCAGGTGATCCTCAAGTCCACCAGCCACCCAGCTATCTACATGCCTAATAATTAAATCACCAACTATAACATCTTCCAGGTTCACCAAGATTTCTTTCAGTTCCTCTGCATTGTTATCCTTGAAAACCATCTCTGGTACAGGTAGATCTCTTACATCTTCTTCAGTAAAGATCAAGGCAAATAATTTCATTCAGCCTCTCTGCTATGGCCCTGTCCTCTTGAGTACCCCTTTTACTCATTGATCATCTAACGGTCTCATGGATTCCCTCACAGGCTTTCTACTTCTGATATACCAGAAAAATGTATTACTATTAGTTTTTGCATCTTAGGTAAACTTCTCTTTGTATTCTCTTTTGGCCTTCTTTATAAAAGCTTTACATCAAAATTGCCAATGGTATGCTGTTTCTTGTTTTCTTTATTCAGATCTTTTTTTTTTGCATATTCTGAAAGATGTTCTTTTGGCTCTAATAGCATCTTTCACTTCTCACTTTAACTATACTGGCTGTCATTTGCTCTTCTTTCCACTTTTATTAATATGAGGCCTCTTAGGCAAGAGTCTCTTCGTATTCTCTTTTGGTCTTCTTTATAAATGCTTTGCATCTAACTTGCCAGTGGTTATGCTGCTTCTTGTTTTCTTTATTCAGATCTTTTTTCCATATTCTGAAAGATGTTCTTTTGGCTCTAATAGAATCTTTCACGTCTCCCTTTAACCATACTGGCTGTCATTTGTTCTTCTTTCCACTTTTATTAATACGAGGAATACATCTGGTCTGGGCTTCCAAAATGGTATTTTTAAACAACTCCCATAATCTATTTGAAGTCCTAACTTGTAGCTGAATCTTTCAGCTTTTTTAAAACCATTTTCCTCATTTCATCATAGTTACCCTTTTGAAAATTAAATGCTGTACAGTACATTTCCTTAGTGACTGTACTCCATTTATTAAGTTAAATCTGATCACTGTTTCCCAGCAGATTCAACACAGTTACCTCTTGAACTAAATCCTGCATTGCACCAATAACTAGATCTAAAATAGCTCCTCCTCTTTTTGGTTTCTAGACCAGTTGCTCCAAGAAGAAGCCATTTTATTACATCTAGGAATTTTACCTCCCTAGCACTTCCTGATGTGGCATTTAACCAGTCAATATTGGGGAAATTAAAATCATCCATTATTATACTGTTGTCAAATTTGCTAGCTTTTCTAATTTCTCTTAACATATCATCATATGTCTGATCATTCTGGTCTAGCAGATGGTAGTATAGCCCTACGCATATATCCTTTCCCTTCTTATATGGAATTCCAAGGATTCCTTGTTGCTGCGTGTTTCATACAGAATTTTTATTTTGTTTAACTCAATTCCCTCTTTAACATACAGTACAACCCTCCTCCAATTTGATCCACCCTATCATTGCAATATAATTTGTACCCTGGTGACACGAAGGGGCATTTTTGAAAGGGACGTCCAAGTTGTGATTTGGACGTCCTTGCAAAACAGCGAAATCCTAGGGCAGGGAAACCTGTATTTTCGAAACAAGATGGATTTCCATTTTCTTTTCGAAAATACTGTCAGGGACATCCAAATCTTTAAATTTGGACATCCCTAGATTTGGTTGTCTCTAGACATGGACATTTCTGACTTTTGGCAATTTTCGAAACCAAAGACGTCCATGTCAAAAACGGCCAAATGTAAGCCATTTGGTCATGGGAGGAGCCAGCATTTCTAGTGCACTGGTCCCCTGACATGCCAGGATGACAACCGGGTACCCTAGGGGGCACTGCAGTGAACTTCATAAATTGATTCCAGGAACATAGCTCCCTTACCTTGTGTGCTGAGCCCCCCCAAAACCCACTACCCACAACTGTACACCACTACCATAGCCCTTACTGGTGAAGGGGGGCACCTATATATGGGTACAGTGGGTTTGTGGTGGGTTTTAGAGAGCTCGTTGTTTCCTCCACAAATGTAACAGGTAGGGGGGTATGGGCCTGGGTCCACCTGCCTGAAGTGCACTGCAGTACCCACTAAAACTGCTCCAGGGACCTGCATGCGCTGTCATGGACCTGAGTATGACATCTGAGGCTGGCATACAGGCACGACATATTTTGAAATATGTTTTTTGACTGTGGGAGGGGGTTAGTGACCACTGGGGGAGTAACGGGAGGTCATCCCTGATTCTCTCCGGTGGTCATCTGGTCATTTTGGGCACCTTTTGTGCCTTAGTCGTAAGATAAACAGGTCCGGGTGAAAATGTCCAAGTGTTCGTCATGGACGTCCTTGTTTTTTTTTTATTATGGGTCAAGGACATCCATGTGTTAGGCATGCCCAAGTCCCACCTTTGCTACACCTCTGACACGCCCCCTTGAACTTTGGTAGTCCTTGCAACGGAGTGCAGTTGGAGACGTCCTAAATCGGGTTTCAATTATACCAATTTGAACATCCCTGGGAGAAGGATGTCCATCTTCCGATTTATGTCGAAAGATGGATGTCCTTCTCTTTTGAAAATGAGTCCAACAGTGTCCCTTTGATTGTCCTCCTTCTACCAGGTCTCTGAGATACCTATTATATCTACTTCATCATTTACTTTTTAGGTTTCTAGCATTTGTATAGAAACACTTCAAAGTGTGCTTTTTCCTTGCATCTACAAGTTGCTTAGGAGTTGACAGAGTTAATTTGCAACCTTTGCTCTGTTCTACCCTCAAACACCCCTGGCTTCCTTTCACCTTTGCTGAAACTTCTCTATTGGGATTCACTAAACATCCTGTTATAATAGTATCCTGCAAGGATACCTTACTCTGACGAATGTGCTCCTGAGCTACTGTTGGTCCCCCCCCCCCCCCAGTTCTAATTTAAAAGCTGTTCTATCTCCTTTTTAAATGTAAGTGCCAGCAGCCTGGTACCACCCAAGTTAAGGTGGATTCCATCCTTTCAGAATAGGCTCCTCCTTCTCTAGAATGTTGCTCAGTTCCTAACAAATCTAAATCCCTCCTCTATGCATTGAGACTTTGGAGCTCTGCCTGCCTTTTGGGTCCTGCGCATTGAACACTTCTGAAAATGCTACCCTGAAGGTTCTGGATTTTAGCTTTCTACCTAACATCCTATATTTCGCTTCTAGAACCTCCTTCCCACATTTTCCTATGTTGTTGGTATCCACATGTACCAAGACAGCACTCTCTAGACTGTGTAAATTCTTATCTAAATGATGTGTGAGGTCCTACACCCTCGCCCAAGGCAGGCAAATGACCTAGTGATCCTCATAGCCACTATCCACATGTCAGTAATGATTGAATATTCATCTAGGGTGTCCTAGCCCTTCCCTCCTGGGCAGAAGCCCTTGGAGACACATCCTCAGTGTAAGAGGATATTGCATCCCTGGGGGGGGGGGGGGGGGGGGAGGTCCTGGCTCCAGGATCACTTTCTGCCTCTCCAAGGTGGTGCTTTCCCTTCAGGTGACCCTTCTCCTCCATAGTAGCACGGAGATTGTCAGACTGGAGGTGGTACTTCACTACTATGTCCCTGTAAGCCTCCTCTATATACCTCTGTCTGCCTCAGCTCCTCCAAGTCTACTACTCTAGCCTCCAGAGATTGGACCTGTTTTCTGAGTGCTAGGAGCTCTTTGCACTGAGTACACACATATGACCTCTCACTAACTGGGAAATAATCAGACATGTGACACTTAGTGCAAAAGACTGGATAGCCTCTATCTTGCTGCTAGACTGCTGTTTGCATCTTATTACTGACAATTTGTTAATTAGGTTGTTAATAGATCAGGAATTTGTACTATATATTATATTCTAGGCTATGCTAATATTTAGGGTTTTTAATTATTTGTATATTTATTTGTAGGTTCCCCTCTATAGACCAAAGTAGACTATTTCTAGGAGCTAATTACTGGTTGATAGAGATGCCATAATTAACTTTCTAGACTTCTAATTAGTTTAAGGGCCTGTAAATCAGAGATCAGGCCAGCTTGTAAACAGTGAGTGCAAGTTGATAGCCACCATTAAAAGGTCAATAAACTAAGATTAATAAAGAGATACGGCATAATTAGGGCAACACAAGCAAAAATGAATATGTTCCTTGAAGCATTTTGATTAAATATTGCCAGTTGTTTTGAGAAATGCTCTGCACATATATTAAAAATCCTAAAAGTTTCATATTAGACTAAAATACATCCCAAAACGACATATTAGAAATTTGTATACATCATGAAATAGATATAGATATTTGCCAATATATTTTAATTGGTGCACAAATTTCACTTATCAATCACAACCTTTATTTGCCGGACTGAGAATAGTTTAAACTATTTTCAACAAGTCAAGCTAGGAAAATTGTGAGCACAGTTTATATTATACAAACTTACTAATTTTTGTAGTTTCATTGAACGTCATTATTTTCTTGAAAACACAGAAAATTATAAGTAACATTCTTTAAAGTAAATCATTTTGTGGAGAATGTATTAATTTCACATTACTTAGTGGCATTCTAAGAGACGGGGATTGTTCAGCAGGTTGAATGGCATTAACAATCAGCAAAAAGCACATGGGGAATGGTTAAATTAATCTGATCTTTGCCTTTTATTCAGACTTTATACTCTACATTTCTACTCCAGCATTTCTATAGCCAGATATATAAATAATAACCCCCCAAATTCTATAAATGGTGCTAAAAATTATGTGCCAAATTTGAGTGTGTGCCCAATTTGCATGTGCAATTTAATTGCATAATGGGCCAATTAGTGCAGATAATTAGGCCCTAACAATCAATTATCAGTGCTAATTGGCATTAATTAACATTTACATACAGATCCAAAAAGGGGCGCAGCCATTGGAGAAACAAGGACGGATTGGGGGCGTTCCCACAATTTATGCACGCTGTTATAGAATAAAGGGGATCTGCACCTAATTTAGTTTTGGGGATTTACACCAGGATTTCATTGGTGTAAATGGTCATGCCTAATGCCAGTGGAGGGCAGTGACATCAACTTTCAGCTTAGATCAGACAGTGTTTTTTTATCTAAGCTGCACGTTGATGTCACTGCCCTCCGCTGGCAGCACCACTGGTATTTTGGTGAATACTAGTGCATATCATTGTATCATATATCACATATAAAACAGAGGCTTCAGAAGTGTTGTTTGTGACCCCTGAAGCAGGTGGCCAGACTGCCAAAACACAGGCCTGAGTCAGGTCTTGCTTTTGTGCATCAATAAAGTCTTTCATCTGTTACTCCCATCTTGAGAGTCATGTGTCATCCTCTACTTTGTGTTGTTCCTTGATTCTCCATAGAAGTTCTCTCCTGCATGCCTAAAAGTAGTCATGGTTACTTAAGTACATAAGTATTGCCATACTGGGACAGACCGAAGGTCCATCAAGCTCAGTATCCTGTTTCCAACAGTGGCCAATCCAGGTCACAAGTACCTGGCAAGATCCCAAAATAGTACAATACATTTTATGCTGCTTATTCTAGAAATAAGTAGTAGATTTTTCCCAAGTCCATTTTAATAATGGTCTATGGACTTTTCCTTTTGGAAACCATCCAAACCTTTTTTTTTTAACCCCACTAAGCTAACCACTTTTACTACATTCTCTGGCAACAAATTCCAGAGTTTAATTGCATGTTGAGTGAAGAAATATTTTCTCCAATTTGTTTTAAATTTACTACCATGTAGCTTCATTGCGTACCCCCTAGTCCTAGTAATTTGGAAACAGTAAACAAGTAATTCCTGGCACTAAGTGCTATTCTATAAATGGTGCCTAACTTTTAGCACCATTTATAGAATAACGCTAAACACTATTTTTTTCTGTGCCAATTTTTAGGCGCCATTTATTGAATTTAGTCTGAAATGCTTCTCAAAAACTATGCTTCAGTACTGGCCACCTGTAAAGAATTGTTCTTTCCATGAGCACTGGTTCTGCTCTCAGCCAGGCAAGTTTTTGCATAGCTAGTGCTAGACAATGTTGTACCATCCATTTCGAAATGCAGTGTCGCTCAGCGCTGCCACCATACGCAACCTCAAAGGGTGAAAGAAAATGGGACAAGGCAGAGGTCAGTGACAAGTGGCCATGCATGACTGGTGAAGAGGTGAAGTGGGGTGGAACAAGGGCAATGGAAGTGATGGCATTTTGTTTTCCCATGATCTGTAGCAGCCCATGGAAATCATTATCTCTGTCTCTCTTTCGTTCCCTCTCACACACACATTCTGCATTGTGCACGGCCTTTTAGAAAACAATACAAGACTAGTGTCATAAAAGGCTAAATGTGGATCAGTTACAGACTTGAGGCCACAGGATACAGAAAATATGGAATACTGTAGATGTGTGTATACATATATGTAATCCTGTGGGGTTATAATAACCCTATTTTTAAAAGGTTTTGTTGTTGTGGGGTAGGGATTGCAGGCTACAGAGAGCTGTTTCAGTGCAGACAGACGCAAAACATTCTAAAAGCTGCCCAGTGCAAAAACGTTAAGGACTTTGCTATGGGCCTTTTTTACTAAAGTGTGTTGAAATCTGGACTTAAGGCTAGATTCAGTAAATGGCGCTCAAAAACTGGCACCCACCAAAAAACAATGATGAGCACCCATTATAGAATAGTTTTCAGTGATGATTTCAGCACCCAAACTTGGTCGCCAGGACTTACGCCTGCTGAAAATTCCTGGCACCCAATTTGGGTGTTCATCTCCAGTATTCTATAACACTACAAGAAAGTTTAGGAATGCTTCTAATCCATCCATGCACTTCCCATGGCCATGCCACTTTTTGGTTGTGCACCATGTGATTTGGATGCACATTGTTATAGAATAGCACATAGGAAAATGTGTGCCCAGTTCCAAATTAGTGCTGATTGGTGCCAGTTAGCACCTAGTTATTGACACTAATTGGCTTCTTAGCCAATTTAATTAGGCACCCATCTTTGATAGGTGCCCAGTTTTGAACGCCATATATAGAATTTGGGGCTAGCACCTAACATCAGTGAAGTTATAATAAATGGAGGAATAACCTGATGGTGAAAGCACCATTAGGCTGACAATTAAGGAAGTGTAATTCAAATCCTACTGTGTTCCTTCAGATCTTGAGAAGTCACTTATCCCTCCATTCTCTAGTACCTAGGGCGGGGAGGTACGCCCTGGGTGCCAGCAGAGAGGGGTTGCTTGGAGCAGGCACTGGCTGTTGGCTTTCCGGGTCCCCTGCCCTGGAACACAAAGTTGACATTTGAGGGGGAAGGAGACTGGCAGAGCCAACAGTGCATACCTGCTCTGTGACCCCTTTCTTGGAGGAGGGGTGTGTGCGCTGTATTGGGGGGTACACACATGCTCCACCCCACCTTGGGTGCCATATAAGTTAGGTATGTCGCTGCTTCCATTGCTTCAGATACAAGCTTAGGAGTCAATAGTTTAGCATGCACTAACAGACGTTAGCATGCGCTAAATGCCAAGCGGCCCATAGGTATAAAATAGGTTGTAGAGCATTTACTGTGCACTAATGTTCGTTAGCACACACTAAGCTTTAGTAAAAGAGCCCCTGAGAGTGTAAGCCTTCTGTGGACAGGGAAATACCTAATGTAGCTCACCTTGGGCTAGTAATGAAAAATCTGCAAGCTGAATCTGATTACATAAATAAATTTTGCCAAGCTCTCAGGATAACTTTGTATAGGAGATCAAGTTAGGAAAATGGACACTTGGGTCTCCATATTTTATAAAATCTCTAGTATTAAAAAAAAGGTTCTTGGTAAGATCCGATTGGCCCATTGCGGTATTGGTTTAGATGCAAATGAAAATTAGGAAAATAAAATATATATATGAAGCTTATGGCTTTTCAGTTCTATAAAATGAAGAGCATTACAGAGTTGCACTAAACATGTTTAATGTGCATAGTAGACGACAGCAAATAAAGACCAAAGTACCCATTCATTCTGCTCAGTAAAGTGATTACAGTTGAAACTGCTGTTTCCATGCAGGTTATCTCCTCCTCCTGCTTCCCCCTCCTCTCAACACACACACCCATGTATCCTCATGGAAAACTAGTTTTAATGCTCTTTTGAGCTGAAACATTCAATACCAATTTCTGTTGTCCAGGTGATACTGGCCCCAACCTGGACCCACCAATCAATGTAGTCCTGCTAAAACTACTTCCAGGGGTACCAGGTCAAAATAGCCCTAACAAAAAGGCCCAAACGCAAAATAGCCCTGATTTTAAAAGTCCCCAACAAAATAGCTGCTGGCAAATCAGCCCCTGACAAAAGGGGTAGGAGAGATACCGGACCGCAGAGGGTAGCCAGGAGGAAGAGGGGGGCATGATGGACTACGTTGGGAGGTGGGTGGAAAACAAGGGTAAGAGATGCATTTCCAGACCATGGGAAGGGGAGAGCGATAGATGCCAGAATGCAGGGAAAAGGATAGTGGGACAGAGGTGACAGCACATGGGGATTGCGAGAGAAAGATGCTGCACTGGAGAGGAAGTTGAAGGAAAAGAGACCTCAGTTGAAGGAGTGGGAGATAGAGCGGGGGAAGAGATGCTGGACCCCCAGAGGAAGGGAGTCAGAATTTTTACTGTACTTCTTATTTTTATGAAGGGCTATGGGCTATTTTGTTACAAGGCTATTTTGTTGAGGTTCCTTTTCCAGGCTGGAAGGGGTTATACAGGAGTCACAGTTTATGTAAACTGCGGATCTTATACATTAGATTAAATAAGTTACTGCATATAGATTATTTCAGGGTTTGCCTTTTTCACATTTATAAAGAAAACTTTAGTAGGCCTGACTCACAATGAGTTGTGCAAACATTAGGAAGCAAGGCAGTGGTTAGATGCTCAGCACTATACATTTTTATTTGGTTATTTTTATCCACATGTTTTCAAACTGTATTAGCAGTCCAGTGTTCTAAGAGTACCTTCTATATGGCTCTCACTGTGTGATTTATATTACTATTACACAAAAGGGCTGATCAGAGTATAAGATTTTATTCAGGAAATCAACCAGTGGCAAGTACTCAAGAATCTGACTTATCACAGTTGCACTTAAAGGGCTTTGAACATTAAATAGATCTTAATGGAATAATTCTGATGATTTATATACAGTTCATACTTTATTTACAACAGGCGACTATACCACAGGAAACCTCAGCAATATAGCTGCAGTCAAAGAATAACACTAATAAAAGTTGCACGTTTTACTTAAAAAGCTCTGTTGTACCAGTCATAGTTGCTTGTGTCTTTATAAGGCTATTAATTGAAAACAAATATGTCCTTGAATATTGGCGATGTTCCAACTCATTTAAAAGAGGCCATAATCACTCCAATTTTTAAGAAATGGAAAAAAATTATGGGCCTCTTTACTAAGCCGCATAGGTGCCCATGCTTTTTTTTCAGCTTTTTCACAATTTGCCGATAACTCTTAGGAGAGGAGTATTTAGATGCTCGTTTTTAAAAAAATATATATATCTCATATATATTATTTTTGAAGAGAGGAGACCAGAGATTTGTTTCCTGTTATTTCCCTTGGAACAAACATTCTAAACTACATCATTCAAGGTTATAAAGACCCCTGAAGCAGGCCATTGTGCCGAAACACGGCCGTGTCGGGTCGCTGTTTATGCACATGTAATTTTTTAAGTGAATTTTTTAAGTGAATAAATATAAAACAGTTGGTATCCTCATCCATTCTCCTCACTTTTTTGTTTCATCTTCACGGTGTCGTGAGGATTTTTTACCTCCTTTTTTGCCTTCGCCTCTTTACTAAGCCGCATAGGTGCCCATGCGCACCCAAAGCGCGCCAAATTGGAGTTACCGCTCAGTTACCGTGTGGCACTTGCAGTAATTTCAATTTTCGCGTGCGTCCACTATGCGCATCTAAAAGATATTTTTTATTTTCTCGTGTGCGTAGCGGACGTGTGCAGGTCATTACTGCCCAAATTCTTTGCTGCTAGGTCTATGGCTGGTGGTAAGGTCTCAGACCCCAAATGGATGTGCGGCAATTTTGATTTTGCTGCATGTCCATTTTCAGCAAAAAAAAAAAGAGGCATTTTTTTGCAGGTGCGCTGAAAAATAGATTTGCATGCGCCCAAAACCCGCGGCTACACTACTGCAAGACATTTTTCAGAGCGCTTTGTAAAAGGACCCCTATATGATGGATATGTGGCCTTTAGGCCAGTTTCAAATCTGTCTTTGCTAGAGTAGGTTGTTCTTTCACAGTTAAATAATTTTTTTGGATGCCAATGATCTTACACATCATCGACAACCAGGATATCTCCATGATCACAGCACTGAATCCGTACTGTTAGAAATAGTGAATGAGATACTGGTAAAGGCTGATCAGTACTATAAAGACCTATGAGTACAGTCAGATCTTTCTGTGGCCTTTGACACAGTATCTCATTCTAAATTAATGCAACATCTTAGTGCAATTGGCATCAAATCAGTGGTCCTGCAGTGGTTTGGATCTTACTTTTCTCATTGCACACAGTCATATTGGTGGAGTTGCTTTGTTTGAATGTGTTGCGCTACTTACAAATCCTTCTTTTTCTGTGCAGCATATTCCAGGGATGCATAATGAGGTGGATGATGCTCTTTCTCGTTTCCAGTAGACCTGTTTGTTAGCATTGGTTTCCTCAGTGGAGAGCGCCCTGATGGAGATGGCACAGTTTGTGTAAGTCTTTGCAGCATTGTTGAGAGGTGCTTTGGAAAGCATATTGGGCGAGATGGAATAGATTTCTTCACTGCTTGGGATCTAGCCATCTTAGTGACACGTTACCTATTTCTGAGCATTGTGTGGTGACCTTCATTGTTTTTACAAAGTCTTTCAGATGGTCCTATGGGAAGGTGGTGTAGTCACTGGCCAGTCTGGCATTTGTTTCTAATCTAAATGATTTTGATGACCCTTCAGCTTCCTTTTTGATGTGAAAGATTGTGTGGCTATGCACATGGAACATGGGCACGTTTGGTCATGGGTGAGCTACCTGTTTGCCAATTCTGCATGACACTTTAGTTGCCCTGCTGCTGGCTTGACAGAGGGTGTGTGCTTCTCCTTTGAATTTTGGCTTATGTTTTTTGTGGCCTTTGCTGCCTTGCGGGTGGGAGAATTAGTTGTCCCTTCCAAACAGGCAACAAGCCAAGTGGGTCTTTTGTTTTCTAATGTGGTTCTGCAGTATGACCTTTTATGCTTGCGTATATAGCACTCTAAGATGAATCAAATGACCCAGGGTGTTTGGGTGCACCATCTCAGCATGGGGTGTGGTGTCCTTCCCTCTGCAATGGTCAAGGGCATATACCTGCTTACAGTCTCTAGGTGGCCTTTAATAGTTGGTGCATGAGGATGGGGTACCTTTGACTCAATTTCAATTTGCTTTGGTCCTCAAGAAGGTGCTAGTTGCTGCGGGACTGAATCCTGCTAGTTTTGACACTTATCCCTTTCAGATTTGGACCTCCTATTTTAAGGCTCATGTGGGAGGCCTCAGTTGATCTTATTTGGAAAATGTGCCATTGGCGCTCCAACGCTTATTGCTGTTTATTTATTTATTGAGATTTATTAACCGCCTGGATGTAGAGATTCACCCAAGGCAGTGTACAGCAGGTACAGTTTAACATAAAACTTACAATTTTGTTAACAACGTAACAATAGTAAAATAACCAAGAATAAAGTAAATACAATAAATAAGATAAACTTAAAAATTATATTGAAACCTAATAATAGAACTACCATGAAACAGTATCAAAAATATACACATTTAACAGAACTGGAATTCAAATACCAGAGATATAATACAATGTTAGTATAATACTAATGATACATCTAATAAGCATGCATTAGAACATTGAGCTAACACAGATAAGATGCTAAAGATTTTCTACAATATGGCTTACCATATAGCTGAGGGACCAAGATGTGTGGTACAGAGTCAGTTGGGATAATTTGATGGTTAGCTAAACTCAAGGCAAATTTGTTGTATAGTTAAGCAAGAGATAAGAAACTGATCTAAGTTACAGTGTGTAGCAAGCTAGTCCAGGTACATAATGAGTGTAGTCAATCACCCTATGTATTAAAAGCTTGGGAGAATAGCCAGGCTTTCACCTATTTCCTGAAGTAGAGGTAGTCTTGAATTATAGGTAGCCCCTCTGGGACTAAATTCCAGAGCATGGGGCTACTCCTGAGAAGGCTCACTGTCAGGTAACACTTCATATAATTTCTTTTGGCAAAGGTACAGATAGTGATGATCCTTGAGAAGATCTTAGAGGTCTTAAAGGTATGTAAAAGGCTAACTTATTCTTTAAGTACTCTAACCCATTTTGTCTGAGGACCTTGAAAATCAAACATAGAGTTTTAAATTTAACCCTGTAAGGTACTGGTAGCCAGTGTAACCTTTGCAGGAAGGGTGTGATGTGGTCACACCACTTGCAGCCTTCTATCAATTGTGCTGCAGCATTCTGAATTAGTTGGAGCTGATACAAACTCTTTTTGGTTTGGCCAGTGTACAGGGCATTACAGTAGTCTAGTCATGATGTGATCATGGTATGAACCACTGTGGTCAGACTGTTGTTCAGCAGCCCTTTAAGGAGCTGCATTTTATTTTCTTTTGGGTTGGATTACCCTGAAAACAACTCATTAACACAGTGTTCACACAATATTTATAGCACATATTTCAACAGTCACCAACATTGTTACATAAGATTCAGAACTTCATTTAAAAATGATTTTTTTTCTCATTCTGTACATATCTGTATTGAATAAGGCTCAAAGAATCAAATTGGCACCCATCCCAGATACATGGATATTGATTCATCCCTACTGCTTTTGGGCTCCAAACAACAAATAAATTGGTAAAATTGAGTTTCACAGAGTAATAACTGCTATGCAAGGATCTCTTTGGGAGATATGAAGTATATTACAAACATTGGAGTCTATCTAGTAAAATAGTGTGTTGAACAAATCGCTAACAGCTGTTACTTAATATTTTATTTATACATAACTATACAGGTATTACCTTGAGCACATAATATACTGTATATATAATCTATTTACCTATATCTATATCTTGTCACCACTAGGGGCACCCTAGTGAGTGTTCGTCCTAGTCCTAAATCTTCCAGGGGTGCTAGGGATGGCTTGAATGGAGACTACTTGCTTTAGTGGAGAAGACTGGCCCTGAGCGATGCCCATTTCTACTAGGGCTGAGCTACCCTGCTCACTTCTTTAACTCTTCAAGTATCAGTCACCCTCCCTGGCCTAGGCAACTGCCTAACCAATAACCAAGGCTTCACAACGTTTTAAAATAAAAACAAAATTTCAGCTAAACAATGCTGTTCTCTTCCCCTTTCAGAGAGTAGGAATGTAACAAAGTATCCTTTCACTTCCAAGCCCAATTATATAATAATAATTAAACCTTTATTCCTGGTAACGTATGTCTGACAAGCTTATAATGTCACACATCAATTTCCCTATAAACACATTCCCCTTTTTCCAACAAAGGGTAGTTCTCAGATTTCATTTACAACCCAAGGCGGCTGAGGGGTGATATGATAGAGGTCTACAAAATTTTGAGCGGACAGATGTGAAGCGTTTGTTTACGCTTTCTAATAATAATAGAACTAGGGGACACAAGATGAAATTAGAATGTGGTAGGTTTAAAACAAATTGGAGAAAGTTTTTCTTTACTCAGCGCATGGTTAGACTCTGGAACTCATTGCCGGAGAAGGTATTCACGGCAGCTGGCCTTGCTGAGTTTAAAGGGGTTCTGGACAGATTCCTGAAGGAAAAGTCCATTGAGCGTTATAAAATTTTGGGATTTTGCCAGGTTCTTGGGGCCTGGATTGGCCGCTGTCGGAAACGGAGTGTTGGGCTTGATGGACCTTTGGTCTTTTCCCAGCGTGAAAGTGCTTATGTACTTATGTAAACTCCTTTCTTTTACTTCAAGGCAGTTTCACAACCTCTTTATAACCCATGGTAACTCTAACCCCCTTTCACACAACCAGTGTAACTCTAATCCCCTTATACACAACCAGGGTAACTCTAACCCCCTTTCACATAACCAGGGTAACTCTAACCCCTAGCCAGACTACCCAGTACAAGCTTCCTGTGCTCTCTCTTGCAGACCATCTCTTAGTCTGCTGAGTATGGCTTTTACCTGTCTCTGGCCTTTTGTTCCTTTAGGGACCCACAGTAGCCCATGGAGCTTCAGCCTGTCCTCACTATATGGGCATATCTGTAACCCAGGGATTCTCAGGCCATTCCATCCTTCTGGGACTATTCTTAACCCAGGGATAGTAAACCTATTCTTTCCTCTTCCTGAGACTGCGAGACACTCCCTCCTTATAGTGGCTGTTAAACCTGCTAGAGTGTTTCCAGCCACACTCTTTTCCTGGGACTGGTGTGCTGATTAAGGTAGTGCTTCTCCCACCTGGGAAGCACCAGGTTTCTGTACTACAGCTTCCAGCAGATAAGATACAGCTTCCTTCTCAGGCTGCCTGCTGAATCTCTTTCTCATATCTGATTTTCAGCTACTCCCCTTTCCTAATTAGCTTAGTGCCTTTCCCTCCTGGGTATCAACAGGCTTCCACACTACAGCTCCCTGCAGACACAGCTTCCTCCTCAAAACTGCTTGCTGAACCTCTCCCTCAGGTCTGGTTTCCAACTGCCCCTTCCCCAAGGCTCCTGTGCTTGGTCAAAGGCATTTTTTCAGGAAGCAGAGGGCACATGTCTCCAGTAACATAGGAGCCAGCTCTGTGGGTGAGGTAGGTGCTTGAGCACACCCAATATTGAGCATACTCCTTGATTGTGTCCAGGGAGGGGTAATTTCCATGGGGTAAGCACCCTCTATGATTTTGAAATGTTGGCTCCTATGCTTGGTAAGGATTTATTTTAACCTTTGTTTTTGCTTTCCTTCTGTACACTTGGGTATTAACTGGGTATAGCAGCTGGCTACTTCCTAAGCTCTGTGACACCTGGAGTCCTGACACAGCTGCTGTGTCACAATCTACACTTATCTATCTATCTATCTACTGGTTCTTCTTTATTTCATTGCGCTATTTTTCACTGAGTTATATTTACATATCCTCCAGAATATTTGACCAATATAGTTTCATATTATTCTTTATTCAGGGGCCCATTTACTAAGCCTGTGTTTATTTATTTATTTGGATTTTGCTCACACCTTTTTCAGTAGTAGCTCAAGGTGAGTTACATTCAGGTACACTGGATATTTCTCTGTCCCAGAAGGGCTCACAATTTAAGTTTGTACCTGAGGCAATGGAGGGTTAAGTGGCTTGCCCAAGATCACAAGGAGCAGCAATGGGATTTGAACCTCTGGATTGCAAGACCGGTGCTCTAGGCCACTCCTCCACTCTAATGCTAATGTGCCCCTAGTGCAGCATAAATGGGCTAACACAGGATGTGCTAAAGAATCCTGCTTTATTTTTGGCATTTGCACGTGCTAAGGGCTAGATTCTATATATGGTGCCAGAAAATTCCACATAGATAAAAGTATGCCTAGGTGTATTGTGTAAAGTACACCTAAATTTTATAGATTATGCATAAATTTCCGTGAAGTATATAGAATAACGCTGAGTGCCTCTCCACGTGACCAAATCTAGTCACGGCCATTTACACCATGTTTTACTTGATGTAAATCCCGATGCCTAAATATTGGGCAGAGCAGGTGTATTCTATAGCAACGTGCATAGATTTTAGAAACACCCATGCCCTTTTTCAACTATACAACTTAGAATTTAGGCACAGCACATTACAGAATATGCATAGCACGTTGTGCGTGTAAATCTTAATGCCAATAAGTGGTGATAATTGCTTGTTAATATCCAATTAACAGTGCTAATTAAGTTACATGTATTTTTATAGAACATGCTTCCATTTCCATGCAGAAATTAAGGTGCCATATATAGAATCCCAGGGTAAGTGTGAAGTATTTATTTTTTTGTAATTTTTCAGGAGCAGAGAATGCGCAGAGAGTGTGTGTGTGTTTGTTTGTTTTTTGCAATTTTTGAGGGAACATGTCAGGGGTGGAGAATTGGCAGAGTGGGCGTGCAGATTAGGGCATGCTGTTACAAGATTAACTCAGGAGCCCTTACCACCTCCTAAATAGGAGGCGATAAGGGCCCCCTCATTACTTTTTTGTAAATGACTGTGTAATAATAATAGCATTAGCTGATGTCCATAAATGAAATAAGTACAATTTTTGTTCATGACTGGCAAGAAATGGGCTTAGTGTGCAGGAAAGGCTCACGTAAAGGCACTCTAAGCCCAATTCTTAGCACAGCTTAGTAAAAAAGCCCTCAGTTTCTCATCTTAAACAGATTCAGAGAAGTTCAATAAAGTACATGTGTTTTACAAGAATAATGGCACATATGAGTATATGTGCACATATATGTATGTATGTGCCAAAATTCTACCTAAAAACTATTAAGTAATATGCCTTGTATATTTCTTAATGCTTATTTTACAGGTGGGCATACACAAAGGCAAGGTCTGGTGTAAGTTCAGGCAGCTAACTTGTAATTTTGTATATACGGATTATGCTAGAATTCTATAGAGGAAAATGGGCACTTAAGCCCCATTACAGAATAGGCTACTACCATATTTATAGAGGCCAAGTTACTGAATTTCCCCCTTTGTCCTCATTTTTTTGTTTCTTAATTTCTTCATTTTTGTGCTGTAGCTTTGACAACTTTGAGGCTCGTTTTCAAAGCATGTAGAGTAACAAAGTTACATAGAGGGGCATAATCGAACTGGGGCACCCATCTCTAAGGACGGCCCCGTAAAGGGGCGTCCCCAACCATATTATCGAAACAAGATGGGCAGCCATCTTTTGTTTTGATAATATGGTCGGGGATGCCCAATTCTCAACATTTGGATCGACCTTAGAGATGGCCGCCCCTAGAGATGGCTGACCTTGGTTTTCGCCGATAATGGAAACTAAGGACGCCCATCTCAAAAATGGCCAAATCCAAGCCATTTGGTTGTGGGAGGAGCCAGCATTTGTAGTGCACTGGTTCCCCTGACATGCCAAGACACCAACTGGGCACCCTAGGGGGCACTGCAGTGGACTTCAGAAATTGCTTCCAGGTGCATAACTCCCTTACCTTGAGTGCTGAGCCCCCAACCCCCCCCCCCCCAGGTCCGCCTGCCTGAAGTACACTGCACCCACTACAACTGCTCCAGGGACCTGTATAGTGCTGCGATGGACCTGAGTATGGCATTTGAGGCTGGCAAAAAAGTAGTTTTAACCTGTTTTTTTATGGTGGGAGGGGGTTAGTGACCACTGGGGGAGAAAGAGGAGGTTAGTAAAACTAAGGGCCCTGTTTACAAAGGTGCGCTAGCGTTTTTAATGCACACTAATGATGTAGATATCCATAATATTCCTATTGACGTCTACACGGTTAGTGTGTGCTAATAATGCTAGCGCGCCTTTGTAAACAGGGCTATTTAATGGTGCAAACTTAGCACCACATGGGTGGAGTTTGACTGGACCATGTGTGGGGCATACATTTGGGCACGTATATTATAAAATACTATTATTTGTGCAAGTATTTTAATAATCTAGGCACTAACAGTTACACTAGCTCCATAACTGGTATAAAGTGCTTGCACCAAAATTACTCTTTATCTATTCCAGGAAATGGTTGCTTTAATATCATTTTGCAAAATACCTTGTCTATATCTGTTTGATTATTTATTTATTTATTTATTTATTTATTGGGATTTATTAACTGCCTTTATGAAGAGATTCACCCAAGGCAGTGTATAGTAGGTACAGTTTAATATAAAACTTACAATTTTGTTAACAGCATACAAATAGTAAAATAATCAAGAATAAACATAAATACAGGGGTCCTTTTACTAAGGTGGTGCACCGAAAATTGGCCTGCGATATGACTAGCAAGTGGGTTTCCATATGCTGAGGCCACTTTTAGTGTGGCAGTAATACAGCCATATTTTCTATTTCCCCCATTAATGCCACAAATGTATTTCCCATTTAGCCCATGACCATTAGTGCAGAAGCCCTTGATTGCCATCTATTTACTTAGGGGCCCTTTTACTAATGTGCTTAGGTGCCTACACGTATTCAACACATGTCAATTTGGAACTACTGCCCAGCTGCCGCAAGCCCTGGGCGGTAATTTCATCTTTTACATGTGTCCAATACACGAGGCAGAAAACATTTTTTATTATCTATCGCGTTACCGCTAACAGGGCAGTAATCGGCAGCGTGCGCACTGATGATTACCACCCGGTTAACGCATGAGAACTTACCGCTAAGTCAATGGGTGGTGGTAAGATCTCAGGTCCAAAATGGACACACTCCAATTTTATTTTGCCGTACATTGCCGCAATCCATTTTCGGCCAAAAAAAAAGGGCATTTTTTGCAGGTGCGCTGAAAAAATGGACTTGTGTGCTTCCAATACACACATCTACACCAGCGCAGGCCATTTTACCATACACCTTAGTAAAAGTACCCCTGAGTGGTAAGAGTTCATGCTCTAATTGGTTAGCACGCGGCAATGCAGCTGCACTAACCAATTAGCACTGGGCATGCCTACTCTCCACTCCCCAAATACCCCCAGTGCTAAAAAGTATTTTCTATATTTTAGTGCGTGGTGTAGCATGTGCCAAACACAAAACTATTGTGGGGCATCATTAACTGTGAAGTTTCACAGAAGTCACACCGGATTTTCAATGTGCAGTTAAGTGTCACTGATAATCCAAGTCCAGCCCATGCACCACAATTTAACCAGGCAGGAGCCTCGCCTACCTTGTCAAATAATTCTGAATATCGACCCCTGTGTATTTTATGGATCGGTTTTGAAATTGTTGTGGTGACTCAAACTAATTGATGTGTTCCAGTGACTTGGTTGTATCCCATGACTGAAAGTCCATGTAATACTCAAATATTTAGAAGAGCGTCAATTGGATGATACTAGACCTTTATAAAATAGGCACTTCTTAAAAAAAAAAAAAGAGTGGAGGAGTAGCCAAATGGTTAGTACAGTGGGTGTTGATCCTAGTGACCTGGGTTGAGTTCCCACCACAGCTCCTTGTGACCTTGAACAAGTCACCTAACCAGGGGTGTGCTGGTAAATTGTTAACAGGGGGCTCTCTCTCGCCAGCAAAGTAAAAGAGAATTCAGGAGGGGCCCAAGCCCACATTTTGGGATCCATTTGTTAAAGTAGCCATGGAGAACCGGCTCCCAAAATTCTAAAAAACTTAACAAACGGCTCTTGAGAGCCTGTGAGAGCCTGCTCCAGCACACCACTGCACCTAACCCTCCTTTGCCCCAGGTACAAAAACTTCAATTGTGAGCCCTCTAAGGACAGAGAAAACATGTAATATGTACAGCACTGCATACATCCAGAAACACTATAGATACAAGTAGTAGTAAAAAATATTTTGGCACCCTGTTTTAAAGTCACCCTCCACTGTGCCTGCTTTTATATGATATGGGTAAGCATTCCTGGAGGTAGCAAATGATTGAATGGGGACGGGATTATCATAAATGTACACAATTATATCTACTCCACAGCAAACACAAATCTGTGTGCCTCATTTCTGTAGGGTAATTTTGTAAAAGTACATAAGTACATTTGTTGCTTCTATAAAATAAAAAAATAAATAACCCCACTATACGTACAGTAGTAGTCAAATACTCCAAAATATTTTTCATGAACAGTTTTAATCCTTGGTCCTTTTCAATATTTCTTCTTTAGTCCCTTCACCAACACTTATGCTCAGTTAACAATGTCCTAAAAATTATGAAAAAAATTAACTTTTTGAATTAATTAATTCATTTACATTTAACATTTATACTTGTATTCTGTGTATGTCTTGTAAGTTCAAGGTGGTCACATAGTCAAAAGGAAAACTGGGAATAGCCCAGGGAATTACAATTCAGATAGCAAAATAACAGATCAGAAAACCTGTTATAAATTTAGAGGTCCTTTCTCTAGAGTGCGCTGAAAAATGGGCTGCGGTAGTGTAAGCGCGTGTTTTGGATGTGCGCAGATCCATTTTTCAGTGCACCTGTAAAAATGCCTTTTTAAAATTTAAGACCGAAAATGGATGTGTGTCAAAATGAAAATTGACGCGCATCCATTTCAGCTCAGAGAACCTTACCACCAGCCATGACTTAGCTGTAAGATCTCATGTGTTAACCGGGCGGTAAGGGTCAATGCACATCAAATGCCTTTTTCTGCCTGGTAGCATCACGCACCAGAAAATAAAAATTATTTTCTGGCATGCGTAAAGGCTGTGCACAGAAAATGAAATTACCATCTTATTAAATTGCACATGCAAATCGAGACCATGCCTAAATTTGCATGCATAATTTTCAGCGACTTTTACAAAATCAGGAAGATACTGTCCACATTGAACTTGATTCAAAATTTGAGAAATCACTATCAATGACTTATCTTGTGGTATCTGGGTATAAAGAGAGAGCCCATATCAAAGACAATGAACTATGTATCCAAAGTGATATCTCCAAGATTTCCCAAAATCTTTAACATATGTGCTTATTTATAAAGGTCTTAACCATGGAAGCTTGCTCTTTTGAAAAAAAAAAAAAGTATACACAAAAATTGCAAGCGAGTCCAACACTGAACCCCAGAATCCTAAGATATTAGCATAGACACATTCAGCTTTTTTTTTAAATCAATGAACTGCATGTTGTGTTTCCATACATGCCAAGTTGATGTTGTAACTCTGGCATAGGATTTTGAGGTAGAAGACTATAAAAAAGCTAATCCAATAATTCCACAATAATTCCACAATAGCATCCCCTTTATCAGCGCTTTTAAGGGTCCTTTTACCAAGCTGCTGTAAGCATTAATGCGTGCATACTGCAGCTTAAAAAGGCTTATCCCCAAATTCAGTATATGGCACCTTAATTGTGTGCACTAACTTTTTTTTTTTTATTACATTTGTACCCTGCGCTTTCCCACTCATGGCAGGCTCAATGCGGCTTACATGAGGCAATGGAGGGTTAACTTGGCATGCACAACTTAATTGATTAGCAAGCCAATCAACATTGATAATTGGTACTTAGCAACCAATTAGCAGCACTAATTGGCTTTAATTAGAATTTATGCACATAACTTTCTAGGCGTATTCTATAATGTGGTGCATGTAAATTCTAATGTACACAGTCAAAAAGGGGGCATGGTCATGGGTGTGAAATGGGCAGGTTATGGGCATTTCAAAAAACTATGCGTACTATTATAGAATGCAGCTGATATGTGCATAACTTAAGCACAGGTATTTAGGCTTATTTTTAGTTGGCCTAAATGAGTGCACATAAAGTTTAGTCACAAGAACAGTGCATGAGCATATTCTATCAACTACACCTAACTTTAGGCATAGTTTACAGAATAACGTTGTGTGGTTTAACAGTGCCTATTTTTAAGGTGCCAAATATAGAATTTTCCCCAAACCGCGGGGCGTATTGAGGCTTCTTGTGGTAAAATCCCAATGTACGTGAGCTACCCATGTGCTAAAATAATAAATTTTATTTTTTGGCTGAGGGGGTGTGTCTGGGGATGGATAGTGGGTGTATCTGCCCTAATAAGCCACATTGGTGCGCGCTAACTAATCAACACATAATTATCATATGAGCCCTTACCACCTACAAAATGGGTGTTAGTAAGGGCCCATGCGCTAAAGGCAACATGAGTGCATGACCATTAATGCTGTAAATAGAAAATCGGCCATTTTCCTGCCATGGCAAAAAGTGGTCTTAGTGTATGGGAAAGACCCATGTAGGAACACACTAAGGCCACTTTTTGCCACAGCTTTATAATGGGGTCCCATAATAACCAAGGTTTTATTGTCCTTTAATTCATTCAGTATTGTCATCTCTACCTTTGATATATTTTATGCCATTTCTGTATATTTAATCTGTCCTCAGTAGAAACCAGATCATGTAATATCAAATCTCCAAATGTTGCAATTTGCAGGTCAACAACTCCTAGAGGAATCCAGTTAGATGTTTATCAAATTGAGTAGTTTTTGCTTGAACAATGAAGGGAAATGGAAGGGAAAGGGAAACGGGACTTGATATACCACCTTTCTGAGGTTTTTGCAACTACATTCAAAGCAGTTTACATATATTCAGGTACTTATTTTTGTACCAGGGGCAATGGAGGGTTATGTGACTTGCTCAGAGTCACAAAGAGCTGCAGTGGGAATTGAACTCAGTTCCACAGGATCAAAGTCCACTGTACTAACCACTAGGCTACTATAACCCCAAATCTCTAAAACTTTGGTGATTAGCCTCCACCAGTCATCCCAGGAGGATTTCCAAATTTTCAGGCTCCCCACCTGTGGCCCTGAACAAAGCCCAATAAAAAGCAATTTTATGATAATAACAAATAAAATAGAGGTGCTGGTATTTTGGAGCTTTTATAAATAGGCACAATTTAAGCACCTATGGGTGGTCCCTTTTACTAACACTTAGTGTATGCTAACAGAATTAGAGCATGCTAAGTGCTCAGAAGCCCATAGGTACAAAATAGTTTTTTTTAGCATTTACTATCGGATTCTTTATAGCGCCTAGAGAACCGTGCTGTATCCAGGCATATTCTATAACAACGCGCATAACTTAATTGGCTTAGCAAGACAATCAGCGTATTTAACAGCACTTAACAAGCAATAATGAGCACTAAATAACAATAAGTAGAATTTATGTGTATAAATCACTAAACGGATTCTGTAGTGCGCTGCGCCTAAATTCTAAAGTGTACAGTTGAAAAGGAGTATAGCTATGGGCGGGGAAATGGGTGTTTTGTGGGAGTTCCAAAATGTATGTGTGTGTTGTTATAGATTATAGCCCAGTGTGTGTAACTCTATGCACAGGGATTTATGCCACATTTTCATTAGTGTAAATGGACACACGTGTAGTTTTAAGTGTTGGGATATCAACTAAGCATATTCTATACACCACAGCTAAATCTAGTCATCGCTTATAGAATACACTTCGGTGGAAATGTTTACTGCACTGATTTTTTAGGCACCATATATAGAATCTGGTCCTTAGCGTGTGTTAGGAACCCTTTTACTAAGCTGCGTAAGCATCTATGTGCGCCCAATGCATTCCAAAATGGAGTTACCGCTCGGCTACTACATGGCTCTTGTGGTAATTTCATTTTTGAAGTGCGGCCGATATGTGCGGCCAAAAAATATTTTCTATTTTTGGACACGCTTATCAGACGCGCGCCAAGTGGCATTTGACACTTGTAGGTCATTACCACCCAGTTACCGCGTGAGACTTTACCACTAGATCAATGGCTGGCGGTAAGGTTGCAGACCAAAAATGGATGCACAGCAATTTTGATTTTGCGGAACGTCCGTTTTCGGCAAAAATTTAAAAAAGGTCTTTTTTACAGGATCAGAGCATGCCCAAAACCCACGCTGACACTACCGCAAGACATTTTTCAACACACCTTAGTAAAAGGACCCCTTAGTACACACTCACTAAGCTTTAGTAAAAGGGCCCCTATGTGACAAGGCATCCTGTTATAAAATTATCCTTGATGTGAGTCAGTATTATAGAGTAAGCACTCTCAGAACAAAGAAATATGTTTTATATATTGTAGATTATTTTTTCCAGCCAAAACT
Organism: Microcaecilia unicolor; assembly: GCF_901765095.1. Lineage (NCBI taxonomy): Eukaryota > Metazoa > Chordata > Amphibia > Gymnophiona > Siphonopidae > Microcaecilia > Microcaecilia unicolor. The sequence goes on along the minus strand of NC_044034.1, from coordinate 257,416,784 downwards.
ATGTAATTGGTTTAGAATCTGAAAGTATGAACCAAAACAAAGACAAGAGTATCCTTGGTTTTGACACCGCAGTTACAACTGAAGGTTGATATATTGCTGCAGTTGATGTTATTACTATGACAACCTTGTGTAATTTAAATAACATTTTAGGTGCTCTTAGGACACCCATGCTAGATTTTTATGTACTGTCTAAAACACATGTGCTTTGTTCTTCTACAAAAAAAAAAATCCTGCATAAATAGAGAGCGTAAGTGGCTGCATGATGTGCTTCTTTCCTCAATGCATTGAATGTCAAAGTGTTCCTTAAAGAATATGAGGAAAGTGTTTCCTTAAAAGGGATTACAATAGCAAGTTTACAAAGCGCTTCTTTTTAAGGATCAATCTAAAAAAAAAAAAAACAATCCTTCCTTAAAAAAAGGCTTCGTTTTTTTTTACATCTAGCATAGGCCACCCTCATAGAGCTGTTCAAAGCAAAAATATGTCAAAATGAAATTGCATGTACTTTTCAACCACCTGCAGATGTTTAAAAATACCTTTCACATAACCACCCACCTGAAACTTCAATGAACAAAGTCTTGTATTTATTCACATCTTTCATTCTACTTTAATGCAACTCAGTTGCCAATTTCTTGCAATATTGTTGGTAGAAACTAGTAATTGTGATTTGTTATACAGGCATAGTCATTGATTTGTAAGTTGGATATTGGACAACTTCTATATATTGTGTATCACCAAATTCATTTTGCAGAAGCACATAATTCTATTAGGGATGTACATTCTTTTGAAAGCTCAAACCCACATTTCTAAACCATAGAATTTGTTTTCCAAGACTCATTGTGGATCTAGCCTAAATCGTATTCAATTAAAAATATAGGGGCCCTTTCACTAAGCTGCGTAAGCGTCTAATTGTGCCCCACGTGTGCCAATTCTGAGTTACCGCCCGGCTACCATGTATCCCTTGCAGTAATTTCATTTTTGGTGCGCATTTGCTACGTGCGTCCAAAAAATATTTTTTTTTTTCTGGCGTGTGTCCGCTATGCACGCCAAGTGGCATTTGGCACGTGTAGGTCATTACCACCTGGTTACCACGTGAGATTTTACTGCTAGGTCAATGACTGGCGATAAGGTCTTGGACCAAAAATAGACACATGGCAATTTTCATTTTGCCGCATGTCCATTTTCGGCAAAAATAAAAAAGGAATATTTTTACATGTGTGCTGAAAAATGATTCTGCGTGCACCCAAAACCCACGCCTATACTACCGCAGGCCATTTTTCAGTACACCTTAGTAAAAGGACCCCAAAGGTTTTTTTTTTTTAATGGCCATCAGAAGTGTTACATAAAGGTACTAAAAGACCATTGTACCAAAGTGTTCTAGACTGCTATATTCTTCATTGGTCATTTGAGAATATATAAGAATAAGAATAAAAGAATAACCATACTGGGTCAGACCAATGGTCCATCTAGCCCAGTATCCTGCCTCCAACAGTGGCCAATTCATGTCACAAGTACCTGGCAGAAACCCAGGGGTGCTTTTACTAAGGTGTGCTGAAAAGTGGCCTGCGCTGGTGTAGACACATGTATTGGAAGCACGCAGGTCCATTTTTTAGCACATCTAAAAAAGGCCTTTTCTCTTTAGCAAAAAATGGATATGTGGCAAAATAAAAATTGTCATGTGTCCATTTTGGGCCTGAGACCTTACCACCACCCTTTGACCTAGCGGTAAAGTATCATGCGTTAACCGGGCGGTAATTGTCAGTGCGCGTACAATGCTGATTACTGCCTGGTTAGTGCCGCATGCCAGAAATTTTCCGGGGAGTGTAGTGGGCGCACGTAGAAAATGAAATTACTGCCTGGGCCATATGGTAGCCGGGAGGTAGTTCACAACTGACATGCATAGGACGCACGTACGCGCCTATGCAGCTTAGTAAAAGGGCCCCTCAATTAGTAGCAACATTTCATGCTACTAATCCCAGGGCAAGCATGGCTTTTTTTTTTTATATTTAACTTTGTTTATTAATTTTCATTATATACAAAGATATCATCTTTGATAAGATACACCAATATTGCCACCTTTTTACAAAAAGTAATCAAATATAGTAACACTATTCCATAATTATATTAGTTTATAGTCCACTAAACAATGTGAGAATTCAAGATGGTTTGAAAACCAATGGAAGTTGGAATTTAAACACAACATAGAATTTAAAAAAGAAAATAAGCAGGAGGTTACCCTTTTAATTATACAACCTTTTCTTTATATGGACTCAACCTTTATCACCTTGTGCATTAAGGAAAGTACGTAATTGTTCTGGGTCAAAGAAAATGTATCTTTTTTCGTTTAAAGTCAATAGACACTTGCATGGAAAACGTAACTGAAAGTTTGCCTTGATAGCCAAAGATTCTTGTTTCATGTCAAGAAATTTCTTTCTTCTCTGCTGAGACCAACGAGAAATATCTGGGAATATTGAGATTTTACTACCTTTAAATTCCGGATGAGTATTTTTAAAATATAGCCTCAACAGAGCTTCTTTGTCTTGTAAAAATACAAATGAAACAATTAAAGTAGCTCTGAGCTCAATATTTTCTTTCGATTCTTCCAAAAAGTCTGTTAAATCAAGTACTTCAGGTGTTTTATCTTGATTTCCTGGAACATTCTGTTGTGATTTTGGCATAATTTTCAGATAATATATTCTTTGCAGAGGTGGAAGGGATTGATCCGAATACTTGTACACCTCCTTCAAAAATTTTACAAACATATCTCTTGGAGAAATGAGTTGATCTCTTGGAAAATTTAACACACGTAAATTTAAATTTCTTGAAGAATTTTCTAGATTTTCTATCTTTCTATGTAATATCATTCTGTCTCCAGAGATTTGTGCTTGTTGTTCTAAAATCTTAGCAGTTTCAGTCTCAAGTTTAGTCTGTTTCACCGAAATACCTTCCATCTTCTCTTTTAAATTATTTATTTGAGAGGAATTATTTAAAGATACGGAAATAAAGGCATTACAGACCTTGTGCAAGGATTCTAAGGCTGTCCATATAGACTCCAAGGACACCTCTTGGGGCTTTACCAGCGGTTGAATCGCCATAGCACAAAGATAAGATTCTTGTAATTTTATATCTCGAGTCGAGTCTTCCGTTGCCTCCCCAGTTGCCATCTCGTTGGGCTCCCGCAGCCTGCCCTGATTGTATCACGGGTGCCGCTCCTTCAGACGGAGTTCGCCACCCCTTCGAGGTTCCTGCTTCGGGCCTCGGCACATCAACGCCGTCTGTTTGCAGAGGCAGCGGGGTCAAAGGTCCCAGCGGGCTGAGCGAAAGATCGCTCTCCTGGACGGGACTCTTCCCAGTCTCGTCAACGGATACGCCCGAAGTTGGGGTCGACACCAAAAATGAGGACATTGGCAGTTGTCCCGGTAAGGAAGGGATCTGTTTCGGGAGAGGTGGTCCCTTCGTCGTACCCTTCCTTTTCAGCATTATTAAGAAGGAAAAAGGAAACTTTCTAAGAGCTTTTTAGGAACAACCGCCGTCCACATCCTGCTCGGACGCCATCTTGAATCCCGGCAAGCATGGCTTTTATGTCCATCTCAACAGCAGATCATGGACCCCTCCTTCAGGAACCTGTCCAACCCCCTTTTAAATTCAGATACACTAACCACTGACATCAATCCTCTGGCAATGAGCTCCAGAACCTAACCATTCCTCAAGTGAAATAAAAATATATATTTCTTCCTGCTCATTCTAAAAGTAGTGCTATGTAACCTCCTTGAGTGTCCCCAAGTCTTTGTACTTATTTTTAAATTGATATTCTTCAAATCTCTCATGTCTCATTTTAGACTTATCTTTTATATTAACAACAGCACTTGCTTTATCATGGTATATAGAATTTCCTATGTGCAAACTAAGCACTTATCTTTTGAAAGGACTTTTTAAATATATATTTAAAAAATGTCTACCCTGCTTACACCTAAGTGGTTTACAAAGAAAATACATACATAAAATCATAAATCCACAAAGACAATCACATATAAACATTCAAATACTGCTGAACCACCTTCTGCATCCCACCATACTGTAAACAGCCTCTGCAAAATCCCATTACAGAAAACCCATTTTAAAGATTAATATAATTAGTCTTTTAAATCACATTTTATCTGCACATAAATGCAATGAGCCTGGAAACTTATTCTATAACTGTGGACCCTCCACAGAAAATGATGTAGCCTTTGTATAGGCATAACATACTGCAGACGTCATGTCCTCAGATAGGTGCATTGCGGTCTCAGAACGTAACACTCTTCTGGGTTGATAAACAGACAAAACTCCTGAGATATATTCTGATACTTTGCCATACAGTGCCTATTGAACAACTATGAAAACATTATATTATATCCTCTGTTCCACTGGTAACCAGTGAAGTTGTTTCAAGACAGGTGCCATGTGCGCAATTCTTTTTGCTCCAGCAAACAGGCTGCAGAATTCTGAATAACTTATAATGCTTTTATCCACACTTCTGGAAACCCCCAAAACAGCTCATTGCAATAATCAATTTTTGATAACATTATACAGTGCATCACACTACAAAAATCACAGCTACCCAATACAAGCTTCAATTTGTATAATAAACGTAACTGCTGAAAAGCCAACTGAACAACTTTCACAACGTGTGCACTCATAGACAAATAAGATCTAACATAATACCTAACAGCCTCATCTCCTTCCTTACTGGCAGTTTTACTCCCTCTACACAAATATCAGTTGGCCATAAATCCTCCATGTCATTACCCACCATCATAATCTCAGTTTTATCCACATTCAACAACAATCCATTCGCGGTGATCCAATCTCTTCTTTCTCTCATATATTCCTGCACACAATTCACCAACTATGCACCCCATGATTGCACTGGAAAGAAAAATTGTACATCACCTGCATAGACCCGGTATGAAACCCCAAGAAACTCCAACACCTTTTCTAAAGGGGCCATATAGGTAGATATTAAAAAGCATCACCAACAAGGCAGAGCCCTGCGGCATATCTATCCTCACAGGCATCAATGCAGACAAAGTATCTCCACTCCTTACCTACAATATATGAATTAAACATTTAAGCACCTGGCTTCCTATACCGAAACCTTGCAATTTACCCAACAGCATGTTCATATCCATGGAATTGAATGCCAAAGATACATCAAGAGAAAAGCAAAAACACTGTTTCATATCCATTCGTCTCCGCAATACATCTACCGTTGCCAACAATAAAGTTTCCACCTCATGTGTTGGGCGTGTATGCATTTATATATTTTGAATTATTAACCACGAGGTAGATATTCAGCTGGTAGTGGTGAGCATTTTCTTAACCATCACTGGTGTTATTCCCAAGTCATGTCTGGGTACTGGCATTAAATACCGGGTTTATGTGGCAAGCTATCTCTTATATCCTATTTCTTATGTTTTTTTTTCAAAAGAGCAAGTTTCCACGGTTAAGATCTTTTTTGAGATTTAAGCAACATTCAGCACTTAAACCACCTAAGTGACACTGCATAAAGAGAGGACTGCATGGTCCATCCAGTCTGCCCAAGACAAACTCATATGTGTATACCTTACCTTGAATTGAATTTGTACCTGTCCTTTTCAGGGCACAGACCATATAAGTCTGCCCAGCAGTATTTCCCGCCTCCCAACCACCAGTCCCGCCTCCCATCACCGGCTCTGGTACAGACCGTATAAGTCTGCCCTCCCCTATCCTTGCTTCCCAACCACCACCCCCTCTTCCCCCCACCTGCTCCGCCACCCAATTTCAGCTAAGCTTCAGAAGGAATGGATCCTCAGAAGCTTAGCTGAAATTGGGTGGCGGAGCAGGTGGGGGGAAGAGGGGGTGGTGGTTGGGAAGCAAGGATAGGGGAGGGCAGACTTATATGGTCTGTACCAGAGCCGGTGATGGGAGGCGGGACTGGTGGTTGGGAGGCGGGAAATACTGCTGGGCAGACTTATATGGTCTGTGCCCTGAAAAGGACAGGTACAAATTCAATTCAAGGTAAGGTATACAAATATGAGTTTGTCTTGGGCAGACTGGATGGACCATGCAGGTCTTTTTCTGCCATCATCTACTATGTTACTATGACTGGCTTTTATACAGTGTGATATGACGGTTAAATGCTTAATATTGGTGCTTGGGGAGGGGGATACATCAAGGTGCAGTAAAAGGCAAACTTTTACTGCACTTTGATTTCCCATTGGATTCAGCAACCTGTAGGATCACGGTTCCACAGGTTGCTGAATCCTGCCTTAGAGGAATAATGCTGCTTGCAAGCCACCTTACAAGCAGCGTTAATCCAGTGGCCCAGGGGTATCAGTGGCCTGGGGGTATCGGGCTGCAAAACAGCAGCCCAATGCTCCCAGGCCACTAGCTGTGGGTCCCTCCAGACATCCACCCTCCCCACTAAGCACCCCCCAAGCCCCCTCCACCAGAATTGAAGCCCCCACTCTCAATTCCCCACCTGAAAGGTTGTTGGTCCATGGTGGGGGGTCTTCCAGGGTCTAGGAGCTCTTCAGGCAGGAGTGATGACCAGTCACTCCTGCCCAGCACCACTTTCAAAATGGCACCCCTAGCAGTTGTCTTGCATAAACCGAGTATTCAATATTGGTGCCTGGACATGGCTTGGCATTGAATATCTGGGAATAACACCAGCAACAGCTAAAACAAACGCTTATCTACCCTGTGGTTAATAACTCCCAATAAATATATACATACATGCATAAATATGACATGAAATGACATGGGAGATGTCCTTTCAAGAGAACACACATCCCTAATAAAAATATGTGCTTTTAGAAAACGAGTTTGGTGAGACAGAATATATAGTAGTTCTCCAATATCCAATTTGCAGATAAATGACCGCATGTATAACAAATCACAATTGCTAGTTTCTACCAACAATATTGCAAGAAATTGGCAATTGAGTTACATTAAAGTAGAATGAAATTTGTGAATAAATACAAGACTTTGTTTGAGGTGGATGGTTATGTGAAAAGGATTTTTAAACATCTGCAGGTGGATGAGAAGTATGTGCAATTTAATGGAATATGACCCCCTAGTGATAGTAGCACAATACTACCGCTATGGGCATCATTTTGAATGCAGCGTTGGACAGGGCAGGAATGACTGGGCATTGTTCCTGCCCAAAGAGCCCCTCTGGACTCCAGAAACCCCAGAAAACCTCTACCCTTGACCACCAACCTTTCAGATGGGGGAGAGGGAGTGGGGAGTTCAACTCTGGGGAGGGGGGTGCTTCAGTGGGGTTGTGCTTGGGTGGGGGGTGCTTAGTGGGGGTAATGAAAGTTTAGGGGGATCCTCAGCTAGTGGGACATGGGAAACTAAACAAAAGAAAAATATTAGGGTGCAGAATCCTAATTTTTACTCATATGAAAGAAGTGAGGTTATATTTAGAACCAACCTTGCTTTGCTGGCACCCTCTTTTGATGCAGAGGATGGAACCATGTGTGGGTGATCACAATTTACTGACTTGAAGGATGCATTTATTAGGATGCACATATGGTTCATTAAAGCAACTTAAAAGATGCTAAGTGTGGAGGAGTAGCCTAGTGGTTAGTGCAGCAGACTTTGATCCTGGGGAACTGGGTTTGATTCCCACTGCAACTTATGACTCTGGGCAAGTCACTTTACCCTCCATTGTCCCGGGAACAAATTAGGATTTATTTACTGCCTTTTTGAAGGAATTCACTCGACTGTGTACAGTAATAGATCAAACATGAGCAATAGGTAATTACAGCAGTAAAAATATTCAAATAACAATAAAGAGTATGGCATAGTATTCTACTTACAATGTCAACACAATACTTAATAGAACATTTTAATTGATAGTGAAGGGTAAAGCAAAGATGGAACATATAGATAGGTAAGAGAGTAAGAAGAGTTAGAAAGTAAGGTGACTAATTTAAAGAAAGTTGCACATGAGGTCAGAGATGGTTTAATATTATCTCAGCTAGGGTACGAGTAGATAAACATGTCCTGCTGCAGTATGTGCAGCCCAAGTCACTCCTTGTGTGTATGAGTGAGACAAGCAAGTTAGTTACTTCTTCCATTAAAGGCCTGGTTGAAGAGCAAGTTTCACCTGCTTCCTGAAGAAGAGATAGTCTTGTGTTAAGCGGAGCCTTTCAGGCAGTGCATTCCAGAATATGGGGGCTGCTCTGAAGGAGGCTCACTTGCGGCTATCACATCGTGAAATGTCTTTTGGAGGAAGTATGTTTAGTGATAGTCCTTGAGAAGACCTTAGTACCTGTATATAAACTGCTGTGAATGTAGTTGCAAAACTACAGAAAGGCTGTATAGCAAGTCCCATTCCCTTTCCTTAATGCATACACACAGGGGGTTATTAAAACGCCGTAGGTTTCTACACTAACAACATCAAAACATAAGGTGCAGTAAGGACAAAGCCTGTGTGGTACATGCAGGAGACTTGGCCAGCATCTGTCCTGCATGTACTGCACAGGGCAAACACCTATCACATGGGCAATGTGTTAAATGTCATGGCAAATAGCACAGTGCACAGTATAGCTGTGTTATCTTCCAAGGAATGTAACATGGGCCCCATAGCAAACTGGCACCACAGTTAACAACCTCAGGAGTGCAAACTAACCCGATCTCCTTGACCAAGCTACCTTCAAGAATAAACCCCTCCCCCAAACAGACCCCCCCATCATAATCTACCATCTGCCCCCCCCCCCCCCCCCGATAAACTCCCCAGCCCCCTCTAAGGGACAAAGAGCCAAAGAGGGGCATTTTTGATATGACGTCTAAGTCGGACTTTGGATGTTTTGGGCCAGATTCTATATATGACAACTAAAATGTAGACGTGTTCAAATAACACATCTAGCGGTATTCTATAAACCGTGTCTACATTAAGACAGGGTTTATAGAATAGCACATAGGCCAGCAGAATGCATCTACATTTAGGCCCAGCCATTTACTCCAGTAAAAATCTGGTATAAATCCCTGCACCTAAATGTAGGCACACTCCCCCGAATTCTATAACCATGCACAGAAATCTTATCAATGGCCCCGATACGCCCACACTCCTCCCGTGACCGTACCCCCTTTTCGACTGTGCATGATGGAACTTAAGCCCCCCCCCTCTTTTTAGAATACGCCTACAAAGAAGTGCAAGTAAATTCCAAATATTTCCAATTAGCGTGAACTCTAGTGTGTTCCCTTTGAAAATTATCTGAAAATGTTAGTATATTCTTTTTAAACAGAAGACTAAAATTTGAGCTACTTATCTTTTTGATTTTCTTTTCCAACAAATACTAAACATGTCTGTCTAATTCAAATCAGCAATTTGGTGAGTGGGTTGATATAGCAAGATTTATGAGATAGGGTGGGGAGGGAGGGAACTAACAGCTCAGAAGTGCTGAAACTTCCAAAGAGAATTAGTAGCCCTGCTTCCCCATTTGGACAAATGGTATAAAAGAAAGCCCTTGTACAAGTAAATAAGTACCTTTAAAAAAATGTTCCTTCTGCCAAAGTAAGAATAACACCAATGCCTATGTTTACTAAGGTGCACTATGGGCTCATTAGAGTTTTTAACGCGCATAAATGGTTTACGTTCGCTAAACGCTAATGCGCCCATAGAAAATGTACAGGTGTGTTTGCGTTTAACATGCTTTAAATTTAAGGGTGCATTAGAAATGCTAATGCACTTTAGTAAACATACCCCCAGGTAACAAACAAGCAAACAAACAAATAAACAACTCCATAACTAACCCAGCAACATAAAATCACAATTTAAATTTCCTTTTTTGAAAGTAGAGGAGTGTGGTAGCCGTGTTAGTCCACTCTTAAGGTTATCAATAGAAATCAAAATAGATTTCTATTGATAACCTTTTTTTAAAGAAATCAGGCACAGCGTTTAAAAGGGAAAAAAAAGCCCAGAAAAAAAATCCTGTTTGCAATAAATTCCTTTTAGGATAGTAGAAGTTTCTGAGTTCTGTAGACTGCTATAAAACTCTGAATGTATGACTTACAGGCAGTCCAGGTAACTGAAACTATGGGCATGCATTATCAAAATGTTTGTTTTGTATTGTTTTCCATGTTTTTTACTGGGGTTTTTTTTTGTCATTTTGGGAGCAACATTGTTAAGAATGCATGCTATTTAAGAAATAATACACAAATTGGGCAGCACAGAGTTTCATGCCAGAGTGGTGGTTGACTATTTTACTTTATCCCCAGCTTTGATCTTTTGGATAGAAATCAGTGACACCATTTTAAAGTTGTAATTTCCCTAGCGTTGGCCTAGTCCTTTTTAAAACTGCTGTATCTGCACTGATTCAGTAATGGTTTGTAGTGAAATATAAATTTTACTGTAATTGTAATTATATACACTTCTTTCTTTGTGTCTTTACTCCTGCAGTTCTGACAAACTCAGTGGCGTACCAAGGGGGGGCAGTCCACCCCAGGTGCACGCCGCTGGGGGGTGCCGCGGCGCGCGCCTGTGGGCTCTGAGTTCGCTACGCTAACTTCACTGGTTCGCTGCAGCTCCCTCCCTCTGCCCCGGAACAAGTTACTTCCTGTTCCGGGGCAGAGGGAGCTGCAGCGAACCAGCGAAGTTAGCATAGCGAACTCGGATCCCACAGGCGCGTGCTGTGGCACCCCCCCCCCAGCGGTGTGCACCCGGGGGGGGTGACATTTCGCCGGGGGGGAGGTGTCATTTCGCGGGGGGTGCGCGCTGCACCCGGGGGGGGGGGGGGCGCATCGGCGATCCACCCCGAGTGTCATCGAGGGTAGGAACGCCACTGGACAAACTAGCTTCATGAGATTGTGCTCATTCTTTGAGAGCTAGAAGCTCTTTACACAAGGTGCACACATACTGTTTCCACCATGTAAGCAATCATATACAGTATGTAGCTCATTTTGGAAAAGACTGGAGGTTCCCCCCCCCCCCCCAACACACAATTGTGCTGCTGTACTACCATAGGTATCTTTATTTTTGCATTATTTGCTATTTAACAAAGTAAGGAATGTTTATTAAAATGTTATATCCTCTACAGGTATATGTTAAAACTGTCTGGCCTTAGATTAGAAATGTATCATTAGAGATTTAATACAACTGTCTCTTAAGGGTTTGATTCTGTTTTAGGCTTACTGCCCTCTTCCTTAGTTCTGTGAATCTCCAGTTTCATTCTTTTGGAATCTCAATGATTAATAAGTCATTCAGCCAGTATTCTTCGAAGGAAAGTGAGCTCTAACAAGTCTTTATTTTGTTTTATTAGATTATTCACAATACACAACCAAGTAAATAACACTTGTACAGATAATAGGAAAGGAAAAACATAAATCTACCTTCCATACAAATCAGGAAAGGAAAGGAAACTCAGTAAGTAATATAATACCCTCTCATAGTCCTCAAAATGGAAGGATCCTACAGAAATGACAGAGAGATTAGAATAAAGAAAAATATATCTTTCATTAATAGAAATATAGCTTAGCACAATGAAGATTTGTACTATTCATTATCATTTTTTATGATCTCTTGTAATAGACTCCTGATGCAGGCCTAGTCGGCCGAAACACAGCTGTGTCGAGTCTCATTCATCCTTTAATAAACGGTTTTTATCATCTGGAGTGCCGTCCACAGATTTTTGAGTCATCTCCGCTGTTCTGCTACATTAGCACAATGACAATCATGAATACCCGAGAAAACACATCCTTTGAAACCTCTAAATGAGGGGCACACTCACCAACTGCAAGGGAAACTTACTATCCAGAAATTGTTTTAAATGTACTGGGTCATAAAATATATATCTCACATTCTGAAACTTTACCAAACATTTAACAGGAAATCACAAAAAAAATCACCACTGTCCTGTTGAACATGTGGGCAGAGATCCAGTAAAAACTTACGTCTTTGCTAGGTTTCCCTGCCTACATCAGGAAACACCCTAGTTTTTGACCCTTATACAAAATTGCTCTATTTTTGAAAAACAATCACCAAGTTAAGGCAAGTCTTTAATTCAGTGTGGTGAGGCTTAACTGCTTGATTTGAATCCTAGCTTTTAAGTTCAAACAAGAGAAGCTGGTTGTATGCATAACTATAGCAAAAGGGGAAATTTAGCAGCTTTACCTCTCCTCGCAGTATCTGAAAACTCAGCAATGCACTCTGATAGCATTTCACTTCTCTAGAAATTCTTTCTGCTTGAGTAAAGAGGAATTGCAGAGGAATTTTAATTTATGCATCAGCAAAAATGTTACATCATTCAGAAAAACAAACAAGGTATAAACACATAGGGCCTGATATTTAGACCGCGGGAGTTAGCCCAGTTAACTTCTGCGGTCAGCACTGAGTCTGGATAGTCAATGTTGGGCCATTTCCGGTGACCATCATTGAATATCTGTTTTATTTTTGGTCTGTTCAAAGATAACCATATAAGCAGATTTTCAGAGCTGACCAGTTAAGTTTGAACCGGCCAAAGATAGGCCTGGTATTCACGTGGCCAAATATGGCCACCAAACATGCACTGAAAATCAGCCGGTAGCCAGTTACATCACATGATATAACCAGCTATCGGCTAGCCACTAACCGCAAATTTTCAGCAGGTCATAGCCTGCTATGTCCCGCTGAAAATTCTCAGGTTATGGGGTATTTAACCAGCCAGGTGCCTGTTATTCATGTTACCTGAAAATTGGGAAATACATCCAAAGGAACCAAAAATGAAACATTTTGGCCTGTGCCCATCCTTTCTCTCTAGTGTTCAAAAGCAGCTCAAACTGCAAAAAAAAAAAAAAAGTTTCAGAACTTGGCACCATATTGGCTCTCTGGGCATGCAATATTGTGAAACCCATTATTTATAGATTTAAGTGCCAGCATTTAATTGTGTAGGTCTCAAATTCAGCCTCTTACCTCTGTAAGCGTGTTTTTCTCAAAGGCTGTTCCTGCTGTATGCAACACCAAATATATCTTTTTTTCCCATGTTCATCATGCCGTTTGTAAAATATACTGCAGAGTCTGAATGTTGCAACTTGGATGTTCCTTTTCTGACTTAGATGACCTACTGTATGCAAAATTGAGCATATGATTTGTTTTTGAGTGTGTGTATGTCTTTACAACTGCTACTTCTTTTAAATTATCATAGGTATCCTTTTATTAAAGTTCAGCAAGCTGACAGAAGTAGGGTGCACTAAATTCTTAGAAGCCCATAGGTATATAATAGACTTCTGAGTACTTAATGCACGCTAATGCCCATTAACACATGCTAAGCTTGCACCAAGCTTTATTAAAATGGCAACATATGGCCCCGTTTACTAAGGTGTGCTAGCATTTTTAGCACACGCTAACGATAGAGACACCCATAGGAATATATGGGTGTCTCTAGCATTGGCATGTGCTAATGTTTAGTAAACAGGGTCCTTAGTTTTAATGAGCCATTTCACTAAGCTGTACAAAAAGGTGGCCTGCGCTATGACGAGCACATGAGTTTCTCCATGCGCTGAGGCCACTTTTAGCGCAGCTGTAAAATGGCCGCTTTTTCATTTCCTCAATTTAATGGCCACATGCTAATTTCCCAATTAGCTTGTGGCCATTAATGCATGAGCCCTACCGTCACCAATTTAGTAGGTGGAAAGGGCTCACACGCTAACCATGAGCTAATCGTTAGGTGCATGGCTATCCAGCTTATTTTCGAAAGAGAAAAACGCCTATAGTGTGACCTTAATCGGGAGATAGACGTTTGTCTCGCAAAGGCGCCCAAATTGGTATAATCGAAAGCCGATTTTGGGCGTTTCCAACTGCACTCCGTCGCGGAAACGAATAAAGTTGACGGGGGCGTGTCGGAGGCGTGGTGGAGGTGGAACTGGGGCGTGGTTATCAGCCGAGGAGAGATGGGTGTCTTTAGCTGATAATCAAAAAAAGGTGTTTTTACCGCGATTTTGGGTCACTTTTTTGGACCCTTTTTTTTCACGAACAAGTCCCAAAAAGGTGCTCCAACTGCCCAGATGACCACTAGAGGGAATCGGGGATGACCTCCCCGGACTCCCCCAGTGGTCACTAACCCCCTCCCACCAAAAAAAAAACACTTTAAAAACTTTTTTTCCAGCCTGTATGCCAGCCTCAAATGCCGTACCCACCTCCATGACAGCAGAATGTGTTTGATCCTGTCACAGCCTTTCCCTGGGTCAGATGTGGCTCTCGGGTGCAATGCAGGGTCACATCAGCATTGTATTGTGGTGGGTGTAGGGTATTGGGCTCCGTGATTTCATTAGCTTGTGTTACAGTCTCACGATGTTGGTAGTTGGTAGGCTCTTCTCCCATGGTGCTTTTCCCCCTGCCTACTGGGTCAGAGTGTGCCCTGTTGTGTTTCCTGTTGTAGTCCAGGCGGTAGTGACCATTTTTGTAAGCCAGTTTTAGTTCCCTTTCCTGTGTTAGCCACGTTAGACAACTTAGTTCTTCCCTTGAATGTGGCTGAAAGAGGGCATTGTACAGCATTCTGCCAGCTCTGACCTACTGCTCATCTCAGTACCAGGAAGATTCGTTGCCAGTGGGGCACAACTTCTGATCTGCAGTTAACTGTGAGTAAACGCGGTTATTCCAATAAAGGACGTTTTTGGAGAGATTAGTCTTCAGGTGTCAACTGGTGTGCCAATGTTATATAGCAGCAACCAGTTCTAGAGGCCTGTGTGTATGCAGGTCCCTGGAGCACTTTTAGTGGGTACCGCAGTGCACTTCAGCCAGGTGAACCCAGGCCCATCCCCCCCCTACCTGTAACAATTGTGCTGGTAAATGGGAGGCCTCCAAAATCCACTGTACACACGTGTAGGTGCCCCCTTCACCCCTAAGGGCTATGGTAGTGTTGTACATTTGTGGGTAGTGGGTTTTGGGGGAGGGGGGTTGGGAGCTCAGCACCCGTGGTAAGGGAGCTATGCATGTGGGAGCTTTTTTCTGAAGTCCACTGCACTGACCTAGGGTGCCCAGTTGGTGTCCTGGCATATCAGGGTGGCGAGTGTACTACCAATCCTGATTCTCCCACGACCAAATGGCTCGGATTAGGACGTTTTTGAGCTGGGCGTTTTTAGTTTCCATTATTGCTAAAAAAAAACAAACGCCCAGCTCAAAAATGTCAATTTTTTCGAAAATACGGTTCGGCCCGCCCCTTCACGGACCCGTTCTCGGAGATAAACGCCCATGGAGATAGGCGTTTCCGTTCGATTATGCCCCTCAATGTAGCTGTGCTAACCGATTAGCATTGGGCACACCTACTACCTACCCCCTAAACACGCCCACGGCGCTAAAAATTTAAAATGTGCATGGAAAGTGTGCGTATATGCCAACACTACTGAAGGACACCTGAGCATGCCCCATGGTAGTGCACTGTCCTGCATGGTAAGCACTCACTAGTGCTTACTGCTGCTTAGTAAAAAGACCCCAAAATATTTTACCACCTCAGAAAATAAAATATTTTAAAAGAAACATTGCCTAAAAGAAAGATGATTTCTTTTTCATGCATTTACATACTCTGCCCTATGCTTTTGAATGCTAGAAACATTCTTTCCAAAAAGCAGCTTTGTGCAAGCCAAATAGAGTCAGTATAAATAAAACAAAGCTTACTAATAACATCTGGGAAAAACTCCAATTTAAAATCTCTGTAATTAGTATATTAATAATATGATAGTAAGAAATAGACTAAAAGCAGCCTTCTTTTCAGGCCAACTTCATTTAATAAAGCTCAACTGTAGTTCATTTAGCTATAGTACAACCCCCTTTTTGAACATGCTACCAACGTACAGATGGTTTTCTAAGTCCATCTCAGTCATTTTCTAAAAGGAAAAATGTTGGGGGTTTCCTGTTCAAAAATATGTGAGAGTGCCCAAAATGAACAATTATTTCCCAAATTAAACTGTCCAATTTATGAACACAAAAAAAAGTACAAAGAAACAAAACAGGGACAAGGACAAGGACATATGCCTGGCAGCATTTGTACAGAAATGGTCACACAGACGCCCCTGCAGAGCAGAAGGGCAGCCTAGTGGTCAGTACAGTAGACTTTAGTCCAGGCTATTCAGGTTCATATCCCAGTACAACTCTGATACTTTTTAATAGTGAGCCCTCCAGAGATGAGGGCTCATAATTTAACGGTTAGAAAAAAAAGAAAGTTGAAGTGGGATTTTGAACCTCACCGCTAGGCTACCTTTCAGACTTGCTTGCTGTTGTGTTCCAGAATGCCCTCATTAATTTAGCTGTAACTGAAGTGAGGCTTACTGGCCTGTAGTTTCCCACTTCTGCTCTGTCCTAACGTTTGTAAAGAGGGACCACATCCACTCTTCTCCAATCATGTGGAACCCCTTCCTTCTCCAAAGATTTATTAAGCAATTCTTTAAGAGGACCCACCAGAATCTCTCTGAGCTCCCTCAATATCCTGGGAAGGATCCCATCTGGTCCCATGGCTTTGTCCATCTTAATTTTATTCAAGTTGTTCATAAACACTTTTTTCCATGGACGGTGTGTGATATCTACTCCATTCTCATATGTACCTTTGTCAGCCAGTTGTGGTCCTTCTCTAGGATTTTATTCCATGAACACAGAACAGCACATTCGTTTTTTCTTCATCACTCTCCACATAGCAGCTCACAGCATCCTTCAGTCTTACAATTGCATTTTTTTTGCCTTACTCCTTTCACTAACATACCTGAAAAATATTCCTGTGAGAGGCAGCGGCTTAGGCAGATGACTAACGGAATTAAGCTATTGTGTTCCGTCTATTCTTTACATCGCTGTCGCTGCTCCGTTCTTTAAGCCACGTGGTGCCGTCGGTCGGGCTCACGTCGGCTCTGACTGGCTCTCAGGGGACTCACTTGTGTCTTACCAGCCTCCGCCTTGTGAAGCATCCACGTCAGATCCAGCTCCCTGGTTTCCGCTGCTCTTTCAGCATACTATATAGAATGTGCTTAGGTGAATTTCATTTTGGCGGCAAATATTTAGGCATGATATAAAGAATCTAGTTCCATATGTTCTTGGCCATAGGAATGCATGAAAACATTTTTAACAAGTGCTCTTTTTTGTGGTGGCAATTGTAGTTGTAAAGGGTTCCCATCAAACCACTGGTTCAAATCAGACACTTACCCCATCCCCTGACATACCACTAACTATTAGGCAACTAATATTTTGTAACCTGGTACTGCTGGGGCAAGAATAAGGTATATGACAATTTAAATAAACTTTAATGTATAGTGGACGACACATGAAGGTTTACTACAAAGCTAATCCCTATTACGAAACGGTTTCTTGAAAGGGCTTCACATCCTAAATACTGCAAAATGCTAACCTTTGGATTTGTGTGCTTTAGCTTGTGTTGGGTTATTTAATGTGCAAGACACATATTAGAATTTCAGTCTCTAAGCACAAGGAGGATGCTTTTATAAGTAAGCATATATATCTCTATATAGTTTCACTCTCTACCTTATTTCTAATGCATTTGTTTCTAATGCCTTCTATTTGTGTGTGCATGATTATTTTCAGAGAATAAAATCAATGGAGGGAGAAAAAATGTAAGAAAACAACATGGAGATAATTAGAGGGAAATACAAGATTGTCTCTTGGATCTTATCATAATGGAAATAAATGTGGTTGACTTCAAGATAATCTGGTATAATTTAATCAAGTCAGCAACTGGTACTGTTTTCATATCTTTAAGGTTAATTACATCTGAGTTTATGTATATATTGCTCACATTCTTTATTTTCTGGATGGAAGTCAAAAGCAAACATAGTGCCTAGACTTGCAGTATGATATTACAACTGAGTGATAAGTTCAGAAACTTAGGCCACTATTATATTGGTATTTTAGAAAATGCTCAGCTGGAGAGGTACACATCTGAAATGTGTACCTGTTGTGAAATGGATTTTTTTTCTACATTAGAAACATGGAATTAATCTGTCAAGGACAAAAGATATTAACCATGAAATCCATAGGAATGCTTTGATTTTATAATAGTGGAAGTCACACAACTCACTATATATTGTAGAAGAAAGCAATGGACTTCAAAAACCTTTATATAAAATATAACAATTTGGAAAATGTATACATAGAGTACGGTTTGATTTTATAACACGATGCCTATATTAGAAGTTCAAAAGGCTTGTGAAAACTTCAGTGAGGGTTAGGCACAAAGCTTCCACAGATACAGCCAAACAGCAGTATAAAGGTAAAATGAATCTCTTTTTTTTTAGCATGTTCAAACAATATGATGAAGCCTGTACTCATCACAGGCATGATAATTTACTGGTGGAACTAAAGCTTCTTGCAAGCTGGTTACAATTTCCACAAGGGACTGGCTTCTGCCAGGCCCCACAGTCACAGTGTGTACCTGCTTAAATTTGATAATAACCAAACCAGGACCTGGATCTGGCTTGGCCACAAAGGATTAGGACTCTCAAAGTGTTCCAAGGAAAATCTTTTCCTACCTTAGCCAGTCTTCTGATACCTTACACATGGCTTGTCTCTGCTCTGGGGTTTTATCTGCCCTCCTTGCTGAGCACTCTAGAGCTAGGTCTCAAAGTGGCCGTGTGAGGGAGTGTGATTAAAGGGGACTACCAGTTTCCTACACACTCCTATTAAAAATTTTAAAACAAAACACAGGAGTAAATATTCAGTATGGCTTGACAAGGTAGGAAAGGCACTTGCCTGATTAAAAACCATACTGACTAAGTCAAGAACAGATGTTCAGCGACACAGCCAGAGGCTGCTATTGAATATGTGTTCTGACCTCCATGGCTCTCTCTCTGGGCTGATTGTGGGACTTAGCTGGCCTGCCATCCGCAGGCTGAATTTCAGCCTCTCTGTGTCTGTGTGTGGAATATGTGGTTTTATGTGGAAGCATGAGGAAGGCTGGGTTTTCGGATAAATAGAGATTATGAGGCAGCGTATATGTAAGGGGAATATGTGGGGCTTAAAGTTTTCAATTATATGCCACTAATGATAAAGGCGGTACTTATATAACAGGTTGCCTATGTGTGAAGGCCACATAAGTAACTATTTTAGCCTATTTTATAAAGATACACAAATGACTATCCTGCTTATAATCGAACGAGAAAAATGTCCAAGTTCCGACCTAAATCGGGAGATGGACGTTTATCTCACAAAAACGAATAACGCGGTATAATCAAAAGCCGAATTTGGACGTTTTCAACTGCACTCCGTCGCGGATGCGGACAACGTTGATGGGGGCGTGTCGAAGGCGTGGTGAAGGCGGAACTGGGGCGTGGTTATCTGCCGATCAGAGATGGGCGCCTTTCGCCGATAATGGAAGAAAAATATGCGTTTTTAGCGAGAATTTAGGGCACTTTTCCTGGACCCTGTTTTTCCATGAATAAGGCCCCAAAAAGTGCCCTAAATGACCAGATGACCACTGGAGGGAATCGGGGATGACCTCCCCTGACTCCCCCAGTGGTCACGAACCCCCTCCCACCACAAAATATGCCGTTTCACAACTTTTTATTTTCACCCTCAAACGTCATACCCACCTCCCTGGCAGCAGTATGCAGGTCACTGGAGCAGTGGACTTCAGGCAGGTGGACCCAGGCTCATCCCCCCCCCCACCTGTTACACTTGTGCTGGTAAATGGGAGCCCTCCAAACCGCCCCCCAAACCCACTGTACCCACGTGTAGGTGCCCCCCTTCACCTCTTAGGGCTATAGTAATGGTGTAGACTTGTGGGCAGTGGGTTTTGAGGGGGATTTTGGGGGCTCAACACCCAAGGGAAGGGTGCTATGCACCTGGGAGCTGTTTTACCTTTTTTTTTTTTTTTTTTGTAAAAGTGCCCCCTAGGGTGCCCGGTTGGTGTCCTGGCATGTGAGGTGGACCGGTGCAGTACGAATCCTGGCCCCTCCCACGAATAAATGTCTTGGAGTTATTCGTTTTTGAGCTGGGTGTTTTCGGTTTCCATTATCGCTGAAAAATAAAAACGCCCAGCTCAAAAAAAGATAAACGTCCATGTTTTTTTCGAAAATACGATTCGGTCCGCCCTTTCACGGACCCGTTCTCGGAGATAAACGCCCATGGAGATAGGCGTTTCTGTTCGATTATGCCCCTCTATGTATCTTTATATACTAATAAGGTAAATTGGCAGAAATTGTGCTTACATTGAAGCCACAAATATTTATGCCTCTTCAGGAGCACAATATTTTTATAAATATGAGTAGATCATGACTCACTTATATTCCCCCAAAATACATCCCTGAGTACACCTATACCTAAGCTGTGTAAATGTACATATATTATTGTTATCGTGTATAGCTTTATGTGTGGGGTCATTGCCTTTAATGTGTGTAGTCTGCCATATTTATGTGAAAAAAGCTATTTTAAAATTATCCCCATAACTTGTCTAGAAATTAATTTTATAACAGGGCACTTAGGCATCAATATATCTTTCACAAATAGTCTCACAAAGCCTTCACAATCACTGATAAAATGCACCCTCATAAATGTACTCTTCTTTTAAAGCAGGAGTAAATATATGTGGATGAGGTAAACATAGGTGGTCCTTTACAAAGGCACACTAGCCATTTTAGTTTGAACTAATGATTAGCATGCGCTAAATGCTAGAGACACCCAGAGACATGTATGGGAATCTCTAACGTTTAGCGTGTGCTTATTTTTAGCATGCGCTAAAACGCTAGCAGGCTTATTTTCGAAAGAGAAGGGTGCCGATCTTTCGACACAAATCGGGAGATGGACGTCCTTCTCCCAGGGTCACCCAAATCAGCATAATCAAAAGCCGATTTGGGGCATCCCCAACTGCTTTCCGTCGCGGGGATGACCAAAGTCCCCGGGGGCATGTCGGAGACGTAATGAAGGCGGGACTTGGGCGTGCCTAACACATGGGCATCCTCGACCCATAATGGAGAAAAGAAGGGCGTCCCTGATGAACACTTGGCTGACCTTTTTTCTTATGACCAAGCCTCAAAAAGGTACCCAAACTGACCAGATGACTACTGGAGGGAATCGGGAATGACTTCCCCTTACTCCCCCAATGGTCACTAATCCCCTCCCACCCTCAAAAAAAGAACTTTAAAAATATTTTGTGCCAACCCCTATGCCAGCCTCAAGTGTCATTACTCAGGTCCCTCGCAGCAGTATGCAGGTCCCTGGAGCAGTTTTAGTGGGTGCAGTGCACTTCAGGCAGACGGACCCAGGCCCATCCCTCCCTACCTGTTACACTTGTGGTGGTAAATGTGAGCCCTTCAAAACTCACCAGAAACCCACTGTACCCACATCTAGGTGCCCCCCCTTCAACCCTAAGGGCTATGGTAGTGGTGTGCAGTTGTGGGTAGTGGGTTTTGAGGAGCTCAGCACACAAGGTAAGGGAGCTAAGCACTTGGGAACAATTTGTGAAGTCCATTGCAGTGCCACCTAGGGTGCCTGGTTGATGTCCTGACATGTCAGTGCACTACGAATGTTGGCTCCTCCCACGACCTAATGGTTTGGATTTGGTCAATTCTGAGATGGCCGCCCTCGGTTTCCATTATCGCCGAAAATCAGAAACAACCAAGTCTAAGGACGACCATCTCTAAGGTCTACCTAAATTTCAGGATTGAAGCATCCCCGACTGTATTATTGAAACGAAAGATGGACGCCCATCTTGTTTCGATAATACAGGTTTCCCCGCCCCTTCATGGAGCCATCCTGCGAGGACATCCCCAGGAATACTTTGGCGTCCCTTTCGATTATGCTCCTCTAAGTCACCTTTGTAAAAGGAACCCATAATGAAGGGAATTCAATTAGCGACACCAAAACATAAGCACCAAAACAAATTCAATACTAAGTGATGTTCTATAAAGGGTGCACACCTAATATAGAATAACATTTAGCATAGATCTTGTGTCTAACTTTTGCGCATTGGATTTACACCTGTTTAAACCTGTTGTATATGCTGGTGCCCAACAGAGGCGTGGTTAGGCAATATTCTGTAATTCCATGCGCAACATTTTGTAACACACCTGACATGTGCTATGCCTTATAGAATCAGTACCAAAGCACCCAACTCCCTACATACTATTTATTCACAAACAGTAGCAGAAGATTGTTATTGGATCAGTCAGAACCGCATGCTACCACCACATTGGCATATTCTTAAGCCAAATTATTGATCTGGGTGGGCATGTAATCGTCATTGATCCAACTTTGCAATTTTATATATTTTTTGGTATATATTTTTTAGCTCCATATAGGTTGTCTTTTTCACCCCAGTGTTCCATATGAATCAAATTAGTAAGGAGACTTTTCTTGCCGACATGAATTCATGTTTCACGGAGGGCTGTATCAAGGTTCGTTTCCACACAAGTTGTAGGGAGTTGAGTGCTTTGGTACTGATATATGCTTGCCCCCTCCTGTTTGAAGTAATGAGGGTGCTAAAAACATTGAGATGCCTTATAGAATAGCACTCATCCAGATGTGCATGCTAATTTTAATGAGTGCCAATTAACATCAATAATTGGGTGTTAGAACCCAGTTATCAATGGTTCAGAGATCCATTATCCAATTTATTTGTGTGCACATGCATCTCCAAAGCATGCCCAAAGTTGGACACACAACTTTGGACACCATATATAGAATCTGGGAGAGTAGGGACATATTTTATGGGAAGTATGTATATAATTCCTGACTCTACCCAGATGCTCAATCCCACACTGGCCCAGCACCATAACCGTGAGGAGAGGTAAGAAGAGAGATCCGGTCATCACAGAGGGGGGTGAAGAGTGGAGGAGAGCAATGCCAGTTACCGTGGGACAAATCTCTACCAAAAATCCCAAAAGAGAGAGACAAAAATATACAGACATCAAAACACAGCCAATCCCAAAATGCAAAATATAAGTTACATCAGATGCCTAGAGAATTACATAACCTTGTAAACCTAGTTTTAAAAGGGAACAAAGGATTCAGTACAGGCTGTATCCACAACCATGCTTAATTTCAGTAAATTTAGCCAAAAACAGCTCACTTAAAAAGCTCTATACATCATCAGTACTCCTGAATTTGTATCCCTTAATTTTATTTCTTTTTTGTATCAAACACATATTTTGTATTGTATATTTTTTTCTATCAAACCAAGATTAGGAAAAATTCAATAGGAATCTGTATAGTCACTTAAATCCATTGACTAAAAACAGTTGTCAAAAAGTGTAAATAATGTCCATACACTGACCAAAAAACAGCACCAGTATATTTAAGAACAGAAAGGAGGAAACGTATCTTAGCTTTGAATTCCGTCGCTATTTCACTATTTCACCAGACCTCCCTTATTCTATCAAGCTGCACGTAAATTTCAGGAATGCACCTGATCTGCTCATGCCCCTCCCATGGTTATACCCAGGGCTTTTTTGAGGGGGTACTTGGGGATACTGAGTACTGGCACCTTTTCCATTGTCTGCTAAAATTGACCCATGGGCCCCAAGTTTTAATGAAAGATCTCAGGCTCTACACAACAATTCTGATTTGTCATAGATTCTGTGACTGGTTGCAGGGGGCCTGGCTATTGTGGGGTGGGCCTATCAGTGATCACCTCATCCCTGAAGGGTGGCCTATCATTTGAGTACCGGCACCTTTTTTGCTAATAAAAACACACTGGCTATACCTCCTTTTTTGGTGCCTAAAGATGTTCATGCACATTTTAATTAATGTTTCTCTTTTGAGTTGTGCGCTATAAAATGTATTTTATAGAATAGGGCGTTAGGCAGATTCACATACAAGCCCAAACTACTGTCAATTAACACCTATAATTGATTGTTAATAGTTTTTAACTAATTTGTTTATGCACACCAAACTTTGGGCAATCTATGTAGAATCCAGGAGAAAATACTGCAGAATATGCATATAATTTGAAATGCATAAACAACAGCATTTAATGGTTTCTGCAGCACTGTAGGTTAACTATTATTGGAATTGTATGGCACAGAAGTGTTAGACTACAACTTTGCATCTAACTAGTGATGCTCTCTAGAGACCTCAAGATGTAAACTCCTGTCCTTAAGGATTGAGAACAAGTCTAATTTTTGCTAGGGTTGTAAATGGCAAAATTGTTGCTTTGCTTAGTACTAGGTGTTGTACTTCAGCTCAAAAGACAAACAAAATGCCAGCCAATTCACTCTTCTCACGACTCCCATTAGTTCAGCCTAAGTTTGCACAAGAAGTACCTTATTAATTCCTTTTCTTTGGTTCTGGGGGTAACACGCTTCTCTCACAGGTTCTGACTTTTCCCCTTGTCCTTCTGTACTTCTCTCAGGCTATGGGGCTCCTCTACCTTCACTCATCCAGTGAGTTTTATATGGTGCACTGGGGAACTAATACTTCCCACTGAGGCGCTAGTGTTTTTAGCATATGAATTAAATGTGCATGCACTAAATGCTAGAGATGCCCATATATTCCTGCAATATGATTAACTATATTTTTTATACTTTTCTCTGAAATTTATGGATTTTTTTTATTTTATAGAGAGTCTCTTCCTTGAGGAAGCTTTTGCGAAACCTGGCCGTCGGTGGAGGTTCTCCTG
This sequence comes from Microcaecilia unicolor, assembly GCF_901765095.1. Taxonomy (NCBI): domain Eukaryota; kingdom Metazoa; phylum Chordata; class Amphibia; order Gymnophiona; family Siphonopidae; genus Microcaecilia; species Microcaecilia unicolor. Next base: position 257,392,233 of record NC_044034.1, on the reverse strand, counting down.
CGGTCAAAGGCTGCCGCTATTTAAAGATAAGTAGGTGCTACAATGCACGGTTTCTATACTGCTAAAATGCTTCTATAACATGCAGTTACAAGATGCTGAAAGATTTGAAAGAAAATTAATGTCAAAATTAATAATAAAAAAATTCTTATAGAAAAATACAAAATCAGGGGTGATCTTATGAGGATTTGCACCACAACCATTTTTTTGAAAAAGAAAGAACAAAACTGTTCGTTTGGTATGTGCTGCAGTTAGATCTGATGATCCCCATGAATTCAAAAAAAGTGTTTATTTCATTGCAGTTATAAGAAAAGTTTGCTAAAATTTTGATGTTTGGGTCACTGAGAAGAATCATTGTGCATATCTAGTATTTAGCATGTGCTAAAAACGCTAGCATGCCTTTGTGAAAGACCCCCTGAGTTCCTTATGTACACCGGGTGAGCTGTCTCTAATGTATGACACTGTTTTGCATGTGACTTTATCAGCCTCTGATAATTCTTCCCTGGTTACAGGCTTCATTGTACCTATTGCTATGGCAGAACCAAGTCCTGGAGTGTTGGAAAAGGGAAATGTAGATCATGATATTAACCAGGATATTTCTTTAATAAACATATGGAAGCCTGTCACTTGAAACAGAAAATATACTGAGTTGGTATTTCAGCTCTGTTTACTTCTCTAAACAAGTGTCAGACAAATTCAGGACATGGAATCCAGATTGTGTAATATGGATAGAAGATTTGGGAGTCTAGAAGCTACAAGGATATCAGGTGTTTAAAATTTGTTTGCTTTACACTGAAAGTGTGAAGCTTTGGAATTTTTTTTTTTTTAATAAGTTTACAATATATTACAAGACAATGTTACACACATCGAAATGTATAGATTAGAAATATAATTAGACATATTTATATAAGAGAAACAATCCTAATTATTTGTCCACAACAATGGGGCCAAGATAAGGAAATCTAATTTTTAAGACAAGAAATAATTATATATAAAAAAAAACTGAATGAACGTCAAGATTCTGCAACCTAGACAGTACACCTAAGTTGGGGAGGTCATCACAGGAGTATCACGTATACCTTCCTTAGCAATAATGAAATCTCTTAATTTCACAGGACAAAAAAAAGATAGTTAACCTCATTTAAAGATATCAAACATCTACATGGGTATCTAAGCACAAAAGTTTCATCCAGTGAAAGGACTCTTGGCTTAAGTGCCAGTATCTCCCTTCTCCTGGACTGAGTTTCTTTAGCAAAATCCGGGAAAATACGAACTTTCTCGCCCATAAAATTAATATTCATTTTTCTGAAATAAGACCTCAAGATAGAACTTCTATCAGAGTCCAAAGCAAATGTCACAAGCAATGTAGCTCGGTCTGAAATTTCAGACCGCTCTAGAAAATCAGTCAGATTATCTTGAGGAGTTTCTGGTTCAATAGTAGTAACTGGAGATTTTTTGATATACTGCGTTTTAGTCACCATAGGGTGGCTTTCAACAGGAATATCCAGAACTTCCAAAAAGTATTTTTTTCAATAGTTCAGTTGGTGTTATAAATGCAGAAGTAGGAAAATTAAGTATTCGAAGATTATTTCTTCTATTCTGGTTTTCTATATACTCCAATTTCCTAGCTTGGATTTTGTTCTCTTTTATGGTAGCCACCACTGTTGTTTGAATAGACTGTAATCTAGAATCAACATTTGAAGATTTCTCTTGATACATATCCAGTCTAGTGGTGTGCTGCTCAGATATTTCCTTCAATTGTCTTATTTCAGTCTGAGTAGCATTAAACATACGTTGAAGGGATATATTCAGCCCCTGTATGGCCTCCCATATCACATCCATAGTGATTACTGCAGGTTTCTCGACACCACCTCCTCCTAAACCAGAAAACAACGTTTCATGGGTTAAGGCTAGGGGAAAATATCCCCCTGACGCTGTATTTGTACCTGGAGTAGAGGCCTGGACCAGACCTCCTACCGCCAATGTTAGGTCGACCTCACCGGACGCCTGTTCCAACAGCGCTACCTCCCGTCCGCCTCTGCTTCCAGGTTGTGGCGGGGTCAGTCCTGCAAGAGGGCTAAGAGTAGCGCCCTCGGTACTGTGCTCCGTAGTTGCCACTTCGGAGATTCTAGAGGCAGTTTCTATCGGTCCCGGTGGACGGGTTCCAAATGCTTCCAGCGTGGGTTGCTCCAAGGCGGGACCAGAAACAGCGCTCGAGGAGGTAGGAGCCACTGTTTTGCCTTTCCTCTTCCCCATTTCTCACGGGGAGCGCTCCTTGGGGCAAACTCAGGACAGGAAATCACCAGAACTCTCGTTCAAACATCCAGTGCAGCGGCCATCTTGGTCCCCAGTGGAATTTTTTTTTTTTTTTTTACAAAGCTTGGGATCTTCACCTACTCAATTTTCATTGTATGCATGTTGTCACCAGAAATTGTGTTTAGGATATATTTGGAGGAAGTTTTATCACTACCCAGTGTTAAGCAACTCCTTATTTCTAATCTTTACTATTTGCCTTTTAAAGTTATTAAAGAGAGTGAGAAATAAGTAGCCCATGATGAGACAAATCTAGTTTAGGTTTTGATTTAACTAAATTTCTTGAAACTTCTCAAGATTAAGTCATATTCAAACTAAAATCCTTGTTACCTTTGTGTTTGAAGTAGACAAAGTAATTAAGATCTTACTTTAAGAAGAAAGATGTGCACTTCTGTGGTCAAACGAAACATACATTTCTGGATGTGGCTAGGGCCATTCAATTAAGATGGAACATGTTTTTTTGCAATTAAAATCTAGGACACTTGCATTGGCTGCTACAATTTAGTTGACGTTCACATGCACATATCTGATTCAGTTTCAAAATGATAATTAAGCTTTCACTGATACCACAGTAAGAAAAAGTTCTGACTGACAGGAAAAGTGTTTAATTGGATTCAGTGGCCTTTTCTGGGGGTTATTATAAAGCATTTTTTGAAATGTAGCTTTTTGTAGGAGTATTTCTCCTGATTTTATTTCTTTGATTGCTTAATTGATTTCTCTCTCTCTCTCTCTCTCTTTTCTTCCTTAATGTGGGCTAGACTGATCATGAAATTATATATTATTCATAGTTTGCTTTATTTTATTTTCTAAGGACCAGTGTTTGTGAGATTGTACAAGTCAGAATCTCCTATCAGATCCACCAGTCCACCATAGATAACCATTTTTCTGTGTGAGTATGACAGTCCCAGGAGATTTTTGTTGTTCATGATTTTTGTCTGCACTTCTATTCAATCATGACCAAGTATCACTTTGGCAACACATAGAATAACTGAAATTGTCAGGCCAAGGAATTTATCCAAATCTATTTAGGATCCTTTATTACCTCATTTACCTCTGTCCTGATGAAAAGTGAGAGAGAGAGAGAGAGAGAGAGAGAGAGAGAGAGAGAGAGAGAGAGAGAGAGTGTGTCTATGATGACTGTGTCTGTGTATCACTGTTTCATAATCCTTTTCAGGAACCCTCTCTGCCAGAAGGATGTTTAGGTTGATAGGGAGAGGAATAGCCAGTAGGGAAAAAAAGAGGAGATAATGCTTCTATATAAGACTCTGGTAAAGCCTCCTTTAGAGGGGTCTTTTATAAAGATGCACTAGCGTTTTTAGTGCACACTAAAAATTCACATATGCTAAATGCTAAGATGCCCATAGGAATATAATGGGCATCTTAGCATTTAGCATGTGCTAATTTTAGCTTGCACTAAAAACGCTAGAGTGCCTTTGTGAAAGGGGCCCTTAGAGTACTATGTACAGTCCTGGTGATAGCATCTTCAAAAAAATATATATAAACAGGATGGAATTGGTCCAGAGGGCGGCTACTAAAATGGTCAGTGGTCTTTGTCATAAAGCATATGGGGACACACATAGCAGTCTCAATATGTATACTTTGGAAGAACGGTGGGAGAGAGGAGATACGATAGATATGTTCAAACACCTCAGTGGCATAATTGCACAACAGCAAGTCTTGTCTTGCTAAATTCATAAATGAAAGACTACAGATACTGGAGTTTTTCAATGTTATATACATTCAAGCAGCCTTAGGGGCTCATTTTTGAAACAGAAAAACATCCAAAAATGGCACAAAGTTGCAGACGGCCTTTTTTTTCACAAAAACGTCCAAATCACTATTTTCAAAACTCATTTTTAAGACATTTTCTGTGCGGTTCATCTAAATCTTAAAGGGACGTATTGGAAGCATGTTTGAGTGGGACTAAAGCAGACTTACAATTTGGACATTTTTCTGTGATAATGAACATTGTAAAAATGCCCAGGGCCAAAAAATAGGATGCTTTTGGTTAGACCTGTTTCAATAATGACTAAGTACCAAAAAGGTGCCCAAACTGACCAGATGACCACTGGAGGGATAAAGGAATCACACCATTTTAATCCCCCAGTGGTCACTGACCCCTTCCAATCTCCCCAAAGAAGTGAAAATGGTAGTACATACCAGGCTGTATAACAGCAGCAAATATAATGGGCATTCCTCTTTCAGCAGCAAGCAAATCCCTGGAGTAGCATAGCAGTCAGGTAGTGGACTCTAGAGAAGGGGACCCAGGCCCATATCCCACTCTGTTACACTTGTGGTGGAAAGTGTGAACCCCCCCCCCCCCCCCACACACACACACACACAAAAAAAAAACCCATAAAATATCTATTGAATCCATATATAGGTGACACCTACATGCATAAGGGCTATTATAATGGTGTACAGTTGGCTAACATACATATTTTGCTATTCCTGGAGTGCTCAGCATAGAATATAAAGGGGTTATGAAGTGATGTGTAACTGGGACTTTTTATGTGACATTCACTACAGTGCCTCCTAGGCTTCCCCCTTTGGCTCTACTGTATGTCTGTGTGGCCAGTCTAGTAAGACTGCTGGCCCACAAATATCCCAATGGATTGTTTTTGTGTGCTTTTCTTTGGACATTTTTTGTTTGAAAATGGCCCTTAAAGAAAGATGCACTGAGCACAAAAATATATAAAATAGGGCTATTTTCAATCCAAAATGTTTGACGTTTTTCTGGTTCAAAAATGGCCGTGTTTGGCACTGGATTTGTGGATGTTTTTTGCAAAGCATCCCAAATTAGATTTGGATGTCATATTGAAAATGCACCTCTTAATTTCCCCCTAGATCTCGTTCCTGTTCCCAGATACGATCATGGTGTAATTCCTCAGCAATTTTAAAAATATTCTTTTTTTATCTATGACCCAAACACCAGGGTTTGTAATAATAAAAACAAAACATTTCAGGTTTAAGCTATACATTTCCTTTGCAATTTATTTGCAATATACAAACCTTATATCTGAAAGTTTCTTTTAGAATTTGTGCACGCTACTCCCTCTTCTTCGTTGTAAAAGAGAGTTCTGTCTCTCAGTGACAGTTTGGGCTTCCTGGACCTACAACCTTTGGGACAGTCAGTACTGGTGAATCTCTTAGTGGTCTTTTTACTAAGCCACAGTAAAAAAAATGGCCCATGGTAGTGCAAGCACAACTTTTGGGCATGCAATGGGCCATTTTTTACCACATCTAGGAAAAAGGGCCTTTTTTAAGGGTCCGGAAAATGGACGCACTAAAATTTAAACCAGCATGTGTCCATTTTTTCCTGAGACCTTACCGCCACCCATTGACCCAGTGGTAAGGTCTCACTCGCTACCCACACGGTAAGCATGCATCGTACGCCAACTGCTGTTTACCACTGGTTAAGTGACCCACGGTAGAACATAGAAAATTATTTTCTACTGCAGGGTTCTGCGCACACCAAATTCAGAATTACTGCCTGGCTCCTGCGCTAGCCGAGCAGTAGTGCTAATTTGGCACATGCTGTACGTACTTAGTCCCTCCCACGTCTTTGTAAAAGGGCCCATAGTGAGTTTGGTTTTTGATGTGATATCTATTCATGCTCACGGCAGAGAGTGAATATTGACCTCTAAGTGACTTTCCTATTGTGGGAAAAATGGTATCATTGATGTCATCGACCACTCCATTCTACTGTCCCGCCTGTCCAGCTTCGGACTAAATGGGACTGTTCATAAATGGTTCTCTTCCTTTATTACAGACAGGACTTTTCTGGTTTCATTTGCAGACATTCGATCATCCTCTCAACGTCTCACATGTGGTGTACCCCAGGGCTCAATCCTAGCACCTTTCCTATTCAATATTTACCTCTGTCCACTTGCTATTCTTATTCAAGAACTTGGACTGAAAGCATATTATTAGGCTGATGACATCTTGTTAATTCACTACACTGATTCTCTTTGTCCAAATATTACCTCTCTGCAATCTGTTTTAGACAAAATCTTCTCCTGGCTCTCTCAAAGCCTTTTGGATTACAGGTAGCAAAGTCACTCAATCACTTTTCCTTTCCTTGCTTTGTGACTTTGAGAAAATTTCATGCTACCCGATCAAAATTCTCAAATGATCCTCCTCTATGCTACATTATTATCTTGGCTAGATTATTGTAAACGCCATTACTTCAAACTATACAGAACACAGTTTTACACTTACTTACCCGTGATAGAAAGTTTGACCACATCACTCCTCTCTTCATTCAACACCAGCCAATCTGCTTTTCAATGTGTTGCCCCATAACTAAGGAACACCCTTCCTCCTACGCTTCGCCTTGAACTTGCCTTTCCCCAAGTTCAAGGCAGCCCTTAAAACTCATCTATTCAAGTTAGCTTTTGGAAAAAGCTTATGATGATTCTTCTTTACCATTGGGTGGCAGCAGACCAAGTGCAGTTCTGTACTGTAAGTGTAAAAGACCTAGATTTTTATATAATTCTTTCTTTTGTACGTCTTATTCAACCTGTGAATGTTTGATGCTGCTTTCTTTTTTCTCCTTTCCTTTGAAATATTGACGTTCTTTTCTGCTGCAATGATTTCATTTTTTATTGTAAACCACCATGCTGTAAATTTGTGAATATTGGTATACATTGGTATTGGTAACCATAATCAAAACCACAAGTACCAGGACTGGATTTCTGAATTCTCTGGTTCAAAATCCCTCACTGTAGCCAACCACTAGCCCAGAATTTAAGTTGTCTAAGAGTTTCTTATCAAGTCACTCTACCAGTTCCCACATGGCAATGCTGACGAAGCCCTTTCAAGGTGAATGGGCTTTGTCACCATTTCTGCACCAGGAGATGATAGCGTGGCTTAATAAAAGAGGTAATAAATTTGTCATTTATTTTATTTGTTTTAGCAGATGGAAAGTTTCTTAAGAGTCTGTTATTAGTTTGGATTTCTTAACCATGTAGTGACATGTACCTCAGTAGTTGTATAAGTGGTTAAGGGACTCTTTCACAAAGTGCCGGTAAGTCCAATGCGAGCTTACCGCACAATATCAGGCATATTTTCGAAAGAGAAGGGCGCCCATCTTCCGACACAAATTGGGAGATGGGTGTCCTTCTCTCAGGGTTGCCCAAATTGGCATAATCGAAAGCCGATTTTGGGCTTCCTCAACTGCTTCCCGTCACGGGGACAACCAAAGTTCATGGGGGCATGTCAGCACCGTAGCGAAGGTGGGACTGGGGCGTGATTAAGAGATGGGAGTCCTCGACCCATAATAGAAAAAAGAAGGGCGATCCTGACGAGCACTTGGCCGACTTTACTTGGTTCATTTTTTCTTGCAACCAAGCCATGAAAAGGTGCCCGAACTGACCAGATGACCTCCCCTTACTCCCCCAGTGGTCACCAACCCCCTCCCACCTTAAAAAAAAAAACTTAATTTTTTTTTGCCAACCTCAAATGTCATACCCAGCTCCATGACAGCAGTATGCAGGTCCTTGGAGCAGTTTTAGTGGGTGCAGTGCACTTCAGGCAGGCGGACCCAGGCCCATCCCTCCCTACCTGTTACACTTGTGGTGGTAAATTTGAGCCCTCCAAAACACACCCGAAACCCACTGTACCCACATGTAGGTGCCCCCTTCACCCCTTAGGGCTATGATAATGGTGTACAGTTGTGGGGAGTGGGTTTTGGGGGGCTCAGCACCCAAGGTAAGGGAGATATGCACCTGGAAGCAATTTGTGAAGTCCATTGCAGTGCTTCCTAGGGTGCCCGGTTGGTGTCCTGGCATGTCAGGGGGACCAGTGCACTATGAATTCTGGCTCCTCCCACAACCAAATGGCTTGGGTTTGGTCGTTTTTGAGATGGGCGTCCTCAGTTTCCATTATGGCTGAAAACCAGGGACGACCATCTCTAAGATCGACGATCTCAATATTTAGGTCGACTGGTAGACCTAAATGTTGAGATTTGGGTGTCCCCGACTGTATTATCGAAAAAAAAGATGGACGCCCCTCTTGTTTCAATAATACGGGTTTCCCCGCCCCTTCACGGGGCTGTCCTGCGAGAACGCCCTCATTAAAACTTGGGCGCCCCATTTGACTATGCCCCTCCAAGTCAGAACTACTGCTGGCTCAATGTGGCCATGGGTGGCAGTTCTAGCTCAAGTGCTCTGGGAATTGTTTTTTTTTTTTGTATTGCAGCATTAACCCAGTGGTAATTGGGCATCACCACCTCAATGGGTGGTGGTAAGCGCTCCCCAGCGCATGGCCATGTGGTAAGAGTTATTTTACATCATGGTCATTTGGTGGGGGGGACATTTTACCTGCTGTGGTAAAAAGGACTCTGGCATGCGGGAAAAATTGTCCCTGCTGTTACTGCAGGGCCCTTTTTCCTGCAGCTTAGTGAAAGGACCCCTGAGTAAGACAGGGAAGGGCAGATTTCAGACCATGTAAGGGATTGTTCTAACACAAAACAATTGTTTGTGTTTGTGAACTCGCTTATATCATCACCAGAGAATTTTAGGTCTGGGCTGGAAGAACTCCCTACTGCCAATCAACTAGCTATATATTTTCAGGAGAAAAAGTGTAATTTTTGAGCAGAATTTGCTGTTTCTCATTTTGATCCACCTTTTGACATTCCTTTTCAAGACAGCGCTCCGGTAGGCCCAATCTGGAATCAGTTCAACTCTATTTAATGGTCTGATTTCTTTAACATATTTAAGAAATATGCTTCTGCTTACTGTATATTGGATGCCTGTCTATCATAACTTATGAAATCAGCTCCCTTATTTTTCCATATTCAGTTGTTTACTTGAATTAAACTTCAACTTTCCCCAAGTAATTTTCCTGACAGTCTGGGTGAAATAATTATTACACCAATATTAAAGGATCTACTGATATTCAGACCACAGGAGGTAGCCAGGCTGTTTCCTGTGGTCAGTGCTGAACCTGGATATTCAGGGCTGAACCTGGATATTCAATGCCAAGCCATTTCCGGTGACCGGTTCCTACTTAAGCAGCCAAGCTGATTTTCAGTACTAGCCAGTCCAAGTTGGAGCCAGCCAAAGTTATTCCACCTATTGTGGTGTCCAAATATGACCAAACTTAGCCAGATCTGCAGTGAAAATTGCTGGATAGCCAGTTATATTGTGCGCTATAACCACCTATCTTTTAGCTGCTATCTGGTGATATTCAGCACCTGATAGCTGGCTATCTGACACTAAATATTGCCAGATGGCCCGTTAATTGCTGTTTCGGCAATCAAACCATTTAAAATATTGAGCAGGCAGTATCTAACTATAGGCCTGTGGTTTCTATCCCTTTTTTAACTAAATTAAAAGAAGATTTAGTGACATTGTAGCTGGTTTATTACTTAGATAGTTTTGACATCTTGTCTACCTCTAAATCAGGATTTTGTGCATTTTTTAGTACTGGAACATTTTTATGTTCTCTACTAGATCATTTCAGGGCACTTTTAAATGAAGGAAAAATGCATTATTGCTTCAATTTGACCTTTCTTCCACATTTGATTTGGTGGATAATACTTTCCTTTTACAAAATCTTGAGGAAATAAGTATCATGGGGAAAGTCCTAACTTGGTTTGAAGATTTTTTTTGTCAAATAGATCATATAAGGTTAAATTACACTCTGATTTATCTTCCCAATGGTGTAATCCATGTGGTGTCCCACAGGGTTCTCCCCTGTGCCCAATACTTTTTAATGTCTTCCTTCAATCATTTGGTTCACTGTTGGATAGAAATGGTTTTATTCGCTATATTTATGCAGATAATATCTCTGTATTAATTCCATTATCATCATTATCTAATATTGACTTCATTAGAATTCAACTTTGTATTGATCTGATAAATAAATGGATGTTTGCTCATAAATTAAAACTTAACAGCGATAAACCAAATTTTTTTTATTTTTTGATACTATATTAGAACAGAATCCTAAATCTATTATTATCAATCAAATTGTATATAAATTTTCCTCAGTCGCCAAAATCCTAGGAATTCAAGTCGATAGTTCCATATCTATGGAAACACAAGTCAGCACATTAGTTAAAAAATGTTTTTTTTTTTCAGATGAGAAATCTGCATACCATCCACAATTATTTTGAAATCAAACAATTTGAGCTCCTGGTTCACGCTTTGCTGCTATCATACCTTGACTAGTGTAACTTTGTGTACATAGATTGTACAAAGGGGCTTCTAAACAGACTCCAAACCATGCAAAATACAGCTGTAAGACCATAGGTGCCCCGTTTAAGAGGCTTGGGGAGGCTAAGCCTCCCCAGCCCAACCGTAACCTTCCTCCCCTTGCTGCAACCCTCCCCCCCCCCCTGTCTCCCAAACGCGGGGCTGCCTGGCACTGCTGCAGTCAAGCAGCTCTGATCCTTCCCGCCCTCAGCTGAGCTTCCGACGCGTCTTTACCTGTTTTAATGCCGCTGCCGCAGTGTGTGCTGGAAGCCGGCTCTCCTCCCTCCCCCTTCCCTCCGGATCCAGTCCTCACACCAACCTGACTCTTCAAATTCTTTGGGGCCTGCTGCCCGGCTGACTCTCCCCCGCTGGTGCTGCCGATTTGCACTTTAAAAATGGCCACCGAGACTTACAGAGGCGGCCTCACGAGACTTCAGCGGCCATTTTGAAGTGCGAACCGGCAGCGCAAGCGGGGGAGAGTCAGCCTGGCAGCGGGCCCCAAAGAATTTGATGAGTCAGGTTGGTGTGAGGGACCGGATTCGGAGGGAAGGGGAGGAGGGAGAATTCGTGAACAACTCGGGAGGGGGTGGCAGGAGAGAGAAGGGTGTCACTGGGCATTTGTGAATGGAGGGGAAGAGAAGGGTCGCTGGGTATGGGTGGGTGGATGGAGGGCAGGGGAAAGGAGGGTCACTAGGCATGGGTGCATGCAGGGGAGAGGAGGGTCACTGCTGGATATGGGTGGATGGAGGGCAGGGGAGAGGAGGGAGAGAAGAGAGAAGAAATGCTGGACATGGATGGAGGGGAGGGAAGAGTGAGGAAGGAGATGAGATGAGGGAAAAGGAAGAGAAGAGAAAAACTGCACATGGATGAAGAAAATACGCAGAAACTGAGGACCAGAAATGAAGAAGAAAGGAGGAAAGGAAAGAAATAAATGGAAAGGAAGCCCTGGAAACGGAGTTAAGAGGACAGATAGCAGCAGAATCAGATACTGGGCCAGCATGATCAGGAAAACAAAGTCACCAGACAACAAAGGTAGAAAAGATCATTTTATTTTCATTATAGTGTTTGGAATATGTCCACTTTGAGAATCAGGTGCTCAACATTAAATGTTTATATTTGTTTACTTATTTATGGCATTTTATCCCACATTAAACATGAATTAGGATGTTTTGTGGCTCTACATGAGAATTGTGATATTATGATCCCATGTTTCATATTGTTGACAGTCTGTGATGTCGGTTTGGGTGGTATATTGGTGTATTAGGTTCTGCCCAGTGTAATATTTATGGTTCAGTAAGGTTCTGAGTGTGTTTTTGCACAAAGTTGTGCATAGTGTTTTGCAGTTGAGCGATTGTGGTTAGCATATGCTTTGAGCAACCACTTTATTCTTTGGCATATGATACATATCTAATATATAAATTTAATAAAAGGTATTAATTGTATTTTATTTATTTTTTCTGTGTGTTATCAGACAATTATGGATTTAAGCTCCACCCCTGCCCCACCCCTAACCCCGCCCCCTTTAGCCTCCCCAAACAGTTGGGCCACCGACCGCCTATATGTAAGACTGATTTTTGGCCTCTAACTATGACAGTGTGTCTCTCCTTTCTATGCCAGATTTCATTGGTTACCTGTTGAAGCCAGAATTCTTCTTTCCTAGTAATTTTCTTTACCATTTTCATTGTGCAGCCTCTCTGAGATCTAGGTATTGCAATAGTGTCAACTTTTTTACCTTCTGTTTTGTTAAGGGGAACAAATAATGTTAATTTTTGAAAACTCCTTGGCTGTTCAGGCTGCTAAATTATATAAGGCTATTTCTCTTTAAGAAATATATTCTCTAGTTTGGGGGTTAAAAGTGGATTAACTATTGTAATTCCCAGATAATTGTTCTGGCATCCTGATGAATGTAACCCGCTTAGAACTGAAAAGTAGTAGTAAGATATAAGTCATGATGTTAATATTAGTGATAGGTGTGGGGGCTCCCTCTTGGAACCACAATTCTAGTTTCTCCTAATATAGTCAAATGCTTCAATGGTGCTAATGTCAATTGCTAACATTGTCCTCAGGACTTAATGCTCTCATCTTTTTTCTTCCAGCTGGAATGACAAGCAGCAACACCAGTAACTCCACCACGAGCATCATTTCCATTCCTCCTTTCTTTCGTCCCCCCACTTTTCTATCCTCCTTTTATCTATACAGCCCCAGGAAGATTAGGTGGCAGATCCTGCAAGGATGTCTACTAGGTACCCCTCGGACTGTCTGCAGGCCATGGTACAGTGCAATAGCCTTTGAGTGAGCTAACTGAGACTCAATAAGCAACAAGGATTCCACCTAAGTGCCCTCCAACTCTAAAAATGTTATGAGCTCTGTTCACCTGTTGCAGCAAATCATGCAACATCAGGACAATGATACCATATAGTGGTCTGTATTTGTATTTTCATTTTCATTTTTAAAGGTTTATCTTTTTGATTCTTATTGTATGAGTATTGATTTATTGCATGGTTTTATTTACATATTTAAACTCCTGATACAGGAAGTACGCCGAGACATGGGCTGTGTTGAGTCCTTCCACAAACTCTGTTTCCTTCTACTTTGGGCTCCACCTTTCAGTTCCACACATGGTCCACTGCATTTTTCTCCTGTGCCTTTCCTGCAGCCAGTGATTGGTTGGTGTACAATCTCATTGGCTTTTTTGCACCTTCAGCACTTGCTGTCATTATATATTTTATCAATTTTAGAATTATTGTGTTTGAACTGCTTGTTCATTTGCTGCCATGATAACTCATTCAGTTTATTTCTTTAGGGTTCCTTTCTTTAGGACCTACCACATTTTGGATTTATCGACTTTTCCTTTAGTGTATTTATGAAGTTGCTCATTGTACATATTTCTCTTCAAATTCTTCACTTTTTTAGACTTAAGTAAGCATTGTTAATTTAATAGTTTTCATGCTTTCTCTTCACTATTGTTAACGTAGGCATCCAGGTCTTGTGTCTCTTCTTTGTAGAACATCAAGCAGTCCTCTTCCATCTATGCTGTGTGGAAGATAAAGCTTGTCAATATTATTGAGGGCATACAGTGCATGATTGATGGTCATGATTTTTCATGTTTTTCAAAGTTTCTGCCTGAGTCCAATTTACAGTTCTCACACTGTATCTATTGACAGGTATAGCACAGATGTTAATAGTCTTGATGGTTCTTCTACCACTGAGTTTAGCCTGCAGGAATTTCCTAGCCCTTCTGATGTGTTCTTTGGTGGCTGTGTTCTTTACCATGGCACGTTTGATTTTACCCTGGCTGTAGAATGCCAGATATTTGTAGACTCGTTCACTGTCCAGTCTCCTGATGATCTTATTATTGGTCATTTCTGTGCCTTCAGTTTCAACCATTGTTTTCCCTTTTATACAGCCAGAGTGGTTCATTTGTATAATCTAAAATCCATAGCAATATCCACTGAATATTGTGACTGGGCAGGCCAGTCATGGCTCTGTGAGTGAGGTAAGATAAAGGTTAGCATATGCAGGAAACCCAGAAAACCCCAAGTTTCCCAGAAGAAGGCAGAAAGGAAAGCAGAAAGACGTTCTTACCTTATAGCTTCACAGTGTAGGTACTGGGGAAACCTGCACGGGTAATTTTGGGAGAGGGAAAAAAGGAAGCACATTCTAGAGGCTTACCTTGGTGGGAAGCCCAGGGCAGAAATCAAGTCTTCTGGGAAAGGTAGTTCCAACCCGCTTTTCTCTACAGGTGAGCTGCTAGCCTTGATAACATTCAAGGCAGCTGTCTTTCTTTGAAATACTTCAAATCCAAACTAAAGGCTATTTTGATGGGCTTTTGGGGAAACAGTTTGATCGAGACCACCAGCTAAACTAAACTAAGCTACACTGACACTCTGTATTGTTTTATTATTTTTTTCTTTTGTGTCCATTTCTTTAGTTTTACATGACTGTATATGTGACTGATGTGCTTAAATTTTTTTTTAATGGAGTTCCTTTCTTTTCTCTCATTTTAGTCTGTACACCACTCTGTTCTGCTTAGTCAGTTCGAGTAGTATAGTAAGTTTTTTTATAAACTATATTTATAATTTATATTTATTGATTTTAAATTCTTTTAACAAGAGTACACTTGTCAATTGAAATACAACAGGGTAATAATACAAGAAAACTTTTAAACCACAATTTTTCCGCTTTGTTAGACCACATTGAGTGAGGGCGTTAATGAATTAGAGAAGATTACAAGGAAAAATAGTTGTAACTTAATTAAGGCTACGTGAATCCTCCAGCTCAATTTAAACAGACGTTATTTTAGTTGTTTTAAATCTAGAAAGGATTTCAGTTGATCCGGAGAAAAGAAAACATATTTCGTCTGACCCAACCGAACAATACATTTACAAGGGTAGGTGAGAAAAAAGGATCCCCCCACTTCCACGGTCCTATGTTTCATAGCCAAAAAGGCTTTTCTCTTCTGCTGGGTCAACTTTGTTACGTCAGGGTATATCCATATTTTCCCACCTCCAAAATGAGAGTTGGTGTTCTTAAAGTCTCAAAATAGAGTTAAGATCCTGTTCAAAAACATTTTCCAAAGACTGTTCCAGTAAGGCAGATATATTGTTCACATCAAAGTTCACATTTTCTGCGCCCCCTATTTCTCCTTCTTCCCCCCTGGGGCTACTAGGTAGATAGAAAATCTTATTTATTGGAGGTATAGCTTCCAGTGGTATCTTAAACTTTTCTGTTAAGTATCTTCTGAATAGTTCCAGTGGACTAGTCCCGGGGAGTTTAGGAAAATTTAGAAGGTGCAAATTTAAACATCTGTTGAAATTTTCTATCTACTCAATTTTTCTACGAATATCCAAATTATCTTTAGCTACAGTAGCTTTAAATTCTTGAAACTGTTCAACATCTTTTTGCAGCTGTGTAACTCGCATGGCTAATTCCTCTTTAACTGAGTCCACTGTATTTTTTAAATCTTCAAATTTAGTATAAAGAACATTTACTTCACCTGAAGATTTCTGCAGGGTTGAGTCCATTTTGATTAACATCAGCCAAATCCTTTCTAGATTAACCTCCGGGATTTTCCCTGAAGCCCCAAGCAATTCCTGGGCCTCAGACCTCAGTGACCTCTGCAGCGACACCAGTCCCCTGCTGGGTTCCACCTCAGTCACACTTCCGGTGGCGTTCCAGGTTCCCTCTAACAAAACTGTTAACGCTGGGCATGGAGGAATCAGCGACGTTGAAGGAGGGGAGAGGGATGTCTCATATCCCCGTAAGGGCTCCGCTTCTCCAGATTCCCTTACTATGGGATCCTCTCCCCCAGTGGCGTTCCTAGGGGGGCTGACACCCAGGGCAGATCACCGATGCGCCCCGCCCCGGGTGCAGCGCGACACCCCCAGCAAAAGACACCCCCCGGTGCACGCCGCTGGGGGGGGGGGTGCCGCATGCGCCTGTCCTCCGTTCGTTCCATGCTTCTTCTCTGCCCCGGAACAGGAAGTAACCTGTTACGGGGCAGAGAAGAAGCATGGAACGAACGGAGGAAAGGCGCGCACGGCACCCCCCTAGCGGCGTGCACCCGGGGCGGATCGCACCCCCCCCAGGAACGCCATTGCTCTCCCCTCGATACCTGCGAGGTCCCAGCGAAGAAGCGCTCCAAACTCGGCTGGATCAGGGATGAGGTTGAGGAAGGTGGGGGTACTAATCTCACCATCCCCTTCCGTTTAGTATGAGGCATAACTTTAAGAGGTAAAAGATTATTCTTTGATTCCCGCCAAGTAGCAGTGTCTCACAAACCATCCAGTCACACCGCCATCTTGACACGCCCCAATTCAGGTTTTTTTTATAAACTATAAACCAATGGTTCCCAAACTTGATCCTGAGGCACCCCAGCCAGTCAGGTTTTCTGTATACCCACAACGAATATTCATGAGATAGATTTGCATGCAGTGGATGCACAAGCCTTCATTGAAACTTCACAAGAAAGGCCTATAGCTATCACGGCCCAACATGGATCCATAAGTAATGCCACACTGGGAAAAGACCAAGGGTCCATCGAGCCCAGCATCCTGTCCACGACAGCAGCCAATCCAGGCCAAGGGCACCTGGCAAGCTTCCCAAACGTACAAACATTCTATACATGTTATTCCTGGACTTGTGGATTTTGCCCAAGTCCTTTTAGTAGTGGTTTATGGACTTGTCCTTTAGGAAACTGTCTAACCCCTTTTTAAACTCTGTTAAGATAACCACCTTCACCATGTTCTCCGGCAACGAATTCCAGAGTGTAATTATGCGTTGGGTGAAGAAACATTTTCTACGATTTGTTTTAAATTTACTACACTGTACTTTCATTGCATGCCCCCTAGTCCTAGTATTTTTGGAAAGCGTGAACAGACGCTTCACATCCACCTGTTCCACTCCACTCATTATTTTATATATCTCTATCATGTCTCCCCTCAGCCATCTCTTCATTCTTTTCTTTAGCATTTATTGCTAAGTCTGTGAAATTTTGAAAAAAAGAGTGATAGGATATAGTTTTAAAGAATTGTAAATTCATCCTGCGGTAAAAATGAAACCAGCACGTGCCCCAAACCTGCCTGAGCCCTTAACACAATGGCAGGAGATGCCAGAACTGATGAAAACTATTTGCCATACTAATATCTTGTGCAGATGTTTGAAATAGCCTGAAATGAGTGTAAGTAAAAATACATAATAAAGAACAAGGAACTAAGAGTTGATTACCTATATCTATATATACACATACATACACACAAATACACACACACACACAGAAAGATATATGTGTATAAATAGATATAGGTATTTAAAGTGGCCTAGTGGTTAGGGTGGTGGACTTTGGTCCTGGGGAACTGAGGAACTGAGTTCGATTCCCACTTCAGGCACAGGCAGCTCCTTGTGACTCTGGGCAAGTCACTTAACCCTCCATTTCCCCATGTAAGCTGCATTGAGCCTGCCATGAGTAGGAAAGCACGGGGTACAAATGTAACAAAAAATAACTCTTATATCCTTAAAAAGCAAAAAAATGTGTGTTCCTGAAACTAGATCCAGAAGAAACCAGTCTTCCTAAAAAAACAACCAAAAAAACAAAACAGCGAAGATGACTCACAGGAACACAAATAAAAATAAAATTAAATATAAAAATAATCACAGAATATGTATTTAAAAATATAAATACATTAATTGATGTTTAGTAAGTCAAGATTTGGGTTGGTAAAGGAGTGGGGGGAACAGGGGGAGAAAAATAAAAGTTTTGCGGAAACATTGTATTTTGGTTCACTGATGGAGTTCCATGTCCTTTTTGGGGTATATGGAGGGTATGCATCTTGTAGAAATCTTTATAAAATTGTTCAGTAATAGTGGAAGATACTGGAGTTTTCAGGGGGAGTGGCAGTTATGTGTGTATTAGTAAGGACTGATAGACATTATATTAAGTGTGGGTTTTATGGATTCTGTTAGCAAAAAGATTTAAACTAAAAGGAAGGGAGGGTGGGGGGAGGGGGTGTTGTTCGGGGATAAAAGAAGAAAATGATTTGATGTATGTGGACGGATCAATAGTTGTCTGTTGTATTAGTAAGGTTATTTGTTGAACATTATGTATATATGTTTTATATAATACGTCAATAAACAGATTTAAACATAAATAGAAGACACTTTGGTTTATTAGCCAAAAGATAGCTGGGGTTTTTTTGTTCCTGAAACTAGTCCATTGTTGCTGAAAATAGCCAGATTTTTTACTAAAAATTGCTAACCAATGTTGAACCTTGCCCCGAATCCTCAGTGACCTGCTGACTTAAATAGAACATGACCTGTGATTGTCAATAGCTTGTGTCTTCTGATTTATGATGTAAAACTGTTGACCCAGTAACCTATAACTTCATGCTTTTGTGAATAGAAGGGCAAATTTGTCTGAGTGGACTGAGCCAATCTGGTGTAAATCCCACTGCAATTGTGGGACCTATGACTGTCTCCGCAGAGGCCTTTGTGATATAACAATGATATGTGTGTGTGTGTGTGTGTGTGTGTGTGTGTGTATGTGTATGTGAATTTCTTTCCTTTGACCTCTCCCAGAGGTGGGTGAGAAGTGCTGTGTAGGTTGCTTATTGTGGTAAAATCCAAAAGCAATCAGTATCACATTGACAGGACTGTCCCGAGCTGGAAACATGCCCTGTGTGACACACCCTGTAGTGCTCCTATCCTTCCCACTGCCCCATAGTCAAGCAGGGAAGGCAATGGACAGAACATAATTTTGGAGCCCTTATCTCCGTTGTACCCTTTGCAGCTGCACTGCCCGCACATAGCTCACCACATCCCTGAACACTGACAATGACTTTTTATTAATTCTCTTGAATATATTATTTGAATTGTAACTTTCTCTGTTGTTTTTTTTTCTTTTGTATCTTCTATCATAAAATTTTTGTTTTGTAAATTGCTTAGATGATGGTCCCAATATGTGGTGTATTATGAACTAAACATGAAACTTGAAATTCTCCTGATATTCAACTGATCCACTTCTTCACCACAAAATGTCAGTTCTGTTTTTCATTGACCCATTTCTCTCTGCACAACATTTCTGATATTTTTACTCATCCAGTTATTTTCTGTTGTTGAAGACATTTTTGTAATTAATCCAAGCTATGTTGAAGTTCCTTTTTTAATATTTGCAGTTTTCCAGGATTATTTTATCAATCAGAAGCTGATCTGTCATGCTTCTGGTGTTTGACACTTTACTTTTTGTTGCACAGGTAGCAAATTGTTATTTTCCAAGTGGTACAAGGCCTTGTCTGTTATTTTTCCTGTCAGCAGTATGAACATTGTTGGCAGACAGGTTATTGACCTCTAGTTGTTTGGGATCGTCCCTTTTGCTGGGTCTCTATGCAGGAGGTAGGTCTTCCTAGTTGTATTCCAATTTTCACTCTTTCCTTCTTTCAGTTGAACTGTTCAGCTATTTTTGGATGCAAACAAGTCAGATGTTTGAGCCAGAAACCATGCAGCTGAATGGCACAGTCTCAGACTGGAATCTCTGTAATATGTACATAGTTCCAAGTAGAATAAATTTTGCAAACTAAGTGGTGTCAACTCCATTTGGATTAAAATGTACAAGTATTTGGTGAATCCCTTTGGTATAGCTTCCAGAACACCGATGATATTTGATTTCACAGTCAATTTTTTCTTATATAATCTTTTGACTTCAACCTGCAAATTCCAATATTTTGTTATTTTTCCAATTAGTTTTCATCAGTTCTGGCATCTCCTGCTATTGCGTTAAGGGCTCAGGCAGGTTTGGGGCACGTGCTGGTTTCATTTTTACCGCAGGCCCTTTTCCCATCCCTTTATTAAAAAGCCATTTTTTGTAGATGCGATAGAAACTGGCCTGGCATGTGCCCAATATACGTGCCTACACTACTGCAGGTCACTTTTTACCGCAGCTTAGCAAAAGGACCCCTTAGGCACATAAGTGCCACTGTTCTGTGCACTTATGTGCATAAATGTCACTATTCTGCATACTTATGCACACAAGGCACTTGTAACTAAGTGCACCCATTTATAGAATTGCTTATCAAGTATTCAGCTGAAAATCCATCTTAATTTAGGAGTTTCAAAGGGACCATTGTTTCTGGACCTCGAGAGATACTTATTATCCCAAGAACAGGCCATCCAAAAGGCATTCCCACCTCAAAATTGACCCCCCCCCCAAACACACACACTCCCTTCACAGATCCACCTCCTGAACAGACCTTTGGATCCCCCAAACCCCCCAGACCTCACAGCCCACCTCAGGACTTACCTGGGGGTTCTATAGTAGCTCATATCTGGGGCAGGACTGGAGCAATTTCCAGCTGCTTCTGCCTGTCATACTCCAGGTTGAAAATGGCATTGCATGACCCTAGAGGTAGTCTCACAGTATCACAGCTAGGGGTCAAGCTCAGAAATAAAGGATGTACACCCTCAATTGTCAGCTTGACCCTTAGTGACAGTAGTACTAGGCTATCACTAGGGTCATCCAGTGCCACTTTGAATGTGCAACCCAATGGACAGGACTGACTGGGGATCATTCCTATCCAACTTCTATACTCCAGAGAACCCTCAGTAGGTTCTGGAGAGGTATTTTAATGTGTGTGGGCCTAGGGGTGTTTCTGTAGGGGTGGGGACTCTAAGGGGGGGCATCTGTTTTATGGGTGGATGAAATCTTCTAAGGAGGTCTGTTCTAGGGGTTGGAGGTGCCTTCAGAAGGTGGTTCAATATAGTTTAATATTGATTTAAAATTTGCTAATCCATCTTGTCTAACAATACATTTCTAAGAATCAGTACTATAAACACTGGTCCCTGTAAGGTATCCCCAAGAGTAACTTGCCATGTTTTGGTGGATAGCCAGTTATATCGTGCGCTATAACCAAATATCTTTTAACTGCTATCTGACGATATTCAGTGCCGGATAGCTGGCTATCCGACACTGAATATTGCCAGATGGCCCGTTAATTGCTGTTTGCTTATTGTGGTGAAATCCAAAAGCAATCAGCATCACATTGACAGGACCGCCCTGAGCTGGAAACGTGCCCTGTGTGACACACACTATAGAGCTCCTATCCTTCCCACTGCCTCATAGTCAAGCAGGGAAGGCAATGGACAGGACATAATTTTGGAGCCCCTATCTCCATTGTACCCTTTGCAGCTGCATTGCCCGCACACAGCTCGCCACATCCCTGAACACTGATAATGACTTTTCATTAATTCTCTTGAATATATTATTTGGAATTGTAACTTTCAGGTGAGAAGAACTCAGCTTGTGAAGTTTAATGCAAGTTGCATTACTGCAGGAGTTACTAAACTGTGATAATGAGTCACTACAGATTAGTGACTCCCGTGGAGGGGCATTTTCGATTTAATGTCTAAGTTGGACTTTTGGACATTTTGGGGGAGATTCTATATATGATGCCTGTAAAATCTGCACAGAAATCATTTTTGCCTAAGTGTAGTCTATAAGATTTAGGCGTGGTATACAGAACACGCTTAGTTGATATCCCAACGCCTAAAACGACGTGCATCCATTTACACCAATTTATGGCGTAAATATCTACATGTGGATTTATGCGAACTGAGCCATATTCTATAACAATGTGCATTAATTTGGGAATGCCCAAGAAACACCCATTTTAATGCTCAGAGCCATGCCCTTTTGAACTGTGCACTTTAGAATTTAGGCCCAGTTCATTACAGCATATGCTTAGCGAGTTATGTACATAAGTTCTAATTATTTCCAATTAGTGCTCATTATTGCTTGTTAAGTGCTGTTAGCCACACTGATTGGCTTGTTAAGCCAATTAAGTTATAGACGTTGTTGTGGAATATGCTTAGATTTAGGAGCAGAATGCTGAGTGCAATATATAGAATCCAATAGTTTGTGCTAAACATCCCAAATCTGAACAGGAAATATAGCCATCTATGTTTTCTTTTTTTTTTTTTTTCAAAAATGACCACACGCTAGATGGTTTTGTGCTCTGTGTGTTTATCTTTTTGGTCCATTAAACAAACAAACAAAAAAAAACCTAAGTGGAAAACACGCAAAAATAAGCTATTGGGATATAGGAGGAGCCAGCAATCTTAGTAGATTGGCTACACAGTCATCCGAGGAGAACAATGGAGCATCCTAGGGGGGTATTGCTGTGGACTTCATTTAAAAGCTCCTAGGTACACTTCTCACTGTTAACCCCTTATCTGGTCTGCTGAGAACTCCAAAACCCACCACCCCCAATTATACACCACTACAATAGCCCTTATGGGTGAAAGGGGGCACCTACATGTGGGTACAGTACATGTGGGTTTCTGGTCAGTTTTGGAGGGCTCACACTTTCCACAATAAGTGTAACAGGGCTCACACTTTCCACAACAAGTGTGAAAAGGGGACCCAAGCCCACAAGTGTGATATGGGCTTGGGTCCCCTTCCCCACAGTCCACCACACCGATCACCATGCCACCCTAGGGACCTGTTTGATGCTCTAATACAACTGACTATAAGATCTGAAGCTGTCATAGAGGCTGGTACTATATTTATTCACATCCTTGGGGGGTGGGAGGGAGATCAGTGACCACTAGGGGAGCAAGAAGGGGTCATTCCTGATTCTATCCAGTGGTCATAAGCTTATTTAAGGCACATTGTTGTGCCTTATTTGTTCTAAAAACAGGTCTAGATCGGAATGTTGAAATTTTAGTCCTAGACGTTTTCATTTTGTTCCATTATGGCTATAAAATGTCCAAGTGTTTGGAACACCCTAAACCTGCCCTAATCCCACCCTGAAATACCCTTGACATGTCCCCTTCTGATTTGGACACACTGCAGATGAATTGCAAAACATCTGCAAAATAGGTTTCAAAAATACTAATTTGGATGTTTTGAGAAGAAATACATCCAAATGCTGCTTTATGACTCTTTTTGGACATTTTTCTCTTTTGAAAATGAGCCCCACAGTAAACTAAATTGTGGTTAAAAAAGGTGTTTTACTGCAACTTAGTTATTGCCCCTCATAGAGAGTGAACAGTGGATATATGTGAGTAATTAACCATTTTCCTGTGGACATGGTCATTGAAAATTGCTGGCCCCAGGCACATGCAGACATTAAATTAAAAATATAATATGTAATATATTAAATGATTTCCTGTTAGTCAATCAACACATTCCAAACCAAAACCATTATGCAACTTCTATAATCAAATGAAAATATTGTACCCGATGTTGACTTAAACAAAATAGACATTAAAAATGTTCTTTATAAAAAAAAATCACCTGCTAACAGGTCATTTAACTAAGCTCAATCACTTCATTTAATTTGTATTAGAAGAACTTCTCATTTAATTTACCGGTTTATAACCAGCTACTTTTTTCAATATGGAGCTAAAGGTCACTATTACATGTAAGGAAAATTAAGCCGATGTTCTTGGTTGCCTTACAGTTCTCCTAGTTCAACTACTCCAATAAATGAGCATGTACAACAAGCCGAAGGGCTTTTTATTACAAATTTAATTCATTTCTCTAGACAACTGTGAAATTTGCCATTGACATTAGTCATTACCCCAAGGCGAACTAAAAGATGATCTCAGTTAATAAATGATCCTTAACAAGGAACGCTTCTATCCTCTGTGATATTGGCATAGGCACGTTTTATTAATGCAGGACTAGCTTCCTGCCAGAATACTAACATTCACGACTATTTGGAGTGCTTGTTTCCTCTTCCTCTTCCTGATATTAATAATTATGCAACGGGATAATTAGCAACACGAAGCGACAGTCCTGTGAGTTTGCAGCTAAATTTTCAGCACATTAACCTTCTGGGAAATATAGGACAGAAGCAAAGAGTCTAGCCAAATAACCAATGCAGGTTGATTTCACAGTATGTAAAAGGCTAATTATCTGTGAAAAGTCTGACCGCAAGTAACACAATTATAGAAATGTGCAAGCACTTTATTTTAAATAAAACTCAAGGTTTTCTGAAAGTCACTAGTTCGCAATCTGGAGAATCCTCATTAAAGTAATTTATAAAAATGTTTACGTGAACACAAGTAAAATGATCTAACACTGGAAAAAATATCCTTGGAATAAAAAGTACTGATAAGAAACACTGCAGTGTATATATAGCAAAGTACAGCTTTTTTCCTGAAAAATGACAACATAGAAAATACATTCAGCACCAAGGAAAAATATGTTAAGTGCATTTTGTTGTCTGAAGACAGGGTACAATAAAAGCAGAAATATTACAGTGTGTTTTTTTTTTTACAGACACTGAGTGGAATTCATTCAGATACAAGAATATTTATCCACTACTAGTAATAACAAACTACAACTTTTGTCCTAAAAAAAATAAATTGTATTTGCAAAAAGCAAAAGCATTATAGAGTGTGTAAAATGCAATATTCCCATTTTCTCGTCAGACTTCCAATTTATTGAAGTAACAGAGCAGAAAATACACTGACAGCTGTTACATTTTATTGCGAATTAGTATATACATTTTATATCCAGTGAGCAAATGCATGATACATTGTATTCCAGTAATTGCCAGTGGCTTTCCAAATGGAAACGGAATGATCTTAGTGCAATTACACTCTGGAGAGTAAATGTAACATGCTACATTTCTACATTATGGCATTTTAACAATATCAAGGATGTTTCACTATCTTTTTTTTCTTCTTTTTTTTTTAGCTGTTTAAAAAGGTCAAGTAGAAATATTAAAATATACAACGATTACCAGAGCCGTAAACTGGTTATTATTTTTATGTATAGGTCATATGTGTTTTAGCATGCATTATTTTAAAAATAAATGCTTATGGTCACTTTAAGTACAGTCCTTTCTCAATATCTCCAAATTTTGGCTATAGACATTTCACTGCTAGGTCACAGTAAGAATTAAAGGTTTTGCTCGATGTATGAATATTTCATTCATTTTTGAAAGACACCCTTTATAAACAATAGTGTTTAGGGTCAGTTGGATCATTCCAGTCCTAGCTTCATACCTTTGGATGCAGACTTAAGAGTAAGCAAGACCAGTAGATGAAAGGGTTCATGTTCCTTAAAATATCATTTTTCCAGTGTTTCCTACATATGTTCTTTCAGTGCTTTTATTGATCCTGGAAAATGTCATTCAGTAACTTCATTGCTGAAACATGCAATTGATATTCAAAAAGAATATAAAAAACAGATTTTCTTTTTGTGTTGTACTAGCTGTCATGATTTGTCAGATTGTTTGTTGGGCTACTACTCTAAGCATAATTCCTTTTTCTTCAGTCTTTTTATGACAACATTTAATAAGTCTGGCTTTCTCCTCCCCTCTAGTGGCTACCAACCCTCTTTGCAACACAAACAGATACAAGGCCTAGAGAGGACCGCCACAGGGACATTTGTATAATTTTTGCAAGCCTACAAGAGAAACCGATCAGTCTATCACAGCATCAAATAAAATGTATCAGTCTTTAAAAATAATTTGTGAGTGGCTACAACTCAATCAACACCAACCTGCTGACAGAGACTGACAATTTGAGCAGGTTATTAGTGATTGAATTAACAACGTGTCCCAACTTGTAGCTAATTTATTCACGGAAACAGTACTATAATAAGACCACAGACAAATAATGAAGGGGACAGTTTTCAGACCAACAGTCTGTAATCACGTATGGAAGTGAAGAATTGTGAGAAAGGGTTCTGTGGTAGCTTTTAAAGGACCTAACAGATACAGCAAACTTGAGAAACAGAAAATTTAACTGATTATAGAGCAGCTGATTAGCATGATTTGTTTTTGTCAAATCCTGTTATATCAGACAAATGGGGACAATTTTCAAAAAGATTTCCGTGGCTAAATGAATGATTATGCATGTAAAAAGCTTATTTATTACCTGGCCAAGGCCTTCTGCCCTAGGAAGAGAGGTGGTTATGGGGTGAATCCAAGGTAGGTCCAAGAAAGTAAAGATGGAGGTTCATTTCTAAATTCCTGCACCTGCTTTTCATTATTTCAACTAATAAAGTTTGTATTTGCAAAGCATTATGGATGAGAAACCAGAAAATGTTCATGTCATTTTTTTCTGGTTTTTTTATCCATTCCAGGATAAATGTCATCAACAGTGCACAGTCTTCTTAAAGAGCGAGCATATCCCCTGAATTCCATAAAAGTCACTAAAAATTGTGTGCTCGAATTTGGGTGCATGTTCAATTTGCGTATGCAATGTAATTGAAAAATGAGCTAATTAGCACTGATAATTGGCTTGTTAGCAATAATTAGCACTAATTAGATTTATTTGAAATGTACAAACATAAATTTAGGCACAGGATCCATGCCTAAATTTACAGGAGTTCAAAAACGGGGTGCAGAAATGGGAGGGTCATGGGCAGACTGGGGGCATTCCTAACGATTACGCATGTTGTTACAGAATGAGGAGGATACAAACCTAATTTAGGCATGTACATTTGTACCACATTTCAGTTGGTACAAATGGATGCGCCTAAAGTTAGACACGATTCCTGTGTGTAAGCACTATTCTAAAAATCACATCTAACAATAAGAGCAGTTTATAGAATAATGCTTTTATCAATGCTGAATTTTTTTGGTGCCATATATATAGAGTTCACCTCTATGTGCATATGCCATCAAATTCTATATAGGTCACCTAAAGTTGGTTGTGAATGCCAGATCCATGACTAAACTAATTATAGTTTATAGTTTATTAGAACTTACTAGACTGCCTGTTCTAACTTGAAGATCTAAACGAAGTACAGGCTACAGACAAATTTCAGAGAATGAAATGAACTATGATAAAAGACAGGAAAGAGCAGCACTCACATTCCAAGAAGCAACCAAACTCAAAGAAACATCTTAAGGAAAATAGGAGGGGGGGGGCTGTAGGGATGAAGGAGGGAAGGGAGGTGAGACAGGTAAGGCAGATGAGGAAAAAGTGTTGGAACAGTAGCGGTTTCGACCGTAGTAATCTGATGTGGAATTAAAAGCTTGCTGAAAAAGTCAGGTTTTGACAGCAGATTTGAAGTTTTTGAATGATATAAGCATGGATGTATAGGGGGAAGAAGTTCCAAAAAAAAATAGGGAAAGTAAAAAGTGTGATGTGTGGTAGCTTCAAGCTGAGAGGGGCCAGGAAGAACTAGACGATGATTATTTACGGAACGAAGATGACAGGTAGGTAAGTGCAGAATAATAAGAGTTGCCAGATAATGTGGGAGTAGAGTCCTATGGGTCTTGAATGTAACTGCCAATAGTTTAAAAATGATTTGCTGCTCAATAGGGAGCCAACGATGATTTTGAACTAGTTGGGAAACATGATCAAATTTCTGGCAATTGTAGCCTAATAACTGAATAGATTGGAGGTTTTTTTTTAAAATTACCTTGGGAATACCCTAAATATGCAATATTGCGGTAATCTAACCTGGTGATTAAGAAAGAGAGAATAAGTGAATGAAGTGTGTTGTGGTCTAAATATTGTCTCAGTTGCCAGAGGATAAACAAGCCAGTCTAACATATGGTAGATACCTGTGGAGTAAAAATTGTGAATCAAAAATAATTCCTAGATAACAGAAGGAATCTACAGGTGAAATGGAAGTCCTGAAAAGGTTTAATGTTTGGAGTGGGGGGACCACTAGCAAACCAGCAGGCCACTGTTTTTTACTTGTTCAGAACTAGTTAACTAATTAGTTAATGAGGCAATAGCAATCAATTATAGGTGTTCATTGACATTAATTAGAATTTATGCATGGATCTGCCCTGCACCCTATTCTATAAGATACACACCTAAATTTCATAATGTGCAGCTTCAAAGGATCAAGGGGCATTTCCAGAAGTTAAATACAATTGACTGCGCATCCAACTGCCATAAGCTGGACACCAGCATTTACACCAGATTTTGGCAGGTGTAAATGCTGGCAACCAAAGGGGTCCTTTTACAAATGTGTGGTAGGCTTTACGCGTGTGCAGTCTGTACCAAATCAAGACTACCACCAGGCTAGCACACCCTCCTGGTGGTAATTTTGGATTTTGCATGTGCCCATGCCACTGGGACAAATTATTTTTTTATTTCCTACCACGCGCAATATTTCCAGCATTAATTGGCAGTTGGCGTGTGCCGACCGGTGACCGCACATGTAGTGTGTGAGCCCTTACCACTAGATAAATGGATGGCATTAAGGGCTCAGGCCATAAATAGGTACACGCTGGTTTCAATTTTACTACTGGCCCTTTTCCCGGCCCCTTGAGAAAAGCCCTTTTCCCCAGATGCGGTAAAAACTAGCCCGGTGCACGTCAAAAACACACACCCACACTACTGCAGGCCATTTTTTGCCATGGCTTAGTAAAAGGACCCCAATGTTAGGGATGAATATTCATTGTGGATATCCCCAAATCCTGACCAGCTGGGGTGCCTCCAGGATTAGGTTTGGGAACCACTGGACTACATGCTAAAATATGTCTAATCACAAACATCATTTTTGAGTTTCTAGAAAATGCATTCTTCTATTCTGTCTGTTATGCCAGGTTAGCTAGTATTCTATAATGGAATCAAGTTGACATTACAGAATTGGCTCTCACATTGTGACATGGGGTACTTAAATGAAGTTGCCCACTTATGGTATTTTTATAAAGGTGCTTTGGGGCATATATGCCAGTATACAACATGCATAAAATGCCACTTGAAATATTACCCATGTGGGGGTAAATTCAGTAAATGGTGCCTAAAGATTGCCACTAAAAAAATAGTACTTAGCACTATTCTACAAACCATGCTAAAAGTAAAGGTGCTATTTGTAGAATAGCGCTAAGCGCCAGGAACCACAACCATTTACGCCAACGAAACCTTGTTGTAAGTCCTTGTGCCTTAATTAGGAGTGGATCCCTCTTATTCTATTACAGTCTGCGTAAATGGTGGGAATGCCTCTGATCCGTCCATGTCCCCCCCATAGCCCCTTTTTGAGTCACGTATAAACATATGTGTGTAATTTTAATTAATGCCAATTAGCACCAATAATTGATTGATAGTTTCCAATTATTGGTGCTAATTGGGCTATTATTCAATGCATGCAAATTGGGACACACCCAAATTTGCTCATACAATTTAAAACACCATTTATAGTATTAGGGTTCTTATGTGCAGCATTTTATAAAATGCATAGTTTTCCATATGGTACTCGTGTTCATTTATGCCATTTCTCAGCCTGACAAAATGTACAAAGCTTTATTATAGCCACAATATCTGAAGTTTTGATTGGGCAATTTTATATAAGACACCACGTGTATTATATAAAATAGACACCTACATGACCACCCAATCTAGGCATTAAAATTACTATCTATATATATAAACTATGCATTTAATTGCAGGTGTATAGCAGGTATAACTATCCTATATAATAAATCCTATATAATAAAAAGCACCTCCAACATTATGAAGCTGACTCTGTGGCATTGTGGCAGTGTAGGGTTTGTAAGTCTGTAGTTCAGTGTTTCA
Organism: Microcaecilia unicolor; assembly: GCF_901765095.1. Lineage (NCBI taxonomy): Eukaryota > Metazoa > Chordata > Amphibia > Gymnophiona > Siphonopidae > Microcaecilia > Microcaecilia unicolor. The sequence continues at coordinate 257,362,735 of NC_044034.1, read as the reverse complement.
TTGGCTCTCACTGTCCCCGCCCTCACGTCGAGGAAACGGAACACTGCATAGTTGCCAAGCAAACAAATGCGACGTCACAAGAACGAAGAACCAATCAGACAGAACGGAACTTGGAGGAGGGAAGTGGAGTGGATTGAATCTCTAACAAACAATCATATACAGGGAGGTATGAACATCAGTGGAGGCAAGTGCACAGAACGGAAGGGAAGACAAACATTTAATCACTTTGTACTCAAACACATACACACACACACAGACATCACACACACACACACACACACAATCACTCTGTGTATCTCTCTCTTATACTGTCTGTAAAACACACTGTCACTCTCAGTCTCCCACATGGGCAACTGTATGTTGCATTCTCACGAGTAAGGAGCTCTTCTGATGTGATTGTTAAACTGATTTAAGGGCCTGAACAAGGAAACCTTTTACCACATTGTAATACAGTTTACACAAAAATATTGTATATAAAGAAATCTTACACATGTAAACAACAATTATATTCAGAATACAACCGTGGGAACATTAATGGCAGGAACTCATTACATTGCTAGCGCCCGTTTCATTGCATTAAGAAACAGGCCTTTTTACTAGTAAACAGATAAGAAATCCGCAAATCCATCTAAGGATGAGTATTTTCATTGTCATTCTGTTTCTAACAGAGATCATGTTGGCATAGGCGCCCCGTATAAGAGGCTTGGGGAGGCTAAGCCTCCCCAGCCCAACCGTAACCTTCCTCTTGCTGCTACCTGTTCAGAAGGAATGGATCCTCAGGAGCTTAACCGAGATTGGATAGCAGAGCCGGTAGTGGGAGGCGGGGCTGGAGGTTGGGAGGCGGGGATAGTGCGGGGCAGACTTATACGGTCTGTGCCAGAGCCAGTGGTGGGAGGCGGGACTGGAGGTTGGGAGGCAGGGATAGTGCTGGGCAGACTTATACGGTCTGTGCCAGAGCCGGTGGTGGGAGACAGGGATAGTGCTGGGCAGACTTATACGGTCTGTGCCAGAGCTGGTGGTTGGGAGGCGGGGCTGGTGGTTGGGAGGCGGGGATAGTGCTGGGCAGACTTATACAGTCTGTGCCCTGAAAAGCATAAGTACAAATCAAAGTAGGGTATACACAAAAAGTAGCACACATGAGTTGTCTTGTTGGGCAGACTGGATGGACCATGCAGGTCTTTTTCTGCTGTCATCTACTATGTTACTATGTTACCCGCCCTCCAAATGCGGGGCTGCCTGGCACTCCGAGAGCTTTTCTCTGTTCTTTCCTCAGCTGAGCTTCCCGATGACAGCCCTCCTCTCTCCGTCCCCCCCCCCCCCCCCCAGCTCATGTTTAACTGTTTTACTTACTGGCAGCGAGTGGCGACTGCAGTGATGAAGAACAAAGCACTGCGGGCTCCTCCAGCTTCTCCCCTCCCTTCCCTCACATGTGTCCCGCCTTTTGCGATGACATATTTCCTGTTTCCGTGAGGGCGGGACACTGTGTGATGCAAGAGAAGGGAGAAGCTGGAGGTGCCCGCAGTGCTTTCTTCTTCATCACTGCCATCGCCACTCGCTGCCAGTAAGTAAAACAGTTAAACATGCGCCGGGGGGGGGGGGGGCGGAGAGAGGAGGGCTGTCTTCGGGAATTTTTCAAAATTGCTTTTGCTAAGTGAAAATTATGGCAGTCTTAGGTTTCTTCAAGTGATGCTGCCTGGAGTGTGCCTGGGATCCTACACTCATGCTAACACTAAACCTTTCTAACCACTTCTCCTACACAAACAGATCAATGCCTCTAAGATTTGGCCAGAGAAAGAAAAGCCTCATTGTGTTTGGGATTGGAAAGGTTAAGAAAATGAAGCCTGAAAAAGCCCAACCTTTGTTGATTCACCTTCTTCCTTAGAGGGGCAGGTTTCTGCTGTTGTTTTCTGGCGTGTGTGTCTGCTCTCTAATTCTGAATTACCAACCCTGATGCCAAAAAGATTGTGATAGGCAGGTGGTGAGAGCAGGGCCCGATTCACTGGAATGTTTTCTTTCAAACATGGTTATTAGTCAAGTTGCTGAATTTACTGTTGTCCTGACACCCTTTGCCTGAAGACTGCCTTTTCAAGCTTGACATTATTAATACAGACCCCAAAAGACTAAGAAACACTTTATTTACTAAACTTAGTAAATGAAGAATGTGTTGAACTTGGAATGCTTTGTCTTAGGTAATATAATATTACTTACCATCTCTGTATGCCAAGGCTGTATTTTGTAGATTTGTTGTTCCAACCAGCCAACAGAATATGAATAGAGATAATTCCATCACATAGAGGGTGGGCAGGATGGAATTTAAAATCCTTTCACCTGACTGTATAAAGTGTACATTGATAATACTACATTGTACAATTTCTATAGCACTACCCACAATCTTTTAAAGCCCCATTGGCAAACTGAGATGAACTAGATAGAGTTTTCAGATGCGATCTTGTGATATCAACTCAGGCAGTATACTCATGGATCTTCAGGAACAGAGCAGTTACTGAAGATTTAGAACCTCTGACTCTTAGAAAATATCCATTTGTTTTTTTCAGACAACCCCAAAATATCAGACGGTTCCCTTAGGAAGAGATTGTTCACACTTGGGTGGCTGCTGATTTGTTCTACTGCCTGAGGCAGTTGAGATTCGCCATCCTGGCCTGTTGACTGTGATTCTCAAAGTCACTCATGGTCCCAACGGTGAAGTTGTTGTGTTCAGTGCCACCTATCTGGAATGGGTTGGGGTTGGGTTGGGTGTCAGTGCCGATAAAAGGTTAGTATATGCTTTGAGCAACCACTTTATTCTTTGACATATGAATGGTATGGGATTTGCATTACAAGACGTATGAAGAGAGACTTGCTGACCTGAACATTTATACCCTGGAGGAAAGGAGAAACAGGGGTGATATGATACAGACGTTCAAATATTTGAAAGGTATTAATCCACAAACAAACCTTTCCCGGAGATGTGAAGGCGGTAGAACTAGAGGACATGAAATGAGATTGAAGGGGGTCAGACTCAAGAAAAATGTCAGGAAGTATTTTTTCACAGAGAGAGTGGTGGATACTTGGAATGCCCTTCCGCGGGAGGTGGTGGAGATGAAAACGGTAACGGAATTCAAACATGCATGCGATAAACATAAAGGAATCCTGTTCAGAAGGAATGGATCCTCAGAAGCTTAGCCAAGATTGGGTGGCAAAGCCGGTGGTGGGAGGCGGGGCTGGTGGTTGGGAGGCAGGGCTAGTGCTGGGCAAGACTTCTATGGTCTGTGCCCTGAAAATGGCAGATACAAATCAAGGGAAGGTATACACAAAATGTAGCACATATGAGTTTATCTTGTTGGGCAGACTGGATGGACCGTGCAGGTCTTTTTCTGCCGTCATCTACTATGTTACTAACCAGCTTATTTTCAAAGGAGATCGCCAGCCATCTTCCGACATAAATCAGGAGATGGCCGGCAATCTCCTAAAGCCGGCCAAATCGGTATAATCAAAAGCCAATTTTGGCTGGCGCCAACTGCTTTCCGTCGCGGAGCCGGCCAAACTTCAAGGGGGCGTGTTGGTAGGGTAGTGAAGGCGGGATGGGGGTGTGCTTTGAGATGGCTTGCTTCGCCTGATAATGGAAAAAAGAAAGCTGGCCTTGACAAGCATTTCGCCGGCTTCACTCGGTCCCTTTTTTTTCACGACCAAGCTTCAAAAAGGTGCCCCAACTGACCAAATGACCAACGGAGGGAATCGGAGATGACCTCCCCTTACTCCTCCAGTGGTCACCAACCCCCTCCCACCCCCCACCCCCCCAAAAAAAAAAATATATATATATATTGCCAGACTCTATGCCAGCCTCAAATGTCATACCCAGCTCCCTGACAGCAGTATGCAGGTCCCTGGAGCAGTATTTAGTGGGTGCAGTGCACTTCAGGCAGATGGACCCAGGCCCATCCCCCCTACCTGTTACACTTGTGGTGGTAAATGTTAAGCCCTCCAAACCCCCCCAAAACCCACTGTGCCCACATGTAGGTGCCCCCTTCACCCATAAGGGCTATGGTAATGGTGTACTATTGTGGGGAGTGGGTTTTGGGAGGGATTTGTGGGGCTCAGTACCCAAGGTAAGGGAAGTATGCAACTGGGAGCAATTTTTGAAGTCCACTGCAGTGCCCTCTAGGGTGCCCGGTGGTGTCCTGGCATGTGAGGGGGGCCAGTGCACTACAAATGCTGGCCCCTCCCATGACCAAATGCCACTCCCCACAACTGTACACCACTACCATAGCCCTTAAGGGTGAAGGGGGCACCTACATGTGGGTACAGTGGGTTTCGGGTGGGTTTTGGAGGGCTCACATTTACCACCACAAGTGTAACAGGTAGGGGGGATGGGCCTGGGTCCGCCTGCCTGAATTTCACTGCACCCACTAAAACTGATCCAGGGACCTGCATACTGCTGTCATGGAGCTGGGTATGACATTTCAGACTGGATAGAGGCTGTCAAAAAATGTTAAGTTTTTTTTTTTTAGGGTGGAAGGGGGTTGGTGACCACTGGGGGAATAAGGGGAGGTCATCATTGGTTCCCTCCGGTGGTCATCTGGTCAGTTCGGGCACCTTTTCACGGCTTGGTCGTAAGAAAAAATAGACCAAGTAAAGTTGGCCAAGTGCTTGTCAGGGACGCCCTTCTTTTTTCCATTATCGGACGAGGACGCCCATCTCCTAATCACGCCCCAGTCCTGCCTTCGCTATGGTGCCGACACGCCCCAGTGAACTTTGGTCGTCCCTGCGACGGGAAGCAGTTGAGGATGCCCAAAATCGGCTTTCAATTATGCCGATTTGGGTGACCGTGAGAGAAGGACGCCCATCTCCTGATTTGTGTTGGAAGATGGGCGTCCTTCTCTTTCGAAAATAAGCCTGCTAGCCTCCATAATTGAACACAGTACTCCAAATTGGGACTTCATCAATGACTTGTACAAAGGCATTACCACCACCTTTCTTCTGCTGGATATGTCTCTCTCTATCCTTCTGGCTACAGCCACCACCTTATCACATCATGTCCCTGTCTTAAGATTCTCCAGCATTATCAACCCAAGGTCCCTATCCTAGTCTGTGTTTATCAGCCACTCAACCCCTAGCAAATATAATTATTTGGGGTTTCTACATCCTATGTGCATCTCTCTACACTTAATTGCATTAAATTTTAATCACCAAAATAAACAGAGATTGTCATCCTGAAGCTTAGGGATTATCTGGGTATCATTGTAAGATACAGCTTGAACCCAGCAAGACTCCTACAACAATAGAGATAGCCCAACATAGCTTGAGCCAGAGTTTTGCTATTTCAATATTTTGTTTATTTTTCCAATTCTGTGTCTTCAATTCTTGTGCCTCTTAGTATCACAATGCTGATGAAAATCACAGTATTTTGTCAATCACCATGATATCAAGTGTGTTGTTCCAAATGTCAATCTGTTTGAATTTGAAAGTTCCATAAAATCATTACTAAGTGGTGGTTTTACCAGTGTTTGTTGACACTAAAGTCATACTTCTTGTACAAGCCCCACTGGATCATTGTGGCTACCCTGACATGATGTTGTTTGCAGTCAGTTTGGTCAATTTTGGCTATATCCACTAAGCAAATGGCCAGTGATTTCATCTTTTTTCATTACATGGTCTATATTTGCTATTAGTTGGAATAGGTTGAATATTCACTTTCATGCAGTTAGGGTCTCTTTTATCAAGCCACACTAAGGGGTCCTGGTATGGTACTGCTAATAAAGCCCATTCATTTTGAATGGGCTCCATCAGCATTGCCATGCAGGAACCACTAGCGCGGCTTGATAACAGAGACCTTTAGTTTGTAAAGCTTGTTCCTGAGCTGCGAAACTGCATCTTTCCATCTCTTTCTTGAAGGTACCCAGCCATAGCCGTTGCCAATTCATGTTTGTGTCTACATTATTCTGGATTTCTCAAAGTTATTCTACTGGTAAGGCCTTGTTTTTCCAGTTAGAGTAATTTTTCTTCATTTGTTTATTTATTTAGATTTTACTCACACCTTTTTCAGTACTAGCTCAAGGTCAGTTACATTCAGGTACTCTGGATATTTCTCTGTCCCAGGAGGGCTCACAATCTATGTTTGTACCTAAGGCAATGGAGGGTTAAGTGACTTGCTCAAGATCACAAGGAGCAGCAGCGGGCTTTGAACTGGCCACCTCTGGATTGCAAGACCAGTGCTCTAACCACTAGGCCACTCCTCCACTTAATGATGTTTGCCCTGCAAACTTCAATTATTTTCTCACTGCTGGTCATCCTCAACAACCTGTCTTACTTGGAGCAAACCCCAACTACTAATTTTACTTGATAAATATAGCCAGCCAATGCCACTTCCCCCTAATTCTATAAAGGACACTTTGAGATGGGGGTACAAATTTGGGCATGCACCCACACTGTGTGTGGACCTGAATTCAATAATTATCCTATTAGTGCCAATAATTGACTTTTTAACAAGCTATTATTGGTGCTAATTGGAATCAATAAAGATGTACAAGTGTAACTTTAGGTGCATGATCCGCACCTAAATTTTACACACATCCTAAAAAAGGGGTTGCAGAAATGGAATGGTCATGGACAGTTCAGGGTGGATAATTGGCGTGGTTTTTGGCTACACACACAATTATAGAATAAAGATGTAATTGGATGCGCCTAAATTTAAGTGTGCCCCCTGGGACATATGTGCTATTCTATAAACCACGTCTAACTTTAGACACAGCTTGTAGAATAGCGCTCAGCATTATTTTTTCAGCACTGATTTTTTTCTGCAGTCAGCACTGCACTTTCAGAATTGAGGCTAAGTGACCACTGTTTTGTTTATTATGCTTATGTAGTTTGTGAATGTGCTTTTCAATAAAAGTTTCTTAGAATTCTTTAATTAGAAATATTTAGGCAGGGTGGAGGTTGGAGTGACAGATGATGTGGTGATTCAAACAAGGCTAGGATTTGTGACAGCTATGCACTGTGAGAGGTCTGGTACCTTATACTTACATAACTGATGTCCTCCTACTCTGCATTATAGAATTAGTATTACAGATTTGTTAGGGAGTGCTGTTTGCCTTACCTTAATACCTATTTTCTTACTTTTGATATAGGACATTTGGCATGTTAAATCAAGTTGAAAGTGTCTGGAGAGGTCAGGGGGAGAGTTTTGTGACATCTTCATGGCCTGCTGAATGCTCCACAATGCCAAAACCCAAGGAATCTATGCAGCCCCACACGACAAAGATGTGGATGGAGAAGGTGCCCAGCCTTGGGACCCGGAACCAGCACAGGTGCACCAGTGTATATTGACAATGAGGAATGAACTCATCCAGACATTTTCTGTGAATAAGTGTACATATTTAATAATTTATTTACTTTCTTTAAAAAATTCCAAAAGCCTTCCAAGATCCAAACCCTCCCAGTGCCCTACTTGTGCCCATCACATTCTGCAGTTTCACTATTCTATCCTTTCCAAACATCATATTTTGGGAGAGATGGTATGAGGTGTTTGCTGACACTTCAAGAGAGAGGGATAAATTTGAGAGGCATCTACTTCACTACCCCCTACTGTGACCAACATGTGGCTACCACTGTGGCTCATATTCCCAGGGCCAGATATAGATGTGAGACAAGGTAGATTGAAGAGAGGTGGAGAGCATATAGGCATGGAGGTATCAAATGAGGGTGTCCCAGGTGATATTTGGCACTCCATCATCATGGAAAGCAAGAAAAACAGGGTAATTTTCAGGGTCTGCAACTCTGTAGCAATAAAGGATAGGCATTGTTATTATGTCCCTCAGACCCCAAATGTCCCTGAGCAGGTTGTTCTGCTGTGTGATGTTTTCTGCTAATCCTGCTATCATGTCCTCTCCTTGATAAAGGGTTTTGATGTCCTGCACTGTGCAGTCCTCTTTGTCTGTCTCCTCTTGATGATGCCAGATGTCAGTGGTCCTCCATATCCTCCACCTCCTCATCTGGTGATGGTGGTTCACCATGTGGCTCCTCAGACGTTTCTCCCTCTTCATCATCCTTTCCAGGCTCATTGGGTGACACTGAAGTACCGATCTCTCCAAGCCTTAATCCCCAGCTGGTAGCGGTATGGGTTGCCTTTGCACCTCTTGATGTTGTGAGTGATTGGCTTTCTTATCCCTTCTGCCAACTCCTCTGTTGTTTCCCCACACAGCCTCTGCTGGATAAAGAGCAGCTGGATATTAGTACAGAGATCACTAGGATTCCGTCAGGGTACAATGACAAAGAAATGTACAACAGGCTATGGGGCTATGTGGCTCACCCCAGCATATACTGGACATAATGGGCTCAATATTCAGTCTGTGGAGGTGGGAAACCATTAAGCCACTCACAGCCACAGGCTAAATTATCCCCAGATATTCAATGCTGGAGCATGATTGGCCTCCAGCATTGAATATATAGTGAAGCAACCCAGAAAATAACTAATCTGTGGCCGGTTAGTAGACTGGTTAAGTAGAGGCTCTGCCTAAACTCTGCCCTAGACTGCCCCTAACCTAGAGCTCATATTCAGTGGCACTACCCAGCCTCTCCTGCCTGGTTAAACCCTTTTGAATATTGATATCAATAATTGCTGATTAAAAAGAAAACATAACAGCTGCTAGAGATGTAATCTTAGGACAATAGTGAACAGATCAACTGTTAGCCATCATTGCATGTCTAAGATGACATAGAGCATAGACAAAAAGCACCTACATGAAGGAACCAGAAATTCACATCCCCTGTTTCTCTGATTAACCTACAGTTAGCCTACATGATGAACTGCACTCATACTTTTATGGATAGACATTCCAAGTGTAAGGGTGCAGAGGCATGGTTCAGCAGTATGATCGAGTAGAGGCATAATGCACATCAAATGACATAGGACAGAATGAAGGATCAAGCAAACTAGCCATTTGCAAATATGCAGTAGGGGCCATCTCTTATGTGTAAATATTATGGCCCACAAGACCGATTAGTGTCCTGCATAAACCATAAGTTGGACAAAAGGAAAGAAGAGTAGAATAACATAGGCATAATTGCCCACAGAGGTCTCTCCAGTCAACTCATCCTCTGTGCATTTTTAGCCAGTAAGCACAAACTGGAAAGTTGTATATTTCACCATCTGATTTTTTTCTCTGCCAGCTTCCCTCAGAACTCATTACAACATAGGGTCCCATTTTGGGGAAATAAAAAATGTTATTATATTATGATGGAGGGAGGGGAGTTGACCAAATGCCCTTCTTTGAGAGCACCTACTAAAAAGTGAATCCTGCCTTGCACACAGCTGAGTCCCTAGCTCACACAATGGCTAGAGACATGTGTCCCAGAAAACAGATATATGTAGAAACATGTGAAGGATGGTAGTGAGTATAGTTCAAGTCCCCTTATTGCGACTGGACCAAAACTCTCACGTGTCCACATTTCCACATAACTCTTCTTATCTGCTCTGTAGTGAGCTGTGTCACCTTGGCTGACACCTGCAATAGTATCATGGTTGCAGGTGACCAGCACCTCCCTTTAAGGGAAGTGAAAGATAGATAAGAGCAGGTCCCTTGTGATGTCAAACAGATTTTTTTTGTGGGCTCTGCATCATAGATCCCATCAGGTTTTTCTTCAAATCTCTACAATACAATTGTATAAACATAGAAACAAAGAAAAATGCAGACAGATAGACTATATGGTCTATCCAATCTGCCTATCCATGCCATCTACTCTTCCTATCACTCTCTTAGAAATCCTGTGTATTTGTCTCAAGCTCTCTTAAATTCAGATCTCCACCACTTCCAGCGGGAGGCTGTTCCACGAATTCACCACCCTTTCTGTGAAGAAATATTTCCTCAGGTTACTTCTAAGTCTATCCCCTTTCACCTTCATCCTATGCCCCCTTGTTCCAGAACTTCCTTTCAATTGAAAGAGATCCACCTCCTGTTCATTTATGCTGCATAGGTATTTAAATGCCTCTATCATATCTTCATTCTCCCTCCTTTCTTCCATAGTACATATATTGAGATCTTTAAGTCTGTCCCCATATGCTTTATGATGAAGACCGCTGACCATTTTAGTAGCCGCCCTCTGGACCAACTACATCCTGTTTATATCTTTTTTAAAGTGCGGTCTCCAGAATTATATACAATATTCTAAATGAGGTCTCACCAGAAATTTATACAGGGGCATCATCACTTCCTTTTTTCTACTGACCATTTCTCTCCCTATGCACCCAAGCTTTTCTACCTGTTTGGCCACCTTAAGATCATCACATATGATCACACCCATGTCCCGCTCCTCTTTCGTGCACAAAAGTTCTTCACCCCCTAAATTGTAGTGTTAGGTCAGTGGATCCAAAACCTGGTCCTGGAAGCACCCCAGCCAATCAGGTTTTCAGGATATTCACAATGAATATTCATGAGCGATATTTGCATGCACTGCCTCCACTGCATGCAAATCTCTCTCATGAATATTTATTGTGGATATCCCCAAAACCTGACTGGCTGGGGTGCCTCCAGGATCAGGGTTGGGAACCACTGCCTTAGGTTTTAGTAGCACAAATGCATGACCCCTGCATTTTCTTTTTAGCTTTAAATCTAAGCTGTCAAATTCCAGACCATTCCTCCAGATTTGCCAAGTCCTTTCTCATGTTGTCCACACCATCAGGGGTGTCTATCATATTGCAGATTTGGTATCATCCACAAAGAGGCAAACCTTACAAGACAGCCTTTCCAGCAATATCACTTACAAAAATGTTTAAAAGAACTGACCCAATAACTAAACCTTGCAACACATCACTAGTAACATCCTTTTCCTCAGAATGAGCTCCATTTACCACTACCCTCTGTCACTTTCTACTTAACCAGTTTCTAACCCAGTCAGCCACTTTAGGGCCCATACTGAGGGAACTCAGTTTAGTTCTAAGTTGTCTATATATTACTGGGTCAAAGGTTTTGCTAAAATCTGAGTATAGCACATCCACTGCATTTTAGAAACCTCATTATTCTGTGGTTTAGACATGTTTCCATTAATTAATTTGCCACAGAGGTCATACTAATCAGCCTCTAGTTATCAACCTCTTCTTTACTTCTGCTTTTGTGGAGAGAGACCACATCTGCACTTCTCCTGTCCTCCAAACCACTTCCAAATCTAGAGTATCTTTTGGCAAATCAATTGAATTTTTGAGAATTTGTCTGCAGACAGTAAATGTTTGGATTAAGACTAATAGATTGAATTTGAATACTTTTCTGTTCTTCATCTGTAGAATATCCTGTGAATTTTAAGATGGGAGAAGACATTATTCAAATACATTGACACTTAGGTATTTTGGTTGATTCTGCCTGGTCTTTTTAATCACGCAAAATTGCTGGTCAGGAAAATTTTCTTCAGGTTGAAAGTGCTATGTAGATTAAAGGTTTTGTTTTCTAGTTTAAATTTTAAAACTGTTTTACAATCTTTGGTATCTCCTTTGTTTGATTACTACAACTCGCTTTTTTAGGGTCTGTCCTTATATGTTTTTAAGCCTTTCAAATTGCATATAATGTGGCAGCTCATCTTGTTTCTGGAATTTCTAGGTACAAGCACATTTCTCCAGTGTTACAAGATCGTCACTGGTTACCTGTGAAATGGAGGGTTCAGTTTAAGGTTTTGACTTTGATTTATAGGGCTATGAATGGAGAAATGTTCATTCCTTTAGATATAGCCCTGTGGGTTTATTGTCCACCTTATCCTCTAAGATCAGCAGATAAAATATTGTTGAAGGTTCCTTCTTATAAAAACATTGTATTAGAATATTAGATCACAAATCTATCTGGAAGGTGCACATTTGTGTAACAGTCTTCCAGTTGAATTGTGAAAAATTAAGAGTTACCTTCAATTTAGGAAACTACTTAAAGCCTATCTTTTTTTCTTAGGCCTTTGGTTTAAGGAAGGATTGAGATGGGTTGATTTTGATTTACTGTTTTGAGTTTGTTTTAGTTTATTTTATGTTAGTGATGTTTTTATGTAATTGTGAATGTTCTTTTTTGTACATCGCTTAGAATTTTGGATAATGTGATTTATATATATTGTCCCATCTCTTCAATTTCATATTAATCTTCTTAAATAGAGGGCCATAATTCAAATCATAGAGATTAGTCCCCTGCCCCTTTACATGGATTCCTAAGTACTGAATGATTGTATTAACCCACCTAAAAGAGAAATTGGGTCTCAAAGTGTCAACTTGCTGAGATAAGAAATTAATATTAGGACCTCAGATTTGGTCATGTTCACAGGGAACCCAGAGACATGTCCATAGGCATCCAATTCCTGCACTACCCCTATCAAAGATTCCCAAGGCCTAGTCAATGTAAACAGAATATTATCAGCAAAAAGAGTGATTTTATGATCCTTTCCATGGGCTCATACCTCCGTGATCCCTGCTTGCTCTCTCACTCGCTGGACAGGGCCGCCGAGAGATAGAGACAGGCCCCGGGCAGGTCTTCCACAGCCTCTGCTGCCCCCCACTCAGGACATAGCTGCCGCTACTGCTGCCACTTGCTCACTCGCTCACTCAGGCCGCCACTGCCCCTGCTCTTACCTTCCTGCATCAGTGTGTCTGCTGCTCCCCAGCCTCCAAGGGAGGCCCGGCACTGGTCCTGTGTGCCGGGACTGGGTTATCATTTTAACATAATCACCCAGGTCCCAACAGGAGCAGGAGAGAGATAGATCCTGGCACTGGGCCCCTTTGGAGGACAGGCCTGGGGAATTTTGCCCCCCAGCCCTCTCTCTCAGCAGCCCTGTTGCTGGGCATAGGGCTCTATCCTCAATGCAAATAGAATCAGTGATAGTGGTCAACTCTGTCTAGTGCCACAATGGAGCTCAAATGTCTCCAAGTATCCCCCATTCACCTTTATACAAGATAAAGAGATGTGGTACACTGAGGGTCAGATTCTGTAAATGGCATCTAAAATCTAGATGTGTCCAAAAAAAGCATTTAGCGCTATTCTATATAACGCGCCTAAAGATAGGCTTAGTGTACAGAATAGCACATAGGGCCAGGGAACACACCTAAATTTAGGCGCAACCATTTACGCCACTGGAAACCTGGTGTAAATACCCATGCCTAAATGTAGATGCATTCTCCCAAATTGTATAACAATTTATTTTTATTTATTTTATGGCATTTGTATCCCACATTATCCCACCTCTTTGCAGGCTCAATGTGGCTTACATTTCATCATGGATACTGGAAATAGCAATGAATATACATTTGGTTTACAGAGGGTTTTGTGTTACATGGTGGTGAAATACATGAGGGCATTAGAGCAGAAAGACATTATAAAACATTGAAAGACAGTCTTGAAGTTTTAAGACTATACAGTTATACATGTTAAATTATACAGTTACACATGTTGATCTTTGTGATATATCTTGTCGAAGAGATAGGTTTTCAATAGTTTGCGGAAATTGGTCAATTCATAGACCGTTTTCAGGTTACGTGGCAGCGCGTTCCAGAGTTGCGTGCTCGTGTAGGAAAAGGTAGATGCATGCATTGATTTGTATTTCAGTCCCTTGCATTTGGGAGGATGTAGATTAAGGAATGTGCGAGAGGATCTTTTTGCGTTCCTGGGTGGTAGATCTATCAGGTCTGACATATAGGCTGGGGCGTCGCCATGGATGATTTTGTGGACCAGGTTGCAAAGTTTGAATGTGATGCGTTCCTTTAGTGGGAGCCAGTGTAGTTTTTCCCGCAGGGGTTTCGCGCTTTCGTATTTTGGTGTGCCGAATATTAGTCTGGCTGCTGTATTCTGGGCTGTCTGGAGTTTTTTAAGTATTTGCTCTTTACAGCCAGCGTAGAGTGAGTTGCAATAGTCCAGATGACTGAGTACCAATGATTGTACCAGATTGCGGAAGACAGTTCTTGGAAAAAATGGTCTGACTCTTTTTAGTTTCCACATTGCATGAAACATCTTTTTAGTTGTGTTATTTGCATGGTTTTAGTTGTGTTATACATGCCTATACTCCTCCCATAGTCATGCCCCCTTTTTAGCTACGCGAGTTAGAATTTACACTTGCATCTTTTTAGAATATTCCTAAAATGAAATGTGCATTAATTCCAATTATTGCCAATTAGTGATGGTAATTTGGTTGCTATTGGCCAATTATCATCACTGATTGGCTCGTTACTCAATAAGTAGAGCACATAAATTGGGTGCGTGCCCAATTTAACACGTGCTACTCACTGCATCTTATATAGAATCTGGAAGTGAGTGAATCCAGCTTTAAAGGTGAGGTCCCAGCCCTATTTTACCCAGTACTTTAAACATTAAGGGCCAGGACATCCTATCAAAAGGTTTCTCTGCATCCATAGGAAAAAGGAGCATAGGCTGCTTTGTCAATTGCCCTTTTCAAACACTTTCATAAAAGCAGGGCCGTGCCAAGGGTCTCTGGCGCCCCCCTGCAGACTATCATTTGGCGCCCCCCCCCCCCCCCCAGTGAAAATGATCGCTTATCACACTGACAGGAATTGTCAGCAATATTCTTAGAAACAAATTGCTATACATTGCAAAATAAGATAGCAGATGTAAATTCTCAAAGTGGACATATTCCAAACACTAAAATGAAAATAAAATGATTTTTTTTTCTACCTTTGTTGTCTGGTGACTTTCTTTTTCTGATCATGCTGGCCCAGTATCTGATTCTGCGGCTATCTGTCCTCTTAACTCCGTTTCCAGGGCTTCCTTTCCATTTATTTCTTTCCTTTCCTCCTTTCTTCTTAATTTCTGGTCCTCAGCTTCTGCCTATTTTCTTCATCCATGTGCAATTTTTCTTCTCTTTTCCTTTTCCCTCATTTCATCTCCTTCATCTCTCTTCCCTCCCCTTTATGTCCAGCAATTTCTCCTCTCTCCCTGAGCCCTGCCCTGCAATCCATATCCATCCATGCCCATCTGTCCCCTGCCCCCTCCATTCATCCCTATCCAGCAATTCCCCTCTCTCCCTGAGCCCTACCCTCCCATCAATCCATGCCCATCTGTCCCTTGCCCCCTCCGTTCATCTCTGACCCTATCCAGCAATTCCTCTCTCTCCCTGAGCCCTGCCCTCCCAATCCATGCCCATCCATGCTCCTCTGTCCCCTGCCCCCTCCATTCACCCTATCCAGCAATTCCCCTCTCTCCCTGAGCCCTGCCCTGCAATCCATATCCATCCATGCCCCCTCTGTCCCCTGCCCCCTCCATTCATCCCTATCCAACAATTCCTCTCTCTCCGTGAGCCCTACCCTCCCATCAATCCATGCCCATCTGTCCCTTGCCCCCTCCATTCATCTCTGACCCTATCCAGCAATTTCCCTCTCTCCCTGAGCCCTGTCCTCCCAATCCATGCCCATCCATGCTCCTCTGTCCCCTGCCCCCTCCATTCACCCTATCCAGCAATTCCCCTCTCTCCCTGAGCCCTGCCATGCAATCCATATCCATCCATGCCCCTCTGTCCCCTGCCCCCTCCATTCATCCCTGTCCAACAATTCCCCTCTCTCCCTGAGCCCTACCCTCCCATCAATCCATGCCCATCTGTCCCTTGCCCCCTCCATTCATCCCTGACCCTATCCAGCAATTCCTCTCTCTCCCTTCCATGAACCCTGCCCTTGCATGCTCCTCTCTCTCCCCTACTCACCGGCAACTATTCCCTTTCTTTTTTCTTTTCTTTTAATTTTACCTCCATGACCATCCGGCAGCGCAGTGTCAGTGCAGGAGGCGGCGCTCCCGAAGTGTCTAGCCTTCCCCTTCACTCATGTTCTGCCTTCTTTTGACATCAAGGAAATGACGTCAGAAGAAGGCGGAACATGAGCGAAGGGGAAGGCTAGACTGGGAGCGCCGCCTCCTGCACTGACGCTGCGCTGCCGGATGGAGGTAAAATTAAAAGTATTAAAAAAAGAAAAAGGGATCTTGCTGCAGGAGAGAAGAGAGCGCGGGCAGTTGGGCAATGGGAGTGGGAGGGCGAGGAGGTAAGCATGGTGCGGCGGCGCCCCCCCAAATGACGGCGCCCCCCTGCCATGCTTACCTCGCTTACCGTATTGGCACGGCCCTGCATAAAAGGTCCCCATAGTTCTCTGTACAGGGTCTGCATATGAAGTTATAGTCCTAGAACAAAATGAACAAGCTAGAAAACTGAAGGTTTGGGCTGTGTATTTAAATTGTCCTTGGAATCTTTGCAAACTACACTATAGAGATATCAGACACTGACTGTGAAGGCTCACAAAATGGCAATTATTTCTGTTTGCTAAAGAAAAGAGTTTAAAAACTGTTATCTGCCAAAATCTGAAACATACTATACATATTTTTTTTCTTATGCTTGCAAGTTGAAAGAGCAACTTGATAAGAACTGAACTGGACCTGTCTTAGAGATTTATAAAAGAGGGACTCATGCAATACAAGAAAAAGATGTTGTTTATTTTCTCTGTTTTTCAGAAGAGAGGAATCTTGTATTTTCAATGGACTACTACAGTAAATCTTTCAAAGTTTTAAGACTTATTGCTGCTTAGGATTTTATTTCTATGCTGCAGTAGAGGACTTGCTAACTCCCTTACAGGTAATATAGATTGGAGTCTACAGCTCCCTCCCTGTCACAGGCGTTGTTTTTACTGGAGCCTTGGATCTTCAGTAGCCAGAAAACTTTTGAGGCTTTTTCAGGAATAGGCAGTGTCTGCTCCTTGTTTCCATCTCCTCTTGGCATAATGTCTGTTCTTTCACAGACCTGGAAGTTCATTCCCCTCTGGGTGTTTCTGATTTACTCAGTCACTCTTTTATAAAGCTAACCCAGACCAGCTGTTCCTGGTACTTGTAATTAGCCCCAGCTGTAGGGAGTGAGCAAAACCAATTAACAGAAGTTCCTTGTTTCCTTGCATGTCCATCCTCATTACACTGTTTGCAGTACCAGAGTGTCTGAGGCTTTTTAACCCCTTTTTATGTACTTATGTTTTCTTCAGTCCTTCTTGTGCAGGGTATATCAACCTGTCACAAGAAGTAAGAAAACAAACAAAATAGTCATAAATAAATCCTATCTTTCTTATATAATTGTCTTGCCTTCCATCTCTTCTGGCCAGAGCTACATTATCAAAAATACACACTCTTCATGAAACAGCATTTCAGAAGTTCACACAGCTAAACAATTTCAATATCCACTCTACCTCTCTTTTAAGAAACCATGTCTGGCATGTCTTTACTGTACAATAAAGAAAGAATTGCCATTTGACCAGAATACAATAGCTACCTGACCTCAAAATCTTTTTTTAGGAAGTATGAACTCACCTTCAAATAACAAGTCAATACAGTTAGGTTCAACACTTACTCTGATTCCCCAAATCCAAGCAACCTTCAAGAGCTGCTTCTACTATTGGCAACAACAACGCTGCCTCTCTCCTTTGTGCATGTCATGATAACATCAAGACTGGATTACTGTAATGCACTCTACGCTGGTCTGATTACAAACGGTCTGCACCAGTTCTAATTAATTCAGAATGCTGCAGCAAGACTAATAGAAGGTTGCAATCGATGTGACTTCAGACAGGGTTAAATTTAAAACTCTATCGCCTGTGTTTACTAAGGTGCACTATAGGCGTGTTAGCATTTTTAATGCACGTTAAATGCTAACATGTGTCAAATGCTATTACACCTTTAGGAATATATTGGCACATTAATGTTTAATGCAGTTTAAAGGCGCAGTAAAAACGCTAACGTGCCTTAGTAAACATACCCCTATGTCTGATCTTCAAGGCCCTTAAAGGAAATGACCTGAAGTACTTGAATAATAGGATCACCCTCTACACACCTCCAAGGACACTAAGGTCCTCCAAAGGAGTATCCCTATCTACACCCTCTCCAAAAGACATAACACAATATAATATTCGCAAGCGAAACTTGTATGGAGTAGCCTCCACACTCTAGAATGCACTTCATGAAAGGCTCTGCTTAACACAATGCTGTCTCTACTTCAGGAAGCAGATGAAAGCTTGGCTCTTCAACCAAGCCTTTAATGGAAGAAGTTACTAACCTGTTAGTCTCACACACTCACACACAAGGAGTGACATGGGCTGCACAGTACTGCAGTAGGACATGTTTATCCACTTCTACCCTAGCTGAGATATTTAGAGGGGCATAATGGAACAGAAACGCCTATCTCCATGGGCGTTTATCTCCGAGAACGGGTCCGTGAAGGGGCGGGGCGGATCGTATTTTTTAAAAGAAAAAGACGCCCATGTTTTATTCGTCAAGGTGTGAGCTGGGCGTTTTTGCTTTTCAGCGATAATGGAAAATGAAATCGCCCAGCTCAAAAACGAATAAATCCAAGGCATTTGTTCGTGGGAGGGGCCAGGATTCATAGTGCACTGGTCCCCCTCACATGGCAGGACACCAACCGGGCACCCTAGGGGGCACGTTTACAAAAACCAAATAAAAGGTAAAAGAGCTCCCAGGTGCATAGCACCCTTCCCTTGGGTGTTGAGCCCCCCAAATCCCCCTCAAAACCCACTGCCCACAAGTCTACATCATTACTATAGCCCTAAGAGGTGAAGGGGGGCACCTACATGTGGGTACAGTGGGTTTGGGGGGGTTGGACGACTAGTAGCATTAAGCAGCACAATTGTAACAGGTAGGGGGGGGATGGGCCTGGGTCCACCTGCCTGACGTCCACTGCACCCCCTAACAACTGCTCCAGGGACCTGCATACTGCTGCTTGGGAGGAGGGTATGACATTTGAGGGTGAAAGTAAAAAGTTGTGAAACATCATTTGTTGTGGTGGGAGGGGGTTAGTGACCACTGGGGGAGTCAGGGGAGGTCATCCCCGACTCCCTCTGGGGGTCATCTGGTAATTTAGGGCACTTTTGGGGGCCTTATTCGTAAAAAAACAGGGTCCAGGAAAAGTGTCCTAAATTCTAGCTCAAAACTGTTCCATTATCGGCGAAGGGCGCCCATCTCTGTTCGCCCGATAACCACGCCCCAGTTCCGCCTTCGACACGCCTTCGATACGCCCCCGTCAACTTTGTCCGCATCCGCGACGGAGTGCAGTTGAAAGCGTCCAACGTTCGGCTTTCGATTATACCGCTTTATTTGTTTTTGTGAGAAGAACGCCCATCTCCCGATTTAGGTCGGAACTTGGGCGTTATTCTCGTTCGATTATAAGCAGGTTAATCACCTCTCCAACCTCAAGTGGAACTCTCTTTAAATTAGTCCCCTTATTTTCTAACTCCTTTTATTCTCTTACCTATCTTTGGGGCCCTTTTACAGAATGGTGGTAAGCCCAACGCGGGCTTACCGCTCACTCTTTTGGGACTACCGCCGGCCCAATGCAGCTGTAAGTGGTAGTCCCACCCCAAGCATGCGCTATTTGCAGGGGAAAAAGAAAATGCTCAGAAATGACTAGCATGGCGGTAACCTGGTGGTAATCGGGCATCACCGTGTGCTGCCCAGTTACTGCAGGGTTAGCGCCGGAGCCCTTATTTCCACCTCAGTGGGTAGCAGTAAGGGTTCCCCACTGCATGGCCTCATTGTGAGAGTTATCTTACCACATTGTCATTTTTTCAGGTTTTACTGGCTATGGGAAAAAGGGCCCTGGCATACGGGAAAACCAGTCCCTGCCACCAGCGCAGGGGCCTTTTTCTCACATCTTAGTAAAAGGACCCCTATATGTACCATCGTTGCTTATACCCTATGCTTCTATGAAAATGTTTTATTACATATTGTGTTGACATTGTAAGTAGTATACTACACCATACTTTGTATTGTTATTTGAATATTTTTACTGCTGTAATCATCTATTGCTTATGTTTGATTTATTCTTACTGTACACTGCCTTGACTGAATTCCTTAAAAAAGGTGGTAAATAAATCCTAATAAATAAATAAATAAATAAATATATATATCCATATTGAAGAAGTGATTTAATTCAAAGAATCCTATTAAAACTGCTTGTCACAAATTTGTAATACTTCTAAGGTAGATATATTAGGGGAATATTGGTAACGAGGCTCTCAAAGGTAAATATGAATGTATTTATTGAAACACCAATTGTAGATGACTCAATATTTATTGAAGTACCAAATGACTCGACACAGAGCTATATTTTGGTGTACACATGCCTGCATCAGGAGTCATACAATTTTACTGAATCCTTCACTATTGATGGATATTTGGAACTGCCCATAAGGGGACAGCAATTGATAAGACGTGACTGGAGCTCTTCAGGTCCCAACAAATTCTGTTTGCCACAGCATTTGCCTATATGATATTCATCCCTCCTATCAATTGCTGTCTCTCTACAGGCAGTTTCAAATATTCTTCAATAGTGAAGGATTCAATAAGATTGTATGACTCTTGAGGCAGGCACGTGTACACCGAAACATTGCTCCATGTCGAGTCCTTTAGATTTTATTGGAACACTTCTTGTCCATTTCTACTTTTGTTTTTTTCTCTTGGATTTGTGTGTAGGATTGATTATTCCCTTTTTTGGTATATCATCTTTAGGAAGTAATTAATCATTTACTAACTAAATATTTCATACCCAGATAATTTGTTTTTGGCACCATTAGTACAAGCGATCCTGAAGTATCCAGAAGCAACATGCCGATGACATTTTATTGGTGAGTTATTACTCCCCTTAAGATCCAGACCTTGTGCCATTACAGTCTTGTTTGATGACTGTAGCGGATTGGCTAGTACACCACAGGAATGATACTAAGGTGCTCATTTTAAAATGACATGGACTTACAAAGTTACAAAAGTAACCTATATACAGTGGGGGAAATAAGTATTTGATCCCTTGCTGATTTTGTAAGTTTGCCCACTGACAAAGACATGAGCAGCCCATAATTGAAGGGTAGGTTATTGGTAACAGTGAGAGATAGCACATCACAAATTAAATCCGGAAAATCACATTGTGGAAAGTATATGAATTTATTTGCATTCTGCAGAGGGAAATAAGTATTTAATCCCTCTGGCAAACAAGACCTAATACTTGGTGGCAAAACCCTTGTTGGCAAGCACAGCGGTCAGACGTCTTCTGTAGTTGATGATGAGGTTTGCACACATGTCAGGAGGAATTTTGGTCCACTCCTCTTTGCAGATCATCTCTAAATCATTAAGAGTTCTGGGCTGTAGCTTGGCAACTCGCAGCTTCAGCTCCCTCCATAAGTTTTCAATGGGATTAAGGTCTGGTGACTGGCTAGGCCACTCCATGACCCTAATGTGCTTCTTCCTGAGCCACTCCTTTGTTGCCTTGGCTGTATGTTTTGGGTCATTGTCGTGCTGGAAGACCCAGCCACAACCCATTTTTAAGGCCCTGGCGGAGGGAAGGAGGTTGTCACTCAGAATTGTACGGTACATGGCCCCATCCATTCTCCCATTGATGCGGTGAAGTAGTCCTGTGCCCTTAGCAGAGAAACACCCCCAAAACATAACATTTCCACCTCCATGCTTGACAGTGGGGACGGTGTTCTTTGGGTCATAGGCAGCATTTCTCTTCCTCCAAACACGGCGAGTTGAGTTCATGCCAAAGAGCTCAATTTTTGTCTCATCTGACCACAGCACCTTCTCCCAATCACTCTCGGCATCATCCAGGTGTTCACTGGCAAACTTCAGACGGGCCGTCACATGTGCCTTCCGGAGCAGGGGGACCTTGCGGGCACTGCAGGATTGCAATCCGTTATGTCGTAATGTGTTACCAATGGTTTTCGTGGTGACAGTGGTCCCAGCTGCCTTGAGATCATTGACAAGTTCCCCCCTAGTAGTTGTAGGCTGATTTCTAACCTTCCTCATGATCAAGGATACCCCACGAGGTGAGATTTTGCGTGGAGCCCCAGATCTTTGTCGATTGACAGTCATTTTGTACTTCTTCCATTTTCTTACTATGGCACCAACAGTTGTCTCCTTCTCGCCCAGCGTCTTACTGATGGTTTTGTAGCCCATTCCAGCCTTGTGCAGGTGTATGATCTTGTCCCTGACATCCTTAGACAGCTCCTTGCTCTTGGCCATTTTGTAGAGGTTAGAGTCTGACTGATTCACTGAGTCTGTGGACAGGTGTCTTTCATACAGGTGACCATTGCCGACAGCTGTCTGTCATGCAGGTAACGAGTTGATTTGGAGCATCTACCTGGTCTGTAGGGGCCAGATCTCTTACTGGTTGGTGGGGGATCAAATACTTATTTCCCTCTGCAGAATGCAAATAAATTCATATACTTTCCACAATGTGATTTTCCGGATTTAATTTGTGATGTGCTATCTCTCACTGTTACCAATAACCTACCCTTCAATTATGGGCTGCTCATGTCTTTGTCAGTGGGCAAACTTACAAAATCAGCAAGGGATCAAATACTTATTTCCCCCACTGTAACTTTGTATGTCTATGTGCTTTGAAAATGAGCCTCTAAATGCGGGAAATACCACAGTTTGCTGGTTGACAGGTCATCTTCCTAGTCCATCTGTGTTGCCCCAGTTTTTGGAGGGTAAGATTTTTTTTCAATATCTGGGGGTTATTATAGATTCTAAATGGCAGTTCGATCAGCAGGTGTCTCGGGTAGTTTAATCAGGTTTTTATACCCTGTGGATGTTGCGGGCAGTTCGCCCATGTTTTGATGTGGCCACTTTGCATGTTTTTCTACATTCGTTGTTGATTGCAAAGTTGGATTATGGGAATGTGGTTTATTTGGGTATTGCTCGCTATTTGTTGAAATGACTATGGACATTACAGAATGCTGGGATTAGGTTATTCAGAGGGATTGGAATGAGGGAACATGTTACACCTCTTTATAACCATTTTCACTGGCTTGAATTGAATTGTATCCAATGTTTAAGGCATTAACCTTTACCCATAGAACAGTACATTAGGGGAACCACAGTTATATGTCTGAATTGGTGAGGCTCTTTGCTCCTCTACGTGGGTTGAGTTTTATTGTTGCTGCGTTATTGGTGCTTTCTGGTGTTGCACAGGCTCGATTGACTTCATGGATGAGCGCATAGATTTTAGCAAAGCCTATTACACAGGTCCACATAGAAGACTTAAAAATAAACTGAGTGCCCTCGGTATAAGCCCTAAAGTAACAGACTGGGTTAGACACTGGATGAGTGGAAGGTTACAGAGGGTAGTAATAAATGGAGCTCACTCCGAAGAGACGGATGTTACCAGTGGTGTGCCAGAAGTTTCAGTTCCTGATTCTGGTTGTTGTTGCTTTTGTTGTTGTTGTTGTTGTTTTTGTTTTTTTGTAAGTGATATTGCTGAAGGTCTGTCAGTTAAGGTTGCCTCTGCTGATACCAACATCTGCAATAGGGTAGATACCCTTGATGATGTGTATAGCATGAAAAGGGAACTAGTGAAGCTTGAAGAATGGCCCAGAATTTGGCAGCTAAGATTTACTACAAAAAAATGCAGGGTCATTCATTTGCATTTGAGCTACAAAAAACAGAGGTAGCAGCACACATTGCATTAGGTACAGGTCTATTAGACAGCTGTGCTATCTGCAAGTCCAACCAATCCATGGCTATGATCTTTAATTACATTACAGATAGAGCACCAATGTTAATTTTTACCCCCCCCCTAAAAAAATAATAGGAAGGACATCACAACAGATAAGAGTGAGCCACATAACCATGATGCCAAATGTATTAAATATCTTTACTGTAGAGAAAAGTAAAAGTGAAATCTGTTTAACTCTAACTGGAGAAATTATATCTGGCAGTTTCCAATTACATTTGTAATTACTGTGCCAAGTCAAGATGCCTAATACAAATTATTTGAAAATGTAATGTCATTTGTAACTCTGATTATATACCTCTATTATTTTTACCCAACTTTTCCTCTTAAGAGGTTTTTTTTTTCCATAACAAGAACATGGAAAACTTCCTTCTAGTGATTTAATATACCAGGAAGTCAAAATTAAAATTGAATCTCACAAGTTTGCACCTTATCCCCCTCATTCTATAACTTGGAGCTTAATATTAGGTCTGTTACTTTAATATTATTTTAACATATAGGGCCACTCCTCCTCCCAGTGGTGTAGCCACAGGTGGGCCTAGGTGGGCCGGGGCCCACCCATTTAGAGCTCAGGCCCACCCATCAGTAGCACATGTTTAGCAGTAGCTGGTGGGGATCCCAAGCTCCGCAAGCTGAAGACTTCCCCCTGATGGTAACAAAAACGCTACTCTCCATGATACTGGCACCTGCACATGCTCAGTTTTCAGCGTAAGCCTGCTGCAGACTGCCAAGGTGGAAAGAAGTGTTTTCCCGCCAGCTGAGATATTTTTTTGTGGTGGTTGTGGTGGGGAGGCAGAACACTTGGTGCCCAGGCCCACCCAAAATCTGTTGTCTGGCTACGCCCCTGCTTCCTCCCTTACTTTTTATAGCCCTCTATAACTATATCCCAGTTACGGTTCTCTGTGATTTCATTTCTCACAGATATTTTCACCTGCTTTTTCTCTTGGTATTTTTTTATTCAACATAACATGCCCAAATTTGAAAATGTAAACTATGGGGCTGATATTCAAAGTGATTTAAGTGGGTGCGAGGCAGTTGAAATTTGTTGCTCTTTAATTTAAGAGGTATGACTTCACTTCTTCAGTTCCGTAAACGTTTGAAGGCTTTCCTTTTTCCCCAAGCTTTTACAGTGGTTTCAAGCTGGGTGTTTAAGCTCTTTATTGTTTTTTAGTGATGCATTTGTTTTAGTCAAGAATATTTTATTGCATGTGTGTGTGTGTCTTCTTTTAAAATTATATTATGTATGTTATGCTGTGATCCGCCGAGAGTTGTAGGATCATGCGGAATAGAACATTTTTAAATGCATAAATACATGGGCAGACCTAGGGCATTCTTAGAATTTATGCACACTGTTATAGAGTAAGGGGGGTTGCATCTTATTTAGGCACAAGGATTTACACTGGGTTTTACTTGTTAAAAATTCTTGTGTCTAAAGTTAGGTGCCATTCCTGGCACTAAGCATGTTCTATAAATGTGTCATTGAGCAACGCATACCTTTATGCCGGCTGCAATTTTGTAAGAGATAACTTACATGCATAATTTTTTTATTTATTTTTGCATATACATCAATTACATTCTCATTATTAAGGAACAAGTAAAGAATATATATGAAAAACATAACCAAGACGGATAAAAAACAAACAACAGAAACTTCTTTCACACTAACAATGCAATACCAAAGACAGCAAAGGTGACAAACACACACTGGTGCAAAAATTTATTAGCTGGTAAATAAGACTCAACACATGTTATGTTTCGGCCACAAAGAGTCGGGACACAACCAATTTGCTATATATAAGTAGCGCTGCAGATTATGGTTACAATGAAACCTCAAGTGCAAACAGTGCTGAAACTTCCAAGTATAACACTCACAAAACACATAGGGTCAAGCTATACTCACTCTGTGAATCTTGAAATTGCAAAACACTCTCAGAGCAACCAGATACCCAAGCAACATACGCATAGGAAATTAAAATAAGCCTGAAACTCACTTCAATGAGAGGGACTAGAGCCAAGTATAATAAAGGAAAATAAAACCAAGGAAATAATTTCCATTATAAGGGTAACCAACATTAACTGCACACCCACAATAATAACCTGCTTATAATCGAACGAGAATAACGCCCAAGTTCCGACCTAAATCGGGAGATGGGCGTTCTTCTCACAAAAACAAATAAAGCGGTATAATCGAAAGCCGAACGTTGGACGCTTTCAACTGCACTCCGTCGCGGATGCGGACAAAGTTGACGGGGGCGTATCGAAGGCGTGTCGAAGGCGGAACTGGGGCGTGGTTATCGGGCGAACAGAGATGGGCGCCCTTCGCCGATAATGGAACAGTTTTGAGCTAGAATTTAGGACACTTTTCCTGGACCCTGTTTTTTGATGAATAAGGCCCCCAAAAGTGCCCTAAATGACCAGATGACCCCCAGAGGGAGTCGGGGATGACCTCCCCTGACTCCCCCAGTGGTCACTAACCCCCTCCCACCACAACAAATGATGTTTCACAACTTTTTACTTTCACCCTCAAATGTCATACCCTCCTCCCAAGCAGCAGTATGCAGGTCCCTGGAGCAGTTGTTAGGGGGTGCAGTGGACGTCAGGCAGGTGGACCCAGGCCCATCCCCCCCCCCTACCTGTTACAATTGTGCTGCTTAATGCTACTAGTCGTCCAACCCCCCCAAACCCACTGTACCCACATGTAGGTGCCCCCCTTCACCTCTTAGGGCTATAGTAATGATGTAGACTTGTGGGCAGTGGGTTTTGAGGGGGATTTGGGGGGCTCAACACCCAAGGGAAGGGTGCTATGCACCTGGGAGCTCTTTTACCTTTTATTTGGTTTTTGTAAACGTGCCCCCTAGGGTGCCCGGTTGGTGTCCTGCCATGTGAGGGGGACCAGTGCACTATGAATCCTGGCCCCTCCCACGAACAAATGCCTTGGATTTATTCGTTTTTGAGCTGGGCGATTTCATTTTCCATTATCGCTGAAAAGCAAAAACGCCCAGCTCACACCTTGACGAATAAAACATGGGCGTCTTTTTCTTTTAAAAAATACGATCCGCCCCGCCCCTTCACGGACCCGTTCTCGGAGATAAACGCCCATGGAGATAGGCGTTTCTGTTCCATTATGCCCCTCTAAATCAACTTAAACTCATTGTTCCTTCTGAGCTAGAAACCTTTGAAGCTGAGAAGGATCCAAACAAGAAAACAACTTATCCTGATAGCGTATTAAACACTTAGGGGCCCTTTTACTAAGCTGCGTAGGCACCTACGTGTGCCCAATGCACGTGAATTTGGAATTACTGCCCAGCTACCGCATGGCCTGGGTGGTAATTTCATATTTTATGGGCATCCAATACAAATGCCAGAAATTAATTTTTAGTTTCTGGCACACGGCACTACCAGGCATAGACCATTACCGCCCGGTTAACACGTGAGACCTTACCACTAAGTCAATGGGTGGTGATAAGGTCTCAGATCCAAAATGGACGCTTGCCAATTTTCATTTTGCCACATGTTTATTTTCAGCCAAAATAAAAACAAATGCTTTTTATATAGGTGCGCTGAAAAATGGATCTGCGCTCGTCCAAAAGACGTGCTTACACTAGCGCAGGCCATTTTTCAGTGCACCTTAGTAAAAGGACCCCTTAACCACTAATTCTATAAAATTGTGCACTCAAATTGACGACATGTCAAATTTGCATGTGCAAGTTATAGAATAAGGTCAGTTGCACATAATTTAATAATATGTTGAGAGCTGGTATTAATGAGCAATACTAGGCTATAATTGTCCTTAACTGGTGCTAATTGGCACCATGCATAACTGTCCCTAACTGGTGTCTGTAAGTTATGTGTACATCTTCCAGAGTACATGGACCTTAACATGACTTAAAGGGAACTAACACACTGTTAATTTAGTCACTGCAGGGTACATAGCAATGACCTCGAAAACATGGAAATGCATTTGAAGCAGCTCATTACTATTTAAATACTGTATTGAATCTTGCAGTGAACTGAGTGCACACTGTTCCCCGGAATAAATATATTGTGCCTACTGTTCTGCGCCAACATCCTAGCATATTCTATAACAACACGTGTAACTTAATTGGCTTAGCAAGCTAATCAGCGTTGATCACAGCAATTAAAAACCAATAATGAGTGTGGATGTTCCTGGATGTGGCAAAGATTACACAACAAAGGAGAAAACAGTTTTTGCTTATGAGAGATGGGGCCAAGGGATTAGGTGCAACGTTTATGTTGGCCTACCCTTGTAAATGTTTGATTCGCTTGTCTGGGACAAAATATGTTTTTTTTTAACCATCTCAACTACAGATGTTTCTGGACTCTAAAAGATCTTCTAGTTGAATGACATTAAGAACTATCAGCAATAATAATTCGGGATAAAGATCAGGACTTACCTATACGTTATTAATATAGTTTCTTCTCAAGTTACGTTCTCCTTGAAATTGTACTTACAACCCACTACCCCCCCTTCCTAGATTGTGGTCTGAGGCAGAATATAAATAATTGTATTCTGGAAATCTTTGTTAGATTTTCGATGTTTTCTTTTTATTTTTTCGTAAATAATTTCTCTGTATTACCTTACAAATGATTATTTGTTTGTATTATTGAAATTAATAAATAAATAAATTAAAAAAAATAATAAAAACCAATAATGAGCACTAATTGGCAACAATTAGAATTTATACGCACAACTCAGTAACGGGCCCTCTTACTAAGGCGCACTGAAAAGTGTCCTGCGCTAGTGTAAGTGCGTGTTTTGAATGTGCACGGGTCCATTTTTCAGCACACCTGAAAAAAAGGCCTTTTTTGTTGCTGAAAATGGACGTACGGCAAAATTAAACCCAGCTTGTGCCCATTTTCAGCCTGAGATCTTACTGTCATCCATTAACTTAGCGGTAAGGTCCCACACGCTAACCAGGTGGTAAACATCAGCGCACGTAAACTGCCGATTACCTCTGAGTAAGCACCATGCAGTAGAAAATAGAAAATATTTTCTATCACATGTTTTGGAAATGTGTCAAAAATGGAATTACCACCCAGGTCATGCGCTGACCAGGTGGTAGTTCCAATTTGATGTGCGTTGGACGCACATAGGTGCCTACAGACCTTAATAAAAGGCCTCTAAGTGTATTCTGTAACACAGAGTATCTAAATTATAATGCATGCAGCCAAAAAGGGGCGTGGTTATGGATGGGGAAATGGAAGTTTCATGGGTATTCCAAAATTTACATGAACTATTATAGAATATGGCCCTCTGTGCCTAAATCTATGTGCTAGTATTTACGCCAAGTAAAACATGGCCTAAATGGACCTGACCAAATTTGGTCGCGTGGAGAGGCACTCAGCATATTTTATATACCGTGAGGGAATTTAAGGCCATTCTAGAAAATTTAGGCATACTTTAGAAAATTTTCCTAGACGCATTTTTTTTTCTATGTGGATTTTTCAGGTGCCATATATTGAATCTGGCCCTGTATGCTGTGGTATAGCCTGTAAAATTACCTCAACTAAAGTAATTTTATTTTACCACCAGGCCATGGCCCTTTGTTTCTGGGTTGTCTCATCAAGGAGAAAGCACCTTTAAAACTTAGTAATCTCCCACACATTCCCCTAACAGAAAGCCCCTGTTTTGACCCCTACCAATCAAGCTCCCCCAATAGTGAACCCCAACCAGGGCCCTCAAGTTGTACCTTCCTACCCAGAAGCTCTGCCCCTAGTATAAGCTGGCACCCAAGAACCCCCCCCCCCCCCTCCTGAAGGCCCACCTTGTATGGTATTTGGTTGGCAGGCAGAAGTAAACCACAGTCGCTATTGCCCTCACAAATGCAGAGATCCAGAATGGTGCCAGTGACCCCCAACTGTAGTATACACGGAAAAAACAAAATACCCAGTCTTCAAAAATTGAACAAATATGTCTGCTAGTATATATACTTAAGTCTGTATTCAGGGGAGGAAAAGACCTCCGAGACCTTACAGGAAATATGGAATCTTATATATTTGCTAAAAACAGGTCATTCTTAATCAATGGTCGATAAAAAAACTCCCTGAAGTTTTTACATAAAAGCATATCCTCTTCATTGTCTTTTACTTACTTAAGCAGTGCCAATCTTAGCCAACAATAAAGAGTGAAGCACTTATCTTAATACCTAACGGGGTCTCCATTTCACTCAATCAGACAGGTTTCCTCAGACGTTAGTGCTTGTTAAATTTGGCATACTTATCACTATATCTCAAAAACACAAAAAATCACTCCTACTATACAATCTGTAGGTGAGCGCAGGGCACTGGCACCAGTTCGCGATGGATTGAAAAGAAACAAATTTTTTGTTTTTTGATATTTCTCCTGATGAAGATTGCGAAACAGTGGGGTCCCTTGCTGTCGGGAAAGTTTGGAAGACATTGCGAGTGAGGAAGACTATTTAGTAGCACCCACTTTGTAAAAATTGGATTTGAATTAACTTCATAACCGGAGTAACATGTGACTGGAAGAAATGAATCAGCCATTGGAAAAACTCTTACTGTTGACATTTAGGAATCAGGATACTCTGACTTCAGAAGAGGCAAAAACCAGCGTTTCAAGCTAAGTGATTGATTTTTGAGTGTTGGGGCTGATTCTAGTTGAACAGTAAATATTGTAATTGTGCTTTACTTTTGAATTTTTCCAGTTCACATTATCAAGAGGTTTATGAAGGGAATCTATAAGTTCTTCATATCCATTAAATACTCTCTGTAGTGGTGTGCATTGACTGTGACAGTTTTATAATAATTAAAATACTCCGCTATCCGTTTTTTGTTCACAGTATCTTTTTCTCCCTGAGATAGGGAGTTTTTGTTGTCTGTGAGTTTTTTCGGAGGGTAGGAGGAGCCCATGATGTTGGCCAATTCAGTGGAGTCCTAATTAGAGGTTCCCTGGGCTATTGAGGCTATTTTATTTATATAAATTTTCTATCATAGTCCAGTGCCCTGCGCTCACCTACAGATTGTATAGTAGGAGTGATTTTTTTGTGTTTTTGAGATATATTACTGCACTCCAGACAATTTAAGATTTTTTTGATACTTATCACTATGCATCACATGATCCAAAATGTGCAACTTAACTGAATAGCAAGCCAATTAGTGCTAATAATTTGGTCATATCAATTATCGGTGCTAATTTACATTAATTAAAATTTACGTGCAAGTCCAAAAAGGGGGTACAGCTATGGAAGGGTTGTTATACAATAAAGAGGATCTGTGCCTACTTTAGACAATGGGATTTACACCAAGGTTTCATTGGTCACACCTAAATGTAGTTGTGATTCCTGGCACTAAGCGCTATACTATAAACAGCCGACATCTAACTTAAAGCGCCATTTATAGAATAGTACTAAGTGATAATTTTTTCAGCGCCAATTTTTTTAGGCACCATTTATAGAATTTAGTCCATAATGTATATGAATATGTGTGTGTATATATATATGTTGATTCTTGGCTGACTGTGTTTTTCTGTGTGCAGTTAATACTGCAGTAAAACCAACTTTACTTTCATGCTAGATTTAGGTAGACCTCTGTCATTCCAATTTAATCAAGCTTCAAATTTATCAAAATTTGAAGTAGACTTCACTTTCTCCAATATACTGTAATCAGTTCCCAATGCCTCAGAGCACAACAGTAATCAACTTTTAATTAAATTACTTTTAAATTGCTGTCTTAGACTCTCACACTCCACATCTCTCTACAAACTCCATAAACTAACTCTTTACTTGTTC
Source organism: Microcaecilia unicolor (assembly GCF_901765095.1). Lineage (NCBI taxonomy): Eukaryota > Metazoa > Chordata > Amphibia > Gymnophiona > Siphonopidae > Microcaecilia > Microcaecilia unicolor. The sequence continues at coordinate 257,331,464 of NC_044034.1, read as the reverse complement.
TCCTCTACCCTTAAATGTCTGTTGCATTCAAGCCTGGACTGAGGCTTAGGCAACATTAGCAACTGCCTTTGCAGCCAACTTTTCATAAGTGACAGAGTGTTGTAGTCACTACAATGCCTCAGTGCAGGCCAGAGCTACTGTCCCCTTAAATGGCCTGAGATAAGAGCAGCAGCAGCAGCAGCAGCCTTTAATACATTGCAAAGATTCATCTTGAGGCCTGCAAGCCCTCATGCTCTTGACTTCCCCTAACGTTGCTCTGTTTCCTCCTTTGGTACATTTGGGAGGAGGGTATAGAGCAACATTTAGGGCCGTCCAGGGAGTATGGGCTTTCAGGCCCCATAATGAATCTTTGCAGTGTATTAGCGGCTGCTGCCACTGTTACAGGAAAAAAGTAAGAGGATAGGATTGGAAGAGTACTGAGTACCTTTTTCCCTCCCCCACTGACAGAAGGCAAGTAGCAGGCTCAGAGGAGAGAGAGAGTACAGGAGCAGAGTGTACTGTTTCCCACAAGGAGAGGTGAGCCCTTGTACCCGATGAGGGAACCCCTCACCGGGCTGTCGGTCAAAACCCCGAGTTCCCCCTGTGTCATCCACCGTTCCCCAGGAGTTGAGCCCCTGAGTGCGGGTAGCCAACAGCACAGAGAACAAAGTCCAGCACAAAGTCCACAGGGTTAGACCAGGCAGCATAGAACAGAAGATCCAGGGACAGGCAAAGATCAGTACCAGGTAGCGGTCAATAGCAGATCCAAAAGCACTGTAACTGAACAGCGAACTGAGTAGAAGCCGAAGCACGGAAGGCCTGAGGGCAGAGTCTTAAATAGTGTAGAAATTAGGCCCAACAAAGCACAGCTGAAAACAAGATGGCTGCCCCCATTGGTGACACCCTACACCCAAATATGGGCTTCCTTCCTGAAGCTGCCCTACTCCAAGATGGCTGCCATAACCTAAGCTAACCCCCTACTAAGATGGCCGTCCAAACCTGGAACAAGCCCAAATCCAAGATGGCCATCCCATCCTCCGGTGCCCATACTCTGCACAGACAGAGAACGTGACACAGAGCACTCTTTCCTCTCCCTCTATTGCCTATGGTTGGTTAGGGACTGAATATGAACCTGGCTGCATTAGAGAGACCTACCATTGTGCAGTCCTCAGACAAAATAGGCCAGAGTACTTAAAGAATAAGTTAGCCCTTTACTCACCTTTGAGCCCTTTAAGGTCTTCTCAAGGAGCATCACTATCTGTACCTCATCATAAGAATTGTATAATGCGATACCCACCAACGAACCTTCTCAGGAGTAGCCCCCACACTCTGTAATTTAATCCCAGAAGAGCTATGTATAACTTGAAACTACCTCTTCTCTCAACCCTTTGATACATATGGGAATAAAATTCTTTAAATAGAGCTGAAAAATCAGTGCAAAAAAACCCTCTCATGGCAGTGCCGCCTTTTTGGACTCATGTGTAAAATTTATGCTCAGCTCCCGGCGACTAACTTTGCATATAAATCCAAATTAATTCCAATTAGCACTGATAATTGATAAAGCCCAATTATCGGTGCTAACTGGCTCATTATTGAATTAAATTGCATATGCAAATTAGGTGCACATCCAAATTTGCACACACAATTCTTAGCAGTATATATAGAATTTGGGGTATAGTCCCCTTCTGAAGTGGGGTGTACATGTCTATGAACTTGCCCCTGCTATGCCCCACCCAAAACACACCCAAGACATGCCCCCTTTCCATTTGCATGCACATATCTGAAGCCTTGTAAAATGGGGACTTAGATGTTTGTGTAAGATAAACATTGAAGTGCAGGTTTATACATGCATTAAACCTGAATAGGGCATGTAAAATAAGAGCCAGTATTAAAGGTACAGAATTGCAGGACAAAGGATAAAGGTGAGCCTGTCGATATTGTGTATCTGGATTTTCAAAAGGCATTTAACAAAGTACCTAATGAAAGACTCCTGAGGAAATTAGAAAGTCATAGGATAGGAAGTAATGTCCTATTCTGGATTAAAAACTGGTTAAAAGATAGAAAACAGGGTTAATAGGTTGGTATTCTCAATGGAGAAGAGTAGACAGTGGGGTTCCCCAGGGGTCTGTGTTGAGACCACTGCTTTTTAACATATTTATAAATGATCTAAAGATGGGGATAACAAGTGAGGTAATTTAATTTGCTGATGATGCAAAGTTATTCAAAGTTTTTAAATCACAAGAAGATTGTGAAAAATTGTGAGAGGATTTATGAGACTGGGAGAGTGGAAATCCAAATGGCAGATGCCTTTTAGTGTGAGCAAGTACAAAGTGATGCACTTGGGAAAGAGGAACCCCCAACCATAGTTATGTGATGCAAGGGTCCACATTAGGAGTCACCATCCAGGAAAAGGATCTAGCTGTCATCGTTGATGATACGTTGAAACCCTCTGCTCAATGTGCAGTGGCGACTAAGAAAGCAAATAGAATGTTAGGAATTACTAGGAAAGGAATGGAAAACAAAAGTGAAAATGTTGTAATGCATTTGTATCGTTCTATGGTGCGACCGCACCTAGAATACCTTGTGCAGTTCTAGTCACCACATCTAAAAAAAGATATAGAGGGGCATTTTCAAAATCTGCACCCTGGTCCACAAAATTATCCACGGCGAGACTCCGACCTACATGGCAGACCTAGTAGATCTACCAACCAGAAACACAAAAACTTCAGCACGCACATACCTAAACCTCCACTACCCAAGCTGCAAAGGACTAAAATATAAATCAACATATGCAACCAGCGTCTCCTATATAAGCACAAAACTATGGAATGCATTACCAAACGGCCTGAAATCAATACATGACATAACAATCTTTCGGAAATCACTAAAGACCAATTTATTCAAGAAGGCATACCATAACGATCCAACCTAAACACCCGAATCATGCAACACAACGAAACTTGCTACCAAACCAGGACACTTAAATTTTCCTCTTAACCGCTTAATTCACTCTATAACTCATGTACTTTGAATCAATTACCACTCTGTATTTCTCATACCGGAAGTGACGTCCGCCACCAAGGTACTATGTAAGCCACATTGAGCCTGCAAATAGGTGGGAAAATGTGGGATACAAATGCAACAAATAAATAAAAATAAATGTTTGGATTTGGACGTGTTTACAAAATGTCCAAATCCGGGGGTGGGGAAAACCGTATTTTCAAAAAAAGATGGATGTCCATCTTTTGTTTCAAAAATACCGTCAAAGACATCCAAATCCAAGGACATCCTTAAATTTGGACGTCCCTAGATTTGGACATCTTTGACTTTCGGCGATTTTCAAAACCAAAGACGTCCAAGTCAAAAACATCCAAATGCAAGCCATTTGGAAGTAGGAGGAGCCAGCATTTCTAGTGCACTGGTCCCCCTGACATGCCAGGACACCAACTGTGCACCCTAGGGGGCAGTGCAGTGGAGTTCATAAAATGCTCCCAGGAACATAGCTCCCTTACCTTGTGTGCTGAGCCTCCCAAAACCCACTACCCACAACTGTACACCACTACCATAGTCCTTATGGGTGAAGGGGGGCACCTATATATGGGTACAATGGGTTTTGGAGAGCTCGCTTTTTCCTCCACAAATGTAACAGATAGGGGGGGTATAGGCCTGGGTCCGCCTATCTGAAGTGTACTGCAGTACCCACTAAAACTGCTGCTGGGACCTTCATGCGCTGTCATGGATCTGAGTATGACATCTGAGGCTGGCACCAAATATTTTAAAGATGTTTTTTGAAGGTGGGAGGGGGTTAGTGAACACTGGGGGAGTAACGGGAGGTCATCCCCGATTGTCTCCAGTGGTCATCTGGTCATTTTGGCCACCTTTTTGTGCCTTATTCGTAAAAAATACACATCCGGGTGAAAGTGCCCAAGTGTTCGTCATGGACGTCCTTGTTTTTTTTGATTATGGGTCAAAGACGTCCAAGTGTTAGGCACGCCCAAGTCCCACCTTCACTATGCCTCCGACATGCCCCTTTGAAATTTGGACGTCCTTGCAAAGGACTGCAGTTGGAGACGTCCAAAATCGGGTTTCGATTATATCGATTTGGAGGTCTCTGGTAGATGGACGTCTTCTGATTTATGTCGAAAGATGGACGTCCTTCTCTTTCAAAAATTATCCTGATAGTGGAGTTAGAAAAGGTACAGAGAAGGGTGATGAAAATGATAAAGGGAAAGGGACGACTTCCCTCTGAGGAAAGGCTAAAGCAGCTAGGACTCCAGCTTGGAGAAAAGACAGCTGAGGGGAGATATGATAGAGGTTTATAAAACACTGAGCAGAGTGGAACAGGTAGTTGTGAATCACTTGTTTTCTCTTTCCAAAAATGCTAGGACTAGGGGGCACACAAAGAAGCTACTAAGTAGTAGATTTAAAATGAATCAGAGAAAATATTTCTTCACTCAGTGAGTAATGAAACTCTGGAATTTATTGCCAGAGAATGTGGTAAAAAACAGTTTAGCAGGTTTTTAAAAAGGTTTGGATAATTTCATAAAAGAAAAGTTCATAAGTCATTATTAAAATGGACTTGGGAAAATCCATTGCATATTCTAGGATAAGCAATCTGTTTTGCTGTTCTGAGATCTTAACAGGTACTTGTGACCTGGATTGGCCACTTTTAGAAACAGGATACTGGGCTTGATGGACCTTCGATCTGTCCCAGTTTATGTTCTTATGAAGAGACAATGTGGGTTTATTTGGAAATAGAGAATGAAAAATTTATTTACAATGGTGTGATATTAAAGGCTTCCTTCATAGACAGAATTGGACAGAGATTTAATTGAAGACATTCAAAATATAGCTATGAAAATGGAAGTACAACTAATAAGTATCTTTTTTTTAACTGTGACACAGTTCTTTAAGGATATCTCTGAAGGAGCTGTTGGGTTAAAAACTTGAAGTTTTGATATGGATCTACAGTCTGGGTTGGGTATTTATATAATATACACCAACTGAAGTCATGTTACAGACATTTTTGAGGATATTTAGCTCAAGCACCAGATGAGTTTTGTGATTTTTAAATATTAATGGGCTATAGTTATATCCTTGGGACTTTGTAATCTTGGTGGTGGTTCATTTTCTAATGCTATGATATATGGAATATTGATAAAATGTGGAAGACTGATAAAATTTTGAGAATCTATAAATTAATAGATGAAATTATTTTGACCGATAATTGAAGTTTCTGCTGCCAGTAAGAGCATGCTCTGAAAGGGGTGAAAAGATCTAAAGAGCTCAGGTCATTTTTACCATTTTATATAATACAAGGTAGTTGACACTGCTAAATATTACTTGGCTTCAGCAGTATATATCTAGATTTTCTGAATGTTTAATCTGCTGTCTTCCGTAGTGTGTGTTGTGCTAACACAGGTAATTGAAATTACCCGTTATTATACTGTTGCCAAATTTGCTAGCTTCTCTAATTTCTATTAACTTATCTTCATCTGTTTGTTTGTTTGTTCTGGCCTAGCAGATGATACTATAGACCTACCAGTATTCTCGTTCCCTTCACACATGTAATTCCTGTCCATAAGGATTTCACATTGCTTTCTGTTTCCTGCTGTTTGTTAGACTTAGAATCTACACAGTTGTCTTTTTACTAAGTTGTACCGAAAAATGGCCTGCGCTGGTGTAGATGCAAATATTGGTAATGCGCAGGTCCATTTTTCAGTGCACATGCAAAAAAGCCTTTTTTGGGGCAGAAAATGGACCTGCGGCAAAATAAAAATTGGCGCACGTCCATTTTGGTCCTGAGACCTTATCACCACCCATTGCCCTAGTGGTTAACTGGGCAGTAGCAGTCTATCCAGCTCATTTTCAAAAGATATCGCCGGCCATTTTCCGACACAAATCGGGAGATGGCCGGCGATCTCCTCAACCCGGCAAAATCGGTATAATCGAAAACCGATTTTGGCCGGGTTCAACTGCTTTCCGTCGCAGAGCCGGCGAAACATCAAGGGGGCGTGTCAGTAGAATAGTGAAGGCAGGACGGGGGTGGGATGGGGTCGTGCTCATGATATGCCCGGCTTCGCCCGATAATGGAAAAAAAAAGCCAGGCTTGACGAGCATTTCGCCAGCTTTACTTGGTCCCTTTTTTTTCATGACCAAGTTTCAAAAAGGAGCCCCAACTGACCAAATGATCACCGGAGGGAATTGGGGATCACCTCCCCTTACTCCCCCAGTGGTCACCAACCCCCCTCCCACCCAAAAAAAAAACACTTTTTTGCCAGCCTCTATGCCAGCCTCAAATGTCATACCCAGCTCCATGACAGCAGTATGCAAGTCCCTGGAGCAGTTTTTAGTGGGTGCAGTGCACTTCAGGCAGGTGGACCCAGGCCTATCCCCCCTACCTGTTACACATGTGGTGGTAAATGGGAGCCCTCCAAAACCCACCCAAAACCCACTGTACCCACATGTAAGTGCCCCCTTCACCCCTTAGGGCTATAGTAATGGTGTAGAGTTGTGGGGAGTGGGCTTTGAGGGGGATTTGGGGGCTAAACAACCAAGGGATAAGAGCTATGCACCTGGGAGCTATTTTTATTTTATTTTTTTATTTTTAGAAGTGCCCCCTAGGGTGCCCGGTTGGTGTCCTGGCATGTGAGGGGGGCCAGTGCACTACAAATGCTGGCTCCTCCCATGACCAAATGCCTTGGATTTCGCCGGGTTTGAGATCGCCGGCATTATTTTCCATTATGGCCGAAAAACGATGCCGGCAATCTCAAACTCAGCAAACTCTGACATTTGGCTGGGCCCAACTGTATTAGCGAAGAAAAAGATGGCCGGCCATCTTTTTTGAAAATACGGTTTGCTCCGCCCACTTGCGGCGCCAGCACCAGAGATGGCTGCCCATAGAGATGGATGGTGCCTTTCGATTATGCCCCTCCACGTATGTACAATGCTGATTACTGCCCGGTTAGCGTCATGCGCCAGAAACGTTCCAGTGTGCTTAGTGGGCACGCGTAAAAAATGAAATTTCTGCCCAGGCTACGTAGTAGCAGGTGGTAGTTCAAAATTGACATGTGTAGGACACGCATACGCACCTACATGGCTTAGTAAAAGGGCCCCTTAATTCTTTCTTTAGTATTAGTGCCACTCCCCCTCCAGTTTGATCTATCCTATCATTGCAATATAATTTGTGCCCTGCTAACACAGTGTCCCATTAATTGTCCTCCTTCCACCAGGTCTCTTAGAGTCCAATATATCTACGTATACATTTAGTGCTATAAGCCCTAACTCTTCATTTGACTTTGTTACAACCTCTCTAGGTGGATACCCAAACTTCCCTGTTTTGATAAAAATATCTCACTCTGAACTAAACAATCCTGAGCAACTGTTTACTTCCCTCTCTCCACCCCATTCTAGTTTATAAGTTGAATCCATTTGACCGGCACAACTGAGGTCTTTTTACTTAATTTAATAGCTATTATAAAAGTTTGTCCATGAAGTCGAACAGTTTTTCCCAGAGTGACTGTAATACTTTTATGGGACTTGCATTAGGTATGTTTGGTAGCCTCTGCCTGCAGGGGGAAGGGGACCCTAATTTGCTAGCCCAGGAGCATTGGGCCATGTCTTTGCATCCTGATGCTCCTGGGCAGTGAAATAACCAATTTGTGGTGTATCACTGCAAGTCACGGATATTTGAATGGTTGACATCTCATTGCTGTGTGACCCGTGGCAATATTAGGGCCCTTTAAGTCATGTTAAAGGGCAAATAGCATGACTTAAAGCCCTAACACTGCTCAATAATTACCCCCTTAGGGGCCTTTTTACAAAGACGTGGTAGGCTCTATACGCATGCAGTGTGCACCAAAACGAGATTACCACCAGGCTAGTGTGCCTCATGGTGGTAATTTCAGATTTGGCATGCACCCATACCGCTGGGATAAATTTTTTTATTTCCTACAGCGCACAGCATTTCTGGCGTTAATCAGCAGTTGATGAGCACCATCCAGACACCGTGCATATAGCGGGTGAACCCTTACAGCTAGATCAATGGGTGGCATTAAGGGCTCAGTTTGTAAATAGGTGCAAGCTGGTTTCAATTTTACCACAGGCCCTTTCCTGGCCCATTGAAAAAAAGCCCCTTTTCCCAGATGCAGTAAAAACTGGCCCAGCACATGCCCAAAACATTCACCCATACTACCAAAGGCCACTTTTTGCCATGGCTTAATAAAAGGACCCCTAAGTGACTTATTATAAGATTACCCTTTTATTGTCTCCTCATGTTGGATGTAACCTGCTATAGGCTAATTTGAAATGGAAATGTGGAATATCAAATGTAATAAAGTTAAGAAATGAATAAGTCTCTGGTAATAGATGTGAGGACAAGTTTCATAGAAAGGGAGCCTTAACCATTTGTGAAGATCATGTTTACCCCTCACAATCAGAACAATTCTTCATCAGCTGCAACAACGATAGAGGTAAGGTTTTCTTACGCATTTGTTTATGAAAATTGCAACAAGAATTGCACTGTTGAAAATCACTGATGACTTTGATTGCCAAGTGTGTTTTTTCTTAATGTGTATGATAGTTCTGATGTTACTTCTCAATCTGTCATATATTTATGAGTTTGGTTTTTTTGTTACATTTGTACCCCGCACTTTCCCACTCATGGCAGGCTCAATGCGGCTTACATATTGTATATAGGTACTTATTTGTATCTGGGGAAATGGAGGGTTAAATGACTTGCCCAGAGTCACAAGGAGCTGCCTGTACCTAAAGTGGGAATTGAACTCAGTTTCTCAGGACCAAAGTCCACCACCCTAACCACTAGGCCACTCCTGCTCTCAACCCAAGTTCATAGAGGGCTTTAGAGTTGTGATGTTTACTCTTGTAAAACTGCATGTTTCAAACACTAAGAGGTCACATAAATGGTCTCTCTTATTTCCAGGGATCATTACCAAATATCTTCTGCTGAAGTATTGAAACAGGGAAAGCTGTAAACCCAACTTTTGCAACAGACGATCTCTGGTTCCAAAAATATGTTTATGTTTATACTTGTTATTAAAATTTGATATACTGTCTAACTTAGCCAGATTTCGGTGGTTAACAAATACAAAATACCATTTTCAAAATATTTAGAGAATGGCAGATCCATAAACTTTACTAAATACTCACTTTTTATGGATTTCCCCATTGTTCTAACAAACCTCCAATTGTTGTAAATGATGAAAGCACTGAGGAAACCTTAGCTAGTTTGCATTTCTTCTCCCAACAATTCTTAAAACAATTCATACTAAATAGATGGTCCTCTGGTATTATGGACTTCTTTGAAAAATCCCCCCCCCCCCCCCCCCCCAAAAAAAAAAAAAAAAAGTGAAAAAGGTACAAGTTTACAAATGTACCCTATCAGTGGGTGTAAATGACCTCATCCAAAAAATATATAGATTTTAAATAGGAGACACAATAATATTTTAAAAGATCCATAACTCCCATGCCATAGCTCCTAAATGTTTTGAGGGTTACCACTAGATTGTGTTAGAACTTTTAAAATGACATAAAACAACTGAGTTTGCATGTCAATATGAACTAAATAAATTCTGAGTACACTCATTTTTCAAGGATCACTAACAAACTAAATGAATATTAACAATTGCTCTTTCCTACTAGATTCTGTAGCACAGGGGTGACAAACGGCAATCACAGGGAGCTGACATGAATATGCATAAGGTATTATTTGGAATCATTGGCCACCCTGTGCACAAATATATCTCATGCATTCTCATTGGAGGACATGACTAACAGTCCATTTTGGAACATAAAATCCTGATTGGTAGTCAATGGTGAGGATGCTTCGCCTACATTAAAACCAGCGTAAACTTTAATGGGCTTTTGAACTTCGTCATTGTTGTGGATGAAGATTCATGTTTATAAATGCTAAGTAGTAGTAGTAGTAGTAACCTGCTCAAAGTGATTTGCAAGAGAGACTACAATATATTGAAGACATTTGAGACTGATCATCAGACTTGGGAGATTCTCCGGATGTATCAAGCAGCTCAAATTATGAAACTTTTGCAGGTACTATAATTAGAGAGTTGCAATGCCCTCGTTGCATTTGCCATCAGGTTTTTATTTTAGTTGGGGTAGGAATGTTTTTCTAATAATGATGTTAATAATACAATATACAGAAATGAATGGAGAATTGCACAATGATTGTAATATACATATATTAGTTTATCATTGTTATTAGATAGTGATTCTGAGAAGTAGTGATTGATGCATTCGCATTAGAGATGTCCTGAACACCAGACCAATTAGCAACCCTCCTAGATTGCAGTTTAACACCTTTTCTCGAGTAGAGGTTAGAAAGTTTTGCTGCACATTTCTTAAACCAATCAGAAAAGAGGGAATTGATAGCATAGCACAGTAGTAAAAAAGGAAACCAAAGCACAAGGGGTCTCAAGAATTAGTGTGAGGAACAATCTGTATTCACAGACCTGTATCAGGAGTCAGCTCTATTGTTGTTCTAGCACATATAAATCATATCAGTTTTTTAGACTGTGTCTGAACTAAGCAAACTCCAGCAGAAAGGAGCTCTAACAGTCGCTGTTCTCACAGCTGTAATTTTTTCATGCTAACACACGCTGTTCGGTGCGTTGGAGTCTAACACATGCTTTAGATCATGCCATCTGACTGAGTACCGTTGATTTATATTTGCTGAAACAACAATAGAGCTGACCCCTGATGCAGGCTCCTTGCTGAAACACAGCCTTTGTCAGCTCTGTGAATAAAGATAGTTTCTCAGAACAGTTCTTGAGTTGACTTATGCTGTACATTTCTTGTAACTTTGCTACATATGTGCATAAGTTTACATACATCCTGAATGTTTTAAAATGCAAAACTATTGTTCTTTAACAACATGAAATAGTTTTCGAGCATTTCTAATGTGAGTCTGGCTAATTTGTTTTGTCTTTTTTTTGCTTCCTGTCTCCATTTTATTATTTTTCTTCTTGTTTTTTTATTTTATTTTTTCCGTTTCCTTTCTTGTGTCTAATGATAATAACAGTGCTTAGCATTTTTAATAGTGTTACAGGATATACACAGTGCTGATAGGTATGCAGGTACAATGGGATAATTCTATAAGGAGGTTGCTAAGATTGAGGCATCAGGAATGCACATAGACTTCCGGTTTGGTGCTCAATCAAAATGGCTGCCAATGATATCAATCAAAATGGCTGCCAATGGCTTGCTGATAGTGTAATTATCCTTAATTTCTTTCATAACATTTTTTTAGGCTTTAAATAATAGCATCTTAACTAAGAAGATGTTTGATGTCAAACAGAATATAATTGAATCTGTTTTTCCCCCAGCATACAGTGGTAAATGTCCCAAACAAGACCTTCTGACACCCATAAAAATAGTGACACTGCATGAGGTAAACAAACTGTTGGAACTCACACAAATAAAAAATAGAATTTCGGATAGTACTTTAGAAATTACAGATTTATAGGGAGATGTTAATAACATTAAAGAAAAGTCAGATTCAGTGTGTGAACAACAAGTGTTTATTCATGACTGTGTAGTACAAAATGAACTTGCACTTAAAGATTTACAACATCAGCAAAAAATACTAGAGTGGATTCAATTGGAGCTTGAGGAGGCTAATAATCATAGTTGTCAAAATAATGTTCATATATTAGGATTAACTGAGAGATTGGAAGGTCAAGACCTGGTGGGTTTTATTGAAAAAGTGCTTCCTGCCCTGCTTGACCTCACTTTTCAACAGCTGTTTGAAGGGCTCATAGGGGTGCCTTCCTGATGTCCGACATCCATGCAGGGCCCGAGGTCCTTCTTGTTAAAAATACAGAGGTACCCTACAAGCCCTTAAGGCAAAGTTAACCAGGAATATTGCTTGGAAAGGAGCAAAGTTAATTATTCTACCTGATCTGGCTCCTGTGACCACAAAGAAGCGAAAGGATCTCTTAGCCCTTTGAACTCAGCTTAGAGCCCTTGGAGCTCAATTTGGGATGTTTTACCTGGCTAGATACCGGATTACCCTTGCAAATCGTACTCTCAACTTTGAACATCCTGAGGCTCTATAGAAATTTCTTCATGAACATGGACAAGTTACTCCATGAATTTGGTGGGGGGTTTTTTAATTAGTATACTATTACTGCTGTACTATGTGAGACTGTTAAACAGATGTTATGGACTCTTCAAATTTCTTTTATTATTAATTGTTAATATATTCAGCAAAGATGCTTCACTTAATTTCTTTTGATCTCATTGTTTCTTCTCCCTTCTCTTTCTTTTCTCTTAAATAGCCTTCCCTTAATTCCAAACACAGTTCTCCACTTATTTCACTTTTTCTCTCCCCAGATATTCAGATTCCCCAATCTCTTTACATTTCTTCTTTCTTCTTGTACTGCTCCAGCTGCTTATTTTGCTTCTCATTTATTCTTCTCCCAGTCTAACAGCTCTATCCCTTCTCAACCCTATTTAGTACCTATCAACCCTTCCCTGTTGCCTTCCTTTTGTCACATTCATTTCTTCTGTAAGCCAGGAGGCCTTTGGTGGAAACAGAAGCTGTTGGGCTAGGGAAGTGGAGAGTCAAGGAGTCAAGGAAGTCTTGGATCTTGATGACTGAAGAGGAGCTGATACAATGGAGGAAAGATGAAGGGTACAAGCAGGATGGAAGAGCACTTACCAGTGATTTCATGACTAGGAGCAATTACAGGAAAGGAACAGTAATGACCATAATATTTAGTGTTTTCAAACCCCTTCCCACATAACCACTCATCTTGTTTTAAGTTTATAGTAAGCATGTTCCATTTTGTACTGATACTTATGAGAAACCAATGAGCATCACATTTATGTAGCAGGGAAAAAAAAGTGAACTTAATGAAAGAGAAATTTAAATTCAAAGGATACAAACATTATATATATATATATATATATACATACATACATACATACATACACACACACACACACACACACACACAGAGTACAGACCTGTGGTGAAGAGGTGCTGAAAGGAGAGCTGCTGTACCCTGTGGCTGCTGAACAATGCAGAGGGGAGGGGGCCCCCCTGCAGGAGGGCCCCAGGCTGAAAGGCCTAGCACACTTGGAGCTGAGAAACACTATGAAGGGGAGGCTTCCTCCACCCAAGCCCCAAGCATGCAACCAGGAGAACCAGGAGAGCCCAGGCCTGTGGACGGAGGAAGGACCAGAGCCCAGCAGCGCTTGCTGAGGAGCCAGCTCACCCTGACTGTAAGTCCTGGCCATAACATTCCTAAGCTGGGTGAAGAACAGGGGGCAAGAAGGCAGGGCCCGGGTTCCAGAGCAGGGTTCTCTGCATCCAGTATCAGAGGAGAGGTGGTGGAAGAGAATAGCGGAGAGTCTGAAGAGGACGTTAGTGAGGAAGAAGAGGAGGAGAAGGAATCCAGGCCTAGGGCCTGGCAGAAGAAAGAGGCCCAGCATATGACTCCTGAAGAGGTAATTAGATCAGTGAAGAAAATGAATCGAGTAGAAGGTGAAATAGAGGTACTGAGGAAGCGGCTGAAGCTAGCAAAAACTATGTGTAACCTGGCTTCCACTGGCCCACGAGACAAGTATGTTAAGGGAGTTGAAGCACTCCAGAAGCGGCTTACAGCAAAACAAAGGCAGCTGCAAAAACTAAAGAACTGCAGAGATAATCCCCTTCGTGAGGTTTTCCTGAACAGGGAACGCATGCAGCAGACCCAGACGCAGTCCCAGATCCAGCAGGAAGCAGAACCCAGAGACACACAGGACTCCGTGGTTCCAGACACCCCAGAGGCTATGCTGGAAGGGACAGCAGGGGAAGAGAAACAGCAGCAGCCAGAAGGAGGGAAAGACAAGACTGACACAAATAATTCCCAGTTATCACCAGTATTTTATTTCCTACAGGATTCCCAAGAGCTAGGTGCTCCATCCACTTACCAGCCTTGTAGAACAGAGGCTCCTAGTCCAGTTGTGGCAGGTACTGTGGATAAGGAGGGGCTCCAGCACTGCATGCAGCAAGAGAGCCTGGCAAGTTTGGAACACAAAAGAGCTATGAAACTGAAAAAAATTCAAAAACGTCCCTTATACTTAGAGAGCTGGCAGGGCATAGCCGAACCCACAGAGAAGAGCTCAGGTTTGCTGGGAGAGACAGAGAAGAAAGACAGCCTGGAGAATCAGAACAGTTTGAATGCTGAGGAGAATCAGAACAGTTTGAATGCTGAGGTAGGAGAAGAATCACTACACACTGAGCAAGTACAGAAGTTACCAGGAACAACGGGAGGGAAAGTAGAGCAAAAACAAGGGGTTTTGCAGATGGAGACAGAGACTAAAGAGGATGGGAAAGTACAGGAATGGAGTAGTGGAGTACTACAAGAGATGGAAGAAGCTGAGAGCAAATATGGTGGACAGAGGGCGGGAACATCGTGGGAACACCACAGTCACTCATGGACAGAATTGATAGGGCAGACCTCTGAGCAGGGCTGTCCAAGAGCTGCCATCCAATCTCAATCAGAAGTGCTGATGACATCATGGGGGAAGCTCAGTGACAGGCAGGGGCTCCCAATAGATTCTGCCACTCAGAAACAAGAAGAAAGAGCAGAAGGGAGCTTCTCAGAAACTCATGCCCATCAAAGCAGGAGTCCCAGAAAGGAGAGAGAGAATTGTGGAGAGTGTCAGCTGCACCAGGAGGCGGAGCCAAGACCCAGATCGAGTGAGACAGGGCATGGAGGAGAGTGTCAGCTGCACCAGGAGGTGGAGCCAAGACCCAGACTGAGTAAGACATTGCCAGATACAGAGAGAGTACATGAAGGAGAGTGTCAGTTGCACCAGGGGGCGGAGCCAAGTCCCAGACCCAGTAAGACAGAGCATGGAGGAGAGTGTCAGCTGCACCAGGAGGCAGAGCCAAGACCCAGACTGAGTAAGACAGTGCCAGATACAGAGAGAGTACATGAAGGAGAGTGTCAGCTGCACCAGGAGGCGGAGCCAAGACTCAGACTGAGTATGACAGTGTCAGAAACAGAGAAAGTGCATGGAGGAGAGTGTCAGCTACAAGAGGAGACAGATCCCAGACCTGGTCTGAGTGGGACAGTTGCAGAGCAAGGGAACGAGTGCTGGTTGGGAACAGCAGCAACTGGCAAAGGACTGGAAGTAGAATATTGCAGAGGGGGAAGAGACAGAAACAGCACAAGTGAACTGAACATAGTGGGGTTAGTGGACATGGGAGAGGAGGGAGGGGAAGAGAGGGGGAGGGGAGGAAGGCAGGAAGGGAGTGGGGAAGGGGGGAGCATACTGGTATCAGCCCCTTTATCCTTTGCAGCAGTAGTACGGGGAGGAGGGGCAGAGACAGGGAAGGAGGAGGGGAGGCAGGAGTCAGACATGGAGACAAGGGGAAATCCATTTTCTGGTCCGTTGCGGGGTCCCGGGAGCGGTGTTACCCCAAAACGTCGAAATGTTGTCCAGCTGCGTTGGGTGGGCACAGGGGTAGCACCACCTAGAGAGGTTGTTTTAAGAATGGTATTCTCCCTTGGCTTTATCCCTGAAGATTTGTATGCATGCATACACCCTGTGGGAATCCCTGAATATGATATTAGTTTCTTAACAGGGCGAGGTTTGGACCTGTTTTGGGAAAAGTACACAGAGGTGCAGCATCAGGGTAGATGGGTGGATTTTAAGGCTGTCCCCATCAGTAGACAGGACGCAGTTCAGATTACCATTTTGGTACGTAATGAATCTCTTATGGCTGCAGACCTGTCATACTGGTTGGGACGGTATGCCGAAATTAGGACCCCATTAAGCAAAATACCAGACCAGAGTCGTGTGTGGGCGGGGGGGTGGAGTGCCCTTGTAAAATTAAAACAGGCAGGCTATGTCACCCAACATATACCTTCAGCCGCATACATTGGAAGGGATCGAATTCAATGCTTTTATGCAGGACAACCCAGACAGTGCTACAGGTGCGGATCTTTCCGTCACTTAAGCATGTCATGTACAGTGTTAAAGTGCTCGCGATGTGGTAGTACAGATCATGACACCAGCGACTGCACTACCATACGCTGTAACCTGTGTGGAGGCTTGGGGCACCCTTTTAGCAAGTGCCCACAAGCATCGCACAATCAGGTAGAGGAAGAGAGGAGGGGGGAGGAAGGGGCACAAGCAGAAACTACAAGGATACAAGGACAGAAGCGGGAAGCATTAAAGGGATTAATGGATAAATCAAATACCACTATTCATACAGAGGCAGGCACTAAGGGAAAGGGAAAGGGGGAGAAAAGGGCATCAGGTTTGGATCACATTCAAAGAAGGGGTATTTGTGAAAGGATGGAAGAAGGAGGTGGGGAGAAGGGGGGAGAAGAAGGGGAAGCATGGACCCTGGTAGGGAAACATGGAGGGAAGGGGGGTCGGAGGAAGGAGGGGAGGGGGCTAGCCCGAGCGGGGAGAACAGATATTCTGGAGAAGAGCCAGAGTAATCGATATGCAGTGTTTCAGGTTTCAGGTGAAGGAGAGGGTGATCTTGAGATGAATCCACCCCAAAGGGAGGTTTTGGAGGAGAAGAGGAGGGAGGGGAGGGGAGCAAGGAATGAATCATCTGAAAGACTTAACAGAGAGGAGCCAGCAGTGTTACCCCCCAGTCTAACATCACATCCTACTAGTTTAACGAAGGGCCTCATGCAGGAAATAGAGGAGGGTAAGGAAGGGATGAAAGGGGAAAGGGCTGGTCCAGAGGAAACCAAGAAAAAAAAGGGTAGAAAGAAAGCCGGGGAAGATGACTCAGAGTGGGAGGATTTGGAATTAGAAGAAATTATAGAGGATCCTGAAGAAATGATGGGGGCAGGAATATCTGTGAAGAGGGATTGCGGTGAAGAGATGAGGAGGGGTAAGAAATTTAAGAAATAAACCATGGCTGCCTTGTCCTTAATCTTTGCAACTCTGAATGTAGCCAGCATAAAGGCAGAGAGAACTAGATTTGTCGCCTTTAGCGATTTGACCCAGTGCAAGGTAGACTGCATCCTGTTGCAGGAGACTCATTTGGATTCTTTGCAGCTCCTGCACCGGGCCAAGAGAGATTGGAAAGGGGGGCCCTCATTCTGGTCTCTGGCCAAAGAAAGATGCGCAGGGGTGGCTATTCTTTTTGCCACCCGAGAAGTGGAGATTACGAGGGAAATAGAGGTGGAGATAGGGAGGTGTGTTGTCTTAGACGTTTTCATTAGAGGGGTAGCAGTGCGAATCATTAACTTTTATGGGCCCCAGATTAGTTGGGAACGCAAGCAGCTGTTGCTCCGGGTGAAACCGTATTTATATACAAGCAAATTGGTGGTATTTGGAGGAGACTTTAATATGGTCTTACAGCAAGCAGATAGAAAGGGGTCCAGGCGTCAGGTGGGTTATGACAGCCTCCAGCTGGCAGCAATTGTAAAACAGGCAAGACTGGAGGTGGCGGGAGGGAAGGGGTTCACTTTTAGAAGGGGAGACACGGAGAGCCGTATTGACTGGCTCTTTGTAGGCGGGTTGGCTAAGTTTCAGGGGCAGCCGAATAGATGGACGGAATATTCAGATCATGCCTTAGTTTCCACAGTCTTAACAATATGCGAAGGGGCGCAGAAAGGCCCAGGATTTTGGAAACTGAGTGCAAAGTTATTAGAAGTAGAGGAAAACAGACAAATATTTGAGGGTTTTTTAGCAGACCAAGAAACACTATGGGAGGTGATGGATGATAAGGGAGCCTGGTGGGACGTGGTAAAGGGGCGAGTCAAGGCCCTTTTCCGGTCCCTAGCCAGGAAGCAGAGTCTGGGGTTACAGGCACAGTGCTGTCGTCTTCGTAAGCAATTGGACCACGCGGTCTCCAACCATCTAGAGAAGGGAGAGATAGAAGCTTTGCAGGCCCAGTTGAGGCTGTTGCAATATGATCGATACGCTGCTTTGCTTCTGGAAAGGGAATATGGGCATCGGTATTCCCCGGATCCTTTCCAGAATTGCAAGGTAGCAGTAGGACACAAGGTCATTTATGCTATGAGAGATGAAGCAGGGCAGCGATTGACGAACCAACGTTCAATCGAGGCCAGGGTCATTCGGTTTTACACCCAATTGTGGGGGAAAGAGAGCTTGGTTTCTAACTTCATGCTATCATACGTGCAGAGTGCCCCAGGCTTGGAAAAGGTTTCGGAGGGGGAGATGGAACAACTGCTTAGGCCCATTACCACAGGAGAGGTAGATGATGCTATTGATACGCTATCAGCACGTACAACTCCGGGTCCCGATGGGCTGACCCCAGAGTTCTACAAAAAATTCCGTGTGGTCCTGATTCCAGTGTTAGCTGCAATTTTTAATAATTGTTTGCAGAACGGGCGTTTGGCCCCTTCACAGCAGTGTTCTATTTTGGTTCTCCTCGCAAAGAAGGGAAATCTGGAACTTATCGAGAACTGGAGACCCATAAGTCTTCTGAATGTAGATAGGAAAATAATGGCCAGGATTATTTACAACCGCCTGGCTGGGGCAGTGGGTGGTCTCTTGTCCTCAGCACAGTTTTGCTCGGTGAAGGGGAAAGGGGCAGTGGAAGCAGTTTGTACCATCCGTGAAATAGTGGAAAGGAGTCAAGGTGGGACAAAGGGAAAGTATTTGCTGACCCTTGATCAGTCTAAGGCTTTTGACAGGGTGTCCCAGGAGTACCTATGGCTAGTGCTTCGGTGCTATGGGATACCCGACCAGTTTATAGGGTGGATCCAGACTTTGTATCGCAATGCAAGGAGTAGCACTCTAATAAATGGTTGGGTGGGCAAGAGCTTTGCAGTAAGGTCAGGGGTACGGCAGGGGTGTCCCCTCAGCCCCTTGCTGTACGTCCTTTCCTTAGATCCTTTCCTCAGAAGGTTGAGTGGAGGGTTTAGCGGTCAACTAGAGGGCATCTCTTTGGGTTCACACACATGGCGATGTGTCGCCTACGCAGATGATGTCACAGTAGTAATCAGTAGCAAGGAGGAAGCCGAGCGAGTTCAGACCTGGATGGCAGAATACACACAGGCTGCGGGGGCCCAGATAAACCAGGATAAGAGCTCCGCAATTTGGGTAGGACAGGGCAGACCAGCTTTCAAACTTCCCAGTCAGTACCCAGTAGCAAGGGATGAAGTACGGATCCTGGGTCTCTGGGTAGGCAGACAGGACTATGATACGATCAACTGGGAGAAGGGGCTGGGGAGAGTCGAGGAAAGGGTGGCCCAGTGGAAATCATATAAGTTGCGGTTTGTGGAAAAACTGCATGTCATTAAGACCTATCTGATACCCCTTCTCCTGTTCATATCCAAGGTCTGTTTACTGCCTATATCGTTACATGCCAGAGTATACAGCTTGTTTTTCCAACAGCTATGGGGGAACAGGATGAATATTATCCGGAGGGAGGTGACCTATTTGCCCAAAAGGGAGGGGGGGTTGGGAATGGTCAACCCTGTGGTACATTTTAGTTGTTTCTTTTTTCCAACAAAATCTGGGAGGGGTCTTGCGGGAAGGGAGGCCGGCTTGGGCAGACTGCATGGCCTCCTGGCTTCAGCGGTACTTGAGGGATTGGGTGAGGGGAGGTCAGGCAATGCCCCTGCGAGGGAAGGCGGGATACTTGCCACAGTACATCTCACCTCTGTTGAGATTGGTGAAGAGATGGGGTATCACAGTACAGGAAATCCAGAAGGAGGACAGGAGGCAGCTACAACACCGCATTATTCAGACACACTTTTCAACACGTCTAGCCTTGAGGGACTGCCCAGGTCCACTACAGGAGGAAGGTCTGGCTTTCCTCAATTCATCACGCCTCCCCCGGAAGATTGCGGACATGGCCTGGCTGACTTTCCACAGCCGGCTTTATGTTCGAGCTAACATGAAAAATAGAAACAGCAATGATCGTAAGTGCCCGAGGGGGGAGTGCGTGACGGAGGATGAAACAATGGACCACTTCCTCCTCAAGTGCCCGTTCAATCAACAAGTCTGTCAGGCAGTAGCCCGCCAATTAGGGATTCCTTTCTTCCACCAGCTATCTTATGCAGAATGGGCCTATGGAGGGTTTCCAAAAGGAAAGGGGTGGTGTAGGGAGACACTGTATATCATCGCTGCAGCCCTTTGTTACTTCCTGTGGCAGGCACGCTGCCAAGCTTCATTATATCGGAAGTGGCTGTCTGTACAGGAGGTGGCAGGGGATGTGGTACATTTTGTCCAGCAGCTGGCAGTGAGGGAGAAGGAGCATTGTTCTGGACTACAGTGGGCAAGGCATTGGAGGGGTTTTTCGTTTCAGCCTCCCTGAGTGGGAGGGTTTGTTGAGGGGCGGGGGTATTGGCCAGTAAGGTTTTATTTATGTATTAGTTAGCGGGTTTTATTGCTTGTTTTATCGCTTGTTTGTATGCTTGGTTTGTCTTGTTGCAAGTTTCAATAAAGACAATATGACACACACACACACACACACACACACACATTTTATTCCAAAATAATAATAAAAAAACAGAGGGCAATATTCAGCTGGTGGCGGTCGGTGTCTTTTTTTTTTTTTTTAACATTGGCTGTTGCTGACTGAATTAGACCTGAATATTCAGTACTGGCTTCTACTAAATATCACCAAAACTCTACAATTGAACAGAAAAGTAACCACTACCTTTTCCACTTATCATATAACTGGTGGAGGAAGGTTGTTTTTTTTTAAATGCCAATGATGAATTGTTTCAACCAATAAAAGAGGCTGCAGCTTCACAAAGGTACTATCCCTAGAATCTATTTGAGGCTTTTTCCTTCCTCATCAGTGGATATTATGCATTTTTATGGTTTTGCTTCCATTATTTTTTTTGAGAACCTTATATTTTATATATCACTTAGCTTTTGTTAAGAGTTTGCACCTCAATATTGTGCATATTACAAAAAATACAGATACCTTATATCCATCTTCAGTTTTAGATATATTAATCACCTTATATCATTCTTCAGGTTTATATATATGAATATATTTAACTTAAAATGAGATCTGAAGTTTTTATCTTGTTGTTATTGAAATAATCACAGGTTGAAATCAAATCTTTGGTCAAATCACTAATTAAACAGCTGTGAGCTACTACTGTTTAATTAAATATTAAGCCAAAATGTTTTGTTTTAACCTGAGATAATTTCAGTATCCTATCATTACAAAAACAACTGTTGTTTTTATTTCAAAACTGTCAGGATGATGTTTATTATTTGAATAGATTTAGAATATATTACCTTTACAGATGCAGATACAATGAACTATTTCTTCCATGCTTCCTTTCCAGGAAGCCCTTTTTGGTTTTAGATGTGATTCTTGGTTCCAGAGAGTGCTTATCTTCACTAACTAGCTGTGATACCTTTTGTCAGAGAAATGTTCAAGATGGTGAAGTATGTGGTCTTTCAAAAACCACGTATGGGTCAATATTCAAAGTGATTTAACAGGCCAGAAATGGCTCCTGACCCATTAAATTGCCTGTTTAGGGCTACTCTGGTCATTTTCAGCGGCGCTTAACCTGTTAGTACTGCTGAAAGTGTCCGGTTAGTGCCTATCTTAAAGCTGGCTATTTTGGGGGTGTTCTGGGGGTGGAGTCAGCACTTGGCCGGTGAAGTGCCACTTTTCAGTACTTTACCAGCCCCGGTAACAGCATAAATAGAACCACATAAAAGTCAGTCATGCAGTGTCCCATATCCGGTTAAATGCTGAATATTGCACTTAACCAGCTATGTTTTAGCTGGCTCTACTAACCCATAAGTTCAATGTCAAAGCCTGGACATGGCGCAGCATTGAATTTCTGGGCATAATATTGGCAGGGATCAGCAAAGCACTGAGCACCATAGGCTGAATATCAACCCTATGGTTCCTTTCTTCAGATGTAACTGCAAGGCATTTTGTGCTGGGTCTCTCCGTAGACATCAAAATAGCACTACGCCCATCAGTTACATATTCCTTTTTGCCCTCTTAAAGTGCATGGCACTGCTTGTCCTGCAAAGTCTTGACAATTGGTTTCTGATCACTTTAATGGACTTTCTTTAGAGAACACCAACATGGCAGCCAAGAGTGTGAGAAACTTTTCTAAGGCAGAAAGCAACCTCCTAATATGCTTGGTATATTCGAATGAGAATACCCAGTGTGTTCACTCATATGCAACACCACTGATCTATACCTGCCAAGGCCCAATGTATAGTTATCAAGCTACAAGCTCTATTTCTATACCACTAAGGTGGTCTGGGATATTCCCTTTGGTAGCACAGTGTTTTGGAGTTTAGAAACCCCTGTTTAATTTGTTAATTGTCATTCAAATGCACTCTCTCTCTCTCTCTCTCTCTCTCTCTCTTTCGCTCTCTCTCTCTCTCATTACTGATATAGCATAGCTATACAGTATACCCTAAGACAATTCTTCTCAACCCAGTCCTTGAGGCACACCTACTCAGGTTTTCAAGATATCCATAATTAATATGTATTTAACACTCCATTGGCTAATCATTGGATGTCTGCACATCACCAGTTGTCTGATTTAAAGTTTGTGGTTTTGTATCAATTGCATACCCCTCGGGGAGGGAACATTTCTTAGTTACTCATTTGTAAGGAAAAGCAGTTTATTTTTCATTGGACAATTGTTGAGCCTCACGGACTCAACAAGGACGTTTATTGGTCAGCTGTTTAGGGTGGGGGTTTATCCGCTGGAGACTCAGCTACTTTCATAATCATGTGTCAGCGTTTTTGTACAGCCGACTTCATGCTGGGAGCGGTGCTGATGGCATTCTTACTGCCTGGTGTCTGATGATAAAGGGTTGTAATAAATAGGTAAGCTTGGTTTAATAGATTTTTAGATGTGGCTGTGTGTGTGGATCCCTCTTGTTTAGAGCAGTACTTGTTGTTTTCCTATGTTTTTTAGACTCAACCCTTGAGGATGCAGAAGTGCAAAAAATGGACCATGTTGGGTCTTGAGAATTTGTTGAAGAATGAGAATTCTGCAACAAATTCTCAGGACCCAACATGGTCCATTCACAGAACTGTGTTCTGTGAATGGATGAATAGTGAGAGATGCAGCATGCCAACTTTCCTATGTCTCGGTGCATTCATATTTGTATGCTTTGTTTTGGAACTGAGCAAGTTTTACAGATAAGTCATTTTTGTTTTTGTTTTTTTTTTATTCCAGTGGTTGACATTATATAGGACCGTCTTGTATGAAGCCTGTTTTTACTTGGACTGATGGAACTAACATTTTGTATTTTGGGACATATCTAAGGGAATATCTTCTATGTGGTCCTATGTCTGAGTGTTAAGGTAGGTTAATGTATGCACTGAATAAGGGATGGGCTAGTTTAGGACTGAGCTGTGTCTAATATAGGGAGATTTTATTCAGTTTGTTACAATGAGGGCCAATTTAGTGATGATTTTTTGATAATAAAGATTTTATGTTTGGTTATTATTTGCATAGTTATTTGATGTAGGTCAGTTAATATGCATAGGATAGATTTACATACCAAGGAGGCAGTGTATGCAAATCTATATACTGTATATTCATTGTGGATATCCTAAAAACCTGATGGGACTAGGTTTACCTCAAGGACTGGGTTGAGAAGCACTGCCCTAAGGTACAGAACAATCCCTCCAGAATGACTATATAAGCAACCACCAGTGGGACAGCAACAACCTGCTATACAAATAGATATGTATATATATTTTGGTATCTGAAAAAAAAAAAATCAAGAGTCCAATTCTATCATTTTGCTTTCATAGCATTACTTGGCAGTCTATGAAGGTACTGTTCATGCAAATAAATCCTCTACTCTCTCCCAAGCATCTTTTTTCTTCAATGGTTGATTGAGTCCTCAGTCAGAAGGAAGGGCCACTAAGTATATATTTTGTATCATTTCCTGATTCAAGTGGCAGGAAAGTCTTTAATCCTATAAGGAAGTCTGTATGCTATATTAACCAGTTATTCAGGCAAATAAATAAAACCTGATGGAAAGTCAATGTTAGCATAAAAAACACAATAAATTAGCAAGGCAATAAAAAGAAATCGTTCTACATGTTTGTTTCGTTATGTGACAGAGTAATTTTTGTTCTTGTTTAATTTTGAGGGGATTTTACTGGCTGCAATAAAAAGGACCCTGGTGCAAGGGAAAATGACCCCCACAACCAGTGCAAGGCCCTTTTTCCCGCAGATTAGTAAAAGGACCCTTTAATAAGGTCACAGGTATGTCCAGTAGCACTATAGAAATGATAAGTAGTAGTAGTAGGAGGAGGAGGAGTAATATTTTCCTTCTGAAGTGCACGTCATGGCAAAATAATAAGGCAAAGTCCTTGCTTTATTGGACACACTGCCTATTTGTATTCTGTAGAATAGATCTGAATTTAGTGAAGCTCTGCAATGCACCAATGATTGTGGCAGGGGCTTTTCTCCCTATATTTGGTATGTTTGGTATATATATTGGTATGGTTCCGTGGAATCTTAGCGGAGATTGGGTGGCGACACTGATAATTGGAAACAAAACGGGAGCTGGGCAGGTCTACGCCCTGATCGTGACTGAATAGATAGGGATGGGCTGGAGTGTAAATTTTAAGGGGCTTCGATGTTAGCTTCAGAACTTAGTACAAGAACAGTACTGGGCAGACTTCTACGGTCTGTGCCCTGAGAAAGGCAAGGACAAATCAAACTCGGGCATACATATAAAGTATCACATACCATGTAAAATGAGTTTATCTTGTTGGGCAGACTGGATGGACCGTACACACATTATGCATCTTAATAGACAGCACGGGATAAGCGGGACGTCATATGTATCTTTAACAAGTCCTCCTATGGTTAGTGCATCCAAGGTTAGTTCTTGTGTATGTGACTATCTAGTTAGTTGCTTCTTCCATCAAAGGCTTGGGAGAGAAGCCAGGCTTGTGAGAAGGACGCCCATCTTGTGTTTTGTGTCGAAAGATGGGCGCCTTTCTCTTTCGAAAATAAGCCTGATAGTGTGATTTTCTTTAGAGAGGGCTTGGTTAGGGATACTCTTTGGGAAGATCTTTGTCACCTTAGAGGGTGCATAGAGGATTATCCTGTTCTACAAGTACTCTGGCCCATTTCCTTTAAGCACCTTGAAGATCAGAGATAAAGTTATAAATTTAGCCCTGTATTGTATTAGTAGCCAGTACAGATTTTGCAGAAATGGTGTGATATGATCATATCATTTACATCCTTCTGGTCACTGGAAGCGGCTCAGAATTGAATATCAGAGCCTAGTGCCAACTGTAGGACTTAGCAGGTCTAACTCCTGAGGTCTGAATATCGGCCCCTATATAAATAGTGTGGTTGAAAATTCAAGGACAGGGCATTAATCCATGTTATGACACTCTCTACAGTGAGAAAAGTGCTTTTGAATACAGGCCAAATTTTTATAGGCCCAATATTCATCCCACGGTGGTTAGTGTATTTTAAGATTCTGAATTAAACCCAGGCTGAATAAAGGTCAGATATTCAGTGCTGGACCATGTCTAGGCTTCAGTATTGGATATCTGGATAACTGTGGTTGGATATCTGGATAAGTATTAAGTTAACCTGGCACCGGTCAATATTCAGACTGGTACCCAGTTAGCTTTGTGGACAAAGTTAGGACAGCCTTTTTGCTCCCCTATATTTATGTACTTAGTTAACCAGTTAGCAGATTGATGTGGGAAGTTATCATGACATGTTATTTTACTGTTAATCCCAGTTATTAGTAACTAGGTCTCATTTCATAAAATGGGATCTGTGCTAAAATAGCATGAGTTAGTGGTAAAATAACACATCTTAACAATACCCCGCATTGATAACTATGACCCTAAATATCACTGTTGACTGGTTGACTGTTGGCTCCACCCAAGCTCTACCCCCAGACCACCTCAGTAGTAAACAGACAGTGCTGCATCAGTCGGATGCAATATTCAACACTGCTGCCTGCAGTAGTGCCACCGAATATTGGCAGATAACCAGCTCAGTGACGTTAACTTTGACAAAAAGTCCCATAAAAGATATGGAAAATGACATAAAATAAACATTTTCTGGTTAACCATCCCTATTAGGTACCTAATATCTTATCCAGCAAACAAATACGTGCCCACATGATCAGATGCACCCACGGAGCTCCTACTTCTTTGTGGTTTGCTTGCAGCAGGAAGGAGTACATAAGTACATAAGTAATGCCATACTGGGAAAAGACCAAGGGTCCATCGAGCCCAGCATCCTGTCCATGACAGCGGCCAATCCAGGCCAAGGGCACCTGGCAAGCTTCCCAAACGTACAAACATTCTATACATGTTATTCCTGGAATTTTGGATTTTTCCAAGTCCGTTTAGTAGCGGTTTATGGACTTGTCCTTTAGGAAACCGTCCAACCCCTTTTTAAACTCTGCTAAGCTAACCGCCTTCACCACTTTCTCCGGCAACGAATTCCAGAGTTTAATTACACGTTGGGTGAAGAAATATTTTCTCCGATTTGTTTTAAATTTACTACACTGTAGTTTTATCGCATGCCCCCTAGTCCTAGTATTTTTGGAACGCGTGAACAGACGCTTCACATCCACCTGTTCCACTCCACTCATTATTTTATATACCTCTATCATGTCTCCCCTCAGCCGTCTCTTCTCCAAGCTGTATAGCCCTAGCCTCCTTAGTCTTTCTTCATAGGGAAGTCGTCCCATCCCCACTATCATTTTAGTCGCCCTTCGCTGCACCTTTTCCAATTCTACTATATCTTTCTTGAGATGCGGCGACCAGAGTAGTCTGGAAAGCGTCTTCATCTCCAGTATCTACTCCACTACTGAGGCAGACTACTTTGGAGCGGTTTTGTGCTCCCTTCAGTTCTGCTTCATCCCTTCCTTTGACTGCACCAGTGTTGAATTCTTCTAGCAACAGTGGTAGTACAGTATCTTTCAGACCCCCACAGGGATCTACAACAGCCTGGAGGCCTGACAAGTGAGCGTGAGTAGAGCTAGAGGAGGTTTGATTTCCTCAATGTTCTCAATGGAAGGATTACCACCTGCGGATTTCTTTCCCCACATTTCCATACAGATCATGGAATATGGACAACAAATTCAGTCAACTGTGAGTAATTCCACTGAAGTTGAGGAGCAGAGGTCCTCTGATCCTGTCTGGGCAATGGCTTCAGAAGCCTGGGATAGTTACAATGGATGCTTTGTGGGATGTTATGCAGCCCCTCAACACTACTCTAGTATCTGTGGTAAAAGTGGTGGGAGAGTTAACTAACTCTAAAGAAGTTGTTGGAATCCATTCCAAAGAGCTGGGTCAAAATGCCCCTAAAATAAGATCTTAAGAAACTAGAATTTGAGAACTTCAAGAGCTTAATAATAACTTGGTAAAGGATAAAGCATTAATGCATAGAAAAATGGAATATTTGGAAATTCAAACCCGGAAAAACACCTTGCCATTTTTAAATTTTCCCAAATCCCCTTTAATAGTTTCTATTGACATATAAGTACATGCAAGCAGTGGCGTACCAAGGGGGGTGGTGGGGGCGGTCCGCCCCAGGTGCAGAGGGAGCATGACAACAAAGAGCCGGCAGGTGCGCGGCACCCCCCCCAGTGGCGTGCACCCTGGGGGGTGTTCTTTCGCCGGGGGATCGAGGGTTCTTTCGTTGGGGGGGCGTCGCGCTGTTCTGGGGGGGGGGGGCGCTGCACCCGGGGGGGCAGGGCATATCGGCGATCCGCCCCGTGTGTCAGCCCCCCTAGGAACGCCACTGCATGCAAGAGATTCTGAAGATACCATCAGAGTCCTTTCTACCTGTAGTAAGTGCTCAATATATGAGTCTCTCACCACATTCTGATTCTATTTTTATAAGGGAGAATGCACAATCTGCATTGAATGTTAGTTAGTTTCTGGAGGGCTACCTTACTAGCAACATTTGTTTTGGAATTAGATTGAACTTTGGTTGTTAAGTCTTATTTCCGTGCAATGGATGAAAAGCTTTTTTTTCCAGATTATTCTAGGATGACCTAGATGCTATGCCAGGAATTCTTTGCCTTACAGCCCAGAGTACAAGCATTGGGTCTGAAGTTTAAATTGAGATTTCCCTGTTCTTGTGTTATTCTGTTAGAAAATAAGTCATATATGTTTTTGAACCTAAACAACTGTTTGAATTTCATGTGTCTAGAGAAGAGGTGAGGATCTAAGGATCTTTTCCACAACCCACTGAGATTGGCTAGAATGTGTTAGAAGAAAGCGCCTTGTTTAACTGAGTATATCTATATATATAAAAGGCAACCCTCCACGGAAGTTGAGGCGCCCGAGATATCTGGTGTGCCCTGGAGTGTCTGCACCGCCCTCACGTCAAAACGTCATGACGTCGAGGGCGGAGCTATTGACACTCGAGGGCCGAAACGGCCCACAGCGAACAAGGCAAGTAGCTTCGAGGGACGGAGGGAGGGGGCCCCTTGCTAGCGCCCGTTTCATTCCGCTCAGAAACGGGCATTTTTTCCTAGTATTTCCATAAAACTATTTCTGTAATCTTGGATCTTCCTTTTTACCATAGTTTTGGTGGTTTTGGAATAGATGTGATATTTATGTCACAATGGTATTATTTGTGAGTGTTAATGTGAAATAATATAATAAATATAAAGTAAAAAATCAAAAACAAACAAGTAAAGGCAGCAAAGACCATGACAATTAGCCCCCAGGGACTTATCCATTGATATAAGAGATTATCTGGGACTCAAGTGAAAGTGGTTGCAGGAAACCGGAAGTTGTTCACAGCAATCCTAAACTAAATAGTTCACTTGTTAACAAGCCTTTTGTATGCAGATCTGTGTTGCCAAGTTTATCTAGTCTAATCTGATCTGCTTCCTGCTTACTGACTCTAATCCAGCTCTGTAGATCCATTGTACTTGCAATCCTTCCTTCAGCCTTGTGTCCTTCTTCAGCACAATCCAAACAGTTTTAAGGAAAGTTCTTACATTAATAATATAATTGTACATTTAGTACAAATTTATTATTTTTCAAAAATCATCTTTATAGTAGTAAAGCACAACAATCTTATCAAAAACATATAAGACATAAACCAACACTCATTCCCCACATATATAACATCGCTAAAAACCTTTTCAATCCTAAGGAGTCAGTCCGTGGTGAAAATGCTGAAGTAAACCAACCAAAACCAAGACTGAAATATAGATAAGGCTACCAGCATTTAAATATATATGTATATATATACAGTGGTGGAAATAAGTATTTGATCCCTTGCTGATTTTGTAAGTTTGCCCACTGACAAAGACATGAGCAGCCCATAATTGAAGGGTAGGTTATTGGTAACAGTGAGAGATAGCACATCACAAATTAAATCCGGAAAATCACATTGTGGAAAGTATATGAATTTATTTGCATTCTGCAGAGGGAAATAAGTATTTAATTCCTCTGGCAAACAAGACCTAATACTTGGTGGCAAAACCCTTGTTGGCAAGCACAGTGGTCAGACGTCTTCTGTAGTTGATGATGAGGTTTGCACACATGTCAGGAGGAATTTTGGTCCACTCCTCTTTGCAGATCATCTCTAAATCATTAAGAGTTCTGGGCTGTCGCTTGGCAACTCGCAGCTTCAGCTCCTTCCATAAGTTTTCAATGGGATTAAGGTCTGGTGACTGGCTAGGCCACTCCATGACCCTAATGTGCTTCTTCCTGAGCCACTCCTTTGTTGCCTTGGCTGTATGTTTTGGGTCATTATCGTGCTGGAAGACCCAGCCACGACCCATTTTTAAGGCCCTGGCGGAGGGAAGGAGGTTGTCACTCAGAATTGTACGGTACATGGCCCCATCCATTCTCCCATTGATGCGGTGAAGTAGTCCTGTGCCCTTAGCAGAGAAACACCCCCAAAACATAACATTTCCACCTCCATGCTTGACAGTGGGGACGGTGTTCTTTGGGTCATAGGCAGCATTTCTCTTCCTCCAAACACGGCGAGTTGAGTTCATGCCAAAGAGCTCAATTTTTGTCTCATCTGACCACAGCACCTTCTCCCAATCACTCTCGGCATCATCCAGGTGTTCACTGGCAAACTTCAGACGGGCCGTCACATGTGCCTTCCGGAGCAGGGGGACCTTGCGGGCACTGCAGGATTGCAATCCGTTATGTCGTAATGTGTTACCAATGGTTTTCGTGGTGACAGTGGTCCCAGCTGCCTTGAGATCATTGACAAGTTCCCCCCTTGTAGTTGTAGGCTGATTTCTAACCTTCCTCATGATCAAGGATACCCCACGAGGTGAGATTTTGCGTGGAGCCCCAGATCTTTGTCGATTGACAGTCATTTTGTACTTCTTCCATTTTCTTACTATGGCACCAACAGTTGTCTCCTTCTCGCCCAGCGTCTTACTGATGGTTTTGTAGCCCATTCCAGCCTTGTGCAGGTGTATGATCTTGTCCCTGACATCCTTAGACAGCTCCTTGCTCTTGGCCATTTTGTAGAGGTTAGAGTCTGACTGATTCACTGAGTCTGTGGACAGGTGTCTTTCATACAGGTGACCATTGCCGACAGCTGTCTGTCATGCAGGTAACGAGTTGATTTGGAGCATCTACCTGGTCTGTAGGGGCCAGATCTCTTACTGGTTGGTGGGGGATCAAATACTTATTTCCCTCTGCAGAATGCAAATAAATTCATATACTTTCCACAATGTGATTTTCCGGATTTAATTTGTGATGTGCTATCTCTCACTGTTACCAATAACCTACCCTTCAATTATGGGCTGCTCATGTCTTTGTCAGTGGGCAAACTTACAAAATCAGCAAGGGATCAAATACTTATTTCCACCACTGTATATATATATATATATATATATCAGTTACTTCTTTTTTCTGTTTTATTTTTTCTTGCTTAGATTATAGAGTGCCCTCTGCAACCACCACTGTTTACGGCAATATATTTTTTAATGCTACGTGGACATAGCACTTCTTTCATCGGGTCACTCTACAGCACACTACAAGTTCAAAACAGTTCAGATTGGTCAGCTTCTTCCCATCAGTTGAAATAATCAATTGTCACACACAGAAATCCTTCACGACTCCTCAGTCCATTAATTTGCATAAAGTTGGGCAATTATCACATCAGGCGACCCTCAGGGGGAGGAATGCTGGCTTCGGCCTAACCCCTGGTAAGCCTTTCCTCAGCTGAGAGGTGCCCAGCTCTACCACCGGCTGCCTTTCAGGTGCTGTGGAGGACTTGCAGCTCATCTGCATATCCTTTACAGCCTTCTCTGGGGTGACTCCCAGGTCCACCCCGATCCACTCAGGGCCTCTGCTCTAGGTGCCCAGCGCTCCTACCAGGTGCGGTGGAGGACTCACAGCCCTTCTGCATTTCCTCACAGCTGTATTCAGGGTGACTCTTCCCAGGGCCCTCTCTCCAAGTGCCCAGGGTTTCCAGGTGCTTTTGGCTAGGATCAGACGACCCTCAGGGGGAGGAATGCTGGCTGCGGCCTAACCCCTGGTAAGCCTTTCCTCAGCTGAGAGGTGCCCAGATTTACCACCGGCTGCCTTTCAGGTGCTGTGGAGGACTTGCAGCTCATCTGCATATCCTTTACAGTCTTCTCCGGGGTGACTCCTAGGTCCACCCCAATCCACTCAGGGCCTCTGCTCTAGGTGATGCACGCCATCAGGCATTTTTCTCTTTACATTCATTTTTCTCCCAGTTACTACTTATAGCTCCAGTACACTTTTTCTTCTTGGTACTGTCCCTTCCTAATTTGTTTCTCCATCTTAACCCACTGTACACTGCAGGAACATATTGTCCACCCTCTGTATTCATCATCTCACCATCTCTTTTTTTTTTTATTCCTTTTTCTCAGCTCTCAACCTTCAACATTTCCTTCCTTTCATTCATCCATCTCCTTTCTATCTGAATACATCTCGCCTTCGTCGCTGTCGTCGTACCTCTCCTACTCTTCTCCGTACTCTCTTGCTCCTTCTCCTGCTCTCCGCTGGGGACATTAATCCCAATCCTGGTCCTACACATCAGCTCTCATCCTATTTGTGCAGGTCACACCGTGATATCTCCAATCTAATTTTTGTTCCTCTCCTCCCCCTCCTTCCCTACCTTTCTCTTGCACTCTGTGGAATGCCCACTCTGTAAATAACTTTCCTACATCCATGACCTCTTTATCTCTCGTACTCTCCATTTGGCTTTACCCTGAAGACTCTGCTTCAGTAGCGGCCCCATGGAGGTTATCTTTTCTCCCATACTCCTCGCCCAGTTGGCCGCGGAGGTGGTGTTGGGCTACTACTATCACCCTCTTGTAGATTTCAACCACTTCTTCCACCTCAGTCTCACTGTTTTTCTTCCTTTGAAGTCCACGCCATCCGTCTATTTGCTCCTCTGCCTCTCCGAGTAGCAGTCATTTATCAACCCCCTGATAAGTCCCTTTCTTCCTTTCTCACTGACTTTGATGCTTGACTTTCCTTCTTGCTTGAACCTTCATCTCCTTCCCTAATTCTTGGGGATTTTAACATTCATGCTAATGATCCCTCTGACTCTTATGCTTCTCAGTTTCTTGCTTTAACATCATCTTTCAATCTTCAACTGTGCTTCACTGCCCCCACTCACCAGAACAACCACTGTCTTGATCTTATCCTCTTCTCAGACTGCTCACTCTCCAGTTTCTGTGCCTCAGCACTTCCCCTCTCTGACCATCATCTGATAACTTTCACACTTAATCACCCTCCTCCTCAGTCCCGTCCAATCTTAACCAATACATTTAGGAATCTTCAAGCTATTGACCCTTCTACTCTGTCCTCCAGTGTTTCAAATCTCTTCTCTACCACTATGTTATCCAAGTCTGTCAATGAGGCTGTCTCTTCCTATAATACTATTCTCTCCTCTACTCTGGATACTCTCACTCCTCCCATTCCCCGTTCTGTAAAATGTGCCAAACCCCAGCCTTAGATGACCTCTAGAATCCACTACCTACGTTCCTGTGCCCGCTTGCAACGCCTTTGGCTGAAATCCCGTGCCCATGCTGACTTTATACATTTCAAATTCTTGCTGACCTCCTTCCAGTCTCCTCTTTTACTTGCCAAACAGGACTATTATATCCAGTTGACAAATTCTCTTGGCTCAAACCCTTGACGTCTCTTTGCCACACTGAACTCTCTCCTCAAAGTGCCTTCACCTCCAAACCCCCCTTTACTTTCCTCCCAGACTCTGGCTGAGTTCTTTCATGATAAGGTTCACAAGATTAAACTTGAATTCTCAACCAGGTCACCTCCACCTCTCCTTCCCTTAGTCCATTCTCTCAACCCTCCAACCCCTGCCTCCTTTTCTTCCTTTTCTGAAATCACTGGTGAGGAAACTACACATCTTATTTCCTCCTTGAAACTAACTACCTGTTCCTCTGATCCTATTCCCACCCATCTACTTAACACTATCTCTCCTACTGTCATCCCTTTTATCTGTCATATCCTCAATCTTTCACTGTCCACTGCGACTGTTCCTGATGCCTTCAAACATGCCGTAGTCACACCACTCCTTAAAAAACCTTCATTGGATCCTACCTGTCCTTCCAACTATTGCCCCATCTCCCTCCTCCCTTTCCTATCCAAGATACTTGAACGTGCTGTTCACCGCCTTTGCCTTCACTTTCTTTCATCTCAAGCTATTCTTGATCCACTTCAATCTGGCTTTCGCCCCCTTCATTCAACTGAAACAGCGCTTGCTAAAGTCTCCAATTATCTGTTCCTGGTCAGATCCAAAGGTCTCTATTCTATCCTTATCCTTCTCAATCTATCTGCTGCTTTTGACACTGTTGATCACAGCATACTCCTTGATACGCTGTCCTCCCTTGGATTTCAGGGCTCTGTTCTTTCCTGGTTTTCTTCTTATCTCTCCCAGTGTATCTTTAGTGTATTCTCTAGTGGATCCTCCTCTACTTCTATCTCATTGTCAGTTGGTGTACCTCAGGGATCTGTCCTGGGACCTCTTCTTTTCTCCATCTATACTTCTTCCCTTGGTACTCTGATCTCATCCCATGGTTTTCAGTATCATCTTTATGCGATGCACATATTCAGCAGACTGCTAAAACATGTCATTTCTTTCTCTATAATATCAGCAAAATCCAGCAAAATCAGCCCTTTCCTTTCTGAGCATACTACCAGAACCCTCATTCACACTCTTATCACCTCTCGCTTAGACTATTGCAACTTGCTTCTCACAGGTCTCCCACTTAGCCATCTCTCTCCTCTTCAATCTGTTCAAAATTCTGCTGCACAACTAATATTCCGCCAGTGTCGTTATGCTCATATTAGCCCTCTCCTCAAGTCACTTCACTGGCTTCCTATCCGTTTCCACATATGGTTCAAACTCCTCTTATTGACCTATACGTGCATTCACTCTGCTGCTCCTCAGTACCTCTCCACTCTCATCTCTCCCTACATTCCTCCCTGGGAACTCTGTTCACTGGGTAAATCTTTCTTATCTGCACCCTTCTCCTCCACTGCTAACTCCAGGCTCTGTTCCTTTTATCTTGCTGCACCATATGCCTGGAATAGACTTCCTGAGCCGGTATGTCAAGCTCCATCTCTGGCCATCTTCAGATCTAGGCTAAAAGCCCACCTTTTTGATGCTGCTTTTAACTCCTAACCCTTATTCACTTGTTCAGAACCCTTATTTTATCATCCTCACTTAATATTCCCTTATCTCTTGTTTGTCCTGTTTGTCTGTCCTAATTAGATTGTAAGCTCTGTCGAGCAGGGACTGTCTCTTCATGTTCAAGTGTACAGCGCTGCGTACATGTAGTAGCGCTTTAGAAATGATAAGTAGTAGTATTAGTAGTATTCTATCATTCCACTCTTATAGTGATTTTCCAGCCCAACACAAAATTTGTGTTTCGCTCCATTAGCATCATCAGGAGCTGTCAGCTTGTGCATATAAAATCATCTACATTTAGTTATACTTTTATTGATTTACAGTGACAATATATATAAATCCATACACACTCACCAGGTATCAAACAATCTGACACTTAGCACAACACAGCTGAGAAGCTCAACTTGTCTAGCATTCCATTGCTCACCAGAGCACCTTTGCATATGCGTATTCCAGAACAACCAATGTTCTTATTTTATATGTCTGAGTTACAGCATAGCCAATCGCAATACCACCAGGGCGTGTCCAAATCATCTCACCAATTCCATTTCGTGATTTAGTCCAGCAGGCTCAAGGGTATTAAAGAAAAATAAATTTCTGTTCAATATGGTGTAATTTATAAGGAGCATTTCCACCTCTAAATTTTTGTAGCTGATATAGAACCACAAATCAAAATCACAGTGTCTATTGGGTGCCCAGTTTCCATCCAATGGGAGGCCAGAGGTGCCTCCATTTTCTTTAATCGTATATTGCTTAGATGTTCTGCTATTCTAATTTTAATCCTACTAGTCATATAACCAATATACCATCTGTCACAAGGACAGCAGATTGCATACACCACTTCCAGTGAGTTGCAATTGGTTTTACTTTTCAGATAATGTATCCTGTCATATATAAATACAAATCGATCCGTGCATATACTGTATTTACAGTACACACATTACATTTTTTATGACCTTTTCCAGTTGGTTCTACAGGAAGATTATATCTAGTGGCAGATAAAAGTTCCCCCAAATTTCGAACCCTCCTATATGCTATTTTTGGGGGGATCTTTAAATATACGATGTACAGATAGCATCCTCGAGGAGTGTTACAATAGTCTTACCGGGATAAAATCAAACATTGCACTAATAAAGCAAATTAATGTTCAAAGAAGTAGTGATGAACTGCTCTTAACTGTTCCAACTTAAAACATTTTTTGTACAAATTGTTAATTTGTAGCTCAAAAGTCAAGGAGAAATCCAGATAAACACCAGTAACTTTAGCTGAGCTGTCAACTGGTAGAACATTTGCCATGATCTAAACATAGCATTCTCAGGGTGGATTTCGCAGTATTTAATTTTAGCTTATTTGTGGAGGCCAGTACCAAGTCTAAACAATGGAAGCTGCAAGTAAGAAGAAAATATTGTCCACATAAGAAAATATTTGCTCTCCTTCTCCAAAAATAAAAGAGCCTAGAGATAGCATGAAGATGTTAAACACAACTGGGGAGAAAGGAGAGCCTTGTGGAACACCACAAGATGGAATCCAAAACCTAGAAAAAGTACTACTACTACTAAACATTTCTATAGCGCTACTAGACTTATGCAGCGCTGTACAAATTAACATGAAAAGACAGTCCCTGCTCAACAGAGCTTACAATCTAAATTGGACAGACGAACAGACAGCTAGGGGTGGGGAAATTGCAGTGGTAGGGGTGATAAGTGAGGGTGTTGAGTAAGAGAGTCATGGTTAGGAGTCGAAAGCAGTAGAATCCAAAACCTAGAAAAAGTATTGTGTTTTCTTTCCACATAATATCTTTCTTTGAAAAATTATTTGAACCGATACAAAATGGTTCCTGTTAAACCCAAGTTGCGTAATTTTTCTAACATTAGGTCATAATCGATGGTATCAAAGGCAGCAGACAAATCAAACTGTAATAGAATGGTTAATGATTTTTCTGGCTGTGACGGAAGTGGAACAGAAAATTTATCTAAATAATCGGTTAATTGATGGCACACTAAAGATTCAGAAACTTTAGTAAAAACTGATATATTAGCAATTGACCTATAGCTAGCACGAACAATAAGTCCAAGTAAGAAGATGGAGATGGGAGAAAGAGCTACCTTACCCAGGCCTAAAGTCCTGCAATGTGGGACTCATTTTCAGTTACTGTTTCCTTGTAAATGTATGCTATAGTATGGTAATATGAAATATGTTTTTCCCTCTCTGTCACAATTAACTTTCTTCTTAACATCTAAAACCCCAATTACTTGCCAACCAGAAAAAAATTCACCAAGGAAAACTATTAGAGAATCCCCCATGAAGCCTTTAAAGTTTTATGCTGGTAGTTTTGGAAAGCAGTCCCTATTTCCTTTTTGAAATAGCAAAGTAATTTCATCTTTCAAATTTTTTTTTTTTGCTTTTTGTCTCCCATGTGTTAACTCTGTCACCTCAACTCCCTCTGCAGCTCCTTTTAACCCTGGGCAAGTCACGTAGCCCTCCATTGCCCCAGGTACAATATAGAACTTACATTGTGAACCCTTTAGGGAAAGGGGAAAGGGAAATGGGACTTGGCCTTTTTGAGGTTTTTGCAACTACATTCAAAGCGGTTTACATATGTTCAGGTACTTATTTTGTACCAGGGGCAATGGAGGGTTAAGTGACTTGCCCAGAGTCACTTAACCTATTAGGGAAAATAAAATAGTG
Source organism: Microcaecilia unicolor (assembly GCF_901765095.1). Lineage (NCBI taxonomy): Eukaryota > Metazoa > Chordata > Amphibia > Gymnophiona > Siphonopidae > Microcaecilia > Microcaecilia unicolor. The sequence continues at coordinate 257,294,193 of NC_044034.1, read as the reverse complement.
TTGAAAATAAAATAAATATTATGGACTTGATTAAGGAGTTCTTTATTTGTATTTGCTTCATCACTGTTTCTTTTGGAAATTTATGGGGTTTTTTTTTTAATATGACGAGCTCTCTGTTTGTTTACAAGCTCCTCTTGGATATAAAACATTTTTGAAATTGCATAAATACATTAAAAGAAAATATCCTATGCACTTTTATTCTGGAGTTTTCTGTCAATTGAAATAGATTTGCCTCCTGTGCATTAATGCCAAGGAGATATTTAAATATCTCTATCATATCGCCTCTCTCATGCCTTTCTTCCAGAGTATACATATTGAGGTCTATAAGTCTGTCCCCATACGCTTTATGATGGAGACCACTGACTAATTTTTTAAAAACTTTTGTTTTTGATTAATGCAAACTAAGGGATCCTCTTACTAAGGCACACTAACAAATTTGGAGACCTATTTACTAAAAATTAGCATGTGCTAATACTAATGAATATCTAAATATGACTAATGAATTATTTAACAATTGTAATCTTAGATATTTTACTTAAGATAATTTATACCACAGTATCATAAATAATTCTGTTAATACATGTACAACTTATCACAACTAATCATACATACTCTCCAAAGGAAATCCCAATGAAATATGCATCTAACAGCGCTAATACTAGAGACACCTATAGGAATACAATGAGTGTCTCTATTGTTAGTGCGTGCTAATTTTTAGTGTGCACTAAAAGTGTGCATGCCTACAGCATGGCTTAGTATAGAAGAGCCCTTAGTGCGCACTAAATGATAAGATGCCCATAGGAATATGATGGGTGTCTTATTATTTAACACACATTAATCATTAGCGCATGCTAAATATGTTAACACGTCTTAGTAAAATGACCCACAAAGTAACGCATGTTTATGTTTATTATATTTGATATACAGCTTTACTCACACAGAACTAAACAGTTCACAATAATTTATACAGTAAACAAAAATAAAACAACTAAAAGAAAAATGAAGCCAAAGTAAAAGAACTCCAATATTCATAGGAAAGCTTCCCTAATTCATATAAGAAACATAAATGCTATTTATTCTTCTTATAATGCCTGTTATGTGTCCCAGACTCACATATATTTACCTCCTTCCCTTTAGATATTCTCAAACACCTGAGTGAATAAGTAAGTTTATAATAAAGTTTTACATGTTTTGGGTCCACTTCACTCCAAATAGTTTTAGGGAGATTATTCCATAAATAGGGTGCTAACAAAATATCCCAATTTTGTAATTGCTCTCTGGACCAACTCCATCCTGTTTATATCTTTTTGAAGTTGTGGTCTCCAAAATTGCATGCAATATTCTAAATGGGGCCTCACCAGAGACTTATTCAGAGGACCCGTTTAGAATACTGTTTACAATTCTAGAGATCACACCTTCTAAAAGATATTGATATGCGGCCCAGATGTAATACAACCGCCAAGGTATTTTACAATTCAGTTTATTTTCACAAACACAATTGCAACCCCTCCTCTCTTGCCCCATTACAATACATATATATGTCTATATCTATATAGATAAAGATAATAGCTATAGATATATAGATTTACATGTAGATATGGCTATATATATGTATCTTTCTGCAAATATATAATCTATCTACATTTATATAGATACATATCTAACTATATCTATACATATATAAAATAAATGAATGCATGCTGACTGCCATGGGCTGAATATCAGGGGGATAATACTAGTGTTTCTTTTGAAACCTCCTATTAAAAGCCTGCCTCTGCTCCAAGGATCTTTCCTGGTCTTGTAAACCCTCTAGTGTGATTTTTGCACAGGATCTCAAATTACTGCAAGATCCACTACCCATGTTATGATGTGCCTCCCATTCCTCCTGTCTTGGAGCTTTCCTTATGGGCAAATAATGAGAAAAAAAGGTGCTTTATTGTCAGAGTTCTTGTTATAGTAAACGTAAGAGATATATACCATATTATGAACATTACATTGGTTTCAAATGCTGAAAAGCTATGCTTTAACATGCAAAAACAATTCCCTTCTTGAGCCCTGATTTAAAACATATATTTCAGTTTTAAATTTTGTGCAAGGGAAAATTAACAGCTAAACTTCTTTAATACAACATATATTTAGTTATATTGCTGCAACACACAAAGCTAGCTTTAAACCATTCCTCCTTTAATCTTATTGCATTTCTTCAGCTATGAAAGTTCTTTCTTACATAGTATTGTCTAGGAAAATCGAAAGAATGCTTTGTATTCATTCAGGGGATCTTTTACTAAAGCTTAGCTCGAGTTATCTGCAGCAGGGCCCATAGGAATAAAATTGGCCCTGCTGCAGATAACTCGAGCTAAGCTTTAGTAAAAGACCCCTTCAAGCTTACAGGATATTTTACTATATATTGAGAGATATTATATATATATATATATATATATATATATATATATATATATATATATATATATATATATATATATAACCCGAAAGATTCTGTCTGTGCCCTACATCTTACACATATGAATAAATAATGTTAAAGATAATAAGATCTCTAAGAGAAAATGATGATTGTCTTTAATCACTAACCTTACGCAGCAGTGAACCATATTATCAAACACCTTCATTTCTTATAAGACTATCTATCACACACAATATAGACCTGATGAAAAGAAAGGTGGAAGTAATCAGGACAGAATGCCAATTACCTCATTACTTGTCATAGCACATTGTAACTGGAAATTGCTTCTTTCAGGTTCTGTTTGCTCAGGCAATTACAATAAACTCTCTGCTTGACATGTTGTTTGCACAGATGTAGTGCATTAATAAACATGAGGGCTAATCTGAATTATTGAACCAGCCACAATAATTCCAACAAAGGATTTATAATAAGACCAAGAAAGCTGAGGTATCACTGGAATTCCCTGTAAGCAATACTGACATACTTTATCACATGTAAAATCCTCAGATTTAATGTACAGTACTGGAATGTGTCCCATAGGGATTCTATTTCATCTGGTACCCCAAGCAACTTCTATTGTGAAGCAGAATAAAGACTACAGTACTTAGTGAAAATGTGACAGGCCCACAGCAGTGCTGCCCTTTTTGTTGGAAGAGTACGATGTAAAGAACAGAAAAATGCTAGTTAAACAGCTTTTTTTTTCCATTTCTTGGAAATTTACATCCTTGCTTTTAAAAATCATGGTGGCTCATACAGTCTAGAAGATGATGCCAAGCTTTTAATTGATAACTTAATCTCATAAAATAAATCTTTCACTGTATAATAAAGTATTTGTCTCTGATGGCTACCACATCACACATTTATGTGTATTTGTGCTCCCTTAAGACATTTTGAGGTCAATATTCAAAGCAATTTAAGTGAGCAGGAGAGGCCCCAGCTCACTTAGATCATGTTCTGTGAGCCATCTACCAATATTCAGCAACACTTAACCAGACATTACCACTAAATATTGGCACAAAACAGCCATGCAAAATCTGGCCATTAGACTCCAATAATGGAGTCAAGGAGGACAAAACAGCAAAGTAGGATAATACAAAATAGCCGGCCAAATAAGGTCCAAAAAAGACTCAGAGGCGGAAACAGAGGTCAATCTTTATTGAAGCATCAAACTAAATCATGACTCGACACAGAACCATGTTTTGGCATGAAATGTCTGCTTCAGGACTCTCTAAAACCTTTCACTTACTTCTAGTCCTATTATTAACCAATCATTTCTTCTCAGAGTACTGAAGAGCATCCTCATGCCCCCCTTCAAATATTGTAGTTCTTCCCTCTTTCCTCACAATGTCTGTCTTAAAGCACTTGTAATAATAATATTATTATTGAAATTGTAAGCCGCCTAGATGGAGCCTAACCACCATACCTCTATTCAGGAAATCTAGACTGCCCAAACTTGACATTTCATCCTTTAGATTGTAAGCTCCTTTGAGCAGGGACTGTCCTTCTTTGTTAAACTGTACAGTGCTGCGTAACCCTAGTAGCGCTCTAGAAATGTCAAGTAGTAGTAGTAGTAGCCTCCTATTAAAGCACTAAAGATGTCAAAGAATTACATATAACAAAACATCCAAAGGGCAAATCATCAAAATGACCTATTCTTGAAACACATGGAGCCAACAATCCCAGGAACCTGATTTCTTTACACATAACAGTTTTCTCTGACAACTTGTTCTCATCTCCAAACTCCAGCTCTGAGGTGGCTGGCTGCAATCAGCATGTTGTGAAAGGAAAACAATCCTCACCAAGCCCTCTGATTAGCCCTTTGGATGTTTTGTTCATATGCGTTCTTTGATACCTTTAGTGCTTTATTAGGAGCAATGTACAGAGGACTACATGAAAAGTTCTTGAGATTCCCAAAGCATGCATTTCATGCCAAAACACAGCTCAGTGTTAAGTTCTGATTTAGTTTGATGCTTCAATAAAGATTTACCTCTGTTTCCATCCTCGGAGTCTCTTTTGGACCTTATTTGGAAGGCTATTCATATTACCTTACTTTGCTGTTTTGTCTGTTGGACTCACATATGGGTGCATCCTTTTCTCAGAGCCAGAGAATAGCCAGTAGGTACATGGGTATGGTTGATATTCAGTGTTGGTGCCTGTATAGCTAAGTAGGATGTCCTAATTTTGTTCATTGGTTAGCAACCACATAGCTTCCAGGTCGTGGCTGGAATCTTTGCCTATGCTCACCTCCATCCCCCCTCCAGGCAAGAATTGACCCCTCTCTGCCCCCTCCCCTGAAACATGCATCCTCAAAGCCCCCTGCCCCAAGCAGAGCTACAGAAGTAATAACATCACTACCACTGTACTGACAGACTGATTCTAGAGGTCGCAGAAGCCATTTTGAGGTTAAATCCTGCTTGAGCAGGAGTGAGTGGGCATGGTTCCTCAAAGACCATCAGACCATCAGGAAATATGAAGGTAGGCCCAAGGGGGGCCTTCTAGGAATTTGGGTGCATCTAGAGGGCAAGCTCTGCTTGGGGGGGGGAGACTTGGAGGGGTGCTTTTCCTGGGTAATTATAGGAATTGGAGGGGGGGTAAGAAATTACTAATTCCCTTATGCTGGTCCTGGCTGATATCCAGCCAAGACCTGCACAAATGTATTATATAGGTCCTGAATGAATATTGGCCAGAACCCACATAACTCTTGGCGGCCAGGAGCAGTCCAGTCAGACGTAGATATTCAATACAGGTGCCCAGACTAAACCAGCATTGAATATCTATGTCTAATTTAGCTGGTGACGGTCAGCACATTAAAAAAAATGCTGACTGCTGCAAGCTGAATTTGACAGATTTAATGATAGCAGATGTGCACATGGCAAAAATATTTTGGTTTATATGGTCTTTTTTGGCTCATTTCACACTTTTTAACAAAATTAAATGCATGTTAGTACTTTTTAACATGTGCTAATCAACTTAATGTTTGTAGGTTGATCTACATTAAATCAATTTAGCACGTATGCAAATCCTTATTGTACATAGAATGTAGAGATTGGAATAGAATGGGCTACTTAAACATAAGATGGTGTGGCCTAGTGGTTAGAGCACCAGTCTGGCAATCCAGAGGTGGCTGGTTCAAATCCCACTGCTGCTTCTTGTTATCTTGAGCAAGTCACTTAACCCTCTATTGCCTCAGGTACAAATTTAGATTGTGAGCCCTCCTGGGACAGAGAAATATCCAGAGTACCTGAATGTAACTCACCTTCAGCTACAACTGAAAAAGGTGTGAGCAAAATTTATTTATTTTAGCACATTTATATCCCACTTTTTCTCTCAGTTTTGCAGGCACAAAGTGGCTTACAATGTACTGATGAGGCTAAGGCCAGATCAGTTGTTATACAAATACGATCAAATTAAATAGGATAGAAGGAGTAAATAAATACCTTTGAGACCTCTAAGGTCCTCTCAGGGATCACCACTCATCAAAAGAAATTGTACAATGTGATACCCACCAGCAAGCCTTCTCAGGAGTAGCCCCCACAATCTGGAATTTGGGCTACGTATAACTTGACACTACCTCTACTTCAGGAAGCAGGTGAAAGCCTGGCTCTTCTCACAAGTCTTTAATACAGGTGACTGACTATACACTCATTCTGCACCTGGACTAGCTTGCTACACACACACACACTGTAACTTAGATCACCCATCTATTTATTCCAACTGACTCTGTACCACCACCTATCATGTCCCACCTATATATCTGCACTTGGTCCCTCAGCTATATGGTAAGCTGCATTGTGGAAAAGCATTAGTATCATAGCAATGTTATTTGAACATTCTAATTGTATGCTTATTAGATGTTTCATTAGTATTATGCAAAAAGGTGGGAAAAGGTGGGATACAAATGCAATAAATAAATAACTAATATCTCTGTTATTTGAATTTCAGTGCTGTTTAATGTGTATATTTTTATCCAATTTCATGATAGTCCTATTATTAGGCTTCAATTTGCTGTTTTCAAGTTTTACTCTTTCATTATATTTATGTTTATACTTGTTCTATTGTTATGCTGTTAACAAAATTGTAAGTTTGATGTTAAACTGTACACTACTGCCTTGGGTGAATCTGTTCATAAAGGTGGTTAATAAATCCCAATAAATATATTTTAAAAATCCAGGTCAGGACATGCTCAATTCCAATGGTATTTTAGAAAAGGATCTGCCAATGTAGAGCATTTTCTAAAATACATGCAGGAGTGCATATGTATTTGTTGACATATGCAGTGGGAACAGCCATTTCACAAATGCATACATTGAATATCTCTGTCTAATTTACCTTATGACCAACCCAGCAACTTTCACCTGGCTTTACTAGAGGGAGCAGGAATGATTCCTACTCATTCCCACTCATATGGCCTTAGGTTAAAAATGACCACCATGACCCTTAATTGTAATCGTGTGGGATTGCCGCTAGGAGTCAGGCTCCCAAATAAGGCCAAAATACTCTTATCCCAAGCAGCCTGATCCCTAGCAGTAATACTGCAAGATTAGCACTATGGGTCACAGTGGCCATTTATGAACTCAGGATCATAACAGTAAGTCTGGGGATTGGGGGATGAAGGGTGGTGGGGTATGCTAGGGGGCCTCATAGGGCCCATTACTGCTGGATGGATCTTCTTTCTCAGGTGGTGCTTTGGGGTATGAGGAATTGGATGTGTTGGTGGGGTTCATTGTTGTTGGGGGGGGGGGGGGTCAGGGAAGGAAGCGTATGCCTTGCTGAGAAGAGAGTGGGAGCACTGGATGAGCATCAGGAGTGATGGGTTGGGGGGGGGGGGGAGGTTATTCCTTGTGGGTGCTTGAGGTTGGAACATGGAATTTACATCTTTTCTCTAATACAGATGGAAATGCCAGTGTCTAAATTTTCTATTTTCTAAATGGCTTTCTCTTTTAAGATAGGAAATCCATGTCAATATATTTGGTTCACCTTAACCACTCCCTCCTACCATACCTCCTGGTAATGTAAATGTAATGAACATTTATCATGTATAAATAGCCCCTTAAGTGATTACTTGGCAGGGTCTTTAGATACCAGTTGTGGTGGGCTTGTCAACCGGTTCAGATTTGTGCTAAAGGACATATATTTGCAAACCCTTCAGACAGAGGTATTGCAGGGGTCCATGGACAAAATGGCAAACATATTCCACATGCGTCATGATTAGCAGATAATGATGTACCACATTTTTGGTTCATTTTCAGAATCTGGGGAATTTTAACAATCTTTCCTGATATTTGATCTTTTTAAAGTTTGTTTCATACATTCAGTTTATTAATCCCCCAACTGGTATGTCAAATGTTACAAATTAAAGAAACCCAAAGATACATAATAAAACCAATAAAGGGGCACATTTTCAAAACAACAACAAAAAAAGTCCAACAAAGTCATAAGGTGGCAAAAGGATGTTTTTTCTCTATCAAAAAACATGTCAGTTGTGATTTTCAACACCCCAATTTTAGATGTTTTGCTACACAGTTCATCCAAATTTCAAGGGGCGTGATTTGGATAGGATCTGGGTAGCACCAAAAGATAGACATTTTTCTGCAATAATGGAACAAAATGTCTAAAGCCAAAATTAAGACGTTTTGGTTAGACATTTCATTCATGACTAAGTGATCACAAGGTGCCCTAAATTAAAAATGACCACCCTTCCTTCCCCAGTGGTCACTGACCCCATTCCAGCCCCCTAAGATGTGACAGTGACAGTATACACTAGGCTCTATGACAGCCTCATATATGATGGCCATTCCTATTAGAGCAGCAAGCAAGTCTCAGGAGTAACCTAGTGGTCAGTGCAGTGGATGTAGAGAAAGGGACCCAGGCCCATATCCCACTCTAACTTGTGCACTTGTGAGCCCTCCAAAAAACATATATGTACATATATATAGGTGACACCTGCAAGCTTGAGAATTATTGTAGTGGTGTACAATGAGGTACAGTAGATATTTTTCTGCTCCTGGAGGGCTCACCACACAATATAAGGGGGTTATGGTAAGATGTGTACTTTGGACCTTTTATGTGAAGTCCACTGCAGTGCCTCCTAGGCTGTCCCACTGCTCTGCTGGGATGTCTGTGTGGCCAGTCTACTAAGAATGATGGCCCCAGACATCTCGAAGGCTTGCTTTTGAGCATTTTTCTCTTGGATGTTTTATTTTCCAAAATGGTCCCAAATGAATAATGCACTGAGCCCCAAATATCTCGGCAAAAGGCTATTTTTTGAACCATAAAGATAGATATACCCGGTCTGTGCCTAATTTATGCTTTGTGATGTAACTACCCACGACTAAATTTAGTCGCACAGATGGATGCTCTGTATATTCTATATTCTGTGCAGAAATGTAGGTTTATTCTATAAAGTATGCCTAAATTTAGACACCTAGGCATACTTTTTTTTTAGTGTGGATTTTTCAGGTGCCATATATAGATTTTAACCCTAAGCGTACATTAGGGCTTAATACCCTATAGTAAAAGTGCATTACTGTGTCTAGTAACACAAAACCCTGCAGTCATTAAGAAGTTTACAGTACCATACCATTACCAAGTCAAAGAACTCAAACTACACCAACCCTACCCAGGAAAAGTTAGCACGTACATATTCTAGAAAGCCATATATTTCCAGTTGGAAAAACAAGCTTGACTGCTAGAGGATGTACACTTGGAAGAGCATGTTCAATACAATGTTTAAATCCAACTTTGGATGTTTTGTTCAAAACAACTCAAATTCAAGTAGCAAAAATAGCGATATTTGAAACAGAAAAATGTTTATCTTTTTGCTTTGAAAGTGGACATTTGTGAGATGGTTTTGTGCTCAATGCATCTATCTTTTTGGACCATTTTTGCAAAAAAAAAAAAAAAGGTTCAAGTTCAAAATGCACAAAATCAAGTCATTAGGATTTAGGAAGAGCCAGCATTTTTAGTATGTTCACACAGACATCCCAGCAGAGCAGTGGGGCACTGCAGTAAACTTCAACATAAAAGGTCCCAGGTGCACATCTCACCAAAACCCAACCCAGTGGACCTACCCGTGCACCATTACAATAACCCTTATGGCTGCAGGTGTTATCTTTATATGGGTACAGTAGGTTTTTGGTGCGTTTTGGAGGGCTCACACTTTCCACCACAAGTGTAACAGTTAGAGTGTGATATGGGTCTGGGCCCCCTTCCCTACAGTACACTGCACTGACTATTAGGCTACTCCAGTCTCCAGGGACCTGCTTGCTACGCTAAAAGGACTGGCCATAACACCTGAAGCTATCAGACAGGCTGGTATGTACTGCTTTTTTCACATTTTGAGGGGGTTGGAGGGGGTCAATGACTATTGGTGGAGTACAGGGGGTCAGGCCTTAATCCCTCTAGTGGTAAACTGGTCATTTAGGGCACTTTTTTCTGACTTAGTTGTGATAAAAACAAGTTTAGACCAAAACATTTAAATTGCTGCTCCAGACATTTTTGCTTTGTTCCAGTATGCAGAAAAACGTTCAGATCTTATCCCACCCAAATTCCATCCCAACACGCTCCCAACATGTCCCCTTGTGATTTGAACATACTGTCGATGAACTGCATAGCAAAACATTTAGAATATAGGTTTTGAAAATATTGGTTTGAATGTTTCGGCAAGCAAAATGTCCAAATACCGCTTTATAACCTAATAAAGAATAAGAGATGTGCAAGTGGTCAGCTGTTGATCCCATTATACTAAGGCTAAATGTGCCTCATATTAGTGGTCCTCCACGCCTTCAGACAGCTGATTGTGAAACTCTGGCCACAGTTGGTGTGATGGACTGACCACTTGCACATTACCTGTTCTATTTGAAAATTGAGTTAAGTTTTTGGGGATCCACTTTAAGTCAGTTCTGTGAAGTCAGCATTTTTTTACACTACATATTTTGAATTAGAAGGGGGTTTTTTGGAGCCCCTGAAGATAAAGTAGCCCGTTGACTTCTCTCCACCCACGTTGTTTCCAACGTCCTTTTTGGGTGGGTGGTTGGGCTTTTTGCTGAGGCTTTTTTTCCCCTTTTCTTCAAACAAAATTGTTGAATTTAACAGTTAAAAACTTTAAAATGCACTCCACAGAACAGTAGTCATATCAAACATAAATGGCAAGTGACCGACTCACCTGCAAATGCGCAGTAGAGACTTCACTCTGTCCCGCCCCCGCATCAAGATGTGATGATGTCAGAGGACGGAACAGAGAGGGAAAGAAACGCCGCGCTGAGGAGTGGACCTGGAACATGGAAGGGGAGGGAGGGAACCGCCGAGGTCGCTACCGCTCCCCCCCCCCCCCGAGGTCGCCAGCGGCCCCCTCCACCCAGGCCGGGCCCTCTCCTCTCCATTGAATTTACAGCACCACACCTCCGAAACCGCAGCAGGCAAATCGCCTCCCATCGGCCTTCCTTCCCTGCCTGTGTCCCGCCCTCGCCGACGTTACGTCACACAAGGGCGGGACACAAGCAGGGAAGGAAGGCCGATGGGAGACGATCTGCCTGCTGCGGTTTCGAAGTTGAGGTGCTGTAAGCTCAATGGAGAGGAGAGGAGAGGGCCTGGCCCCGGTGGAGGGGGGCCGGCGGTGACCCCGGGGGGGGGGAGTGGTAGCGGCGACCTCAGGGGGAGGGACGGCAGTGACGGTGACCTCGGGGGGGAGGGCAGGAGAAATGCTGGACATGGATGCAGGTGAGGGAAGGAGAAATGCTGGGCATGGATGGAGGTGAGAAAAGACAGGAAGATGCACATGGATGGATGGATGGAGGGGAGGGGACAGAGGAGAGGGAATGGGATAGAGAAAAATAACTGGCTGTGAATGAGAGGGGAGGACAGGGGTAAGAGTGAGAGGGGAGGACATGGGGTAAAAGAGAATCGCTGGCCATGGGTGGGGAGGGCAGGGGAGAGAGGAGAGCTACTGGACATAGATGCTTGGAGGGGAGGGCAGGAGAAATGCTGGACATGGATGGAGGTGAGGGAAGACAGGAAGGAGATGCACATGGATGGAGGGGAGGGGAGAGGGCAGGGGACAGAGGAATTTTGCCAGACAAAAATCTTGCCCGTTTTAACGGGCTTAACGGCTAGTATATATACAAATACTTTGTGCCAGTATATGAGAGACATTTTCGAGGTTATACAGTATTGATACTCTCTAAAATCCTTTTTTGTGATATACAAATACCGCTTTATGCCACTTTTTGAACGTTTTTCTTTTTTGAAAATGAGCCCCAGAACCATGTAAGCAGAAACCTCATCTCGATAATGCAGGGAAAACATAGACCATAACCTAATAAAGAATAAGAGATTGCAAATTAGAAACAAATATGCAAACAAAAAAAATGAACAGAAAAGCCAAGAAACCAGACTAGAAACAGAAATGCATTTCTTCCTGTACTGATCACAGTACAAAGACATTTCTAAAAACTGACAAAATTGTTTGCATCTTTATTGTCTAATCATATTATTTTTCCAGTTGGTTTTATCCTAGTCTCTCTTTAGCACATCTTCTTGGTGTTTTCTCCTGTCTTTTTTTTTTCCAGAATCTCTCATTTTCATTTTCTATCTCATCCTTTTTTCCATCTTTTCCTTTTCCTTCCCTGCATCTGCCTTTGATTCTTCTGTTTTATCTTTTGTTTTGTCATCTTTTAATCCACCTGTTGCTAGATGGTATTACTCATTCTTTCCCTGAAACCTTTGGCCTCTCTCTTTTCAACTTTTAGCAACTTAACAGCTTTCCATTTCCTACTCTTACCTACTTAGTCCTTATATTGCCCACTTCTGTCTCAATCCTTCCCCAGCCTTCTATTTTATTTTGGCTTTACCCACTTGCTAGTCCTCATCCCCTCCTCAGTGTCATTTACCTTCTTCTGCCTCTCATTACATCACCAGCCCCAGCCCCAGCCCCAGCCGATGACACAAAATTATTCAGGGTCGTCAAGTCGCAGGAGGAATGTGAACGATTACAGGAGGACCTTGCGAGACTGGGAGAATGGGCATGCAAGTGGCAGATGAAGTTCAATGTTGACAAGTGCAAAGTGATGCATGTGGGTAAGAGGAACCCGAATTATAGCTACGTCTTGCAAGGTTCCGCGTTAGGAGTTACGGATCAAGAAAGGGATCTGGGTGTCGTCGTCGATGATACGCTGAAACCTTCTGCTCAGTGTGCTGCTGCGGCTAGGAAAGCGAATAGAATGTTGGGTGTTATTAGGAAGGGTATGGAGTCCAGGTGTGTGGATGTTATAATGCCGTTGTATCGCTCCATGGTGTGACCGCACCTGGAGTATTGTGTTCAGTACTGGTCTCCGTATCTCAAAAAAGATATAGTAGAATTGGAAAAGGTACAGCGAAGGGCGACGAAAATGATAGTGGGGATGGGACGACTTTCCTATGAAGAGAGGCTGAGAAGGCTAGGGCTTTTCAGCTTGGAGAAGAGACGGCTGAGGGGAGATATGATAGAAGTGTATAAAATAATGAGTGGAATGGATCGGGTGGATGTGAAGCGACTGTTCACGCTATCCAAAAATACTAGGACTAGAGGGCATGAGTTGAAGCTACAGTGTGGTAAATTTAAAACGAATCGGAGAAAATTTTTCTTCACCCAACGTGTAATTAGACTCTGGAATTCGTTGCCGGAGAACGTGGTACGGGTGGTTAGCTTGACGGAGTTTAAAAAGGGGTTAGATAGATTCCTAAAGGACAAGTCCATAGACCGCTATTAAATGGACTTGGAAAAATTCCGCATTTTTAGGTATAACTTGTCTGGAATGTTTTTACGTTTGGGGAGCGTGCCAGGTGCCCTTGACCTGGATTGGCCACTGTCGGTGACAGGATGCTGGGCTAGATGGACCTTTGGTCTTTCCCAGTATGGCACTACTTATGTATTTATGTACTTATGTACTTCCTGGACACTGGTCTCTTCTCTACCTCCTGTCTCTTTCTTATGTCTTGCCCACTATCCAATTCCCCCTTTTACAACTCCATTTCACCTTCTCTCACTTCCTTCAAATATATGCCCTTTCATTTGTCTCTCACCCTCTCCATAGCCTTCTGCCTCTTTCAATTCCCTCCTAAACCATCCAGGTAATTCAAAACATCTCCCCTTCCACTATTTCTGCACTTAGTCTCACAACTCTATTCATATCCTTCACACAATCCCCTAATCCCCATTAGTCTCCTAAACCACTACTCAATTTATTAGTCCCCAGTATCCCCTCCCCCCTCCCAGCTAATCCCCAAATCAACATTCGTACACTGTCCAATTTCTGAGTTCTCACTCAAACCTTCATTCCTAATATATACTCCCAAAACCCGCTCAATCCTAGAGTATGCTCTGTCACATCCCCGTCTTTCCAGTATTTGCCTTCATCTTTTTCAAAATCTTCTCCAGTATTTAGCTCCCACCAGTCCTTCATACTGCTCCCCCCCCCCCACCTAGGATCTGTCCATCTACTTCTTTCTCTTATAAACATTTATTCTGCCTTTTCCCTCTTTATCCCAACATCCATCCCTCAGTCTTTGCTTATCCCTCTCCCCCACAGTACAGTTTTCTTCTCCTTTCTCAATTTCTGAGCAGCTTTCCCCTTCTCCCACTTAGCATCAGATTCAGCCTTTCCTCAGCATCAGTATCGGACCTTGAACCCCAGTATCAGATCTAGCCCCTCCCAACTACTGCATCACCCTCAAGCATCAGCTTTAGCCCCTTTGCAACTCCCTAGCATCAGCCTCCCTCTCAGCTTCAGTTTCAGTCTCCCCTCTTAGCATTAGACACCACCCCCCCCCCCCCCCCACCTTGGGGAGGAATTTCATGCCCTTTATAGCAACAAGTGCTTGTCTTTTTGCTTGTGCCCCTCTACATGTCTTTGTTCAGCTCCGCTGACCTGCAGGGAGATTAAAAATGTGTGGAACAGGACATCAAGGTTCTTGCATTTTAAATCCTCCTGTAGTGACAGCAGAGCTGGAAGAAGGCACACTGTGCAATGGAAGCAAAAAAGCAAAAGCTTCCACTACTAGAATGTGTGGGGACAATAAAACAGGGATTTTAGTGCCCTTAAACTCAATCCAGTGCTTGACTGCCTGGCACCTTAAACTGGCTCTGTGCTCTGCTGAGCTCCACTCTTTGGGTTCTGCTGTCTAGTCTTGCACTGGTGCCAAGATCTTAAATCTAGGCATGAGTTGATCACTTTAAAGTCAAATTCTTATCTAAATTATTAGGAAAAGAGTCAAGTAACTCTGACTTTTTTAAAGCAGGTTTTGAGAACATCTGCTAGGTTTATGATGTGTGTTACTTTTGTGAAACCTGTATAAAGAAGTAAAATTGGCATACAAAGAAAGTGTGACTATTATTATTACTTTAACTTTTATATTGTTGTGAAAGAACACCTATCTGTGACCAATTAAACTTCAAGAATTAAAAAAAAAACATTTCTTTTTCTAAAACATATCTTTCTTGTTTCAGGGTCTGAAATGCAACACGCTATTTTAAAAATTTTAATGGAAGCTATCAATTTCAAACCAACTCACTAGGGGATCCTTTTATTAAGCTGTGGTAAGCACCAAGGCCGCAAAGAGACTGAGCCGGCCTGGGGCAAGGCCGCCCCCAGGGCCACATCGCCGCCGCCACCCCTCCTCCCCACCCCCCGAGGGTGGACTGAGATGTCCAGCAGTAATTTTGGTATTGATGCGTGTTACCCAGGCGCTAAAAAATAAAATTTCTTTTTTAGCATTGAGAGCAGGCCTGGAGATGGAGAGTGGCATGTTCTGCATTAATCAGTTAGCATTGCTACTTTGCTGCACGCTAACTGATTAGTGCATGCTTAGTGCATGAGCCCTTACTGCCTACAAAAAGGTGGCAGTCGGGGCTCACACACTTATGGCCATGTTCTAATTGGAAAACTAGTGCATGGCCATTAATACAGAAATTTGAAAAATCGGCCATTTGACCCCACAGCTAAGAATGGCTTTAGCTCATGGGAATAACCCATGCTCTAAGGCCACTTTATATTGCAGTTTGGTAAAAGGGCCACTAGGTTAGTTATCGCCTTCTCTGTAATATCTGCCTCTTCTCTCTATTTTCCTATCATGACAGTAAGGAGCCTCATTCCTAAACCAGGATCTGATCTCCATCTCTCAAATACAATGCTTACACTTGCTATAATACTTGCATCTTGCCAAAGAACTACCTTCTGTAGTTCATAAGACATCATGTGGCCCATTTTAGATAAAGCACAGAAATAGGAATTTTTGACCTAGGTGTTATGATTCGTGGTCAGAACCCCTCTCAAAATTACCTTTTTCCTGGTGGTCAGCTTAGCTGGCTTCTGTTTCTTTTGTCTGTCCTTTTTGAGCTGGCTCTCTCTCTCTGTGCTGGCAGCTTCCAGCAGCATGACTCTAATTGTCTCACTTTACTGCAGCTGTGGGTGTTGCCTGAGTTGCTCTGCTCCCTTTTTGGGTGTACTGGCTTCAAGTGATTCACGGTGCTGCATTGGTGTGGCTTGGGCCTCTCTGGGTTTCAGTGTGCTGGGTTTCAGTGTGCTGTATGCCTAGGTCTAGGGAGTGTGACATCATCTGGGAGGGCCTTGATAAGGAAGTGGTGTTCTTTCCTTCAGGGCCTTTGCAACGCGTGCTTGAGGTAGGGTTAGTACAGTGGGCACTTCTTCTGATGTGTTTGGCTTCCCTGCTTGCGTTTGCTTTAGGTCCAGGTTAGTGTTGGTGCAGTGTGCACATTTGACCTGTGTTTAAGTGTTTAGCTTCCCTGCCTTTCCCTTGTAGCTCCCCTGATTTCCCTTTGGGTGTGGTTAGAAGCACTGCTAGTTTGCTGTTAGAAGTACTTCTGGTTTTGGTGCTGTTAGAGGCACTTCAGTTCGCTGTGAGAAGTACTTCTATAGCTTGGTGCTTAGTGGCACCTGGGTTAGGTTAGTGCGGTGGTGCACTGCTGTAGCGTGGGGGCTTAGGAAGCTCCTTTGCTAGCTTGTGTATTTAGCTTTCCTGCTTTTCCTTTGTGGCTTCCCTGCTTTCCCTTGTAGTGCGTGGTAGCACTTCTGCTGTGTGTTTAGTGTTTAGTAGCACTGCTGTTGGTTCACTGTTAGGAACCTCTTGTTCGTTTAGTACTTGGAGCACTGCTGTTGCAAGCTTGTTCAAGGATCCTGGTCCCTGTGTTATCCGGTATCCGGTAAGTCCTGCCGGCCACTCGAACCCAAGGGTAGTGGCCAAGCGCAGGTGAAGCTGTACGGACCAGTCTAGTGTGCTCCAGTCCAGTGTGTTCCGGTCCGGTGTGTGCTCCAGTCCAGTGTGTGCCGGTCCGGTGTGTGTTCCAGTCCTGTGTCCTCCAGTCCGGGGGATTGCAGTCCAGTGTTCCAGTCCTGTGTCCTCCAGTCCGGGGGATTCCAGTCTGTGTGTTCCAGCTCGCTGGGCGGTGCCTGCAGTCCCTGCCGGTGCCGGTGTGCTTGCCCAGCATTGGTTGGTGGGTTTTGCCTGCTGCTGTCGCTCCTCGTCAGCAGCCCAAGGGCTCACGTTTGCTCCAGAGCCCGGCCCCCCAGGCTCTGAGCCTGAGAACCTGACACGAGGTCTATTTTTAGAACTCTTCATGTCCTTCTCCCGAGGTCACCCAAATTGGCATAATCGAAAGACGATTTTTTGCGTCCTCAACTGCTTTCTGTCACGGGGACGACCAAAATTCACGGGGGCGTTGGCAGTGTACCGAAGGCGGAACGGGGGTGTGGTTAAGAGATGGGCATCCTCGGCTGATAATGGAAAAAAGAAGGGCGTCCCTCACGAGCATTTGGTCAACTTTACTTGGTCCCTTTTTTTCATGACCAAGCCTCAAAAAGGTGCCTGGACTGACCAGATGACCACCAAAGGGAATTGGGGATAACCTCCCCTGACTCCCCCAGTGGTCACCAACCCCCTCCCACTCAAAAAAAAAAACTTTACCAGCCTCTATGTCAGCCTCAAATGTCATACCCAGCTCCCTGATAGCAGTATGCAAGTCCCTGGAGCAGTTTTTAGTGGGTGCAGTGCACTTCAGACAGGTGGACCCAGGCCCATCCCCCCTTACCTGTTACACTTGTGGTGGTAAATGTGAGCCCTCCAAAATCCACCAGAAGCCCACTGTACCCACATATGGGCACCTATATGTGGGTACAGTGGGCTTCCCTAAGGGCTATGGTAGTGTTGTACAGTTGTGGGGAGTGGGTTTAGGGGGAGGTTTAGGGGGCTTAGCACCGAAGGTAAGGGAGCTATGCACCTGGGAGCAATTTGTGAAGTCCACTGCAGTGCCCCCTAGGGTGCCCAGTTGGTGTCCTGGCATGTGAGGAGGGCCAGTGCACTACGAATGCTGGCTCCTCCCACGACCAAATGGTTTGGATTTGGTCATTTCTGAGATGGGCGTCCTCGGTTTCCATTATGGCCAAAAACCGGGGACGACCATCTCTAAGGTCGACCTAAATGATAAGATTTGGGCGTCCCCGACTGTATTATCGAAACGAAAGACGGACGTCCATCTTGTTTTGATAATACGGGTTTCCCCACCCCTTCGCTGGAACGTACTTAGAGATGGATGCCCTTAGAGATGGTCGTCCCCGTTCGATTATGCCCCTCCACATGATACATACATGATAAATCTCATTAGCCCCCAAATTCTATAATTGGTGATTAAAATTGCACGAGCAAATGTAGGTGCATACCCAATTTGTGTATTCAATTGAATTGATTAACCAGCCAATTAGCAATGATAATGGGGTGGTAATAATCAATTATGAGCACTAATTTGCCTTAATGGAAATTTACACATGCATTTTTAGTCCTATAGATTGAGCCTAAGTATTACGTGCAGCTCTGAAAAGGAGGCACAGCCATGAGGGGGGTCATGAGCGGATCAGGTGCATTCCTTGGATATATGTGAACTGTTATATAATAAGGGGTATCCACACCTAATTTAGACATGAACACTTACACCAGGTTTACTTGGTGTAAATTCTCATGCTTAAAGTTTGATGCTAAGCATATTGTATTAATGGTGCCTAACTTTCAGTGCCATTTATAAAATAGTGCTTAGTGCATTATCTTTTCTTGCACCAATTGTTAGTTCTATCATATAGATTTTGGTCAATAATGTGTCTCAGTAGCCATTTTTATAATTATCTATTATATGGTAGACAAAATATAATATAGATTCACTTTTAAAGCAGTTAAATATCTTGGACCTCAATGTCCATCTTATATGGGATCTACAATATACAACCTTTTTCTTCTCTTAAGATAGTGTACTATATTGGATACATTTCTTGATTTGTAGACACATTTTTGCTGAAAGTCTATTCTTCCTGGAAAAAAAAACAACAAAAATTTAGGCAGGCTATGTTTTTAAAATGAATGGACATTTTAGCCACATTGCTGAGATGTACAGAAAAGTACAATAGCAGAAAGCTGTCACAAGGCAGAGTTCAAATTACAAATACTATAGAATCTTCTAGAATGCAAATCGTAGACAAGTGCACATTATCCAGTGATAATATAGGGAAACTGTCCCATGTGCAAGATCCCATAACCCTTACAAAAAAAAAAAAATCTAGAGAAATGCATGCTGAGAGTACCAACCTAAACCAAGCCCTCTGTGATTAACTAACTGGAAAAGTAGCTATGGTTTATAGTTTATTGCTAAAATCTAAACGTACCACATCTAGCACTCCCCGTAAATCCAACTGTTTGGAAACCCAGTCAAAGAAATTAATCAGATTTATCCAACAAGACCTACCTCTAGTGGAACCCGCTGCCTAAGGGATTGCAATTGATTTGATTCCAGAAATCTCACTATCTCTCATGTTAGAAGCATTTTCGTTAATTTACTCACCACAGAAGTCAGACTAACTGGCCTGTAGTTCCCAACCTCCTCCTTATTTCTGCTTTTGTGGAGCGGGACCTCATCTGTCCTTCTCCAGTCTTCCAGGACTAGTCCCAACTCTAAAGAATCATTGAGAAGGTCAGCAGTGGCGTACCAAGGGGGGGGGGGGGGTGGTGGGGGCGGTCCGCCCCAGGTGCACGCTGCTGGGGGGTGCCGCGGCGCGCACCTGCTCCGAGTTCGCTAAACTTCTTTGCTCGTTCGCTGCAGCTCCCTCTGCCCCGGAACAGGAATTCAGCAGCTCTACCTGGTTAAATGTAATTTAGTGTGGGGCCGGGTGCCATCCAGGCAAGGAACGCCACTGAAGGTCAGACAACAGAGCTGTCAGAACTTCCATATACTACTACTACTAAGCATTTCTATAGCGCTACAAGGCGTACGCAGCGCTGCACAAACATAGAAGAAAGACAGTCCCTGCTCAAAGAGCTTACAATCTAATAGATTCCTTTAGTACCCTTGGATGTTGTCTATCTTTACTTTAGCTAGCTTCTCACTAACACAGTCTTCTAAAAAATGGTCAAGGCCTATTCCTATTAGCATTTGCTTTCTGTAATCCTACTCCCAGCCCTTCATCTGTGAACATAAAAAAGAGATTGATGCCTAACTGTTGGCATTTATACATGTACCAGTAAGCTGGTATTTCAGAACCTAGACATGTAAATACCAACACAGACATATATACAGGACCAGATTAACACTATTTGGGTCCTGTGCAAACATACATTTGTGGGCTCTCATCTAGTCTTTTCTCATCAGCCCCCCCCCCCCCCCCCCCCCCCACCGGCTCACATTCTCTGCCTCCTTCCAATTTTCATTTATGCCCCTCCCCCAATACACACAAACGCTTTACCTCTCCAGGAAAATTGGAGATCCTAGCTGTGTGCATTGTGGCAGTAACAGTTTGTGAGTGAGCATGGAGACTAGCCAAGCACATGCTTCAAATAGAGTGGCTTGATATTTAGAGCTGGAGAGCTGCCAAGTTACCTGGTTCCAGAAGGGAGACTTTAGGCCAGTCCTAGATTCCCTAAAGTCCTTTAGTGCTGATTTTAATGGTAGAGTCATAGAATAAAAAGAACACTTTTTCTTGGGATGTAAACTCAAAAAATGGACTCACTAAAAATCTGGTCCTGAGAATATGTATGATGTTTTGGAAACCTACACATCTAAATGCTCCCAATTAAGTACAGAGGTTGCAATCATTTACCATGATCATTTTTTGAGGGGAGGAGAGAACATTGGATGGCTAAGGAGAGCCCTTTCTAATCCCACCTGTAGAGCTCTACCTAAAATGAGCAGTTTTACAAAATCTAAACATAATCAAGAGCAGTTGTAAATCCCTAAGCTTATTTCTGTGATCATAAACATGCATTCCCCAAACTATGCCTCCTTGCCAAATGTAAATCCTTAAACCCCAAAATACAGAGAAAAAAGGAGAGCAGAGCAGGGACGTTCTGGTCCAGGCAAGATAAAACTCCTGAGTGCAGCTGAGACCCAGGGAAGACAAGAGTAGCCATCAAGCATATGCTTTCACCACATATATGTAAGCAGCAGAATCTTGATTCAGGTAGGCCAAGTTTTATCTTGAAACCTTGTGGAAACTTTATTCCTGTGGGCCAGGCCGGAGACAGGCCTGATTTTGTTTTAGCTTAAAGACAAAGACTAGTCCACACTGACACTGTGGACATTATCCTTGAATCCAAAGACGTTTTTGTTCTCAGTTCATCATGCCATAGAAAGGAATGGGCTCAAATCTTCTTTTCTATATTAATAAAGTGCTTTGTTTCACCTTCAACCCTCTGTCCAACCCTTGCCAATGCTGTTATAGTGTCATAATACCATGTTGCATGTGTAAGTTGGTATGTTTCCTCTGTTGATGTTTTCAATGTTTACAATTACAAAATGGATGATCCTATCACACATGCTGCCATATACATGTGCATTCCTGCATATATTTTATGAAAGGGCTAGTTGGCAGATCCTTTTCTACAATACTACTGAAATTGTACATCTTCCGACCTGGAAGTGTCAATTCCAGTTTCTATGTTCTATCTAAAATATGATTCTTTATGTTTAACTAGATCTTGATAAATAATGCTGTACTTTAGATCTAAAATTGATTCATGGACCTCATACTTGTAACCTTTGGCACAAGATCATTGAAGAGGAAAGTTTTCTACTGGCTCTGATAATGATACTGCTGTTTTAACACAGTTTAACTTAACCCTAATGCAATATTCAATTGGACATTAGTTTTATACCAGTGAAGCACAATTTTATTCCTGGGCCCAGTGTAGACATCTGAGCAGGCTGACATTATTTTGACAAAGATACTGCTGGTATTTCAATCACTGTAGCACATTCTCCATGTGCCAGGGTGGAAAACTAATTAAAAGAAAACAGTAACATCAGCATCCAAGACAACCCTTCTGTATACTGGCAGGAGGAGAGCACCTTTCTGCCAGGCTTACACAAGGTATAATGAAATTTAATCTGCCCACAAACCAGTGTCTGCTCTAAGAGCATCTGTAGCATGATGTGCAATATTGTCAGAAACCATCTTAGGTCCCTGATATCCAAAACTGTTAACAAGACTATCTAAAAATCATTGCAATTAAATGTTTTAGGGCAATTTGGAATTGTTTGAGTTGATAAGCACACGGATTTCACTGTAAGTGTGTGTGTCTTTTTTTTTTTGGGGGGGGGGGGTGCTTCTAATAGCAACTCAGAAAGACAAAATAGTACAAATCTATGTATTTTACTATACGGCCAGCGCTTATCACAGGACTCCATAATCACCGATGAGAGAAAGAGATTAAAAACAAGGGGTCCTACCCAACCCATGATGCTCCTAGTTTATATTATTCAATGCAGATAATGTGAAGAAGGATGCTACATTGGTGAGTCACACCATATGTTAAAGATAAGCATCAACTCACATAAACATAATTATACCATAGAGCAGACCAAGGTGACACTTCTGCTGGAGAGCAATTTTCATGACCAGACAGCTGAATCAATGACTTTATGATCAGGATACTCAGAGGAAAACAATCAGGAATATAACACTTTTGAAGTTAAAATAACAGGTACTTAATAAGTGACAAGAAAGAGTACAACAAGATCTTGTTGGGTTTTTTTTTAACTCATTTTGGAGCCCTTTTACAAAGCAGCGGTAAGCCCAACGCGGGCTTACTGCTTGCTAAAAGAGAACTACCGCCAGACTACCACAGCAGCCCAGCGGTAGTTCCAATCCTTTGTGCGCACCATTTCTGGCACTGCAAGAATATTTTTATTTCTGTAGCACTGGTGTGTACCCAGTGGTAATCAGGCAGTGTCACCTGCTGCCTGATATTCACCGGGGTAGTGTGGGAGTCCTTACCGCCACCTCAATGGGTGGTGGTAAGTGCTCCTACCTAAAATGGGCGAGCAGCAAGTGCTTCACTTGACACATGTCCATTTCTGTAAAAATAAAAACCTTCCTTTTACCCACTGTGGAAAAAAGGGGGCCTATGCATGCCCCCTTTTGCTGCAGCTTTGTAAAACGACCCCTATGAGTCATAAAAGTATATTCCCTGTCACCTCTTATCATATTTCCCCTTCAGATTTTCAATGGAATTAATTTTTAATTTTTATATATATTTTGGTGATAATTTTATGACCTAGTGTTGACTTCCTAAAGTCAGTCAAGAAATGTTAATCTAATAATAAGACATCATCTCATTTTTTTTGTTTCTTAATTCTTATTTCTGAAGAATACTGAAGATTCTAGGAAATATGTAATTGTTTCTGTTGATGAAATTTTATCCACTTAGGGGTAGATGTTCAAAGTGATCTGAATGGCCAGGAGAGACTCCTGGTAATTTAAATTGCATGTGTGGGGCTACCCAGGGATATTCAGCAGCATTTAACCAGGTAGAGCTGCTGAATACCCCCTCTAATTGCACACTTCTGATCATTCTCTTCCTATTTCTGATAGCCTCAAAATTTTAGGTGTTACAATTAGAGCCAAGTTAACTCCATTATAAAGAAGATGTTTCATTCTATGTGGAAACTTCAAAGTCTAAGACCTTACTTCCCGAGGGAAACATTCCGTAACTTGGCACAATCAATGGTTCTGAGCCATGCAGATTACTGCAATGGAATATATGCGGGATGTAAAGAACAGCTCATGAAGAAACTCCAGACAGCCCAAAACACAGCTGCCAGGCTGATATTCAGCAAAACACGATTTGATAGTGCCAAACCTCTCTGAGTAAAACTGCTTTGGCTCCCAATCAAGGAACGCATTACCTTCAAAATTTGCTCTTTGGTCCACAAGATTATCTACGGTGAAACTCCAGGATACATGGTTGACTTGATAGATCTTCCGACCAGAAATAGAACTAGTACATCACGTACCTATTTGAACCTCCACTATCCGAGCTGCATAGGACTCAGATATAAATCAACCTATGCATCCAATTTCTCCTATTTAGGCACACAAATGTGGAATGCACTACCAAAGACTGTGAAAACGATTTACGGCCATCTTAACTTCAGGAGATCATTAAAGACTTACCTGTTTTGCAAGGCCTATCCCACTGACCCTACTTAAATGCTTTAACTCTGCAACACAACATAACCGTAGATCGCATTGGACATTATATATTCCTTATTATCTTTGACCCTTATTGTATCTTATACCCTAACCTTACCTGACCCCTATTTCAATCTATATTTGTTTACCCCTACCGGACTTGGCGTTCGCCTTTACGGTATTTTGTAAGACACATTGAACCTGCTAATGGATGGGAAAATGTGGGATACAAATGTTACAAATAAATAAATAAATATGCCAAGCCTGCTAGTTTATGGGCAGAGTTGAGGCATGCAAAAACTTAGAGCTTCTTTTACAAAGCCACGCTAGTGATTCCTGTGTGGAAAATGAGAGGAAGTCCATTCAATTACTGTGGGCTTCCTCTCAATTGCTGCATTGGAATCTCTAGCGCACCTTTGTAAAACAAGTCCTTCAGTCCACTAACTGGCTAAGTAATTGCATAAAGGGGACCTTTTACTAAGCTGCATGGTACATGGTGGTCATAGTGTATTTTTCCTGTGGGCTAAGGCCAATTTTTACAGCAGCCATAAAAGGTAAATTTTCTATTTCTTTGTATTAATGGCCATAGGCAGGACTATGCAGGAGAAAACTTCGGCTGATGGGGCTTAGCATCCCTGCCAGCAAAGGTAATATTTTAATGTGGTGGTAGTGGTGCTGCAGTTAGGGGGGAGAGAATACCGGGCTCCTTCAGTCCACCTTTGGGAACCTCCCCTAAAACGGACTTCTGGCTGCATCCCTGCTCCAAACGCCTGGCACTTCAGAGGTATAACATATGAACTAACCTGCAAGTGTTTAAGCAGTGTTCACTCTTCCAATTACATGTTCTCCTTATCACGTGGAGAAGGACTGAAGCCCTCCTCCATATCCATTACTTCAGCCAGTCTTTCAGGTTCTGACCTTAGAGTTTCATAAGCTATGGGACTCCACCCCTTTCAGGAAGGGCTCATGACATACTGATGTGTGAGGCAGATATTTTTGAATCCTTTCCTTTGTTGCTAGACAACCCCCTTTCTCTGTCAAACCTCTGCCTGTAGAATGGAATACTTAAGTGTTCTTTTGTCTGCCCCCCTCCCTTCTTCTGAGCCCTAGTTGGTCTGGAGAAGGTGAACAAAGGTGGTAAAAGGGAGATTCTACTTCCCGAGACTTCTGCCATTGCTTAAGAAATCTTCTGCATTTTCCTCACACAATGCATATGTACCCCGCTTGTTCTTCATCTGCGTGCCACCTAGTTCTGGCCCCTAACACAAAATGCACTGAAAATATCGATTAGCATGCTATAACTGCTAAACCACCATGTGCTTGTGCAATAACTGTTAATGTGCTAATTTATTCATTAACTAGTTAACACACTTTAGTAAAAGGGCTCATAATGCGCACTTCTTTGCGGAGCGCACACTCGATGGCATCTGTTCCAGAACAAATAAAAACAGGAAAAAAAATAACACAGACATTTTTTGGCTGGCCATTCCTAGTGCACAAGGTGGACTCTGAGTAGAGCATTGCTGGGGACAGCATGTAAATGTGTGGATTGTGAAATACTTTAGTCTATGCATGTTCACGTGTAAATTATGTATCTTCAATTACATTAGCTCCGATGCAGAAATAAGTGATGGTGCCTACATTCCAGTCACATTCCTTGCCACATACACTAGTATTTTATAAAGACAAGAAGACAGCTACTCGTCTTTATAAAATAGTGCCTAGGTAGTTGCCTCTATAGGTCCCTATCCATGGTGCTATGTTATAAAATTACCCTCATTTTGTATTTCTATGACATGGGAAGCAGAGGAGCAATTGAATTGTTTCTAACAGCAGGTCTAATGGCTGCTGAAAGATGGTGGCAATTCATGCTAATTGTTTACTTCAATGGATTTGGCATTTCCTACTATTTTCCCACTCTTGTGGATTTGAAGACCTTGATTTCAATATAATATGTGAGATATCAGCTGTGAGGATTGACAACATTATCGTTTGATTTGCTACTATGATGTCTTATTGGATAAGTGAAGTTAAATGATTGTGGGAGCTTGTGCTGCTCGTCTTCTGGTGACTTTTTCAACAGGGTGGACTTGATAAAATGTATCCATCGATCGCAAAATTCTTGGAGTTATCATTGATCGAAATCTTACACTTGAAAACCACATAAAGAATACAACCAAGAAAATGTTCCACTCCATGTGGAAACTCAAAAGAGTAAAACCTTTCTTCCCAAGGGCTATTTTTTGAAATTTGGTACAGTCAATGGTACTAAGTCACCTTGACTACTGCAATGCACTTTACGCTGGCTGTAAAGAACAGATCATCAAGAAACTCCAAACTGCCCAAAATACCGCAGCCAGACTTATATTTGGAAAAACAAAATACGAAAGTGCAAAACCCCTAAGAGAGAAAGTACACTGGCTCCCAGTTAAAGAACGTATCGCATTCAAGATATGCATGATTGTTCATAAAATTATTTACGGAGAAGCCCCGTCATACATGCTTGACCTCGTGGACCTTCCACCCAGAAATGCCAAAAGATCTTCTCACACCTTTCTTAATCTACATTTCCCCAACTGCAAAGGATTAAAATACAGACTGACACGTGTGTCCAGCTTTTCCTACATGAGCACACAGTTGTGGAATGCACTACCAACTCACTTGAAAACGATTAACGTAATAACTAACTTTCGCAAATCATTGAAAACCTATTTCTTCAACAACGTCTACCACGAGAATCCATAAATAATCCACAATACATCACTACATCCTCTCATATTCTGATTGTCTTATCTCCATAATTGCTGATTAGATCAACTTGTTAGCCTCAATACCTTTGTAACACCAAGTGTATCTGTTGTACCCTGAAATGGTGATGCCATAACAGGTCTTTGTAAGCCACATTGAGCCTGCAAATAGGTGGGAAAATGTGGGATACAAGTGCAATAAATAAATAAATTATCTAGATTCATTGTGTTATGCATTTGTATTATTATTATTATTATTATCTTCAGCAAAAATTTATACCTAGCTGTTAGTTATATGAGTGAGTGATATGAATGCGATAGGAGTGTGATTATGTGTTAATTGTGTTAATAAATATTTTTGATACTGTTACAATATTAGACTGGAGTTTTTATATATACATATTAAATTTTAACTGCCAGACCCTTGACCATTCTTCTAACGTTTAGAGATCCTTTCTCATGGTTTCTACACCATCCAGGGTATCCACTCTATTGGCTATCTTCATGTCATCCACAAAAAGGCAAACTTTTTCTTCTAACCCTTCAGCAATGTCTCACACAAATATATTAAACATAGTCAGCACCAGCACAGACCTCTGAGGCATTCCACTACTCACCTTCCTTTCCTCCAAGCAGATTCCATTTACCATCACCCTCTGCCACCAGTCGGTCAGTTTCCGATCCAGTTCACCACTTTGGGTCCTAAGTTCAGCCCTCTTAGTTTATTCACGAGTCTTCTGTGAGGGACCATATCAAAAGCTTTCTTGAAATCCAAGATTACAACTATCGCACATCCTTCTGCCTGGTCACCTAACCAAAGAAGTCAATCAGAATTGTTTAGCAGGATTTTCCTTTGGTAAAGCCATGTTGCCTTGGATCTTGTAACTCATTGGCTTCTAAAAAGTCCACTATCCTTTCCTTTAGCAGCAATTCTATTATTTTTCCTTCCACCAACGTCAGGCTTACCGACCTGTAGTTTCCCATTTCTTCCCTGTCTCTACTTTTGTGACCACATCCTCTGATCTCCAATCCCTCAGTACCTCTCCCATCTCTAAAGATGTATTAAATAGATCCTTTAGAGGTCCTTACAGGAATGCTCTAATCTCCCTCAGAATACTGAGATGTATCCCATCCGGCCCCATAGCTTTGTCCACTTTCAGATTTTCAATCCATTTACAAATGCTTTCTTCTATGAACAGTGCAATATCTACTCCATTCCCAGATATACCCTTTGCCACCATACATACCACTTATGCTTGTCATAGATGCCAACTATTGTAGTTAAGCATGAATGTACATAAGAACATAAGAATAGCCATACTGGGTCAGACCAATGGGCCATCTAGCCCAGTATCCTGCTTCCAACAGTGGCCAATCCAGGTCACAAGTACCTGGCAGAAACCCAAATAGTAGCAATATTCCATGCTACTAATCCCAGAGCAAGCAGTGGCTTCCCCATGTCAATCTCAGTAGCAGACTGTAGACGTTTCCTCCAGGAACTTGTCCAAACCTTTTTTAAACCCAGATATGCTAACTGCTGTTGCCACATCTTCCAGTAATGAGTTCCAGAGCTTAATTATTCGTTGACTGAAAAAATATTTCCTCCTGTTCCATAAAATAGTGCCTAACTGCTATAGCACATACTGCAGAGGGTGTATTTGTGGATGGAGCATGGGCAGGACATGGATGTATCTCTATAACACATATAACTTATAGAATACTATCAGTTACACATGTCACTTGGAACCAAAAATGAAGTGTCGAGAGCCCTGGATGGAACAAAAGGGAAGAGACATAGATCAAAGAAAGCAGACTTTATTCAAAGAAGCCATCAAGGACCTGAAAATGGCCCATGTTTTAACATTATGCCTGCATCAGGGGTCATATGGTGGTCTCAAAAAACAGAAGTGGCTTCCTGCATGCATAAATCACAAGCTCATCTCAAAGCCAAGCAAACATGATCAAATCTTCAAACAATGTCTTCACAATGACTAAGTATAGCCTAAAAACAACTCCATATTGAAATACAGCACAATACAAAGTATCATTTCCATTTAAATATAACGATACCGCAGATATATCAATAGTAATTTGGATTTTCTTTTTCATGGACCATTTTGGACTCTCTTACCTTTACCCTTATCCCTCTTACCCTGTTCTCTCTATCCTATCCGATTACCACAATTTTATTGTATTTGTATAACCACTGGACTGGCGATAGCCTTTTCAGTACATTGTAAGCCACTTTGAGCCTGCAAACATGTGGGGAAATGTGGGGTATAAATGTGATAAATTAATTAATTAATAGCTAACAGGATAAACCAGGAACCATTTAAACTTTATTACTTAGTTTCCATAATGAACTCAAATAAAATTATTTATCATAGAGTTGAAAGCCTGCGATCCTGCTATAGGCAGGCAGTAGCACCAGGATACTCTACTGAAATACAATACTTTTACCCAGTAATGGCACCACTGATTCACAGAGGGAAAGAGTAACAACAATGACCATTATTATGATGAGGGGAGGAGATCAGTTTTGGGGATAACTCTTCAGGGGTGTATAACTGTGCTCAGTTGAAATCCAGGTCTTTGGCTTTTTGTCTGCCTGGTTGAATGTTCCATAAGTGAGGTGAAAGCAGTCCAGCCCCTGGGGCTTAGCTGTCTAAGCCAAAGCAATTACTGGAGAGACAGAGAGAGAGAGAGACACCTGGCTACCTTAGACAGGACAGTCTGTAAGGAGAAGTTTAGGAGATAGTAGCTTCTTAAGCTCTAGCTGTGAAGGAGAATAGCAGTGAAACCTCCTAAAAGAAATCATTTTTTGGTGACACAGGAGAGGAAAAATCTCTGGCAAAGTGATTTTCATAGGCAGATTTATTCTTTTTAGCTGAAGGAATTGTCTGAGATAGAGACTGGTTTATAACTGACTTTTTTGTGTCTGCCAGCATGTCTGTGAGTGAAATGTAACCATTTGAAAACTCTTACATCACTGAACTAAGAGGGGAGGTAAACAGCACCATATGTAAATTGCTCACTGGGAGAAAAGGCAGACTAAGGGCTCCTTTTAGAGAGCAGTGCTTTTGATTAGCGTGTGCTGAATGTGGAAAAGCCCATGGGAATCAAATGGGCTTCTTCGCTTTCAGTGCACGCTAATTGGTAGTCTTTCTCTGATACAGAGATTCTGTCTAAGATCTCTGGCTCTTGGTCTTTTGGCTGGAAGGGAGGCTTCCCTCTATGGGGGAACCCTGGAATTGCTGGCCACAAGCTCTAAGAGTTAGGTGATGTGGACCTAGCAGGGAAGGGAACACCTGGATGCTCCTTCTGAAGACAGCAGCAGAGCAGCCCTTGGGAGCAGGCTCAGGCGGGGAGTTCCATTGAGGAACTCTGCCTGAGGCAGAGGAGCAGAGCAGCCCTTACAAGTAGCTCAGGATATAATGGAAGGCCTCTTGGGCCCAGTCAGGGTCCAGAGGCAAAGTGACCCTTGGGAGCAGGCTTTGGGCAGAGCAGCTCTTGGGAGCCAACCAGTGGTGTAGCCATGGGCCCGGGTGGGCCCAGGCCGACCCGCCTATGATGTGGCTGGCAAGGATCCTCAAGCCCCACCAGCCAAAAACTCCCAACAACTGTCCCTCCTGCATACCTTGTAAATAGCAGATCTTTGCCTGCAGTGAGCAGCGACTGATACAGCCCCTCAGCCTTCCCTCTGATGTATTCCTGCCTATGAGGAAACAGGAAGTTGCAGTTGCATCAGAGGGAAGGCTGTGGGGCCAACTTGAGCAGTGTGTATTAGTTGCTGCTCACTGTCAGTGTGTTATAGAGGGGGGATGTTTGAGATACCATATGGCATGTAGGCGAGAGAGGGAGAAACCACATCACTTGTGGGACAAGGCGGAGTTCTGCCCACCCATCTGGGGCCCAGGCCCACCCAAAATTGGGTGTCTGGCTTCGCCTCTGGAGCCAACTCAGGGCAAGACCTTCAGGGAAGCAGTCAAGGTCCACTGGCACAGAGGATCCTGGGAAACATCGGCACTTGAAGCCTGGGATATTCGGCGAGTTCCCATTCGGACAGTTCCCAACCACCAATTCCCCCACGGTCAGTTCTCACCTAGGGCTAGTCCCACCAGGACAATTCCCAACTAAGGGGGACAATTCCCACCCAGGACTTTTCCCACCTGGTTATTTCTCACCCACGGATATCCTGTTTTTTAAACCTTAACTTTGTTTTTTTTTTTTTCTTCATTTTTTCATTCTGCTATCAGCAACTTCTTTCCTCATGAGCCATGGCGGTGTGTCACGTCATGCTGTGTGAGTATAAGGTGCTGCTTTTTTTGAATGGTTACAGGAGGTTGAGAAAGCGGGAAGGCGCTGAGGTTGTGGCGCTGTGAGGATCGTTTGTGCAGCGCCAGCATACAGATGTACACAGAGGAAGTCACCAGCATGTGGACATACACAGAGGAAGTATTGGGAAGGTCCTGGGGTTGTGGAGCTGTGAGGGTCATTTGTGCAACACTAGTATACAGATGTACACAGAGGAAGTATAATAATGGTGTGTCATTTTCAGGGGCTGATTATTATAGGGACACCTAGCACATGTTGTGGGCAACATTCAGAGTTTCTATCTATTTATTTATTTACTTATTTAGGAGCATTTAATTTTTTTTTTTTTTAGTTTAGTTATAGGCAGGGAGTATGGGGGCATTGCCCCCCCCCCCACACACACACACACATGATCTGCATGTCTGGAAGGGGTGATGTTTGGTAGTGCTTTGCCCCCCTAAATGCCAAGAAAAGGGAAGGGGAAGGAGATTAATTGTCCTCATGTGTTTTGTATTTTTTTTAGGTTATGGGTGGGAATTGTCCTTCCTAGTGTGGTGGGAATTGACCTAGGTGAGAATTGTCCAGATTGGAATTGGTGGTTTGGAACTGTGCTCTTAGGAGTGCAATTGGCACTCAGAGCTCAGCAGCCGCAGCAGAGACTGACTAAGCCAGACTGACTCAGCCCTCATTGGATATCCAGTAGCCACTGGTCCAGAGTGCTGCAACACGAGGGTGAGACCTAGGGAACCTGGTGGGGATACACAAGGTGAAAGACTCTAAGAAGGAGGAAGGGGGGCATTGGTAATACTGCCACTCCAATAAAAATACTTAATAAAGGATCAGAGAGGGGTGTTTAAAGCTGCCACACTGGCAAGGAGATTAACTAGGTTCAAGAGCACTGTTTAAAGGTTGTTTAAATGTTGATTATCAGAAATGCTTCTCATTAGCAAATGTCTTAATGCTTTCATATAGTATAAATTGTAAATAGTTCAGTAAACTGACATTTCAGCCAACCTTGTTCATAGTGGTGTTTTTGAGTTTTCCTGATATGAAAGGAGGGAAATCCCACCCGCTAACACCTTTCTTCCCCAGGTGGAGGCATCAGGTGTCAATTATTCTGGGGCCCAATGGAACTGGTTACAGCGGGAAAAGGGAACCCTCTCCATCTACTCCTAGAGTAAGGACTAAGGGAGAATTTGGGCATAACTTTGTATTTCCAGAAGGGTTATCAGGACCACCTTCCATCTATCCAGGTGCCTGGAATATCTTCTGAAGCTGAGGAAGCAAAAACCATTAACAGCTACAAGCCTCCTGAGAACCATCACAATTCCATTAGAAATAAATTACTTAATCTCTACATTGGAGTCTCAGGACTCTCGAGTCTCTCACAGGCTCATCTAACTACAGAGAATATAAGTGACAATATACATTGTTCTGTAAGAGAGAGAGAGAGAGAGAGAGAGAGAGAGAGAGAGAGAGAGAGAAAGCGATGATAGTTGCCTATTCTCACAGAGAGAGGTAAACATTATAACAGAAATAAGGATACAAATGTGATAGTGAACTGTGTAAATACTGTTTTGATTACTGCCTTGCCATATCAGGATTGTCCCAGTTATTTTCCTTATAAAGCTTTTCAGTAAACAATTTCATTCAGAACACAAATACCTGAGTGGACTGGAACATTGCCTGAGTGGAATCCAAATAAAATGATGTTGTTTCCAAATTCCCACAGTCAAGTGCACCAAACGATGTTTGAAAACACGCCCCATGGGACTGATCCATGGTGCAAAGTTAAGTAAATCCAAGAGAGATTGAATTTGCACCAGAGTTTGCTTCTGAGCAGCACAAGCTGTCTCCAAAGCCCAGACCAATTTATCAACCTTCATCTCAGACAAACAAAAAACCATGGTCACTGAATATAACTCAATCTCCAATAACATCAAACAGGTTTGTCTGCAGATAAAGGCACTCCTAAATCCTCCACCACTCTTTGAAAGGCACCCATCAAGTACCTACAAGCAGAGGATGCCACCAGCCCCACAAACAAAAAATCATCTAAGACACTATCGCTACCAGCAACGCGGTGAGTCACCCACTCCAAAAAAAGTCAAAAAGCTTTCAAAGCATGCAGAAGCTACCGAGCAACCCATCGGTATGCACTGGTCATAAAAATATGCTCCCTCAAATTTGAAACCCAGAAGACTAAAAGAACTGCGATGAATCAGTAACAGATGGAAAGCAGCCTCAATATCCGCTTTCGCCATCAAGGCTCCAAAACCGTGAGTTCGAACCAACTGGATTGCATGATCAAAAGAGGTATACTGGACCGAACAACACTGCTCTGGAATGAAATCATTCACACTCCTGCCTCAAGAATAAGATAAATTGTGAATCAAACATTACTGTCACAGATCCTCCTTAGGCACCATTCCCAATGGTGAAATCATTAAATGTTGCCAAGGAGGAGAGTCAAATGGTCCAGCAAACTGAACCATCCATAATTCTTTTTGAATCCTTTCCCGCCCAATGGCCGAATGCCACACTACCAAGGGAGAATAAACACACTGATGAGACAAAAAGACCATGAAACAGAATGATAACAATGGTAGAAAAACCGTCCCATAAAAGGCAGCTAAATCCTGCTGAGGATAACCCTGTAGCCAATAATGCAAAGCCTCAAGTTTAATGGGAGACAGACCAGGCAAAAGGCCCTCCCCAGACTCCATTGGTGCCTCCCTGCCCAACTGCAAACCGTATGGCACCTGAGTGTCATGCTGCACACCAAAAATCTGGGTGCCCTGCTTCATAAATAGAACATTAATGATGAAAATAACAACCCACTTGATCACATTTGCCAGCATTGAAATGAAAACAAGGATTAACCAGCAGCACAGTGTGACTCAATGGTGTTGCAACTCCTGCTGGAGAGGGCCCTGGCAGAAAGAAAAACCACCCACCGATCCACCTGATCCAAACTTAGACGCACTTAAACTAGGAGCACAAACTGCCGAACTTCCAACTGGTCCCAGGTAAAGAAAGGAAGAAGAATAACCCAAACCGAACCCTCCCCCCCCTCCAGGAGAAACCAAAATGCAGTGGAGTCATTTCAGACAACCAAATGTCCACATTCCTAAAACGCCTAAAACAAATAAGACTTGTCCTTTGCCAAACTCTTCTGAAAATGCTCGTCATAGTTCAGCCAAGCCCAACCCCCAAAGGTACTATAAGCCCACAAAATCATGTCTGAGTATTTCAGCAAACCTGGATATAACACCGATTTGACTGAACCCAAAATACAAGCAAAAACATTAGAAGCCAAAAGCCAATTAAAAACAGACTTGGATATTCTGGGCTTCACATGCTTAGAATCGTCTTTCCCATCCTCCTCTTTTTTACGCTCACCACCATCACCATCATGAGCAAAAAGGGAGAATAAATCCACATACTTCCCTTGCAAGATCTTGTGATGCAATTTCTTAGAGACCTAACTATCGAGTGAGGCAATGGCTGAAAGAGTATGCACACTAGGAGACATCTGTGCTGGAACTGGCACAGGGGCTACAGAAGAAGGACCCAAGCAACCCCCATAGCACTCACAACCTCGACCAAGGATGCAGAAGAGGAAGAAGATACCAAAGAATCAGATGACTCGGAATCCCACACCTGTAGAGGACTAACTTGGAGCCTACGCAATTGCTTATCCTCATCTAAATATTTCACAATATGTTTTAAATTATGAACAAACTTCTCATCTTGCAAGTGCTTACATAAGTGAGCTGTACTAACTGCCCCCTTGCCCATACTGTGACTCAACAGCCGACTAGCAACCCCCCCCCCCCCCCCCAAATCTCCAACCACACCTTCACAATCTGACTCACCCATCACCGAACTGATGGGCTCCTCTTCGGTGTTCAACTATGCTGACTGGCCAAGATTGCTGCAATGACCACCAGCAGTGTTCTGGGAAGTTCAAGGCAGGACCCTCTCATCCCAATGCACAGAACCCCGGGACTTCCCTTTCTTGTGGGAGTTCTACCACGCATGTGTTGGCACCAGTTTCCCAGGAGGTGGCAAGGAACCCCATTTCTGCCCAAGCACTCAAGAGGCCCAAATAGGATCCTTAGCCAGAAGTGGGGTACACCCACCCTGAGATGCTGCATGGGAATGTTTCGATTGGGACTTCTTGGTAGCACTAACCTGCTTAGAAGCCATACTGTACCCCCTCCCTCAAGTCACACTACCCACTCCGATACCAGTGGGAGAACTCCCACCAGCAACCCTCTAAACTCCCTCCTACACCAAACCCAAACAGAACTCCCCAGCCACTCACAACTCCCTCAAGCATACACCACCCTACCACCCAGAAAAAAACCACACCTACCACACACCCCAAAACCAAGCCCTGTGCTCATGCACCATTGCACTGCTGTACAAGTTAAAATGGAGGGCTTTAGGACTGCAGAAACACCCGCCCGACGATGCTACAGCGTCATAAAACTCCGTGCACTCTGACATGGAAAGCAAATGGGTGATGGTGGTTATCAGCCCCAAATGAGACTGTAGTGCACAGGAAACCTCTCTGTCTCTGTCTGGTGAAGAAAATCCCCCTCCTCACACTAGGGAGCCCAGGACCAAGGGAAAACAGGAGAAACAGACACCGGAGGAAAAAAACAGAAGGCAAACCAACC
Source organism: Microcaecilia unicolor (assembly GCF_901765095.1). Taxonomy (NCBI): domain Eukaryota; kingdom Metazoa; phylum Chordata; class Amphibia; order Gymnophiona; family Siphonopidae; genus Microcaecilia; species Microcaecilia unicolor. The sequence continues at coordinate 257,258,486 of NC_044034.1, read as the reverse complement.
GCAAACTGAGCAGGCACCATCACCCCTCACAAACACTGGTGATCCTGAGGAAAAAAAACACCAACAGAAACCAGTGAGGTAATGTTGAAAACCTGTTCCTCCCACCTATGCTCACACAACTAATGTGAACCTGCTCAAACTTGCCCTTTGCCTCTATTTATATCTCCACTCCCATTGATTCCCCGTTCTCCCGACCCAACCAATCCCAACACCTTTCCTCTTGTCTCTAACCTGCTTCAACACTAAGGGGTCCTTTTACTAAGCCGCATAAGCATCTATGTATGCCCAATGCACGACAAAATGGAGTTACCACCCGGTTACCACGTGACTCTTACGGTAATTTCATTTTTGGTACACGTCTGATATGATTTTCGGACACGCTTATTGGACACATGCCAAGTGACATTTGACGCACATAGGTCATTACCACCCGGTTACCACCTGAGACTTTACCACTAGGTCAATGGCTGGTGGTAAGGTCTCAGACACAAAATGGACGTGTGCCAATTTTGATTTTGCAACACATCCATTTTTGGCAAAAATTTTAAAACGGCCTTTTTTGCAGGTGCTCTGAAAAATGGATCTGCACGCTCCCAAAACACGAGCCAACAGTACCGCAGGCAATTTTTCAGCGCACCTTAGTAAAAGGACCACTTACTGTATCAAGACAACTCTGCCATGTTATCCCACTCCAGGGTAAAACCTGAGGTGGATCTATAGTGTGAGTGCACTTAATGCCACATAAGGAGGTGCTGTTAAGTGACAGACTCTGCCATAGTAACAATCATCACACACAAAGTTCAAAGTACAGTCTATACCCTTTTCCTATTCATTCCCCTCTCCATTCCATGCTTTGGAGTTAGTATGTGAATTTGTACACGAGTTGTCATGCTAGCATGATATCTGTTACTGCAGCCGTGCGTTAACAACACATGCTAATTCTCACTCTAACTGCTTAATGCACATTAGTCAAAGGCTAGGGGTAAAATAGGTAACCCATTTAGGTCAGCTACTACTACTACTACAAATCATTTCTATAGCGCTACCAGTCGTACGCAGCTCTTCACAATTGGAACCATGTGGATTATAGCATCTGAAAGCACGGTCATCTTCATAACATGTATACTATTGCTGAATAGAAAAGAAGCAGTGTGGGGTACTTTCAGAGGCCTGATTGAAAACTTTGTACTTACACTCAGCCTAGTGGTTGACAGCCAGTAAAATCAGATTCAAACTTCACTGCTGCTCCTCATGTTCATGGGCAAATCAAGTTTCAAATTTCAAGTGTATTTAATACTTAATATACCACTTAGGAGAAAACTCTATCAAAGTGGTTTACAATTTCATATACACAAGAAGAAAAAAGAAATGGAACTACAACAATACAGAAAAAAGGTAAAAGGAACAGTAATGAAAGCAACATTAGACCAGAAACTGACAATGCTCACATCAGACCCCCATATCTCCATGAAGCCAAACTGGGCACCTAAGACCCAAATGCTTGATGAAACAAATAGGTTTTAAATTCAACCTTGAATGCAGCCAATGAATGTATTAAAGGCAAGTCCAAAAGGAGAGAATTAAATCAAATAGGACTCTAATAATGGAAAGATGGACTGAGGTGAGGGAAGGAACCAGAAGAAAATGACCTTGCGAGGAACAGAGTATAGTTTAGGTATTGTAGGTAGCAGAAAATGCAAGAGATAAACAGGACAAAAGTGCAAAGTTTGTAAGCTCTCTGGGTACAGGGAAATATCTAGTGTACATGAAAGTAACTCATCTTGAGACACTAGTGAAAATGTGTAAATTAAATCCAAACAATAAGTAAATAAAAATATCTACATTCTGGGTGACCATTAACGGGCATAGATTATGCTACCATTATAAACCATTAGGGTAAAACTCCAATATTGAATGGGGATGCAAACTCATTAGCATTAATTTGGTTCTTTATTGTGCCCTAAAACATTAGTGCATGCATAACTGATTTAATATGCATTAACAAGGGATGGGCAGATAGAAAATTTTCCTGTGTCGTTTCTGGGAATGTTCATTTTATTCAGTTTAGGTTGGCCATTTTGTCATCACAGGAGCAATGCTCTTGAGTGCAAATTGCTTTGAAAGAATGCTATTTACCAAAGGACACACTCTTTTGGAAAGAGTGCATATTCTTTTTGCGATAGTGCATACATGCACAGTTGTTTATGCATGTGTAATGGTTTGAATAGGTTCACTATTGGCAAAACAGTGCATCCTCTTTGCATATAGAATGTACTTTTCAAAAGAGTGTGTACTGTTATTGGCAAACAAAAAGCAGACAAGATATGCTTTTAATGTTTGTTTTTGCTCATTAATGACATGCAGTAACATGGGATATGTCATTGCAAATGACAGGAACCAAGGAAGGAGTAGGGAATGACTCAATGACGTTGGGTGGGCAACTTGAGGTCAAACAAATCCTTATTAGACAAGCACCACTGCAGGACCCGACATGGGGCCGTGTTTTGGCGGACAAGACCTCTTGCTTCAGGGGTCAAGGAGATCACTGTGCTGATAGATCTGTCAGCACATTGATTTTGCCAGTTCTGTGAAGAAATTTTGGGCAAAATTCTTCTTCTATTTTTGCACATCTCAGCTTGATGTATTAATGGTCATTTCTCAGTCACCACCAGTGTATGTGACATTTAAAGTGTCCTTCACTCCTGAGGCAGGCGGTCTTGTCTGCCAAAACACTGTCCCATGTCAGGTCCTGTAGTGGTGCTTGTCTAATAAAGATTTGTTTGACCTCAAGTTGCCCATTGGAAGTCATTGTCTCATCCCCTGCTCCTTCCTTGGTTCCTTGAATACGTTGTAGGGCTTCTTCTCCTGCCTTTTTTGTGTGATAGCAAATGACTGTCTATACCTAGCATTAACCTATGAACTAACATATACATTTATGTTTACTAAGCCGCGGTAGCGGCTGTCCCATCGCTAATGCTGACAGAGTCCATTCAACGTGAATGGGATCTGCTGGCATTAGTGCCGGGACTTTCGTAAGCGGTTTAATAAACAGACTTCATAATGCTAAAAGGTGCAAGAATATAGGAGACAAACAAAACAAAAAAAAACCTGAGAAAAAAGGCCAAAAATTTGAAAAACAACCCACAATTTTTTCCTTAATATTTAGTGCTGGTTGAATGGGTTGTGGCACCCTGAGCCAACTATTGCTGTGACGCCTTCTGTTTGTATTGGTGCCACTCTGTCCCCCCACCCATTAGCATTGGCTCTACCTGCTTTTTTTACCGTGGCAGAAGCATGTCAGTTGGTTCTCATCGCTGTGCTTTCCTCCAGACTCAGCCACTGGCACTGCCACAGACTTAAATGTGAAAACAGTGCCTGTTCTCATGTTTAAACCTGCGGCACTGACAGTGGCCAATTAGAAAAGAGAGCACAGAGATGAGAGCTGTGCTCGCTGTGAAGGCTGAGATGATGAGGCAGGCTTTTGGCACCTTTTGAGCTTTGGCACACCGAGCCAGTATCTCATCTGGCTCATGACTTCAGCTGGCCCTGCTAATATTCAAATGCAATGTAGATAAGCAAGCAAGAAAATCAGTTTGGTTTTGAAGTCTTAACAGTGCAAGATGAGTTTTGCTGTTAAGGGTCCTATGGAAAATATACAAAATACTGTTCTGTTGGGCAATGTCCTATGATAATGCACACAAAATAGAACATTGTGAAGTCTGTTCTTTCAAAATATCTAGTGCAGTCATTCCCAACCTAGTTCTCGGGGCACAGCTAGTCCCACTGGATTATGAGGCAGTGCATGCAAAACTATATATCATGCATAGTCACTGTGGATATCCAGAAAACCCAATGGGATTAGGTATGCCCCAAGTACTGGGTTGGGAATGGCTGATCTAGTGGGTTCTTATCTGCCAAGAAAAAAAAATAGAGAAAGCAGAAAGAAACTTCTGTAGTAGGTAGGTAATCCACAAGTGAAACACAAAGACAGAGGTGGTCAGAGGAAATGATGGAAAAACAACCAATTGATCACCGAGAATAACTTTATTGTAAAAATGACTGAACATGGCCAGGTTTCAGCAGGAATGCTTACCTCAGGGTAGGGTCCCAACACTTCACAGTATCTGATTGAAGCAATGATGTCTCAGCATGCAGCTTGTTTTACACCTGAAAAAACTTTCATAGTATGAATATAATGTCAGCAAAGCCTGAAGTTTTGTTATCATTATGTTCATGCTATGAGTTTTGGTTTTTTTTTTCCTATCTGGCAGGCCTGGGCTACAGCATTGTGGAGAGACTATGCTCAGGGCTGGATGCAAGAGCAGGAGGTAGAGATAATTCTAGATTGGGGTTAAATAGCAAACCAACAAACAGATGGCAAGCAGATTAATCAGCAGGAACCAGGAACAGAAAGTCGATTGGACAGCAGGTTAGAAAGCAGGCATTAAATGGGTAGCAGCAGGGAGAAAGCAGAGCTGGATACAAGCCAGGCATGGGATAGTCCCATCAGAAGATTTGTTACACCACCAAGGGTGTGCTGGGCAGCTGACTTCTTGCATATGGGAGACAAACTCTTTGCTGGTCCAACAGGCTTCCTCTTGGGGCAGGGACTACCTTCCACTGCTTCCACTCAAAGGTTCTAGGGGTTGAAATAAGACTATTGCAGAGGTTGTGGCTCATCTTGGTCTCTAGGCCAGGGAATCCTGGGTCTGAACCTCAACATTCCTGACACTATCATACGGCATGGCTACATGGATTCATGTCTATGAAAGTGCAAGATATACACTTCCTTCACACCGTAGATTCTGTGCCAAGATTTAATCAATGAGAAACTTAGATCATCATTGCATAATTCTTGCCTGAAAGAAAAAAAAAAATGTTGCTGGAAAAAGTTGCTGTTTCATTTCATTGATACACGAGCAAAGTAACCAAAATCTGCATATTCCCCAATAACATTTATTAATGAAAAGATCCAAGCACAAAGATGAAAACTGGCCAAATTTTCACATTTTTACACTGGTCAAAAGAATTATAATAATCAATACAATATGCAACGAAGAGTTTTTTATGAATGCTAATGAAAGCTGCAATATGCAATATGTTCTATTTCTAATTATGATATTTTATTCAGAATTTATGTAATTGTCATTGTGAATTGACTAGCAAGTTGTCAAAAACGGTATACAATTTCTTTAAATAAATATTGTCTTTAGGTTCTCACTGCATCATATAAAATGTTTCTAAGTTTGATGGTAAAACATGATCAAAACTAAAGAATAACAATACAGTTTGCAAAAGCAGACATTTATCAAGTAGATATTAAAAGCCCCATATGCTGGGACATACTAATTTCCGGCAATAGTTTAGAATGGTTCTGCTGAACATGGAATGTTTTAGAAAATACATATAAGGATGATCAGAAATGCACAAATAGCTGCCTGCATGTGGGAACAGCTGTTTTGCAAATATACACACTGCACAAACTCAGCAGCTTCCACGTGGCAGCATTTTCCCAATTTCTTCCACTGCTTCCTCCTGTAACTGGCCCATTTTACAAACTTATGGCCCTGTTTACTAAGCCATGCTATAGGCCCGCTCTCATTTTTAGTGCATGCTAAAGCTAGAGACACCCATAAGGGTATCTCTAGTGTTAGTGAGTGCTCATTTTTAGCGCATGCTAAAAATGCTAGTGCACCTTAGTAAACAGGGCCCTTAGAGTTGCAAGTGCTGCCAATTAAGTAGTGAGATACAATTTTTGAGGTCTTTTCATTAAGGTGCGCTAATGGATTTAGCACGTGCTAATGGTTAGCGTGCACTAAATGATAACACCCATTATTCTATGGGCATCTTCTCATTTAGTGCACCCCAATTGTTAGCATGCACTAAATCTGTTAGCATACCTTAGTTAAAAGACCGCTTTATTTTCTTTAATTTTGGAGGCATTAATACACAAAGGAGGACTAAGGAGAATTGCTTTCTTAATCCCATGTATAAAACCCTGATCAAAACAAGTATTTAAAAAAAAAATCTGTGCATGTCCCTCAGCTAGTATAAACCTTGACATGGAATGTTTTTCCCATATACATGAATTCTTTTTGTAAAATGGAGAATATACATCTAGATTTTTGTTGCACCCAGAGCACACTCAAATGATACCTCCAGTCATTGAAATCTCTGCATGGTGTGGATCTACACATATAAACAGCAGCTTTCTGAAATCATCATTTACACATGCATGTAATCTACCTTTATAAATGCTGCTATTTACAAGATGCTTCAAAAATAACTCAAAAATCTGATGTTTTGTATTGTTTTGCAGAACATTTATTCCATAATATGAGCCATTGAGGGGCATTTTTGAAAGGATGTCCAAGTCAGAACATCCCAAATGGACATCTATCTCACATGTATTTTTGAACAGAACACGGCCTGTTCAAAAATACCTGAGATGGATGTCCATGCACTGGAAACATCCAGCATGAACATCCATTTTACAAACTGAAATATCCAAATTTTGAACAGGGGGAAACCAGGGATATGAATGTCTGTATAGCAGCATTCTTAGAAAATGGCCACATTCAGAGGCATCCATTCAGAGCAGAGGGTCAGCCTAGTGGTTAATGCAGTGCACTATAAGCCTAGGGACCCAGGTTCAAATCCCACTTTAAATCATATTTAGAATAGTAACATAAACGAATATATATATATATGACAGTGTGCTGACAAAACATCGCGTTTGACAACAACCACAGGAAACAACAGTATAGAAATGGTCTTTTTATTTAAGTGTTATATAGTTGGTGGATGGGAAAAAAAAACTACTTTCACAGTGAGTAGAGAGGGGCATAATGGAACAGAAACGCCTATCTCCATGGGCGTTTATCTCCGAGAACGGGTCCGTGAAGGGGCGGGGCGGATCGTATTTTTTAAAAGAAAAAGACGCCCATGTTTTATTCGTCAAGGTGTGAGCTGGGCGTTTTTGCTTTTCAGCGATAATGGAATATGAAATCGCCCAGCTCAAAAACGAATAAATCCAAGGCATTTGTTCGTGGGAGGGGCCAGGATTCATAGTGCACTGGTCCCCCTCACATGGCAGGACACCAACCGGGCACCCTAGGGGGCACTTTTACAAAAACCAAATAAAAGGTAAAAGAGCTCCCAGGTGCATAGCACCCTTCCCTTGGGTGTTGAGCCCCCCAAATCCCCCTCAAAACCCACTGCCCACAAGTCTACATCATTACTATAGCCCTAAGAGGTGAAGGGGGGCACCTACATGTGGGTACAGTGGGTTTGGGGGGGTTGGACGACTAGTAGCATTAAGCAGCACAATTGTAACAGGTAGGGGGGGGGATGGGCCTGGGTCCACCTGCCTGACGTCCACTGCACCCCCTAACAACTGCTCCAGGGACCTGCATACTGCTGCTTGGGAGGAGGGTATGACATTTGAGGGTGAAAGTAAAAAGTTGTGAAACATCATTTGTTGTGGTGGGAGGGGGTTAGTGACCACTGGGGGAGTCAGGGGAGGTCATCCCCGAGTCCCTCTGGGGGTCATCTGGTCATGTAGGGCACTTTTGGGGGCCTTATTCGTCAAAAAACAGGGTCCAGGAAAAGTGTCCTAAATTCTAGCTCAAAACTGTTCCATTATCGGCGAAGGGCGCCCATCTCTGTTCGCCCGATAACCACGCCCCAGTTCCGCCTTCGACACGCCTTCGATACGCCCCCGTCAACTTTGTCCGCATCCGCGACGGAGTGCAGTTGAAAGCGTCCAAAGTTCGGCTTTCGATTATACCGCTTTATTTGTTTTTGTGAGAAGAACGCCCATCTCCCGATTTAGGTCGGAACTTGGGCGTTATTCTCGTTCGATTATAAGCTGGAGAGTAACCTAATGGTTAGTGCAGGGGCCTGAGAATCAGGGAAAATGGGGTTAATTCCCACTGCTGCTCCTTGTGACTGTGGGAAATCACTTAACCCTCCATTGCTCCAGGTACAAAATAAGTACTTGTACATACTACTACTACTACTACTTATCATTTCTAAAGCGCTACTAGAAGTACGCAGCGCTGTACACTTGAACATGAAGAGACAGTCCCTGCTCGACAGAGCTTACAATCTAATTAGGACAGACAGACAGAACAAACAAGAGATAAGGGAATATTAAAGTGAGGATGATAAAATAAGGGTTCTGAACAAAGTGAATAAGGGTTAGGAGTTAAAAGGAGTTAAAAGTAAACTAGTAAACTGCTTTGATAGTAACCACAAAAATATGGTATATCAAATCATATCGTCTTTCCAATTAAATACAATGACCATTACCATACTGCTGTTTCTTGAGGTTGTTATGCAACTCATCATTTTGTCTGTTTGATTTTCACTGCTATGCCTGTATGCTGTCTAAACGCGATTCTGCAAGTACTTGCTTAACTTTTACTAAACTGTATTAAAATTTCCAGTAACTATGACTTAATGCTGGATTGTACTACGCAGTAGATGCAAATGTAATGTGGCATCTATTGGGGGGGGGGGGTCCCACTATATTTTATTACAGGTCTGGCATTAGCATTCGGATTAATGAACAGTACTTGCTCATGGTTCATTTGGAACCACTTAGCGCCTCCAATTTAGGAGGCAGTAAGTGGTCCCATGTTAACTCTGTGTTAGGCATTTAGCATACAGTAAGTATACATTGTTTATATTCAGCCCTGAAGCCTGTCCATCAGCAGTGCTGGATATATTTATTTTGTAGTCTTATGGATTCATAAAAAAATGCTTGCCACTACTACTAAATATTAAACCAAATGCATTTTAGGTACTGGATGAGAGTAAGAGAAAGAACAAAACATTCACACTCACGTATCAATGTTTTAAACCAATTTTGCTCCAGCTCAAAATTTGCAGCAGAATTATCAAGAAAATTAATGATGCCAAATTGGGTCAAATGTTTTAACATACGTGGCCCATTCTGTCATTTCAGTGCATTACAGACTTTTCTCATTTTTTGTGATTCTAGTCCACATTCTGTACCATCTTTCTCACAAATGCATTAATATGGTGTAATAAGAATTGGAAGCCATATACTGTCGTACGACTGCCACTCTGAACCTAAAAATCAGTCTAGAAAAGTGATACAATGTTGGTCACTAACCAGTCCCTTAAAATCAAAACCGCAGATGCAGTCTCTTTCAATATAAATGTTGTTAAGTTAAGCATATGGTATCAAATGTATTGGACACCACAAGTTGCTGAATTTAACCACAAGTTTTTGCATGGAGTTGTTCCAAGCTGCCTGCTACATTTTAGCAACTGACAATATTTGTGTATGCCTGTAGGTATAATCTACAACAAAAGTAGACCTGTGTTCAGTTGGATATATTGAAGTGAGAGGGATAGGTCTCATACATCACTGGCATATGCCACCCCGTGTGGCTTTAAATGTAAACAAATCCCTCTTGTAATTAGAATAATCATAGACCATAAACCCCCTCCTTCCTCGATCTGTGCACTTCTGTAAAAAAAAAAATTATAAAACTTTTTTTCTTCTTTTTCTATGTAAAGATACTTTATCCTGTCTTGTGCTCAAAAATAAACCAGAATGACCGGCAGTTTAGCATGAAAAGGTACAATCACACTTATCTGAAAACTCAGTTGATCCCAACTGAGCACAAGACAGGATGAAGTATCTTCACAAAGAAAACGAAGAAAAAAGTTTTATAAACATTTTTTACAGAAGTGCACAGAAGTTTATGGTCTATGATTATTCTAATCACAAGAGGGATTTGTTTACATTTAAAGCCACACAGGGTGGCATATCCCAGTGATGTATGAGACCTATCCCTCTCACTTTAATATATCCAACTGAACACTATAGTCTACTTTTGTGGTGAATTGTGAGTGTATATTGGTACAAGTTTGAGAGCCACTTCATATTATTATAAGTGTACATATAATCTATACAGAACATGTAATATTTATTCATGTGCCTTCTGAGGTCCTGTTTTTTTTTTATATAGAGAGCTGAGTACATAATTATTGTAGGTGATTGTGTAGAATTGGATGCTTTAGGTAAGCTAGAGCATTAAAGAAGAGTAGAGTACTTCTGAATGCACTGAAGGTCTTATTAAACTTTGAATTCTAAACATGCAAACCCCATTCATGAGACCTAATACTCTACTAAATACATTTTCTAATTGTATTTGATTCGCCAATCATCTAATGTTACTTTTATTTTATGAGTGGAAAGGTGGTCTGCCTCTGATTCTTTCCTCAGAGATTCAGCTGACCTAACCCGCCTCATATGAACACATTTTACTTACCTTATTTTCTGCATTTGACAGTTGCATTTCATATGAATCATTTGCTCTGCTCTTTCAAAATATCAGACTTTTGCCCTCAACACTGTCCAGCTTATGTTTTATAAATAACCTTTCTTTCTTTCTTTCTTTCTTTCTTTCTTTCTTTCTTTCTTTCTTTCTTTCTTTCTTTCTTTCTTTCTTTCTTTCTTTCTTTCTTTCTTTCTTTCTTCAAATGCACAATAACTGAGAACCACTAAATCAGCCAAAGTTGCTAAATACATGGTCTACCTTAATCTGCTCTAAAGTAGTGAATCTGTCATGGCAACCTTAAGATGCAAAAGAATAAGATATACTCATTCTTTTCAGAGGTATCTTATATAATAGATGTCATTGCAATTCTTTAGCTCTATTTTACCCAATCTGACGTGTTCTATCTACTAATAATGCATAATACCTGTGGTTTGCACTGTAACTAAATTTAAAAAAAAAACAAATTCCTATATGGAAATGTACATGCAAATTGCTTCATTTTTCAAAAACATACAGGAGAGCAAAGATGGATCAAATAAAGTTCAAAACACTAAAGCAAAAAGACAGAGTAAAGACGTTGAGAGATATGGCTACAAATTCTGCATCAAAACAACCTTTTATAGAAATTGCTGCGAATATATAATACCCCCTAAAGAGAGAACAAAATCCTTATATAAGCTATTTTACTTGACAGCTAAGAAAAGTTATCACAACTCACCGGTTAAAACCAAAACCACCTACGTAAATTAAACAGAAAAATAATTAAATAGAAAAATAAAGGGCTCTGTTTACTAAGGTGGGCTAGCATTTTTAGCATGTGCTAAAAATTAGCACACGTTAATGCTAGAGACACCCATATATTTCTATGGGTGTCTCTAGTGTTAGTGTGCGCTAATTTTTAGGATGCGCTAAAAACACTAGCGTGCCTATAGCGTGGCTTAGTAAACAGGGCCTAAAGTGTTAGACATAAAATATACTGTAGAAAAGATAACCACACTAGACTTAGGGGCTATTTTACTAAGCTATGGTAAAAAGTGGCCTACAGAAGTGCTGACGTGTGGGATTACCGCACGCCAGGTCACTTTTTACTGCGGCGGGAAAAAGGCATTTTGAAAAAATTGTTAATGGCTGTGTGCTAATACCAACATTAGTGCATGGCCATTTACTGCCTGAGCCCTCACTGCTGCCTGTTTAGTAGGTGGTAAGGGCTCGCATGCTAACCTAGTAGTAATCTGGCAGTGCACGGCAATGTGCCCATGTTGCCCGATTCCTGCTGGGAACACCTACTCCTCACTCCCTGCTAGAGAATAAAAATTATTTTCTAGTGTGGGAAAAGGCACACAGCAAACTCAGAACTACTGCCGGGCACCTGGGTGTGCTGTTTTTCCACACACTACCCACGAGCTTGAAAAATGACAATTGTTTGCTATTTAGAATAGCCAGAGAAATGTCATATAAACTTAGGAGTCCTTTTAGCATATACTAATGAATTAATGTATGTTAAGTGCCATGTAACCTCTAGCACGCTTTAGTAAAAGAACCCCTTAGTTTTAAAAGAACCAGTTTAAAGATGGTGTCCACCCAAAAACATTATTAAAAAAAAAACACTTGTTGAGACCCTTGGTGATTAAGTAGAAGAGCTGCAATGCTTCACTATTGTAACATATATGTATTCCCTCTGAAATCTCTTAATCAGCAACTTAAAAAAAAATAATACTTTTGACAAGGGCAATGCATAGAACAAGAATGGCATTATAAGGTTTTTAAAGCCTGCTTGATTGATTTCTTAAAAATCCTTGGAAATTGGGCAGAGCAGTTTGAATGCATTGACTGCTGGAGATTTAGATTAGTCTGACCATGTGTACAAATGTTTTTAAAAACTGAAAAATTTAAAATAAACAATGGAAAATATTTCAATGGATGTTTCCATTGTGCATTTTAATAAATGCAAGAATACATCAAGCAATAAATTAATCTAGAGATGTTTGACAATAAGCTATTTTATTTATTTATTGCATTTGTATCACACATTTTCCCACCGTATGGCAGGTTCAATGTGGCTTACATATTGTTAAAAAGGCGGTTACAAAATTTCAAAGTATCAGTAAGACTTATACACTGAAAAAAATGTACCTCAAATGTATTGCTATTTGAGGAAAGAAATGTACTATCCCAAATGTTTGGGGCTTCAAATACTCTATTATCTAGAAATAATATTACTGAAAATCTTATCAGAAAGTTCCCATTATCTAGAAACCTACATTGTATGAAATAAGATTTGTCTCAATAAATCTGAAGAAAAGGTTGAGTTATAGCATTTGTATGTAAGTACTTGTTGATATGGGTTATAAGTTTATGTCTACCGACAGACAGTTTAAAACTGATTTTGTTATAGTTACCCAAGATATCGCTCATGAAAAATCTTTGCATATATTGGATTCATGGTAGAACACAGAACAATAGTGGAACTGGTCCAACATTGACACTCATGATCGGTGTTTCAAATCAGGGATTCAACATGTTACTTTCTAGTCACCAGTCCTCTACTTGTTATCCAGCATATCAAAACCAACTCATAATCAGGCAATCACAATTTATTTTGTTTCATTAAAATATTGTTTATTTTTTATGGGAATTATTTGTCTTTCCATCAGGATCAGAGTCCCTTCCAATCACTGATTAACTGCTTTCAAAAAACAAAGAAAACACATATATGCAAAAATTATAAACATGATCTGAAATGTTAGTTCTTATACAATCAGTAGTTGACAAACTCTTATGCTTGATTCTCACTTAGAAGCTTTTACAAAATCATGGACTCAATCACAAAAATAATCATTTTGGTATTTGTACAGGTTTCATAATAGTCAATTAATTACACTTTGTAAAATGAGAAACTTCCTAGAAGATGCATAAAAGAGGGAGCTAGGAAGCAGATTTTACAGAATGCAAATCGCACAGAAGGGAAGTATGCTAAAGATATTCAGTCTGCAATAAATGTATATAGTAGCTAGCCTTGATCAACTTATACATGCAATACTAGCATTTCAAAACAATGTGCAGAAGTGATCAGTTGGGAGAAAGTCAATTAATGTACATTGTTGAAAATCAATCCAATATTTTACTGTTAGTCCATTAAATCTGGAGAGTTTTGGAACATTTGAAAAATAATAGTGATATATCTGGTTTAATTTTGAATTATTGTCTGTCTCCTTAGGGCGGAAGGAGCTCCAAATTTACAAACATGTTAAGTACCTTGCTGACATTTAAACTGTTCATTCTGATGCCATTCAAATATGTAAAGCTAGGAAATATTGTATAAAATTTGTGCTATAGAACATACATTTCAGTAGCATTTTCTCAGGTACAGAGGGGCTCCATACATAGAAACTTGTGTGATATGTTTATTTTATGTTCAATTTTTGGTTATGTCCACAATAAAGATTTCATGAAACATAAATGTATAAATAGAGTGAAGGAGGGGAACAAAAGCCTTTATAAAATGCTAAACCTTTTAGTTACAGCCAAATAAGTAGGAGATGGAAGGGCATATGGTCTTATGTCACTAGGCTCCCAGGCTATCTACATAAATTTGTACATTGTGTTCATGTTTTATCATTTTCATAGTACATGGATCTGCCCCCAAAATATCCTCTTCTGCTGTCATGCCCACAAACTCCTCCATACCTCCTGTTCCATTGCACTCTCTCTGTACCCCCTAAGGTCACCTTCTGCTATGATATGTAAACCCCCCTCCTCTCAACTTCCTGCATTTCTGTTTTCTTCCACCTCCTATCTCTACAGATTTCTATCTGCAATTATAGAGCAAGTTAAAGCCAACAATTATAGAGCAAGTCTCAGCCAACAATATATTAACCACAGCTATGATTAAGTTCGAAAAGACAGAGTACACAGATTCTCCTATATTTCTCAATTCTCTGTTTCTCTAACACCTAGAAAATATGCAAGAATAGGAGATGAATAAAAATATATAAAATCATGAATATCCTATCCAAACACAAACAATAGCTTAGGATGTTTACGTTTACTGGTTAAAAATAAAAATTACATAATTTGACTGGATAAAAAATAGAAAAACCCTTCGCAAATTATGACATTAGTACATAAGAAATTTTGTATATTTCATGTCATTTTACTTTACATTAAGTTTTGCCTTACTTTCTAAATGGTACAGTCTATAGAAAATATTAGGGAATAGATTATAACAGTGCACCTTTAACAGGGTCCCTATCTGGGCTATTGAATTAAATGAATTTTCATAGGGAAAATATGCATATACTTTCACAAGGAAAATTATCCCTCAGAAAGTATCCACTCATATCTACTTCTGCTATTTAGTAGGGATGTAGTCAGAGTATGTTTTTGATATTTTTTAACCTGATAGTCACACAATTTTTCAATTTGTTCTTCATATTCATTTTAGTAAAAAAAATTATAAAACACATTTCAATGTTTTAATGTATACTAATTGACTTAGGAGGGAAAGTTATCAATGTGGGCCTCAGTTAAGATGAAAGTTTAGCGTAAGTCATGATATTTTAACACAGGGCCCTGTGCTAAAATAGCATGACTTGAGGTAAAATAGCCTATCTTAAAAGTAGCCCACATTGATAATGAACACACACCCCTACTTATGAACACACACCCCTACTCTTTAGAATCTGCAACCTTTCTGACTGTATTACACAGAGACAGATGCATAATTTATAAATGATATATGAAATTATTAACCGCTCCCCAACCTAACTTTAGGAATGCTTTCATTTAATATAAGAAGAATTATGTACATAAGCTTACATACATCCCGGGAGGGCAATTTCATATAAACCTATGTTTCCATTTGTGGAAAAGTCTTTTAAAATTGCCTCCATAACCTGTTAACCAGGATTTCAGTTTAGTAAATTAAATTAGACAAAAAATCCTGATTAAACAGTGCCTCTTATCATAATGGTAATTCTGCTGCTCAGATGTGTTGTTTTCTTGTATCTTTGCTAACGTATTGTATGGTATGATTTCTGTATTAACTTGGAGGGGTACACAGTCCATGGGGAGGAGGAGCATATTAAAAAAAAAGATAAAAGGGTGTTGCAAGAAATAATCTGCAACTTAAAATGACTTCTGGAAAGTGATCAATACAATTTCAAAAGTACAATTTGTTCAGACACTGATTCTTCTCCTTGTCTAATATAGTATGTTGCAGGAAAAAAAACCCCAAATTTATGCATGATCAATGCAGCAATAAGAATATTATTGCAAGAACTGAGCCTAGAATTATTCACATCCAATGCACTTTAAATAGATGCAAGCAAACTGTTAAATTGGTTGAAGCCAAATCTAGGAAGTAATGTAAAATATCCTTCTAATATCATACTTCGGTGAAAGAACATCTGTAGAGACGGAACACTTTGCTTAAGTTACTGTAGCTGTGAATCAGCCTGTTGCTCACTGTGACTTTTATTTTTAGTGGGGTGGGCAGACGAGCTAAAATATTTTCAGTTTTCCATGTTAAAATAAAAACATGCATTTCAATTACTTCGTATGATATTGCTGTGCTTAGTATAAAGTTATTTATATGTTCATGCTAGAATTGCCATAACCTTGCCCTACTATTCAGCCTGATAAAATCTGGGAGAGGTAAAGCCTCCAGCCAAGTAGTCAAAAAATCTTTAAAAAGTCTTTAACATTCTGTGTTAATTATTGCATTTTGGGAATTAGCCAGTGAATTAGATAAACCCCGGTGTTAGATTATCTTTATTTTCGTTGAACTGTCAAAGTGCTGTTTTGGCAGCTAACACTTCCTAACAAGTGTTCAGTCTGTCAAAAATATCTTTTTATATATTCTTCTTTAGGAGCTGCAAACCAAATAGCTATGGTTAATGTGATGTATACAGTTCTGCTTTCAATGAATATAATGCAGTGCTTTCATCCCTTAGCTGCATAAAATAAGCACACTGCCTAAAAATGTTAACCTGCTAGGAAGAAGAATTAATGCAAATTCAAAGTAATCCTACCTTTGTACACTCTGCAGATCTTCAAGCACTAAAGTACTGTATCAGTGTCTTTATAAAAAGCCTTCAGAGCTAGACCCTTCTCAGCAACTGTGCAAACTGTAACAGGTGAAGGGGAAATGAACTGGGTCTTTACAAAGTGAGAAAAGTTAAGTTATAGCTCCTTTTAACTTTTTTTTACTTTTTGGAAGGTAGCCTATTTCCTGGAATATCTGATTCACTGAATATTTCTTTGCCATCACCATGTGGTTCACTTAACCATAGAAAGCTAACATGACCAAAAAAAGAAAAAAAAAGTGGAAGGGTGTGCATTGAAGCATAGATGTATTGATAATGGAGTTTCTCAGGCTTTTTTTTTCAAGTTAGGCAAATTTAACTGGTCAAAGCCTTCTCAGTTCCTTTGTTCTCATTTCTACCGTACCACAGCTCCATCTTCAAGTATTTCACAGAGCTGGTTTGTTCCTTTGCATGAAGCAATGGAAGGCAAGGGTTCCCCCCCCCCCCCCCTTTAGGTTACTCCATAAAAGTTACACTGAACAAGTATTATGCAATTCTATTACAAAAGATGCAAGGGGAAATTGTACTTCACAGGGCCATAATTAGTGCTTCTGTTTCCGCTCCCCTTGCCTTGTCAAGGCTTTGATTCAGTTTTACTCAGTTTTGTCCAAGGGTCATTACAGATGTCTACCGATTATTAGCATCTTTCCTTGTTGAACTGAGATGATTAGCAAATTAAAATCTTGGGATCCCACTTTGCATAGTGAAAAGTATTGGGAATGATTAGCAAATGCTGCTAATTGCACAGAGATTGGTAAGCACCGATTTATGCTCAGCATTTCATAGTTAGGCAACCTGTGCAGCATTGTACAGCTCTATAGTCTAAACAGAGCATTTATTGAGCTATTTCATTTAAAAACCTGGTTAAGGCAACCTTCCCATTTCCATCAGCAAAGTCTTACAGCTATTGAGGTCATCAATTAAAAAAAAATGTTTGTTAGTGACCACAAGAGATCAGCCATCCTAATAATAGAAGAATAGACCAATTGGGCACTGGGAGGGAGAGGTGAAATTAGTTTGGTATAAATGGCCAGATTTCCACAAACTGACGGATCAGTTCACGCAACTTCTTTTTGACTGGGGGGGGGGGGGGGTGAATAGTTGAAGAAATTCAAATCACACTTTTTGAAAAAGTACATATTTGTCAAAACAATCAAGAAACAAAACAAAAGATTTATCATGGATAAGAAAAGATATCTTTTGATATCTAGAAGACATAGGAACCACAGATTTCCATTACTGTTTCTTGCTTTTAACTAGTAATTCACTCAAGTATATACATACTGGTCATGCACTTCTGCCAGTTTTGAGATACACAAAAAATTATTTCTATTTGAAGATGGTACAGGTATGGATTGGAACATTGATACAACTACATAACTGCTATAACTTCTTACAGATATATATTTTTTTACTTCTAAAACTTTTACACTTGCAAGAGAAATGGAAAATTAGCTAAAGCAAATCTTTTAATTTTAATCCAGATGATACACTATGCATTTTTTAAATAAACACTCTTACTTATTTAAAAAAAAATCTTTCTCTGCAAAACCAGCTTTTAAAGGGCAAAAAGTAGGCAGTAGTCGATTGATTTCGATCATTAGGCACATTTTTTTTCATGGACAGAACCCTTAAAACAGAGCATTATGTTTAAAACATGAAATTGTGTTGGGGAAGGATCTTAAGAAGGGACATTGCTCAGAGTTCTACTTCATATAATTGTAATATTGATATATTTTAACAAGTCAGTGAGAATACTGAATCTATGGATAGATGATAGACCAACGTTAATACTCAGAGAGTGATCCCACTTTGAATTCTAGTGATGAACTTTATTCCACCTGTATGATGGTCCAATTAAGCTAAATAATGGTGAAATAATTTATATTTCTAAGCAGGTTTTGTTATATTCAGGATGACATTTTATAGAGAACATATACACTTATGTGCCTTTATAAAATAACCTAACTAAAAATTCCCATACAAATGGGAGGAGTGGAGGAGTGGCCTAGTGGCTAGGGGTTAGGGTGGTGGACTTTGGTCCTGGGGAACTGAGTTTAATTCCTACTTCAGGCACAGGCAGCTGCTTGTGACTCTGGGCAAGTCACTTAACCCTCCATTGCCCCAAGTATAAATAAGCACCTGTACACAATATGTAAGCCACATTGAGCCTGCCATGAGTGGGAAAGCACAGGGTACAAATGTAACAAAAATAAATAAATAAAATATGTTCTAAGACTAGAGTAACTTTCTGTCTGTATGTGATAATAGAATTTGGTACAGAAGTGCATTTTACAAAACATATGCATAAAGGTCAATACCACTCTACTCTACCTATTGTCCTTCCCCTGGATACATCTACTCCTTTAGAGTATTTATTTATTTATTTATTTATTTATTTATTTATTTATTGCATTTGTATTCCACATTTTCCCACCTCTTTGCGGGTTCAGTGTGGCTTATTTTTACACACGTTGATTTCTGCATGTAAAGGAGTTCTTATAAAATTAATTTATACCTCAAAGTACATGCGGTGCAAGTCAGTGTGTACTTGTATAATAGGTGTGATCAGGGGTAGAGTTTCTTTATGTATTTATTTATGAGAATTTATTTACCACTTTTTTGAAAAAAAGAATCACTCAAGGCAGTGAACAGCAAGTGTAAGTTGAACATAGGCAATAGAAAATTACAACAGTAAATTTAAATAACAGTACATAGCATGACATAAATATACTACTTACAGTGCTAGCACAATACTCAGGAACACATTTGAAATAGACAGCATAGGGTTTAAGCAAAGGTGGAACACATAGACAGGTAAGATAGAGAAACAGGAGTTCAAAAATAAAGGGACTAATTTAAATAAAGTTCCATAACAAGTCAGAAAGGTATATGAAAATGAGCTCAGCTAGGTTAGAAGTGAATAAGCAAGTCCTGTTACTGCATTTTCAGCCAGTGTTAATCCATATGGACTAGATTATATAAATAATGCCATAAAAATCTGCACAAAAAAAAACACCTAAGCGGTTTATAGGATATGCCTAGCACACATTCAAGTGACTAAGTTTAGTCACAGGTATTTACACCAAGTAAAACTTCGCTTTAATGCCAGTGACTAAGTTAGGCACTTCCCCTACTTTGGTTCTGCTTTACCCAACCAGACTCCTTACACCTTCTCAGTTACCACTTTTAGGGGCAGCAACTGTTTCTTATACCAGCCTCTGTTTATTCTGCCTTTCTAGGATCCCAATCTCCTCCAAGGGTCCAAGTGGGGGTTCAGGTAACCAAAGACCCTGAATTACCCACTGTAATCCCTTTTATCAACTCTGACTCCTCCCTATCTATCAATCGTTACACAAAGTACTATTCCTCTGCAATTCATTTCCAGAACCCACCCCCTTAGGCTGGATCCTCACACCTCCCATTCCCCCTCCCCGAAAACTCAGGAGAATTCCTATGGATTCCAACCTTAATAATACACATTTTAAATTGGATATTACACTACCAATTTCAGGAACAACAGTTGCTTTCTTTAGTTCTATCTCAGTAGCAGACTATGGGCCTTTCCTCCAGGAACGTATCCAAACCTTTTTTAAATGCAGATACGCTAACCACTGTTACCACGTTTTTTGGTAATGAGTTTCAGAGCTTAACTATTTGTTGATTGAAAACATATTTCCTCTTATTCGTTTCAAATGTATTGCCATGTAACTTCATTGAATGTTCTCTAGTCTTAGTACTTTTCACAAAAATAAACAATTGATTCATGCTTACCCATTCTACACCACTTGGGATTTTGTAGACCTCTATCCTATCCCCCCTCAACCATCTCTTTTCCATGCTGAAGAGCCTTAACCTCTTAAATCTTTTTTCTTATATGAGAGGAGTTCTATCCCCTTAACCATTTTAGTTACCCTTCTTCTAGCCTTTTCTATTTCCGCTATCTCATTTTTCAGATATGATGAGCAGAATTGCACACAATACTCAAGGTGAGGTCACACCATGGAGCAATACAGAGGCATTATAGAATTTGTTGACTTATTTTCTATCCCTTTCCTAATAGTTCCTAGTGTTCTGTTTGTTTGTTTTTTTGTTGCCACCACACACTAGAGGAAGATTTCAGCATATTGTCCACAATGACACTAAGATCTTTTTCTTGGCTGCTGATACCTAAGGTGAAACCTAACTTCAGACAACTAGGATTTAGATTATTTTTTCTAATGTGCATCACTTTACATTTGTCCATATTAAATTTAATCTGCCATTTGAATACCCGGTCTTCCAATTCCCTAAAGTCTCCCTGCAATTTTTCACAATCTGCATGAGTTTTCTTTGAATAGTTTTGTGTCATCTGCAAATTTAATCAAATCACTTGTTCCCATTTCTAGTTAATTTATAAATATATTAAATAGCACTGGTCCCAGTACAGATCCATGGGGCACTCCACTATTCACCCTCCTCTACTGAGAGAAATGGCCAACACTACCCTATGATTTCTGTCCATTTACCAGTTCCTAATCCAAAACAGAACAATGCCTCCTATCCAATGGCTTTTTAAATTTCTTCTAATGAGGGAGTTTGTTAAAATCTTTCTGAAAAGCTAGATGCACTATATCAACTGGCTCATCTTTATCCACATGTTTATTTGTGTCTACAAGGAAATGAAGCAAATTGGTGAGGCAAGACTTCCCTTGCTGAATCCATATTTACTCTGCTCCACTAAACTATGTTGGTCTATTTGTTCTGTAATTTTATTATTTATAATAGTTTCCACTATTTTGCCCAGCACTGAAGTCAGTCTTGCTAGTCTATAATTTCCTGGATCACCCCAGAATCATTTTTAAAAATCGGCATAACATTGGCCATCTTCCAATCTTCAGGCACTATGGAAAGTTTTAATGACAGATTACAGATCACTAACAGCAGATCAGCAATTTCATGTTTGAGTTTTTCAGTACTCTGGGGTGTATACCATCTGATCCAGATGACTTCCTACTCTTTAATTTGTTGATTTGGCTCAGTATGTCTTCCAGATTCCCCAAGATTTCTTTCAACTCATCTACATTATCATCCTTGAAAACAATTTCTGGTACAGGTAGATCTATACGGACGCAACCATGAAAGTGGAAAGAATGACGGTGTCCCACAAAGTCACAGGAGCAGGAGAGGAGTGGAAACAGAATCAGGCTCTTCAAAAAACAGACCCAAGGTGTCCAACATTAATGCCAATTATTAGAGGGTGACTTTTTAAATCTAGACTGAAAGCCCACCTTTTTAACATTGCTTTTGACTCGTAACCACTTGTAACCACTCGCCTCCACCTACCCTCCTCTCCTCCTTCCTGTACACATTAATTGATTTGATTTGCTTACTTTATTTTTTGTCTATTAGATTGTAAGCTCTTTGAGCAGGGACTGTCTTTCTTCTATGTTTGTGCAGAGCTGCGTACGCCTTGTAGCGCTATAGAAATGCTAAATAGTAGTAGTAATAGTAGTACTGACTCAACACAGTACCATGTTTTGGCACTGAAGTGTGCCTTCTTTAGAAGTCTTGGTAAACGTGTGTGAAGATCCTTGTAGATGATATCTTTAGAATGAGCTGTGAAAGGTTATGGTCTTTAAAAAGACCTTTGTGAAGTGTAGCAATAAAATATCGCTAAATGGTGTGGCTTCAGGTGCTGCTGGAGTGCTGAAAAAGGTAAATCTCTTACATCTTCTTCAGTAAAGACAATATCAAAGCATTATGTCTCTCTGTTATGGTCTTGTCTCCCCCGAGTGCCCCTTAAAAGCTTTGATGATCTAATGGTCCCATGGATTCCCTCACAGACTTTCTGCTTCTGAAGAAGTTATTATTATGAGTTTTCACTTCTGTGACAACTTTCTCTTCATATTCTTTTAAACATGCATGATGGCATGCTAGGTGTGGTAGCCCGGCGATACTTCCTGTTTAGTAAGCGGTAAGCCCGCGTTGGGCTTACCGCCGCTTTGTAAAAGGGGCTCTAAGATTGTGAGCTCTCTAGGGTCACAGAAAGTACTTGCATTTAGTATATGTAAACCAATTTGTTTGTACCACAGAAAGGTGATATATCAAATCCATGACACTTTACGCTTTATGTGTAGGTGATGTGCAGCATGAACATCCATTTTAGAAAAACAGATGTCATCCGAGTACCTCAATTTATATGTTCAGGCCACTGTGCTGTCCTCCCTGGACTATTGTAATCTTCTATATGTATGATGTACTGAAAGATCAAACATGTGTTTACGAGTTCTCCCAAATACAGCTGTTAAATTCATTTTTAATACTTATCATGTGTAAAGAGTGATCCCATTTAAGTTTAAAGCCAAGACTAAACAAATAGTATGCCTCCTAGAACTGGGTAACTTGGCATTTCTGCATTATAGAGCTTACTAATTTATTGTTTCCAGTACTTTCTGGTATATCTACAGGAGTTTCTTATAAAAGCAGCTCAGATGGACCTTATTGCCTCCTCTTCAAAGGGAAATCCCTTTGCTGGCTTACTCTCCTGCTGGATAAGAACATCCCACGTCTGTGTAATCTGAAAAACTTTGTAACCACAATGATTCACAAGTTTGGGATGCCCCCTCACATGCTCTAAATATTTTTGAGTTTGTGGCTGGAGGCCAAGTTTCAAAGCATCTTGCTTTCAATGCTCTAACTCCTAGTATTCCAGTCCATAGCTCAAGCTACCTTTGCTTTAGTGCAGTGGGCCTGAGAATAAAGAAGGTTTACTCCTGCCCTGGCACTATACCACCAACGATAAGACTAATAGGTGCCAGGAGGGATCAACTACCCAGTCCCATTGCAGCTCCTTGTGATTCTGAGCAAGTCATTTAACCCACCATTGCCCCAGATATAAAATAAATACCTCTATATAATATGTAAACTGCTTTATGTACTAAAATTACACCAGCTATCATCAAAATTCTAACCAGTTTACAAATAATCATAGGTAGTTTTAAAACATAGAATCAGCTATAAACGTATAAGTGCAACAATATAACATTATAAATCTAAAAAATATGTTATTAGATTATAAAAAACAAGCATTCTAAACTTCATCAAACAAGCAGGCTTCTATACTTTTTTCAAAACTCTTTAATATCATTCATAAGTCTAAAAGCCTGAGGCAGTAAATTCTATAATATGTGTCCTATAATCAAACATACAGTGTACATGTTCCAATTTGCAAGTATTTTGTACAACGTAAAGACGGGACTTCCAGTAGACCTAATTCTTGATACTGCAGAAAGTATATAGGTTGATACTCTGGTATAGGGAAAGTCAAGGACAATGGTTGCTTCAGGGTACAAAGTTGGTGCTCTGTTCAATCCTCCCAGTGGACTATATAACGCAAGGCAGAGATTAATACATGACTATATGAATGGTATTGACTAAACTGTTTGGGCTTTTTTGAATCATGGACTGATATTCCAAGGGCTGCTGAGCACAGATGGCATCCACCAGCTAAAAAAGATTAAAATATCTTCTAGAGCAGAATGGCTAACCAAAGATAACTATAAACTAGGATTCTGAAGGATCATTAAACAAAGCCCTCAGAGAAATTAAGCACTAACCCTCAGATTTTATATAAGGTGCAGTGAGTAGCATGCTTCAAATTGTGCACATGCCCAGTTTACATGTGCTACTCAATTGAGTAACAAGCCAATCAGTTCATACCTAACCCTCCATTAACCTACGTGTTCTAGGCTGAAGTATAAGACCATGTATGCTTCCACCTTTACCTACGTCAGCACTCACTTGTGGAATACCCTGCCAAAATCAGTGAGAACGGTTCCAGATTACCTGGCTTTTAGGAAATTGCTTAAGACCTGCTTATTTGAGCAAGCCTACCCCAAAGATCCTGTTCGCCCTCGTTAATCTCAGGAAGCCACCAGTATGGACTGACACTGTTATCCTGGACTGACCCATCTATTTTTCTCTAACTTACTGTCCTCCTTAACCCTTTCCGTTTATTGTACCCTGTCTGTTTGTTATTCAATTGTTGTAAGCCACATTGAGCCTGCCAGAGGTGGGAAATTGTGGGATATAAGCACAGTCAAATAAATAATAAATAAATCAGTGATGCAACACAACAAAACTAAAGTGCGTAATTGACATAACACAACTCTTCTGCTGTACGATTCCCTAATGTGGCTGTGCCACATGAACTTTATCTTACCACAATATCACTTTGTATTTGTTTACACCGGAGTCTGCAAACGCCTCTCCGGTACTATGTAAGCCACATTGAGCCTACAAATAGGTAGGAAAATGTGGGTTACAAATGTAACAAATAAACAAATAATTGGTCGATAACAACCAATTATTGGAATTTATGGGTGCCTCTATTTTAGGCATATACTAAAAAGAGATGAACCTAAATTCTAACATGAGAAGCTGAAAAGGGGGCATGGTCATGGGAGGAGTGTGGGCATGTTGGGGGCGTTACGCGAATTTAGGCACATTGTTATAGAATTTGGGAGAACACGCCTAAAGTTAGGTATGGGTATTTACATCAGGTTTTCAATGGTATAAATGGCTGCACCTAAATGTAGGTGTATTTCTCGGTCCTATGTACTATTTTATACACCGCACCTAAATTTAGGCATATTATATAGAATAGCGCTAGGTGCTTTCATTGGACATGCCATTTACTGAATCTGGCCCTAAACGCTTCAACAGAAATGTGAAAAAAGGCACTATCTGTAAAGTCATATGAACTAGTGTCCACTGTATAGGACATAAAATCCTAGATCTAGAGGTAGTCAAGGAAGAGCCTTACTTAGATTTATTGGTGGTTAAAGAGATATGGCACTTGAAGAGCCATGAACAGGATATACTGGCCTATAATCTGTTCAGGAAGGATGAGGGAGGAAGAAAGAGAAAAGAACTGTTGCTAAGCATAAAATATAATACTAAAGAAACAGAATTGTAGGGCTTAGGAGGTAAGGCAAAGACATTGTGGGTTACATTGGAAAGGACATGAAATGACTACCGTATTTATATTATTGCGTTATTCATATCTCTTTCTCAGACACAAGAAATGGAGAGATTTAATAGAAGGCATTCATAACATTGATATGAAATGGGAAGAGCTGTTGCAAAGTGAGTTCTTTCTGCTGGATGTTGATTAAAACATCCCAGCTGTGATATTATCTAGAAGTGGAGAGACCCTCAATTACCTGCCGGAAAAACTGCTCTGGCAACTGGCAATGGAACTCACATGGGAGACAGTGATACTAGATCTGATGCTTATGAATTATGGAGAATCATTCTGATGACAAAGTGGATAATCATCTGGTATCTAGTAATCATCGAATAGTGTGGTTCAGTATTAGAGCACGGGCAATGATGGACCATTCATATTCAAGGTTCCTAGATTTCAGGAAATTTAACTACATAAAGATGGGTTGGAGAGTTCTCAAGGAGTCAGCTAGACAAGAAAATGTAGGGGAAAGTGGGAAAGAGATGGGGAAAACAGAAAGGAGATATTAGAAATGTAACAATACCTTCTGTTACAAAAATAAAGGTAAAAGGAAAAACTATGGTTTTCTAAATAAATAGGTGAAATGTAAGCTTATTCTTCATACACTAAAATAGATCATAGGAAGAGGAAGACAGGCTACAAAGTAGTCAGGAGAGCAAAGATACAATGGAAGAAAAAGTAGTTAATACATGTATACCTTAGAGGAAAGGAGAAACAGGGGTGACATGATACATACGTTCAAATGTTTGAAAGGTATGAAACCGCAAATTAACCTTTTTCAGACATGGGAAGGCGGAAGAACTATAGGACATGAATTGAGGTTGAAGGGGGGCAGACTCAGGACTAATATCAGGAAGTATTTTTTCACAGAGAGGGTGGTGGATATGTGGAATGCCCTCCCATGGGAGGTGGTGGAGATGAAAATGGTAATGGAATTCAAACATGCATGGGATAAGCACAAAGGAATCCTGTTTAGAAGGAATGGTTCCGCGGAATCTTAGCAGAGATTGGGTGGCGACGCTGGTAATTGGGAAACAAAATGGAAGCTGGGAAGACTTCTACGGTCTATGCCTTGATTGTGACTGAATAGATAAGGATGGGCTGGAGTGTAAATTTTAAGGGGCTTCAACGTTAGCTCCAGAACTTAGTACAAGAACATCTATGGTCTGTGCCCTGAGAAAGGCAAGGACAAATCAAACTCGGGTATACATATTGTGATAAGTATGAGGCTGTCCTATCTGGGGTAGGCCACTAGAGGGCGCTAGTAGGAGAATAGGTGGAGGTCGCTAGGACCGGGGAGAGCCCTGGGATGTCCACAGGTGTGGGAGGTTATGGGCTGGGTCCTGTGTAGCTAATTAACCACTTTTTACCCCTCCTGAGTTGTAAAAAGAAGAGAGGTGAGCTAGCAGCAGAAGAAGAGAGAGCCCCTGGAATATACTGGCTATCCTATGGACTTGTGGTGGACTGTGTGTCCAAAGGAGATCAGCAGGCTGAAAATCCTGGGGTAAGAAGTCCCTAAAGCATTAGTGTTTGACTGTGTGTCCTCAGTACTTATAGGAACTGTGTGTTCAGTGAAAGGACTGTGTGTCCAAAGAAGAAAGGACTGTGTGTCCAGAACTGTGTGTTCAAAGAGGGGACTGTGTGTCCAAAGTACTGAGAGAAGCAGGCTGCAGAGCCTGGGGTTGAGAGTCCCCGAAGTATTGGTGTAGTACTGAGCCCATGTATATGTGTGGGGAGGCTCAGTGTGAAGATCTATGAAAGCATAAAGTATTAAGCTAGACGAAGTGTGCCCAGGGGCTGGAATAAAGAGTTGCCTGAGAAATATGCAGTTGGTGAGACCTGTTTAATTTGCTGAGTGGGAACCAGGTCACCCTGAGTGAGAAGGGGTAGCACATTAATTTGCATATGATCTGCATATTGAGAACTAGGTCACCCTGAGTGAGAAGGGGGATATCACAATATAAAGTATCACATACCATGTAAATGAGTTTATCTTGCTGGGCAGACAGAATGGACCGTACAGGTATTTATCTGCCATCATTTACTATGTTACTGTGTTACAATAAAATGGCACAATAAGGAATTTTTAAATATGCTAGTGACAGAAGGAAATGGAGTAGTGGCACTGTGAGGCTCAAAAGTGAAGGAGAGGATTATGTAGAGAATGATGAGAAAAAAAGGACCATTTAACAAATTTATATTCAATGTTCACTAAGGAAGAACAAGGAGTAGGACCCTGAAACACAAACAGAAACAAAAAGATCAGTGAGGTAAATGATCAGAGCATTATAAGTAAACTAAAATAGATATAGGAGTGGATAGGATACATCCAAGGGTAAGGAGGAACTTAAGGAAATTCTGATGATTTTGCTGCCTGACCTTTCTAATTTTCCTAGGAATGAGGAATAGTTTTGGAAGACTGTAGATAGTTTTTCATCAGAAAAATGGAAATAAGGAAGAGGCAGAGAATTACAGTCTGAACTTAGTAGTAAATAAATTGACATGCTGGTAACACAGTGGATAGCACAGTTTCTGGAATCCAGTGAATTACAGGAGCTGAGGCAATATGGTTTTACCAGAGATATAGGTCTGATCAATTTCATTGACTCGATGTCTGGAGAGTTGGATTCTATGAGAACACTACATGAAATGTACTTGGATTTCAATAAGATCTTTGACAGTTTGCACAGAAGACTAATAAACTGTGTACCTTTGGTATGTGCCATAACTTGATTGGTTTAAAAAAATGGTGGAGTAAGAAGGACAGTGCTAAATGGAACTCACCACAAGAAAAGAGGTATTAGCAGTGGTTGTGCTGCTCTCACAATGCGTATGTGTGCCTTATTTAAAAACACAGCTAAACCATGCCAACATCCAAATGAAGACTCACTTTCTTCATTTCCAACTGCTTGTTGCAAATAATTTTTTTTATTTTATTTTTTATTTGTTGCATTTGTACCCCACATTTTCCTACCTATTTGCAGGCTCAATGTGGCTTATAGTATCATCAAAGGCGCTTGCCCAATCGGTTGATAACAGATACAAGGTTGTATAGTGATCGAATGAGGTATATGTGGAGGATCGGAAGGGATAAAGATTGCATGATGTCCAGTACGATCATTAGTAATGTTATGTTCCTGGGTGAAGTGGTTTACGTTGGGTCATTGGGGTAGGCCTTTTTGAAGAGGGTTGTTTTTTTAGTGATTTCCTGAAGTTCAGGGGATCATGGATTGTTTTCACCACTTTTGGGAGGCCATTCCATAGTTGTGCCCTTATGTAGGAGAAGTCGGATGTGTGAGTTGTTTTGTATTTCAGTCCTTTGCAATTTGGGTAGTGAAGGTTTAGGTATGATCTTGACGATCCAACTCTGTTTCTTAATGGTAGATCTTTAAGGTCTATCATGTATCCTGGGACTGTGCTATATATAATTTTGTGGACTAGAAGGCAGATTTTGAAGATGATCCATTCTTTGATTTGGAGCCAATGCAGCTTTTCTCGAAGGGGTTTGTCACTTTCGAATCGTGTTTTGCTGAATATCAATCTGGCTGCTGTATTTTGGGCGGTCTGGAGTTTTTTTGTGAGTTGTTCTTTGCATCCCACGTAGATTCCGTTGCAATAGTTTGCATGACTTAGGACCATTGATTGTATTAGGTTTCAAAAGGTTTCTCTTGGGAAGAAAGGTTTTAGTCGTTTGAGTTTCCACATTAAGTAGAACATTTTCTTTATTACAGAGTTTACTTGAAACAGTTAGCTGAAAGCAAGAATTCTGCCCAGGCATGATGAGTTCTTGAAGCTGGATATTGATCAATCTGATGACAGACTGCCAAACAGAAGAGATGGAGTCTGAATTATTGCAGAGATGAAATATAAGCTTTCATGAAAATAAATTTCTAAGTGGAAAAATGCAGGGTTCAATGCAGGAAGGATATAGTTTCTTGTAAAAGGATACTGACCTCTGATGAAAAAGAAGATTGTGAGGGAGTGAGTAGTGTAGGGGCAGGAAACATTCCCTCACTGATGCATTTCAGACCCTTTTCAGCAGATGGCGCTAGTCTGTCAAGGCGGATGCTGAGGCTGAAGCCACCTGGCAGCAGGTGGCACTAGGCTACAGAGGCTGAGTCTGAGCCAGAGGGGTGGGGCTCGGGCCAGGAGGGAGTTGCAAGCCCTCAGGCAGTACAGATCAGAGTGGCCCTCATACAGAGGTCCCAAGGAGAAAGCGAGAGCAGAAGGACTCGATACAGAGGTTCAGAGAAAAGGGTAAAGAGGACGAGTCCCTCAAGAGAATTATAGCATGCCCAAGGTAGGAGGGCCACATTTTACAGTGCTTACTTAACCTGTGATGGTAGAATTTGGAGTAGAGACCACATGGAAGATATACAGAATACAAGTAGAGTACTAGCAAGTGTGAGCTAATTTAATTGGGCTTCAGGATACCTAAGACAAGGAAGTTTCTTTTTGTGTGAAATGAAGTCATACTTAAAACCTGCCTGTGTTTGCATCTGTGACAGTAACAGACTTTTGGTAGTTTGTTCACAATAAAGTACTTTCTTTTGGTTTACCTTGTCTGCTGCCTGTAACTGTGAAAGGTCCATGCCTGGCCGCTAGTCCACACTATCACAAAGATACTTTCTCAAGGGATAGAGAGGAACAGAGAGCTGCGGGCATCTCCCTTTTGAGCCCAATGGAGATTTTTGTTATGCAGTGAGGGGTGCAGAAAATATGCATAAGACTAGGGGTTAAGGAAATGACCAATAAGATCAGAGCATGGTTTTGGGAGGGATGAAGCCAGAACCTGGCAGGTTTATCAGTGATTGGAGGAAATGGATCATATACAAGAAGTGACCTATGGAAACAGAGATCATATATCCTACAAGGAAGCTGATGATAGCTTAAATCATATAACACAAAAATAATAAATGCAAACAGGCACACATAACTTTCAGGGCAGGACAATGGTATATGTCAAGGCCAACTTGTCTGGCTGCTATAGGTATTTTCCTCCAGTCTTCTAGGAAGAGCTATGTTTTTGTGCTTCCTGTTTATGTTGAATGGGTGTGTATATTTCAGTGGCTCCTGTTTTTGGGTGTGTGTTGTCCTTACTGGCCCTACTGTGGTCAACCCACAGAGCATAATGTTTATTTGCCCTGCCTCTCATCTGGTGGTGTGCTATCTAGAAGTACAAAAGAATTGTCATACTGGGAAAGACCAAAGGTCCATCAAGCCCAGTATCCTGCTTCTAACAGTAGCCAATCCAGGTCACAAGTACGTCTCAAAATCCCAAAACAGTACAATACATTTTATACTGTGTATCCTAGAAATAAGTAGATTTTCCCAAGTCCATTTTAACAATGGCTTATGAACTTTTAGGAAGATATCCAAACCTTTTTAAACACCGCTAAGCTAACTGCTTTTACCACATTCTCTGGCAAAGAATTCCAGAGTTTAATTAAACGTTGAGTGAAGAAATATTTTCTTTGATTCGTTTTAAATTTACTACTTTGTAGCTTCATTGCATGCCCCCTAGTCCCCTTTTTGGAAAGAGTAAACAAACGATTAACATCTACCCGTTCCAATCCACTCACTATTTTATATAACTCTATCACATCTATAAGTACATATTATTCTCATGTTGTCCTCTTACTTCCAGTGCAATTGCCTGTGCCATACCTTGTGTTCTTGTCCCTGAGATTCCAGCCTGTTCTTGTTTCCTAGTTTTCTTGTGTGCCATGTCTTGTAACTTATGTTCCTATTCAATGGCGCTCCTGGCCTGGATGGCACCCGGGGCGGAGCGCCGATGTGCCCCCCTGGGTGCAGCGTGCCCCCCGCTAGATGACACCTCCCCCCGTCCGGCAAAATGACACCCTCCCCCCGGGTGCACGCCACTGGGGGGGTGCCGCGGCGTGCACCTGCTCCTCCGAGTTCGCTAAACTTTGTTCGTTCACTGCAGCTCCCCCTGCCCTGGAACAGGAAGTAACCTGTTCCGGGGCAGAGGGAGCTGCAGCGAACGAACGAAGTTTAGTGAACTCAGAGGAGCAGGCGTGCGCCGCGGCACCCCCCAGCGGCGTGCATCCAGGGCGGACCGCCCCCACCGCCCCCCCTTGGTACGCCACTGTTCCTGTTACCCTTGACTTTTCTGCTTTGAGCTCTTGCTTGGACATTTGCAAGGCTGAATTCTGCTTAACTTACCTGTTATACTAAAAGCTAGTGCTGTTTGAAGCTGCTTGTTTTGTTAAGGCTAGTGGTATGAAACTTGCTTCTAAACTATTGTATACTATGGGGCCATACTCCCTTTTTGTATACCTTCAAGGAAACCCCTTCCTAGTACCTATGTCTCAGCTGAGGGTCCAGTGACAGTGTGACACAGAGATCAGTCCTTTGGACTTACACTTTCCATCATTTTTTGTATGTGATATATGGAAGAGCAATTTAAAATGTGCTTACTTTTTGTAGATGATGATAAAATTTTTAGCAGGGGAGACATTTTAGAAGGTATGAAAGACAAGAGGAGGAAAGCTTGGGAATAGTCCAGAGTTTGGCAGTTAAGATTTAATGCTGAAAAAAAAATCAAGGTCATGCATTAGGGCTGCAAAAGTCCAAGGAACTGATATAGTATAGGGATCAAATTGTGTGATCAATGCAACACCAAGATCTGGGGGTAATAATATTTGAGGAACTTAAAAGTAGCCAAGCAGGTAATTAAAACTACAACAAAAGCCAGAAAGATGATTGAATGCATAAAAAGAAAAAATAGCCAGCAGAATAAAAGAGGTAATATTACCTCTGTATAAGTCTCCGGTGAGACCTCATTGGGAATACCGTGCACAATTCTGAAGACTTCATATTAAAAAAATATATAAAAACCATGACTGTTACAGCATTCTGCCATGGGAGGGCTGTTAAAGGAGCACACAAAGGCAAAAGTACTCCAGATGAGATTTTATGGCCAGGTTGTGCAACAAGTTTCCTTCCTCACGATCTTTTGGGATTTTGTGAGGCTGTTAAAATTTATATGTTTTAATCGAGCAATTTGTTGAGTTGAATGGAAATTGTCAGGTTGGAACTGCTGTTTAATTTTATTTCAGTTTGTTATATGTTGTACTGTTAATTCTGTAACTCATTCTGGGTGCTGTCGGGAGGACAGACTAAATAATGGAATTATATCACACCAGAGATTTATACAGAAGCATTATCACCTAGGGATGCACATTAATTTGAAACAATATGGATAAGGCTGCCAACTGGATCCAGATTCGCAGAACAGGATTGATCCATTCCTGGATTTACCACAGTGCATGCTGGGACTTCTAGTCTTGCTTTTCTTAGGGAATGCAATGAGAAAATCAGAACTATAAGTCCATGCATGCAACAGGATAAACCCAGGACTGGATCAACCCTATCCTGCAAATCTGGATTTAGTTGGCAGCCTTAGACATGGGGAATGCCAATGATATTTCCCATGTCTTTTTAAAAACCAAAACAATAGGAAAAATCCTAAAATCCTCTTTCAGTAATAAGTGCACACTGTTATTCTGATAGTATGTACTATTGTTCAATACCTTGCACTATTTATCAATAGGCACATTACAGAGTAATAGGGCACACTTTTGAGCAACATTGATAGTGCCCTACTGAGCAAGTGTCTACTGCTGGAATCATCCCCCCCCCCCCCCCCCCCCATGGGGAAAAAAAAAACAGAAAATCAGTCAATGACAAAACAAAGAAAACAAAAATTGATCTGCATGCCCCCGCTATCACCTCCTCTTTTCTTCTTTCTCTTCTTCTCCCTATGAACCCAAGCCCCTGTATGGCTTTTGCTGACACCTTGTCTATCGGGTTACCTTATAATCACTAGACACAATCATCCCTTTCATGCACAGATCTTCACCCACTCTACTGTAGCACTCTCTTGGGTTTTTACAGCTCAAATGCATGTTTGTACTCTTTTTTTTTTTTTTTTTTGGATTAAAAATCTTAGCTGTCAAACTGTAAATATGAAATACAAAAAGAAAAAGTTAAAATTACAAAAAAAAAAAAAAAAACAACGGAATCTGAATGGAAAAAATCAATATTTTTTATTGTAACTTACCAGTTCTGTTATTTACATTTTACTGTTAGAGAGGCAATTGTTTTATTTTTATATTACTTTTCAACTGGGTAGCATTGTCCTATTTCTTTGTGCTTCTATCTAAATCAGAACTAGGGCTAGTATTTAGTTTAATTAGCCTTCATTCACAACTATTCAGAGATTCCTCCTCTCCCCCCCCCCCCCCCACCTCCTCACTTATCAAGTCTGGTCACTGCAGTGACACTTCTTGGCTAGAGGCCATACACTAGGGTTATTTCTGGACCTCTACAATCGTGAACCTGGCCTCTAGATATCACCCTTAAGCAAAAGCCAAGGCACCATTCTATCTACTTAGGGCTAGATTCAGCTCATGAGGTCCAAAATCAGGCATCAAAAATAATTGGTGGTCAATGCTGTCCTATAATGGGCACTCAAAGATGAGCACTCATTGCAGAATAGCACTGAGTGCCAGTTTCAATGTCCAAATTTAGGTGCCAGAGTTTACGCCTGCTGAAACCAATTGTAATTCCCAGCATCCAATTTGGGCGTATATCCCCAGTATCCTATAATATTGTGCGCAAATTGTAAGAATGCGCATGGCCCACTCATGGCCTTCCATGGCCACACCCCTTTTTGGGTTGCGTGCTATGGGATTTGAGCACACATTGTTATAGAATAGTGCATAGGATGATATGCACCCAAATTTAAATTGGTGCTGACTAGTGCCAATTAGCACCCAATTATTGGCATTATCCCCCAGATTCTATATAGCACGCCTAGAGATCTGTGCTGAAATCCAAGTGTATTCTATAATAATGTGTGCAACTTAATTGGCTTAACAAGCTAATCAGTGTTGATAACAGCACTTAACTAGCAATAATGAGCACTAATTGGCAATTATTAGAATTTATGCACACAACTCTATAAGTGTATTCTCTAATGCAGTGCACCTAACTTCTAATCCGTGCAAGCAAAAAGGGCCAACGTTATGGGCAAGGAAATGGATGTTTCATGTGTGTTCTGAAATTTACACACATTTTTATAGAATATAGCCCTCTGCACCTAAATCTACATGCTGGGATTTATGCCACGTTTTTATTGGTGTAAATGGAGGCATGTAGTTTTAGGCACTGGGATATCAACTAAGCAAATTCTATATACCACGCCTAAATCCAGGCGCCGCTTATGGAATATGCCTAGGTGGAATTGTTTTTTCCACGCAGTTTTCAGGCTTCATATATGGAATCAGGCCCTAATTGGCTTATTAGTATGTTGATTTGTACTCAGTTGTGGGCGCCTTATTTAGAATCTGGGGGAAAGGTATATAAACCATGTCTACTTAGCCATCCTCATCCAGGGAGCAGCAGATTAGGTTCAGGCATTAAAGGGATGGCCTTCCACATAGCATTTGAGCCACAGGGTCAGCTAAGCCAAGTACAATAACTTTAAAATTATCAGAGCAATTCTTTTAAGGTTCACATAAAGAATGAAATCTAACAGTCAAGATAAATGTATCAAATTGTTCAGGCTCACTGGGAAATAGCACTTGATTTATATTTGTAAGTACAGTAGCTAATATATTATTAATAAAAGAAATCAAATCAAATTTCAACTGCTCAGGGGTCTCGATAGCATTTTGCTTTCAGCATTTAGCAAGGTATAGCTGTATATATTTCAAGCTTAAATGCATAATTCCTTGGTATATCTGTATTTCATAAAAATATATTTTTGTTCCACTGCTACAATATTGTATATATATCTTTGAAGCATAAGAAAAGATTTATTCACCTCTTTACTACAGATTTCATGCAGGAAAAAAGGCATTGTTGAGCCTCTTTGCACAGGAATGTGATTTGTAATTATGGAAGTTACATTACAGGCAATTTGTAAATTTGCAGGGAGCTTGGAATTTCCTTTTAAATATTTGGGGTCTGCAACAGGCTCAGCATTGTCAATAAGAATCCACCTAGGGCAGCAGTATTTGGGGGAAGGGGAGTAGCAGCATGACAGAAGACCATCTCACTACCCTTTCTTTACCTCCATCCTATTTCCAGCATTTCCATCTCCCCTTCCACTTGCCACCACCACTGTTATCTTTTGAAGCTGAATCTGCGAGAAGACTCACAAATAAAGATTACGACTCAGTACTAATACAGGGCCCCTCAAATGAGAGGAGGGGTACAGGATGCAGCAGCAATTGAGCACAAGCCTGTGATTAAAGGTGGTGGTGGTGGTTAAGGCCCAGCGAGAAGATAAGAAGAAGGTTGAGATGCTGGATGCTGGACACAGGGGGAGGGATTGGGAAGGAGAGTTGAGATGAGATGTTAAATTGGGAGTAGATACAGAAATGGGAGATGATTGCCGCATGTAGAGTGTGGGGAGAGAAAAATGGAGATGCTCTCCACTTAGGATGACAAAGGGGGGTATGGAGGGGAAGGAGAGATGCTGGACTATAGGAGATGGAAACAGAAAGAGGAAATGCTAGTCCCGTGAGCAAGGGAGAGGGAGGGGAAGGGATGAAGCTGGATACCTGGGGGGTGGGGGGGGGGGTAGGGAAAGTTAAGGCATAATTCTTGCTACTGGGTGGGCTACAGAGGGGAAGGAGGGGTGCTGGCCACCTGGGGGTAGGGAGGGGAAGAGAAAATGATAGGTATCAGGAGAGGTATGGAGGGAAGGAAGATGCTGGATTATGGTAGGGATGCCCTTCTGAAGATTCATCTAGAACCTTGGTCTTCACTCCCAGTCCTTAAGAGCCACCAATGAGTCAGGATTTCAGGATATCCTTAAAGAGTATGCATTCAAGCAATTTGATTGGTTACCACTCCCATTATGTGGAAATATCTCACATGCACAGTCATTAGGGATATTCTAAAAACTGGTCTGTTGGCTGGCCCTGAGGACTAGGAGTAAAGATCAAGGGCGTAGAATATAAGGTGACTAACAAAACAAATAAATGACTGGGCAGCTATTGCAAATGCTCATAGCCTAAGCAATGAAGTTAAAGCTCTGCAAGCTCTAATGGAAGAAGAAGATTTACAAGAAGCAGTGATACTGTATGCTTATGTTTATACATATTCTTATGCTTATGTTTATAGCTATAATGCCCTACTTGATAAATCAAATTGGTTTATATGCACCAAAACAGTAGGTAAAGTGGCCAACAAAGAAAAGGGGGAGAAAAAAAAAGATGCTGGAATAGGAAAGAGAAAAAGAAAAAAAGAAAGTGTCCAGTAACATTCAATAAAGTTACAGCTACTGCCTGCTCAACCATAATCCCTGCATGAGCTAATCCTAAGAAAATGCTAACTTA
The DNA here is from genome assembly GCF_901765095.1 of Microcaecilia unicolor. Lineage (NCBI taxonomy): Eukaryota > Metazoa > Chordata > Amphibia > Gymnophiona > Siphonopidae > Microcaecilia > Microcaecilia unicolor. The sequence continues at coordinate 257,221,696 of NC_044034.1, read as the reverse complement.
AAAATGAGTCCAGTCGATAGTCAGCCACCGGTGCTCAGTGTTTTTATATTCCGGATATTCAGTATCGGGCCATGTCCAGACACTGTCATTGAATATCCTGTTCTAGGTTGGCCACTAAAGCTTATGCAGTTAAGTGCAATATTCAACCATTGACCGCACAAGATGAATCCTTAAATGTAGGACTGCTATTTATGTGGCCCAAATTTAAATGGTTATCTTATTCAGTCAAGGTTTGAATATCAGCACTAAACTGCATAAGTGCGAACTCCGCCCCTGGAACACCCATAAGTTAGCTGGTTTTGGTGCAGGTGCTAACTACAAATATTCAGAGGCACTAACTGGTTAAGAGCTGCTGATATCAGTGTTGAGGCGGCCCTAGATGATTGATCATTTTTTAAGCATTTCTTGAAATTATTCTCTTGTCAAAGGATGAGAAGGAGGATATTCTAAAGGGCTAGTGCAAGGATAAAGAGGGCCACTTGCCTAGTAGAGTCCAGTCTAGCAGTCATCAGTGGGGAAACCATGAGACGGTTATGCTCTTGGAAGCTTTTTGGCTGTCCTAATTTCATCTACATAGATATTGAATAGTGCTCGAATGTCACTGGCTATCCATAGAGTTAGGAGGATTGCACATGCTCCACCCATGTATTCCATGTTGTTGCATGTTGTTATCACATGGAAATGAGGAAAAAGAGAAACATGACATTTTATGTGTTTTCATTATACAATAATAGTGCACCTACTCTTTGCAACAAGTGCAAACTATTTGCAAAGAGATCACACTAATTTCCAAAAGTGTAAATAGTGCACACATGCACAAACCATTGCCAATGCATAGATTAGTGTGCACATGTGTGCTCTATCAGATACATACTTAGGTGTAAGCACTTATGCCAGCCATAGAACTGGCATAAGAGTGTGCACCTATGTTCAAGAGATAGATGTATAACTTATAGTATTCTGTAAGTTACATATGTAACACTGTGCTCCACCCAGGCTAAACCCATGTGTACAGCCACCAACAAGCTATGTGCTGTCAATTATAAGCACATGCTTAGAGCATATCTGGCATATATGCCTATATATGTGCACAAATACACATAACCTCTAGCAGTAGTCATGAAAGATTACTGCTAGTGTGCCATTTCCCGGATGGTGCCAGACTGGGCAGGAGCGAGTGGGTATCACTCCTTCTTGAAGATCACCATTGACTGATTTGGTAGGCTGTTTTAAGAGACTTGGGCCTTTTGAGGGTGGGGCAGGTGAGGCCTGTGCATTTTGGAGGAGCTTTGGCCTTTTGGGGGGTGGGTAGGAGGGGCTTGGGCCCTCTTAGGGGGAGGGATCTGGAGCCGGAAGGGGCTAGAGCCTTTGGGGGGAGTGGGCCTTAGGTTTCTGGGTGGGGGGGGGGGCTGCCCTGTTGGCTTGGGAGCATCAGGCCACGGCTTTGCACCCCAATGCTCCGAGATGATGAAATAACCTCAGAAAAGTTTATTTTATCAAGTGTTTTTGCCCAAATCCATCTTATGGTGTATCACAGCAAGTTAGGTCAGGGTATTTGCATAATAATTAGATGCAAAATATGCATATGTATGTTTTGCATCTCATTGCTAATTAACCTGCGGCAGCTTAAATATCACCGCAGGACATTAATCAAGCAGCAGTAGGACATTTAAGTCATATTAAATGGCAAATAACATGACTTAAATCCCTAGCATTGCTTGATAACTAACCCCCTTAATGAGTTACACAGCCAGATATTATCCATATAAGTTTTTAAAATAAAGATAGGCAATTTATGGGATTGTTTTCCACTGATGAATGCATAAATCACTCTGAATATTGGGCCCAAAGTGGTTAAAGCAATAGGGTATTTTTTGAATGACTCATGGTAATTTTGGAATATTTTAGTTTCTATTTAGTAAATGGAAAATCAATGCCTGTTCAATATCCATGCTTTATTTAATGTGAAAGAGGAGAAATTGATAAGTCACAGCTTTAAAACATTTTTCATATTTTAAATAGCACAAGAGATGACAAGTTCTTCATTACTCACTCAGAGGTGTTAATGAATCAGCAGAAATGTGAAAAACTGTGCTCCCATCTGTGAGAAAACTCCTGATGTCTGCCAATAAAACCACTATAGCTTAAAATAAAAATCACATGCAGTTAACCTTAATGCAATATTCTGTAAGATAGTTATTTTTACATGATATATTTTAACATCATAGGCCTGTGCTCAAGATTCTAAACAAATATTAGCTTGCACATTTTCCATCCCCTACAAACATTTTTCATACAGTATAACAGGTAATATAGCTATTGATTAAGAAGTCTGGCGTATTTTGACCTTTACCACAAAGTTAAATGAATGCCCAGCACTTAGAAAGAGTTCTAAACCTAGTAAACAATTAGTGTGTACCTGAATGGCTGTGCTGAGACGTCGGTAGTATTTAAGGAGTCTTGTTATTACAATGTGTTAAGCAGTTAGGGGGGAAATTCTATAAATAGCACTCAAAATTCATCACTGGAAAAAACTGGTGCCAAACATGATTCTATAAGGACATGCACCATTTATAGAATCACACTTAGCGCCAATTTCTGCGCCTAACTTTGGGCACCAGACTACACCTGCTGAAACCTGGTATAAATGCTAGTGCCCAAGTTAGGTGTGGTTACCCAGTATTCTATAACTTTTTGTAACTTTTAGAACGCCCCTAACATGCCTATGCCCCTCCCATGGCCCTGATAGGATTTAGGAGCCCTGCCTTATAGAATAGTGCATAACCAAATGCACATGCAAATTTAATAAATGCCAGTTAATGACAATAATTGAGTGTTGGCACCCAATTATCGATGGTTCATGTAAATGAACCAATTCATTTACATGCACATCTAGGCAGCACACCCAAATTTGGGTGACGTATATAGAAACTGTGGGTTAACATGCAAATGAATATAAGTTGACTGTTGGTGCACAAGTATGGTAGCTATTACCTCGCTGGCATGGCAGTTAGGGTGTGTTAATTCATATCTTAACTGCATGCTGTGTTAGGGGACAGGGACTGGGTAGTTTATGGGCATAGAATGGGAATGAACCACACATTGCAGTTATTGTACAGTACTTGCCATGCTGTTGCTCATAAGTGTTTTCACGCTAATTGTGAATAATCATAAAGCATTGTAAAGAGGCTTTCTATGTGGTAGCTGAAGGGGACATGCTGGACTCACCAACTGCTACTGCACAGCCTCTGCACTTATTGCACATTAATTTTCACTGCTCAAGTTCTCTGAGGAGGACACTGGAATGGGAAAAGCCAACTACAAATTTCAAGATGATCAGAGCAGTAGTTCCAAATGCTAAAAACACACAAAAGCCATTGGTAGAATCTGGAAACATTAGCGGTTGAGTACAATTGAGCTCCAATATAAGCTGAATTGTTTCATGCTTATTCTTATTCATATTTCATTGGCTTAACAGAACCCCTGACAAAAGCTTGGGTGCTGAAACGTGGCCCGTGTTGAGTTCAATTTGTCAAATTTGGATCAATAAACTACTGCTCTGATCATCTTGAAGATTGTGGTTGGCTTCTTCCAGTCCTGTGTCCACTAGTTACTGTTTGTGGAAGAATTCTTTTTCCAGTTTGCATTGGAAGTTCTCTAAGAGTCGTAATTATCAATATGATAACTATTAGGATGTTTGTTTTTTTTAATCACTAACTCATGCTATTTTGGCACAGGTTCCATTTTATGCAATGAGACCTGGTTACTAATAGAACAATACAATAGAATAGCAGAACATGATGGTAGCTCACAATGAAAACTTCCCCCTTAAGGTCACTAACTTAACATCTTAGATCCTCTAAGATTCAAATCATCAGTCAAAAGAATGAGGTTTTTTTTTTATTCATTAGTTTGATTTATTTTGTTTTTCTGCAGTAAAGGTTTGCAGTTATTGTACTTTAGTTACAAAAATGAATGCGTAGTAATTACAAAGATTGTGGGGTACCTGTTGAGTACATGCACTTCATCTTCCCATGTAAATACCAGACCAGAAAAAAATGTTTTCAGCATTGACAGATAGCATAAGCCAATTCATTTGCATGCACACATAAGCTTTAGCAGTAGTCATGCGAGCTTACTGCTAGGGTGTCATTTTCTGGATGGCACCAGACTGGGCAGGAGCGAGTGGGCATCACTCCTTCCCGAAGACCATCATTTATCGATTTGGAAGGCTGTAATTCAGTAAATTCAGTAAATAGCGCTCAAAAATTGGTACCAGGAAATCTTGGTGCCAAAGGCTTAGGCATCGGGATTTACACCAAGTAAAATGTGGTCTAAATGGACGTGACCAAATTTAGTCACGTGGTGAGCTGCTCAATGTAGTCTATATACCTTGTAGAAAGTTAATTCTATTCTTTAAATTTTACGTGTACTTTACAGAATACGCCTAGACGTAATTTTTTTCAACACAGATTCTTCAGGCTTTATATATAGAATCTAGCCCTTAGTGTGCTACCTTTACATATAACACACGCTGAATTTCACCATTAGGATATAAGTACTCAAATTTGGTTTACTTTAGTAAAAGATTTTCATAGTAACACAGGTAATGATGGCAGGTAAAGACCTGCGTAATCAATTTAGACTGCCCAACAAGGTAGCCAGAGTCTCACCTGCCACTCCGTGCAGGTTGCACTCCTTCAAGATTAAACATTGGTATTGAAAACTGGGCAGTCAGAATTTGCCACCATGCCAGCAACATATGGGCAATTATATATGGTGCAATCTTGGAACCTAATACCACAACAGCATGCCAATAACCCGAACAGTGGTTTTATCATTGTGGCTGCAGCATACGTTATTACTGTTCACAATATTCAGAGCTAAATACTGTAAACTAAAGGACTTATTAAAATTCTCACCAGAAACTATGAAAAAAGCCCTACTATTTATCTCAGAAATGTTTGACAAACCTGTTTTATAATGCAGTCATAATAACGCACAGCAGGTAGTACTTTATTCTGACTAGTGTCACTTTGTCACATCTCTTGTGATTTCTGATATGTTGTCATATAGAGGGAAGAACTATCTGTCATGCCTTATTTTCTAATTAAAGTCTCATGCAAGAATGAGTTTAGAAGTTTTCAAATTCATGTGGTATTCCAGCTAGATCTGTACAGTTTAGTCCCAGAACTACGAAGATTACATGCACAAATTCTCTCCCTTTAAAGACTGGTCATCACTACTCCAAAGAGATCATTATTTTGTAAGTTGGGATTGGTAACTGCACATAAGCAATTAAAACCTTGCAATAGCGTGACTTTGCAAGGCAGCATGGAACCCTCAGAAAACAAACCAGAAGGCAGTGTCAGGTCAAAAGACAAACTATTACTGTGTAGGGAAATAAACAAGCCTGTTTCTTCACAGATTCAATACTCTTCATGAAAGTCTCTCAAACACAGTCTCATTTTCATTAGTACCAGGGCCGCCGAGAGATTAAGCCGGGCTCAGGGCAAAGCCACCACCCCGCCCCCCCCCCCCCCCCCAATCACTACTGCTGTCGCCTCCCTCTCCTGCTCCCAGGCCGCTGGCGCTGCAGTCCCCTGTCTCCACCTGCCTACCCTCAGCTCCCTCGACAGGCCCCTTCTGTCTGCCACCAGGCCCCTTGCATTAAAAAAAAAAATCTAAATCGGCAGCCCAGCGCCAGCGAACAGCACCTTGCGTCTGTGTGAAAGCGGCAGATCACCTTGGGCTTTCCCTCATTGTATTCCGCCCTCGTCTGATGTAGCTTCCTATTTCCATGAGGGTGGAAAGCGTAAACAGACGCTTCACATCTACCCGTTCCACTGTGGTACAAGGACAAGCTGGCTCTTCGGCGCCCCCTGGGCAGCAGCTCTAATATATTAGGCACATTCTCTGAAATTGTTTTGTTTGTATCTCCTCTCTAGGAGTTGTTTCCCCTTATTGAGGTTGTTCCTTTTTCCCCTCTTCAATTGTTTGATCTCTTTTCTTCTCCTTTCAAATATTGGAGACTGGAGTAATGAGTGGCATGAAATGATTTTCTTTATTATGTATGTTCTCGATATTATTTTAACGTGACCACTTATTTTTCTTAATTTCAAGGTTTTCTTGAATGTATATTTTGAAATTCAATAAAAACATTATCAAATACAAACTATTCAAATTCAAATTATTTACAAAAGTCTACATTACTGTGACATCATTAACAGTAAGCTGCCACCCATTTTTTTGGTGCAAACATTTTTGAACACGTGAAAATCACTGGGTGGACATGCTAAAAAGTTAACTTCACATAAACGTAGATATTAACAATAAATAAGGCTGTAAAATTTTACACTGAAATTCGAAGCAATTGCTGAGAAAACAGCAAAAAACTCTAGAGGGTTTACTTTTTTTTTGCCTCACCCTGAACACTAAGGGCCCCTTTCCAAGCTGCTGCAAAAGGGGGCCTGTGCTGGCATTGGCACATGATTTTGATGCACACTGAGGCCCCCTTTTACCATAGCAGGTAAAATGTTGGTCTTTCTTTTCTTCAGGAAATGGCCATGCGGCAAGTGAAGCACTTGCCACATGGTCACTTTTTTGTGGGGAGCCCTTACTGCCACCCATTGAGGTGGTGGTAAGAGCTCCCATGCTAACCCGATGGTAACTGGGCAGTGTGTGGCACTGCCCGATTACCATCGAGTACACACTGGCACTACAAATATAAAAATATTTTTCTAGCACCAGATATGACGGTGTGCTGGGGGTGGGAACTACCGCCGGACTGCTGTGGTAGCCTGCTGGTACTTACTTTTTTGGCAAGCGGTAAGCCCACGTTGGGCTTACTGCCGCTTTGTAAAAGGGCCCCTAACTCAGGGCGTTTAACTTCATCCTAGCTTGAACCTCACCCTTCTGACTCAGATGGCCATTTAGTGTCACCTGCTGTAAGAAGGCTTAACTGCACCACCAGTGAGGGAGTGGTCTTGGGGACACCTGTCGCTATACCACTCCTTCATAAACCTTATCAAAATTAACTCTCCTGTGCCAGTAGTTTGTTGGCAGAGCAGAACAGCCATGAAGAGCATTTAGGTTCAATTCCCCGACCAAAACTTTCATTTCTCAGTCTGGCTGGGCTTAATGATGCTGTAGAAACAGTGAACCCTTGTTACTTGGAGGTGGGAAGTGAATTCTAATCATCACACAAATGTCTTACCTATAGTGGCTGGACCTAAAACCCAGATTTCTAGGGTTCTAGTGTTTCACCAAAAATTGAAGATTGTCACTACAATAACAAAACTAATTTGAGGGAGAATATAGAATATAGGATATACAAAAAGATAATTGTTAATGAAAGTTCATAGCACCATAACCAGAAACCACTTATGAAAGCTGGAAGCTCATGGGAGCAGAAGGAAACTGCTAGAAAAATAAAAGAAGAAAATACAATAAATATTATCTTTTCTCACTTCCCCTCCATTTGTGGCAATCAACAAAATACATAGACAGATGGAGCCTCACCATTTAAGTGACATGTGCATTAAAATGGGAAAGAGAGCTTGTGGTTCTCTGAATCAGAAACAATGCAACCTACAAAAATACTTACAGATATGTTACAATTATATAGAGATCTGTTAGATAAAGTTACCTAATACAGAAAAAGCGTAATAACCCATAATCCCAATGTTTTAATTCCAAGGAACAGAACCTACATCAGTATTCTAATGAAAGATCTATTACTTACTATTGAAGAGTGGGAATTATGGGTCATTTAACTGTTGTCTACCTTAATTGATTTTGTGTGGCAAATCTTTTTGTCTTCTTCTTAAACACTGATAAAACAAAAAGAATTGTTTCTATACAGAACATGATTCTGTACAGCACTTACTACTTTATGTATACCAAAAAGGCAATATAGTTCCAATTACTACTGTTCATGGGGATGGTCCCCAGCTAGGCCCACATACTTTGGCAACTAATGCCATCTCAGGTCCCTTCTGGACACACACCAAGTTCATATATTTAATGAATAATTTACAAGGCGTTCTCTTACCTTGGCAGTCTTCTTTCCACATATAATAAACTCCTGGAGACTGACTTGATCATTTGCAGTTCCTACTCTAGGGAAACTTACATTCATGTTCTTCCTGTAGGCTTCTCTCTCTCTCTCTCTCTCTCTCTTTACCATTTGGTGGGAGGTCCTCTCTCAGGGCTGCTCCCTAGAGGCTTCTTGTCTCAGGCCTCTCTGCTACTACTCCTTTGGAGACATCTTGCCTTAGGGCCTTTCTGATCTTTTCTACCACAGGGCATTTAATAACCACCCTGCCAGAAGCAACTCAGAAGGTGTAACTCTTCCTACCCTCAGGTGGCTCACTCTCAGGGACCGATGCACAGTGGCATTCAGTAAATACAGGTGGTGCTGCTGGAAAAATTACCGGGTCGCAAAGGGCAACCAATGCACAAAGTGGATCGCATGCAAATGAGAGGCATGGATCCCCATTCATGCATCGATCGCTGTTTGCAACTGGAAGGTGTCAAATGCATTTGACACTGCTGTAAAATGCATTTGACAGCTTCCACAAAATTCCTGGTGGTCCAGTGGACCACTTCCCATCCTCCCTAATTCAACCAACCCCACCCGGACTGCTTCTCAACCCCAGTGACCTGACTCCCCTTCAAGATTTTTTAAAAATTCCCTGATGGTCCAGTGGACCACCTCCCAACCCATCCTATCCTGACCCCTCCCCAAAAATTTCTTAAAAGTTCCCTGGTAGTCCAGTGGACCTTGACACCCCCCATCCTCTCTCCTCCCAGACCCCCCAAGCAAAATAACCCTGGTGGTCCAGCAGGCCACCTCCCAACCCACTCTCACTGTAGCTATCCCTCCCTTGTGGCTTAGTGACCCTTAACACCCCCACATACCATAGATCGACAGAAGGCAGGAGGGTAGGATGCACTAGAGGAGGCTAAACACCATATAAGGAAAAAAACTCCTTATATGATATTAAGCCCCTCCCAGTGCATCCCAGGATGCAACAGGCAGGGGCTGGGTGCTGCCATTTGAGAGGGCCAGGACTAGAGGCAGGTTGGAGGAGGTGTTGTTCCTGCCCTCCTGCAGATCTAAGGTACATGGGGGTGTGGGGGGTCACTAGACCACTAGGGAAGGATAGTTACTGTGAGGGGGTGTCAGGAGGCAGTCCACTGGACCACCATGTTTTGTTTTGCTTGGGGGGTTCAGGAGGGGAGGGGTGGGGGTGTTGGGATCTACTGGACCACCAGGGAATTTTAAACAGATCTTGGGGGGGGGGGAGTCAGTAGGCAGATTGTGTTGGGTTAGTCAGATGGAGGGTCAGGAGGTGGTCCACTGGAACACTAGAGAGTTTTGGTTTGACGATAACGAGGGGGCACCGGGGGTCACTGGGGCTGGTCAGGAGGGAGCACAAAAAGGCAGTCTTTACATCTGCCTGTTTCTCTCCTCTCTAACAGCTCTAGAGCAGCCATAAAATTCATTAGAATACTAATGAGCTCATTGCAATAGGGTTCTTGGTGGCTGCTAATGGCACATGTTAAATCCATGGATAAACCCTTTGTGCATTACTTGGTAGATAACGTTTGCTTTAGACTGTCTACAATCACTCTAAAGCAAACATTGACAGCATGGTAAGCTTTGTGCACTGGAGCCTCCATCTCAGTTAGGTTGTGATCCTATGGGAATCTGGTCATGTACCACATATTCCCTCATAGTAGCTACGTTCTAATACTGTGGAATCAATGTGTTTTCTGATGTCTCTCCTATTCCTCAGAGTTAAAGGAGGGTATTTCTTTGACTTTAGAAATCTGTTTATAAGTACACCAAGGAGTGTATGATTAAATGTCAATGGAAAACTTAGTATTTTTGGAACTATCATAGCTATTAGCATTTCTTCAGAGGTTAGATCATCTCATTAATTGGAATCACTTTTCTCTACCCAGCTTTGGTGGTTTTAAAGAGATTTAAGAAATAGGGCTATACAGATTTGTTGTTTGGTATTTTTTCTTTCACTTTAGGTTAATGAGGAGCGATTTCTCTTTCACTATGAGGGTAATTTTATAACAGAGCACTATACATAGGCTCTGTTTTATAAAGGTAATTAGGCAGCTATTTGTCTCTATAAAACACTAGCATATGCAACAGAGAACATGCCTTGATCACTTACACCTGCTTAAGAACTGCTATAACTGAAGGCATGTACTTTATGCAGATATGTACATGCTAACTTTGCTCAAGTTTCAACCAAACTCTGCTCCTGTGGATACCCACTGGCAGAATACATGCCATCATGTCATGGTGCTTACTTCTATGCTGGTCAGTGTTTCTTAAGAGGTCCTTTATATGTATATATGGGAATAATTATAAAAAATATCTCCTATGTGACTTATTTCGTTACATTTGATAGTTTATTTTGGACAAAATAAAACTGTCTTCATTATATACTGAAGAATCTCTTCTCCTCTGAGATGAAGATGTTCATTCCTAGAAGTACATAACTGTTTTGAAAAACTTCAGTAACTATTAGTTTAATGAAATAGAAACTTGGGACAAACTTGAGTCCTGAAGAATCCCATCCTACGTCATTCCAGGAGAGGTGAATAACCATTTCCCCAATGAACTTGTTGGAACTGGCATTTTAAAAAAAAACAGGGGACAGCAAGAACATATTGCACCTTGAACACGAAAGTTGCAAGCCTAAGGCGAAGCACAGTGAAAAATCTTGGACAGTACAGTAAAAATCTCAGGGGGAGTGAAGAATTTTGGAATAACTCAGTGGATTCTACTGACAAATATTTTAGTGGACATTCTCAAAGTAACTCATGTGTGGATAACCGAGCATGTTTTAGTTCAAATACATGTGTGCATACAGAGTAATTATAAGTATTTCTCATTGTGAAAGTGACAGAGACATTGCATTGCTTTAAAGTACTTGTGGTGTCAGTTTGAGGGGAAATCTGGACTGTTAAAGTAAAAAGCCTGATAACACTTGCTGTTGGTGAGTTATATAAAAGACAGTTTTGGTGCACTCAAGGAAACACACTCTTTGAATAAATTTATCAAAGCTAAAAATGACATGGCTTGGAATATTACTGCATGTATATAAGTGGGATTGGTGCTTGTCATCTTTACAAACAGAAGCAGACAGCCTGGAGCCATAGTTCCCTTCAGAGCTATAGTGCAAACCTGCATAATTAATTAGCTAAAGCCAGGTGCTTTGCGCAAAGCAAGAAGCTGTACCTCTTGCCCCACTGCCTGCAAGATACAAAGGAAGGAAATAATTTCCATGTAAGGGTGTCCTAGCCAAGGTACTTATGCAACAGGGGGAAGCAGAGAGCTGCATGTACCCCCCCCCCCCCCCCCAGCTGTTCCTATTAAGCGGCATTTTGGCACAAAGCCAAGGTTCACTCTGCAAAGGTTCTCTAAGGAAAAAAAAACACAGAAAAGTGTTTATTTTCCTTGTGCAAGCTATAGCATAATTTCTTGAACCAGAAAGAGCTGTACCTGATCAACTGGAACAGAACATAGCACAAGCCAGGATGGATAGTGAGAAAAGCTCTCAAACGCCCAGAAGAACATATGTTCTTACATATAAAGCTAAAGAGAATTATGAGGGAGAAGTACACAAGTACCTCCTTGTCTCAGAAAAACTGTGGCTCACAGTGGAGCAAGAGATGAGTGAAGTGTCAAAGGGGAGCAAGGCTGGAGCCCTCCATACTAAGCAGCTGCAAATAGCCTAGAGTCAATATCAATAAAAATCAGAAAAATGCCAATTTCTAAGCAGGAAAGATACATCAGACAGTCTGCCACCACAGCCTTGAATGTGAGGTCTATGGTTTCTTCTCACATGCAAGGCTGTGGTGGCAGAAGCAATGAAAGGCACAGTAAAGCATATAGCCCCTGAAGGGGAGAATGAATCTCAACACTCTGGCAACTATGAACAGAGTTCTAGAAATTCTAGAGGTTACAGATCCTTAAAATCACAAAGGACAAGCCATTCCAGCAGGTTCAATACAGGGTCATTTGCTCTGAAACTACAAATGGATTCAGTGGCTGACAATTTAAAAGTTCTTTATAGTAAGCAAGAAGCAGCTATAAAATTTGAGAAACTCAAAATAAAAGAAAAGAAGCATGAATCTGCACGCAAAGAAATTGAGTTGAGCATTGCCTTAGAGTTGCTCTAGCAAGGGAAAGAAACAGTTGTCCTTGAGGCCCAAGTAAAAGAACTTGAAGAAGCCATAATGTAGGATGGCAGGGAGAGTCAACAGCCACATCCTCACTGAAGCAGGGCCGCCAAGAGGGGGGGCAGGGGGGGACAAAATTCCCCAGGCCCGGGGCTCCCTGCAGTCCCCTCCACCTGCACTCCTCCGTCCACCACCAAGCCAGGCCCCCCTGAATTAAAATCATAGCGCCTCAACCTCGACCTCGTTCCGTGTGAAAGAAGCACAGCAGTGGCAGTCTGCAGATCACCTCCCTTTGGGCCTTCCCTCCCTGTCTCCCGCCTTGAGGAAGAAGACTTCGGCTGGCGAGGGATGGGGTCCCCGCCAGCCCAGGTAGGCGACGGCGAGCGAGTGGGCAGGTGAGCGGGTGGGGGGTGGTCGATGGTAAGGGGGTCCAGGGCCAAATCTATGGGGGCCCTGGCCCCCATGGCCCCATAGCAGCGATGCCCCTGGTCTGACTTTGGATATTAAGTGGCACTTAACTGTACAATGTTGCTGGGGCAGTCAGTGGGTGGAGCTTGGTTGTTTAGCGGTGATATCCAGACCACAATTTGGTTAAGTAGCTAAAATTAGGACAACAAAAGCTGTGTTAACTGTAGTTGCTAAGCTACCCGGGCACAGGTCTGAATTTTGGCTAGTACCCAAATTCTCCTGCCTCACACCCTTCTACCCCCCTGGTAGGTCTGGGGGTCCTATGGATAGGTAGTGATGCACACTCATTCCTGCCAGTCACAGTTCCAGTCACAAAATAGCCACCAGGACCCCTAGCCACAGTCTTTCAGTTCTCACTAGTAAAACAAGGCTATTGCTAGACATCTCAGTGGTCATTTTGTGACTAGAATCACTATGGACAGAAATGAGTAGGCATCACCCTTGCCCACAGGACCCCCTAAGCTGCCACGGACATAGAAGAGAGGTCTTAGGGAGCCCATGGGTTGGGGGAGTTAGGGGTCCTTCTAGTCATCAGAGGTGGGAGGGAGGGGGACCTTTGTTGTCTGACCATTTAATTTTTCTACTCATGCTAGTACTAATCTATGATTTCTGCTTTCCTCAATGTTATCTTAACTTCCTTATCAGAGTTTCCTGTCCATTTGTCATTTTCTCTCTTCTCCTGTCTCCTTGACTTCCTCCACTACACCAAGATTTCATCCATTCTTACCATTCACTCTGCAATTTCCTTCTTTTTACTGTGCCTACCTACAACTTTCCTTCACCCCAGCCATCTACAAACAACTGCTACAATTCTGTGAAAACACTAACAGGTTACATCCACGTCAATCTGGTTTTTGAGCTGCCCACAGTACAGAAACAATTGTGACAGCATTATTGAATGAAGTACACACTGCATTTGAAAATAACCATATAGTATTAGCTGTTTCATTAGATCTCACAGCAGCTGTTGATCTTATTGACCATTCTTGTTTTTTGAGTAGATGCTCTGACCTTGAAATAAAAGGCACTGCCTTTCACTGGTTCACCTCCTTTCATCAGGATTGAACGTTTTCTGTTGTGACACAATCTGTAGAGTCTAAGAAGCATCTTCTGCCTGTGGGTTCCTCAAGGTTCCATATTGTCATTTAATATATATCCTAGTCCATTCTGCCTTTTGATTCAGGAGTGGGGTGTCAGCACATATTATTACAGGAAAGGGGGACTTGATATACCACCTTTCTGAGGTTTTTGCAACTACATTCAAAGTGGTTTACATATATTCAGGTACTTATTTTGTACCAGGGGCAATGGAGGGTTAAGTGACTTGCCCAGAGTCACAAGGAGCTGCAGTGGGAATCAAACTCAGTTCCCCAGGATCAAAGTCCACTGCACTAACCACTAGGCTACTCCTCCACTCCATCCTGTTAGTATATTGGGTTGATTCTCTTTCACCAGATGTTTCCCAACTTAACCACTGCTTATCTATGATTTCTACATGGCTTCAGGAAAACCATTTAGATCTTAACCCTACTAAGTCAATAGCAATGTGGTTGACAAGTAAGTGCTCAACACTATCTCTATCACCTATTTTTTAGGTTGATCCATTACCTTGACACACTCTCTTAGGTACCTGGGAGCTATCCTAGATAGCTGTCTTTCCTTCAATTAGTATATCTCTTTCATAGTTAGACATTGTTTATATGTGCTTTATCAATTTAGAGCTGTACGAGATCTTCTCAATGTCTTGGGTCAAGTAGCCATCTTACATACTACTGTTACCTCACATTTGGACTATTGCAGTGTAGTCTATGTAGGTCTCCCTCAGTCATCCTTGAAACATCTTGAATCTGTCCAGAATATGGCTATTATGCTCCTGTTTATGGCCGGGAAGTACAACCATGTGTCATCTCTTCCACTGGTTTGGTATTCACAAAATTAACCCATTTGGGGTTATTACCCCTATTAGTACCTTTGGATACAGTTAAAGTATTTCCACCAGCATACTGCTCAGTTATAATTTCTACAAACAATGTATTCCATAACCCCAGTACCCTGAACAATTTCTTATGAGAAGATCACAGCCTCATGAAAGTGGCAGCCAGTAACCCAAACTTATACTTATTTATAAAGTGGATTAGAAGATTGTAATGCTTATTGTGTATCTTTTTTTACCACTTAGATCCGGACAAATTGTGCAGAATGCAACTGCAAGAAGGGTTGCTGGAATCTCTATATTTGAACATATAACACCAGTGTTGAAACAACTTCACTGGTTGCCTGTGAAATATAGAGTACAGTTTAAAATTTTGACTTATTTACCAAGTGGTTCATGATACAATGTCATGGTATTTTGGTAGGGTATTCCCTCTGTTCTGTTCTGGAAGGTCTTTAAGATCTGACTTTACTAGTTTAAATTTACATTTGGTGTCCTCAGTTCATTATGCTACTGCTCGAGCATCAGCATTCTGAAATGCAAGAACATGTATGTGTATTGCTTTGCCTGGCCAGCTGTGTATAAGCAATAGCATTCGACAATTTAAGAAAATGTTGAAAACACAGGGTTTCTTTAACAAAGCATTGGTAAGCCCAACGCAGGATTACTGAATGCTAAATTGGGAATACCGCAGGCACAATGTAGCCACAGGCGGTAGTTTAGCCCTGAGTGTGTGCCATTTCCGGGGGAAAAAGAAACCCCCTAGAAATGACTTGCATAGCGGTAACCCAGCAGTAATAGGCCGTCACCGAATGCTGCCCGGTTATCGCTGGTTGCTGCGGGAGACCTTATCGCCACCTCGATGGGTGGCGGTAAGGGCTCCCCGTCGCATGACCATGCAGTAAGAGTTCTCTTACCAAATGGCCATGTTTGTCAGGGTTTTTTTTACTTGCTGCGGTATAAAGGGCCCTGGCGCACAGGAAAAACAGCCCCGCTGCTAGCGCAGGGCCCTTTTCCTGCAGCTTGGTAAAAGGATCCCACAGCTTTTTGTGCAAGCTTTTTTCTGATGGGCAATGTAGGGTTGGAGAGTTTGTGATGGCAGCCCTGTATGTTATGCATGTCAATGGAAGATATGTTTATGGTTTGTTTTGTATTTTAATATGTATGTTTTTATGGAAACCGCTTATGGTACAAGTGGGTTAGAAGTGTTTAAAATAAATAGATAAAAATAAATAAAAGCCATACTTAAAGATTTAAATTCTATACAAGCTGCTGATAAAGGGGTAAGGGAAGGACAATAGTATTTATCCCCCCTGTTTACTAAGCCACATTAGCAGCTGCCGCGCGGCAGTGCCGACACTGCTCATTAGAACTGGATGGGCTGTGTCGGCATTAGCACACGGCAGCCGCTAGCACAGTTTATAAAAACAGGAGGGTATGTTTTCAGTTCTATACATGTTGGTTAACATAGTAGATGACGGCAGAAAAAGACCTGCATGGTCCATCCAGTCTGCCCAACAAGATAAACTCATATGTGCTACTTTTTGTGTATACCTTACCTTGATTTGTATCTGTCATTTTCAAGGCACAGACCGTATAAGTCTGCCCAGCACTATCCCTGCCTCCCAACTACATGTTGGTTAACATGAACATAAGTACTTGCAGAAAAATGTGTACTTTGAAAATTGGTTACATTTCATAGAATAAGAGCATCCTGGAGCTGACTTAGTTGCCCCCTTTTAACAGTCCTTACACCAGTGGTGTGCTGGAGCCAGTTCGCACCGGCTCGCAAGAGCCGGTTGTTAAATTTTTAAAGCTCTTGCGAGCCAGTTGTTCCAGCAGACAAGCCGGCTCCCAGAGGCGGCGCAACACGGCGGGTAATGTGTTACTCTCCCTTCCCTGCTCAAAGCTGGCACATTTTTTTTTAAATTTGCAGTTTCTTCTCTCCCTTCCCTTCCCACCTCACCATTTCACAACACGCTTCCCTCTCCAGAGTCTCCAAGCCCAACACCATTCTCAGTCGCTGCAGCCTGCAGCAGCAACAACAAACTGCTTGATTGGGCCTGGCGACGGATCCTTCTGCTTGCGTCATGAGTCCCGCCCTCGCGCAAACATGAAGTGTCTGAGCTGGAGGAGTGAGTTGAGACGCGGTAGAGGGAAGGAATCTGATGCCGGCTCTGGGAGTGCTATCTCTACAGAAGCTGTTGAACAAAGCAGGTTTGATGGTCCCGGGGGGGACGACGACGACACAGAAAGCGGCGCTGGACTCGGGGGGGGGGGAGTGGAAGGAGAGAGGGGAAACAGCGGTGCTGGACTCGGGGAGGGGGGATGGAAGGAGAGAGGGGACACAGCGGTGCTGGACTCGGGGAGGGGGAGAGAAGGGCATCCTATTATTTCATAGTTTGTTTTTTTTGCTAACTCTCCCTCCTTTTCCAGCACCTTCTCTTTCCTCCCTACTGTTCAGCACCCTCTTTCTATTTTCACTCCTCTGCCCAGTATATTCTCTCTTGTTTTCTCTCACTTCCCTCCAGTATCTCTCCCTAACACTCCATCCAGCTGGATGGAAGGGGATAGGCCTCTAAAGAGGTTGAGTGAGGGCAATTGCTGGCTTGGAAGAGGGAGGGAATATTGGATGATGCTAGACATGAGGTGAGTAGGAAGACGGGGAGATGGTGGACAAGGGGGAATGAAAAAACAGAGGGGGGTACTGGACATTGCACAGGGATGAGGACCGAGAAAAGGTATGCTGCACATGGGAGGAGCAGGGATATAGGGGAGATGCTGACATGGAAAGGAGAGAAGGACAAGGAGGAATGCTGCATATGAGGGGGGAGTAGGATGTCAGGGAGAGATGCTGGATGGAGGTGAGGGAAAGAGGACATCTGGATGGAGGGGGGGGGGTAAGAGAAAATGAAAGAGAATATACTGGTCAGAGGAGTGAAAATAGAGGGTGCTATATAGAAGGGAGGAAAGAGACGGTGATGGAAGAGAGGGGATAAGTGTAGGGTCACTTAAAGCTTGCTGCACTGGATTGCCCCTTCACAGCTGCCACCATGCCCACCCCACCCCGGCATGTAGGATACAAGCATCTAACACCCCCTCCTTCCCTCCCCCATTCCACCCTCTACCCAAACGGGATAGCGGGTGGAAGGAAACATTGGAGAAATGCTGGAGAGCAGGTGGGTAGACGTTAGAGAGAGAGGTGGATGGAAGGAGAGATTGGCAGAAGATGCTGGAGAGGAAGCCATCGGCCATGTGAAAAGAGACATCAAGAGAAGATGCTGGAGAGGAGGCCAAGTGGAAGGGGAGATCAGGGGGAGACACTGGATATTGTGGAAAAGTAGATGGAGGATATACTGGCCACAGAAAAAGGTGGAAGGGGAGATCCTGGAAAAGTAAAGTAAAGAAATAAATGGAAAGGAAGCCCTAGAAACGGAGTTAAGAGGACAGAAAGCAGCAGAGTCGGATACTGAGCCAGCATGATCAGAAAAACAAAGTCACCAGACAACAAAGGTAGAAAAAAAATCATTTTATTTTCATTTTAGTGTTTGGAATATGTTCACTTTGAGAATCATGTGCTCAACATTAAAAGTTTATATTTATTTACTTATTTATGGCATTTTATCCCACATTAAACATGAATTAGATTGGAACCTGGGATCATTTAATTTTTTTTTCCTGTAGTAATGCATTGCCTCCCCCCCCCCCAGGCTCTCTACCCGGCTATAGCCAGCTCTGCAATTTGTGTGTGTGTGGGGGGGGGGGGGCGCAGAGGTGGATGAGGGGTGCAGAGGTGGACGGGGGGAGGGGCAGAGGTGGACCGGGGAGAGAGCCTGTTGTTAAACATTTACCAGCACACCACTGCCTTACACCAAAGAAAATCTCTTCACTTCATTACACTAACAATTAATTTCCTTCTTGGTGCATTATTGGATCAGTAGCTTATACAGTGAACACAATAAATAAATACATTTTGGTATTCATGTCTCATGGATGAGTTTTAACATCTGTAAATTAGTTCCATGGTGGATGAACAGGGAACATTATCACACAGTGATTATTTGATCTTAAAGCACTGAGGGGTCCTTTTACTAAGCGGCAGAAAAGGGAGCCTGCGCTGGCATCAGCACGTGTTTTTGACGTGCTCTGAGGCCCCCTTTTACCACAGCAGGTAAAAGGCTGGTTTTGTAAAAAGAAATGGCCATGCGGCAAATGTAACACTTGCCGCGTGGCCATTTTTTTGGGGGGGAGCACGTACCACCACCCACCAAGCTGACGGTAAGAGCTCCCATGCTAACCCAGCAGTAACCAGGCAGTACGCAGAACTGTGCTGCTGTGGTAGCCCGGCGCCGCTTAGTAGAAGACTCCCTGAGTTTTTAGGTATGGTTGCCTAAAAAATCCTTTACTAGTTTGTATTATTTCAGTATTACAGTCATTAGTGGGATGTCCAGATCTTGCAGTGTATTTTATGAAACTGTTCTGCCATTTCTGGTCATAGCCCTCTTTCTTGTAGTCAATAAAAGTGGTAAATAATATCAGGACAAGATGAGTTAAGATGCTTGGGATTCACTGTAGCAAATAGAATCAGAACAACAAAAGCACTCTCACTGATGAAATTGGAAATGTTTTTTTTAATTAACACTTCTAATTAGAATTTAACATCTCACTAGCTTTGTATGGGATTTTCCGCTTCCTTAACCTCACGGAAACCTATCTATTGGCTCTAAATAGGCAGTCGCTTACCATGCACCACTTGAGGATTTCAATTAATTCCAAATCTACCAACTTTGGCAAGGAAGGAACTTATATATTTTTTTTCTCAAAGTCTTTAGTCCCTACTGTGTTGAAGTTTTCACTGAGAATGTTCTGAAGAGATTTCTCGTTAATGTCATTTCTTTTTGGATGACAGTGGTGCCCTGTTGATTTGAATGATCATGCTGCAATTTGAAGTAGCCAAAGGAGGCCTTTCAAGGTCTCTGGAAGCAACACATGACTCTTGCTGTTATCCTGCTATATACAAATTGGGGTTAATTCATGCTTAGAGGTTTGGGCCTCAGCTTGATGAACAACAGCCAAATCGTGGGTTTTCAAAAAAATATCTACTGTCTTAGTGTGCTTTCAAGCTCTTACAAGGTTTTACAAAAAGGCCTAAAAAAGATATCTGGAGCATACAGCAGGCAGAATCTATCTATCTATAGAGTCCCTACTGGATCCCACTCCTGTCTTCAATTTATTCACCTGCCTACATATGGCATTTTATTCACATACCCTCCCTCCACCTCAGTCTTAAAAAGATTTACTCTAGCTTGGAGCAGAAAAAAGTCTGGCCAGCCTCCATATTTCCAATAAACCTTCTACTGTTTTCCTATTGGAAGAAGATTTTAATTTTATCTTTCTCTCATGGAAAAATGTGGAAGTTGTCTCTTGCCATTCTGCTTCCTTCTACTGTAGCTGATAGGACTGGAAGATAAGCAGAGAAAAAAATAGTCTGTACAAAGAAATGGAAACTATTCCGATTCAGCGCTGTTTCTCCAAGTCTTTAAAAATAGAGTATCACCAGGGCATAATATCTGGGGAACACTTTTTATTCAGCTCAATAGGTGTTTCTTACCCTGCCTCTTACTTCTAGGCAGCTTGCAGTGAATGGGGGAGGGGGGAGGGAGAGACTGGAGTGGAGCAGAGAACAGTCACTCTGTTCCTTTATCTATCCTCCCTTCTCCTGCTTATCCTGCCCCTGGCTCACCCATTGCTTCCCCAAGCTCCATAGTTCTACTTCCTCTTTGTCTATAAATTAATCCCTGCAGGGCCGGTCTTAGGCAGAGGCAACCGAGGCGGCCGCATAGGGCCCCGCGCCTAAGGGGGCCCCGCGCGGCGTGCCTCGCCTCTGCCTCGCCTACCACGCTCGTCTGCCCTCCACCCACGTCACGAGTCTCCTCATTCCCCTGCTGCTCTCCCTCCCTCCAGCCACTTGAGACATCTCCCGTCTGACCCCCCCCCCGACCCGCCAAACGACCCTCTTCTTTCGCCCGCACCTCAACTGACCCGACCCAGCATTTAAAAAAACCTTCAAGCGGCGGTGCCGGTGCCTCGCGTCTGAGGGCAGAAAACTCGCTTCGTCGTTGGCCGGTCTTCCCTCAAGTCCCGCCCTCTGATGTAACTTCCGCAAGGGCGGGACTTGAGGGAAGGCCGGCCAACGACGAAGCGAGTTTTCTGCCCTCAGACGCGAGGCACCGGCACCGCCGCTTGAAGGTTTTTTTAAATGCTGGGTCGGGTCAGTTGAGGTGCGAGCGAAAGAAGAGGGTCGTTTGGCGGGTCGGGGAGGGGGGGGGTCAGACGGGAGATGTCTCAGGTGGCTGGAGGGAGGGAGAGCAGCAGGGGAACGAGGAGACTCGCGTCGCGGGACGTGAGTGGAGGGCAGGGGGGACGGGGGGGTTACTGGACATAGGTGGATGGCAGTTGGCAAGGGGGGCAGGAGGGTCGCTGGACATGAGGTGGATGTAGGGGAGGAGGGCTTCTGGACATAGGGGGAGGGCAGGGGGCACAGGAGGGTCACTGGACATGGGTGGATGGCAGGGGAGGGCATAGGGGACGGGGATTGCTGGACATGGATGGCAGGGGGGACAGGAGGGTCGCTGGACATAGGTGGATGGCAGGGGAGGGCAGGGGGCACAGGAGGGTCGCTGGACATGGGTGGATGGCAGGGGAGAGCATAGGGGACGGGGGTTGCTGGACATGGATGGCAGGAGGGACAGGAGGGTCGCTGGACATGGGTGGATGGCAGGAGAGGGGGTTTCTGGACATAGGTGGATGGCAGGGGCGGGCAGGGAGGACAGGAGGGGCGCTGGAGATGGGTGGGTGGTAGGGGAGGGGGTTTCTGGACATAGGTGGATGGCAGGGGAGGGCAGGGGGCACAGGAGGGTCGCTGGACATGGGTGGATGGCAGGGGAGAGCATAGGGGACAGGGGGTTGCTGGACATGGATGGCAGGAGGGACAGGAGGGTCGCTGGACATGGGTGGATGGCAGGGGAGGGGGTTTCTGGACATAGGTGGATGGCAGGGGCGGGCAGGGAGGACAGGAGGGGCGCTGGACATGGGTGGGTGGCAGGGGAGGGGGTTTCTGGACATAGGTGGATGGCAGGGGAGGGCAGGGGGCACAGGAGGGTCGCTGGACATGGGTGGATGGCAGGGGAGGGCATAGGGGACAGGGGGGGTTGCTGGACATGGATGGCAGGGGGGACAGGAGGGTCACTGGACATGGGTGGATGGCAGGGGAGGGGGTTTCTGGACATAGGTGGATGGTAGAGGAGGGCAGGGGGCACAGGAGGGTCGATGGACATGGGTGGATGGCAGGGGAGAGCATAGGGGACGGGGGGTTGCTGGACATGGATGGCAAGAGGGACAGGAGGGTCACTGGACATGGGTGGATGGCAGGGGAGGGGGTTTCTGGACATAGGTGGATGGCAGGGGCGGGCAGGGAGGACAGGAGGGGCGCTGGACATGGGCAGGGGAGGGGGTTTCTGGACATAGGTGGATGGCATGGGAGGGCAGGGGGCACAGGAGGGTCGCTGGACATGGGTGGATGGCAGGGGAGGGCATAGGGGACAGGGGGGGTTGCTGGACATGGATGGCAGAGGGGACAGGAGGGTCGCTGGACATGGGTGGATGGCAGGGGAGGGGGTTTCTGGACATAGGTGGATGGCAGGGGAGGACAGAGGGGGCAGGGGGGGTTGCTGGACATAGATGGATGGCAGGGGGGACAGGAGGGTCGCTGGACATGGGTGGATGGAGGAGAGAGAAGAAATGCTGGACATGGATGGAGGCGAGGGAAGAGTGAGGAAGGAGATGAGGTGAGGGAAAAGGAAGAGAGGAGAAAAAGTGCACATGGATATAGAAAATAGGCAGAAGCTGGATCCACTGGACAGTCAAGTCTGCGGAGGACCCAGCTTTTACTTACGGATGTAGGGCAAGAAATGAAGAAGAAAGGCAGAAAGTAAAGAAATAAATGGAAAGGAAGCCCTGGAAACGGAGTTAAGAGGACAGATAGCAGCACAATCGGATATTGAGCCAGCATGATCAGAAAAACAAAGTCACCAGACAACAAAGGTAGAAAAAACTATTTTATTCAGGATTTATTAATTGGAATATGTTAGTTTTTGGAAATGTGCATCTGTGATATTTTTCATGTAAGTTTTAATTTTTGTAGTATTGCTACATACTGAGTCTGATTTCTTGAGGTAACTTTCCAGTTCAGTATTTTGCATTTATGTGTTTTTCAGGTGTGATCAAGGAAGGTACAGTATTCTGCTAGCGTATAGTTTGCAGCCCTTTTTGTTTGTTTTTTTTCACTAGGTTGTGCACTGGTGTTTTAGAGCCCGGTGTAATTACAGTTGCTTTTCCACGCCACGCATAAGGTTGTAGCTCGTCCTGTCCTTGGAATTAGTGCTGTTTATGGTTTGTAAAGGTTATGAGTGTGTTTTTGCACACGTTTGTGTATAGTGTTTTGCAGTGGAGAGATTGTGTGTTGGCCTTACTAAGGTGGCACCAAACATCGGAAAGGGTGTAGAGCCTAAATCATGACACACTATCTCTAAAAGGGTGTTTTGTGGCTCTACATGAGAATTGTGATATTATGATCCCTTGCTAGCTTCATATTGTTGATAATCTGCATTTTCCGTATGGCTGGTATATTGGTGTATAAGGTATTAATTGTGACTTTTTTTTTTTTTTACTTATTTTTTTTCTGTGTGTTGTCAGACAATTATGGATGACAGAGTCGGAGTCTTCTTGAGTCAGAGAGTTGTGGTATATATTTTAAAACAATTTTAATACCTTGGTGGTCTATATGTTTTTATATTGTACATTATATTTTATGTATCACTTAATTTTATTGTATATCTTTTCATTTCATTTTTATTTTATTGCATATATGGGTTACAGAGTAATAGGGGAATTTGAAAGTACTGAATCTTTTCTTAATATTTTTCCTTTATTCTCCTTTGTTATGAGAATTGGAACTACTAATTGTAGTGGACTTGAACTGAATAATTTCTGGGGAGGGGAGGTTTCATGATAGCATTGTGCTTATTATTTCAATCAGTTTTTTGTACAAGTTTAGCTTCATTTGTCTTTGAAATTTCATAAATAAAAAAATGTTCTAAAAATGGAATAATTTTATCAATGGGGTGGAGCTAGGGTGGGGGTGGGGCTACGGTGGGGCGGGGCTATGTTGGGGTGGGGCTAGGATGGGGCCCCACCAAATTGGTCTGCATAGGGCCCTGCACTTGCTAAGACCGGCCCTGAATCCCTGAGTACCATGATGCCCCAAATTTCTTTCTCAAGTGGTACAAATGATGCTTTTAATCTTTTATGTTAATTCTGACTGAAAACACAGGAAAGAAAAGTCTTTCCAGTGTCACACATCACAGTAACACATAGAGTGTGAGGCTTATTTTCAAAACACTTAGACTTATAAAGTTCCATAAAGGGGCATAATCGAAAGGGACGCCCAAGTTTTGTTGCGGACATCCTTGCAAAATGTCCCGATGGAGGGGCGGGAAACCCGTATTATCGAAACAAGACGGACGTCCATCTTTTGTTTTGATAATACGGGCGGGGACACCCAAATGCTTTTTGAGGGTGGGAGGGAGTTAGTGACCACTGGGGGAGTAAAGGGAGGTCATCCCCGATTCTCTCCGGTGGTTATCTGGTCATTTTGGCAACCTTTTTGTGCCTTGGTCGTAAGAAAAACAGGACCAGGTAAAGTCGTCCAAGTGCTCGTCAGGGACGCCCTTTTTTTCCATTATGGGTCGAGGACGTTCATGTGTTAGGCATGCCCAAGTCCCGCCTTCGCTACGCCTCCGATATGCCCCCTTGAACTTTGGCCGTCCCTGCGACGGAAAGCAGTTGGGGACGTCCAAAATCGTTTTTCGATTATACCGATTTGGACGACCCTGTGAGAAGGACGCCCATCTTGCGATTTGTGTCGAAAGATGGGCATCCTTCTCTTTTGAAAATGAGCCTGATAGTAAACTATGGAACTTTGTAAGTCTAAGGGGTCCTTTTACTAAGCTGCAGTAAAACGGATCCTAAGCTAACGTCAGCACATGCTTTTGATGCATGCTGAGGCCCTATTTTACCGCAGCGGGTAAAAGGCTGTCTCTTTTAAAAGAAATGGCCATGCAGTAAGTGAACCAATTACCGCACGGCCATTTGGGGGGGGGGGGCACTTACTACCACCTAATGAGGTGGCGGTAAGGGCTTCTGTGCTGACCTAGCGGTTATCCAGGCAATGCGTAGTGCTGTTCAGTTACTGCCAGGTAAGCACCGACAGTACAAAAATAGTTTTGTAGCACCAGAAATTGCATGCGCTGGTAGCCTGGCGGTAGTTCTGGACTGGCTCACGGCAAGCCCATTGCACATGCACCAATCCTTTAGTAAAAGGGCCCCTAAGTGCTTTAAAAATTAGCTCCAGAGTAACACAGTAAATGTTATAATACAAACATCCTTAAGTTCGTTGATGTCTTCTGCGATATCTTTCAACCAGGACTCCAATACTCTTGGCACTTTACTTCTTCCAATGGCAACAGCACAACATAGTAACATGGGGGGTCCTTTTATTAAGCCATGTAAGGCTCTATGCATGCCCAATGTGCGCCAAAATGGAGTTGCCACACGGCTACCGCGTGGCTTTTGCTGTAATTTCATTATTGCTGCGCGTCCGATATACGCGTCCGAAAAATAATGTTTATTTTCGGCCGTGCATAATGGATGCACGCCAAGTGGCATTTGGCACGTGTAGGTCATTTCCACCCAGTTACCGAATGAGACTTTACCGCTAGGTCAATGGCTGGCAGTAAGGTTGCAGGCCCAAAATGGACGCACGGTAATTTTGATTTTGCCACATGTCCATTTTCGTCAAAAACAAAAAAAAGGCAATTTTTTACAGGTGTGCTGAAAAATGATTCTATGTGCTCCCCAAGCCCGCGCCTACACTACCGCAAGCAATTTTTCAGCGCACCTTAGTGAAAGGATCCCATAGTGATGGCAGATAAAGACTTGAATGGTCCATTCAATCTGCCCAACATTCACATTCATTCTCAATTCTAGATTAAATCAACAATGAACGTGATCATAGTCTTTCTTTGTTGTTTCTGGGACATAGACTGTAGAAGCCCCTACAAACCACCTGTAAAGCCTATATTTTGGCAGTGGCGTAGGAAGGGGGGGGCGGGGGGCGGTCCGCCCCGGGTGCACGCGGCTGGGGGGGTGTCGTCTCTGTTGGTTCCTTGCTCCCTCTGCCCCGGAACAGGTTACTTCCTGTTCCGGGGCAGAGAGAGCAAGGAACCAATGGAGCCAACGCAGCTCCCAGTGACGTGGACTCGGGGGCGGATCGGCCCTCCCGCCTGCCCCTTGCTTCTAAAGTAAGTAACAATCCACTCCGGGGGGGGGGGGGGGATGCCAGAGGGGGGGACAACTGCTGCACCCGGGGGGGGGGGTACACAGCGGCGACCCACCCCAGGTGTCAGCCGCCCTCGCTACGGCACTGTATTTTGGG
This sequence comes from Microcaecilia unicolor, assembly GCF_901765095.1. NCBI lineage: Eukaryota > Metazoa > Chordata > Amphibia > Gymnophiona > Siphonopidae > Microcaecilia > Microcaecilia unicolor. The sequence continues at coordinate 257,195,528 of NC_044034.1, read as the reverse complement.
GCCATTTTATAAGGACAGCTGAATCAATAGTCACAATATTCAGCCGACAACAACCAGCATAATTTTTTTAAACACTGACCACCACTATTTTTAGATCCAGGTATTTAGTGTTGGCAGCAACTGAAAGTTATGTGGCTAGGGATCAAAATTCAATGCTGTACTCACATAGCTAACTGGGCAAAGTTAGGACTTCTATTTAAGCGGTCAAACTTGCCTGGTTAGTTATGCAGGCGTGGCCTAGTGGTTAGGGTGGTGGACTTTGGGCCTGGGGAACTGAGGAACTGAATTTGATTCCCACCTCAGGCACAGGCAGCTCCTTGTGACTCTGGGCAAGTCACTTAACTCTCCATTGCCACAAGTACAAATAAGTACCTGTATACAATATGTAAGCCGCATTGAGCCTGCCATGAGTGGGAAAGTGTGGGGTACAAATGTAACAAAAATAAATAAAAAATGCAGGCAGTGGAAATTAATATTACCAGTATTCACATAACTTCTGGGTCCACCCATGGCCCACTCCAGCACTGCCCAGACTGTGCTGAAGCAGAGCCAATATTCAGCAGAACTGCTCTGTTAAGTGCTGCTGAGTATTGACAGACAGAAAGCTAACCACAATTTAACTACGTAAGACCATCTCCTGCCCAGTGATATTGTTTTCATTATTATTTAGTATTTATATACTTCTTAGACCTAAGCAATTTACAGTTTCATTTTACAGGTACTGGGTCTGTCCCTAGTGGGCTTGCACTCTAAGTAGTACATTGTACTATCATACCTGAGGCAACAGAGAGTTAAGTGATTTGCCCTGGGTCACACAGAGCTGCAGAGGGAATTGAACCTGGTTCCCTAGGATCTCAACCTGCTGGTCTAATCATTAGGCTACTCCTCCACTCATATTGGGCTCAGCATAGGTACCCATATGCCTTAAAAAACAGAATCACAGTATCTGCAACAATCACAGGTAAAAATACAAGCATAAATGTACACCTGCTTGCAATTTGGTATAAATGCATCTAAATGACAGAGCTAGGCGTGTGATTCCTGCCCAGAATCTGCCCATATGTATGCCTATCTGTAAAATATGCATTATGTGATATATGAATATTTAAAGAATAGACTTAAGCACTTTTTGTTTTGTTGCATTTACACATGTATGTTTTAGTATTCTAAGAACATAACAACATAAGTGTTGCCATACTGGGGCAGATTGAAGGTCCAACAAGCCCAGTATCGTGTTTCCAACAGTGGCCAATCCAGGTCACAAGTACCTGGCAAGATCCCAGAACAGTAAAACAGAATTTAAGCTGCTTATCCTAGAAACAGTGGATTTTTCTCAAGTCCATCTTAATAACGGCTCATGGAATTTTCATTTAGGAAATGAGCCAAACCTTTTTTAAACCCTGCTAAGCTAACTGCTTTTACAACATTCTCTGGCAACACATTACAGACTTTAATTACATGCTGAGTGAAGAAATATTTTCTCTGGTTTGTTTTAAATGTACTACTTAGTAACTTCATTGCATGCCCCCTAGTCCTACTATTTTTGGAAAGAGTAAACAAGCGATTCATGTCTACCCGTTCAACTCTACTAAGTATTTTATAGACCTCTATCATATCTCATTTACACATGCATTCAGCATGTAAATGTTAGCACCTTATTTATAGAATTGGTCCCAATTACAAACACAGAGATCTGTGAAAAGCAGAGTTTGACTGTCACATAACAAGTACCTTTTCTAGCTGCACAAGAAAAAGAGGTCTTTTTTTTTAACTTATTGCAAGCTAAGCACTGAACACCACATACCTTTTTTTATATCACACAACACAGTTTAGATAATACAACAGGACACTCAGCATAATATCGTCAACCAGTGACAATCTTGTCCTCCACAGAAGGCAGATCTTTTCATTTAAGCTGTATGGGCAACCACTTTAGCTTTCATATTGCTATGCATTGTGAATACATGTGTAGTTTCTTTTTCAGGATGCATAGGTGCTCTTAAACCATGTAAGGAGAGGACAATTTAAAGAGGTTGGGAATTTCTGAGATCTAAGGGGAGTCAAAAAGAAGGACCCAGGAAGTAAACTGCAAGGGCCATAGAGGAAAATGTTAGACTTATGGAGGATCTTGCATCTCTCTTCAAATGGATTGAGGGGTCCTTTTATTAAGGTGTGCTGAAAAATGGCCTGCAGTAGTATAGATGCGTGTTTTGGGCGCACGCAGAATCATTTTTCAGCGCACCTGCTACAAATATCTTTTTAAAAATGTTTGCGGAAAATGGACGTGCTGCAAAATGAAAATTGCTGCGTGTCCATTTTGGGTCTGAGAGCTTACCGCCAGCTGCTGAGCTAGTGGTACAGTGTCACATGGTAACCGGGCAGTAATGACCTAAGTGCGCTAAATGCCACTTGGCACACTTAGCTGATGCATGTCAGAACATAAAAAATATTTTTCGGGCACATGTAGCGGATGTGCACCAAAAATGAAATGACCTCAAGGGCCACGCGGTAGACATGTGCTAACACCATTTTGGCACAAGTTGGGCGCTCAAAGACGCTTATGCGGCTTAGTAAAAGGGCCCCTGAATGAGTTTGTGGGTTAAAGGAAGTAATATGGATATGAAATTAATCCCAACTACATTGATGTGTTCTATCGCATCCTTCAACATAGGGCCCCCAGTGTCATTCTCTTTGCCTTGGATAGTATAATCTGGAAAGAAAGGTGTATGTCTAACATCAATCCCCTAATTCTATAAAAGTTACCAAAAATTACATGTACAAATATGGGCATGCACCCAATTTATGTGTGCAATTTAACAAGAAATCATTGGCACAAATTAGATTTAATTGGAATTTACCTGTGTAAATGTAGGCATGAGATCCATAGCTAAATTTTTCACATATTAAGAAAGGGGCACAGAAATTGGAGGCTCATGGGTAGAATGGGGACGTCCCTAGCATTTACATGCATTGTTATAGAATAACAGGGGATACGTGCCCAATTTAGGTGCATACATTTGCACCAAATTTCAGTTGGTGCAAATGGCCACGCCAAGTCCCAGGCATAAGTACTATTGTATAAACCACACCTACCTTTAAGCGTGGCTTATAGAATAGCATTTTTGGGGCGATATATATAGAATTCACTGTATCAAATGTATATAATAGGAATGTGCACAGGTGAAAAACTATCAGCTCATTTTCATATGTGTTCTTTTCCCCAGTTTTGGGCTTTTCTTTTGATTCATTTCAGGTGTTTATTTTAATCATTTTTAACACGTATTAGAACATTTTAACATATGCAAATTGATTGTAGATGTGCTAATTTATAGGTTAACAAAATTGATTTAAATGCACTACAGGGCCCTTTTACAATGGCAGGTGTCAAATCGGCCTTACCGCTGGGGTAGCGCAGGAGCCCAGTAGTAGTTATAAAGTTGGCGCATTCGCAGTGGTAACCAGCAGTGTGGCCACATTGCCGCACGCTGACCGATTGCCATGGTGTTAGTACGTGAGCTCTTACTGCCTACTAAATAGATGACAGTAAGGGCTCTGGCATTAAATAGCTGTATGTTAATTTTATGTTTCAATGATTTTTATTGACAACAAATTCAAATAAACATTTCAGTAAACTTGCACAGCGTCTCCTTTGCTATCAAACATTATGTATTATTTATCCCCTTCCCCGCCCCCCATTCCCCCCTTCACAGAGTCTGAAAGGTCCGCTATTCCTCACCAGTGATACATGTTAATTTTAATATTAACGCATTGCCATTTACTGCCTCATTTTTACAAAAAGGCATTTTTCCTGCCATAGTAAAAAGTGGCCCAGCACACGCCAAAACTTCCGCAGGCCACTTTTTCCCATGGCTTAATAAAAGGGCCCCTACATTTTTAAAAGCATGCTAATTAACTAAATGCATGCTCACAAATGCATACCCCTGTGAAAGAAACAGTACATACCAGTGGCGTAGCCACAAGTGGGCCTGGGTGGGCCAGGGTCCACCCACTTAGTGCTCAGGCCCAGTGGCGTTCCTAGGGGGGCGGTGGGGGCGGTCCGCCCTGGGTGCACGCTGCTGGGGGGGAGGGGTGCCGCTCGCGCCTGTCCTCCGTTCGTTCCATGCTTCTTCTCTGCCCCGGAACAGGTTACTTCCTGTTCTGGGGCAGAGAAGAAGCAAGGAACGAACGGAGGACAGGCGCATGCGGCACCCCCCCAGCGGCGTGCAGCCAGGGAGGTTCTTTCGCGGGGGGGTGTCCTTTCGCTGGGGGAGGGTCGCGCTGCATCCGGGGGGGGCGCTGCACCCGGGGGGCGGGGCGCATCGGCGATCCGCCCCGGGTGTCAGCCCCCCTAGGAACGCCACTGCTCAGGCCCACCCAACAGTAGCACATGTTTAGCGGTAGCTGGTGGAGATCCCAAGCTCTGTCAGCTGAAAACTTTCCCCTGATAGTAACAAAATTCTACTCTCCACGATACTGGCACCTGCGCATGCTCAATTTTCAGCGCATTCCTGCTGTAGACTGGCATGGTGGAAAGAAGCATTTTCCCACCAGCTGGGATATTTTATGGTGGTGGTTTTTGGCGGGGGGGGGGGGGGGGGAGGAGAACACTTGGTGCCCACCCACTTCTTGCCTAGGCACACCCAAAATCTGTTGTCTGGCTACGCCCCTGGTACATACCAGCCTCTATTATAGCTTCAAATGGTATAGCCAGTCCTAGTAGAGCAGCAAAGAGATCCCTGGAGTAGCCTACTGGTTGGTGCAGTGCACTGTAGAGAAGGGAACCCAGACCCATATCTCATTCTAACTGGTACACTTGTGGTGAAAAGTGTGTGCCCTCCAAACCCCTTAAAAAACTGTAGAATACAATAGATCTTTTAACTGGGAAAAATAAATAAAAGAATATCTATGTATCTATCTATCTATCTATCTATCTATCTATCTATCTATCTATCTATCTATCTATCTATCTATCGATATATATATATATATATATATAGAGAGAGAGAGAGAGAGAGAGAGAGAGAGAGAGAGAGACTTCCAGGTATAAGGGCTGTCGTAGTAGTGTACAGTTGGGTACAGTATGTTTTTAGAGGCTTATAGAGGGCTCACCATACAGGATAAAGGACCAACAGTGAGATGTGTATCTGGGACCTTTTATATGAAGTCCATTGCAGTACCCCCTAGGGTGCCCCAATGCACTGTTGGGATGTCTGTGTTGCCAGTCTTCTAAGAATGTTGGCTCCTCCTACATCCCTATGATTTTGTATGCCTTTCACATGGATATTTTTTTTTTTTTTCAAAAATAGTCCAAAAAGATAGACACAACGTGTAGCAAATGACCCTTTTTCAAACAAAAAGATAAACATTTTTCTGTTTCAAAAATCGCTATGTTCACCTCTTGAATTTGAGACATTTTGAATAAAACAGCCATAGTCAGATTTAGAAGTCGTATCGAAAATGCCCCTCATCATTTTTCTGTGCATCTGCATTTGACACTCATAAAACCCACATAGTTTTATAATTGTCATTTTGTGCATTTAAACTGTGCTTTATAAACTTGCCTTGTAAATCCTTATTCCTCATGATATTTTCCCATAAACACAGAATGGATCAAAACCACCTTAATGAATCAGCCCTAAATTGAAGAAAAAAAATTAGCTGAGTAAATTCATAATGTTTCTTTACGGGTAGAGGTTTTCCTTCTGTCTTAAGTAAGGCTTGCATTATTGAATCAGAGAAAGAAACCATAAGGCCAAGAATTATGCGGCTTATCAGTTATCCGTATGCTATAAATTATCACGTGTGTAATGTAAAAATATTACAACAGCCTGGTATTAATCAAACATTGAGGCAGAAGGCTTAAGGCTGATCATGCTTTTACTAAATTACAACAGGGCACTTTTATTGATTTACAAAAGAGGAGTTATTAAGTGCGGAGCATGTAATATTGGGGTTTCGGCATGTTGATTACTTTTAGGTGCACTGATTGTATTTTAGGAAATAAACGTAATTATTTCACTGTGCTTTATTTATATACACCTTATTTGTAATGATTTCTATGTCAAATGATTCAGTATATTTTGCTAAATTCAATAAGAGTATTTGCTGAGCCTAACAGTACACATCAGTCCCAAAACAATAAGTTGTTTACATTTAAGTATGGTTGTATGAAAAGATGTAATTGTTATTGTCCTTTAAGGAAGTTTAAAATGTTTAAAACAAAATACTACAGTGCTTATTGATTTTTCACAATGAGACGCTTAGAGAATACTTCAAGCTGTTATTAAGAAACATTCTACATACCGTGGAACTACAGTAGCTGTAAAATATTATACTCTGTTGGATCTGGGTAATTAAATTTAACATATGTTATCTATTTAGGACAAAGATCTTCCAAATTTGGGGACTAGACTTTTTATTTTATTTATTTATTTATTATAGTCATTATTACTGTGCAAAGAATTGTTTGCCAACTTTGATAAATAATAGTACTCACATTTTAAGTTAAAACAAATGTAACTCTAAGATCATGTGCATCTCAGAAAAAAAAGGGAAAAAATAGGTAAATTCCATGTGCTTACTTTTATGAAACTAGACCCTGTTAAGCATAGTGTAATACAATATTTAGAAACCCAGTTTCAAGGCTTACTTAGCCAGAAAGATTTTCTGAATAGCCAAAATGAATATGCATGAGATAGATTTGCATACAGTACATTAGGTCTCCAGAGTAAGTAACAGAATTCATGCATATTCATTATGGTTTTTCTGATCATCACATTTAGCTATTCCTGCTGGTCTGGCTTTGGATCAAAGGGGTAAATACATTTTCACCCCTTTACTAATTCAGGGGTCCTTTTACTAAGGTGCACCAAAAATAAGGTGCTAGCGTAAGCGTGTGTTTTGGATGCACGCAGGTCCATTTTTCAGCATGCCTGTACAAAAGGCCTTTTTTTGGACGAAAATGGATATGTGGCAAAATAAAAATTGACGCGTGTCCATTTTGGGCTTGAGTCCTTACCACCACCCATTGACTTAGTGGTAAGGTCTTATGTGTTAACCAGGTGGTAATCATCAGCGTGCATACACTGCCGATTACTGCCCAGTTAGTGCTGTGTGCCAGTAAATAAAAAATATTTTCCAGCGCGCATCGGACAAACATAAAAAATTGAATTACCACCTGGGCCAGATGGTAGCTGGGCGGTAGTTCCAAAGTGACGTGCAACGGACGTGCGCAAGCACCTATGTGCCTTTGTAAAAGGGTGCCTCAGAAACCTCATTGTCCTTTCCTGATATATAGTCATCTCAGTAACATCATGGGAGTCTTTTTATTCAGGTAGCCACAAGGGAGAGCAGTGAGTGGGTTTTGCTCCTGCCCCCATCGCCCTCACTTGCTCACTAGGGAACTGAGGTAGGCCCAGGGTTAGGGGATGTTCTGGGGGAGAGGGGGCTTGGAGAGGGGGAATGGATGGGAGGGGGCTTGGAGGACTCCAGGAAAACTTTAAATAGTTATGCATATCCTGGCTGATCTTTAGTGCTGGGGCCTCCATAACTAATCAGCCTATCTAGGACAACTTTTGAGCTATCCTAAATTGGCCAAGTTAGAGACAGTGGCGTTCCTAGGGGGGCGGATACCCGGGGCGGCGCCCCGCCCCCCGGGTGCAGCGCCCCCCCCCCCCCCCCCCGATGCAGCGCGGACCCCCCCGGTGAAAGAGCCCCCCCGCGAAAGAGCCCCGCCCGAGTGCATGCCGCTGGGGGGGGGGTGCTGCAGCGCGCGCCTGCTGTGAGTTTACTAACTTTGCTCGTTCGCTGCAGCTCCCTCTGCCCCGGAACAGGAAGTAACCTGTTCCGGGGCAGAGGGAGCTGCAGCGAACGAGAGAAGTTAGCGAACTCTCGCAGCAGGCGCGCGCCGTGGCACCCCCCAGCGGCGTGCACCCGGGGCGGACTGCCCCCACCGCCCCCCCCCCCCTTGGTACACCACTGGTTAGATATAAGGGTCCTGGCACTGATTATTGCTGGCACTTGCACAACCACTGGCTCCTCCCCAATACCACCTCCTAACTGCCTCTGACCTGCCCATTTTTTCTAATAGCCAGTCAGAACTGAAATTCAGCAGCACTGCCTGGTTATGTGCCACTCAATATCAGTGTTTGGGTGGCCAGGAGAGAGTTAAACAGGCCAGAGCCTCTTCTGCCCTCTTAAATCACCTTGAATAGCAGGCTCTTCGTTTCTACATTCTGTTTCTATATTTTAGGCATAAAACAGTTTCATGAGTAGATCAAATATTTGATCTTTCCTTTCAAAGCTAATTTTGGTGAATTATAATTAAACTCACCTCCAAGCAAATGAAATGGCACAAGATGAGTTTAACATTTTTCACATGCATTGCATTTTATTCCTAAACTAAGGGGACTTTTACTCAGGACTAGTATTAGGGGGTGGCAAACAGGGAACAACCTCCCTCAAGCTGAAGGAGACATAGCTTGCAGGCAGGCTTTGGGGGCTCCTTTGTAGTTTCTGCCCTGGACCCACACTGGTCCTGCTTTTACTAAGCTGCTTTAAACAGCTAAGTCATGGAGAAGACACTAGCACAGGCTCATTCTAAAATCTCCTGTGTAAAAAGTAGGCATGGTAAATAGCCCACATTAGTTTCCTAATGCAGGAGTGAGTGAGAGTTGATTGTGACATGGGGGGCAGAGAAGTGGCTGGCTGTGCCGACTAGCTTGTGGCATGACTGTTAACAATGTGGTTGAACTTACGAGGAGGTGGTAAGTGCAGCTGTGCTCCCTGATCCCACCCCCAGGCCATACCAACCTCCTGATCTCCCTTAGTTCACCCATCTCCCGATTCTCTCCAGGTTGGAACCCCTCCCCACAAACACACACATCCCACCAACACAGAAACCCCAACTCACAACCAAACCTTTCTAATAAAGAAACCTACTACTACTACTACTATTTAGCATTTCTATAGCGCTACAAAGCATACGCAGCGCTGCACAAACATAGAAGAATGACAGTCCCTGCTCAAAGAGCTTACAATCTAATAGACAAAAAATAAATAAAGTAAGCAAATCAAATCAATTAATGTGAACGGGAAGGAAGAGAAGAGGGTAGGTGGAGGCGAGTGGTTACAAGTGGTTACGAGTCAAAAGCAATGTTAAAGAGGTGGGCTTTCAGTCTAGATTTAAAGGTGGCCAAGGATGGGGCAAGACGTAGGTGCTCAGGAAGTTTATTCCAGGCGTAGGGTGCAGCGAGACAAAAGGCGCGAAGTCTGGAGTTGGCAGTAGTGGAGAAGGGAACATATAAGAAGGATTTATCCATGGAGCGGAGTGCACGGGAAGGGGTGTAGGGATGGACGAGTGTGGAGAGATACTGGGGAGCAGCAGAATGAGTACATTTATAGGTTAGTAGAAGAAGTTTGAACAGGATGCAAAAACGGATAGGGAGCCAGTGAAGGGTCTTGAGGAGAGGGGTAGTATGAGTAAAGCGACCCTGGCGGAAGATGAGACGGGCAGCAGAGTTTTGAACCGACTGGAGAGGGGAGAGGTGACTAAGTGGGAGGCCAGCAAGAAGCAGATTGCAGTAGTCTAAACGAGAGGTGACAAGGGTGTGGATGAGGGATTTTGGTAGAGTGCTCGGAAAGAAAGGGGCGGATTTTACGGATGTTGTAAAGAAAGAAACGACAGGTCTTGGCAATCTGCTCGATATGAGCAGAGAAGGAGAGAGAAGAGTCAAAGATGACCCCAAGGTTTCGAGCTGAGGAGACAGGGAGAATGAGAGAGCCATCAACAGAAATAGAAAACGGGGGGAGCGGGGAGGTGGGTTTGGGGGGGAAAATGAGAAGCTCGGTTTTGGTCATATTTAATTTCAGGTGGCGTTGAGACATCCAGACAGCAATGTCAGACAAGCACGCTGAAACTTTGGTTTGGATGCAAGGTGAGATATCAGGGGTAGAAAGGTAGATTTGGGAGTCATCAGCATAGAGATGGTAGGAAAAGCCATGGGATGAGATTAATGAACCAAGGGAAGAAGTGTAGATAGAAAAGAGGAGGGGACCAAGAACAGAACCCTGAGGTACGCCGACAGGCAGAGGGATAGAAGTAGAAGAGGATCCACCAGAGTGAACACTAAAAGTGCGGAGGGAGAGGTAGGAAGAGAACCAGGAAAGGACAGAGCCCTGGAATCCAAGTGAGGACAGGGTATCGAGAAGTATGCTGTGATCGACAGTGTCAAAAGCAGCGGAAAGATCAAGAAGAATGAGGATGGAATATTGACCTCTGGATTTAGCCAGTAATAGGTCATTGGAGACTTTAGTAAGCGCAGTTTTGGTTGAGTGGAGAGGGCAAAAACCAGATTGTAGTGGGTCAAGAATAGCATGTAAGGAAAGAAAATCAAGGCAGCGGCGGTGAACAGCACGCTCAAGTAATTTGGAGAGAAAAGGAAGGAGGGAGATGGGTCGGTAATTAGAGGGACAAGTAGGGTCGAGTGAAGTCTTCTTAAGGAGAGGTGTGACCACAGCATGTTTAAAGGCAGCAGGGACAGTCGCAGTGGAAAGTGAGAGGTTGAGAATGTGACAGATAAAAGGAATAAGAGCAGGAGAGATGGCATTAAGAAGTTGGGTGGGAATGGGATCAGAGGAACTGGTGGTACATTTTGAGGAAGAAAGGAGAAGTGTAGTTTCCTCAATAGTAACTTCAGGAAAGGAGGAAAGGGAATGAGGGGAAGGAGAGAGAGGGGAACGGACTAGTGGAGGGAGAGGTGGTGACTGCCCTCCCAGGACCTACCTGGTGGTCAACATGGGTGGTCTTTTGGTCCCTGGCAGCAGTGATTCCCTTTTGCTACCACCTGGATTGGCAGCTTTATCCAAGATGGTGCCAAAGACCCTTAGCAGTAGTCCTATGTTACTAACACTAGGCAGTTGCATACCAAGGGCGGGGCATTGGGAGCGGTCTGCCCCGGGTGCAGGAAGCAAGGGGGTGCATGGAGCGGTCATACAGCTGTTGGCTCCACTGGTTCCATGCCCCCCTCTGACATTACATCCCATTCTGGGGCAAGGCAGGGAACTGGAGGAGCTAACAGCCACGTGACTGCTCCATGCACCCTCAGGTGGTGAGGATGATGCACTTTGGGGGGAAGAGGTGGGTGATGCGCTTTGGGGGGGGGGGTGATGTGTCAGGAGAGCGTAACAGCGACCTGCCCCAGGTGGTAGCTAACCTAGGTACGCCACTATCACTAGGGTGTGATCAGTGCTACTTTGGATCACGGTGCTGACCAGGGTGGCAGAAGCTGACCCTAACGACCACAAGACTACCAATGCTGATCCCCAGATAGGTCCCAGGGGGTTGGGGGTGGAAAAAAGTAGGAATCTAGGGGGTTGGATCTGATATCAGGAAGGGGATATTGGGAGGACTCAAATCAGAGGGACTGGAACCTGTTATTGAGGGGGTGGGAGATCAGGAAGGAGTGCTGATCAGGGGCTCTCGGTTGGAGGGGGTATGAGGGGGTGAGCTAGTGCCATGAGTAATTTTACTGAGTGCTAATGCACAAGCACAGCATTACATGACTGGGTTAATAGTGCAGAAGGACCACACTATTGTCTCAGGTATTTATATGTTAACTGTGGGCCTATTACCAAGCAGTGGTAAAAGGGACCCTGTGATGTGGTGGGTGCATAGGTTTGCCACGTGTTGAGGCCCACTTTTACTTGCCATCCGGTAAAAGGAAATTCTGGGCAAGGGATGGAAATGGCCAGGTGTTAAGTGAAACACTTGCCACCTGGTGGACCCCTTACCACCTCCTATTTAGAAGGTAGTAAAGGCTCCTGCGGTAGCCCAGAAGTAACCAGCCAGCGTGCATGCTAAAAAAAAGAGCTGACAGGAAATGGTGTGCGGTTGAGGCTGCTACTTCCAGGCTCCCCTGGGAGCCCAGCAGTAGAACTGGATTGCTGTACGCCATTGCCATAGTAATCCTACTACCTCTTTGTAAAAGGGTTCCTGTATGCTTTATAAATGCAGATATTGGACAGGCCTCCTGAATTTACTGCATACGCTTTGCATGTACCACATTTCAGTTTTTGCTGTTATTCAGTAAGTGCTAAACCTACTGCTTTTCAGTAAAAGGGATCCTAAGTGTGCCAGTAGGTTTATGGATATTTTCAATAAATGAACAGTCTGTTTCCTAGGGTGACTCAAGGCAGAATGCGTATTCGTATTTTCTAAGAAATAATATACTGTATGCAAAACTAGGACCATATAAATAAACCTGTTGCAAATTAATGTTTAATTGAAATGACCTGTCTTTCCTAATTTGTACTAGTGTCAACAAAACAGTGCCAACAATAGACACTAGAAATGGAGCAATAATATATTTCACAACAGAATTTATAGAGTTAAAGAAGTAATATTTTTTAAAGAGGGTTGCAGGACTCCTATTAAAAATGGCAACACCATAAATGTTCAACTTTTGTAAGGATGTTCTGTTGGATGACACTATACTGTGATTTGTACACACAGTGGACCAGAGCTGATGGGTGAATGAAATGATCCATAACCCTCACTAACACATTTAAAGCAGTTCAGATGCACATAGAGAACAGTCCATCATTTGCACCCTTCTGTGAAAGCTGGCTTTACCAAGTGTTTCAATGAAATATGTGCAACTTCTCATTTAAATTAGTACCACATGAACCATGAAGAACACCACAGGTATCTGTTGTAGTACCAGCCTAATGCAAAAGTGGCCTGTCTTGTAATGCTCTAACAGGAAAGACATACAACCATTCATCTGTAACATATTAAATCCAGAAGCAATAAATTACTCGATAGATGATGAATTATTGCTTGTAGAGAGGATGTGAAAAGGGAGTTCTAAAAAAGCAGCTTTTACTAAAAAATTATTGCAATAGGATTAGAATTCCTAATGCATATTAAACCTATTCCTAATCATAAATTCTAATTGCTTAAAAATCTTGAAAATCCAGCTGGAACTTTTTAAAAGGTTTATTTTACACACTGAAAATTCTTTCTGTCTTGGCCTTTAGAGAGACAAAGCTCTTTATTTGCTCAAAGAGCGATATAACATTTCAACTGTTTACCATAAAGCTGGGGGTTTACTATTGAGGTTTTGAGCTATGTTTACAAGTTAATTTAAATATGCCTTCAAAAACAATGAACTTGATCCAGCCAATTGCAGCTATCATTAATGTTGATATTTGGAGGTTTTATGATAAAACAAAAAAAAGATATTTTGTCAGGATCAACTAAATAATTATTCAGAAGACGCAGGTGACAGCATCACCATTGATGCTTCATTAAAAGACCTTCAGACTCTGTTTTCAAAAGAGACAGATGTCCAAAAAGTGACATAAGTCAGCATTTGGATGTTTATCTCACAGAAATGTCCAAATCAGTATTATTGAAACCTCTTTTTGGACGTCTTTCTCTGAAGTCCATCAGAAGGACGTCCAAATCTCAAGGGGGACATGCCAGGGGTGTATTCAAGGAGGAACTTGGGCGTTCCTAAGACATGGACGTCTTTCAGCAATAATGGAACAAAGCAACAAAACAAAGATGTCCAAGACTAAATCTTAGATGTTTTGAGCTAGACCTGTTTTTATAGCAAATAGCTGCAGTGGGAATTTGAACCCACTTCCCCAATATCAAAATCTGCTGCACCAACCACTAGACCACTAGGCTACTCCTCTACTCCACACAAGAGGTGCCCCAAAGGACCAGATGACCATTGGAGGGACTCGGGGATAACCTCCCCTTATTCCCCCAGTGGTCACTATCTCCCTCCCACCCCAAAAAATGTGATTAAAAATATTACTTGCCAGCCTCTATGCCAGCCTCAGATGTTATACTCAGGTCAATAGCATGCAGGTCCCTGGAGTAGTCTAGTAGTGGTGCAGTGCAAACAGGTGGAGCCAAGATTCTACCTCCCCCTACTTGTTACACCTGTGGAGGAAACTGTGAGCCCTCCAAAACTCACCAGAAACCCACTCTACCTACATATTGGTGCTCCCTTCACCTGTAAGGGCTATGGTAGTGGTATACAGTTGGAAGTAGTGGGTTTTGGCTGGGTTTGGGGGGGGGGGGCTCAACAGACAAGGTAAGGGAACAATGGTGAGATGTGTAACTGGGAGCATTTTATAAAGTCCACTGCAGTGCCCCCAAGGATGACCTATTGCTTTCCTGGGATGTCACTTTTCCACTATTCTACCTGATTCTAAGCTTTCTATTTTTTATATATAACATCTGAGCCTTGTGTCTATTGTTTATCATTAGATTTGAGCTTTGAATTCACATCTATAGATGAAAAGGAGGTCTTATTACATATATCTAAATAGCAGAGTGCTATTTTTCCATACTTCATAGCAAGAGTGTACATTCCCTAATTACCTGTCCCAATGCAACTGAAGCTTTTACCTCCTCAGTGCATGTAAATGGTTTCATCCCTGTGTGGATTCTATGATGACATGTGAGACTTTCTTTCCAACCAAAGCTTTTACCACACTCACGACATGTAAATGGTTTCACTCCTGTGTGTATTCTCTGGTGCATTATGAGGTTTACCTTCTGACCAAAGCTTTTACCAGACTCTATACATGCAAATTGTTTCTCTCCCGTTTGGACTTTTACATTACAACCAAAGCTTTTACCACACTTAGAACATGTGAATGGTTTCACTTTATTGTGGATTTTCTTGTGTATTTTGTACGTTTTGCATTTGGATGTATTTGTTTGAAAACGGATCAAAAAATAAAACATCCAAATCACTAAATATTTTTCCAAACAGCATTTTCAAAAGGAAAAGATATACTAATTTTTGCAGAAAATGACCTTTCCTGTTCTGATTTTGGACGTTTTACAAAAAACATCCAAATTGAGACTTAGATGTCATATCCAAAAATGCCCCTTGTGCATTTGACTAGCTCAAAGTCACAAGGAGCAGCAGTAGAAATTGAACCCATGTTGCCAGGATCAAAACCTGCTGCACTAACCATTAAGCCACTCCTCCTCTGTTTTGGACGTTTTGCATTTGGACGTCTTCTGTTCGAAAATGGAACAAAAATGGCGTTCAAATCACAAAACATCCATACTATTTTCAAATACAAAAGATAGATGTCAATCTTTTTTTGAAAATGACCTTCTTTCCTGTTTGGGTTTGGACATCTTTGTAAAACATCCAAATTCTGATTTAAATGTTTATTTCGAAAATGCCCCTCTATGGGGCTCATTTTCAAAAGAGAAGGACATCCATCTTTTGACATAAATCGAAAGATGACGTCCTTCTCTCAGGGACATCCAAATTGGTATAATCGAAACCCGATTTAAGACGTCTCCAATGGCGCTTCATCGCAAGGATGGCCAAAGTTCAAGGGGGCGTGTCAGAGGCGTAGCGAAGGTGGGACTTGGGCGTGCCTAACGTCCTTGACCCATAATAAAAAAAAAACAAGGATGTCCCTGACAAACATTTGGACATTGTCACCTGGACCTGTATTCCTTACGACTAAGGCACAAAAAGGTGCCCAAAATGACCACATGACCACCGGAATCGGGGATGACCTCCCGTTACTACCCCAGTGGTCACTAACCCCCTCCCACCCTCAAAAAACATCTTTCAAAATATGTTGTGCTAGCCTGACTGCTAGCCTCAGATGTTTTAGTGGGTACTGCAGTGCACTTCAGACAGGCGGACGCAGGCCCATACCCCCCCCCCCCCCACCTGTTACATTTGTAGAGGAAACAGCAAGCTCTCCAAAGCCCATCACAAACCCACTGTACCCATATATAGGAGCGCCCTTTCATCCGTAAGGGCTATGGTAGTGGTGTACAGTTGTGGGTAGTGGGGTTTTGGGGGGCTCAGCACACAAGGTAAGAGAGCTATGTTCCTGGGAGCTTTTTCTGAAGTCCACCGCAGTGCCACCTAGGGTGCCCAGTTGTTGTCCTGGATGTCAGGGGGACCAGTGCACTAGAAATGCTGGCTCATCCCACGACCAAATGGCTTGCATTTGGCCGTTTTTGAAATGGACGTCTTTGGTTTCAAAAATTGCCAAAAATCAGAAACGTCCATGTCTAGGGACAACCAAATCTAGGGACGTCCAAATTTAAGGATTTGGATGTCCCTGACGGTATTTTCAAAATGAAAGATGGACATCCATTTTGTTTCGAAAATACGGGTCCGCCCCTGGATTTCGTCATTTTGCAAGGATGTCCAAATCGCAACTTGGACGGCCCTTTCGAAAATGCCCCTCCATGTCACCCAAATACATATATTTCTTTTATTTGCCACCCAAACCTCTTACTTATGACAATGTTTGCTTCTGCTTGAGAGGCACATAAACTCAGGCCAGAATTCTGATGCACAAGTACATCCTTTTACTAAGCTGCAGTAGCATTTTCAACTCACGGTAGAAATCAGCTGGTGGTAGACACTGAGATGCCCATAGGAATATAATGGGCACCTCAGAGTTTACTGCCAGCTGATTTCTACCGCAAGCTAAAAACACTACCGCGGCTTAGTAAAAGACCCCCTTGGCTTGCAATGTTCACTGTAAGCCACGTTCAAGAATTTGCATACAAATGAGATGATTTATACTGTATGTTGCAGTACTAAAATTTGCTTTAGCTATCCTTAACACACATTAAGGTGCAAATATTGCATGTTATAACCATAACGCAGCTTGATAATTGCCTCCTTAAATCATTTTATACAGCTTTTGGGATTAAAGGGAAGTTTATATAAGAATAAATACTTATGTGGCTCATAACTTCTTATGTGACTCAAAAGTCTCCTTTTTTCCTGTGAATATAACTGGAATATAACTGATGACTGAGTCTCATTCCAATGAATCTTTCATCTCAAACTAGATCTGGAGAATACTTAGGTAAGTTTTGCTTGATCAGACCTATCATACCTCAGCTATTAGGGATATTCAGTCATTTGAAATGACACTCACATATCAAGGATGCACCTCATATATGTATTTTCATATTGTCTGTAAAATGAAATGATATGAAAATGTTCGTAATTTTATTTTTTTATGGTTTTGTTTCAATCTTGTACACGCTTCTTAGATTCATGCTCTTTTACTAAAATGCATTAGAAAATGGGCTTAGCTCATTTTAACATGTGACTTCCCTGCTAAATTCTATAAAAGGTGCCTGGTGCTGAAAAAGCATGTGCTTAGCGCGATTCTGTAAACTATGACTATAGATTGGCGCGACATAGGAGGTCGCAGGAGCAGTTAGCTCCAAGAACCCTCAGCGGACACAAGCCGAAGATCGACCCAAAACAGACCCGATACCACCGGAGCGTGGAGAGAGAGGTGCAGTGGAGCCTTGACTACCTATTGGTCAACTGGTCCGGGCTGAAACACTGCTAGGAGCATGATAAAACTGCCCTGACGCGTGCATCCAAGATCGCGTGGCAGCCCGGTCCCAGACTAGCCACTACCCGACGGCATCCACCTCCAGCGTTCTCGGCAGGCCATCCGCCCGCGACCACCTCCAGCGCTATCAACGAGCTGCCTACCCGCAGACACCCTCGGCACAACCGTCCACTAACCACTAACCACCGTAGGACACCACCAACACAAACGACTGTTCACCCAGGATCATCGAGCCCGCCTCAGATGTTGTAGGCCAAGCTACTAGCACCGATCAGGTGGGGAGTACCGGCTGACGGTGAGTGGTGCAGGATGCCGGACAGGCAAGGCAGAGGAGGGAGGCGTAGCAGAGAATCGAGCGAGATACCCAAGCACCGGTGCGACTGGAGAGATGCACCATGGACGAAACGTGGGCGCAACCCGGAACGGCTCGTGTCCAGATGGCACTGCCCCGCACAACACGTGGATGACTGAAATCGACCAGAAACAACGACGGACCGTGCATGGGCTGACGTCTACGGTGCTGACAGCCCCGCACAGTAAATGGAGCCAGCCGACAACGCTGAAAACGAGCAAAGCACAAGGAGAAAACCAACATGGCAACGTTGAGGATCCGCCATCAAGGGTAACTCGAATAGAAATCCTACCGCTTAGACGAGCCTGTACCCAATTAATTACTAACTTGTACTACTGTCTACCAACCTTTGATTGCTTCTCTGCACCATATAGCAGCTTATTGAACTACTACAGACTTTCTTGTTCTCTCTAATCCTCTAAACTGCTTTCCTGCACCTTATAGCACTATACTGAACTGTATCACTGATTCATAGTGCGGTCTACGACCTCCTGATTGCTTCATGGCATCATATAGCAGCATATTGATGACTTTAAATCTCTAAACTGCTTTCCTGTATCTTATACTGAATTGTATTAATGATTTATTCTGCAGATTCTGACCTTTTGATTGCTTCATTACATCATAGAGTAGTGTACTGATTTCTACTACTAACTTGCAGCCATCTCAAACCTATAAATTGCTTTACTGCAAAAAAAAAAAAAAAATCACTCCCACCTTAAAGAGAGTCCCAAAGAGAAACAACAAAATGATTATCACCAAACTAATTCTAATAACCAACACACTATCCCTAATTCACCAAACACTAACCACCCCCTTCACAAACACCAACAACATACCCACAATACTTAACCTCTTCAGATTACCCAGGCACACCACACCTCACCAGAACAACAACAATCAAAACAATGAAAAAACTGCCCCACGGGGACAAACATCACAACCATGAACACAAAAGACCCTTACCAAACAATTCAGGTGGGATACATAAACGCCAGATCAGTAGTAAATAAAACAACAACAATAGCTGACTGGATCACAGCAGACAATCTTGACCTAGTACTCATCAGCGAAACCTGGATCCATGATCACAAGGACCCCCATAATCCTAGATCTCTGCCCCCCCAGGCTACAAAATTACACACTGAACAAGGAAAGAAAAAAGAGGAGGCGGAATAGCACTAATCTATAGATCCCACTTCACTGTAACAACAACTGCTGAGTCTATAACACCAAAACACGAAATTGCCTCAGTTAGAATCCACAATGCTACTGTAATGATTAGATCTGCCTCGACCACCTAAACGTAGTCCTGTTTTACAAACCACCAGGAAATTGGCAAGAATGCCAGTCAAACTTTATGGATTTTATATCGAATACATGTGTATACAATTCCAATCTACTCATAATAGGAGACATAAACCTACACCTGGAAGACCCTAATACAACCTATGCACGTGATTGCAAAGACTTCCTACAACTATGGGACTTTAACTTGCCTAATATGCAAGCTACACATGTCAAAGGACACACAATTGACGTCATCACATACAACCTAGCCTTAGACTCAAATCTTATACTAACAGATACAAAATGGATGGCCATACCATGGTCAGACCACCATAAATTAAACGTAGCCCTACAATGGCAAAACAAAAACATGCACCCCAAGAAAGAATGCACAACCTACACTACTAGAGGACAGATTGACCCTGATACATTCTGGCAACAGATCTACAAAAATGAATGGCAAGCACAGACAGACTCCAAACACTATCTCTCCAAAATTGGGATGACAGATGCAGGAACATACTAGACGAAATTGTGCCACTACAAATAAGAACCACACGAAGACACAGCTCAATACCCTAGTTCAATGAAGAACTGAAAAAACTAAAAACACAAGTCAGGAGACTCGAACGTGCATGGCAAAAAATGAAAAATGAACACACACTCAAAGCCTGGAAACAAATGCAAAGAAAATACAAATATACAATAAGACAAACCAAAAGAACATACTACAAAACCAAAATAGGACCAGACTACAAAGACGCACATAAACTTTACCAACTCGTGAATAAACTAATAGACACCACACCGGTGACCACAGCCAGCACAGACACCCCATCGGCAGACCAACTTGCCAAATACTTCAATGAGAAAATTATAAAACTTCGATCCACATTACCACACAATACCACTGATCATGAAAAATTTATGGATTGCCTGGACCCTACTCCTGGTGAATACCCAGCAGATCGAACCTGGAACGACTTTGATCTGCTAACCGAAGAAAACATCACTCAAGCACTCAACAAATTCTCCCAAACCCACTCCAAACTGGATATTTGCCCCAGTAGCCTAATAAGGCTCGTCCCCAAACGCTTCATAACAGACCTTACATCACACCTGAACTACATGCTACAACACGGACTTTACCCCAAGGACAAAGGAAATATATTACTCACACCCATACCCAAAGACTTAAAGAAAAAGTTAAATGACACAACCAACTATCGACCAGTAGCATCCATCCCACTGATAGTAAAACTAATGGAAAGTATGGTAACCAAACAACTTTCCAATTACCTAAACAAATTCACAATATTACATGAATCACAGTCAGGATTTCGATCTAACCATAGCACTGAAACAGTGCTAACCACTCTCATAACCAAATTTAAACAACTAATTGCAACTGGAAATAATGTGCTACTCTTACAATTCGACATGTCCAGCGCATTCGACATGGTCAGCCACCAAATACTCTCGAACATCCTAGACTACTTTGGGATTGGAGGAAACATACTAAGATGGCTTAAAGGCTTCTTAACAGCAAGAACTTACCAAGTGATTTCTAACTCAAAAACGTCAACACCATAGAAACCTGAATGCGGAGTACCACAAGGATCACCGCTCTCACCAACCCTTTTTAACTTAATGATACTAAGTAATCTAGACTACTGCAACACCATTTATGCCGGATGCAAAGAACAAATCATTAAGAAGCTTCAAACCGCTCAAAACACAGCTGCCAGACTCATATTTGGGAAAGCGAAATAAGAAAGTGCCAAACCCCTAAGAGAAAAACTACACTGGCTCTCATTAAAAGAACGAATTGCGTTAAAAGTGTGCACCCTGGTCCACAAAATCATCTGCAGGGAAGCCCCGACCTATATGTATACTGGGAACGCAAAATGATCATCACACACATTCCTCAATCTCCACTATCCTAAATGTAAAGGGCTAAAATACAAATCCACATACGCGACCAGTTTCTCATACATCTGCACGCAGCTATGGAACGCACTACCGAAGGCCATAAAAACAACGCAAGACCTAACCATCTTCCGAAG
This sequence comes from Microcaecilia unicolor, assembly GCF_901765095.1. NCBI lineage: Eukaryota > Metazoa > Chordata > Amphibia > Gymnophiona > Siphonopidae > Microcaecilia > Microcaecilia unicolor. The sequence continues at coordinate 257,174,429 of NC_044034.1, read as the reverse complement.
ACTACTGAAAGCAGATCTTTTCAAGAAGGCATACAATAAACATCCATCTTAAATACTAAATAATAACACTATACACGATCTACACAAAACCGAAATCTTACCACATGACTGTTTAACCTCTTTACTATTAATGATCAAGCACTACCACCTTAAACCTTATGTCGTATAGGGTTTCTCTATAGTCAATGACCTAATATATGTTAGAATCCAATTTATTACTCAGGAACCTTCATGCAATACCATAATGTATTCTGCTTTACCATGTATGTATGCATGCATAGGGTATATATATATATATATATATATATATATATATATATATATATATATATATATAGATAGATAGATAGATAGATAGATAGATAGATAGATAGATAGATAGATACCATGATCTGCTCCATATATGTTATGTTCCATGTTTGTTACCATGTATGTCTGCACCTAACGCAATACCATTTGTAATTCTGTTACCCGGAAATGGCAACCGCCATTACGGCAAATGTAAGCCACATTGAGCCTGCAAATCGGTGGGAAAATGTGGGATACAAACGCTACAAATAAATAAATAAAATAAAAATAGTCAGACGTAGTTGATAGAACATGCGCATGTGCTGTTCTTGCGACTAAAATTTAGGGACACCCATTTTTGCCACCTAAAACCAGGCCGAAATACCTGCGCTTTAAGCTCAGTTTATAGAAAAGCACCTAATGCTTTTTTTTTTTTTGCATCATTTATAGAATTCAGTCCTAAGCCCAAATTCCAGCACCTTTTAGTAGAGGTAGTATGTCATGATTTAGGATCTAAAACCCTTTCTGATGTTTTGGTGCCACCTCAGTAAGGCTAACACACAATCTCTCCACTGCAAAACACTATACACAAACTTGTGCAAAAACACACTCATAATCTTACCAAACCATAACAGCACTAATTCCAAGGTCAGGACGAGATATAACCTTATGCGTGGAAAGGCAGCACTGTAATTACACCAGGCTCTAAAACACCAATACACTACCTACTGAAAAAAAACAAACCCAAAAGGGCTGCAAATATTACACGCTAGCAGAGTACTGCACCTTGATCACACATGAAAAACACATGACACAACAGTTATGACACACGGAACTAGAAATCAGCAAATATGAAGGCAAAATACTGAACTGGAAAGTTACCTCAAGAATTCAGACTCGGCATGCAGCAATACCAGAGAAAGTGAAACTTACCTGCAAAATATCACAGATGCACATTTCCAAAAGCTGACATATTTCAATTAATAAATTCTGAATAAAATACTGTTTTTTACCTTTCTTGTCTGAGCATTTAGTTTTTCTATTCACTTTGGTGCCAGTGTCTTCTGTTTTATGCAGTCTCTTCTTTCCATTTGATATTTTTCTCTCACCATGTCCACCATCCTCCTGTGTCCTTATGTGTCCTGTCTACCATCTGTAGCCCTGTCCCTATCCTTCCTCCAATTTCAACATTTACCATCAAAGTGTTCCGATCCAGCCCTTAAATTCAGCCTCCAACATTCCCTAATCCCTTCCTTCTCAATGTCCCGCCCTTGTGGAAACAGGAAATATATCATCAGAGGAAGGCGGGACACTGAGAGGGAAAGGAACGGCTGGAGGTGAGCCTGCTGTGCTGTTTTGTTTCACTGCCACCGCTGGGACTTAAAATAAAAGGTTTAAACACAGGGCGGCAGGAACGGAGAGGAGGGCTGTCAGGGATCTGAGCGCAGGTAGGAGGGACCAAGAGCTGCCTGCAGCCGGGTTGCACCGACCCTGCGTTTGGGGGGGCACTCGCCCCTCCAAACTACGCCCATGTTGAAATATTATCCAAATTCTCTATCTTGCAGTGTAGCTGAATATTATCATTTATTAATAAATCATACCGTTTATTAATCTTAGCTTCCAAGGTCTCCACTCTTTTTTTCAACAACAATAGTTTTCTGTTCCAATGTAGAGACCCGAGTATAATCCTCTGAAAATTATTGAGAAACCATTCAAAATTTTTGAGACAAAGATTGCTCCATCCTAGCCATTGCATCCCACAAAGTATTCAGTGTAATGTCCACTGGCTTTTGTGGAAAAGAAGACTTGCTGAGTGCCGCCTGTAGATGAGAACACTCTCCCTCTGTAGTCACAGCTTCTTCCAAATCCCCTCTGGGATTATCACCTCCAGTTTCCCGGGCTGTCGCTGTTCAAAAGCCCCCCCCCCCCCCCCCCCCAATGACCTACTTGGGCCCGGCAGCCCTCGGTTACCATTTAAGATTACAGGAGCTGTGACTGCTCAAAGCCCAGAGACGCCAGCATTGGAGGTGAACTCCACTCTTCCAGGCTAAAGGTGACATTGGCCTCAAGTGCGCACGGGGGGGGGGGGGCAGTTCTCCCTTGATGCTCCCGCCGCAAGTGAGGAAAGCTCTATGGAGAACACAGATGGAACGGCAAATCAATCCATCGAGTCCAGAACAGGGGCTGTAGATGTGGCAGGAAAAACTTGCTGATTCCCTCTCCTCTTCAGCATAAAGAAAAGGTAGCACGCCAAAGATTCAGAAGAAGGAAGAAATCTGGGCAGAAGCTCACGAGACGCACTCCCTTTTAGGATGCCATCTTGTCCCTTAAGAGGTGAACTTTTCTTAAAGAGTCCATACTATGTGAAAGAAGGCACACTCTCTTCCAAGAATGTGCCATGCATGTGTATGTGTGATGGTTCACGCATGCGCGTACTATTAGGAATTCAGTGTGTGCACAAGATTGTCCCTTCTTTCACGTAGTGTGCACTCTTTAAGGAGAGTGCGCTTCTGACAACATTCATTACGGAACAAAAATAAATTCAGAAATATAAAAAACAGAAACATTTTTGCTGCCCACCCCTATATATTATTGCAAATATAACTATGTAGTGAACCTTAAAATATTTAGGGGCCTTTTTTACTCAGCTGTGTTAAACACTTAAAATGGATCCTACCACATTTAAATATTAGTGCAGGCCTGTGCTAGAGCATAACATGCATTATAACAGCCAAGGAAGTAAAAAGGCAATGCTAGCTGTTTAACACGAGAATGGGTAGTGTGGACATGACAGGGTTAGACCTGGGGGAATAGCTAATATTTTGACAGATAGTGTATGGGCTGGTACCATGCTCTATCTGTCCTAACTGCCAATAGTGTGATTATACAACACCACCGTAAGAGGTGATGTTAAGTGCAGCCACATTATTGGCATTCTGGTAGTGTGTTTTTTTAAAGGAGAACAGATGCCACAGCACACCTCCTGACTCATCCCCTGTCTTCCAATCCCCCTGAACAAATTCCCTTTCCAGTCTTCCTCTTCCGACCCCACTACAGCACAATACCCCTTTCTGATCCCCATGCTAACATATAACCTCCTTCTAATCCTGGCTTCTGATCTCTACTCCAGCACAAATCCCCCTTACAACCCCCCTTCTGATTCCTCACAACACAAAGCCCAAGCCTCCAAAAGCCAGTCCCACCCTCAGGACCATTCCCTCCCTGACTACCCAGGACATACCTGGGGTTCACATTGATAGTCCAGTGTGGCCCATGATGTCTCTCTCTGCTCTTGCCTTGGACTGTGCTGGGATCCAAAATGGTGCCTGCTAGTTGCCTTATCGTGAGCAGTCCAGGGACAGAGAGGTAGGTTATCTGAATGGTGGTGATGTTCAACACAACTACCTAAGCATATAACTACGTAACTGTCCATGTAGATTGTAGGAACATGCCTGATCTGCTCATGACCCTCCTTTGGCCTTTTTGGATGCACACATTAAATTTACGCTTGTAAATGTTAATTAATTCCAAATAGCACCAATAATTGCTTGTTAAAATCTCAATTATCAGTGCTAATTGGCTCATTATTCAATTAAATTGCATGCACAAATTGGGTGCACTCCCAAATTATCATGCACAATTTTTAGTGCTTTTTATAGACTTTGCTAATGTGTGCTAATGTGGGACTTTCCCATGCGCTAATTTCAGCTTTACCATGGGTCATTTTAGGGCATTTTCTATTTTTTTTTTAATTTTCAGGTCATGCCTAATATTCATATTAGCATGCGGTACCTGGAAAAAGTTGACCTGTGAACACTACCATCCCCTTTTTAGGAGGCACTAAGGGGGTCTTTTACTACTACTACTACTTAACATTAGGAGTTAGGAGTTACGGATCAAGAAAGGGATCTGGGTGTCGTCGTCGATGATACGCTGAAACCTTCTGCTCAGTGTGCTGCTGCGGCTAGGAAAGCAAATAGAATGTTGGGTGTTATTAGGAAGGGTATGGAGTCCAGGTGTGCGGATGTTATAATGCCGTTGTATCGCTCCATGGTGCGACCGCACCTGGAGTATTGTGTTCAGTACTGGTCTCCGTATCTCAAAAAAGATATAGTAGAATTGGAAAAGGTACAGCGAAGGGCGACGAAAATGATAATGGGGATGGGACGACTTTCCTATGAAGAGAGGCTGAGAAGGCTAGGGCTTTTCAGCTTGGAGAAGAGACGGCTGAGGGGAGATATGATAGAAGTGTATAAAATAATGAGTGGAATGGATCGGGTGGATGTGAAGCGACTGTTCACGCTATCCAAAAATAATAGGACTAGAGGGCATGAGTTGAAGCTACAGTGTGGTAAATTTAAAACGAATCGGAGAAAATTTTTCTTCACCCAACGTGTAATTAGACTCTGGAATTCGTTGCCGGAGAACGTGGTACGGGCGGTTAGCTTGACGGAGTTTAAAAAGGGGTTAGATAGATTCCTAAAGGACAAGTCCATAGACCGCTATTAAATGGACTTGGAAAAATTCCGCATTTTTAGGTATAACTTGTCTGGAATGTTTTTACGTTTGGGGAGCGTGCCAGGTGCCCTTGACCTGGATTGGCCACTGTCGGTGACAGGATGCTGGGCTAGATGGACCTTTGGTCTTTCCCAGTATGGCACTACTTATGTACTTATGTACTTATGTACTAAAGCTTAGCTCAAGTTATTGAGCTAAGCTTTAGTAAAAGATCCCCTAAGTGCTCCCTTTTAACTGTGCGTTAACCAGTTAGTTCATTGTGATCTGTAGGCGCTAGTTGGTTAATGCTTCTAAGTCCATCCTCCGGCCATTCTCTGCCCACTCCCAAAAATATTTTTTTGAATTTAATTAATGCACATTAGTACATGGAAAATGGGAAAATACCAGAAAACACTTTAATGCACTGTGTGGTAGCCCATTTTCCCACACTAAGGGTTTTTTTTACTAAAGCTTAGATCACATTATCTACAGCAGGGTCCATTTTATTCCTATAGGTCTTGCTGCAGATAACTCAAGCTAAGCTTTAGTAAAAGACCCCCTTAGTGCCCTGTTTACTAAGCAGCGCTGTGACACCCATAGGAATATCTGGGTGTCTCTAGCGTTAGAACACACTAAATTTTAGTGCATGCTAAAATCGATAGTGAGCCTTAGCAAACAGGGCTCTTAGGGGCCCTTTTACAAAGGCACCAGTATGTGCGTGCAATGAACACCAAAACAAGACTACCACCAGCTAGTGCACCCCTCCCCCGGTGGTAATTTTAGATTTGGTAGAAGCCCATACTGTTGGGACAAATTATTTATTAAATTTTGTTCTACACATTGCATTTCTGGCATTAATCAGCAGTTGGCACAAACTGACCAGTCACCGTGCATGTAGAGCTTAAGTCCTTACCACTAGGTCATATTATTTGGGAAAGCTTATGCTACAGACCCGCCTAGCATCTCTAACTTCTGAACTGCTGCAGTCGTTATGACATATTGAACTCTAATTACTCTTTCTCCTTTTCCTCTCCTTTGCTGTTACTCGCTAATCTCTTTACTTCATTGATTTTGATTGTTTGCTGAATTGATGTATGTTTTTGCAAACTGATGTAAGCCACATTGAGCCTGCCCATGGGTGGGAAAATGTGGGATATAAATGCTATAATAAATAAATAAATAAATAAATAAATAAATAAATAAATAATATGATTTAGTAGAAGGGCATCTATATTTCTTATACCTACGGATTTGATCATTTCATTGTGGAAATCCTGTATCAAAGTTGAGCCAATTAAATTTAGTAGCAGACACACACAATACCAGCTTTTGCTAGATTTTAAAATAAAACTATCCTCAACCAGTTTCAACTTACAATGCATAATTTGACCAGTAGTAGCATAAATCTGAAACAGTTCATTGCCTAAATCATTGTAGAATCCTTTGAAATTTATATAGTGTCATCATATTTTCTTTAATATTTTCAAATTAAACATTGACCATCTGGTTGTGCTGCTGCTATGTTACAGCAGGCAATAGCCCTTAGCTTCTATTTTCCACCTGCCTACCTTAGCACTTTGTATCATTACAGACAGCTTAGATTCAGCAGTAGGATTCATTAATAGAGCATTTAATAAGAGATTAGATACCTTTGAGGTAAATTGCAACCACTGGGTGAAGAAAGTCCTCAGCTCTTGATCTCTAAGATTTATAAACCACTGTCAGTCATTTTCCCCTCTTGAGAATAATAATCTCTAGATTTAATCTTTTAGTCTCTATATCTATGATGATATCAAGTTATAGGAAAAATTATATCAAACTACAGTACAGTCTCTAACTCTCTCTAAAGAAGCATGAAATTCAATTCATTCGAGTTTCAAACACAGTTACCCTGATGTGTTTTCAGTTGAATTAGAATGACAAGTCAAGTCAATAAAGCCAATCCACTTGCTTCTTAACTCAGATAAAATCTGAATTATTTTACAACTTGACTGGACTCTGCATATTCATCAAATTCAGATTTCTTTCACACAGTTACTCTCTGATCTGAATTTATATGTAATGGACTGAAAGACTGACCTCTATTCAAGCAATATGCAGGACTGGGTTTAGACACAGTCAGAATCAAGGCAGAAACAAAGAAGTAGGACCTAACCAGTACAAAGTGCTCAGAAATTCCTCCTTCTCTGCCTTACCAACAGACTCAAATACTCCATATAGAATGTCCACTGGAAAAAAAATATTTGGTTCATTTTCAGATTTTTCAAACTTTTTCTTGATTTTCAAGCATTTTTTTTTAAATTTTCATTTGACAGATTTGTCTTGCTAAAACATTTTAGTGCATGTTAGAACTTGCTTATGCATGCAAATTGATTGCATATTCTGTACTTTGTAGGTTACAATATTTTAAATCAGTTTTGCACAAATGTAAACCATGCTGCTAGCATGGCTTTGTAAATGGGGGGGGGGGGGGGGGTTACTGTGCTTTAACAGCAAAAATTCACATGTGCAAATATTTTTCTTTATCTAGGGGGTAATCACATGTTATAAGCATTCACAATTTGCGTCGATGCATGTCACACTTTCTGTAAAGAAAGTGGTAAGTACATCTACACTAATCTCTGGATTCTATAAATGGCGTACAAATTTATGAGTGTAAAATTGTGTGCTTTTCTGGGATACATGCACAAATAAATTGACTAACAAGCCAATAAGTACTAATAATCGGGTGCTAATAATCAATTATTGGCATTAATTGGCAACAGTTTAGATGTGTGCGTGCATCTTGCTAACCGCCATTCTATAAAGATCTGTATGCAAATTTTATAGCATGCAACTTAAAAGGGGACATGACCATGGGAGGGACATGGACATGTTGGGGCATTCACTAAAGATGCAAGCAGTATTACTGAATACCAGGGATCCGTGCCTAACTTAAACACCAGAATTTACACCAAATTTCAGTTGTAAATCCTCATGCCCACAGTTTGAAATGGAAATCAGCTCTAAGTGCTCTTCAATAAATGGTGCACAACTGGGATCACTGTTTGAATAGCGCTCCATGTGGATTTTTTGGCTCTATATTTTCAGCATCATTTACTGAATTTAGTCTTATCTGAGCAGGTGACAGCACATAAGAAGTTCAGTGCACTAAGGGGGTAATTCATATGCGCCTGTGTCTGTGTCGCTACGTCTAGTTAGATCATTCTTTGACTAAAAAGCCTTCTCACTACTAGTCCAAATGTTAGTCCTACCTCACTTGGATTACTGTAATATTCTATTTCTTGATATTAAGTGTCAATATCAGAAAAAAAACTGGAAATCATACAGAACACAGCTGTTAGATTGACTAGCCAGCTTATTTTCGAAAGAAGAAAAACGCCCATGTTCAGGAGATGGGTATCCGTTCCCCGTGGGCGGCCAAATCGGTATAATCGAAAGCTGTTTTGGTCGTCTTCAACTGCACTCAGTCGCGGAAATGAATAAAGTTGACGGGGGCGTGTCAGAGGCGTGGTGAAGGCGGGACTGGGGCGTAGTTATCGGCTGAGCAGAGATGGGCGCGCTCGGCCGATAATGGAAAAAAGAAAGGCGTTTTTAGCGAGAATTTAGGACACCTTTTTTGGACACTTTTTTCTCATGAAAAGGTCCCCAAAAAGTGCCCTAAATGACCAAATGACCACCGGAGGGAATCGGGAATCACCTCCCCTGACTCCCTCAGTGGCCACTAACCCCCTCCCACCAAAAAAACCCCACTTGCAAAAACCTTATTTCCCAGCCTCTATGCCACCCTCAAATTCCGTACCCACCTCCATGACAGCAGAATGTGTTTGATCCTCTCATAGCCTTTCCCTGGGTCAGATGTGGCTCTCGGGTGCACTGCAGGGTCACATCAGCATTGAATTGTGGTGGGTGTAGGGTATTGGGCTCCGTGATTTCACTAGCTTGTGTTACAGTCTCACGATGTTGGTAGTTGGTAGGCTCTACTCCCATGGTGCTTTTCCCCCTGCCTACTGGGTCAGAGTGTGCCCTGTTTTGTTTCCGGTAGTCCACGAGGTAGTAGCCATTTTTGTACATCCGTTTTAGATCCCTTTCGTGTGTTAGCCACGTTACAGAACTTAGTTCTTACTTTGAATGTTGCTGAAAGAGGGCATTGTACACCATTCTACCAGCTCTGACCTACTGCTAATCTTAGTACCAGGGAGACTCGTTGCCAGTGGGGCACAACCTCTGATCTGCAGTTAACTGTGAGTAAACGCGGATATTGAAATAAAGGACGTTTTCAGCGAGATTAGTCTTACGGTGTGAACTGCTGTGCCAAGGTTATACAGCAGCAACAAGTCCTGTCCCTGGAGCAGTTTTAGTGGGTAATGCAGTGCACTTCAGGCAGGCGGACCCAGGCCCATCCCCCCCCTACCTGTACCACTTGTGGTGGTAAATGGGAGCCCTCTAACCCCCACAAATCCACTGTACCCACATGTAGGTGCCCCCCCTTCACCATTAAGTGCTATGGTAATAGTGTTGAGTTGTGGGGAGTGGGTTTTAGGGGAGATTTGGAGGTCTCAGCACCCAAGTTAAAGGAACTATGCACCTGGGAGGTAATTTAATGTTTTTTCCTATTTTTTTAAAAGTGCCCCCTAGGGTGCCCGGTTGGTGTCCTGGCATGTGAGGGGGACCAGTGCACTACAAATCCTGGCCCCTCCCACAACCCAAAGCCTTGGATTTGGTTGTTTTTTAGCTGGGACGCTTCGGTTTCGATTATCGCTGAAAAATGAAAACGCCCAGCTCAAACAAACGTCCACCTCAAAAATGCCCACATCCCATGCATTTGCCTGGCACAAACCGTATTTTCGAAACTAAAGATAAACGTCCATCTTTTTCGAAAATACGATTCGGCCCACCCCTTCACGGACCCGTTCTCGGAGATGGACGTTCTTACACATGGGCGTTTGCGTTCGATTATGCCCCTCCACATCTGGTCCAGTCTAACAGACTAAAACAACAGCTGATGCTAGCATCACCGTTTCAAAGGACAGCCATTTCGGAAGGGAGCCTTACAGCCACCCATTAAGGTGGCAGTAAGGGCTCTCGCGTTAACCCGATGGTAACCGGGCAGCATGTGGCACTGACCGATTAACACCAGGTACACTCTGGCTCTAAAAAAATTAATACATTTTTGTAGCACCGGAAATGACGGCACACTAGAAGTGGGAAGAACCACTTTCTGTATAGGAAGTGGTAAGCCCACGTTGGGCTTACCACTGCTTAGTAAAAGGAGCCCTTAATGCACTTTTGGAAAGATCAGGATGGAAGATTAAGGCTACTACTCTCCCTATTATTCAAAAACAGGAAGAGCAACATTAAAAGCCATTTCCACATCTAAAACAACATTTTGGCAGTCATTTTAGAGGGGCTATTCACATTCAAGGTTTGTATAACCTGGCACTTAAAAGTTCATCTTCCATAAACATCTAAGTCCCCAGTTGACAAAGCCAGGATATGCGGGTCTTAAACCCAAGTGTATGCAAAATGGCAAAGAGACAAATTTTAAACTGTTTTATATCTATTTTATGGATGAGACTGACTCTTAATATTTCTTTTATTTTTTTTTTTACATTATTGAAGTATTGCCTATGGTGAAGTACAGGCAAAACTGTAGTAAGTCTTGCTTTGGTCCCCACACATATTTTAATGTTTGTTAATGTACTTTTGAGCTAATTTTCGAAAGAGAAGGGTGCCCATCTTTCGACACAAATCGGGAGATGGGCGTCCTTCTCCCATGGTCGCCCAAATCGGCATAATCGAAAGCCGATTTTGGGTGCCCTCAACTGCTTTCCATCGCGGGGATGACCAAAGTTCCCAGAGGCATGTTGGAAGCGTAGCGAAGGCGGGACTGGGACGTGCTTAACACATGGGCATCCTTGGACGATAATAGAAAAAAGAAGGCGAGAAGTGCTTCATATTTTCGGATCACACATACGTAACTCCACCATTCATTATAATTCAGATGTGCATTATTTTTCCAATATGTAACAATTAAATGCAAAGCGACAGCTAACAGAATATTAAACAGAGTGCAGTCTGTCTTGAAGACCTGGGCTCGCCTAGACTTATTTTGTCAGGCATCTCGTAGCACTACTTGATCTTGGCCTCTAGGTATTGTCCTGGAACGTATATGTATTTGCACTTGGAAGCCATGGTTTTGTTTTTGTTTTTTTTTTCATTCTTTTTGTTATGTGTTGTTTGCTTTTGTGTATACTTTTCTGTTGTATTTTGAAAACCTTTAATAAAATATGTTAAAATAAAAAAAAAGAAAAAAGAAGGCGTCCCTGACGAACACTTGGCCGACTTTACTTGGTCCTTTGTTTTTATGACCAAGCCACAAAAATGTGCCCTAAATGACCAGATGACCACCGGAGGGAATTGGGGATGACCTCTCCCTACTCCCCCAGTGGTCACTAACCCCCTCCCACCCTAAAAAAAATTAAATATTTTTCCAGCCTCTATGCCAGCCTCAACTATCATACCCAGCTCCACGACAGCAGTATGCAGGTCCCTGGAGCAGTTTTAGTGGGTACTGCAGTGCACTTCAGGCAGGCGGACCCAGGCCCATCCCCCCCTACCTGTTAAACTTGTGATGGTAAATGTGAGCCCTCCAAAACCCACCCGAAACCCACTGTAACCACATCTAGGTGCTCCCCTTCATCCCTAAGGGCTATGGTAGTGGTGTACAGTTGTGGGGAGTGGGTTTTGGGAGGGTCAGCACACAAAGTAAGGGAGCTATGCACCTGGGAGCTTTTTCTGAAGTTCATTGTAGTGCCCCCTAGGGTGCACGGTTGGGGTCCTGGCATGTGAGAGGGACCAGTGCACTATGAGTGCTGGCTACTCCCACGACCAAAGGGCTTGGATTTGGTTGTTTCTGAGATGGGCGTCCTCGGTTTCCATTATCGCCGAAAATCAGGGACAACGATCTCTAGGGACGACCATCTCTAAGTTCAACCTAAATGTGGAGATTTGGGCATCCCCGACTGTATTATCGAAATGAAAGATGGCCGCCCATCTCGTTTTGATAATACGGGTTTCCCCGACCCTTCGCGGGACGTCCTGCGAGGACGCCCTCAGGAAAACTTGGGCGCCCCATTCAATTATGCCCCTCCATGTTACTTTGAGGGGCATTTTTTATATTTATTTATTTACGGTTCATTTCTACCCTACATTTTCCCACAAATGCAGGCACAATGTGGCCACATGAATTACAAAAGTTAAAAGATACAACACATGAATTTTACAGTAGAATAAGGATAAAACGCTAGCAGCAATTAGGATGATTAAACTGCAGAATTACTGATGGAATACACTTTTTCAAAAAGGTACGTTTTCAGCAGCTTCTTGAAAAGATGGTGGTCAGCTTGCGATTTTAGGTACAAGGGAAGTGCATTCCAAGTCTTCGGGCTGGAGTAGTGGAAAGTAGAGGCAAAAAGAAGCTTGTATTTAACACCCCTGTAAGATGGGTAATGTAGTTGTAAAAAGGTGCGTGCTGTTGTGATGGCATTTCTAGGTGGGAGATCTATTAGAGGAATCATGTATTCTGGAGCTAATCCGTAGATTATTTTATGTGTCAGAGTGCAGATCTTGAATGCGATTCATTCTCTCACAAAAAAAGTCCAGAAATCCAATGTCAAACATGGTCATTTTCGAAACAGAAAAATGTCTACTTTTTGATTTGAAAACTTCCCTATTTTAGACATTTTTGTGCTCAGTGCATTTTCTTTAAGGACCATTTTCAAACAAAATATGTCCAAGGGTAAAACACACAAATGCTAGCTGTTGGGTTATCTGGGGGGCAACAGTCTTGCTAGGCTAGCCACAGACAACCCAGCAGAGCAGTGGGGCACCCTATGGTGCACTGCAGTGAACTTTATATACAAAGCCCCATGCCACATCACATCATAACCCCCTTATATTGTAAAGTGAGCCCTCTGGGACTAGCAAAAAATGTACTGTACCCAACTTCACAACACTTCAATAGCCCTTATGCCTGCAGGTGTCACCTATACATGGGCTCAGTAGGTATTTTGTGGTTTGGGGGGGGGGGGGTGTTTACACTTTCCACCACAAGTGTACCAACTAGAGTGGGATATGGGCCTGGGTTCCCTTCTCTAAAGTCCACTACCAATCACTAGTCTATCACTAGTCTACTCCAGGGACCTGCTTGCTGCTCTAAGAGGAATGGCCATTATGTCTGCAGCTGTCATAAAGCCTAGTATGTACTGTCACTTTTACCTCTTGGGGGGGGGGGAGGGTGGAAGGGGGTTAGTGACCAATCAGAGATTAAGGGGAGGGTCCTGCCTTTATCCTTCCAGTTGTCAGTTTGGGTACTTTTCAGGAACTTAGGGGCCTTTTTACTACCTGACAGTAGACTACTTGGACTGCACATAGGAAATCAGCCCTGAGTGAGCCTAGCGGTAGTTCCAGCTTTTGGCACACACTCTTTCCAGTGTTAGGACATTTTTTTTAAAATTTCCGGGATGTGCCCGGTAGTAATTGGGCACCACCGCGTGCTCACAGTTACTGCCGGGTTAACACTGGAGCCCTCACCACCTCCTAAATAGGAAGCAGTAAGGGCTCCTGCAGTAAATGGCCATGCGGCAATGTTTTACTTACCACATGGCCATTTAACAATATATTTATGGTTTATGATTTAATATACTTGCTATCCCGCTATAACTAACTGGTAGACCACAGCGGTTTACAATTTTAAAAGTAAAAACAAAAAATTAGGCAGAAAGGAACTACAGCATTTTAGGACAGAAAAGATGCACAATCATTCCAGCTGTACTCAACATATGTAATAGGCATCTGCGTGAGGGAAAGTTTCAGTTCAGCTAGTTTTCAAATCAATCATTGGTTCACTTGTTTTCAGTACTGAATGATTCATTTCATTAGTTTTCATTATTTTCCAAGTCAATAGGGCTAACAAATGTGTACTACAACGGCGGGGCTTTCCATCTGTTTTCAGTCAGACTAGAGTGGAGAAGTAATCTAGGGCCCCTTTTACAAAAGCTGCTGCAAAAGGGGGCCTGTGCTGGTGTCAGCAAGTGGTTTTGACTCGCGCCAAGGCCCCCTTTTACTGCAGGTGGAAAATGGTAGTCTTTGCTTTCTGCAGGAAATGGCCGAGCGGCAAGTAAAGCACTTGTCACATGGCCAATTCGGGGGGGGGGGGGGGGGGGGGGGAGGGGGCAGCCCTTACCGCCACCCATTGAGGTACTGGTAAGGGCTCTCGTGCTAACCCTGCGGTAACCAGGCAGCATGTGGCACTGCCTGATTACCGCTGGGTACACCCCGGCGCTACGACAATAAATATATTTTTGTAGCACCGGATTTGATGGCGTGCTGGGGGTGGGAAGTACTGCTGGGCTGCTGCGGTAGCTCGGTAGTACTTCCTGTTTAGTGAGTGGTAAGCCTGCATTGGGCCTACCGCCACTTTATAAAAGAGACACCTAGTTGTTAAAGCCATGAATTGAGAGCAAATATAGCTAGGACTCCCACCCCCAATGTTGCTCTAATGCCTCAGGTACAATTTAGAATGTATTTACAAAAATACATTTATATCTCTTTAATCACCAGTTCTAAGTGATATTACAAAAACACAAGACATGAATCCCCCTGTTTATTAGGCTGCACCCACACAGGCTATTCAAAGTGAATGGGCTGTGTCGGCATTAGGTCACAGCTACTGGTAGGGCGGCTTAGTAAAGGGCGGCAAAATAACATAAAATATGAACAGTGATAAAGAAAATAAAGCATGCAAAATAAATACACTCAGAACAATAAACCTAGACACAGACTTCTGTAAGACATAGCTAGGATATCTTTTTTACAAATAAATGAGCAAAACAATGTCTTCATGCTTTTTCTAAAATCTACTCTTACTGGAAAGGCGTGAGCTAAAACCAAATATATTTTTAAAAATCTGCTGGTAGGCATCTGTAGCAGAAGCAACAGCATTACAATAAATTAAGGTGCCTTTTTCCCAAACTGCAGTAAAAGTTGGCCTCAGTGCACCCTTATGTGGGTCTTTCCCATATGCCGAGGCTATTTTTACTGCAGTAGTAAGCTGGCCTATAATCCTATTTTCTGTATTAAAGGTCACGTGCTATAGCATGTGGCCATTAATGCATGAGCTCCTGTTTTGTAGGTGGCAAGCGCTCATGTGCTAGCCCCATGCTGATTGGTTTGCACATGTCAATGTAGCTGCACTAACTGATTAGCAGCGCAGAATATGCCTATTTTCCACCCCTGTTCCACCCCAGAACTAAAAAATAGTTAACATGTGGGAAGCGAGCACAGAGTGCAAAATTACTGCAGTACACCTAAGCGAGGTTAAATTAGAAACAACATTAGCTGTACTCTTTTCAGTTTACTTTATATCAAATCTTTCACTATGGGGTCTATTTTCTCTCAATCATAAAGCCTGATTTTTTTCTGACACACAAACTCATACATTGCCTATCCCTCTGTATCTGATCCCTACGTGTGTTCTTTGCTTTTTCTCTTTCTCCAATCCTGACAATTTTTATCCTTTTTCCCTTGAACTTACACCTTCATTGCACAAGCTTTTCTTCCCCCTGAAATCCAAGAGACAAATGACAAGGGAATGGTGCAGATCTAAGATTCATGATTATATCATCTGCCATATGATTTGGAAGTTAGGCTGGGTTAGCTTTCTTTAGCCACCTGTTAAAAGTTTCAGAGTAATAAGTACTCCTTCTTTCATCCTTGCCCTTTCCTAAGGTGGCACCATTCTGTCTGTCAGACTCATGGAGAATCGAGCCCAAGACCCTCAGAAGCAGAAAGACCTACAGCTGCACAATGTAGAAGCTAGTAAAAGGTTATTAACTGGCAGCAGAGAAACAAGACAGATCACCAGAATAGTCCAGTAGGCCCACAGGGGGTGTCTCCATGATTAAGAACCAGCACCAATGAATTCCTCCAGGGACTTGTCTGCAGCCCAGATGATAACTGTTCACTGACTTGTCTTTTGACTATGCAGTGCCCGTGGCTTCAACTGTGAGTCTCTAGTTGTCATTTCTAAGCAGTGCATTTTTTCTAGCAAAAAAGGTGCCGGTACTCAAAAGCTAGGCACTCTTTAGGGGTGGGGTGATCACTGATGGACCCACTCCACAATAGCCAGGCCCCCTGCAACCAGTCACAGAATCTATGACAAGGCCATATTGGTGTGTAGAGCCTGAGCTCTTTCATTAAAACTTGGGGAACATAGGTCAATTTTAGCAGGCAATGGAAAAGGTGCCGGTACTCAGTACCCCCCAAGTACCCCCTCAAAAAATGCCCTGTTTATAAGAGTCATGATAGTTGATCTCGCTGAGCCTCAGACTAACTACATAAAAATATGTGTTATTTTTTTGTCCGTACCGAATGCAATGGGCACCAAAACCAAAAGGATTTTCAGTTTATTTAGGACCTGTATCCATTTGGTTAATTCAGAGGTATACTAACCAAACTTGGCTTCATTTGTTGTATTTGGTCATTTGTCCAAAAAAATAATGCACATCCTCAATGTATAACTTTAGCCACATAGTTTGGAAGCATTCTTATGGGTGGTGTTTGGTCAGTGAAAGTAGTAATTAGAGAATGACACATGGACGGGGACATGCATTAATCCATGGTGAACCACAGTAAATCTGTGGTAATGGTAATAATTTTAATGGAATTTGTGGGGATGGGGTGGGGATGGAGTTTGTGTTTGTGGGGATGGGGACAAGCTTTGTCCTAATATAATGAACAGTTTCCAGCTAAGTGATATTATGTAAGTATGTACCTAGAACAGGCTTCAAATAGGGGCTTTCCTAACACCTAACTCAGTGATTCCCAAACTTGTCCTAAGGGAACCCCAGCCAGTTAAGTACAATTTCTACTAAAAAACAGTCACAGGATCTTATTCGTAAGGGCTTTTCTTTTGAATTTTGTGCCTATGGTTGTGCCGATACAGAAAGCGACTGTGGTCAGAAGCATGTGGTGTAAATGAGAGCTCAACACACATATTAGCAGTAGAAGCATGTGGTGTAAATGAGAGTTCAATACACATATTAGCAGATGAACAATGCAGAAAGGGGCTCAGTGCCTGAATTAACTCATGCAGTAGACAGCACACAGTATGGTAACAAGCCTATTAGCTATTCTGCAGCAAGGCAGAGAAGTCCACAGGACGTTCTAATGTGAGCAAAACATGAGAAATTTACCACGAGGTCTGAGGCAGCATAGAAGGGTTGGTTGCCCTGCTAGGCTAGTGCCCCCCCCCCAGGCAAAGGAATGAAAATGGATGTTAGCAGTTTTCTGAGACACTTTTATAGAGCAATGTCTCCTCTGAAAGCTGTTATTAATGAATTGGACACTTATTTGTATAAGTCTCTGGTGAGACCCCATTTAGAGAACTGCGTGAAGTTCTGGAGACCACACCTACAGAAAGTTATATACAGGATGGAGTCGGTTCAGAGGGTGGCTACAAAATTGGTATGCGGTCTTGGTCATAAAACATATAGTGATAGGCTTATGAACCTCAACATATATATGCTGGAAGAGAGGAAGGAGAGAAGAGATATGATAGAGATGTTTAAATACCTCAGTGGTGTTAATGTATAGGAGGTAAGCCTTTTTCAATGAAGGAAAATTCTGGAATGAGAGGGCATAGGAAGAAGTTAGGAAATAGGTTTAGGAAGAATCTAAGAGCATAATCTTTCATAGAAATGGTGGTGAATGTGTGGAATGGCATCCCGGTGGAGGTCATGCAGACGAGGACTGTGGCAGAATTTAAGAAAGCATGGGACAGGCACGTGGGATCCCTTAGGAAAAGGAGGAGTTAGTGGTTACTGAGGATGGTCAGACTGGATGGCCCATTTGGCCCTTATCTGCCATAATGTTTCTATTTATATTCAAATGATGCTGACAATGATGTTTTATCATTTTGGAAAAGTAAGCAAAAGTGCTGGCCAAAACTAGCAAAACTTGCAAGGGGGATCTTGTGCATTCCTGCTACCAGCATGTCTTCTGAGAGGACATTTTCTTTTACGGGAAGGATTGTGGAAGAAAGGAGAACTGGACTCAATCCTGAGATTATTGATGATTTATTATTCATTCACAGATTAAAATCATAACAGTATTTTGATAAAAATTTTAAAATATACGTTTAATATTTTTATTTGGTTATAGGCCTACAAAAGGCCCTACATCTACTATAATAAAACGCACCCTCAGCGTTCTGAAGACAATGCTCTTCACTCCGTAAAGGGTTCGTTAGTTCATGGTGGTGAAGCCATCCCACAAACCATGTCTCTCTGCCCCGCCCACGCGTCAAAACGTGATGACGTAGAGGGCGGAACAGAGAGAAACATCCCCACCCCCAAGTCGACAGACAGAGGAGGTGGACAGAATCAGCTGAACCAATGGAAAAAGTAACCTAGAGACAAGACGTCCCATTGGAACATTGAAGACGAAGTAATAAACACAAACCTGGCTTTGACAAAGCAGCCCCACCAACCACCGGGATCTATTTTCACTCCTGCTGTGACACTTGCATTTACAGGCAAGGAGGCGGATGGGTATAGAGGGGCTGTCATGGGGGTGGGGGAGAGTAGGTGGGACAATGGTGCAAGCAACAGAAGAAATAAAATACAAACGGAACAATTCGCCAGCTAAAACCGCCCAGGTTTTCATCTCTTTCTCTTCTCCTGATTACACTAACCTCCCCCCTCCCCCGAATCTGGAAGAAGAAGCCTCCTGCACAGAACATTTGTATTAGAAAAAGGGGGAGGAGGTCGTGTTCACAGCAGGGCTGACAGAGCAGTGAAAGGCTAAAAAGAGAAAATAAACACAACTCTGGCTTTGACAATCCAGCCCCACCACCACCGGGATCCCTTTTCAATCCTGCTGTGACACTTGCATTCAGAGACAAGGTGGCGGCGAGGTATACAGGGGCTGTCATGAGGGTGGGGAAGCATCCTGCAGAGAAGATTTGTATTACAAAAAGGGGGAGGGGTTGTGTTCACAGCAGCCCCAGTGTTCGGAATTTACAAAGGTATTTTTAAAAACTTTTTTTCTCAGTAATGGGGAGATCTCACCCTCACTCTCTCTCTCACCCCCCCCCCACCCTTTGCTTCTAGCCACTTTCCTCTATCTCTCTTTTTCCCGTTTTACACGCCTCAGCCTCTCCAAGCATCTCTCACCATAGAGGCAGGGACAGGGAGGGAGGGAGACCCAGAAATTGGGAGGGAGGGAGGGAGGGAGGGGCCCCTGGCACTAGGAGAGAGGGAGGGATGGAAGGGCCCCTGGCACACTCTCTCTCTCTCTCTCTCTCACACATACACTCGCACCCAAACTCACTCTATCACAGACACACACTCGCGCATTCACTCTCTCACAGAGTCACTCTCCCACACACACTCTCAAACATACACACTCCGAGGAAAACCTTGCTAGCGCCCGTTTCATTTGTTTCCGAAACAGGCCTTTTTTACTAGTAATATATAAAACTGCAAAACATGCAGGGGCGGGATCAGAGCTTTGCAAGGATGGGGTGCGGGATGGAGTTTGAGTTTGTGGGGACGAAGTCAGGATGGAGCTTGAGTTTGTGGGGATGGGGTGGGGAGAGAGTTTGGGGGGGATGAAGTGGGGATGGGGAAAAACTTTGTCCCAATGTCATTCTCTAGTAGTAATGCATGTAGCTTTGGAGTTTCAATACTATGCACGTCTGTTCAGTCTAATAAAGTACCTCCGGAGAAATAATTAAAGTGGGCTTATCTGTTGTGCATTGACTATTGGTGCAAACCCTGTTAGTAAGAAATACCCACAAAGTTTACAAAGTTATGGTCAGTTAGATTATTGCTCCTAAATATGGTATCTTATGATATTAGAGACCCAAATAATTTTAGATGCCATTTTAAATGAGAATAATTGAAAAGAACAGATGCTCTTTTACTGTACAGTTTCTGAGGTGTCACAATACCATATCAACTTGACATATTTTATGGAATGGGAGTCCAAAAATACAGAACTTGTATCTGGCTTGCATAGAAAATAAAAATGTGTATTATTTTTTATGCACGTGCTTTACTGAGAAAACGTGTATACAGAGAGATACCACCAAACCACTGGAGGGGGAGGTAGAGGCAACAACAACAAAAACAACAACAATATATATATATATATATATATATATATATATATATATATATATATATATATATATATATATATATATATATATATAATGAAATCCAGAAATGCTTGGGATAAATATAGAGGCTGTTTTAATGCAAGAGGATGGAGATGAAGCACTGAGGTAACCTGTATGGAGCAGAGGATCATCTCAAAGCAGCAGTTAAATGACTGTATTTAGAAAATAAATGGAGTGACCTGCATAGAGAGGCAGTTAAAATGCAAAACAGAGCTCATGGTGGTAACACTTGCTGCAATTACCATCATGCAATTCCTATCCTGCGTCAAGAGATTATCTACTTCTCCATTTTCTGTATTGTAACAATCTCTGTTACAAATCAATTTATGATGCCAATTTCTCATACCATACTACTAAGCAATGGAATTCCCTCCCAAAGTCAATTAGGCATGTTTATGATTACCTAAAATTTTGTAAATTGCTGAAAGCATTTTTATTTAATGAATTCCTTGCCACTGTTGACCATTGTAATTCTCTTAGCTAGTTTGTTATTTTCATATGAATAATTCTGCTGCTATGATACTATCCTGCTTATAATCGAATGAGAAAAACGCCCAAGTTACGACCTAAATCGGGAGATGGACGTTTATCTCACAAAAACAAATAAAGCGGTATAATTGAAAGCCGATTTTTGGACGTTTTCAACTGCAATCCGTCGCGGATGCGGACAAAGTTGATGGGGGTGTGTCAGAGGTGTGGCGAAGGCGGAACTGGGGCGTGGTTATCTGCCGAACAGAGATGGGCGCATTTCACCGATAATGGGAAAAAAGTATGCGTTTTTAGCTAGAATTTAGGACACTTTTCCTGGACCCTGTTTTTTCACGAATAAGGCCCCAAAAAGTGCCCTAAATGACCAGATGACCACTGGAGGGAATCGGGGATGACCTCCCCTGACTCCCCCAGTGGTCACTAACCCCCTCCCACCACAAAAAATGAAGTTTCTCACTTTTTATTTTCACCCTCAAATGTCATACCCAGCTCCCTGACAGCAGTATGCAGGTCACTGGAGGAGTTGTTAGGGGGTGCAGTGGACTTCAGGCAGGTGGACCCAGGCCCATCCCCCCTACCTGTTACAATTGTGCTGCTTAATGCTTATTAGTCGTCCAACCCCCCTCAAAACCCACTGCCCACATGTAGGTGCCCCCCTTCACCCCTTAGGGCTATAGTAATGGTGTAGACTTGTGAGCAGTGGGTTTTGAGGGGGATTTGGGGGGCTCAACACACAAGGGAAGGGTGCTATGCACCTGGGAGCTCTTTTACCTTTTTGTTTGGTTTTGTAAAAGTGCCCCCTAGGGTGCCCGGTTGATGTCCTGGCATGTGAGGGGGACCAGTGCACTACGAATCCTGGCCCCTCCCACGAACAAATGCCTTGGATTTATTCGTTTTTGAGCTGGGCGCTTTCATTTTCCATTATCGCTGAAAAACAAAAACGCCCAGCTCACACATTGTTGAATAAAACATGGGCGTCTATTTTTTCCCAAAATACGGTTCGGTCCGCCCCTTCACGGACCCGTTCTTGGAGATAAACGCCCATGGAGATAGGCGTTTTCGTTCAATTATGCCCCTCTATACCTCTTATTGCTTTTTACTTTTGTTTAATCCTTATTGTGCTTCATTTTAAAGTTTGATATAAGCCACATTGAACCCAAACTTGTTTGGGATAATGTGGGGTATAAATGTAATTACTAACTTTAGAAATGCTTATTCCCTGCCCATGGTCATGCCCCCTTTTCAAATATGCAACTTATAATTTACAAGCACCACATTACAGAATACGCTTAGTGAGTTGTGTAATTCTTAATTAATGCCAGTTAGTGCTGATAATTGCTTGTTAACATCCAATTAACAGTGCTGATTGGCTAGTTAAACAGGTTACGCATATTGCTATAGAATATGCTTTGATTTCCGCATGGAAATTAAGGCGTGATATATAGAATCCCAGGGTAAATGCATGGCAATTATTATGTTTACAGCTAACACAGAAGAGGGTGGAGAATGGGCAGAGATTGTGAAGGGGCTATGCCCTATAGTTTATGCTTGGGAAATTACTGGATATTAACTATTAACACTGCAAATAATGCAATGCAGTTAATGTCAATAGAATAGATGTAGCTAACTGTATCATATTATCTTCCATTCAGTTAAAGCATAATAAAGAACTTTTCTCTGTGTTAACTGAATTTTACAAAATATTGGTAACACCCAAGAGTTACTGTAGGGGCTTTGCAGTTAATGCACATTAGCTATCACTGTTAACCCCCCAATAGTTGTATAATCTTATCACACATTAGTAAATATTCCCTTTAATATAAATAATGAAAATGATCTGAAGCCATAAGTTCCCCAAAGTATAGGTATAGTATGTGTTATGAAACACCTAGCCACCCGCCTGGGGTTAAACTACAGCCACTTAGATGGTCTATCCCCAGCACAGCTCACATCCACCTGCACCTTCTGCTTGTGCTTTACACTAGCACCCTCCTCCCACTGACTGGGTCACAACCACTTCTGGGTGAGTCTCCCACTCTCAAATGATCCCCAGTGATTTCTAGGTTACTGGGGCACACTCCCAGTGGTTCCACAGTTCCCAGAAAGCACAGGCCCAACACACAAACCATCAGAATTCTTTATCAGTTCTCACAGGCAGAGTCAACAAACTGAAAATTGCTTATTGTCTTAAAAATATTGAACAATGTACAGAAAAAGTGCAATCAGCAAACAGGTAACTGAAATTTGGATCAATTATAACACTAACTAAACATTTGTTTACTTTCTAAAAAAAAGTACCTGGGGAGATAAGAAAATATGCTGCTCACAGATTATCAAATATAACTGATCACAGGACCTCAGTAAAAAGATCTGTCTCTCTTTTCTCCTGGGCTAAGACTGGGGAAAAATAGTAAATTCCAAATGAAAAATGAGCTCCTAGGCCAATCAGAGCCCAGAACATCAATTTTGAAAGTATACTGCAGACTGCCTTTCCAAAATGCTTAAACAAAGGGAACAGCCTCTGCCTCATGCAGTAAATGAAGGGCAGCTATTGGACACACCTTATGCATTTCTGCAGAGGCTTTGCAGTTACCGCATATTAATTTATGTGTTATATGTGTGGTAACTGCCGAATCCTACTGCACTTAGGAAAAAAGGCCCCTAAAATATAAAGGTAGGGGTTCTTTTCTACCCATGCACCTTGTGATCAGTTTTCATAGTGAAATTACCCGATTAGCTTCTTGTTCAAAACTAGCTAGAAGTCTGTGAATACAAAAGAATTCTATGCTGCACACTAGTCAAGGTAAATGAAATCTCTCCCCTGCATGCCTCCTATTTAGTATAATTAAGAAACTATAAAATCTTACCCTTAGATTCACCCCAAATCATTTTCCAGAAGATCATACCTCTCATCTTTCATTTATGTTACATATCATTTTGAGGGAAAAACAGATACATTAAATTGCATTTAACGTCCTTTTCATGACCATGTGCAGCCGACTCTCTAGGCTATGGTTGTTCTTTTTGGATGAGTACTAGATATTCTGTTTGAGAATAATCAGGTTTTGAAATGTACAAGTTATTGCATATTTATCCCTCCTATTTTGAAGGTAATGAGACATTTGAGGGCATTGACTGCTAATCTTCATGACATTTGATTCTCTCAATTACAAAACAGCAACAAATATTATCCTTCCCTTATATTCTTAATATGCCATTTCATTTCCACTTAAAGCAGGCAATACTAAGGAGTGCTAAGAGCAGTGCTAAAAAGTAGCCTTAGTGTGACCTTACGTGGGTCTTTCCTGTGTACTGACCATTTTTAGCGCCAGTAAGACAGCCGATTTTTGAATTTTTGTATTAATGGCCATGCACTAATGTTGCTATTAACGAATGTCCATTAAAAAAGATTAGTACATGAGCCCTTACTGCCACCTATTTTGTAGGTGGTAAGGACTCACATGCTAATCAGTTAGTGTGTGGGAATGTAGCTGTGCTTATTACCACAGACATACCCACTCTTTGCCCCCCAGACACCCCCCATGGTAAACAAAAGTAATTTTTTTACCACATGGTATTTGTATGCTACCCCAGAACATACCACAGGACCCCTGTGTGCATCCCACAGTAAGCCCTTTTAAGCTGCAGTGACCATGCATTAGTGCTTACCACATCTTGGTAAAAGAACCCCCTAAATATTTTACCCTGATTAGTACTATTCATAGAAGATTCAAATATGATCCACTGTCTGATCTCAGTGTGGCACAAGGTCTAGAAACCTTTTTTTTAAATATCACACTGATTTTGTGCATATTCCAGGACAGCTGTACTAGGCAAAGGCTCAAGAGAAGCAGCATTGCCAGTGTCAACAGCAGCAGATGACAAGACAAGAAGGACAACACGTACCTCACTGCCTGCAGCTTATCAGCAGAACCTTTGAGACAGTGGACGGTAGTGCTTTATTCTGAACCCTGGGGACTCAGAGCATATTCAATACTGCTGATCCATGTATCCCCTTCTCCTTTTACAGACATGAAACAGAACTAGCAGTACTAAACATTTGCTGAGTACTCACAGTCTGTGTTGCTGGATGGGAGAAAGAAGTAGATTTGGGGAAAATCCACTATTTCTGGGATAAGCAGAATAAAATGTTTTGTACATTTTTGGGATCTTGCCAGGAATTTGTGACCTGGATTGGCCACTGTTGGAAACAGGATGCTGGGCTCGATGGACCTTTGGTCTTTCCCAGTATGGCAATATTTATGCACTTATGAAAAAGTTTGATAGAAAAGCAACAACCAGTCAATGCCCTACATTCTTTCCTTTTTTTTCTCTAGTCACTGATTAATCATATTACCAGTGTTTCCCTCACCATAGCTTTCTCTCCTCTTCTCCCTCCCCTGTGGTCTCCTCTTCTTCCTTCTCCTTCTCAATAGCCATTATATCTTGGTGATGGGGGAAATGACTGCCAGGATGAATCAGTTCTGGCTCTTGTACTTTCTAGGAGGAGGAGGAGGAAGGAATAATTGTGGTAAGTGGTTTGGAGAGAAGAAGTTAGGAAGAGACCAGAGACTGAGCAACTGCCCTGAGACTTGTCCATCATTCTGCTTACAGTAAATGTGTTAAATCCTGGCACCTATGCTGATGGTCTGGGTGGGAGGAAAGTTGAGAAAAGGGGGAACAATAGATAGGAGAAGATGGAAAGGGACAAGAGAGAAGACGGAAATAGGCAAGGTAAAATGAAAGAAGAAAGAAAAAGAGGGAGGAAAGGTAGAGAAGAGAAGGAAGTAAAGAAAGAGGTTGAAGAAGGGAAAAAAAAAGAGGAGAAAAGTGAGGATATGAAGAAAAGAAGGCACGGGATGAGGGACAGAGGGAGAAAAGGGGTTAAGAGGGATATAAGGAGAAGAGACAAAGAGGGAATGAGGGTGGAATAGAAGAGAGATGAAGGAAACTGATGAGATGTATGTGGAACCAGTGGCGTACCAAGGGGGGGGGGGGCGGTGGGGGCGGTCCGCCCCGGGTGTCAGCGGGGGGGGGGTGCTCCGCGAGAGCCGACAGTTTTTTTTAAATCCATGCAGCGATCGCCGATGCAGGCAGCGCCTCGCGTCTGCCCTGCATGAACTGAAAAGAGGAAATCGCTTTGCTGACGTCGGGCCTTCCCTCGCTTGTTGTCCCGCCCTCGAGGAAATAGGAAGTTACCTCAAAAGAGGGCGGGACAACAAGCGAGGGAAGGCCCGACGTCAGCAAAGTGATTTCCTCTTTTCAGTTCATGCAGGGCAGACGCGAGGCGCTGCCTGCATCGGCGATCGCTGCATGGATTAAAAAAAAAAAAGCAGAGTGGTGGCTTTAGGGTGAGGGCTCAGGCCTCTCGACGGAGGGGGGGCTCAGAGGGGAGAAAGGGATTGGTGAGGTGCTCAGAGGGAAGAAGGGGATTGGGGAGGGTGCTCATAGGGGAGAAGGGGATTGGGGAGGGTGGGGGTGCTCATAGGGAGAAGGGGATTGGGGAGGGTGGTCATAGGGGAGAAGGGGATTGGGGAGGGTGGGGGTGCTCATAGGGGAGAAGGGGATTGGAGAGGGTGGGGGTGCTCATACAGTAGGTGAGAAGGGGATTGGGGAGGGTGGTCATAGGGGAGAAGGGGATTGGGGAGGGTGGGGGTGCTCATAGGGGAGAAGGGGATTGGGAGGGTGCTCAGAGGGGGAGAAGGGGATTGGAGAGGGTGGGGTGCTCATACCGTAGGGGAGAAGGGGATTGGGGAGGGTGCTCATATGGGAAAAGGGGATTGGAGAGGGTGGGGGTGCTCATAGGGAGAAAGGGATTGGGAGGGTGGTCATAGGGGAGAAGGGGATTGGGGAGGGTGGGGGTGCTCATAGGGGAGAAGGGGATTGGGGAGGGTGCTTAGAGGGGAGAAGGGATTGGGGAGCTCAGAGGGGAGAAGGGGATTGGGGAGGGTGAGGGTGCTCAGAGGGAGAAGGGGATTGGGGAGGGGAGTGCTCAGATGGGAGAAGGGGTCTGGGGGGTCTGACAAGGGGGGCAGGAGGGAAAATGGGTCCATGCCTGGGGCAGGTGAGAGAATGGGTCTGGGCTGAAAAGGGGGGATGCAAGGCATGTGGTGGATTGAAGGGGGCTGGAACTGGGGGCTGAAAAGGAGGGTATTGGGATAAGGGGGCTAGTACTGGAACTGGGGGCTGAAACGGGGCAGGGGGCCTGAAACTGGGGGCTTTAAAGGGGACAGGGAGAACTGGCTGGGGGCTGAAGCTCGGGACTGATGGGAGAAAAGGGCTGGGGACTGGTGGGATAGTGGGGGCTGAAAAGGAGGGCAGGTGGGAGATGTGGGCTGGGGCTGGAACTAGGGACAGGTGGAATAAGGGGGCTGAAAAGAGGGGGCAGAGAGAGAGGATGGAAGTGGGGAGCGTGAGGGAGGGCAGACCTTGGATGGATGGGAGAGGGAGGGCAGACGGAGTGAAGGGGCAGAGAGAAGGGCAGATGGTGGGTGGAAGGGGGAGAGAGAAAGAGGGCAGACTGGGGTAAATGGTGGATGGAAGGGGCAGAGATAGAGGGCAGATGTGGATGAAGGGAGAGAGAGATGGCAGACTGGGGCAGATGGTGGATGGAAGGGGCAGAGAGAGAGGGCAGACACTGGATGGAAGGGACATTAGAGAGGGCAGACACTGGATGGCAGAGAGTGAGCGAAGACATGCTGGATGGAAGGAAGACAGTGAAAAGAAGATGAGGAAAGCAGAAACCAGAGACAACAAACTGTAAATATATTTTAATTATTTTGCTTTAGGATATAGTATTGTAGCTGTGTTAATAAATGTTTATAAGTAGAACATGTAAATAAGGTCATCTTTTATTGGACTAATTTTAATACATTTTGACTTAACTTTCAGAGAACAAAACCCCTTCCTCAGGTCAGGATAGGATAATGTAACAGCACTATACTGTATTGACCTGAGGAAGGAGATTTTGGTCTCTGAAAGCTAAATGTATTAGTCCAATAAAATGATATTATTTGTTTTATTTCTATTTGTTAATTTGTAAAGTGGTGATTGGTATTTGTTAGTTTTTTCAAATTTACATCTGCTGTCTTTATATTTTGCACAGTACTAGGGGATAGTTTCTGTTTCTGTGGTGTTGCATTGTATGCAGAGTCTGGCATCTTGGGGGTTCAGTTTAATTTTTGTCTAAATAGAAAGTTTAAATATTACTACTTATTCTATAGTGGATTAGGGTGTATCTGTGTTTGTGAAAAAGACATGGCTTTCGGTTGGCATTGACTGTGCAGGATCGACGATCTGTATTATTCTGTCTGGTTTCGTTTTACAATAGGTGAATTGATGTTCTAGTGCTCACTGTAGTGTTTAAGATGCATTCCTTTTCCTTGTGTGACTCGTAGAAATTACTGCTTATGGTATGGTAGAATCGCTCTATAGGTCCTGATGTTTTGTATTCTCGGTATGCCTAGTACTGGATTTGGGGGGGGGGGGGGGGTGTTAAAAAATGACCGGCCCCGGGTGTCAACTACCCTAGGTACGCCACTGTGTGGAACACAGGACCTTGTGGAAGGAATAATAGTGGTAGGGCTCCTCAGCAATAGTGAACATTATAAAATTAAATTTACCATGATGACCGAAGAGACAATAGCTACTGCTGTATTATTTAATTTAAAAAAAAAGAGGTACTATGAGAAAATGAGGAAATTAGAACAAAAAAGTAAAAGGAACAGTTCCTTTTACAGTTGAAGAGATTAAAAGTTCATAAAAAAATAAAGATAATGTTAAGAAAAATGCTATCTTGGAAATCCAGAAAAGAAGTATTCCATGCATTAGATAGGTCAAAGAAAGACCAAATGAATGCTGGCATGATTAAAGGGAGAAATTAAAGAGGATTTTGAAGCTTAAAGGACAAAGGAGATCCAGGTGATGGAATTAGAAAATAATATAAACACTGGCAAATTAGGTGTAAAGTGTTAAAAAGGAAGGACAAAGGAGAATTTGAAATAAATCTTGTGAGAGACATAAAAACAGCAAAATCTGTCTGAAGTACACAGAAGCAAGAAGCCTCTGAGGGAGTTGATTAGACCTTTAGATGTCAAAAGGGTAAAGGGGGTGCTCAAAGAGGATGATGTCACAGTGAAAAAACAGAGGGTCCTTTTACTAAGCTGCGGTAAGCACTAAAGTTTGCTAGAATCTACTTCAATTAATGTAGAATTTCTCCATTTAAATGAGCAGTTATGGCAGATTTTACACTTGCAGCCTAAGTCTAAAATAATCCCCATAGGAAAACATGAAATGCACTTGAGGTATCTCCAAAAGGATTATTTGGAACCTTTCAGTTTTCTACCTTGTAAAGAAGCATATATGGAGGGGCATAATCGACCAGAAACGCCTATCTCCATGGGCGTTTATCTCGAGAACGGGTCCGTGAAGGGGCGGAGTGAACCGTATTTTCAAAAAAAAATAGACGCCCATGTGTTATTCGCCAAGGTGTGAGCTGGGCGTTTTTGCTTTTCAGCGATAATGGAAAATGAAATCGCCCAGCTCAAAAAACGAATAAATCCAAGGCATTTGTTCGTGGAGGGGCCAGGATTCATAGTGCACTGGTCCCCCTCACATGCCAGGACACCAACCGGGCACCCTAGGGGCACTTTTACAAAAACAAAAAAAAAGGTAAAAGAGCTCCCAGGTGCATAGCACCCTTCCCTTGGGTGTTGAGCCCCCCAAATCCCCCTCAAAACCTACTGCCCACAAGTCTACACCATTACTATAGCCCTAAGAGGTGAAGGGGGGCACCTACATGTGGGTACAGTGAGTTTGGGGGGGTTGGACGACTAAGCATTAAGCAGCACAATTGTAACAGGTAGGGGGGGATGGGCCTGGGTCCACCTGCCTGACGTCCACTGCACCCCCTAACAACTGCTCCAGGGACTGCATACTGCTGCTTGGGAGGAGGGTATGACATTTGAGGGTGAAAGTAAAAAGTGTGAAACATCATTTTTTTTGTGGTGGGAGGGGGTTAGTGACCACTGGGGGAGTCAGGGGAGGTCATCCCCGACTCCCTCTGGGGGTCATCTGGTCATTTAGGGCACTTTTTGGGGCCTTATTCGTGAAAAAACAGGGTCCAGGAAAAGTGCCCTAAATTCTAGCTACAAACGTATCCATTATCGGCGAAAGGCGCCCATCTCTGTTCGGGTGATAACCACGCCCCAGTTCCACCTTCACCACGCCTCCGACACGCCCCCGTCAACTTTGTCCGCATCCGCAACGGAGTGCAGTTGAAAGCGTCCAAGTTCGGCTTTCGATTATACCGCTTTATTGTTTTTGTGAGAAAAACGCCCATCTCCCGATTTAGGTCGGAACTTGGGCGTTTTTCTCGTTCGATTATAAGCAGGTTTGTAAGGTCATTTAGGGCACTTTTTGGGGCCTTATTCGTGAAAAAACAGGGTCCAGGAAAGTGCCCTAAATTCTAGCTACAAACGTATCCATTATCGGCGAAAGGCGCCCATCTCTGTTCGGGTGATAACCACGCCCCAGTTCCGCCTTCACCACGCCTCCGACACGCCCCCGTCAACTTTGTCCGCATCCGCAATGGAGTGCAGTTGAAAGCGTCCAAAGTTCGGCTTTCGATTATACCGCTTTATTTGTTTTTGTGAGAAAACGCCCATCTCCCGATTTAGGTCGGAACTTGGGCGTTTTTCTCGTTCGATTATAAGCAGGATGGTAACTTAAGTACAACTTCTGTGTCTTTTTTCATCTTCTAGTTAAGTAAAGAGGAACTGCAGCAATTGCGTCTCTTTAAGAGACAGCAGGTAGCTTCGGGCACGTTTATGCTGTCTCCCTTGTTCAGAAGCCCTGTTATTCTTTTGCGATTCCTGAAAAAGGAATTCCTTGTCAAAAAAAAATAAAAAGAATCTCATTACCATATGCATGAGGCCAGTTGCTGTAGGGGGGAATATGTCTTGAAATTGTGTTCTTCGATGTGAGTCTGAATTAAATCTCCAGCGTACAATTTCAGAACGTGCATAATTGTATAGTGCAATTCCCACCATGTAATTATGCATATCAGATCTTTAAACTGGCCCGTAGGAGCTCAGAAAGAGTTTAGAAGAGTTAAGAAGTGTTTAGTAGTAGTAAAGGAGAAGGCAAGTACAGATTATGCCTTGATAGGTCTTTTTCTATAAAAAAAAAAGTTAGGCACAGAATTGAAATAAAGTCCTTTTTTTTTCTTTTAGCTAAACCTTATAGCTACAGCCCCTAGGGACCAACCATGATAGGGAGGGAATAGAGTAACCAGAACAGAAGTATGTCTCCTCTTCACCAGTCCTGTTCTTTTTTCTCTTTCACTTTTTTTTTTTGTAATATTCAATCTTTATTGAAAGTTTTATTGTAGTATAGGACATGAAAATGCACATCCCTACTATTTAGCCAGGTAAATGACATATAAAGTTATTCTACACTTGTGCATGTGTTCTCCAGTTCCACCTACTGCTCACATGCTTCACCTATATAAATAAAGTAAAACAATCATGTCTCAGAGTTACACTGTTTGGTGTTTCACTTTGTAATAAATGCAAAATAAAGATCATTAGCAACAACAACCATTTTTTGACTTCTTAAATAAATTATAACCTTTTAAACAGGGCAATTTTTAAACTAATCTAACCAAATGAAAAAAAAGGACTAACTGGAAATTGCTCACCTCTGCCTGGATAAAAGTATGAAAAGATTCCTTAGAGTTGCACTTTTAGTCAGATTGGGGAGATATTAAATTGTGTGTGTGGGGGGGGGGGGGGGATACAATTTTCAAAAAGCATACACTATAGAAATGTTCTACCCTAGATTCACACATGTTCTGGATGAAAATTACTCTCAAAATATTCCATATACCATAATATCACCTCTATTTGTCCTGGAAGCCAGATAAGACTTACAATTGTGTGCAAAGGTTTAGGCAACCCTGGTTAAAATGTATGTTTTCAATGAATGTCTAGGGGGCCCTTTTACCAAAATGCGGTAAAAAGTGGCCTTAGCAAGCCCTTATGTGGGTCTTTCACACATACTAAGGCCATTTTTACTACAGCAGTAAAATGTGCCATATTTTCTAATTTTGTATTAATGGCCATGTGCTAATTTTCCCATTAGAATATGGCCATTAAAAAAAGTGGTAACTTTACTAAGCTATGGTAAAAGGGGGCCTGCACTGGTTATAGCCCATGTTTTTGGACTCGCACTGAGGCCTTCTTTTACCGCAGTGGGTAAAAGACTGTCTTTTTAAAAAATGGCCATGTGGCAAGTGAATCATTGTTGCGGGGGGGGGGGGGGGGGGGGAGCTCCAATTGCCACCCATCAAGGTGGTGGTAAGGGCTCTCGCGCAAACCCAGCAGTAACCGAGCAGTGCTACACTGGCGCTACAAAAATAAAAAAATATTTTCGTAGTAATGGAAATGGCGTGTGCTGGGGGGGGGGGGGGGGTAGACTACTGCATTGGGCTTACCGCCACTTAGTAAAAGACCTCCTTAGTGTGTGAACCCTTACCACCAGTGGCGTAGCTACGTGGGGCCAGCGGGGGCCTGGGCCACCGTAGATTTGGCCCTGCTGATGACCCTCTCGACCCCCCTCCTGCCGCCACCCCGCCGTTGCCTGCCTTTGCTGGCGGGGACCCCAACCCCCACCAGCTGAGGTCCTCTTCTTCTCGCAAAAGGCTTCCTTCTGTTTCTGACGTCCTGCACGTACACATACACGTGCAGAACATCAGAAACAGAAGGAAGCCTTTTGCGAGAAGAGGACCTCGGCTGGCAGGGTTTGGGGACCCCCGCCAGCAAACGTAGGCGACGGTAGGTTGGCGGTGGGAGGGGGGTCGAGAGAGTCATCGGCAGGAGGGGGGGCAAAGTTGGTGGTGGCGGCGGCGGGGTCGGCAATGGCGGGCAGGCAGGGGGTGTCGCGGGGCCGGGGGGGGCTAAAATGTGCCCCCTCACCTCGGGCTCTGGACCCCCCTCCCGCCGAAGTCTGGCTACGCCCCTGCTTACCACTACCTATTTTGTACGTGGTAAGGGCTCACATGCTAATCATGCGCTTATCAGTTTAGCATAGAGCAATGTAGCTGCACTAAGGGGCCCTTTTACTAAGGGCCACCGAAAAATGGCCTGCGCTGGTGTAGGTGTGTGTATTGGACGTGTGCAGGTCCATTTTTCAGTGTGCCTGCCAAAAAGGCCTTTTTATGGCCAAAAATGGATGTGGCAGCAAAATTAAAACCAGACTGCATCCATTTGGGCCTGAGACCTTATCGCCACCCCATCGGCTTAGCGGTAAGGTCACACGCATTAACCAGCAGCAGTCGTCAGTGCACATACACTGCCTATTACCGCCCGGTTAGCGCCACATGGTAGAAAATAGAAAATATTTTCCGCTGCTTGTTTTGAACGTGTGTCAAAAATAGAATTACCGTCTGGGGACGTGGTAGCTGGCGGTAGTTTTAATTCAACGTGCGTTGGACATGCGTAGGTGCCTAAGCACCTTAGTAAAAAGGCCCTTAATTAATTAGTGCAGACATGCTTACTCTGCATCCCAGACATGCCCCATTTGCGAAAATATTTTACAAATATTTTAGTGCCAGTGTGCGTACACATTCAAAAATTACCACAGGACGTCTCAGCATGCCACATGGTATGCCATTTAAAGCTGCAGTAAGCATGTGTTAGCACTTACCACAGCTTAGAAAAAGAACCCCTATGTGAATAGAAGTTTATAAGACCCCCCCCCCCCCATTAAAGGATACAAACTAAAAGATGACATCTTTCTACAATCTTAATGCAAAATTATTATTTATTTGCAGAATTTAACAGATTGAATATTGCACAAAATGGGCCTTTTACTAAGTGTGTTATTTATTTATTTAGATTTTGCTCACACCTTTGCTCAAGGTGAGTTATATTCAGCTACTCTGGATATTTCTCTGTGCCAGGAGGGCTCACAATCTAAGTTTGTACCTGAGGCAATGGAGTGTTAAGTGACTTGCCCCAGATCACAAGGAGCAGCAGTGGGATTTGAACTGGTCACCTCTGGATTGCAAGTCTGGTGCTCTAACCACTAGGCCACTCCTCCACTATTAGATGTGAACGTGTGACTAACACAGTTTAAAATGGTGTATCGCAGAATGTTTTCAGGTATCTTGCGGTAACCGCCAAATCTGCATATGCTAACTGCGTGCTAATATTTTTAATTTTTTGAGGAGGTGTGCCAGGGGGCAGAGAGGGCATTCCTATGCTAAACAGTTAGCACAGCTATATTCCTGCACGCTAACTGGTTAGTGCAGGATTATCATGTGAGTCTTTACCACCCACATAATGGGTTAATGGTAAGTGCTCATGTGGTTAATTTACTTAATGACCACAAGCTAGTAGCAACATTAACGCGTGACCATTAATAGAAAAAATAGAATATTTGCCATTTTCCAGCTGCATAAAAATGACCTTAGAATGTAGGAAAAACCCACCCAAGGGCACACTAAGGACACTTTTTATGCAGCTTAATAAAAGGATCTCAAAGTGAATACACCATGTCCAAAGACTGGAAACCATTCGATTCATTGCCACTTCTTTAAAAAAGCTAGTAGGTTCAAAAAAAATGATTTTCCTGTTGGGACTTCAGTAAGGGGGTCTTTTACAAGGCACACTATTGTTTTTCATGTGTTCTAATCATTAGCATGCGCTAAACGCTAGAAATGCCCATAGGAATATACGGGTGTCTCTAAAGTTTAGTGCAAGCTTATTTTCAGCATGTGCTACAAAAGCTTCGCGACTTTGTAAAAGGGGCTCTTAGTTAGATGAAGACAATTTCAAAGTGGAACAAATATTCTATTTGAGTTGTGATTACTGTTCCATCTACTTTCAACAAAAATGTGCTTTTCTATGCAGCTGACTGAGCCTTTGAAAACTATGACATTTCATTCCTAAAACAATGGGAGGTTATAAAAAATAGATATGTGTGTGTGTTTATCTATCTATCTATCTATCTATCTATCTATCTATCTATCTATCTATCTATCTATCGCAATCAGTCTATTTTATAAACACTAGCTGTGGCATTTAAATCTATTCTGTATATTCAGTTCTGCTATCCTGATAACAAGCTGTGCTGAATATAAATGAGAGTGATGGCCACTGCTTTAGAAATAGTGGCAATATTCAGGATGCTATACAGTTTAACCCCCCTGTTTACTAAGCCGAGCTAGCAGCTCTGCTGTGTGCTAATGCCGATACAGTCTATCCGATGCAGCAGTTGCTAGCTCGGCTTAGTAAACAGGGGAGTAAGTGAGGACAGCCTCTTTGCTGGACTAATTATCTGCATAGCTATGCAGATTGCAGCCAAATACCACCAACTTTCCATAGGATTAGAAAGAAAACCCTCGCTCTATCCAGATAGTGCCAAGATGGACTGTGAGAATATTCATCAGTGATATCTGGATAGTGCTTCTGAATATTATCAGATAAAACACATGTTCACATAGGGCCTCTTTTATCAAGCCGTACTAGAGGTCCCGGTGTGGCAAAGCTGAGTAAGCACAGATTGATTGTTAGCACAGATTGATAAAAGAGGCCCATAGGGGGCCATTCCATAAATAAGTTACCAATATTTTGCATCAAATATGCACATACTCTCCTAAATGGCAAAAATCTACTTAAGTACTATTCTGTAAATATGCCCATATCTTATATAGTGCTAGATTCTATATATGCCACCTGAAAATTCCATGCAGAAATGGGGCTAGTGACGGCGTCCGTGTTGGGCAAATGGTAGTCCTGAAAGAGAAAGCGGTAACTCCGCGTTGGGCATACCATCGCTCTGTAAAAGGGTCCTACAGAGAATTACAATAATCCACCTTCGATATAACCCTGCTTTGTACAACATTACAAAAATCAGAAAAGGCCAGCAATGGATTTTTATATTAGAATCTAGATATTTTATGTTATGACATATGCATATGATTTGGCTTTTGTATGAAGATAATAGGTCTTTCCTATTATTTTTATGGAATTCTTTTTATATTTTGATTTTTATGTACTTATATTTTGTAAACCACCTAGATTCATTTTCGGCCTGGTGGTATATAACATTTTTAGGATAAACAAAAATACAGCTTCTGAAAGAAATACCCCAAAACTATTCAGATTTGCAAAATATAGACCATATATCACTGCATAATCACCTGTTGAAAAGATAGGGAACTTGGATAGTTGTCCATAGGTCCATAATTAATGTTGTTACATAACAATGATGTGCATGTCAGAGGAAACCTTTCTAACAACATCACAAAGCCACCACAAAAAAAAAGCCCTTCATAACCATGAACATTTCTGGAATTCATTGTATTGACCTCTGAAATGAAGTTGTACTGATGACCAGAACATACATGATGCATTTGGAAAAAAAAAAATGGGTGAAACATTTGAAGAAGGAATACTTGTCAACCATGGAGCGTGAGGGTGGATCTTTAGGCTTTGGGGATGTAAGCAACCAGTGGCACAGGAAATGTGCTGATGGAAAGAAAAATAGATTCAACGAAATATCAATTATCCCAGTAACTAATATCCCACAGTAATGAAGTGTATTTATTTAGATCAGGGGTTTTCAACCCAGTCCTCGGGACTCAGCTAGCCAGTCAAATTTTCAGGTTACCCATGATGAATATGCTGAGATTAATTTGCATACAATGGATGGTAGCGCATGCCAAATCTATCTCATGCATATTCTTTGAGGGTATCCTGAAAACTTGACAGGTTGATGTGTACAGAGGACTTGGTTGGGATCTCCTGATTTAGATTTAGCTCAGATCTTTTTATAGTAATAGCTCAAGCTGAATTATGGATAAGTACACTAGCCAGCTTATTTTCAAAAGAGAAAGACGCCTATACTTCGACCCAAATCAGAAGATGGGCGTCCGTTTCGCGTGGGCGCCCAAATCGATATAATCGAAACCTGATCCGGGAAATTATAGACCGGTGAGTCTGACGTCGGTGCCGGGCAAGATGGTGGAGGCTATTATTAAGAATAAAATTGCAGAGCATATACAAAAACATGGACTGATGAGACAAAGTCAGCACGGATTTAGTGAAGGGAAGTCTGCCTCACCAATCTAATGCATTTTTTTGAGGGGGTAAGCAAACATGTGGACAATGGGAGCCGGTTGATATGTATATCGGATTTTCAGAAGGCGTTGACAAAGTGCCGCACGAAAGACTCTGAAGAAATTGCAGAGTCATGGAATCGGAGGTAGGGTATTATTATGGATTAAGAACTGGTTGAAGATAGGAAGCAGAGAGGTAGGAGTGCGTGGCCAGTATTCTCAGTGGAGGAGGGTATTAGTGGGGTCCCGCAGGGGTCTGTGGCGGGGTCCGTTGCTTTTTAATGTATTTATAAATGACTAGAGATAGGTGAATAACTAGTGAGGTAATTAATTCGCCGATGACACAAAATTATTCAGGGTCGTCAGAGTCGCAGGAGGAATGTGAACGATTACAGGAGGGACCTTGCGAGACTTGGGAGAATGGGCTGCAAGTGGCAGATGAAGTTCAATGTTGACAAGTGCAAAGTGATGCATGTGGGTAAGAGGAACCCGAATTATCGCTACGTCTTGCAAGGTTCCGCGTTAGGAGTTACGGATCAAGAAAGGATCTGGGTGTCGTCGTCGATGATACGCTGAAACCTTCTGCTCAGTGTGCTGCTCCGGCGGCTAGGGAAAGCGAACTAGAATGTTGGGTGTTATTAGAAAGGGTATGGAGTCCAGGTGTGCGGATGTTATAATGCCGTTGTATCGCTCCATGGTGCGACCGCCCTGAGTATCTGTGTTCAGTACTGGTCTCCGTATCTCAAAAACAGATATAGTAGAATTGGAAAAGGTACAGCGAAGGGCGAGCGAAAATGATAGTGGGGATGGACGACTTTCCTATGAAAGAGAGGCTGAGAAGCTACGGCTTTTCAGCTTGGAGAAGAGACGGCTGAGGGGAGATTATGATAGAAGTGTATAAAATAATGAGTGGAATGGATCGGGTGGATGTGAAGCGACTGTTCACGCTATCCAAAATACTCGGACTAGAGGGCATGAGTTGAAGCTACAGTGTGGTAAATTTAAACGAATCGGAGAAAATTTTGCTTCACCCAACGTGTAATTAGACTCTGGAATTCATTGCCGGAGAACGTGGTACGGGCGGTTAGCTTGACGGAGTTTAAAAAGGGGTTAGATAGATTCCTAAAGGACAAGTCCATTAGACCGCTATTAAATGGACTGGAAAATTCCTCATTTTTAGGTATAACTTGTCTGGAATGTTTTTACGTTTGGGGAGCGTGCCAGGTGCCCTTGACCTGGATTGGCCACTGTCGGTGACAGGATGCTGGGCTAGATGGACCTTTGGTCTTTCCCAGTATGGCAACTACTTATGTACTTATGTACTTATGATTTTTGGCATCCTCAATTGCAGTCCATCACGGAGGCGAACAAAGATCACGGGGGGTGTGTTGGAGGCGTGGTGAAGGCGGACTGGGGCGTGGTTATCGGCCGAGGAGAGATGGGCGTCTTTAGCTGATAATCAAAACAAGAAGG
Source organism: Microcaecilia unicolor (assembly GCF_901765095.1). Lineage (NCBI taxonomy): Eukaryota > Metazoa > Chordata > Amphibia > Gymnophiona > Siphonopidae > Microcaecilia > Microcaecilia unicolor. The sequence continues at coordinate 257,136,312 of NC_044034.1, read as the reverse complement.
CATTTTTGACGAGAATTTGGTCCGTTTTATTTGGACCTTTTTTTTCAGGTCCAAGTCCCCAAAAAGTGCCCCAAACTGGACCACCGGAAGGAATTGGGGATGACCTCCCTGACTCCCCCAGTGGTCACTAACCCCCTCCCACCAAAACCCACTTTACAAACTTTTTTTCCCAGCCTGTATGACAGCCTCAAATGCCGTACCCACCTCCATGACAGCAGAATGTGTTCTATCCTCTGACAGCCTTTCCCTGGTTCTGATGTGGATCTTGGGTGAGTGTGTACACCTTTTCTGTTAAAGGCACCACAAAGTCACATCAGCAATGCATTGTGGTGGGTGTAGGGTATTGGGCTCCGTGATTCCCACTAGCTTGTGTTAAATGCTCACGATGTTGGTAGTTGGTAGGCTCTACTCCCATGGTGATTTTCCCTCTGCTTACTGGGTCAGAGTGTGCCCTGTTTTGTTTCCGGTAGTCCATGAGGTAGTGGCGAATTGTGTAAGACACTTTAGATCCCTTTCATGTGTAACCACATTACCGCAACTTAGTTCTTACCTTGAATGTTGCTGAAAGAGGGCATTGTACACCATTCTGCCAGCTCGGACCTACTGCTAAATCTCAGTACCAGCGGAGACTCGTTGCCAGTGGGGCACAACCTCTGATCTGCAGTTAACTGTGAGTAAACGTGCTTATTTCAAATAAAGGACGTTTTCAGCGAGATTAGTCTTCAGGTGTGAACGCTGTGCCAAGGTTATACAGCAAGCAACAAGTCCTGTCCCTGGAGCACTTTTAGTGGGTACTGCAGTGCACTTCAGGCAGGCAGACCCAGGCCCATCCCCCCACCCGTAACACTTGTGGGGGTAAATGGGAAGCCTCTAAACACACTGTACCCACATGTAGTTGCCCCCTTCACCCCTAAGAGCTATGGTAGTGATGTACATTTGTCCCTCCCACAACCAAATGGCTTGGATTAGGACATTTCTGAGCTGGGCGTTTTTAGTTTCCATTATCGCTAAAAAAAATCACCAATCTCAGAAAGGACCAAATCCATGGCATTTGGTCCGTCCAAACCGTATTTTCGAAATGAAAGATGGACGCCCAACTTTTCGAAAATACGGTCTGTCACGCCTCTTCACATACCCAGTTTCGGACATAGATGCCCATGGAGATGGGCGTTCGCGTCGATTATGCCCCTCTAGGTATTATCCCTGTCCTTAGTGGTCTTACAATCTAGTTTTCTACCTGAAACAATAGAAGGTAAAGGGACTTTCCCAAAGTCACAAGACGCAGCAGTGGGATGTGAAACCTATCTTTGCTGGTTGTCAGCCTGGTGCTCTAACTTGTAGGTTATTTTCTCCATTATTTATGAGCAATCATGAGTTTCTGTAGGGGCAATAGGAACATTCCAAAAGCAAGAATAGAAATAATCTTAGCTGGTTACAGGAAAGGTTTGAAAGCCATTATAGCATAGACAGGAAAAGAGAAGAGGTTTCCCTCAGCAAGGAACACAGCCAGAAAGTGATGTGGGTGATTGTCCTTTGCTGTCAAGAGGCACTGTGATGTCTAGGCCCTGACATAAAGTTGGAAAATACCAGGTACAAGGAGACAAACAGCAATCTAGCCCAGACAATGGACCCCAGGAAAAAACATATGGGTCAGAGCTGTTGGGCTGATCACTGAGACAAGGTTGCATAAAGGATCACTATTTCCAAGAAGATGCTAAGACTTTTTTTTTCTGGGAGACTATTTTATTTATTTATTTGTTTAAACAACTTATACCCCACCTGAAACCAAGTGGGTTACAATAAAGCCTTGAAAAACTGCATTCAATTCTGGCCACCATATCTCAAAAAAAAAGACAGCAGAATTAGAAAAGTTCAAAGAAGAGTGAGCAACATGTTAAGTGGGATGGAATTCCCTTCATATAAGGAAAGGCTAAATAGGTTAGGGCTCTTCAGCTTGGAAAAGAAATGGCTGAGAGGAGATGCGATTGTGATCTACAAAACCCTGAGTGATGTAGAACAAGTAGAAATGAACTGATTTTTTACTGTTTCAAAAAATACAAAGAATAGTTACATGGAAATACTTTTAAAACAAACAGGAAGAATATTTTTTTTTATATATTCAATGAATTGTTAAGCTCTGGAACTCACTGCCAGAGGATGTGGTAACAGCAGTTAGCATACCTGGGTTAAAAAAGGTTTGGACAAGTTCCTGGAGGAAAAGTCCATATTCTGGTATTGAGATAGACATGGAGAAGCCACTGTTTGCCATAGGATTGGTAGCATGGAATGTTGCTACTATTGTGTTTCTGCCAGGTACTTGTGACTTGAATTGGCCACTGTTGGAAACCAGGATACTGGGATAGATGGACCACTGGTCTGACTCAGTATAGCTGTTCTTATGTTTTTAGATGTTAATGCATGCAAACAGGCTACTGCAGAAATGCATTAAACGTTTTGTGGTATTTTGCCTGTTTCTGCATGCTAACCACCCATTATCAATTAAAAAAAAATATTTTAGGAGGGCACATGACATATTTTGTAAATATGTTCTACTGAAGGTATAATTTTCTTTGGTTTTGTTTATAATATTTAGCTCCTGAAATTTCTGTATATTCAGTTCTGTCTTTTAACTGTAATCTGTGCAGAACCTTTTATGTAGTCACAGAATATATGCTTGGTGTAATATAACATTACATAAGCAGAGAGTGGACATTCCTGGGTTATCCAGTTAGTGTGTTACAATTAGCGTACACTAAACTCTGGATTCTATATATGGCATCTAAGATCGTGCACTCAAATCAATGCGCATTGACAATTGCATGTACAACTTAATGATTAATAAACCAATCAATGCCAACAATTAGCTGCTAACAACCATTATTGACATTAATTGGCCTTAATTGGGATTTATGCATGGTCATATTCTATAACAATCTACTTATAAAGCCTAGGAGGCATGTTTGGGGGTGAATTCTGTGCATTGTTATAGAATATGCCCTGATCTACACCTAATTTTAAGTGCCGGTATTTACGCCTGCTTTCAGCAGCATAAATGCAGGTGACTTAAGTTAGGCAAGGATTAGGTGCCTAGGCACTATTCTATAAAGTGTGAATACTCTTTATAGAATACCACTCAATGCACAATTTTTTCATGCCAATATTTGGTGCAATTTACTGAACCCAGTCCTAACTGGATAATGTAGAGTTAATGCAAGAGCGCGTGGAAGGGCATTTTCGAACAGGAACACCCATCTCTAAGGGTGCCCAACTCTGAGGACGTCCCCATGAAGGGGTGGGGCATCCAGTATTATCGAAACAGATGGGCGTCCATCTTTCGTTTTGATAATACGGTCGGGGTCACCCAAATATCAACATTTAGGTAGACCTAAATGTTGAGATGGTCAACCTTAGAGATGGATGACCTCAGTTTTCGCCGATAATGGAAACCGAGGTTGCCCATCTCAGAAATGACCAAATCCAAGCCATTTGGTCGTGGGAGGAGCCAGCGTTCGTAGTGCACTGGTCCCCATCACATGCCACGACACCATAAGGGGTGAAGGGGGCACCTACATGTGGGTACAGTAGGTTTCGGGTGGGCTTTGGAGGGCTCACATTTACCACCACAAGTTTAACAGGTAGGGGGGATGGACCTGGGTCCGCCTGCCTGAAGTGCACTGCACCCACTAAAAACTGCTCCAGGAACCTGCATACTGCTGTGATGGAGCTGGGTATGAGATTTGAGACTGGCATAGAGGCTGGAAAAAAATGTTATTCAATTTTTTGGGGATGGGAGGGGGTTGGTGACCACTGGGGGAGTAAGGGGAGGTCATCCCCCATTCCCTCCAGTGGTCATCTGGTCAGTTCGGGCAACTTTTCGAGGCTTGGTCGTGAAAAAATTGGACCAAGTAAAGTCAGCCAAATGCTTGTCAGGGATGCCCTTCTTTTCTCCTTTATCGGCCCAGGACGCCCATCTCTTAACTACACCCCCATCCCGCCTTCGGTACACTGCCGACACGCCCCCATGAACTTTGGTCGTCCCCGCAATGGAAGCAGTTGAGGATGCCCAAAATCAGCTTTCAATTATGCCAATTTGGACGACACTGAGAGAAGGACGCCCATCTCCCGATGTGTGTCAGAAGATGGGCATCCTTCTCTTTCGATTATGCCGTTGATAGTGCCTCCTAAATAGGAGGCGGTAAGTGTTCCCACGTTGTTTTTGCAGGTACCTTGTGTGAATGGCAACATTAATGCACAACTTGCAAATATGTATAAAATGGTTTAAAAGAGTGTCATGTTAAAAATTCCACGTTAAAACACATTAAGCCCAGATTTTACCACACTTTAGTAAAAGAGTCCCTTAATGATTTCTCTTGTTGTTTCTTCTTTTCTATTGAAGAGGTGTTGAAGCAGTTTGATATTGACTATATATCAGATGACAGTTGAATGTGGGTGATTACTTGAAGTGTGAGAGTGTGACTGAGGGTCATATGTGGATTGAGATAAGCGCTTGATCTTTAATTGTAGTATATTAGTTTGAGCTCTGTAGGCGTTATTTTGAATGATTGATGCTTCACAGTGTGTTTATAAGAAAGAAGATAGGATCAGTATAATATACTTAATACTCTTGATAAGATATTATTATTCACTGGTTATGACACAAATGTGTATGTTACACTGTTAGTGAAGTCACAGGGGTGACTAAGGTGCAAAGGGAGATCCAGTGAATGAGAAACTTGTCCACCCTCTATAGCAATTCCAGAAGTTCTGGAATGCAGCATGGATGATTTATATTTCAGAGGTTCTCCCTATTTACCTCAACGACACACTGTGTAATATATTATGTGTTATAAGACAAAATAAAGAAAAGAGAAAAACAATTTAGAGGAAAGTTTTGACTCTTTTCTCCGGTTTTTGTTTAGTTAGCATTTGTCTTACAAGTAATTTGTGGGATTTTGAGAAACTATTCATGTTTTGGGCATCTGAAAACTGGCATTTAGATATCTATATTGCATGGCTGTCCAAATACCAATGTTGTAAAGCCAGAATATGGACGACCAACACTGCAATATATCCATTTGGCAAAGGGGAGTGATGTGGGCATATTTTGGACAGAACTAGGGAGGGGCCATAAGACGGATATATAGCTTTGATTGAAGAATAGGAAGGGATGTCAATGTTCAAAGATGGTTGTTTGCATTTGACCTGGCACTTGGCACATCCAGGTTGTAGAAATGTGCTCTACTTGAGCAGTTCTCCACTGAATGGAGATAAAGGAAGTCATGGTAGGTATTTTTCAGACTCTGGAGCGCTCACAATTAAAAAAAAAAAGAAACAAAAAATACAAAAAGCTTCAGTGGGACTTGAAGCAGCCTCTGAACAGAGCTGATGACTCCCAAATCTACCTTTCTACCCCTGATATCTCACCTTGCATCCAAACCAAAGTTTCAGCGGGCTTGTCTGACATTGCTGTCTGGATGTCTCAACGCCACCTGAATTAAATATGACCAAAACCGAGCTTCTCATTTCCCCCCCAAACCCACCTCCCCACTCCTCCCGTTTTCTATTTCTGTTGATGGCTCTCTCATTCTTTCTTTACAACATCCGTAAAATCCGGCCCTTTCTTTCCGAGCACTCTACCAAAACCCTCATCCACATCCTTGTCACCTCTCGTTTGGACTACTGCAATCTGCTTCTTGCTGGCCTCCCACTTAGTCACCTCTCCCCTCCCAGTCGGTTCAAAACTCTGCTGCCTGTCTCGTCTTCCGCCAGGGTCGCTTTACTCATACTACCCCTCTCCTCAAGTTGCTTCACTGGCTCCCTCTCCGTTTCGCATCCTGTTCAAACTTCTTCTACTACCTATAAATGTACTCACTCTGCTGCTCCCCAGTATCTCTCCACACTCGTCCTTCCCTACACCCCTTCCCGTGCACTCCGTTCCCTGGATAAATCCTTTTTATCTGTTCCCTTCTCCGCTACTGCCAACTCCAGACTTCGCTCCTTCTGTCTTGCTGCGCCCTATGCCTGGAATAGACTTCCTGAGCCCCTTCGTCTTGCCCCCATCCTTGACCATTTCGTAACCACTTGTATCCACTCGCCTCCACCTACCCTCCTCTCCTCTTTCCACTACACATTAATTGATTATTTGCTTTATTTTTATCTACTAGATTGTAATCTCTTTGAGCAGGGACCGTCTTCTTCTATGTTTGTGCAGCGCTGTGTACGCTTTGTAGCGCAATAGAAATGCTAAATAGTAGTAGTAGTAGTAGTGGCCTCTGAATTTCTGTTCTGGCTCACAGCTGGCTGCATTAATCATTAGGCTACTCCTGCACCTGGAGTTATGTGTGGCTATTTTATAATATGGGTATTCCTCTGCTACCATATAGCCATCCATGTTCCTTGTTTTGTCCCGTCCATAATTTAGATGTTTCAGTTTGTAAAATGGATGTTCATGCTGGACATTTCCAGCACATGGTCATCCATCTGACATGTATTTTAGAATAGTCTCTACAGTCTGGGATGTCCACATTCTGAGTTCAACATCCTTTCTAAAGTGCCCCTTTATGTTACTATTCACATCAGAATAAGGTAATAGTTTCAAATTAAAATTAGCAGTAACTATATAAAAGTTTTAAAAAAGTGAAAGAAATACAATTTAAACTTTAGAAAAAGAGAAAACTGAATGTCATTTGAGTAGTAGGAAAGAGAGATTAGCGAGAGGAAGAAAGAGGAAAATAATTGCATCATAATGAAGTAATAGTTACAAATAAGCATTCAAACTGAAGCATTGAATGAATATCCTTGAGGTCAGCATTGCAATCAAACTGTTTACCCAAAGCCTCAATAAACAGGTGGGTTTTTATTGAACTGATAAAGGAGGACTATTCTGTTCCCTTATAGTGATGAAGAAAGCAGACCTAACAGCCTTTTATAATGAATTTCTTTAACCTCGGGGAATCAAAGAATTAGATTATTCCTTAACTGAGATGAGTTCTTAAAGGAACAGCCAAATAATGAAAGCATATAAACAGGAGCAAGGTCTTCTACTATTTTAAAACCAAAACATAATAGTTTGAAAAGTATTCATGGTTTTATGGACAACCTGTGTCAATGGTGTAGACTGAAGTGTCATTCTATCAAATCTGTTTGCTTTAACTATGGACTTAGCTGTGGTGTTTTCTGCAATTCTGAGATAAAGCAAATTACAGTAGTCTAACTGAAAAAGCACTAGGATTTAACCAGCAGCCTAAATGCATCTTCATGAAATATGATCTTACCATTCTTAACTGTGGAAATACTTTTCTGGTTAAAGAATTAACCTGCATCTCCATCGACAGCATGGAGTCCAAGATTTATTTATTTCTATTTATTGTATTTGTATCCCACATTTTCCCACCTATTTGCAGGCTCAATGTGGCTTACAGAGTCCTGTTATGGCATTGTCATTCCAGGATATCAGATACAATTAGTGATGTACAAAGATTAAGTAAGGGGAAAAAGAAAGGAGTTAGGTGTGTAAGTATAGAAGGTAGACTTTCTTAACTGGGTTGGGATGGTGAAGTTATGTTAGATTATACCAAGGACCTTCAATGAGAAATCCTCCTAGCAACAGATCAGAGAAAGGCTGTGGCAATAATGGAGGATCGAGCCAGAGCAGTTTTGTTTTAGTCTTCTTCAAACTAAGATGTGCTCAGTTTTCTACAGTACAGAACACTCATTTAAGGCTTTCTGTTCATACTTGAAATCAGTAGATACTGGTAGCAGAAAGAGAATTTAATATATATAAGTGTAATATAAGGTCCCAAGCTGAATCAGACCTTTACCAAAGGATGACATAAAAATGTTAAACAATATTAGAGACAATGGTGCGCCTTGTGGAAGCCCATACAACAATTGACAGGGCGGATATAATATCCCCCCCCCCCCCCCCCAAAAAAAAAAAAAAATGTACTCTAAAGAGGGGGGCATGGAGGACTGTGCTCATATAGGCCTTTCTCCCTGTTAAATATGGACATGAATATTTTAGAAAGAGATGGTGGCTAGACTTAATTGAGTGATAGGAGAGCTTATAAATAGAGACCAGGTGGGATTTATTTTAAATTGTCATTCCAGTACCATCTGTTAAAAGCTCTAGAAATGATAAACTGTGGGAGAAGGTCAGATAATAAAGCAACAATTTTTTTTAATGTACAAGATTTGTAGTCTATCTATCCACTATCTTAAGTGGATTAAAATCAACATATGTTCAGTAATTAAGACAACATATAGAACCATAAACAGTTTATGATCTAAAAATCACTAGCAGACCCACTCCAAGGCTCTAGATGACTCCCCCTACCCTTTGCCACGCCTCCCCCAAAACAAGGACACTCCTCATTCTTTGTTCTAAATAAAATGTGTGGGGAGGGGGTTATGCTATGCTAGGGATCCTTTGGGTTGAAGAATATTTTTAGCCTTTGTATTGAACCCTAGAGCAGCAATGGGAACGAATGTAGTGATTTCAGATTATTTCCCCTTATATACTGTACAGGAACAAGACAGATGTGTCCCATGCCACCACTTTCATTTGTGATGGTCATCAAGCCTCTTGCTGGGTATATAAGGAATATAAAACTTATTAGAGGTATTCGGGTAAAGGGATTGTAACAGAAGATAGCATTGTACATGAACAAAGTTCTCTCTTATATGCTACAGATTCCGCATGATCTTTATTGCATGCTTTAGCTTTGTAAGAGCCATTTTGGGAGGAAGAGGTATTACCCACATGTGGGTTCTAAGTCCAGTCATAGAACACTATTTTGGTGCCCAAAGGCTGGGCACCTTAAGTTTAGGAGAATAAATTGTATATTATGGCAACATTATCTCCACCACTTTGTGTATTGATCTAATTAATGAAGGAAACATAGCCCTTGAAAGCTATTTGCAATTATTTCTGGATAGTGGAATAAAAATGCATCTGCTGCCCTTTATACTGTTTCTATGGAATCAGTGTTGGAAATAAAAGACAACCAGTGAGAAAGCACTAGAAAGGACAGATTAGTGGTAATAGTGGTCACGGTTGCTACCAAGGAAGCTGTTAGCATGATGTTTTTCCACCAGGAGCTCAACCTCACCAATTTATTTATCTATTGGGATTTATTAACAAATGCAAATACAAATCAGATTTATGTTCCACATATTACCAATGGAGCTCACTAAAGAATATAACTAGATGTTTCTAGCATATACAGAAGGGTATTTTAGAAAGGATGTTTAACTAAAAAAAATAGATGTCCAAGTCAGGACATCAGGAGTTCCAGTACTATTTAGAACAGGATCTGCTGAGGTAGTGCCTGTTCTAAAATTCAAAGTAAAGTGGTCCTCTATGCCTAGCATGATCATCTATTTGAGAAATAAAAACTTCCAAAATATGGACAACTATAACATGGAGGGGCATAATCGAACAGCGCCAGCCAGCTATATAGCCGGCCATCTTTTCATTCGATAATACGGTTGGGGCCGGCTAAATCTCAACATTTAGGTCAAATGTTGAGATTACCGGGTTTAGAGATGGCTGGCTTCAGTTTTCGGCTATAATGGAAACCGGGCCCGGTCATCTTAAACCCGGTGAAATGCAAGCCCTTTGGTTGTGGGAGGAGCCAGCATTTGTAGTGCACTGGTCCCCCTCACATGCCAGGACACCAACCGAGCACCCTGTAGCAGCTAACGAAAACGGAATGCAAATGATCTACAGGTTATTATAATGAGCTAATTAGGAGATTCACAGCTGTTTTCCGACCCCATGCACCATGGAAAAAACAGGAGATCTACACCTCTCGTTGGGGCAGCGCGGGACCAATGCAGTGGAGGATGGCCACACTGTTGGGATACGGTACTTCTGGATGTTTAGATCTTGCTGATCAGTTATGCTATGACTTACTTGTTCTGGAGTGCTGTATTTTGTGATGTTGTTTTGATAAATGTTCAACAAAGACTTCATACAACTTAAAAACGTGGAAAAAATCCAAGTGCTCATCAGGGGTGTCCTTTTTTTTTTTTTTTTTTTTGCACTGCCACCTCTGGATTGGACATGCACTTTTTTGGCTGGCCATCTCTGAATTACAAGACTGGTGCTCTAACCACTTGGTTACAGCTCCACTGACTTGGATGTCCCTCCCTTTTGATTATGCCCCTTCAGGTCTCTCTCAGTCAATCATAGACTGGGGCCTTTCTCAGCCAATCACAGCGCATTTAGCTGTCTGTGAGTGGCTGAGACAGACCCCTGTCTGTGATTGGCTGAGAGAGACCTGAAAGGGCATAATCAAAAGGGAGGGACAGCCAAGTAAGTGGAGCTGTGGCCAAGTGGTTAGAGCACCGGTCGTGGCTGGTTCAAATCCACTGGTACTACTGAAAAAGCTGAGCAAAAATAGTTTTGATTTAGGACGTGGGGTGGGAGGCGATTGGTGACCACTAGGGGAGTAAGGGGAGGTCATCCTCGATTCCCTCCGGTGGTCATTTGGTCAGTTGGGGCTCCTTTTTGAAGCTTGGTCATGAAAAAAAAGGGACCAAGTAAAACCGGCGAAATGCTCGTCAAGGCCGGCTTTCTTTTTACCATTATCGGGCGAAGCCGACCATCTGGTGAGCATGCCCCCATCCCGCCTTCACTACCCTACTGACACGTCCCCTTGAAATTTCACTGGCTCCGCGATGGAAAGCAGTTGAAGCTGGCCAAAATCAGCTTTTGATTATATCAATTTGGCAAGTTGGCCGGTGATCTCTTTCGAAAATAAGCTGGATAGTCACATTCAGAGCACATGCATGTCTATATTGTGAAATAACAACAGAGACATTCATAATGCTACAAGTTGCCACTTGACTTCCCCCCCTTGGTTCTGAACCCCCTTCTTGCCCCCCCCCAATTGAAATCCCAATCCCTAAACAGCAAACCCAGACCCTCAAAAAACTTGCCACATCAAAGTCTTACCTTCAGCCACACCCTTCCCCCACTCACCTAGGACCTCATTCTGATATGGATCACGGTCCCAGTGGTCCCAGGCCACAGCAGTGCTCCTGTGCTTCTGGGCAGGATGACACTAGGATCAAAGATGGTGCCCCTGCCTTCCAGCACTGCTAGAAAGATGGTGCCAGAGTTCACCACCTCACTGAAGATGGTAATAGGGACTTAGCATGCCCTGTACAGTACATGCAGGGCAGAGGCTGGGCACACTCCCTGCATCTACTACACAGGCTATAAACCTACTCTGTGCTCTGTTTCAGTCATCCATATCCTGGTATTCTAAAATCGGCATTTGGACATCATGCAATATGGACATCTAAATGCTGATTTTCACACATCCAAAACACAAATAGCACTTCTAAAATATGCACCGCAGTCATCTGAGTTTACAACAATAAAACAACAGCAATAAAAAATGTAAACCCTAAAAAAATTTCCCAAACGTATCTTAAATTGTTTACAAAAAGAGGGAGAGTATGTTTGCAACCTGATGCTATATGGAAGGTCTTGACAGACAAAAGTTGCTTCATAAGCAAAAGACTGTCATAATGTTTTCTTTGATTTCATTCCTCTAACCTCATGGAAATAAAGTATTAAATGGCAAATTTGTCATGTCTTCCTATAATAATTAGGAATAGTTATTAAATGAAATAAACCTGACCACGCAACTTGACCATGCAATATTTTAAATATCAGACAATAAAATCTGAATACAATCCTGCCTTCCAGTAGAAGCCAATGAAATTTTATCAACCATGGGGTGATACACTCAAATGTACATACATGGCACAGAAGCCTAGCAGATGTATTCAGTAAAGTTTGTAATTTGACAAGTAATCCAGGAGCAGAACCCGAATAAAAACAGTTACAATAATCCAATTATAAACATAGAAACCAGGTACAGTATTCAACTTTATAGCTAGTTTTAAAACAATTTTCTTAAACATTTTTGGTTTAAATATGATGTGCTCAAAAAATCATATGTGACTTTCCTAATGTGATATCCACATTTCCAGTCACTGACACCTATCATCGTACATCAGGTTCCCTATTATAAGTTCCACACAATGTCCAAGATAGTCACAATTCAAGAAGAAAACTCAGGACTTCTCTATGCTTCTCTTTACAATTTATACTTTATCCATCTGACTCAGATCCAACTTTTGCCACCATAGTGGCATTCTCAGGGGATAACTATTGATAAATAAACAAAAAATTGATAAACTACCAATCTATCTTATAATACACAAAAAAATCTTTTTATCTAACTCACAGCAAGTTCAGCTTTCTTCAATTTATTTGCCTCCTTCTCAAACATATCTTGTCTCCCCTTGTCTCTTCCTTTCTCTATATGTGCAGCCTGTCTCCCCTCTTATCTTTCCTATATGTACAGCCTGTCTCCCCTTTTCTCTTCCCTACATGTGCAGCCTGTCTCCCCCTCTTCTCTTCCTATTATGTGCAGCCTGTGTCCCCTCTTTCCTTCCTTTCCCTTTATGGACAGCCTGTCTCCCCTCTCTTGTGGGTTTAGTCTGTTTTAGAGCCTTCCTTCTCCCATAACTCGGGCCTCTATCTCCTCTCCACTCCGATTCTTCAAACTTTACATTGTTGGCAATTATTAGAATAGACCTTCCCCTGTCAGTCCCTGAGGCTTTCCCTCTGCCATATCCCTCCTGTATGGCAAAAGGAAGTCACATCAGAAGGTTTGAAAGATTGCAGCGGAGTGGAGAGAGACCCGAAGGGTGGGAGGAGGAGGAGGATTGCACAATCTCGAAGGGATTCCCAGACTCCTTGCAGCACACCTGGGGAGCAGCCATGGCATACCCATTGAAAAATGCTGTGTTAAGAAAATGTGAAACTAGTCTAAAACTTTATTTGAAATCCCTATCTCAATTAACTTGAATAACAATAAAGAGTGATCAACCAGATCGAATACAGATGTTAAATCAAACTGTAAGATAATTGCCTGATGTCCTCTGGATAAAATGGATCCCACTTCTTTCACCAGTGTTACCAAAAGAGTCTCTGCACTGAAGGTGCTATGAAAACCAGATTGATAATGATATAAATATTATGCTCTTCCAAATAATTAGCTAACTGCTTGGCCACATAACTTCCCATCAATTTGGTAAAAAGTGGAATGTTAGCTATCAGTCAATAGTTCTTAAACTTATGTTCTTAAACATAAGTGTTGCCATACTGGGACAGACCAAAGGTCAATCAAGCCCAACATCCTGTTTTCAACAGTGGCCAATCCAGGATACAAGTACCTGGCAAGATCCCAAAACAGTACAATACATTTTATGCTGCTTATCCTAGAAATAAGCAGTGGATTTCCCTCAAGTCCATCTTAATAGAACTATCTTGATTTTTCACCTTAGGTATAGGGGTCAGCAATATTTCTCCCAGGGTCCTTGGAAAAGTCCTTTAAGAGAACAAGGTAGATAATCATGTTATTAACCAAACTATTACCACTGGCGGTGAATATTTGAAAAAAATATATAGGTCAAGAATCCAACTCAGTGTGATTTAAAAACTTTTGTAGCAACATTTGCGCCTCTGAAGTCTGAACTGGAGAAGAGAAATCCCATACTCTATCCACTAGAACATAAAATTCAAAGACTACCTCCAGATCTTCAGGTGTACCCAATGAAAATTTATGGCATTAAATCTCTCCCTGAATATTATCTATTTTACCTCTAAAATAATCATCTAATACATTAATCTCCCAAAGACCAACAGAAGATGTTTAAAAACACTATTATTATATAGGGATAACCTGTTCACAATTTTATAAAGTGCCTTTTGACTAACCTGCAAAACTGAAATGAGTACTCCAGGTGGGGCTTCACCAGCGGCTTATATAGAGGATGGAAACAAAACTTGACAATTGAGGTGTTATATTGGACAAGAGTAATTGGGAACTAAGGCCAATGCTAAAGGAATGTCTACAGTCTGCGTCTCTCAAATAGCAAAGGATAGATGTAGATCTGGCAACTCCAGTAGTTGAGAACTAATGCCAATGCTGGGCTTTTATGATCTGTGTCCCACAAATGGCAAAAGACAGATGGAGATTCAGCAACTCCAGTAGTTGGAACTAAGGCTAATGTTGGATGGACTTCTACGCTCTGTGTCCTTCAAATGGCAAAAGACTGATGCAGATCAAGTTTGCATTGCTGTGCACTGCCTGGAATGGCATGTGCTCGACCCGGAACTACCGCCAGCAGTCGAGTTGAGCTGGCAGTAGTCCCGGATTAGCGAGCAGTAAGCCCGTGTTGAGCTTACCGCCGCTCTGTAAAAGGGTCCCTGAATAATTGACAATACCAAGATATTTAGATTTTTTCTAAGGAGCATCAGGGGGACATATTTCACACAAGCTATTTAGCAATTACAGCTCACGGCTCGTCAAGATTTGTCACAGGTCCATTATTATGATTTTTTTTTACAATAGAAATATTGAATTAAACTTTTTTTGCTTATTGTCCATCATTTTAAGCTACTTAACTTAAATTCTGATATTCCAGATATAAACAAATACTTCAAATACTTATCTTAGAAATTCAAGGATCAGCTATCGACATACTACTACTACTACTACTACTACTTGACATTTATAGAGCGCTACTAGTGTTACGCAGCGCTGTACATAATAACGAAGAAGGACGGTCCCTTCTCAAAGGAGCTTACAATCTAAAGAACAAATGTCAAGCTGGGGCAGTCTAGATTTCTTGGGTAGAGGTGTAGAGGTTAGGTGCCGAAGGCGACATTGAAGAGGTGGGCTTTAAGCAGAGATGTGAAGATGGGCAGGGAGGGGGCTTGGCGTATGTGCACGGGGAGTTTGTTCCACGCTGGGGTGAGGCCATGTTTCATCAAACTGCGTCAGGGAAGTTGGTCCGCGTGTTAGTGTTCATGCATGTTCTTCTTAACATGGCCAGCTCTCCCAGGTGCATGGATTCAGCACATGCCAGCTCAGTGCTGCATTCCAAAACATCTACCTATATTTTGCTAGGATCTCCTCCATGTACACCCACATGCTTCCCCTCACAATCATTTCTCTGTTTCAGCTCAGTGTGTTCAGTGCTCAAACCCCAGTACCTTGCCACCTCACCACCACACCAGACCAGTTCAATTAGTGGTTCACCATCCTATGCTATTTAGTTATGCCTAGCCACTGCATGCCATACAAGCCCAGAGCCCCTCATTCCTCTCAATTTGCTGCTCCACCTCTATGAGGCTTGTCTCCACTGTTTGCCCATTAGCTTTGCTTTGCCAGGACCCAACGTGAAAAAGAGTGCCCCCCGCACGTTCTTCTGAGCTTGCTGCATGCTGTGTATCTTGGCTTTGAACATATACCCAAACCACAGCATGGTAAAAGGGTGCCAAAGTAAAAAAGGTTAAAAATGTTTTGATTTTGAGGCTGACTTTTTTTTCTATTTGCAGTCTGTAAGTACCATAGTCAAATCAATTACATATTTCCTTTCATTGTCAAGAGCTCATTGCCACACTTGCTAGGCCTGACTAACTTCTTAAAATCAATTGCACCAAACAGCCTTCAAATCAAACAAAAACAAGATGCCTGAAGCAAGATTATATAGTAAATACTAAACAATTCTTTGGAACAAAAAAACATGAACTTTAATCAAAAATATTGCTTTGAATTGTTAGTGATGGAGTCAGTTGCTATGAGATTTGTCAAATGACTATGGTAAATTTAATGTGCTACAAACACTAGCCATTGTCAGTTTTAATACAGAATGCCCTCTTACTGATAAAAGCAAATAATGATTTCCTATTGTACTCTAGTGAACTTCTGCTATATCCCAGAGCCCCACACCATAAGTAAAGAAAGCATAGAAAAGAGACTCTCGTATAATGTAAATATATTGATTTGACCTTGATTCATGTATTGCCTGTGGCTATCTGCAATACACTGCATTTCCTAGATATACGTAGGTGATTTCTGGTACTGGGATTTATATTTAAAAATTGCAACTATTACAGACATTGAGATAGACTGTGAAATGTATTAATGGACAAATATCCTGTAGGGTTTTTTTTTTTTTTTTGGGGGGGGGGGGGTTGTAATCAGTAGATAATACAATGAAGCAAAATCAACATTTTGATTTCAAAGTACAAACAAAAGTAAGGGAAATAAAGCTTCAAAACTATACCGTATTGTACAATTAGTGCCTTGATTTAGGTGACGATTATAGAATAAGTTTAGTTCATATTTCAGTGCCTAAATCTACACGCATCCACTGACACCAACAAAAATATGGCGTAAATCTCAGCACGTAGATTTAGGCGCACTGGGCCATATTCTATAACTAGGTGTGGAAATTTCAGAACACCCAAGAAATGCCCATTTCTCTGCCCATAACCACACCCCTTTTTTGACTGCGTTAGAATTTCAGCACACATCATTACAGAATATGCTTAATGAGTTGTGCGCCTAAATTCTAATCAGTGCCAATTAGTATGCATTATTGCTTGTTAAGTGCTGTTATCAGTGCTCAATAACTTGTTAAGCTAGTGAAATTGTGCGCCTTTGTAAAAGGGCCCCTATGCAAGATATGCACATATTTATCAAATAATGTTTGGGTGGAATTCTGTGCCATTTATGCATACATGTTACTGATTTAAAAAAAATATATATTATTTTGGGAGGAGGCTTGTCATAGGTGGAGAGTGGGCTGGAAATGTTAACCAGCTAGCATGATATGCTTAATGCACATTAACTGGCTAACGCAGAGTAACCTGGGATCAGATACTACCTCCTAAATAGGAGCAGTAACTGTTCCTGCATTAACTGTAGGCAGATACCACATGCTAATTGCAACATTACCACATAACCTGCAATAAAATATATTTTAAAAATTCTCCCAAAGTGCTGCATTAAATCTGGGATTATCACGTGGTAAAACCCCACATGTTATGCCCAAATTCTAGTGCATTTTAGTAAAAAGGCCCCTAAATTTTATATATTGTAATGTAAATTCACTGTGCCCACAGAATGGAGCATTTTAAAGAACTTCAGAATTTTCTACATGCTTTCTCTCAAATTATAACAGAAACTTTTGCACATTTCTATTGGGAATCTTTTCACCTTTATTAACTACAAAACTCTATAAATTATCTAGGGGCCATTTTACTAAGGCATGTAGGTGCCTATGTGCATACAACACATGTCAAATTGGAACTACCACCCGGCTACCGCATGCCCCGGGCAGTAATTCCATTTCTGATGCGCTTCCAAAACATGTGCTAGAAATTTTCTACCACATAGCGCTTACCCGACGGTAATAGGCAGTTTATATAAGCTGATGATTACTACCCAGTTAACACGTGAGACCTTGCTGCTAAGTCAGTGGGTGGCGGTAATGTCTCATGCTGAAATGGACACACGCTAATTTTAATTTTGCCGCACGTCCATTTTGCCCCCCCCCCCCCCCAAAGGCCTTATTTGCAGGCACGCTGAAAAATGGACCTGCATGAGTCCAAAACAGTGCAGACCATTTTTTGGTGCTTCTTAGTAAAAGGCCCCCCCCTAGTTTCTAGACCATGGGGCCCTTTTGCTAAAGTGTAGTAAGTTACTTGCTTGAAGTCACAATGAACTGAGTTCTATAAATGGTGGTGATAAAATGTAGCACTCAATGCAATTCCATAAATGGTGCTTTGGGATGAGCACTCTTTATTTAATAGCACTGAGTGCTGAATTCAGCACTCAACCTTGGGTGCGAGGACTTATGCCAACTGAAACCTGGTGTATCCTGGCAGGCAAATTGGGTGCAAATCCCTGCTATTCTGTAGCACTGCATGCATCTTTAGTGAATGTCCCTGAGCCACCCATGCCCTTCCCATGGCCATGCCCCTCTGCCAATTAAGTGCTTGTAGCTCCAATAATTAAACCATTGGAGCCTATTAATAAATTATTTTGGGCACCGTTTTAGAATCCGCACCCAGTTTTGAACAACCTCTATAGAATCCGGGGGAAGGAGGTATGCACCTCGGCTTCCCTAGTTCTCAGCCCATTGCCCTAACCACTAGTCTACATTAACTTGTATTCATGATACTTAATACAAATTATAACAGAAACTTTTGCACATTTCTATTGGGAATCTTTTTACCTTTATTAACTACAAAACTCTATAAATTATCTAGGGGCCATTTTACTAAGGCACGTAGGTGCCTATGTGCATACAACACATGTCAAATTGGAACTACCACCCGGCTACCGCATGCCCCGGGCAGTAATTCCATTTCTGATGCGCTTCCAAAACATGTGCTAGAAATTTTCTACCACATAGCGCTTACCCGACGGTAATAGGCAGTTTATATAAGCTGATGATTACTACCCAGTTAACACGTGAGACCTTGCTGCTAAGTCAGTGGGTGGCGGTAATGTCTCATGCCGAAAATGGACACACGCTAATTTTAATTTTGCCGCACGTCCATTTTTGCCCCCCCCCCCCCCCAAAGGCCTTATTTTGCAGGCACGCTGAAAAATGGACCTGCATGAGTCCAAAACAGTGCAGACCATTTTTTGGTGCTCCTTAGCAAAAGGCCCCCCCTAGTTTCTAGACCATGGGGCCCTTTTGCTAAAGTGTAGTAAGTTACTTGCTTGAAGTCACAATGAACTGAGTTCTATAAATGGTGGTGATAAAATGTAGCACTCAATGCAATTCCATAAATGGTGCTTTGGGATGAGCACTCTTTATTTAATAGCACTGAGTGCTGAATTCAGCACTCAACCTTGGGTGCGAGGACTTATGCCAACTGAAACCTGGTGTATCCTGGCAGGCAAATTGGGTGCAAATCCCTGCTATTCTGTAACACTGCACGCATCTTTAGTGAATGTCCCTGAGCCACCCATGCCCTTCCCATGGCCATGCCCCTCTGCCAATTAAGTGCTTGTAGCTCCAATAATTAAACCATTGGAGCCTATTAATAAATTATTTTGGGCACAGTTTTAGAATCCGCACCCAGTTTTGAACAACCTCTATAGAATCCGGGGGAAGGAGGTATGCACCTCGGCTTCCCTAGTTCTCAGCCCATTGCCCTAACCACTAGTCTACATTAACTTGTATTCATGATACTTAATACAAAGACCCCACTTGAGAGGTATACAGTGCAGGCAGTTTATTGATACTATTTCATTTTGCTTTACAGCGTTTTACAATTTAAAGTGTTTATTTTTAGCATTTTTTAAACATTTTAATGAAAAACTCAAGTTTTGTACAACCATACTACAGCAGTACTGCAATAACTGACATTTGTTTTACTACCATAGTACAGCAGCAAATTAAAGCAACAGGGAATCCAGAGCAGCTCGAGTGGAACTGGCCAAGACATGTCAAACAGTTCTGTTTCAGAACATTTCTTGGCTGCCTGTACCACAGAAGAAAACCCATACCAGTTATGCATTAGGGATGTGCACAAGCAAAAGAAAGAAAGAAAAACTTCTAGTTGTGTTCAGGGTTTTTTAGATTTTTTCCCAAGATTTTGGTTATTTTGTTTTTTTGTGGTTCCTTTTAGACATTGATATTAATAAAACACTTTTAATGCATATTAGAACTTTTTAAAGGGTGCAAATTGATTTAACACACTAATTCATAAGTTAGTATGTGTTAAATTAAGTTTGGGGTCACAACATCCTTTATTCGGTGCTAGTGAACTAAGGGGCTCTTTTATTACTAAAGTGCAGTAGGTTTTGCACTTAGAGGCCCTTTTAAAAGGGAAATACCACCATACTACCATAGCAGCCCCACAGTAGTTCCCTCCCCCAGCACACACCATTTCTGGTGCTGTAAAAATATTGAAGGCAAAAAAGGAGGTAAAAAATCCTCACGACACCGTGAAGATGAAACAAAAAAGTGAGGCGAATGGATGAGGATACCAACTGTTTTATATTTATTCACTTAAAAAATTCACTTAAAAAATTACATGTGCATAAACAGCGACCCGACACGGCCGTGTTTCGGCACAATGGCCTGCTTCAGGGGTCTTTATAACCTTGAATGATGTAGTTTAGAATGTTTGTTCCAAGGGAAATAACAGGAAACAAATCTCTCTGGTCTCCTCTCTTCAAAAATAATATATATGAGATATATATATTTTTTTAAAAACGAGCATCTAAATACTCCTCTCCTAAGAGTTATCGGCAAATTGTGAAAAAGCTTTTTCACAATTTGCCGATAACTCTTAGGAGAGGAGTATTTAGATGCTCGTTTTTAAAAAAATATATATATCTCATATATATTATTTTTGAAGAGAGGAGACCAGAGAGATTTGTTTCCTGTTATTTCCCTTGGAACAAACATTCTAAACTACATCATTCAAGGTTATAAAGACCCCTGAAGCAGGCCATTGTGCCGAAACACGGCCGTGTCGGGTCGCTGTTTATGCACATGTAATTTTTTAAGTGAATTTTTTAAGTGAATAAATATAAAACAGTTGGTATCCTCATCCATTCTCCTCACTTTTTTGTTTCATCAGCTGTAAAAATATTGCAATTTTTGTAGCTCCGGTGTGTACCCGGTGGTAATCGGGCAGTGCCGCATGCTGCCCAGTTACCACTGGGTTAGTGCAGGAGCCCTTACTACCACCTCAATGGGTGGCGGTAAGGATCTAAAGGTGAGGAAACAATGTGACAAGGCAACGGCCGTGGTCAGAAGGATGCTAGGCTGCGTCGAGAGGGGCGTAACCAGCAGAAGAAAGGAGGTGTTGATGCCCCTCTGCAAGTCATTGGTGAGGCCTCACTTGGAGTATTGTGTTCAGTTTTGGAGCCCATATCTTGCTAAAGATGTAAAAAGACTGGAAGCTTTGCAAAGAAAAGCTACAAAAATGGTATGGGATTTGCGTTGCAAACCATACGAGGAGAGACTTGCTGACCTGAGCATGTATACCTTAGAGGAAAGGAGGAACAGGGGTGACGTGATGTAGACGTTCAAATATTTGAAAGGTATTAATCCGCAAATGAACCTTTTTCGGAGACGGGAAGGTGGTAGAACTAGAGGACATGAATTGAGGTTGAGGGGGGCAGACTCAGGAGTAATGTCAGGAAGTATTATTTCAGGAGAGTGTGGTGGATATGTGGAATGCTGTCTCGCAGGAGGTGGTGGAGATGAAAACGGTAATGGAATTCAAACATGCGTGGGATAAACACAAAGGAATCCTGTTTAGAAGGAATGGTTACTATATGTTACCTACTGTAGTTGGACATGCTCAAAGCTAAAGCACGCCTAACACAGCTAAAAGGAGTGTTGCGGGACGCTCTCAGGAGTTCTGCGGTAACTTGGAAAGCTGCATGTGCTAAATAATTTTTCTAATTTTTTTGAGGGGGCCTATCAAGGACAGAGAGTGGACATTCCTGTGCTAAGCAATTAACACATCTACATTGCCATGCACTAACTGGTTAGCACACAGGATACTGCATGAGCCCTTAACACCTACAAAATGAGTGGTGGTTTGTGCTCACAAGGTAATTAAAAAAATGGATGCAGACTAATGGCAATGTTAGCACATGGTCATTAATGCAAAAAAATACAAAAAAAAGTCATTTTTACAGCTGCAGTAAAAATGGCCTTAGTGTGCAGGAAAGACCCATATAAGGGTGTACTAAGGCTGCTTTTTACCACAGCTTAGTAAAAGGATCCTTAAATAAATAATTACAGTACCTGTATGATGCACTGCAAATCCAATACATATTGTACTCAATAAAAATACAAATTTTACTTAAGAAGTTCACTCAGCACCAGGGCTTCCCATCACTCTCCTAGAGGCACACCTAGCCAGTCAGATCTTCAGGATTACCACAATGAATATGCATGAGAAAGATTTTCATACCATGCGTCTTCAATGTGTGCAAATCCATATAATATTCATAATGTATAACCTGATAACCTGACGGACAAGATGTGTCTCCAGCAAAGGGTTCAGAAACACTGCCTTATCCATACCAGCTGTTTATGATCTCCCCATTCTATATATGGAGCCTTAAAAATCGTCACTGTAAAACCACGCGGTTGGCGTGACTCTATAAACTAGGCCTAAAGTTAGGTGTAGTTTATGAAATACGCTCTTGCGATATTCTTGCACTTAAAATTTAGGTACACCCATTTATGCCACCTGAAACCAGGCCTTAATACCTGCACCTAAGTTAGGCGCAGATCGGATATATTCTATAATAGTATGCATAGTTTTTTTAAATGCCCACAAACCGCTCATTCCACGCCCAAAGCTACGCCCCCTTTTCAACTGTGCACATTAGAACTTATGTGCACCGCATTAAAGAATACGCTTAGAAAGTTGTACATTTTAATTAAAGCCAATTAGAGCCACTAATTGGTTGTTAAGTACCAATTATTGGTGCAGATTGACTTGTTAATCAATTAAGTTGTATGCGCAATTTAGCCGTGCATCCAAATTAATGCGCACGACTTAAGGCACCATAGATATAATTTGGGGGTTACTGTATGTTCCCAGCAATAGCACCTTAAGCCCCAATTGAACAGAGTTCTCAAACAACAGTGAAAACACTTTGCAGCTTGTACTTCCTTTTGTGTGATTTTTCAAAGAACTACACTATAATTAACTTCTTAACATTATAATTATTATTATCATGCAGTGAATTTAATTTGCTGTGATATCAAATGTGAAGGATGCAATACAACTCAAAAAAGCTCCTACTAAAATGAAACAAGTCTTTTTCTTCAATACTTGTGAGCTATATATATGTATATATACATGAAATACTTTCAGTGGAGGCAATAAATTAACTGCCCCCCCTCAAAAAAAAAAAGAAAGTCACGGTATCTTTGTCTTTTCAAAATATTTAGTGTCTGCAATTCATCTGTGAACCAAGTAAATCATGCTATCTTCAAGAGCAAGGATCGAAACCAATTACCATTACTGGCCATTGGGTGCAGCCGATCCTTCCTGCCCTGTTGCCTGAATCTCAATGATCTCCCAAGTGTGCCCGTGCAATTTAGTGGAAAGATCAATACCCCACAGCAGTTAGCAGCAGCTCTCTTGAAGTGCTTCTGAAAACATGCTGCATTTCTCTTACCAAATAAATGTCAAAACATTCTTACAGCTACAATTCTTGGGAGAAATTGTTCTTGTGAAACACTATTGGCATTCTTTAACCCACATTTCCCACTGCTTTTCAGTTTCCTACAGGTCAGTCAATTCTCATTTGGCAAGAGTCACATCAACACGAGTCCCCTGCACTCTTATTCAGTAAGCTTGAAAGATACCGGCACCATCATTTGGAGAATGGGTCCTGAGAATAATCACAAAGTCAGCAGACTAATTCTAAATTGAGGCTAAGGTGATGACAGAGCGGTCCCTTGAAACTTACCTTCACTTCTGCAGCCAGTCAATATTATGACAGAACTCAGAGCTCTTTCACTGCTATACTGTGCATTCAAGCTTCCTCACAATCCAGTTGAATGTGACTGTTTTGATGGTGCAGTTGGAAAAAGTCATGCTGAAAATCAAGTGCCTAGAAAATGATTGCTTGTGTTGTAAATTCAGGGGTTCTTTTGCAATGCTATCAGGACTTCCACCGGCCCAAAGCAGCCGCTGGCAGTAGTTCTCCCCCAAGCACGTGCCATTTCCAGGGGAAAAAGAAAACTCCCAGAAATGGCTTGCGCGGTGGTAACCCGGTGGTAATCTGGCATCGCCGTGCACTGCCAGGTTACCTCAGGAACCCTTATTGCCATCTCAATGGCTGTGGTAAGGGCTCCCCGCCACATGGCCATGAGGTAAGAGTTCTTTTACCGCATGGCCATGTTTGTCTGGGGGCTTTTTACCCGCTGCAGTAAAAAGGGCCCTGATGCATGTGAAAGATGGCCCCTGTCACTAGCACATGGCCCTTTTCCCCCAGCTTGGTAAAAGGACACCCCAATGAGTTGGTTCAGCTAAGCAGGTTAGCTCATTTTTCTTTGCTTCAAGGGTCAGTGTTAGGGGATGAAAACCAGAGCAATCTGAATAATATTTTGAGACTTTATTTCAAGCATTCTAAAGATCTGTTTGGTGGTGAAAAAATTTGGATCTACCCTAATGTTACCAAAGTGACTCAAGAGAGGAGAAAAATTTTCCTGAACATGAAACAACAAGTGCTTGATTTTGGAGCCATGTTTTTTCTAGCTTATCCGTGCAAATGCATGATAAGATGTGGAGAGTTAAAATATATATTTTATGTACCAGAACAATTAAAAGTTTTTCTAGATATGAAAAGGCTTAAATAATATTAGATAAAAGAAGAAATGTGAGCCTCCATTCACTGTCTTAATTTAAGATGTACATTTCTTAATTTACTCCTTTATTTTATATCACGCCCCCTTAAAGTGGTCTAAGGAAGTTTGTGTTGTATTTCCTATTTAATTGAAATTCCCCCCAAAAATAATATTTCAACTGTGTTTCTGTAACAAGTACTTTTGACTTGTAATGATTAAATTAAAATTATAATTAAAAAAAAAAACCCAGAGCAATTCTTTGGGTCCCCATGCCACAGAGGTCCCAAAGCTTGCATTAAGTTGATAGAGGTATAGCCTGAAGGTGGGCTTTGTGGCCTCTCCCTAGTTTCTACCTAGGCTAGTGTTAACAGATGATTCCAGGTCATGGAGGAAAAACAGAGCCACTCCTGGTTTTACTCCCATTGTAAAATCCAGACTGGCTCAGTCTGTTCTTCATGGCCTGGAGCCATCTGGTAACCCTACCCTGGGCCCCTCCTACCTTACCCCAACCTTGTTTGCCTCTCCAAATTATTAGATTAAATTAAGTCTTTCTCGGAAATGGTACAGTGTCATTTGTGCTGTTTATTTTCTCTCGTCTCATTCAATAGTTTTTTATAAAATTGATCGAATACAAACACATTAAAAATATATTATAAAATGCTACTTCTTTTTATTTTATGCCTACAGAAATTCACCTTATGCCATTTTGATACTCAAAAGAAAATTTGATTTAATATTTTTGTCACATGGAGGGGCATAATGGAACAGAAACGCCTATCTCCATGGGCGTTTATCTCCGAGAACGGATCCGTGAAGGGGCGGGGCGGATCGTATTTTTTAAAAGAAAAAGACGCCCATGTTTTATTCGTCAAGGTGTGAGCTGGGCGATTTTGCTTTTCAGCGATAATGGAAAATGAAATCGCCCAGCTCAAAAACGAATAAATCCAAGGCATTTGTTCGTGGGAGGGGCCAGGATTCATAGTGCACTGGTCCCCCTCACATGGCAGGACACCAACCGGGCACCCTAGGGGGCACTTTTACAAAAACCAAATAAAAGGTAAAAGAGCTCCCAGGTGCATAGCACCCTTCCCTTGGGTGTTGAGCCCCCCAAATCCCCCTCAAAACCCACTGCCCACAAGTCTACATCATTACTATAGCCCTAAGAGGTGAAGGGGGGCACCTACATGTGGGTACAGTGGGTTTGGGGGGGTTGGACGACTAATAGCATTAAGCAGCACAATTGTAACAGGTAGGGGGGGGGATGGGCCTGGGTCCACCTGCCTGACGTCCACTGCACCCCCTAACAACTGCTCCAGGGACCTGCATACTGCTGCTTGGGAGGAGGGTATGACATTTGAGGGTGAAAGTAAAAAGTTGTGAAACATCATTTGTTGTGGTGGGAGGGGGTTAGTGACCACTGGGGGAGTCAGGGGAGGTCATCCCCGACTCCCTCTGGGGGTCATCTGGTAATTTAGGGCACTTTTGGGGGCCTTATTCGTAAAAAAACAGGGTCCAGGAAAAGTGTCCTAAATTCTAGCTCAAAACTGTTCCATTATCGGCGAAGGGCGCCCATCTCTGTTCGCCCGATAACCACGCCCCAGTTCCGCCTTCGACACGCCTTCGACACGCCCCCGTCCACTTTGTCCGCATCCGCGACGGAGTGCAGTTGAAAGCGACCCAAATTCGGCTTTTGATTATACCGCGTTATTCGTTTTTGTGAGATAAACGCCCATCTCCCGATTTAGGTCGGCTCTTGGGCGTTTTTCTCGTTCGATTATAAGCAGGACAGTATTTACTGAGGAATTTGAGCAACTCCTGCCCATATTTGCATGGCTGGCATCAATGTAATTTTTAAAGTTACATAAGATATATTAATAATAATTGTTAATGAAACTTTTACAATAGACTAGTGTTGACTAAGTACTGAGCAAAGATACCTAACCTTCATTTTGGGGGCCATAAATGGGTGAGCAGACGTATATGCATTAACCAGATTCTCAGATCATATGCAAATACGGCTGATAAATATTCTTTGTGGAAGTCCTGAAAACTAGGCCTGCTTGTAGCCCTTGAGGATTGGGATTGCACTATGAAGCAATTACACACATGAACAACCTAATAACGACACAGATATCCAGAGCTGCTCTAACCTGTTCCCAAGAACAATTGCAGATTTCAAAAGGATTGCAATGTGCTGCTTTTTAAAGGATAATTAAAACACACTCAGTACCACAAAGGCAAATTATAGTCATGGAACTAAATGCTTTACCATAAATGATTGCTTGTTTTAGGTGATCACAACTGAATAATAGTCTAGAATTTGGTCACAAAAGCAAATATACATACATACATACATACATACATACATATCTATCTAGCTAGTACGAAGTCAGACTCATAAATGTAAAGTCAGTTTGTGGCTAGCTTAAAATATATACTCAGATTTGTCGTTGTTCTTATTTAAAGCAGATCTTGCTTTGATTTGTTGATATACTTTTGATCAGGATGTCGGACAGTTTCTTCATGCTCCAAACAGGGCTAGGATTTGGCACTATCCTGCTTATAATCAAAAGAGAAAAACGCCTATATTGCGACCCAAATCGGGAGATGGGCGTCTTTTTCCCGTGGGCGCCCAAATCGGTATAATCGAAAGCCGATTTTGGGTGTTTCCAACTGCAATCCATCGCGAAGACGGGTAAAGTTGATGGGGCATGTCGGAGGCGTGGTGAAGACGGGACTGGGGTGTGGGTATCATTCGAGGAGAGATGGGCATCTTTAGCTGATAATCGGAAAAAAAAGGCATTTTTTCCGCGATTTTGGGTCACTTTTTTTTACCCTTTTTTTTCACGAACACGTCCCAAAAAAGTGCCCCAACTGCCCAGATGACCACTGGAGGGAATCGGGGATGACCTCCCCGGACTCCCAAAGTGGTCACTAACTCCCTCCCACCAAAAAAACCCCATTTTAAAAACTTTTTTTCCAGCCTTTATGCCAGCCTCAAATGCCGTACCCACCTCCATGACAGCAGAATGTGTTCTATCCTCTGATAGCCTTTCCCTGGTTCTGATGTGGCTCTCGGGTGAGTGTGACACCTTTTCTGTTATGCGCACTGCAGTCACATCAGCAATGCATTGTGGTGGGTGTAGGGTATTGGGCTCCGTAATTCCACTAGCTTGTGGCAAATGCTCACGATGTTGGTAGTTGGTAGGCTGTACTCCCATGGTGCTTTTCCTCCTGCTAACTGGGTCAGAGGGTGTCCAGTTTTGTTTCCGGTAGTCCATGAGGTAGTAGCCATTTTTGTAAGCCAGTTTTAGATCCCTTTCATGTGTTAGCCACGTTACAGAACTTAGTTCTTACCTTGAATGTGGCTGAAAGAGGGCATTATACAGCATTCTGCCAGCTCTGACCTACTGCTAATCTCAGTACCAGGGAGACTCTTTGCCAGAGGGGCACAACCTGTGATCTGCAGTTAACTGTGAGTAAGCGTGCTTATTCCAATAAAGGACGTTTTCGGAGAGATTAGTCTTCAGGTGTCAACTGGTGTGCCAATCTTATACAGCAGCAACAAGTCCTAGGGGCCTGCGTGTATGCAGGTCCCTGGAGCACTTTTAGTGGGTACCGCAGTGCACTTCAGGCAGGCGGACCCAGGCCCATCCGCCTCCCACCTGTAACACTTGTGCTGGTAAATGGGAGCCCTCCAAAACCCACTGTACCCACATGTAGGTGCCCCCTTCACCCCTAAGAGCTATGGTAGTGTTGTACATTTGTGGGTAGTAGGTTTTGGGGGAGGGAGGTTGGGGGCTCTGCACCCGTGGTAAAGGAGCTATGCATGTGGGAGCTTTTTCTGAAGTCCACCGCACTGACCTCTAGGGTGCCCAGTTGGTGTCCTGGCATCAGTGCCATAGCGAGGGCAGCTGACACCCGGGGCAGGTCGCCACTGCGCACCCCCCCCCCCCCGGGTGCAGCATGGCACCCCCTCTGGAGTGTGCACATCCTCCCCCCCGGAGCGCACATCCCCCCCCCGGAGCGCATACTTACAGCGCAGAGCGGTGGGGAGCAGCGAGGGACGGGCGGGAGGGCCGATCCGCCCCGACTGCACGTTGTTGGGAGCTGTGTCGGCTCTGCTGGTTCCCTGCTCTGGTAACCTGTTCCGGGGCAGAGAGAGCAGTAAACCAGCGGAGCCGGCACCCCCCCAGCGGCTTGCAACTATTCAGAGCTGTTCGTTAGTGAAACTGGCTCCTTTCATTTACGAAATTCCCCCCCTCTTCTTTCCATGTGACTCACAGTGCCGTCAAGCCACACTTCACTCATGGCGGTGCTGTCCATGAGATACCCCTATCCTTCAATCTTCTCTTTCCACAAAACATTATTAGCTGCCTCTGGTGTATCTTTATCCTCACACACCAGGCTGACACAAAAGCTGTGACCCCCCCCCCCCCCCCCCCATACCCAACAACAAACCAAACCAACCCTTCCCTTAAAACACAGAACAACACTATCCCACCAAAACAGCCCACAGGACAGTAAAACCGCAAACTAAAATGGGTGGGAAGGGATGAGCACAAAAGAATTCCCTAGACTACCTCAACTACCCTCACCCGTTCCTACCCTCCCACTAATGATCCCAAAGCCCACCAAAAGGACTCACCTAATTTACACAAACCCTTAACTGCACTCAACCAATCAGATCACTGCTCTTTCTTTCAATCCCTAACTCCTATGCCCTGTTACTACCCTTTCAGCTATCCACCTTTGACCCTTTCTTGAAATTACTCATCTTCTCTCTCACACATACCCTTTCCAAATCACACCACACATTCCTCTACCCCCACCATGCTCCTCTAACTTTACCTCTAAACTTTGTTCACATGTCTCAGTCAATGTTATTAACTCCCCAGTCTATCCTGGGGGGGGGGGTCTCCTAACATTGATATTCGCACATCACCAAGCAACCATCAATATACATGAACCTACAACTTCTACTAGCATAATCAGCCATAATGAGTTCATGTACTAAAATTAAACCCCCTAGATTGCTAACACATTTTGAAACTTCAGCAATCACAGGACAACCACGGTTCTTGCTGCAGGGATATCACAGTTCCTCCCCACTTAAGGACTGATTTTGTACATCCCAACTTTGCTTTCCACAACTGACATATATTTCATCTCTAAGCTTCAAATGCATTCAAGATTGAAATGGAATGCATTTCCAACTCATCTGAGGGGAAATTTAATGACTACTACTATTTGGAGCAGTATGACAGAACACACTGATAGAAAAAAAACAGCCATAAAAAATGTTGGCATGTTCCTGTTGAGTCCCTGAGGGCAGACCATGTCCCTCCTGCTCTCAGTGGGATGCACTGTAGGGGTGAGTTAGAAGGTTTAAATGAAGCCTATAGGCTTCCTGAAAGAGAACGCGAGTGAGTGAGGGAGAGAGAGGGAGAGAAAACATGGACATGGATGTGTATGAAATGAAATTGAGAAATATTAGCTACTGTGCTTCTAAGTTGATAGAGTAATAGCTGGACACTGAAAACTGCACAGCTAGGAGCTTCCAGCAAGTGTTTATAAAGCTGAGTAAGTCACTGGTGATGTACGTATGGACTGTTGAAAAAAAGGAAACCAGTGCTTGCTTAAAAACTGTGTGTAACCATACTGCAGTATGCTGGGAATGTATGCAGGCTGTTTATCTGCAGGCTTCCAGCAGACACAGTTATGTGAAAATCTTTTCATGTCCATAATGTGAATATTCTTGTAAATGAACATACATACAGCATATTTAAACTGCTAGACATTGCCCTTTTTACCATGCTCTAGGAATGTATCTTAGGTTCATTCACTAAAAGCCATTGACAGTGTGTGACATGAACGTTAAATGATGGCTAGTTCACCAGGGATTTACCAGACATGTACATGAATAATAATCAAATAAGGTGAAATGAACTCATTAGCTATTATTACCCTATTCTCTACAGTGGTGTGCAAAATCTGGAATAGGTTGTTTGAAATGTAGAATTTCAGTATCCATGACATTAATTTCATTTCCATTTTTTTAATTGTACTTTTTAGGGTTACTATTCTTTGAGGCTTCCTGCACAATGATTTTGTAATGTTGTTTGAGTCATAAATGCATGCTACATGTGTGAAATCATGTAAAACACAAGTACTGGTCTACACATTTCAATTTCAGTGTGGCTCAGCTTCTATCCAGAGGTAACATCCATGACTTTTCACAATTAAAATAAAGGTATTTAATTTTATTTTAAAATGTGACTAGAATATGGCCATTTGGATGTTTGTTAATGATGGCTATTATTTTCTAGGTAAGCTTTTACACTTGCAGATGGTCTTGCATCGTTCTGGCATTGAATGCACCAACTTTAGAAGATGGTGGCTGGTGTCTACTTGATTTCAGGCTGCTATGAGTACAACTCTCAGTTCTCTTTGATGCAGAATGCCACTTGGATATTTCCAGTGCTATTATATGCCACAAGTTCTCAATTGTATTCAAGTCTGGTGACTGGGATAGTCAATAGAGGGTAGACATAAGTACATAAGTACATAAGTAATGCCATACTGGGAAAAGACCAAGGGTCCATCGAGCCCAGCATCCTGTCCACGACAGCGGCCAATCCAGGCCACGGGCACCTGGCAAGCTTCCCAAACATACAAACATTCTATACATGCTATTCCTGGAATTGTGGATTTTTCCCAAGTCCATTTAGTAGCGGTTTATGGACTTGTCCTTTAGGAAACAGTCCAACCCCTTTTTAAACTCTGCTAAGCTAACCGCCTTCACCACTTTCTCCGGCAATGAATTCCAGACTTTAATTATACATTGGGTGAAGAAAGATTTTCTCTGTTTCGTTTTAAATTTACTACACTGTAGTTTCATTGCATGCTCCCTAGTCCTAGTATTTTTGGAAAGCGTGAACAGACGCTTCACATCCACCTGTTCCACTCCACTCATTATTTTATATACCTCTATCATGTCTCCCCTCAGCCGTCTCTTCTAAAAGCTGAATAGCCCTAGCCTCCTTAATCGTTCTTCATAGGGAAGTCGTCCCATCCCTGCTATCATTTTAGTCGCCCTTCACTGCACCTTTTCCAATTCTACTATATCTTTCTTGAGATGCGGCGACCAGAATTGAACACAATACTCAAGGTGCGGTCGCACCATGGAGCGATACAACGGTATTATAACATCCTCACACCTGTTTTCCATAACTTTCATAATAATACCCAACATTCTATTCGCTTTCCTAGCCGCAGCTGCACACTGAGCAGAAGGTTTCAGTGTATTATCAACGACACCCAGATCCCTTTCTTGGTCCGTAACTCCTAACGTGGAACCTTGCATGACGTAGCTATAATTCGGGTTCTTTTTTCCCACATGCATCACCTTGCACTTGCTCACATTAAACGTCATCTGCCATTTAGCCGCCCAGTCTCCCAGTCTCGTAAGGTCCTCTTGTAATTTTTCACAATCCTGTCACGATTTAACAACTTTGAATAACTTTGTGTCATCAGCAAATTTAATTACCTCGCTAGTTACTCCCATCTCTAAATCATTTATAAATATATTAAAAAGCAGCGGTCCTAGCACAGACCCCTGAGGAACCCCACTAACTACCCTTCTCCATTGTGAATACTGCCCATTTAACCTCACTCTCTGTTTCCTATCCTTCAACCAATTTTTAATCCACAATAGGACATTTCCTCCTATCCCATGACCCTCCAATTTCCTCTGTAGCCTTTCATGAGGTACATCTTCTGGGATTTCTTCCAGTCAACAACTGCTTTTGCTCAATGGCATGGGGCATTGTAGTTCTGGAATATGTGGTCACCTGGAAGCATACACTTCTGCAGTATCTTGATATATTCCTTGGCACTTACCATGCCATTGATGATTTGTAGACCATCCAGCTTATTTTCGAAAGAGAAAAATGCCTATAGTGCGACCTAAATTGGGAGATAGATGTTTGTCTCGCAAAGGCGCCCAAATCGGTATAATCGAAAGCCGATTTTGGGCGTTTCCAACTGCACTCCGTCGCGGAAACGAATAAAATTGACGGGGGCGTGTCGGAGGCGTGGTGGAGGCGGAACTGGGGCGTGGTTATCAGCCAAGGAGTGATGGGCGTCTTTAGCTGATAATCGAAAAAAAAGGCGTTTTTACCGCGATTTTGGGTCACTTTTTTTGGACCTTTTTTTTTCACGAACAAGTCCCAAAAAAGTGCTCCAACTGCCCAGATGACCACTGAAGGGAATCAGGGATGACCTCCCCGGACTCCCCCAGTGGTCACTAACCCCCTCCCACTAAAAAAAAACCCCAGCCTCTATGCCAGCCTCAAATGCCGTACCCACCTCCATGACAGCAGAATGTGTTCGATCCTGTCACAGCCTTTCCCTGGGTCAGATGTGGCTCTCAGGTGCAGTACAGGGTCACATCAGCATTGTATTGTGGTGGGTGTAGGGTGTTGGGCTCCGTGATTTCATTAGCTTGTGTTACAGTCTCACGATGTTGGTAGTTGGTAGGCTCTTCTCCCATGGTGCTTTTCCCCCTGCCTACTGGGTCAGAGTGTGCCCTGTTGTGTTTCCTGTTGTAGTCCATGCGGTAGTGGCCATTTTTGTAAGCCAGTTTTAGTTCCCTTTCCTGTGTTAGCCACGCTAGACAACTTAGTTCTTCCCTTGAATGTGGCTGAAAGAGGGCATTGTACAGCATTCTGCCAGCTCTGACCTACTGCTAATCTCAGTACCAGGGAGACTCGTTGCCAGTGGGGCACAACCTCTGATCTGCAGTTAACTGTGACTAAAGGCGGTTATTCCAATAAAGGACGTTTTCGGAGAAATTAGTCTTCAGGTGTCAACTGGTGTGCCAATGTTATATAACAGCAACCAGTCCTAGAGGCCTGCATGTATGCAGGTCCCTGGAGCACTTTTAGTGGGTACCGCAGTGCACTTCAGCCAGGTGGCCCCAGGCCCATCCCCCCCCCCACTTGTAACACTTGTGCTGGTAAATGGGAGGCCTCCAAAACCCACTGTACCCACATGTAGGTGCCCCCTTCACCCCTAAGAGCTATGGTAGTGTTGTACATTTGTGGGTAGTGGGTTTTGAGGGAGGGGGGTTGGGAGCTCAGCACCCGTGGTAAGGGAGCTATGCATGTGGGAGCTTTTTCTGAAGTCCACCGCACTGACCTAGGGTGCCCAGTTGGTGTCCTGGCATATCAGGGGGGGCCAGTGTACGAATCCTGGCCCCTCCCACAACCTAATGGCTCGGATTAGGACGTTTTTGAGCTGGGCGTTTTTAGTTTCCATTATCGCTAAAAAAACCAAACGCCCAGCTCAAAAACGTCCATTTTTTCGAAAATTCGGTTCGGCCCGCCCCTTCACGGACCCGTTCTTGGAGATAAACGCCCATGGAGATAGGCGTTTCCGTTCGATTATGCCCCTCCACGTAACCCATATTGGAGGTAGGATCAGTCATCCCATATTGGAGGTAGGATCAGTCATCCAGGGTAGTGCAGCCCTTCAAAGAGTATTTAACCTGTCAGACAGAGAATTGAATGTGATGGAAGTTGCTGTATTAGAGAAGGGTATGTCTTTTTTACCAACCCCAAAGTACAATGCCCTGAACACTTGAGACGATTTGTTCAAATTCACACAAAAATTGAAGATTATAGATTGCTTTTCACATCAAAATGCCCCAAGAGTTGATGTCTCAGTAGTGAAAAAGAACAGTAAATAGAACAGACCAGGCTCCAGTAACCCGATGATTCAGACCTTTGAAAATATGGTGTTAAAAGAAATTGAAAATTAGAGAGTAAGAACGAACAACCTTTTTATAATTTAACTAAACAAGAAAAAAAAGACCTTGATTCATTGAAAAAAGATAAGACCATTGTGTGTGATTGTTTTAACAAACTGCAAACCTCTTCAGATTGCTGGTCTGCATGTCTTTCTACCAAAAGGATGGACTCACCTTAACTGGGATGGAATCAGGCTGCTGCTGATAACATTTAAAAAGGAGATAGAGCAGTTTTTAAACTAAAATGGGGAGGGGGGGAGGGGAGGAAGCCGACAGTCACCCAGGAATGCAGGGTTCGGAGTGGAGTATCCTTGAAGGATACTATTGAAATAGGATCTTTAGGGATTCCCAATAGAGAAGGTTCAATAATGGTGAAAAAAAGCCAGGAATGTTTAATGGGGAACATAATAAAGGATGCAAATTATCCCCATCAATTTCAAGGCAGCTTGAAGAAGCAAGGAAAAAACACAGTTTGAAACAGGAAATTTAGTCAGAGGAAGGCAGGACTGGCAGCCGCGAGCAGGAACAGTACGGCCCCTCAATCTGTTTCTCTGTTTTTGCCACCATTGCTGAAACAGCAACAGAAGCGGTGGTGGCATGGTGGGGAGAGCCTGTTGCATGCCTCCTGCTCCCTTGGATTTTGAAAGGTGAAACAGCACCCATCGATTCCCCCGTTCTCACCCCTATGTCTAGATTTTCAGAAAGCTTTTGATAATGTTCCTCATGATAGATTTGTAAGAAAATTAAAAAGTCATGGGATATGAGGCAATGTTTTTCTGAGGATTAAGAATTGGTTATTGGACAGAAAACAGAGTAGGGTTAAATGGTCATTTTTCTCAATGAAAGAGAGTGAATAGTAGAGTACCGCAGATATGTGTAATGGGACCAGTTCTATTTAACATATTTATAAATGATCTGGAAATCAGAACGAGTGAGGTGATTAAAAATTTGCATATGACACAAAACTATTCAAAGTTGTCAAACCACTTGCGGATTGTGGAAAATTGAAAGAAGGCCTTAGGAAACTAGAAGACTGGGCATCTGAATGGCAGATGAACTTTAACGTGGTCAAAAGCAAAGTGATGCACATTGGAAAGAATAACCTGAATCATAGTTACCTGATTCTAGGTTCCACCTTAGGAGTCAGCACGCAAAGAAAAAGTTCTAGTTGTCATCGTAGAAAATAAGCTGAAATCTTCTGCCCAGTGTGACGGCAGCCAAAAAAAGCAAACAGGATGCTAAGAATTATTAGGAAAGGGATGCAAAATAAGACCAAGAATATTATAATGCCTATGTATTGCTCCATGGTGTGACCTCAACTTGAGTATTGCGTTCAATTCTGTTCATCGTATCTCAAAAAAGATATAGCGGAATTAGAAAAAGTTTAAAGCAGAACATCCAAAATGATAAAGGGGATGGAATTCCTCCCATATGAGGAAAGGTTGAAGAGGTTAGGGCTGTTCATCTTGGAAAAGATACAGCTGAGGGGGGATATGATTGAGGTCTACAAAATCTTGAGTGGTGTAGAACAGGTAAAAGTGAATCAATTTATTACTCTTTCAAAAAGTAGAAAGACCAGGGGACTCTCAATGAAATTACACAGTAATACTTTTAAAGCAAATAGGAGGAAATATTTTTCTCTCAAAGAATAGTCAAGTTTTGGAACTCGTTGCTGGAGGATGTGGTAACAGAGACTAGCTATCTGGGTTTAATAAGGCTTTGACAGTTCCTGGAGGAAAAGTCCATAATCTTTTATTGAGATGGACATGGGGGAAGCCACTACTTGTCCTGGGATTGGTAACATGGAATATTGCTACTATTTGGGTTTCTTTCAGGTACTTATGACCTGGATTGACCACTGTTGGAAACAGGATACTGGGCTAGATTGACCATTAGTCTGACTCAGTATGGGTATTCTTATGTTTATATTAACTGAGGATTCCTCGGTATATGGACAAATATTTTTAGGGATTCCACCATAGTATAAAAAGTTTGGGAATCATTGATCTAGAACTTGTGGGTCAAATTTTCAGTGGAGTTATGTGCTTATCGTTAAGCACTCAGGACCAAATTCTATATATGGTGTGAAAAAATCAGTGCTGAAAAACAATGAACACTACGTAACATTCTATAAAACAGCACTCTAAGTTGGGCATCATTTATAGAACAGCGCTTTGTGCCACGATCCGCACCTAACTTTTAGGCTTGAGGATTTACACCAACTTAAACCTGGTGTAAACCCCTCTGCTCGACCGAGGCATGGATGAGATGTATTCTGTAACAGTGCACACAAATTCTTGGAAAGCCCATGAACCACCCCCCGGTGGTGAATGTGTAACTCTGCTATATCCCCTGGATACGCGATATGGTGCACAAAATTATGTATGCAAATATGGGCCTATGCCCAATTTGCGTTCACAATTTAATTGAGTAATGAACCAATCAGTGCCGATAAATAGCTGCTAATAATCAATTATTGGTGCTAATTAGCAATAATTAGAAGTTACATGCATATCTTGCTAGGTGCTATTCTAGAAAGATGTGCACATAAATGTTTGTGCGCAGATCTGAAAAGGGGGTATGGTCATGGGAATTGCATGGTTTGGTTATGGGCATTCCAAGAATTTGCACACACTGTTACAGAATACACCAGGTCCTCACCTAACTTAGGCACGGGGATTCACACCAGGATTATATAATAGCACTTATCGCTCATTTGTTCAGTGCCATATATATAATTTGGTCCTATATGTATTTTCAATCACAATACAGATATTGATATGTTAAAGATAAATGTTTATGCTTATTATCAGATATGATATACTGACTTTCACAACAAATATAGGGGTCCTTTTATTAAGAAGCACTAACCGATTTAGGGGCCCCTGAACAGAGCAGCGGTAAGCCCAATGTGGGCTTACCACATGGTAATCTGGAAATACTGCTGGCCAAATACAGGCACCAACAGTCGTTCCAGCCCCAGTGCATGCCATTTGCTGCACTACAGGAAATAGCTAGCTATGTTCCAGTGTGACGCTAACGTGGTAATTGGGCAGCACTGTGCACTACTGGTTATTGTTGGGTTAGTGCAGGAGCCCTTAATGCCACCTCAATGGGTGGTGTTAAGTGCTCCCCCTTGGGTGGTGTTAAGTGCTCCCCCTCCCCACATGGCCACATGGTATGTGAAATCTTACCTCATGGCCATGCGATTTCTTTGGCCTTTTTACCCACTGCGGTAAAAAGGGCTGCAACGTGTGGCAAAAAGGGCCCCCGCTGATAGCGCAGGGCCCTTTTTACTGTAGCTTGGAAAAATGACCCCTTAGTGCGCACTAACAATTAGTGCACTGTAAATGATAAGACACTCATAGGAATATAATGGGCATCTTATTTTGGGCACTGAATGTATGTATTAATGTATATGTCACAGTAGCATTTCAATTAATAAGGTGACTGCTGCTAATGATGATGAAAATTGGGACCTTTAAATTTAATTCTAAAGATAACTGGCCAGCCAATAGAGATCCCTAAGAATGAGTGGCACATGATCATATCTTTTAATATATATAAGCAATCTGGCTGCTAAATTCTAGACCAGTTGAAGTCAATGTAATATTTTTATTTTTTAAGTTGAGAAATTTTCAAAATCAATAATGACTTAAACTAAGGGAAATATAAAGTAGAGGTGCAAAGAAAAACAGATATCTAAAGCATAATTAATTCAAGGTAAGTAATAACCCATCTGCATGCAGTTGACATTATACAGAGATTTGTTTTTCAATTCACAGAACAAAAGAAAATAGAATCTAAGGTATCTGAAGTTCAGCTCTGCTGTATAAGCGTAAATACCACTCTCATCCCTAGAGCAAATTAAAGAAGGGAAACATTATACATCAACATTTGTGCTTCAAAACAATTATCAAATTGAATAGGGTCAAGAAAAGTAAACCTGTTTCCCCTATAATACCAAACACATATATAGAATCCTCAAGAAAGCTCCAAGGAATAACACCTGATGCTTAAGATAGAAAAAATAACTCCCCCTAGCTTTATAACAACCTTGAGGCATCAGGAAACAGATACACTCTGACCTCATATGTTCTCCTTATGAAAACAAGAATTCAAAATAATAACCTTATTGAAGGAAAAAGACTAGAAAGGTGGCTGTAATGGCATTCTCATCTTTAGATGATTCAAGAACTTCTGAACTGGCTGGAGATGCCTCTACATTTAGACCACCCTTGGTCTGATTTTCTAACAACTTATTTGAGGAAGGATAATACAATTTAGAAATGTCAGAGCTATAAAAATGAGCACTATTCAAAATGTCCTGGAAATATTGTGTTAATAGTTCCCTTGGAGATAACAAAAAAGTTGTAGAAAAGTTTAAAAATGCAAACCATTAGCTCTAGCTCTGTTCTCTGCAGACTTGAGCTGTTGATGAATATTCAAATTGAGAATGATATTCAAACCACGGGAGATAGCTGGGCTATCTCCTGCAGTTAGCACTGAGTCCAGATATTCAGTGCCAGACCATTTCCGGTGACAGGCATTGAGTATCTGGTTTATTTTGGGCCGGTTCTGACTTAACCGGCTAAGCTGATATTCAGTGCTGGTCGGTTAAGTTGGAACAGGCCAAAGATATACCACCTATTCATGCAGCCAAATGTGGCCATCAAACTTAGCTATCGATGTGCCAAAAATCATCTGATAGCCGGTTATATTGTGTGATATAACCAGCTATTTGCTAGACGCTAACCATCAATATTCAGCGGGAGAATGACAGCTATCTTATCTCCCACTGAATATCGCTGGATAGCTGGCTATCCAGCTTATAATCGAACGAGAATAACGCCCAAGTTCCGACCTAAATCGGGAGATGGGCGTTTATCTCACAAAACCGAATAACGCGGTATAATCAAAAGCCGAATTTGGGTCGCTTTCAACTGCACTCCGTCGCGGATGCGGACAAAGTGGACGGGGGCGTGTCGAAGGCGTGTCGAAGGCGGAACTGGGGCGTGGTTATCGGGCGAACAGAGATGGGCGCCCTTCGCCGATAATGGAACAGTTTTGAGCTAGAATTTAGGACACTTTTCCTGGACCCTGTTTTTTTACGAATAAGGCCCCCAAAAGTGCCCTAAATTACCAGATGACCCCCAGAGGGAGTCGGGGATGACCTCCCCTGACTCCCCCAGTGGTCACTAACCCCCTCCCACCACAACAAATGATGTTTCACAACTTTTTACTTTCACCCTCAAATGTCATACCCTCCTCCCAAGCAGCAGTATGCAGGTCCCTGGAGCAGTTGTTAGGGGGTGCAGTGGACGTCAGGCAGGTGGACCCAGGCCCATCCCCCCCCCTACCTGTTACAATTGTGCTGCTTAATGCTATTAGTCGTCCAACCCCCCCAAACCCACTGTACCCACATGTAGGTGCCCCCCTTCACCTCTTAGGGCTATAGTAATGATGTAGACTTGTGGGCAGTGGGTTTTGAGGGGGATTTGGGGGGCTCAACACCCAAGGGAAGGGTGCTATGCACCTGGGAGCTCTTTTACCTTTTATTTGGTTTTTGTAAAAGTGCCCCCTAGGGTGCCCGGTTGGTGTCCTGGCATGTGAGGGGGACCAGTGCACTATGAATCCTGGCCCCTCCCACGAACAAATGCCTTGGATTTATTCGTTTTTGAGCTGGGCGATTTCATTTTCCATTATCGCTGAAAAGCAAATCGCCCAGCTCACACCTTGACGAATAAAACATGGGCGTCTTTTTCTTTTAAAAAATACGATCCGCCCCGCCCCTTCACGGACCCGTTCTCGGAGATAAACGCCCATGGAGATAGGCGTTTCTGTTCCATTATGCCCCTCTAAGTACCTTTTAACCAGCCAGGTGCCATTCCTGGCAAGTTAAATGATTTTGAATATCATGGGGATTGTCTTTCATATTGGCCAGACCCATATCCTGCAGGGCTGTCACTTGAAATTCAGGCCTGACCATCTTAGATTCCGCCTGGTGTACCCTCTTCTCATGAACTTCCAGACTGGTCACAGAGAAAATGGTCAACAGATACTCAAAAACATGGACTTATTCTGAGACACTATTTGCCATCTATTTATCAAAGAGGGTGGATCCATCCCAACACTTTGTGCATGACTACTATTAATACAGAGAAATCATACATTAGGGAGAAGAATCTGCCAATATGAGGCCTTTTGTAATTAAAATGTAAAACTTTTCCCAGGAAAATCAGTTTGAAGGGACTCTCTATTCTAGGAGTGGAAGAATAGCCTAATGTTTAGTGCAGTGACATGAAAACCTGTGTAATGGTTTAATTCCAACCGTGGCTCCTTGTGACCATGGGGAAGTCACTTAATCCTCTATTGACCCAGGTAAACCCACTACAGTCAAAACAAATGCCTGCATATAATACATGTAAACTGCTTTGCTTATACCATAGAAAGACATTGTATCTAATCCATACCTCTATTCTCCC
The DNA here is from genome assembly GCF_901765095.1 of Microcaecilia unicolor. NCBI lineage: Eukaryota > Metazoa > Chordata > Amphibia > Gymnophiona > Siphonopidae > Microcaecilia > Microcaecilia unicolor. The sequence continues at coordinate 257,095,785 of NC_044034.1, read as the reverse complement.
ACACACTTTGGACTGAAGAGAGGCCACCTAACTCTAGAGAGTCACGCGAAAAACACAACCAAGAAGATGTTCCACTCAATGTGGAAACTAAAAAGAATAAGACCTTCCCAAGGAGTGTTTTCCGCAACCTAGTACAATCAATGGTGCTCAGTCATCTAGACTACTGCAACGCACTATTTGCCGGCTGCAAAGAACAAATAATCAAGAAACTACAGACAGCCCAGAACACTGCAGCTAGACTCATATTTGGCAAACCAAAATTTGAAAGTGCCAAGCCTTTACGAGAAAAACTGCACTGGCTCCCACTTAAGGAACGCATCACGTTCAAAATATGCTCACTAGTTCACAAAATCATCCATGGAGACGCACCAGCTTATATGTCTGACCTGATAGACCTACCACCTAGGAATGCCAAAAGGTCATCCCGCACATTCCTTGATCTACACTTCCCCAGCTGCAAAGGAATGAAATACAAACTAATGCATGCGTCAAACTTTAGCTACCTGAGCACACAGTATGGAACGCACTGCCGCGCAGCTTAAAATCGATCTACGAAAGAACGAACTTCCGTATATCACTGAAGACCCATCTCTTTAATAAAGCATACCACAAAGATCAACCAATGTGAATATGCACAACTCACCTATCTATATTTAGAACTGTTTCTCAAATATCTGCTTGTATACTATAACTTTGTTTACTTATCATCATGCTGACCAATACTCTGTAATACTAAATGTTTATTTACTAACATTCCTCCACTGCTCATGATGTATTGTAAGCCACTTTGAGCCTGCAAAGAAGTGGGATAAGGTGGAATACAAATGCAATAAATAAATAAATAAATAAAATAAAATAAAATATACTCAGTGCCAGCTGTTGCATATTTGTACAGAAGATGTACTCAGTGGCAGAATTTGGGGGAAATGTGGGCAGTCATAATTTGCATGCATAGTTTATAAATTATCCCTGGGATTCCATACAGTACGACTTAAATTGCATGTGTAAATCAAGACATATTCTGGATTTGTGCATGCAACTTAATTAGTTCACAAGCCAATCAGAGCTGATAATTGCCACTTAGCAATCAATTATTGATATTAATTGGTATTAATTAGAATTTACGCACAGAACTGTCTAAGTGTATTCTTTAACGTGATGCACATAAATTCTAAGTTGCATAGTTGAAAGGGAGTGCGACCATGGACATGGAATGGGCGGGTGTTGGGTGTATCTAAAATCTATGGTTATAGAATACACTCAGTCCATGCATAACTTAGGCATTGGCATTTACACCAAGTTTTACTTGGCGTAACTGCCCACGACTAAATTTAGTCACGCGGATGGGCATGGTGTATTCTATAAACAGCATGGACATTTAGGCTTATTCTATAAAGTATACCTAAATTTAGGCATACTTTATAGAATATGCATAGGTGTATTTCATTTCAGCATTGATTATTTAGGCATTATATGTAGAATCTAGTCCTATATGCAGACACAGTAACATTTATGCCTGATCTCAAATAGGCATAATGGGCCTTATTCTATAAATGTTATGCTTTTAAATTTATACTCCTAATTGTATGTTCCTAAATTACAAGCATACTCTGTCCAAAATAGATTATGCTTGTAATTTAAGATCATAAATGTAGGAGAGTTAATATGGAGCATACATTTTAGGATCATAACCTTTATAGACTAAGGCCCAATGTCCATGTCTTAAATCTAAGTGTGATATCTGTGGAATTTGTGCTAGTATTTTATAAAGACACGTGGAGGGGCATTTTCGAAAGGGACATCCAAGTTTTGATTTGGACGTCCTTGCATAACGTCCTGATCCAGGGGTGGGGAAACCCGTATTTTCGAAACAAGATGGACGTTCATCTTTCGTTTCGAAAATACCGACAGGGAAGTCCAAATCCTTAAATTTCGACATCTGTGGATTTAGACATCCCTAGACGTGGTCGTTTCTGATTTTCGGCGATTTTTGAAACCAAAGACATCCATCTCAGAAACGACCAAATGCAAGCCATTTGGTCATAGGAGGAGCCAGCATTTGTAGTGCACTGGTCCCCCTGACATGCCAGGACACCAACCGGGCACCCTAGGGGGCACTGCAGTGGACTTCATAAAATGCTCCCAGAAACATAGCTCCCTTACCCTGTGTGACATGGTATTAAAAGCAGAGCCTTTTGAGAGCACAGCTTTTCATCCATTTGGATACAGAAAGTGAAAGTGCCTTGGTGCTTTGTAGCTTTTACTATATGAGAAGTGGGGACCCCTGACGCAGGTGCTAGTCACCGAAACACAGCCCATGTCAGGTCTTTTTGTCAAGGCTCATTCATTAAAGAACTGTGTTCCATTTTTAAAGGCCCGTGGTGCTGTTTGGACTTTAGTTTGTACTTCGTTCCCTCTCTTTTGTTATATCCAAGTCATGACTACGTTTCACACATGCTAAGGCTTTTCCTATGTAACATGGAGGGGCATAATCGAACGTCGCCGGCCAAATAGATCGCCGGCGATCTATGTTGGCGGCGGCGCTACAGCTGGCCGGAACAGTATTATCGAAAAAGATGGCCGGCCATCTTTTTTGTTGATAATATGGTTTAGCCCGGCCAAATGCCGTGGAGTTTGCCAGGTTTGAGATTGCCGTTTTTCAGCAATAATGGAAAGTTATGTCGGCCATCTCAAACCCCAGCCAAATGCAAGGCATTTGGCCGTGGGAGGAGCCAGCATTTTAGTGCACTGGCTCCCCTGACATGCCAGGACCCCAACCAGCCACCCTAGGGGTCATTCCGGTGGACTTCAGAAAAGGTCCCACGTGCATAGCTCCCTTACTTTGGGAGCTGAGACCCCCAACCCCCCCCCCCCCCAACCCACTACCCACAAATGCACTGCACTCACTAAAATTGCTCCAGGGACCTGCATACAGCCTCTAGGAATTATTGCTGCTATATAACTTTGGCACACCAGTTCACACCTGAAGACTAATCTCTCTGAAAAAGTCCTTGCTTGAAATAACCACGTTTACTCACAGTTAACTGCAGATCAGAGGTTGTGCCCCACTGGCAAAGAGTCCCCTGGTACTAAGATTAGCAGTAGGTCAGAGCTGGCACAATGGTGTACAATGCCCTCTTTCAGTACCATTCAAGGTAAGCACTACGTTCTCCAACGTGGGTAACACAGGAAAGGGAACTAAAACTGGCTTACAAAAAATGGCCACTACCGCATGGACTACAACAGGAAACAAAACAGGGCACACTCTGACCCAGTTAGCAAGGGGGAAAAGCACCATGGGAGTAGAGACTACACTGACTACATAGTTTGTAACCTTTAGATTGTAAGCTCTCTTGAGCAGGGACTGTCCTTCCCCATGCTAAACTTGTACAGCGCTGCGTAACCCTAGCAGCACTATAGAAATGCTAAGTAGTAGTAGTAGTAGAGACCAGTACCCTACACCCACCACAATGCATTGCTAATGTGACTCTGCAGGGCACCTAACAGAAAAGGTGTCACACTCACCCGAGAGCCACATCGCAACCAGGGAAAGGCTGTCGGAGGATACAACACATTCTGCTGTCATGGAGGTGGGTGCGGCATTTGTGGCTGGCATACAAGCTGGCAAAAAAGGTTTTTAGTTTTATTTTTTTAGTATGGAAGGGGGTTGGTGACCACTGGGGGAGTATGGGGAGGTCTATTAGATTGTCTATTAGATTGTAAGCTCTTTGAGCAGGGACTGTCTTTCTTCTATGTTTGTGCAGTACTGCGTATGCTTTGTAGCGCTATTGAAATGCTAAATAGTAGTAGTAGTAGGTCATCCCCCATTCCCTCCAGTGGTCATCTGGTCAGTTGGGGCACCTTTTTGAGGCTTGGTTGTGAAAATAAAAGGACCAAGTAAACCCAGTGAAATACTGCTTAACACCGCTTTTTTTTCCATTATTGACAAAAGCCAGCCATCTGGTAGCCACACCCATGCCCGTCCATGTCCCGCCTTCACTAATCTACCGACACGCCCCCATGAACTTTCGCCAGCGAAGCGACAGGAAAGCGGCGATGCTGTCAAAAATGCCGCTTTCGATTATAACGATTTTGCCGCTTTTAAGAAATCGCTGGCCATCTCCCGATTTGTGTCGGAAGATGGCTGGCGATCACTTTCGATTATAAGCTGGATAGTAACATAGTAGATGACGGCAGAAAAAGACCTGCACGGTCCATCTAGTCTGCCCAACAAGATAAACTCATATGTGCTACTTCTTGTGTATACCTTACCTTGATTTGTATCTGCCATTTTCAGGACACAGACCGTAGAAGTCTTGCCCAGAACTAGCCCCACCACCCAAACACCAGCCCTGCCTCCCAATCTTGGCTTAGCTTCTGAGGATCCATTCCTTCTGCACAGGATTCCTTTATGTTTATCCCATGCATGCTTGAATTCCACTACCGTTTTCATCTCCACCACCTCCCGCGGGAGGGCATTTCAAGTATCTACCACTCTGTCTGTGAAAAAATATTTCCTGACATTTTTCTTGAGTCTGCCCCCCTTCACTCTCATATCATGTCCTCTCGTTCTACTGCCCTCCCATCTCCAGAAAAGGTTCGTTTGCGGATTAATACCTTTCAAATATTTGAACGTCTGTATCATATCACCCCTGTTTCTCCTTTCCTTCAGGGTATACATGTTCAGGTCCGCAAGTCTCTCCTCATACGTCTTGTAACGCAAATCCCATACCATTCTCCTAGCTTTTCTTTGCACTGCTTCCATTTTTTTTACATCCTTAGCAAGGTACGACCTCCAGAACTGAACACAATACTCCAGGTGAGCCTCACCAACGACTTATACAGGGGCATCAACACCTCTTTTCTTCTGCTGGTCACACCTCTCTCTATACAGCCTAGCAACCTTCTGGCTATGGCCACCGCCTTGTCACACTGTTTTGTCGCCTTCAGATCCTCAGATACCATCACCCCAAGATCCCTCTCCCTGTCCGTAACTATCAGACTCTCCCCGCCTAACACATACTTCTCCCATGGATTTCTACTCCCTAAGTGCATCACTTTGCATTTCTTCGCATTGAATTTTAATTGCCAAACCTTAGACCATTCTTCTAGTTTCCACAGATCCTTTTTATGTTTTCCACTCCCTCCCCGGTGTCCACTCTGTTGCAAATCTTAGTATCGTCCGCAAAAAGGCAAACTTTACCTTCTAACCCTTCGGCAATGTCACTCACAAATATATTGAACAGAATCGGCCCCAGCACTGATCCCTGAGGCACTCCACTACTCACCTTCCCCTCCTCTGAGTGAATTCCATTAACCACCACCCTCTGGTTTCTGTCCCAAACCATGTCCCCTATTAATGGCTATGCCAGTAGCACTGGTACCCTTGCCAACACCTATTTTCTGGGTGGTAATCGATTAGCACTGGACATGCCTATTCTCCATGCTCCAAACACGTCCCCAGGGCTAAAAAATAAAAAAAGTATTTTTTAGTGTGTGGGAAGCATGTGTTGATCTGAAAACAACTGCAAGATGCCTGAATGCAGTAGTGGTTTTCAGCCTGTGGTACGCATTCCTTAGTGTTTCCCGCAGCTTAGTAAAAGGGCTCCTTTGGGCCTGATTCTATATATGGCATCTAAAAAGTCCACGTGGTAAACATTTTTGCCTAACTGTATTCTATAAGCAGCGCCTAGATTTAGGCGTGGTATATAGAATAGACTTAGGCAATGTCCCAGCGCCTAAAACTAAACATGTCCATTTACACCTACGAAAATGTGGTGTAAATCCCTGCATGTAGATTTATAAGCACTGGGCCATATTCTATAACTATGCACATAAATTTAGGAATGCCCATTTCTCTGCCCATATCCATGCCCCTTTTGAACTGCACACATTAAATTTTAGGCGCAGTTTATGACAGATTACACTTAGGGCTCTGTTTACTAAGCCAAGCTGTAGGCATGCAAATTTTTTAGTGCGTGCTAATGCTAGAGACACCCATAGGAATGTAATGGGTGTCTCTATTGTTAGAATGTGCTATTGTTAGAATTGTTAGAAGGCACATAAATTCTAATTATTGATAAATAGTGCTCATTATTGCTAGTTAAGTGTTGTTAAAAATGCTGTTTAGCTTGTTAAGTGAATTAAGTTATGTGCATAGTTATAGAATATACCTAGATTTTGGTGCGGATCTCTAGGCGCGCTATATAGAATCTGACAGTTTATGTTTAGCCTTTCTGGACTCACCAATTAATCCAAGAGAAATAAATCCACAGCAAATAAGTATTTCATATTTTCACCACTGTATATATCTGGTAGCATTTTGATTCATAGAAAATATTCTGACTTGCGATCCATGGAGTATAATGGTGTCATTTTATTCTAGCCTGAGCCCAGAACTCATAATGAAAAAAAAGGTTTTAAAATCAAAGAAGTTACTGGTACATTGTGTGCTTAAATGTCACATTAAAGCATTTGATCTCAGAAACCTCATTGAATAGATATTAGTTCAGCTGGAAGAATATTATTGCAACAGTAGAAGGATTGGTTCTCTTCACTTTTCTGCCTCCTGCCTCAAGCATTATATGATCCATATGAGGTTCTAGTGCATTATCAAATGAAATAGAATCACCTCTACGTATGCGTTATTATTGTAAATGTTTCTCTGCATAAAAGGGCCATAACTTATTCAATAATTTTAGCTGACTCGATAGTTCCCTTCAGTTCTACCAAAAGGTATTGTTGTCCTCATCTATTTATATGGAATGAAAGGACGATACACAGAGATTTGAAAAATGGTTTCAAGTGTTCCTGCTTGTGCTCTTCAGTTCTTTGTGCACAGAGGGAAAGGAAAAAGAAGGAAACAGTTCCTATATCTGCTTTGGTTCTTCTTTTCTGAGTTCTAGAATTCCCATCATGATTCTGTTGTATGTCATTTAGCTCCACCAGACAATATATATTGATAAACACAGATAAAATAGTAAGACAGTAATGGGCCCTTTTACTAAGATGTGATAAGCGTGTGAGCTTTGCCTTACTGCCTAGAAAGTAGGGGGCCCTTTTACTAAGACGCATAGGCGCCTATGTGCGTATAAAGAGCGTCAGAACTACCGCATGGCTACCATGTGCCGCTGGTAGTAATTCTAATTTCTACACACGTCCAATACACGCTGCGGAAAATAATTTCTATTTTCTACCACATGGCGCTAACCGGGCGGTAATTGGCAGTGTACACGTGCTGATGATTACCGCCTGAGACCTTACTGCTAAGTCAATGGGTGGCAGTAAGCTCTCAGGCCCAAAATGGACGCTCGCTGATTTTCATTTTGCCACATGTCCATTTTCGGCAAAACAGGCCTTTTTCGCAGATGCGCTGAAAAATGGACCTGTGCGCATTCAATATATGTGTCTATACCAGCGCAGGCCATTTTTCAGCACACCTTAGTAAATGGACCCCTAGGTGTAGTTAAGGGCTCACGTGCTAATGGCCACGCACTAATGGAAAAATTAGCGTGTGGCCATTATTGTCGATATGTAAAACTCAGCCATTTTATCCCTGCGTTAAAAAGTGGCCTCAGCATGCAGGAAACCCACATGCTAGTAATAGCGCAGGCCATCTTTTAGCACAGCTTAGTAAAAGAGTCCCCAAAATGATTTAGCATTCGAACACTTTGAGCTGATTGCAATCCAAATAGAAACAAAAACAGAAAAAGATTTAAGGACTTCCAGTCATCTTAGTTTTATTTATTTTATTTTGTTAATTTATATCCTGTCCATCAAATATTTCAAGGCACTGACATTAAAACATTTGACAAATCTTATCCTAGATGATCATTTCAGTTAATGCAACATATTTAGATCTGGAAATACCTATATTTCTTTTATTAAGACACAGGTGAAGATAATTTATTCAAGAGTGAGGGTCCTAGACTTCATGAAAATTAACTTTGTCAAGATGGAGGAATGATTCAAGGATTCATTAACTGGGGAACATCTGGAGGAAATAGACAAGAAGTAGGAAAAACTGAAAGGAGATATTTTAAGGGTCACCAAAGCATTTTAGTAGGAAAATATTTAATGGTAAGAGGAAAAGGAGGCCTCTACAGTTCATGAAAGAAGTAATTGAAAAGGTAAGAAAAAAGAAGTTAACCTTTATAAATTACAAAAATTTCAGGAAGAGGAAGACAAACAATATTTAGAAAAGCTAAGAAAAGTTGTTAAAATATTCTGGAATGCAAAGAAGAAAATGGAAGAAAAAACTGTCATTACATTAAAATAGGAGAAAGGGGTTCTTTCAACATTTTTCTATGCAATATTGAGGAAGGACTGTCAGGAAAGGTTTGCTTTTTTGTGGATAATATCAAAATTTGAAGCAGAGTAAATACTTGGATGAATACAGAGAGAATTGATTAGCAAGGAAAAAAGAGGTCCTTTTACTAAGGTGCACCGAAAAATGGCCTGCACTGGTATAGACACATATATTGGACATGTGCAGGTCCATTTTTCAGCGCGCCTGCAAAAAAAGGCTTTTTTTTTTTTGGGGGGGGGGGGGGAATGAATGTGCAGCAAAATTAAAATTGGCGGGCATTCATTTTGGGTCTGACACCTTACCACCACCCATTGACCTAGTGGTAAAATCTCACGCGTTAACCAGGCAGTAATGGTCTATGCACGTACAATGTCGATTATCGCCCAGTTAGTGCCACATGCCAGAACATTTCCAGCGTGCTTAGTGGACGCTCTTAAAAAAAAATGAAATTACCTCCCAGTCCACGCGGTATCTGGGCGGTAGTTCAAAATTGATGCATGTAGGATGCTCGTATGCACCTACGTGGCTTAGTAAAAGGGCCCCTTCAAGATCTAAATATGTATACTTTGGAAGAAAGGCAGGAGAGAGGAGATGTGATAGAGACATTTAAATGCCTCAATGGTATAAATGCAAAGGAGGCAGGCCTCTTTAAATTGACAGGAAGTTCTGGAATGAGGAGTCATAAAATGAGGTGAAATGGGGTATTCATAAGTAATCTAGGGAAATATTTCTTTAAAGAAAGGGTGGGGAATGCATGGCATAGCATCCCTGTAGAAGTGGGTAGAGAAGAGGATGGTATCTGAAATCAAGAATGTATGGGAAAAGTACAAAATATCATTGAGGAAGAAAGAGAGAAATTATAGGGTTTATTAGCTAGAGGGCATAGACAAGGCTAGATAGGCCATATGGTCTTTATCTTTCATCATTTATGTGTTTCTATGTACTATTGACTGTCATCATCATGTAATTATGAAAGAAGTAGTTGTTTTCTATTAAGATGTGTGACTTTAGAAACAACATGACCTTTAAAGGTGGTATGAATGCAACAATTCACCTAATATTCAAAGCTATTTGACATACATTCAGGGTGGGAGAGAAGGGAAATCAAGGTCATGGGGGAGGGAGGTGGTTTCAGAGGAGCAGAAAGCACCTTATGCAGGTCCTGGCTGAATATCTTATGTGGGTCCTGACTGAATGTAAATCAGGACACACATAAGTCCCAGATTTAGCCCCAGATATTTAATATCACTGCCCTGACATGTCTCAGCATTGAAAATCTAGGGCTAACTCTGTCCATGGCAGTCAGTATGTTAAAAAATGCTGAGCACTGTGGGCTGAATATTGGAAGGATTACATTTCTCTCTCAATTAATCTCCTGAAAATAACTACACCATCAAAAACCTGATTTTAGAAAATGGAATTCACGTGAACAAGGGAAAATTAATTGCTAAAAGTGACACTAACATTTACTATTTCTGGTATCACAAATATATGAGAAGATACAATCAGGACAATATTTTAAAAGATTTACTAGGTTGGCAGGGGGGTGAACCTCATAAGTCCTTTTCACTGGATTTTTTTCCCATTCATGGAATGCAGAAATTTTGATCATACAATAGGCACTGATTTATTAAACATCTTTTATCTGCAAAATTTTCACAGTAAGTATTAATAGTAAAAGGGAGCATTCTTTGCATGTGGGGAAAACTGGTCACATGGAGGGGCAATGTTGATATGACGTTTAAATCCAACTTCATTGCTCTAAACATCAAAAATTCAAATAGGAAATAAAGTCATTTTTGAAAAAGCAAAACGTTTATCTTTTTGTTTCATAAATGGCCATTTGCTAGATGTTTTGTGCTCAGTACATTTATCTTTTGGGTTAATTTTTGAAAAAAAAAGTCCAAGGGGCCCTTTTACTAAGCCGTGTAGGTGCCTAGGCGCGCCCAACGCATGTTAATTTGGAATTACTGCCAGGCTACCACATGGCCCAGGTAGTAATTTCATTTTTTACTCATGTCCACTACGCTTTCCGAAGGCGCATGGCACTAACCAGGAGGTAAAAGGCATTATATGTGTGTAGACCTTACCACCTGGTAAACGCGCGAGACCTTACTGCTAAGTCAATGGGTGGCAGTAATGTCTCAGATCCAAAATGGACGTGCACCAATTTTCATTTTGTCACACGTCCATTTTTGGCCAAATTTTTTAAAAAGATATTTTATACAGGTGTGCTAAAAAATGGATCTGCGCAGGTCCAAAACACGCGCCTACACCAGCGCAGGCCAGTTTTTGGCGCACCTTAGTAAAAGGACCCCCAAGTGAAAAACATACAAAATCAAGTCATTGGGATATGGGAGGAGCCAGCATTTTTAGTACAATGGCCATACAGACATCCCAGCATAGTGGGACACTGCAATAGACTTCATATAAAAGCTCCCAGGTATAAATCTCTTCATTACTCCCTTATATGGTGTACTGTACACTACTACAATAGCCCTTAAAGCTGAAGGGGTTACCTATATGTGAGTACAGGAGGTTTTTGGTGAGTGTGGGAGGGCTTACACTTTCCACCAAAAGTGTAATGGGTAGAATGGGATATGGGCCTGGATCTCCCTCTCTAAAGTGCACTGCTCCAACCACTAGACTATTCCAGGGACCTTCTTGCTGCTCTAGTAGGCCTAGCTATAACATCTGATACTGTCATAGAGCCAGGTATGTACTGCTTAATCCTTCCAGTGGTCATTTAGGGCACCTTTATATGCTTTTTTGTTCTAAAAACAGGTCTAGACAAAAAAAAAAAACATTTCAATATAGCTCCGTATATTTTTGTTTTGTTTTATTATGGTGGAAAAATGTCCAAGTGTTAGTAACGTCCAAATCCTCCCCTCAACATACCTCCAACATGCCACCTTGTGATTTGAGCTGCATACCAAAACATTTAAATAATAAGCTTTGAAAATACCAATTTGAACATTTTAGCAAGAAAAACATCCACATGCTGCTTTGTGACACTTTTAAACATTTTCTGTTTCAAAAATGAGCCAGAAAGTATATGCGTGGTAATGTAGGGAATGTTTTTCAATCAGAAAAAAAAGCATAAACAGAGAAAGCAAATTATCAATACAACACAAAAAGTAACTGTTTGTTCAAGGATTATTTTCTATAGTTCAAATATATTGAAAGCAGATATTACTTTATTGAGCTCATCTTCAAATCAGATAGGCATCTCAAAATGGCCAGTAAAACCTCCATCTGCAGAAAGTGTCTAAATCATGATTTTCAAATAGACTATCCACTTCGGATCTTGTGATAATGGGATGTCTATTGAGAGATGAAGGAAGAGCCACATTGAGCCTGCAAATAGGTGGGAAAATGTCGGATACAAATGTAACAAATAAATAAATAAATAAATTTGAAGGGAATACCATTGACCATGCTTGGACTTCTTTCAAACCAGTAGAAGAAAGTGACTTTTCAGCTTATTTTTGAAAGAAAAAGACGTCCATATTTCGACCCAAATCGGGAGATGGGCGCCTTTCTCTCATGGGCACCCAAATCGGTATAATCGAAAGCTGATTTTGGGCGCCTCCAACTGCAGTCTGTCGCGGGAACGGACAAAGTTGATGGGGGCATGTCAGAGGCGTGGTGAAGGTGGGACTGGGGCATGTTTATTGGCTGAGGAGAGATGGGCGCGCTTGGCCGATAATGGAAAAAAGAAGGGCGGCAGAAGCGAGAATTTGGGCCGCTTTTTTTGGACCCTTTTTTTCACAAACAAGTCCCCCAAAAATGCCCCAACTGCCCAGATGACCACCGGAGGGAATCGGGGATGACCTCCCCTGACTCCCCCAGTGGTCATTAACCCCCTCCCACCAATAAAAAAAACTTTAAAAACGTTTTTTCCCAGCCTGTATGCCAGCCTCAAATGTCATACCCAGCTCCATCACAGCAGTATGCAGGTCTCTGGAGCAGTTGTTAGTCGGTGCAGTGGACTTCAGGCAGGTGGAACCAGGTCCATCCCCCCCCTACCTGTTACACTTGTGGTGGTAAATGGGAGCCCTCCAAACCACCCCCAAAACCCACTGTACCCACACCTAGGTGCCCCCTTCACCCATAAGTGCAACTGTAATGGTGTAGAGTTGTGGGGAGTGGATTTTTGGGGGGGGATTTGGGGGGCTCAGCACCCAAGGTAAGGGAGCTATGGACTTGGGAGGTATTTTAATTTTTTTTGTTACTTTTTACAAGTGCCCCCTAGGGTGCCTGGTTGGTGTCCTGGCATGTGAGGGGGACCAGTGCACTACGAATTCTGGCCCCTCCCATGACCAAATGCTTGGAGTTGTTTGTTTTTGAACGGGGCGCCTTCGGTTTCCATTATCGCTGAAAAAAGATACCGCCCAGCTCAAATCCGCCCAAATCCAATGCATTTGCCCGGCACCAACCTTATTATCGAAACAAAAGATGGACGCACATCTTTTTCAAAAATACGGTCTGTCCCGCCCCTTCACGTACCCGTCCTCGGAGACAGGCGCCCATGGAGATGGGTGTTCGCGTTCGATTATGCCCCTCTATAAGAACTATTTTTGACCAAATTTTAAGGGACATTGTTTTTTGGACATGTGCCCTGATGCACCTTTTTAAATTGTTACCTCAGAATTTACTCCAGTGGCTTTCTAAATTGATTAACGTTTCTTTAATGGATGGTTGTTTTTTTTAGAGGAAATGGATGACATGATTTTGAACTCACTGCTTAAAGGAAATTACCTAGAAGTGATGCATTATAACAACTTGTGCCCAGTGGCTAATCTTCCCATATTGACAAGGACCATGGAAGTACTTGTGATAATATTTCAGAAATATTTAGATCAATATGATCATTGTATAGTACCAAAACAGTTTTGGTTCCCTTCTATTTAAGTTGTGAGGATACCTGGATAAGGGAATTGAGGTAATGCAACAATGATTTTGCTACTGAGAGAAAAACATGTGATTTATACTAAATTGAATCCGCCGATTCCAAATATGAACTCCGAATTTGCCTGACACGTCTAGATTTTAAGTTATACATGAAAGCCTGTGGTTGAATGGTAAAAGAAAAGGAATGGCTTTTGCAGTGCCGATGGTTTGGCGTGAGCAGAAAAATCACCATTCAGACTGTTATTTTTGCATGACTAAAATCGTCGGATATTCAAAGAGAAACAAGTCACAAATTGTATCCTGACGGTGAGTCTGCTCTTAAACCAGTACCACACGATGTAGAGAATCCAGTGCATGCCCCTCCCGCAGCAGGAACGGCAATTGAAACTGACGCTTCTGATCCTGATGAAGAAGATGTTGATTGGCATGATGTATTTCCTGATCCAGAACAACTGGAGGGTCAGCCGCAAGATGGCCGACGAACTGGCTGCTTTGTAATCAGCTCCGTGAGCCCGTCCGTCTGGATCCCTTCCCTGCCGGTCCCACCGCCGACTTCATCCGTCCCCGCATTGTGGGAAGCTCTGGGCATCGGATCGTTGTCGGAGCGGTGTCCGACGGCGTCCAACCGCGACCCCTCCATCGGTCTCGGCTGGGCACTGGCCTGGATCGGCGCTCCCGGCGCCTCCTACTTTGTGTCACTGGCCGGATCAGCTGGCTGAAGGCAGTGGACTCGGTCAGTTCGGTCGACGGGGGTTGTACCGGGCAGAGAGGTGAGAGGCGGGTGGTGCAGATGGGAGATCGTGAGCAGCGGTAGCGGTACGAGCAACGAGAGGCTGTGCGGCCTGGGACCGCACATCCACGTGGCAGCCACTCTCCCTTTGTTCCGCTGCCAGGAAACAGGCGCAGCGTGGGAGATTGAGGTAGGGTGGCAGGGCAGCGGGTCCATCTGCATGGAAGTCGGCGCCTGGAGTGCTGCTGGCTGTCTCCCCGATCGCAGCACCGTTCCTTCTGGCGTGGAGAGCCAGGAGACCTGGGGCAGCTGACCCCTGGCCCTGGTGTTGATCCTCTCCCCAGGCCCACTTTTCATGTCCTGTACCCTTGTGGGCTCTGCCCTTGCCTCCCTGCCGCCCTGTCCATCTGCCTTGCTCTGGTCCTGCGGCCCCAGCCTGTTCCAATCCGACTTGTATCAGTCCGTTGCTCCACTCTCTTCGGCCTCTGCTCCTGCTTCTCCCAATCCGTCTGCTCCAGCTTATTCCGGTCCTGCCGCTCCACTGTCCCCTGCACCACCTTGTTCCAGTCTGTCTGTCCCAGTGTGTTCCAGTCCTGTTGCGCCGCTGTCTTCTGCTCCAACTGGCTCCAGTCCATCTGTTCCAGCTTATTCCGGTCCTGCTGCTTCGCAGTCTTCTGCTCCGGCTTGTTCCAGTCCGTCTGTCCCAGCATTTCCAGTCCTGCTGCGCCGCTGTCTGTGCCACTGTCTGCTCCAACTTGCTCCAGTCCATCTACTTCCAGCGTGTTCCAGTCCATCTGCTCCAGCTTGTGCCTGTCCATCTGTTCCAGCCTGCTCCATTACATCTGCTCCAGCGTGCTCCAGTCTGCCTAACCCACTGCAAGCCTCTCATCCATTGACTTACCTGCCTGCCTGCTGTTACCTGTCTGCCTGCTGCTACCTTGTCAACCATTGACTTACCTGCTCGCCTGCCTACCTGCGAGCCTCTCATCCATTGACCTACCTGCCTGCCTGCTGCTAGCTTGTCAACTACTCACTTACCAGTACATCAATTCCAAACCCCCAATCCAGCTCTCCACTCTATCTATCTGCCTAACACCTTAGTCACCTGCTACACCTCAGTCACTATGTATGGCTCCTATCCACATTCTGTTCCTTGCCCTGTCCCTTCCTAATCTCTTCTCCTCCCCACCCCCTGTCCACCATTGGTACTCGTTGCCCTCCCGCCTGGCCCGCCACGGCAATACCCTTCTCACCCCCATCCCTCACCATCTCACCATCCCTCTTGTCCCCCTCCTCCATCCTAGCTCTCAACCTTCAACACTTCCTTCCTGCTATTAACCCATCCCCATTCCTCCTAAGTGCACCCCGTCTTCGTCGCCTTCGTTGCCCGTCCTCTCCCTCCCTCCTCCGCTCTCTCTTGCTCCTCCTCCTGCTATCCGCGGGAGACATTAACCCTAATCCAGGCCCCCCTCATCTGTCCCCGTCCTATCCACGCGGACGATGCCGAGACGTCTCCAATCTCGCCTCTATTCCCCTACTCCCCCCTTCTTCCCTCCCCTTCTCTTGCGCCTTGTGGAATGCCCACTCAGTTTGCAACAAACTGCCCTTCACCCACGATCTCTTCATCTCCCACTCCCTTCAACTGCTCGCCCTAACCGAAACCTGGATCTCCCTGGATGACTCTACCTCAGCCGCAGCCCTTTGCCATGGTGGTTACCTCTTCTCTCACACTCCCTGCCCAGTTGGCCGCGGTGGAGGTGTTGGGTTACTACTCTCACCCTCCTGTAGTTTTCAACCCCTCCTCCTACCGCAGTCTCACTGTTTCTCATCCTTTGAAGCCCACTCCATCCGGCTATTCTACCCGCTACCACTCAGAGTGGCAGTCATCTACCGCCCCCCCTAATAAATCCTTCTCTTCCTTCCTTACCGACTTCGATGCTTGGCTCTCTGTTTTTCTTGAACCCTCATCGCCGTCTCTCATTCTCGGAGACTTCAATATACATGCTGATGACCCATCCGACCCTCACGCTTCTAAGTTCCTCACCCTAACATCCTCCTTCAACCTCCAGCTGTGCTCTACCACCCCTACTCACCGTGACGGCCATTGTCTCGACCTATTCCTCTCCTCATCCGGCTCACTCTCCAATTTCCAAGCTTCAGCTCTTCCTCTCTCCGACCACCACCTGATCACATTCACACTTCTCCACCCCCCCTCTGCCCCGCCCAACCTTAACCACCACATCCAGGAATCTCCAGGCCATTGACCCCCTCACCTTATCCGCTAGTATCTCTAATCTCCTCCCATCCGTCATGTCCTCCGAGACTGTCGACAAAGCGTTCTCCGCTTACAATGCCGCTCTCTCCTCTGCCCTTGACACCCTCGCACCTTCCACCACCCGTCCCACAAAGCGTACTAATCCCCAGCCTTGGCTGACCCCTTGCATCTGCTACCTTCACTCCTGCGCACGATCTGCTGAACGCCTCTGGAGGAAATCTCGTACTCATCCAGACTTCCTTCACTATAAATTCATGCTATCCTCCCTCCACTCCTCCCTATTCCTTGCAAAACAGGACTATTACACCCAATTGACCAATTCCCTCAGCTCCAACCCCCATCGTCTCTTCTCCACCCTTAACTCTCTCCTCAAGGTGCCCCCCGCTCCCACTCCCCCCTCACTTTTTCCTCAATCACTGGCTGATTACTTCCACGACAAAGTGCAAAAGATCAGCCTTGAGTTCACTACCAAGCCATCACCCCCACCCCCCCTCTTCACCCATTAACCTTCTCCCTCAACCAACCAACCCAGGCCTCCCTCTCCTCCTTTCCAGAGATCACTGAGGATGAAACCTCCAGCCTTCTTTCCTCCTCGAAATGCACCACCTGCTCCTCTGATCCCATCCCCACCAACCTACTTAACACTATCGCCCATACTGTCAACCCCTCCATCTGTCACATCCTTAACCTCTCTCTCTCCACTGCAACTGTCCCTGATACCTTTCAAGCACGCCCTAGTCACACCTCTACTCAAAAACCATCACTTGACCCTACCTGCCCCTCCAACTATCGCCCCATCTCTCTCCTACCCTTCCTCTCCAAAATACTTGAACGCCGTTCATAGCCACTGTCTTGATTTTCTCTCCTCTCCTGCCATCCTCGACCCACTCCAATCCGGCTTCCACCCTCTCCACTCGACAGAAACAGCACTCTCTAAAGTCTGCAATGACCTGCTCCTGGCCAAATCTAGAGGCCACTACTCCATCCTCATCCTCATCGATCTCTCTGCCGCTTTTGACACTGTCAATCACGAACTAGTTCTCGCCACTCTGGCCTCATTTGGGTTCCAGGGCTCTGTCCTCTCCTGGTTCTCCTCCTATCTCTCCCACCACACATTCAGGGTGCACTCTCATGGATCTTCCTCCACTCCCATCCCGCTATCTGTTGGTGTTCCCCAGGGATCTGTCCTCGGACCCCTTCTCTTCTCTATCTACACCTCTTCCCTAGGCTCACTGATCTCATCTCATGGCTTCCAGTATCATCTCTACGCTGATGACACCCAGCTCTATCTCTCCACACCAGACATCACCTCAGAGACCCAGGCCAAGGTATCGGCCTGCCTGTCCGACATTGCTGCCTGGATGTCCAACCACCACCTGAAGCTGAACATGTCCAAGACCGAGCTCCTCATCTTTCCACCTAAGCCCACTTCTCCTCTTCCCCCACTCTCTGTCTCAGTTGATGGCACCCTCATCCTCCCCGTCTCATCTGCCCGCAACCTCGGGGTCATCTTCAACTCCTCCCTCTCCTTCTCTGCGCATATCCAGCAGACTGCCAAAACCTGTCGCTTCTTCCTTTTCAACATCAACAAAATTTGCCCTTTCCTCACTGAGCACACCACCCGAACTCTCGTCCATGCTCTCATTACCTCTCGCCTTGACTACTGCAACTTGCTCCTCACTGGCCTCCCACTCAGCCATCTATCCCCCCTTCAATCCATTCAGAACTCTGCCGCACGTCTTATATTCCGCCAGAACCGATGTACTCATATCACCCCTCTCCTCAAGTCACTTCACTGGCTTCCGATCAGATACCGCATCCAATTCAAGCTTCTCCTCCTTACTTACAAGTGCACCCGGTCTGCTGCTCCTCACTACCTCTCTACCCTCATTTCCCCCTACGTTCCTGCTCGTAACCTCCGCTCACACGACAAATCCCTCCTCTCAGTACCCTTCTCCACCATTGCCAACTCCAGGCTCCGCTCATTTTGCCTTGCCTCACCCTATGCTTGGAACAATCTTCCTGAATCCCTACACCAAGCCCCCTCCCTACCCATCTTCAAATCCTTGCTTAAAGCTCACCTCTTCAATGCTGCATTCGGAACCTAACCTTTCGAACATATAGGTTGCCCCAATCTGTCTGACCTTTCAGATTATCTGTACATTTGTCTTTTAGATTGTAAGCTCTTCGAGCAGGGACTGTCCTTCCATGTTAAATTGTACAGCGCTGCGTAACCCTAGTAGCGCTTTAGAAATGTTAAGTAGTAGTAGTAGTAGTTTGGCGTGAGCAGAAAAATCACCATTCAGACTGTTATTTTTGCATGACTAAAATCGTCGGATATTCAAAGAGAAACAAGTCACAAATTGTATCCTGACGGTGAGTCTGCTCTTAAACCAGTACCACACGATGTAGAGAATCCAGTGCATGCCCCTCCCGCAGCAGGAACGGCAATTGAAACTGACGCTTCTGATGCTGGTGAAGAAGATGTTGATTGTCATGATGTATTTCCTGATCCAGAACAACTGGAGGGTCAGCCGCACTTGTTGAGCCAATCAGATTCAGATGATCTGGTAAGAGATCTGTCATTATCTAAAGAAAAGTCAGAACTGCTAGCTTCTAGACTTTGTGAATGGAATTTGCTACAACGAAGCACCACAACTTCACACTTTTGTCATCGACATACCAAGTTAGCTGCATACTATGCAATGGAAAGCGATGTCTGTTTCTGTACTGATGTAAATGGTCTTATGATGGAGTTAGATGGTACACATGTTCCTGATGAATGAAGGCTACTCATAGACTCTAGCAAAACGAGGTTGAAAGCTGTCTTGTTGCACAATGGTAATGAAAAACCATCTGTTCCATTGGCTCATGGGGTTGGAATGAAAGAGACCCATGCTTCTATGGAGTTAATTTTGAAAATAATCAAATACTGTGAACATAACTGAAATATTTGTGCTGACCTGAAAGTGGTAGCACTGCTGCTGCTTGGCCTACAGTTAGGGTACACGAAGCATATGTGTTTCTTGTGCCTATGGAACAGTTATGATGACAAAAATCATTACAAAATGAGACAGTGGCCTCTCAGAGTTGAGCACACAGTTGGTCGGTACAATGTACAACACAAATCACTGGTTGATCCACTTCAAGTTTATCTTCCACCACTTCACATTAGGTTTAATAAAAAATTTTGTAATTGCACTTGACCGTGATGGAAATGGTTTCCAGTATTTGAAGGAGATGTTTAGAGCAATGAAAACTGAAGCTAAAATAAAGGCCAGAATTTTTATTGGCCCCGAAATCAACAAACTAATGCATGATGACACATTCAGAACAAACTCAACCCTCTGGAACTTGCAGCTTGGGATGCATTGTGCTAGTAGTGCAGAACTTCCTTGGGAACAGATGAGCTATACTGAACTAGTAGACAACATGCTTAAAGCATATGAACAACTTGGCTGCCAAATGTCATTGAAAATGCATTTATTTAATTCCCATCTTGACTTTTTCCCACCCAATTTGGGACACGTAAGTGACGAACATGGAAAGAGGTTCCATAAAGACATTTCTACAATGGAGAACAGATATCAAGGCCGCTGGAATCCCAACATGATGGGGGACTACTGCTGGTTTTTGCAACGGGAAAATATGACCAGTCACAAACGCAAAAGCAGATGCCTGAAGCACTTTTAACAGTACTGGGCCTTGCGGAAGTAAGACTTTTAAACTGGAATATGAGACTTTTTTGAAATTTTGTTATTCCATTACATTTTCATATACTGTTTACTACGAAAACTTTGATGTAGATCAGGTAATTGTTGGAGTAAAACTTGTTCTGTAAAAAATTATTCAATGCTTTCCAAGTGCTTAATTCATTTGGGCAAACTTATGCATAACAAAATTTCCTGACGTGTTACAACAATTCTGACTTCGGATTTGGAATACGCACACTAAATTTAGTATAGGACAAATGGTTTTTGCCCGGTAGCACACGAAAACTTTTTGTTGTTGTGCATAGGGATTTTTGTAGTTGATTAGCAGCAAGGTCTGAGAAACATTTGTGACTGAAAAAGAAGTGTCCTTATACAAACCATTAAGCCCCAAAGAAGAAACCTTTAAGAGATTTTGAATTTATTCAATAACAACAGGAAAGTCAGCAACTTCTTTCGCTACATTGCAGTAAAGCATGATTTTAATTAGTTCACACAGAGGACATATTGAGAAAAAAGTGACATTTCATCGAGGAAGATACTATTAAATGCAAGCCTCCTTGACCTGCTATTTTTCAAGGTGCTTGCTAACAAAATAAGTCATATGACCAATTTCCTGCTTACATTAACCTATGAACTGTAGAAAAGCATACTTCATTTGTTTAAATATTTAGTTATGATATATTATTCCAGTTGTATTACACACAATGCAGTTTTGTTTCCCACATCATGGTGTATTTAATAGTAAAACAAAAGATAAACATTTATGTGGTGTTATATGATAGGAGTATATAGGCAAATTAAATAATAATAATAATAATAATAATAATAATAATAATAATAATAATTTGTATGTTCCATATCATTTGCAGGATTTTCTTTTTTTTTTTTGGGGGGGGGGGGCAATTTTTTAATAGTGCACACTACTGTGCAACAGTGCTCATTATCATAAATAAATTATCCTGAAGATATATACCACAGTGGTTCCACACATATATTCCCCCATCTGAAATGCTCTGATGACCCCTCCATCCCATCTGAGATTGCCTGCTTATATGGAAGGCTGACCCTAGCAGTATTGTAAGTCTATCTCTAAGGTTCATGGCGTACATTTTGAGTACTACAGCTAGGAAGACCACTTTCATCCTGGCCCACTGTTCCACCAAAGATCATTTCCAAGTAAGGCTGAGATTAATGCTGGTATAGATTGGACTAGGGAAAGTTGGGGAGGTTTCATAGGCACATGGGGCAGGGCTTTGGGTCAGGGAAGGGCCTATAAACGTTTGCTAATGGTGGTGGGAGATTGGAAGTGGATACCATTGAGGGGGTCAAGGGATGTAAGTAGGGAGTTTGGGGGGGTCAGGGATATGATTGGGGGACCATCAGGACAGGGAGTTGGATGTTAGAGAGTATCAGATTGTGGTGGGGGGGAATTGGAAGACTTTGATGTAAAGGTATTACAAGACTAGCAGTAGTGAGGCTACGCTTACCGCTTCTTCTTTAGGTGGTAATAACTTCAGCCTCATTATCAGTAGTCATGATAGCTAGCATGCAATACCTGCTCTGTCCATGATGCCTACTTACCACATTAGGCAGCTAGTGTGGACTTTTGCTGCATGTCTACAAACACCATAGGGAAAAAAACCCTCTATGGAAATCCAAAAGAAACCAAAAGAAAGTGAAGGAAGACCAAATGATGACCCAACAGGGAGAAGTTGCTTGAAATTTCTTTAATCGTAGCACCAGACAAGGACCCGACACAGGTCATGTTTCAGTGGACACAGCCGCCCGCCTCAGGGGTCACAGAAAACACTCTGTTATTAAGAGCTGCTATGTATATTGCCTGGTGCAGAGATAGAACCAGATCAAACAAGACTGTTGGCAGGCCATACATTTTGCACTGGATACAAGCTTGAAAAGACACCACACTGAGGTGGTAGAGGGATTCCCTCTCTGGTGCTATTATTAAAGAATTAAAGAATTTTCAAGCAACATCTCCCCGTTGGGTTATCATTTGGTCATCCTCTACTCTCTTTTGGTTTCTGTTTTAATGTGAATTACAGATTAGCATCGGTGAATGCTAATGTCTAACACACAGTACAATCCAAGCTAACTGCATAACACACCTTAGTAAAAGGGTTTCTGTATTAACTAACTCCAAACCCTGAACGTGAATAATCAGAAACTTACTATACCATACCAACACCAACTCCAAGAATTGAAATTTCACCGATCCGTATTTATGAAAATCAGCACTGCAAATATTCTATAAAACCAAGATATCTGCAGTTGTGCAAAGAGAACAAGCCAGATTCCTACATAGAACTTACTGCAGCATAAGATATTACAAAGTAGAAATAAATATGCAGACAAAACGTGCAATGGAAAACCCAAGAAATCAGACTGTGAGCTGGTTTCTTGGGTTTTCCCAAGAGAAACAGAAATGCTTTTCCTCCCACACTGAACAAAATACAAAAAATATACATTTTTAAAGCCGACATATGTCATTCTCTAGAACTTGAAAATATTTTTTTATACCTTTGAAGGCTTCTCAGTAGTGATAAACATATAAGTGCTGATGATGATGATCCAGTGTAAATTTGAATGCATAAGTTCCCTTACAGGATTTCAGTGCTGAGTGGATGCCATTCTAGTCCCACTGCACCATTTTTAAAGTATAGAACTTTGGTCTTTTATCAGCTTCAATGGTCAAATCATCAGCCATACATTAGCAAACAGTTATGTAGACTGTGCTGCCATCAACCACATTAGCAATATAGACAGGAAAAAATAAATCTGTTTGCTTTTTTCTTTTTGATCCTTTTCTTTGTTCATGTTACATATTCATATTAATGATGTTTTGAAATTTTATTTTTTTAGAAAGCACATTTTAGATTACACTCATATCCCAAACAATAAGTCAATACACCAACCCAAATAACCACTATACTATCAGTACCTTGAACAATGGTGAACAAAGACAAAATTACTGAATGAGTATACAAATGAGCAAACAATATCATATAACCACTCAAGAATAATCCAATATGATTTTGCAAATTTTTACTGTAACAATGCAGTTTGTTTGTTTTGAAGGTTCACCATACAATAAAAAGGGGTAACGGTGAGACGTATACCTGAGACCTTTTATATGAAGTCCACAGCAGTGCTCCCTAGGGTGTCCCACTGCTCTGCTGAGATATCTGTGTGGCCAGTTTACTAAGAATGCTGCTCCCCCACCCCCTCCTCCCATGTCTCAGCGGCTTCTGTTTGTGCGCTTTTCCCTTGGACCTTTTTTTTTTCTGAAAATGATCACAAAAAAAATGCACTGAGCACAAAACATCTGGGAAATGGCCATTTTTGAAACATAAATGTTTTTCTGGTTCGAAAATTGCTGTGTTCACCACTTGATTTATTTTTACATTTTCAACAAAATGTCCCAAATTGGATTTAGATGTCATTTTGAAAATGCCCCTTTATATATCAAATGTGTGCAATAGTAAAGTGAGAAACTGAGGGCTCCATATTCAGCCAGCTGAGATCAGCATTTTGCTGACCGCCGCAATTACTAAAGCTGGAAATTCAGAGGGTCTTTTACTAAAGCTTAGCTTGAGTTATCTGCAGCAGGGTCCATTTTATTCCTATGGGCCCTGCTGCAGATAACGTGAGCTAAGCTTAGTAAAAGACCCCTCTCAATGCCACATGTCATGTCTGGACACTGGCATTAAATTTCTGGGTTTGCAGAGTCAGCTAATACATAGCCGGTTAAGGGGGTCTTTTACTAAGCCACAGTAGTTTTTTGCTTACAGTAGAAATCAGTTAGCAGTAAGTGCCAAGATGCCCATTATATTCTTATAGGGGTCCTGGAGTTTGCCACCAGCTGATTTCTACTGCTAGCTACAAACACTGCCAGGGTTTAGTAAAAGACGGCCTAAGTGTGATATTCAGCACTTAACTAGCTATGGATTACCACATAAAGATAAGACTCACTTTGATGTGATCCTGTATATGCAGTTGACCTGATGGTTGTGCTGAATATCAGCACTTAACAAGCCAAGTGCTGACTCCATCCCTGGAAAGCCCCCAACATAGCCGGTTTTGAGTTTGGCACTGGCTAGTTAGCACTGAACAGGCAATTTAACCAGCCAGGAGCTGCTTCCGGCTGACTAAATCACATTAAGTATTGACCCTTGAGATTTAGCTAAGGGACTGAGATTGGGAGCGGAGCTTGTGCTTCACCAGCCAAAAAAGTGTTCTACTGCCCAAGATCCAATCTATAAGCCACATAAAGACAGTTAGTGCAGTATCACACTGAGGATTATTGCTATATTCAAAAAAAGGAAACATTTTGTTTGATTACATTTAGACTTTTATAATAGGACATGAAGCCAAATATGACCTAGACACATAGATAATTATAAATAATATGTTATAACTGTAAAGACAGATTCATTTTTTAAATATGTTTCTGTGAATAGATTAAATGAGTTCTAATTGGTTAAGTACATAAGTAATGCCATACTGGGAAAAGACCAAAGGTCCATCGAGCCCAGCATCCTGTCCCCGACAGCGGCCAATCCAGGTCAAGGGCACCTGGCAAGCTACCCAAATGTACAAACATTTTATACAAGTTATTCCCGAAATTGTGGATTTTACCCAAGTCCATTTAGTAGCAGTCTATGGACTTGTCCTTTAGGAAACTGTCCAACCCATTTTTAAACTCTGCCAAGCTAACTGCCTTCACCACGTTCTCCGGCAATGAATTCCAGAGTTTAATTATGCGCTAAGTGAAGAAAAATGTTCTCCTATTTGTTTTAAATTTACTACACTGTAGTTTCATCGCATGCCCCATAGTCCTAGTATTTTTGGAAAGCGTGAACAGACGCTTCACAACCACCTGTTCCACTCCACTCATTATTTTATATACCTCTATCATGTCTCCCCTCAGCCGTCTCTTCTCCAAGATGAAAAGCCCTAGCCTCCTTAGTCTTTCCTCATAGGGAAGTCATCCCATCCCCGCTATCATTTTTGTCGCCCTTCGCTGCACCTTTTCCAGTTCTACTATATCTTTCTTGAGATGCGGCGACCAGAATTAAACACAATACTCAAGGTGCGGTCGCACCATGGAGCGATATAAAGGCATTATAACATCCTCACATCTGTTCTCCATACCTTTCCTAATAATACCCAACATTCTATTCGTTTTCCTAGCCGCAGCAGCACATTGAGCAGAAGGTTGGTCATATAACAAATGTTGGCATCACTAATACATTGGTGTTGTTTTCTGTGATAGTTTTGAGCACTCTGAATCAGCCAGACAATGAATGGGAAATATGTAAGTCAATTTCATGAAGGTTAAGGCTGGGGACTAGGTTGGGGATACAAGAAAGGGGATATATGGCCTGAAACCAATTTGGAAGGTATTGGGTACCGGGGTGGGGAGCAGGAAGGCTGCCACATGTTGAGCTTCTGTCCCCACATAGGGGCCTCCTAGAGGGGAGGGTCTTTTCTGGAGGTCAGATGATGTAGGGGAGTTATTGTACTGTCATGGAGGGTTGGGTAATATGGGATGGAGTCATTTGAGTTATTGTTTTGTTGAGGAGGCTCAGGTAATGTGGAAACATCATTGTGTTGTTGGGTGTGATTCAGGGACAGAGAAGGGCTGTGAAGTCCAGCATCACGGTGGAGATGTGTCTGTATGTGTGTGTGTGTGGGAGGGGGGGGGGGGAGGCTGGCTTCATAGGTACTTTTAACATTGTGATCTATATTTGTTCCTCCAGCAGGCTCTTAGTCTTGCCTGGTATAATTAGGTATAAATTTCAACGGACAGGTTTCCCTATGCAGACATGGATTCTGCTATTGCTATCCTACACAGACCACTCCCATCCCCACTCTTCACATGGCCCCTTGCATTTAAATGTAGTGAGCTTCTCCATGTATTAATGTTCTAAAATGGCATTTAAAATTCTGGGCCTCTCCAGGTGTTTAAATGCTACCATTTAAAGAATGGGATGCTTCTAAAATAAGGGCCATAACAGCCACACATTTATGTTTTGATATGGCTATTTCCATGTAGCTATAATTTGGTTTGTTAAAGAGACAACTATTGATTGTTTATTTATTTATTTATTTGTTTGTGACATTTATATCCTACATTATCCCAAACATGTTTGCGTTCAATGTGGCTTACAATAAACAGTATAGGATACATAACAAAGAATAATGCACAAGAAAGTAATCCAATTTTACAATACAGTATTATAAACATGCTGGGATAACTTGACTAGATAGCTATCGGGGTACCAGCACTGAGTATTGCTGGTACCCAGATAATTTCTAATTCTGTCCCTGGACAACCCCAGTGACTGAAGTTGCGCATGCAATTCGGCCATGTGACCAAATTGTGCGCACAACTTAATTGTTTAACAAGCTAATCAGTACCGATAGTTGACCACTAACAAGCAATTATCGGCACTAATTGGCAGTAATTAGAATTTGTGTGCATATATTTCTTTTTTTTTAATTGAAATTTCAAATTTATACAATCATGGTGCAATAAAAAAAAATCAAGTCCATATCACAGAGAGAGCGAAGAAGCAATAACAAGGAAAAGAACTAGGCAACCACATTAGATGGGGGCCGAATACAAACAGGCTGAAGGCCAGCAAAGGATATGAGGGGGGAAGGGCTAGGGAAGAAGAGGGTGTAATCTCTAGAAGAAAACAGATAAGAAAGCAAGAGGATCAAGGAGAGGAAAAGGTTTGGAGTAAGGCAAGGAGGAGTAGGGAAAGGAGGGGCGAAGGACAGAAGAGAACTGAACAAGCGGGGAAGCAGGAAAAGATTTGAATGAGAAGGCTAGAGGACACTGTGTGCCATAGGAGCCAACTTTTCAAAATTATTGGGGGTGCTAAGCCCAATGGAATTAACCCCTCCCTGGACACATACAGACAATTTTCTCAATATTGGGGGTGCTCAAGCACCCACAGAGTCGGCTCCTATGGTGTGTGCTACGAGGGACGGCACAAAAAAGCAGAGACAGGGTGCTTGGATGGCAACCCCTATGTGGAAGTAGGAGATTGCAGAAAAGGAAGGCTGTGTACCCGGCAAGAGTTAGATAGTAAGAATGTTACAAGTTATTCAATTGTTATATTATGTGAATCAAAGATGGTGTTTTATGTTCCTAGCTACGGCCTAAGTAAATTCCAACTTTCTCTCGAAAACTGACTCCTGTGTGATGATGTAACTACAAATACAGAACTGAGTGTGTGCCGAGAGCCCGATTTGTAGAGAACAACAGCAATTCAAGCAAGCTAATAATAATCTTGACAGTCCCTCCACCTATACAATTAGACCTTAAATCCTCAGGTAAGCTGACAAAAAAAGGGGGGGGGGGGACCTTGTTTTATTGACTCTGCTTCTTTATCTATCAGAAAATGCTCTAATTGGGATGGAACAAACAAACAGCCCCAAATAGAAATTTTTATCAAACACTTGCAGGGAAACTTTAAAAAGAAAGTTGCCCCCATGTGCACAACTTTCTAAGTGTATTCTGTAAAGTGGTGTGCAAAATTCTGATGCTTGGAAGGGGGCATGGCCAAGGGGGGTATGGGCAGGTCGTGGGCAATTCTAAAGATTATGCTCACAGTTACAGAATATGCCCAATCCATGCCTAATTTAACTGTGGGCATTTATGCCAGATTTTAGTTTGCATAAATGGTTGCACCTAAATTTAGTCATGGGAATGGGTGCTACACGTATTCTATAAACCACGCCTGGTTTATAGAATATATATATATATATATATATATATATATATATATTCTATAAACCTTGCCTAACTTTAGGCGAAGTTTATAGAACAGCACTAAGTGAGGGTGTTTTTGGCTCTAATTTTTTGGGTGCCATATATAGAATCTGGTCCCTCTTGCACAATAAGGAAATGATTATATATTGCATATCAAGCATAATTCATCAAATACTAGTTGTATATCTGTTAAATCTGTTAAGGCATATTATAAGCTAAAATCACCTATAATATTTTATAATAGATCTTCTGCAAGCTTTCGTTTTGCATATAAAGAAATAAGAATATGCAATCTACCTGTCAGACCTTCAGACAGAAATGTTACTTGAGAACACAGATATTATTATTGTGATATCAATAACCGAGTAATAATCATTTGGAAGTCTGAAACTTTCAGTGATGGATTGTATTTGTAGTAATGTGTGCACATGAAGAGTGGTGAGAAGAAAGGCATATAGGTTATAACATTTGAGAGAAAGGATTTTTTTTCTTGGAATGTGTAAATTTACTCAGAACAACTTAGAATCTAGGATTTAAATGGCTTAGTAAATGTGAGATCAATATTTCACTAATTGGAGTATTCTTTGACCCAGTGTTACACATAAAAAAGTAAAATAATAAAATGCTTTACTATACTAAAAAAGTAACAAAATCCAATAACTTCTCATAGCAAAACATTTTTTCCAGCTTTGTTGTCTATTCTCAACCTAAGCATATCATTCTTAGGGGCCTGTTTATCTGAATTCAGTAAAGTTTTGCACTTACCATGTGTTAGTTGCAAGAATGAACACTGTCACTAAATGCCTAGCACCCACCTTGGGTTACCCTTCTGCCAACTGAAGGGTCTGCCCAGCACTTCCCAGCCTCGCCTGCACTTTGGCTCGTGCTCTATACTAGCACCTTCCACCCACTGACTGGGTCCCGCTTGCCTCTGGGCTAGTCTCCCACTCTCAGGTTATTCCCCAATGATTTCTAGGACACTGGGGCCACACTCCAGAGGTTCCTCAGTTCTCAGAAAGCAGAGTCAATAAATTAAATAAGGTTTATTATCACATTGTCACATGAACTTGAACAGTGGACAGAAAAATGTGAAATTAGCAAGCAATAACAGATAACTGAATATGGATCAATTATAAAACTATCTAAACATTTGTTTGCTACCTGGGTCGTACCTAGGGAGTTCAGAAAATATAGCTGCTCACAGGGTCTCAGTAAAGAGATCTTTCTCTCTTCTCTCCCTGGTTGAAGCTATGGATTTATGCCACATTTTCATTGTTGTAAATGGAGGCGCATAGTTTTGGGTACTGGGATATGAACTAAGCATATTCTATATACTGTGCCTAAATCTAGGTGCCACTTATAGAATACACTTAGGTGGAAATGTTTACCATGCGGATTTTTTAGGTGCCATATATAGAATCTGGCCCTTAGTGCTTATGTTTACCCATTTCCTAGAATGATTATTGGTCTGGGTTTTAATGGCACTACAACCACATCTATAAGGAGATTAACATATATTAGCATATGAACTGAATGCTTTCACCAGAAGGAAGTACTTGAATCCCTGTCCTTCTTGTGATCCTCTGATGTAGCCCTTGCATAGGTGAAACATGGCCATGCCTGGCTTTTATTTCAATGGGCTATAGTAATAAAGTTTGATTTTTGGTTCCAATCTGCTCCTATTACTGGTTGGAATCATATCCAGGGTTAGAAGCATAATAATGAATATTTCTATACCTGGAAGAAGTCAGATGTCTTCTAGGTTAAGAAATCTTATTTTGATTTAAGCTCCAGTAGTTTCCTAAGGTGGCTACCATCTTGCAATGAAACAGGAAGTAAAGATCCTATGGGTTTACTTAAATTCAAAAATAATGCTGCAGAAGTATATTATTTATAGCTTGATAAAGGCTTCTTTTTAACAACTCTGATCTATCTGTAGCCTCCAACTGTTCTTGTGTAGGGGTCATTAGTTTACCTTAAAAAATATTTTCCTGATATTCAGATATTTTTGAGGTTCATTTCACACATTCATTTCAATTAAAACACTTTAATATGCTTTAATTTGATGTTTAACGAGCATTAAATCAATTTCCTGTACACTACATTTTTTAAGGCATGCTAATGAACTGAATGCATGCTAATGAATGCACATTCCTACAAATTGCATTGAGTATCCAGTTTAGTAATGGTGATTTGATTCACTACTTAGAGCATAAGTAATGTCTCCTTCCAATTATTTTTTTTCTAAGGAGAATAGTTTAACTTTGAACATGTTTTCAATATATTTCACCTCCATGTCTTCAATAAAATAGTTCATGGCTCTTTTTAGGTGATATTTCACTTCAGTCATAGTGCCTTTTGAGGCAGGTCCATCCATCTCTGTCTGTCTAACCATCTATGTATCTATGTGAATGTGCAAACAAACAAATGCCTAGGGATTCACTTCATCTTGAAGAATGGGGAAAAGGAGCAGCACGAGAAGGACAACAGGAGGAAGACCCAATGGAAGTTCCCAGGTTCCACAGGTAAAATTGGACTGCTTTCTGAGAAGGGAAGCAGTGGATGAGGATGCAGAGCATAACGAAATAAGTGGGATTAGAAAAGGAGAAAGAGGAGAAGGGCAGACCACATGGGAAGAGGCAGTATAAGAGAAGGAACTGAGAAAAGAGGGAAACAGCATAAGAAGGAGGCATAAAAGACGGGTATAAGGAAGAGAGATAGAAGGCAAGGTTGAATGACAGTAGAAGAAGGGAGGGAGAATGCATGGGTGGGTAGAGGGGAAGGAGGGAGACTATAAGAAAAAAAAAGGTGAAAAGTAGGAAGAGGGCATAGTTCCAGAGGTTGGGAGGGAAAAGCAGTGAATGAAGGAGGACAGGGGAAAGTGGAAGAAAGAGAGAGAGAGAGGCCTTAATGCCTACAGCAACACAGATAGAAACAGAGCCCCATTATGTATACCATCAAACACAGACACCCATACACTGTCCTGACACACACAGCCCATACATATACATTCTACCCCTGACACATAGAAGGACCCACACCCATGATGAACACATCTCCTAGCTTCTGATATCCTACCCTTACATCCCACAGACAAATATACCATCATACCATCATACCATTGTTTGACAGATACATACACACCTGAAATAAGCCATTAGTCACTACCTACACTTTGACCACCAACTCATTGGGGCAGTGCCACATGCTGCCCAGTTACTGCCGGATTAGCATGGGAGCCCTTACTGCCACCTCAATTGATTGGCGGTAAATGCCCCCTCAAAAAACAAAATGGCTACGTAGCAAGTGCTTCACTTGAAGCATGGCCAACTCTTGAAAAAAATAAAGGCCTGCCTTTTACCTGCTGAGGTAAAAGGGGGCCTCGACATGCATCAAAAACACACCTTTTGCCGCAGCTTTGTAAAAGGACCACTTACTAAAGCTTAGCCTATGCTAACAGAATTAGCATGATCTAAATGCTAAGATGCCTATAGGTATAAAATGGACTTCTTAGCATTTAGTGTGTACTAATTCCATTAGCGCACACTAAGCTTTAGTAAAAGGCCCCTATGTTATACTGGATATTGTTATTTGAATGTCTGTACTGCTTTAAACGCACAGGGCCAAATTCTATAAATGGCGCCTTACAAATCAGCACCAAACAAACATGCACTTAGCACAATTCTGGGGCCCTTTTACTAAGCTGCGTAGGTGCCTATGTGCATCCTACGTGCATCAATTTTGAACTATCGACCGGCTACCACGAGGCCCAGGTGGAATTTCATATTTTATGTGCATCCACTAAGCATGCTGGAAATTTTCCAGCGCGCAGCGCTAACCGGGTGGTAATCAGCATTGTACGCACGTAGAACATTACTTCCCAGTTAACGTGTGAGAACTTACCGCTAGGTCAATGGGTGGCTATAATGTTTCGGGCCCAAAATGGACACGTGCCAATTTTCATTTTGCTGCACATCCATTTTCGCCCCCCCCCCCCAAAAAAAAAAAATGCCTCTTTTTGCAGGTGCGCTGAAAAATGAACTTATACACATTCAATACACAAGTCTACACCAGCACAGGCCATTTTTCGGCGCACCTTAGTAAACGGACCCCTCTATAAACTATGCCTAAAATTAGACATCGTTTATAGAATATGCTTAGCAGCTGTTCTTGCGACTAAAATTTAGGCGCACCTATTTAGGCAACCTAAAACCAGGCCTAAATACCTAAGTGCAGCTCGACTGTGTTCTATAAGAATTCACATAGTTTTTTGAAACACCCATCTCACTCATTGCACACCCATGGAATGCCCCTTTTAGGCTGCACACAATAGAAATTACACGCTTACATTATAGAATACAGCTACGGACCTGGTTACTAAGGCGACTTTAGCATTTTTAGTGCACATTAGCATGCGCTAATGCTAGAGACACCCATATATCCCTCTGGGTGTCTCTAGTGTTGGCACATGCTAATTTTTAGTACACACTAAAAACATTAGCGCCTACAGTGCAGCTTAGTAAACAGGGTCCCTAGAAAGTTGTGCATATAAATTCTAATTAAAGACAATTAGTGCCGCTAATTGGTTGTTAAGTACCAATTATTGGTGCAAGCAAATTGGCTGTACGGTCAAATTAGCGCACACAACTTAAGGTGCCATTTATAGAATTTGAGGGGTATTGCCTTTGTCTAAGTTATTCTTGCTATATACCACCTTGGGTAACTAAATGCTATTAAATAAATAAAATGTGCATTGTGAAAGAGTCCACGTGCATTTATCCACATTTATTGTGAGTCTTTTCAAAAGTTCATTTTATGCAGCTAAACACCTTTCCCCATGTGAAATGTTAACAATTACTATCTCTACAAATAACAATGGCCCAAATTATGAAAATAAATTATAAGCAAAGTCTAATCCATTAGCAATCCAACCCGTTTTAAGAGCATTTCCACCTTTGCTTATCCAAGAGCAAATTACCTTGGATTGTACAAAGTAACATTTCACACAAAGCTGACCCCCCCCCCCCCCCCCCTCTGAAATCCTCCTTACAGTACTTTAAACTAAAAAAAGGAATAGGATATACCTTCTCAGTTGAGGAACAAAAGAACGATTATGGATCAGACACCATGAGGTTATAGAACCACACAAAACAAATCACTTGATTTATAAAGCAACACTTATGCTACTAATTTATTTTCCATTTGCTTCTTTGTTAAATCAACCATTTCCATTCAGTGTTTCTTCATATATGCCTTTTAAAATTATTATTACATATATACAATGCAATAGAAATGAATTAGTTCAAATTTTGTGAAATGCGTACTCCAGTTTCAGTCAGATGCTCCATTATATAATAGGTTGTATGAATGGATAGTAATGTATGATGAGTAACGGGGCAGAGTAGCCTTCTATGTCTTACAAATTGATTTTACTTAAGCCCTCTCATTTTGGGTTTCATTATGTTTAAGCCTGATTAATAAAAAATCGTTTTACAAATTAATTTTACCTAACACATCTCACTTTGGTTTTCCTTATGATTGTTGGTAGATCTCATAAAAATTGCTATGCAAGAGAATTTTTTTCATTTTTGAGGTGATTTGTTTTGCAGTTAAATGATGTGGGCACCAACTATTGTAAATTTATTCATGGCAGATTTTGAAGAGAAGTGGCTGAAGAGATCTGCTTTTCTGAAGTGGATCTTATTTTGGAAGAGGTTTATAGATGATGTTTTTCTGCTATGGACTGGCTCCATTGAATCTCTGGAAGAGTTTGTTCAATGGATCAATCGATGCCATTCAATTTGCTTCAGAGTATTCATTGGTAAATATACATTTTCTTGATGTTGATGTTTCTCTTCAGGATGGAAGATTCTGCACTACTGTTTATTAGAAAAAGATGGACAGTAACACCATTTTGCAGTCACCCTGGATTACTGAAAAATAGTTTGCCCTATTCTCAATTTTTGCACTTTCGGAGGATCTGTGATAATGATGTTAAGTTCAAGCAACATGTGAAAAGATTAATTGAGGTCTTTTTCCTCCATTTTATGTTGAAGGTAGTTTTCTCAGCACTACAATCTATATCTACATTTTATGTTGAAAAAGAATTCATGTTTCTGTAGAAAAGTATTTTTGAGTTTCATTATGTTTAAGCCTGATTTAAAAAAAAATGCTATAATTAATCAAGGTTGAATAGATACCCCAAACTATCAAAATAATTCCTATCAGCTGTTGCATATGTGTTTAACATTAAGTATATATTCAGGAAGAAAATCCCAATATTTAGAATCTGCATTCCTTATTTTTAGAGATGGGGTGTTTGAACATTACAGAGATGGTTCATTTTGATCAGAACTACCTTAGATGATAATTTCAATATCACAATACAGAGTCCAAATTAGAAATCTTATTTGTGATTTCCACATAGAAAATATGATATTTACACTTGTATGAATGTGGAAATCACAGTTTCAAAAAGATGCCAATTTACAAGTAGACACGGAGAGGACATTCATAATTTCACATATATAAAAGAGGTCCATTGAGGGCATGACATGGGCAGTGCTGTGCTATACACATGTTAAACATATTTCACAAGGCAAGCCAAGTGTAGGGTAGGTAATGTAAATGTGTTCATTTATAGCTGCTACAAATGACATACAAACACTAACCACACTGGTCTTCTGGGACTGATTATGGTATTGCTGACTGGAAGAGATCTGATTGTGAGTTGTCGGCCTGATTGCCATCTGCGTCAATGTTGGTCTCTCCTTGGCTACCCTTGCTTGGTGTCCTGTCCTTAGCATTATACTACTACTACTACTACTTATCATTTCTATAGTGCTGTACACTTGAACATGAAGAGACAGTCCCTGCTCAACAGAGCTTACAATCTAATTAGGACAGACAAACAGGCCAAACAAGAGATAAGGGAATATTAAAGTGAGGATGATAAAATAAGGGTTCTGAACAAGTGAACAAGGGTTAGGAGTTAAAAGCAGCATCAAAAAGGTGGACTTTTAGCTTAGATTTAAAGACGGTCAGAGATGGAGCTTGACGTAACGGCTCAGGAAGTCTATTCCAGGCATGTGGTGCAGCAAGATAAAAGGAACGGAGTCTGGAGTTAGCAGTGGAGGAGAAGGGTGCAGATAAGAGAGATTTACCCAGTGAACAGAGTTCCCGGGGAGGAATGTAGGGAGAGATGAGAGTGGAGAGGTACTGAGGAGCTGCAGAGTGAATGCACTTATAGGTCAATAAGAGGAGTTTGAACTGTATGCGGAAACGGATAGGAAGCCAGTCTTTTGTAGACTTCTCTTTCAAACCTTTTGGGTGTCACAATCCCCAACTCCTCCTCCTTCTCTTCTCAGCTGAGCCATTCTCAAACTCCCTGTGTCTACTATATATATTACCCCGAAGCAGCTACCTATTGAGAATCAGTGGTCAATATCGGTATTGTGGGGGATTGGAAGCTTGTTTGTGACAAAAAAAAAAAAGATATGAGAGAAGTACATTTTCAAAGATCAGGGTTTGTTTGTTTGTTTTTTTGCATAATTCATATAGTTTTTCACATAATTTATTTTATGATGAAAGTCTAACGAGGTTAGGACTCTTCAAGTTGGAAAACAGATAGCTGAAGAGAGATGTAATTGAGGTCTACAAAATGCTGAGTGGTGTAGAATGAGTAGAAGTGAATCGATTTTTTACTCTTTCAAAAATTACAAAGACTGGGGGACACTCGGGGGTCTTTTACAAAGCTGCACTAGCGTTTTTAGCTCAAAGTATAAATCAGCTGGCGGTAAATGCTGAGATGCCCGTTATATTTCTATGGGCATCTCTGCGTTTACTGCCAGTTGATTTTTACCGTAAGCTAAAAATGCTAGCATGGCTTTGTAATAGGCCCCCTCTATCAACTTACATGTAAATACTAAAATAAATAGGAGGAAATATTTTTTTAACTCAATGAATAATTCAGCTCTGGAACTCATTGCTGGAGGGTGTGGTAATGGCGGTTAGCATATCTGGGTTTAAAAAAGGTTTGGACAAGTTCCTGGAGGAGAAGTCTGCTATTGAGACAGACATGGGAAAGCCACTGCTTGTCCCAGGATTGGTAGCATGGAATGTTGCTAGCATTTGGGTTTCTGCCAGGTACTTGTGACCTGTATTGACCACTGTTGGAAACACGATACTATGCATGATAGACCTTTGGTCTGACCCAGTATGGCTATTCTTATGTTCTTATGTTATGTTTTTTGATTGCTGATGTTGTTTTAAATCATTTACATCAGCAAATTTATGGCTTCATATTGAGGTATTTTTCATCCTATTACACATTATAAGTAGACTTGTTTTTTGTTGGATTCCATGTGGCTTTCATTGATTTAGATGCCTGTCAAAATGTAGAATGGTTAGTTAAGTATGTCTAATTTTTTATTGCCTTGTAATAATGATTATTGGTTATATAATTGATATAATTAATGAATATTTGCCATAAAATATAGAATATAAAAAGGGACATTTTCTGTACATCAGAGGTTATTTTAAATAATTTGAAATCTAGTAACCATATAATAATAATAATAATTATTATTATTATTATTATTATTATTATTATTATTAGTGATTGTCATATACAAGTATGAGGTAGTAATGGCAGAAAATAATTACTTTCTTCATATGTGACAATTAGTAGTATTAGTAGTATGGTAAACATTTATTTGAAAATGTTTTTCTGAACTTTATATTTCTCACGGCTCTCCTATGTGAACGCACATACATGTCAAAATATTATTAGAGTTTCATAATGTATTGTTTGTATGAACTGTATAAACTTTAATAAATAGAGCAAATTAAAACAAGAAAAAAGTAATGGTAAAGTTGACTATTGGTGACTTAATTTAACTTTTTTTGTTTAATGTACTTTTTTTTCGCAATATCCTCTATACAAATAATCTAGATTGGATAGATGAAATCAAACAGAATACCAAAGAAAAGACTTAAGTAATGCTGTACAATAGAGATGATGTTCCACTCTCAATTGTCCTAGCAAGGGTAAGACTCAAGTAATTAAAGCAGCAGTAGTTTTCTAATTATGCAAATAATGAATAGTTAAACACCTATGAGCCTAAATATCTGATCAATGCCAGCTATAGAGACATTGCATTACATAATTTCAAGGATAATTGTGCACTACAAAGCAAAGACTGGAGGTTAATCACTAGAATTTAAATTCCAAGCACAGATCAGTGCAATTAATTATATAACAAGAAGACAACAACCAACAAAGTATCATCAGAAGAACTTTCTAAAGACTTATTTTCCCCAGAATCACCTCTCACTTCCCCAGCTCATTATCCACAAAAGCCATAGCATGACCATAATTATGAAGAGCAATTATGAGCTAAGTCAGAAAAAAATATGCACATAGGTATGGTGAGAAATGGCAGGTTTTAAACAACAGAAACCCACAGGCAAAGAAACTTTTCTTTTCACTAAATCAAGAGCAGTTATACATGATTATTTTATTCACTAATAACCAAATTTATAAACATCACCTTATCATCTCTAAAAGCTATATATTGCACTAGCTTAGGGTCCCTTTTACTAAACTGCGTAAGCCTCTATTTTGCCTGCTAGCAAATGGTATCCCACACATTAGCTATCTTTAAAATATATATTTTTGGAAGGGGCATGTCATGGGCAGAGAGTGGGCTTGGAAGCATTATCCATTTACTGCCAGATTCTATATAGTGCGCCTAGAGATCTGTGTCGAAATCCAGGCATATTCTATAACAACGCATGCAACCTAATTGTCTTAACAAGCTAATCATTGATAACAGCACTTAACAAGCAGTGATGAGCACTAATTGGTAATAATTAGAATTTACGTGCAGAACTCGCTAAGCGTATTCTGTAATGAACTGCACCTAAATTCTAATGTGCGCAGTTCAAATGGGGCATGGCTATAGTCAGAGAAATGGATGTTCTGTGGACGTTCCCAAAATCACACATGTTATAGAATATGGCTCAGTTGGCGTAAATCTAAATGGAGTGATGTACATCATATTTTTATTGGTATAAATGGATGTGCGTAGTTTAAGGCACTGGGATATCAACCAAGCGTATTCTATATACCATGCTGAAATCTAGGAACTGCTTATAGAATAGGCTTAAGCAGAAATGTTTACTGTGTGGATTTATTAGGTGCCTTATATAGAATCTGGTCCTTAGCACTTTAGAATTTGGGTGAATTAGCTGGATAATGCTGGGTTAACACGAGAACTTAGTGCCTCCTAAATAAGAGGCGGTAATTGCTGCCACATTTTATTTTGCAGGTTCTGCGCACTAATGCAAACATTAGGATGTCCACGTTAGAATACGCTAAGTAACATGATCAATTTGCATTGGACAGTTAGGTGGGAATTCTATAACTGGGCACAACAATTTAGCCACCCATTTTATGTGCTGTACGTGAGCTTTGGGCGCTTCCATTTTGGCACCAGCATTTCAGTGGCACTATCAGGGTGCAGATCTTTTGGCCACAATAATTTTGGCTGCCCTGGAATTTTGGCTGCTAGCTCCCCCACTCCCGCCCCCGCCCCAACACACTGACATCTGGTACTTGGAAGCAGGATGTATGACTGTTCAGTGCTGCAGCTAGGGGTCCTTGAGCAGAAGGGAAATATGGGCTGCCCCAAGTAGTACCTGTAAGAAAGAATGGTTCCTTAAGAAGCCTCTTCTGTCCTCCCTCACAGGCACTGCCTGCTGCAGCAGCGAGCAGGTGAGCAGGCATGGGCCCTGCTCCCAAGTATCAGCGGTCAGTGCATTGGGGTTGGGATGAGGGGGACTTTGGATGTCAACATCTAAAATTCCAGTATGACCAAAATTATTACGGACAAACGTGCCCTGACAGCGGTGCTGAAATACCAGCACCAAAATGGTTACAGCCTAAAGTCCTGCTTGATTTTATGCATGCTCTGAGCATATTCTATAACAACACATGCATGTGAATGCGGATTATTTGCCCCGGGAGGGTGGTGGAGTGCAGCTCAGGGATTAGGCATCAGAAGAAGGACCAAAGGTGACCACTTACTTCAGAACCATTTGGAGAGTATGGAACTTTTTCTCTGGACATTGAGTACTTGAAAATGAACTTGAGGATGATTTGCATGAACAAAGAACTAGACTTTTGGATGAGTCTTTGGCCCTGGAAGAGGGCACAGAGGCCCAAGGTAGAAGTCTGGGACTTCTTAGGCTACACAGGATCCAAGGAGGGAGATACGTGAGGACCCTTACCTCATCCTGAGGCAAGTAGGAGGGCCTGGCCAGGACATCACAGGGATGTCTGGAAGTAAGAGCCTGACTTTGCTTCCCTGGAGGAAAGAGGTTCTGGGGAAGTGACTAGACCCTTAGAGGTTTGTGGACACTTGGACTACATTATCAGTAGGCAGTAGAATCACTTGTGGATGATTGGTTTATGGTATCAGTAGGCAACAGCTTCTTCACACTGTTATAGAATACTAGCTTAAGTTTGTATCAACATGCATGTCATGGTTGCAGCTGTGCCCTGCATCTAGACTCACCTTTTCCCTACATTGATACTACTGTTGCATTTATTCTGGTGTACTTGCATCCAAGCTTCACTTCAGAAACTATCCAAGCTTCAGTCTGAGGTCCCAGTATCTTAGACTCACTCTGGTGCCCTGCTGAGTTCCTCTGTGTTTCAAGTCTTATTCCAAGTTGTGACATAATCAGTGAGGACCTTTATAAGAATCTTTGGGACTTTCATGCTTTGCCTTCACAAAAGGTCTTTTAGCCTTGTTTTCATGTTCCTTTTTTGTTCCAGTTCCTGCCTTGCCAAGTTCTTGCCTAGTTCCTTCTCCAACTTTCCCAAGTTCCTATGAGTCTTGTTTCTGAAGCCTTGTTCCTGTGAGTCTTGCTCCTGAAGCTTTTTTCATGTGTATCTTGCTCCTGAAGCTTTGTTCCTGCAAACCTTGTTCCTGAAGCCTTGCTGCTGTGCACTCTGTTTCTGGTTTCTCTTACATCCAGGCTCGGTTCCTGGTCTCTGCTATAGCCAAGCTGTGTTCCTGGTTCCTGCTACAGCCAAGCCCTGATCCTGATTTCTTCTTCAGTCAAGCCAGGTCCCTGGTGTCTGCTATAGCCAAACCCTGATCCTGATTCCTGCTTCAACCAAGCCCTGTTCCTGGTTTCTGCTACAGCCAAGCTCTGTTCCTGATTTCTGCTACTGCCAAGCTCTATTCCTGGTTCCTGCTACAGTCAAGCTCTGATCCTTATTCCTGTTACAGCCAAGCTCTGTTCCTAGTTCCTGCTACAACCAAGCCCAGCCCTGATTCTGAGTTCTGCTTCAGTCAAGCTCTGTTCCTGGTATTTGCTCCAGCCAAGCTCTGTTCCTGGTGTCTGCTCCAGCTCTGTTCCTGGTTTGTATTTCAGCCAAGTCCTGTTCCTACTTTGTCCTCAGTCTTGCCTTAGCTTGTTCCTGCTTTCTCCTCTAGCCTTGCTTCTGTTTGTTCCTGTTGCATCTAGCCTCGCCTCTGTTTGTTCCTGGAGCCTTGCCTTGTCTTGTCCAGTCCAGTCCTGTCCAGATCCAGTTCTTACCTTGTCCTTGTCTTGCCTTTCCTGGACCCAGTTTTAACTAGTTTCATGTCTTACCTTGTTCTGCCTTGCCTTGTT
Organism: Microcaecilia unicolor; assembly: GCF_901765095.1. Classification (NCBI taxonomy): domain Eukaryota; kingdom Metazoa; phylum Chordata; class Amphibia; order Gymnophiona; family Siphonopidae; genus Microcaecilia; species Microcaecilia unicolor. Next base: position 257,055,357 of record NC_044034.1, on the reverse strand, counting down.
CTTCCTGAGTTCTGGACCCAGTTTTAATCTAGTTCCAAATCTTACCTAGTTCTGCCTGGGTTCCAGTTCTAGCCCCTTTGCCTTGTTTTCCTTGCTTGGTCTGGATATGGTCCTTGTCTTGTCTTTGGTACCTTGCTTTTTCTGCCCTTCTTTGTTTAGCCTTGCCTAGCCCAGCATTGTCTTGTCTTGCCTGATTTATTTTAACCTTGTCTTGTCTAGCTCTGCCTAGTCTTGATTTGGCTCTTGTTCTGACTCCTGCCCTCTGACAGCCCTAAGGGAGCTCCTGGTTTAATATTGGGAGCTCATAACGTTGGTCTGAGACCTACCTAGAAGCACTATTGTGGGTTGGGGGGATAGGGGTGTGTGTGTGTGTGTGTGTGTGTGTGTGATAGTGGGGGGGGGGAATTGAGTAGGGGTGGGGTGAGTTAAGGAAAGAGTGGCTGAGAGTTGGGTTTTGATGAGGGTGATGGTTGTTGGGTTTGTGGTAGCCTGTTATGTGACTTAACCACCCATTAATGGCTTAACACTCTTTAATAAAAGTTCCCCTATATGTGATATTGATTGAAAAATGAAGGACATGCTTTCTATTATATTCCTTCTTGATACAATGTGTGCCATTTTGATTCTGACTGGTTTAATACTGTATGTGTATAGAATGGCTAACATGTCCGTTACGTATTTCAGTATTCATTTGGCTATGCAAATTTTATTTTATATTTAAGTCCATAGGTCTTCTTTCACAAAGCGGCATTACTGATTAGTGGCACGCTGAATGCAAAGAAGCCTATTCAATTCCCATGGGTTTCTTTGCGTTCAGTGCATGCTAATCGGTAGCACCACTTTGTAAAAGGAGTCCATAACTTTTTTATGTGTCAGTCATTCAGGAGGAATTCATTAAAGTGCAGTAAAAGTTCACCTTTTACGACACCTTGATTCCTCACAGGATTCAGCAACTTATGGGATCCTGGTACTGCAGGTTGCTGAATGCTGGGGCAAGGGAAAAATGCTGCGCCTTGTAGCGCTATAGAAATGCTAAATAGTAGTAGTAGTACTTGTGAACCAATAACATTGGTAACAGGTAAGCCCGATAAAATTGGAGGGGTGGGGCTTGCATTTCCAAGGTGTGGGGGTAGGAGGAGGCAAGAGATCCAGAAGGGGGGCTTCTGCTGCTTCCAGGGGTAAGAGTGAGAGCAGTAATCATAAGGGGGGTCTTGAAAGGCATTTGGGGTTCAGAGGGAGGAGGTCTTGCTGTACGTCTGGGTTGAGGATGAGAGGGAGGGAGTGAGGAGGGATCACAGTGGGGATCCAGATGTTCTGGGGGGGTTGCCAGGGATTTAAATGACCAATGGTCCATTGAATTCAGCATCTTGTAACTGACAGTGGCCCATACATGCCATTTGCAAGTATCCCACAAATCTGAATATGGAGATCCCTTCCCTGTTATCCTGTTATTGATGGAGGTTAGAAAACCCATTGCAATCGTGGAATTCATTGGATTTCTGCTTGATCAGAAATTAGATATGAGGAACACAAATTTCCAAGATGAAATGGGTACACCCAGCCCTTAATACCTGAATGTCTTGATCCCATACCAAACTGACACCAAAATTTGTAAATATTGATATCCAAATTAGCAGCTCATATTAATTCACAATAAACTTATTTAATATGCAGAATCTTGGCAGAACTGGTAACAAATTTAAAACAAAACAATTTGAAGCAGTTCTATACCGTACTTAAAGTATGTATTTTTTTGGGGGTGTATTTTTTATTTACTGTCAGATGTTTTAGATTCTGCTGAGCAGACACAGATGTGTGCACCACTAAATCTGGGTTATGAACTTACCATGAACGTTTGTGTAAAGTTCACTAAATATTGGGCAAAGAACTAAACAAAAACATTTCCACTGTGTTTTCCCTGAGAAGTAGGGACTTGATTATTGCCCTCATTATATTTCCAGGGGATCAAACAACTCTGATAGTCTTGATTATTTAAAAACTACACACAAGGTTTTAGCCAAAAACCTTACCCACAGAGAAGACAATAGTCATAGAGCTTTGACATTGAGGGCTCTGTTTAATAAGGTGCGCTAGCATTTTTAGCGTGTGGAGGCACCCATAGGAATATTGTGGGCGCCTATACAGTTATCACTCACTAATGGTTAGCGCGCGCTAAAATCACTAACATGCCTCTAGCGCGGCTTAGTAAACAGGGCCCTATTTTTGTGTGTGTGATAATCAAAGTAAAACTAGAAAGATGCAAACTCCATTCCTCAAAATTAATAATGACATTTGCATCAATGTAGGTACTTTGTGTTTTGAATTAGCACACAGATAATGCTGTTGCTTTGTGACAACAGCAAAAAATATATATTTTAATTTAGTGACTGACTACATTTTTTTTTCACCTTCGCACCAAATGTGCTATAACTTATCAGTATTATGAAATGCTGTCATAGTTCCATCTTTGAATGTCTTGCCATCTGGCACAACATAATCAAAAATTGATCTTTGCCTCAGAAATGACTGCATATCTCTTTTTAAAAACTATCGTCCTGTCATTCAAATGGACATGTAAGCCATGTTGTGAAGTTTCACAGCATCCCATCTTCAGTAAGACAGAAATGTAGAGTCAAAGAATAAAAAGGAACTCACAAATTAGTTGCTAAATAAAGATAACTATATTCAAGTTATGCAATGTAAAAATATTAGCACAATCCCTTGGATTCTATAAATGAGTCCTAAGTTGCGCACACAATTTGATTAATGAGCCAATTAGTGCCAATAATTAGGGGAAAACAATCAATTATTGGCATTAATTGGCATCTTGCTAAGCACTATTCTATAAAGATGTGTGTGCAAATCATAAAATCATAAGAATAGCCATACTGGGTCAGACCAATGGTCCATCTAGCCGAGCATCCTGTTTCTCACAGTGGCCAATCCAGGTCACAAGTACTTGGCAGAAACCCAAATAGTGGCAACATTCCTTGCTACCAATCCCAGGGCAAGCAGTGGCTTCCTCCATGTCTATCTCAACAACAGACTGTGGACTTTTCCTCCAGGAACTTGTCCAAATCTTTTTTAAACCCAGATACACAAACCACTGTTGCTACATCCTCCGACAAACAGTTCCAGAGCTTAACTATTCATTGAGTTATAAGATATTTCCTCTGATTTGTTTTAGAGGTATTTCCATGTAATACCATTGAGTGTTGCCTGGTCTTTGTACTTTTTAAAAGAGTAATAAATCAATTCACTTCTACTCAGTCTACACCACTCAGGATTTTGTAGACCTCAACCATATCTCCCCTCATCTATCTCTTTTCCAAACTGAAGAGCCCTAACCTCTTTAGCCTCATATCCTTATATCAGAGGAGTTCTATCCCCTGTATCATTTTGGTTGCTCTTCTTTGAACCTTTTCTAATTCTGCTATATCTTTTTTGAGATATGGCAACACACTAAATCTTTTAGTGTGTAACTGAAAAGGAGGCATGGCCATGGAAGGGGCATGGCAATTCAGGGGCTTTCACTAAAGATTTGCGCAGTGTTATAGCATTTGGGGGATCTATTCCTAATTTATGCATGAAGATTTACACCAGGTTTCAGTTGGTGTAAAACCTTGCACCCAAAGTTGGGCAAGGATCCTTACACTATGCGCTATTCTATAAATGGCACCCACCTTGGAGCAACAAGCAGACTAACGTGTAAAGGAAAATCTTTTTATTGTCTTTGCTAGGGTTACCATATGGCTCCAGAAAAAGGAGGACAGATTGTGCCTGTCTGGGTTTTACTTCCATTGCTTTCTATGGAAGTACTAATCTGGACTGGTTCATGATAACCTTAGTCTTTGCAGGGTTTTGTATTATTGGTCTCCACATCCTGTAGAGTCACCACATAATGAAAATCCCATCTGAGTCAATCAAAGTGTCTGGCAGTGGAAGGAGCAAATGCTGCTTCTGAGGTGATAATCACAATTTGAATATTTTATGTATGTCGTGTTATAAGAGGGATAGCTCCATTGTTAGGGAATATAGAGTTTGTGATACAGAACTGAAAGTGCAGGATTTATATTGAGATTCTTTCTAATCCTGCCACATAGTAGAATTTCTTGAATGATGTTACCAATTATAATGGCAGTTATACCTGGGAGCTGAAACTAGCTGGAGGATGAGGGTTTCTTTATGCATGGAAGGCTATCATGTTGTCTTATTTTGCTAATTAAAAATGGGAGTTGTGGGAGGGTATTTATTGTTGTGGACATGATATGTAGAAATTTCACTTTGTCTTGCCCCCCCCCCCCCCCTTCATTCCTAGCTTGCCCTCCTATTTCCACACCAAATATTTCTCACTGGAAACACCACTGGGGACGATACCCAAAGGCAGTTTTCCAGTTAGCAGATGCTGCAAACTGGTAAATGCTGGTGAAAGAGATATTCAACAGCACTAACCAGAAGAGTGCAGCTGAATATGTCCTCTGACTGCCTTGGTGCTATGTGGACAGTGACAGGGTGATGTCTTAGTGGAGGTTGTGCAGAATCACAGGTTATCTGCTTGGCAGCTATATTAGGCCCTTTTATAAAGCTGCAGTAAGTACTAATGCGTGATTATTGAAGACTAAAAAGCAGTACCACAGGGAGTGCTCAGGTGTCTCATGGTAGTTTTGGGATCAGCGCCTGCTTCCCACGCGCTACAAAATTGAATTTATTTTTTATTGCTGTGGGCGTGTCTGGGGGGTGGAGAGTAGGCATGTTCTACATCGCCACTCGCTAAATGATTAGCGCAGGATTAGCACGTGAACCCTTACTGATGGGAAAATTAGTGTGGGGCCATTAATGGTAATAATGGGAAATGGGGCCATTTACAGCTGAGCTAAAAGTGGTCTTAGTGCATGGGAAACACCCATGCTGGGTAGTGCTGGCCACTTTTGATGTATCCTAACTTTTTCTGGTTTGCTATCTGGGTAACCTCCATTTTAGTGCTGCAAGGATACATGATAAGGGTCTATTCTAGAACAGGATCTAGATACCCAGTGAAACCAGGTATCCATGCTCCTTGGAGTAAACTCTATATATGGCAGCAAAAAAAGTCAGCGCTAAAAAAAGTGCTATTCTACTAAATGTGCTTAAAACCCTTTAGTGTCCAATGTTCCCGTAATAAGCCATATGGGAACAGATTGATGAGAACATTGGACACTAAAGGGTTAAAGTTAGGCATAGTTTGTAGAATAGCATATATGCCTGGGAATCATGCCTAACTTTAGGGGTGGCCATTTGCACCAACTAAAACATTGTGCAAATACCCACGCATAAATTTAATGCAGATACCCTTATTCTCTAACTACACATATAACTTAGGAATGCCCTGATCCTCCCATGCAGGGGCGTATCTGCGTGGGGCCACAGGGGCCTGGGCCCCGGCAGATTTCGCCCTGGCCCCCCTCCCCGCCGTCAACCCTCCCCCGCTGCTTACTTTTGCTGGCGGGGGGCCCCAACCCCCGCCAGCCGAGGTCCGACCCGAAGTCTTCATATTTGTCTTCCTCCATGGCCATGCTGCAAGGAAGTAATGCTGCAGTGCTAATTCATTGAATCCAGTTCGGAGTCTGACGTCGCAGCACGTTGTATGCGTGTACAACGTGCTGCAACGTCAGACTCCGAACTGGATTCAACGAATCAGCACTGCAGCGTTACTTCCTTGCAACATGGCCACGGAGGAGTTGGAGGAAGACGAAATATGAAGACTGCGGGTCAGACCTCGGCTGGCGGGGGTTGGGGCCCCCCGCCAGCAAAAGTAAGCAGCGGGGGAGGGTTGACGGCGGGGAGGGGGCTGGAAAGAGGCGGCGGCGGCGGGGGGGGGGGGAAGGGAGGCAAAAATGTGCCCCCCTCTCTGGCTCTGCCCCCCCCTACCGCCGGATTCCAGATACGCCCCTGCTCCCATGACACTCCCATTTCCACAGCCCCTTTTTTGACTAACTTGCAAAATTTACAAGTGGATCCCGTGCCTAAATTTATGCACGTACATTTCAATTATATCTAATTTTTGCCAATAATTGCTTGTTAAAAAGTCTATTTTTGATTCTAATCAGCTCATTATTCAATTAAATTGCAAGCACAATTATTATCACACTCTTTAATGACAGAACTCCTACTATTTAAAATATTCAAATAACTAATGAGAGCAAGAGTTACGTATACTGAGTTTTCTTTAAAAAGGAGGAAAAGACCTCAGAAGCTCGGCTTTTTAACAGTGTTATTATTAACTAAAATAGCAGCGAACGTCCTCATAGATCTAAAAAAAAACCTCTTCTAATTTTACCGGTTTTTTGTATAATTCATGTTTTAATTTTCAGTACATTATATTAATGGTTCCTGATTCAAGAGTAAAACCTTGAACACACTTATCTGCAGCATAGGAATCAGTGTTTTGCTTGATTGCATTGCTCAACTGTTTCACAGTACGCTTCTTCAGGAGCAAAAACCATCAATTTTGCCTTTTTTGATCCTAGTCACAGAAATGATGTATTAGGACAAGGCAGCTACATGGACTTATTACTTTAACTTTTAACTTTGTTAACATCTTTGTTTGGAATAAGCATTTAACATGGAAATTTACCTGGAAAGGTGTCTTCACATCTTTAGCCTCTATGCTGGCAAAATTGAAAATGGAGCCTGTTGTTTTTAAAAGGATGCCAATATTGTCTATCCAACCAAAGGGCTCTGTTTTCTTAAAGAGACAATGTATATTAAAGGGACCAAATGACTATTGGTGCAATTCTCTGATTACTTAAAGCACAATACGTGTATGCCTCTTGGGAAACAATTTTCCTCTTAAACGAAGATGAGGACATTTGCACGGCTATTTCAGTTACTAATAATACTGTTAAAAAGCCGGGCTTGTTAGGTTTTTTTTCCTCCTTTTTAAAGAAAACTCGGATACGTAACTCCTGCTCTCATTAGTTATATGCACAATTATTAGCAACTTTTATAGAATTAAGTGATTTATGTTTGCATGCACACAAGTGTGGGCACCTGAATGCAGCAAGAATGCATGTAACCTTCAGTATTCTGTAAGGTGCCCTTTTACGAAGCCGCGGTAGGCTGTGCATGCAGCATGTGCCCAAATGAGACTGCCGCCAGGCCAGTGAGCCACCCTGGTGGTAATTTCAGATTTGCTGTTTGCCCAGAATGCCTGGATGATTTATTTATTTCCTCCCACATGCGCTGTTTCTAGCAGTAATCGGCAGTTGGTGCTTGCTGACTGGTCACCGTGCATGCAATGCATGAGCCCTTAGTGCTAGATCAATGGGTGGTGTTAAGGGCTCAGGCCGGTTTTAGACGCACGCTGGTTTCAGTTTTACCGCATGCCCTTTTCCCGTCCCATTAAAAAAAGCCCCTTTTTTGCAGACGCGGTAAAAACTGGCCCAGTGTGTGCCCAAAACATGCGCCTACACTGCCACAGGCTACTTTTTACCATGGTTTAGTAAAAGGGCCCCTAAGTTAGATGTGCCCATAATCCAGCTATGTGGTCGACCCCTGAGATTTAAGCAATATGGCAATTATGTGCACCCTTAGGATCTCTTTTACTAAGACAGACTAGTGTTTTTAGCGCGCTAATATTTAGGGTGCTCTAAACATTAGCGACATTCATAGAAATATATGGATGTCGCTAATGTTTAGCGTGCCCTAAGTATTACAGCGCGCTAGAATTGCGCCTTAGTAAAAGACCCCCATACAGAATAGCACATAGATGCTCTGCTAGAATTTATGAACAGTTACAAGTGAAAGTGATGATATTCTGTAAATTTGCACATGCGAGGGGTGCATAAATATGGGCATCCAATTCCAGAATTAGAGATTAGAAAGAGGGAAAATATAATAGAGATATTTGATTTCCTCAAAAGGCATACCCTAAAATCCATAAATGCCGCCAAAAATTGTGCACAAAAGTGGGCACATGCACAATTTAATTGACCAATGAGCTAATTAGTGTCAATGATTGGCTTTGTAATGAGCAATAATTGGCACTAATTAGATTTAATTGGAATTTACATGCATAAATTTAGGTACGGAATCCATGTCTAAAATTTACACACAATCTGAAAAAGGGGATGCGGAAATGTGAGGGTCATGGGCGTAAGGGGGGTCATTCCTAAAATTAACGTGCATTGTTATAGAGGATATGGCCTAATGTAGGTGTGTGCATTTACACCACGTTTCACTTGGTGGAAATGGCCACACCTAAAATTAGGCAAAATTCCTGGGTGTAAGCACTATTCTATAAACTGTGCCTAACTTTAAGCATGGCTTAAAGAATAGCACTTTTTCAGCTCTGAATTTTTTTGCCGCCATATACAATCTAGCCCAGAATGTCCAATCATGCAACCTTATTTTATTGAGGAAAAAAACTGTTCTAGAACAAGAGGTTAACATATGAGGCTCCAAAACAGTAGACTCAAAGCAACCATCAGAAAGTCTTTCTTTCTGAAATGGTTAGTAGAGATATGGCATGAAATGTTTCTCATGGGATACGCTGGAGGCAAAACCAGTAATAACTTTTTAAAAATAGGATAGTCACAGAGAATGTCTAGTTTTGGAAATATGATAAGTAAGCAAGAGATCACCTAATATCTATGGTATCACACACAAAAAAAGATATTGGGCCAGCTGGATGAGCTCATGTTCCTCAGCTGCTGCTATATTCTGTTTCTGTTTCTAATAAAGCAGAAGTTCAAGCTTAGGAAAATGGAGTGCTTTTTTCTCTTGAGCTTTCATTCAGCTTCACTCATCTATATAAAAAGCTATTCACAACCTTCATTAGCTGCTAATTTAGAATACTTTCCAGAGTAATCCCTAAATCTCCATTTATATCTTTCCAACAACCTCGTAAACTGTGGGAACTGCTGGCAGGAGCTACACTGAACTAACTATCAATCCCAATTCTCATAATTTGAATTTACAAAGATGCACAGCCTACAGTCACTCAGAAGTAAGTGCACAGTGCCAAACTCAGCCATAAAGAGAGTGTAATTTTCTTCAAATAGAGACATGGGTAGAGGTGCACATGGCTTCTTGCCATAAAGACAGATTAATCCAATCTTGTGGTATTTCTAACCTCTGATTGTATTCATTAAAATCAGTGCTTCCAGTGTTTTTGATAGGATTGAGAGAGAGATCCAGAACTGGCCAAATATTCCCCTACTCAAATGAGATGAGCAATCATCTTTTGTAATTTTCCATTCCATAGGGTAAAACCAGAATTGTGATAATAACCTGTCCTCATGACATGGAACCAGGTGGCAAATTCAGATACATGTCTAACTATGGTTTTCACAAATTACAGTACCAAGATGCTTTTCTTGTCCACAGTTGATACGTTAAGATATCTCTGCTGCCTTTGATAAACTCAATCATTCCATATTCTTACAAAGATTAAAATCTTTCCATATTTCTGGCACTGCCTTTTCTTGGTTTTATTCATTCCTCACCAGCCAATCTCTGCAGGTTCATTTGAAAAATTCTTTCTCTGCTTTACACACTCAAAACACAGGAGTCCCAAATGAATCTGTTCTCTATGCACTACTTTTCAATCATTATTTGATGCCCTTGTGTCAGAGGTTTCAGGTCTTCAGTGTCCATTACCAACCTTATGCTGCTGATATTTTTCTCATACCATTTTTCATTCAATGATGCTGTTCTCAAATTGCCCAGTTGCCTATATAATGTATCCTCCTGGATATCTACCAATCAACTGTAAGTGAATTTATCCAAATCTGAAATTATTGTATTTAGTTGTCCATTTTCTTCTGATGTTCCTTCTGTCTTGTGTCACAAAGATACAGATCCTCATCTCAAAGCAGTTACGTATCATCCTTGATTCTACTTTCTCTATGGAATTCCAAATCAAGCCAATAAGGCAATCAATGTTCTTTCATCTTAGGCAGACTAAAAAGGATGCTATGTGATGATGATTTTAGAACAGTTCTCCAAAACCTGGCGCTGACAAAACTTGATTACTGCAATGCACTTTATCTAGGGCTTTCTCAAATACATTTGAAGGCCTTAAAATTGATAGAGAATGTTAAGGGATATTAACTGGTACTGCTACTGTTTAAAAAAAAAATCTAAAGGCTTATTAGAGCATTATGGTTTGAAGGGAATTTACAGTTATCTATCCTCTCCCTTGCCAAGATATACAGAGGTGAGGTCTTGTACTTTCTTTGTCACTGGCCCATATGACCAGAACAAGCTTCTTACTGACTTTCTTCTTATCCTTCGAGACAGTCATGTTTAAAAGGCTGTTGAAAAAATTGTTATTCACTTAGGCCTTTGGTAACTTGTAAGAAGGATAGGCAGTGCAGTATTACAGCAGGCTTATGACTCCTATATGGGTTGCTTCTATTGCCTTTCCATTATTCCTTAGCAATGTTTATGGCTTTGTACAGCTGATGCCACTGATACTTGTGTCTTGTCTATGTGCTATTTGAATTGTGTTAGATAGTTTTACTTGAGTAGTATACCTATATGTTTATCGTTTTTTGTTCCATTATGCATATTCTCTTGTAATCTACTTAGAGGCTTATTTTCGAAAGAGAAGGGCACCCATCTTCCGACACAAATCGGCAGATGGGCGTCCTTCTCTCAGGGGCCCCCAAATCAGCATAATTGAAAGACGATTTTGGATGCCCTCAACTGCTTTCCGTCACGGGGATGACCAAAGTTCATGGGGGCGTGTCGGCAGTGTAGCGAAGGCGGGACTGGGGCGTGCCTAACACATAGCCAATAATGGAAAAAAGAAGGGTGTCCCTGACGAGCACGTGGCCGATCTTACTTGGTCCATTTTTTCTTGCGACCAAGCCTCAAAAAGGTGCCCAAACTGACCAGATGACCACTGGAGGGAATCGGGGATGACCTCCCCTTACTCCCCCAGTGGTCACCAACCCCCTCCCACCCTGAATAGAAAACTCTACAACAATTTTTGCCAGCCTCTATGCCAGCCTCAAATGTTATACCCAGCTCCATGACAGCAGTATGCAGGTCCCTGGAGCAGGTTTAGTGGGTGCAGTGCACTTCAGGCAGGCAGACCCAAGCCCATCCCCCCCTACCTGTCACACTTGTGGTGGTAAATGTGAGCCCTTCAAAACCTACCGCAAACCCACTGTACCATATGTACTTGCCCCCTTCACCCCTTAGGGCTATGGTAGTGGTATACAATTGTGGGGAGTGTGTATTTTGGGGAGGGGGTTGGGGGGCTCAGCACCCAAGGTAAGGGAGTTATGCACCTAGGAGCAATTTGTGAAGTCCACTGCAGTGCCCGGTTGGTGTCCTGGCATGTGAGGGGGACCAGTGCACTACGAATGCTGGCTCCTCCCATGACCAAATGGCTTGGATTTGGTAGTTTCTGAGATGGGTGTCCTCGGTTTCCATTATCGCCGAAAATCGGGAATGACCATATCTAGGGATGACCATCTCTAAGGTCTACCTAAATGTGGAGATTTGGACGTCCCCAACTGTATTATCGAAGTGAAAGATGGCTGCCCATCTTGTTTCGATAATACGGGTTTCCCCACTCGTTCGCGGGGTCGTCCTGCAAGGACTGCCCCAGGAAAACTTGGGTGGCCCGTTCAATTATGCCCCTCTTAGTGCCATAGGAATAATATAAATGTTTAAATAAATAAATATTATATGACTATTGATCAATAGCCCATACTTGTATTATTAATGGGGAGTTCATCATGTTTGAGAGCAGACTGTACTCATCTAGAAATACTGGTTCCATAAAGAGAAAAATAATACTAAACAAGAAATCAGCTACCTGGGACATAGGGAAAAAGGAAATTGAGCTCAGAACAAGGAATTTTGGATGAAGAGTCAACATGGGTCCAGGAAATGGATATCTCCTTTCTAGAATACAAAAGGAAAGCAATAGTAAGTATGAGAACAAAGGATCTTCAGTTTAGGTTCTTGAAACAGCTTTTTTGTTTGTTTAATATTGGACCTTTTCAAAGTCTTTCTTTTATTTATTTTTTGTCTAAATTCTAAAAGCAAACTCACTCCATTTGTATGTAGCTGTGATAATTTATTATTTCTTGCCCTCCTTTCCTTGGGTCTGCAGTTCTTTTCATTACCCTAACAATCATGTAAGTTGCTAGACATTTCTCCTTCTCTAGTAAGTGGCAGTCCCCTCTCTCCTCCTAGGAACAATGTTGGTGGGGAAGGATTAAGTTTTGTATTTTCCATCAGTGCCCTCATGTGAATATTGGTCTAGCCATACTTTCATTATGTGATTTTGTGTTTTTTTGGGTGGGGGGAGGGGGTTCTGCCCTTTATTTTAGAGGGTGGAAGTTGGGGACGATTCTTTAGATATAATGATGGGCCATTTTCTACTTCAGATGACCACTTTAAATTATTTCGTTATTATCACTTATGCCATGTCTATAGCAGGTATAAATGCATGTGTGATTTCCTGTTTTGGGCCTATGGCATGAAATTCACTTCTATCTGTCTGTACTGAAGCCAATCATATTCTTTTTAAAGCAGTGCTAAAAATCCATTAGTTTTCCCATGCTTTTGATGATACTGGAACTATTTAAGAATGGGATATCAGTGAGCTATATTTTTTGTGCTTCTTTTTCTATCCTTTTTCTTAATGTTCTGCTAGATTACAGTATCTTTTCTTTTCTTTCCTTTCCTTTTCTTTTGTTCTGCTTTCTTACTTTAAAATGCCTTATTTTCCCTAGTTTGAGATGTAAGGCAGAATAATAAATTTTTATCAAATTGAACTAAGTTCCATACTTTGCATATGTAACTGATAGTATTCTGTAAAATGTATGCTAGAATAGTTGGAATGGCCTGTCTCTCCTACATAATCACACAAAGAATTTTGAGGACTCCAAAGCAGTCCATCACATCATTGAGGAATCTGCTGGTGAAACCATGGACACTGATAAGTGATTACTGTTGGAATTGCTTTATGATCTTCAGAGTTTAGTTTTGCCATGATTGGCCATTGATGACACTCTGCACATTCGATTTCTGCCATTGCCTCGGTTAGAAAGACACCTGGATCACCTCCTTGAGAATACTTTTTGTTTCTACAGTTTGCAGCTTGTTGTGCTATTTTTCAGTCAGCTTTGAGATAAAATGTGCTTTCTATCCACATGGATGGGAACAGTTTGAGTGCTGTAATATTGCTCTGGATTACACCCGTGGTTTTCTGCATGCATCAGTATTACCCACTGTTTGAACTGGATGCCCACATTCTGGCTCTATCCTTTACAAATACCTATATCATACCAGAAAGATTTCCCTTGTTGGGCTGCGATAACTATGGGAGCAAGAGCTTAGTTCCTCCGAAGATGGTTTTTTTTGGGGAAATTTATCTTACATAGATGCTGATCGTCTCTGAACGTCTCCCCGAGGGACTATACCGGATAGACGTAGCAATGAATTATATCCACCTCGGACCCTGAAGAAGCTATTGAAACTTGGGCCTTAGTCAGCTGTGGAGAGTTGAGAGATGTTTGGCATCTATATAAGATAAGTTTCTTTATTTAGAACATTATAAATGGTTTGAAGGAGGTTAATGGAGGTTTATTGTCAATGATGACAGCTAGTGCTCCTTGAAAGTGACAGCTGTGTGCCTTTAAAGAACGGAGTCTGTTGAGGCTTTGCCCTCCACTTTTTGATAAAGTATGAACTATGTTTTTTGATAAAGTGTGAACCACAGTATCATCAAGAAGAGGAGGAGGTGTTGTTGTTATATATGATTAGTTTTCCTCTTGAACTCTGATTAATAGTAGCGGATATTACTCATGCCATCTCTGTGCACTTATTATTACTATTGTAATAGTGTTGCCTTTAGACACGCACCACGAATGTATGCCGAAGGAGCGCATATAAGAAGCAGGTCTTGCTCCTTGGTGTGCAACTGAATGTACGATTATTGAGTTATAAATTGGTAATTGAACGTATGATAGCATTTTATTGACTATTAATGCTTTTTTTCCTGTTTTATTTATGGGTTTAGTGGGCTTAGTAGTATTACGTGTGATTCTTTTCCCATCCCAGTCTTTTGGGGGAATTAGCCCATGCAAATTGATTCTTTAACAGAGTTTGCTAACCTCGCTCTCTACTGTACTTATATAGATCAGAATAGCATCACCTTATTGATTACAATAGATTTGTCTTTAGTGTTTGATCCTGTTGATCACGCTCTACTTTTGAGGAGCCTAGCAAATATTAGGATAACAGATACCTAATGGCCCTGGTTCCAATTCTATTTACAGGATGGGGGTTTTGCTGTTCATTTGGCAATATTCTGTAACACATTGCTTTCCTTAAAGATGTAGGGTATCTCAGAAGTCTATTTGAACTCCTGTCCTATTTCATTTTTATTTTGGTATGGTTAGCTTTATTGGCTCAAACTTTAAGTCTTTCACCATTATTTTAAGCAGCTCATATCCAATTAGTGATTAATAGTGATTAAATATAAACTTCAAGATTCACAGCATATTTTGGCTATTAATCAGAAATTGAAAGAAATATCTGCCTGACTTTTCCAGCATAGACTTAAGATGAATTCTTATTTTCTAGGATGGATAGTTGTGGCTGACCTGACTCTGACCAGTATTATTGTATCAGTTGTTGATACATTTAAAACTCTGGGAGTTGTTTTAGACAGCAAATTATCTTTTCAATCACATCTTGCTGAAACAAGAGGAAAAGCTGGATGTTATGACACTTTGTTCAATTAAAACTTATTTGACAAGAAGTATCCTACCATATTGTACACACTGGAAACAATCATGGTTGTGATGCTGAAAATCATGCTTTGGGCTTGGCTGACCTTGCTAATAAGTGCTCTCTTTGTAAAAGCCAAATATATTTTTCACTTTGACTAAACGAGACTTTCCAAACTGCTGCCAAGGCATGTGTTCTTTCTCTCCCTATATAGTTTACATGTTGGGCCACTTGTTATCAGATTTACTTAAAGCAGGGAGACACAACAATGTATAGTGAGATGGGAACATATCCTGTTTCTCCCTGATGCTTGGGTACCTATGGTAAGAATGTTTCTATGCTTTTTATTGGCTACAGGAGACATCACCTCTAGGCCAGAAAATATAATATCTGGACATTCATTTGGGACAATCATCCAGGACTCTGCTGAAACATCTTGTATAGATACTAATTCCAAGACTTACTCATGGCCTTGTGACTTCTATCTATTGTCTGTAATCTGCAGATGCCCTTGCATTCCCCAGGGCAAGAGCAGATGACATTCCCCACTGTTTCTGTAACTATCTGCCTGCTATGATTAACTTCTCATTGTGGGAAATGGACCAATGACTTCAGGACGACGGGACTATGGTGGTATAAAAAGAATAAACTTTATTGTAGACTTGACACAGTACTGTGTTTCGGCCACAGGCCTGCCTCAGGAGTCTTGAGTGATGTAGATAAATTATTGAATAACTGGTTCATCTTGAGCAGTATCCAAAAAATATATCAAATACTGGATGGTCTAATCATAGACTCACACGATCATCAAAGAGACATGTAGCAGGTCGAAACTGCCTGTAACTTCAAAAGACTTCAAGACTCCTGAAGCAGGCCTGTGGCCGAAACACAGTACTGTGTCAAGTCTACAATAAAGTTTATTCTTTTTATACCACCATAGTCCCATCGTCCTGAAGTCATTGGTCCATTTCCCACTTTGTCTTTCTGTATTTGTACCCCGTGGGATTTTGTGTTCATCCACTCTGTGGAAAGTCTTCCCTGATAACTTCTCATTGTGTCAATTGTCCTCTGATGCAAAAAAGCTGTGTCTGCCTGAAATCTGACTCCTTATTTATTACCTGCGCTTATAAAACTACGCATTTGTTTATATGGGGTGTCTGAATGAGGTGCCCTTTATAGAATAGTGCTTAATGCCAGTTTCTATGCCCAACTCTGGGCACCAGATTTATGCCTGCTGAAACCTGGTGTAAATCCTGGTGCCCAAGTTATGGGTGGAGACCCATCTATATAAATAATTCTCACCTCAAACATTCTGAAGCTCACTCTGTGGCAGGGAAACACTGAATCCCTGCACTTAGGCTGTCACCACTCACCTCTCACTGTCACTCATGCACCACTCACTCTCACTGATAGACCCGCCCGCAGCCACGCCCCTTCCGCACATAATTCGCTACCTCAACGTTCTAATGAAGCTGCAACTTCCGGTTTTTGAGGTGGCAGAGATCAGAATTTTTCCTGAGGTGGCAGAGATCGGAATTCTCCCCCATGACTGTTTGCTCCGCCCTCGCGTCAAATGTCATGACATCGAGGGCGGAGAAATGACAGTCTACCAATCGCATCGCTCCGCCCTCGACATCATCACGTTTGACGCGAGGGCGCCGTTTCACCTGCAGGGCTGTCGGGCAATGGAGAGTCAGCTGTTCGCCCGAAACCACAAACATCCAACGAACGCAAGGCGTGAGGCAGGCAGCCTGAAGGTCGGAGGCAGCGAGGGAGCCAGCCAGCCAGTCTCCACGTGGCACTGCGGGGGGGTGGGGGCCACAACCGTCAAGCACAGAGGGTAAGGCCAGGAAAAAGGGGAGGGGAATGGGAAGGAAAGGGCCTTGCTAGCACCCGTTTCATTGGCCTCAGAAACGGGCCTTTCTTACTAGTTATTCCATAACACCGTCTGCAACTTTTTGGAACACCTATGAGCCACCCATGCCCCTTCTATGGCCACGCCCCTTTTGGATTGCATATTATGGAATTTAAGCAGCTTGATTTACAGAATAGTGCACAGCCAGATGAGCACTCAAATCCTAATCATTGCCAATTAGCATCAGTTATTGATAATTAATGGCTTGTTAAGCAATTAAGCAGTTGAGTTATTTCAGTGCCCAAATTTGGGCACCATATATAGAATCTGGAGGTATCTGTATAGTGTCTGGGAGGAGTGAAGGTGTGAATATAATAAAAAGCTTTCCTAAGTTAAGCTACTCAGCTGAATATCACTGCTATCCATGTAGTAGTGGAAGAGGTGCTCTCTATGTACAATACATTCAATGTAACTAGGGTTGATTTTTAGCTACTACATGGATAATTTCCACTAACATCAGCAGCATTATCCAAATAACGCCACTGAATATGGGGTCACATAAGCTTAGTACCATCTGGTAGAGTACTGGGCCAGTGTGTGACGGCAGCTAAGAAAGCAAATAGAATGTTAGGTATTATTAAGAAAGGAATGGAAAACAAAAATAAGGCCGTTATAATGCTCCATGGTGCAACCTCACCTCAAATATTGTGTTGAATTCTGGTCACTGAATCTCAAAAAAGATATAGTGGAATTAGAAAAGGTACAGAGAAGGGAGACAAAAATGATAAAGGGGATGGGATGACTTCCCTATGAGGAAAGACTAACGCGGCTAGGGCTCTTTAGCTTGGAGAAAAAATGGCTGAAGGGAGATATGATAGAGGTCTATAAAATAATGTGTGGAGTTGAATGGGTAGATGTGAATCGCTTGTTTACTCTTTCCAAAAATACTAGGACTAGGGGGCACGAAATGAAGCTACAAAATAGTAAATTTAAAACAAATTGGAGAAAACGTTTCTTCACTCAACGTGTAATTAAGCTCTGGAATTCATTACCAGAGAATGTAGTAAAAGCAGTTAGCTTAGTGGGATTTAATAAAGGGTTGGATGGCTTTCTAAAGGAAAAGTCCATAGATGATTAATAAAATGGACTTGGGAGGAAATCCACTGCTTATTTCTATAATACGCAGCATAAAATGTATTGTACTTTTTTGGAATCTTGCCAGGTACTTGTGACCTGAATTGGCCACTGTTGGAAACAGGATGTGGGCTTGATGGACCTTCGATCTGTCCCAGTATGGCAATACTTATGTACTTATGTCTTGAGTGGAGCTTGGAGTTACATAATTAGAATCAAATTCTATATATTGTAAGGAGGAGGTAGAGGGAAAGCAGAGAAGAGCTGACAGGGGCAGTCAGCCAAGAAATGAAGAGCACTCTCTGCCGGGAAAAGGGGGTAGGAGGCTTGTAAGAAAGGAAGAGAACTACAGAATCCAGCAGCACTTGCAAGGGAGGGGGGAACATGAGAAACAGCACTCCCACTCCCAGCAGGCAGAAAGTCAAGAGGTGATTGGGAGATGGAGGATAATCAAGTGGAGGAGCAGCACCTGGGAGAGAGGGTGGGGGAAGACTCCATGGAGTGGGAGGAGATTGAGCTGGAGAAAAAGAGTGAAAATGTCATGAAGGAGGCTGAGCAGGAGCAAATGGAGTTCTTCTGCTCAGGACAAAGGTTAATTACCTGAAGAAGGTCAGTCTGGACATTTTCATGGGAGGTTGTCAGAGTGTTGGTGTCTGACAAGCGAGGGTGGAGAAAATGCCTCTATCTCCTAGGCAGTAGGAGAAAGGGAGTAGAGGAATTGACTGATCCAAAGGTTTATTTCAAGTTGTTGTGAAGTTTCAAGACTGAACTGTTCTGAACTATTGGGGATTGTTGGGTGGGGGAAGAAGGGAAGCCAGGGGCACAGAGACCAGCAGCTATAGTACTGTGGACCTGCTGTTTTCTCGCTGGTTGTGCTCTGGAATAAAGTACTCTGCTGAATAAATAGTACTGTAAATTACTCTTTGCAAGTGAGCAGGAGCAGTTCTGCTTAGGAGATGGATTAGCCCCAATTGTGTGGGTGAAGAAGGACAGCACAGAGAGGTGCTAATCTGTAATCAGCCTCGCTCACGCTCAGTTAACAGTGTTTGGCTGGAAGTCTGATGGTATTAGTCGTGGCCAACTCCCAGCTTTCACACCACTGAGCGTCAGAAAGCTGCACAGGTCACTAACCCCGCCCTTTACTTCCTAGAATTAAAGGGGGAAAAAAACTAAAAATTGGATTACTCCTGATTCTGAGGAAAACCAGACTAGTTTGTAAGATGTAATAATTTGATATTTATTCAATAACATCAACAGTTTCAGTGCATGAAAATGGTAACCAGTTTTGTAATAATTGAACTATAATTTCTATTATTAGTTTCCTTAGTTGAATCAATACATTTACACAACATTAACCTTTTAACTTTTCCTTTCTTTACAGGTTTCTCAACTTTACCATTGCAGACAAGAACAAATCAGATAAGTACTATAACATTCACCCTACCCCTTTTTAGAATTTGAAAATGTATATGTTTAAGAAAAAACCCCTATAATCAGTGACCCACCCCTTTTTAGAATTTGATTCTTTGTTATTCTTTTCTTTACAGGTGTCAAGGATCTTCACTCCCGGGAGACTTAAGGTAAGTAATGATTTTTGTCTATTTCTGTTATCTGTATTCTTTACTCTCTTTGTTATTCAATTGTACTTAGCTGTCGCCAAATTTGTACACAGGATCTTTCTTGCGGTGGGGCCCAACTTCGGATATCCACTCTTTCCTCTGTGACGTCTTTGTGCTACACCTCTCTCTTAATAAATAAAATGGGAGCAAAACCCTACCTTCTTATTTAAATCTTTTAGAATATTCTATTTCTGGGAATTT
This sequence comes from Microcaecilia unicolor, assembly GCF_901765095.1. Taxonomy (NCBI): domain Eukaryota; kingdom Metazoa; phylum Chordata; class Amphibia; order Gymnophiona; family Siphonopidae; genus Microcaecilia; species Microcaecilia unicolor. Next base: position 257,035,809 of record NC_044034.1, on the reverse strand, counting down.
ATAATAGTAACCTGGGCACACTAGCTAAAATTAAACAAAAATTAACTTAAACACCCTTCTATGTCAATTCTAGGCTTTCTTTTATATATGCCCTAGGCTACACAGAGTGTCTGATCACTTGCAGCAGAGCAGTGCAGCTCAACATTCCATGCCAGCCTTACTTCCCAACATTGCGCTCCTTCATCTTCCCTGCACTCATACAGCCTTTCAAGATTCTTTCCTTTACCCTCACCTAAAACCCCAAAACCCAACCTAACAAATACTTAACTCAACCACTTAACCTCTCCCCTCACCTTATCTAACCTAAGTTTCACTCTCAATCACCTTTTATTCACCCAGAACATTCAAACTCAAAATAAACTTAATGGAACACTCTTCACTCTAAATTTTAATCACACATACATACTTCCTAATTACCCTTAATAATTCTATTACCCTAAAATTATTTACTCTCCTCTTTTCATTCAAAATCACTTTTCCACACTCCCAACACCACAGCGCTTCTTCACTCTCTGAAGGTCAAAACCACTCTGACCAACTGTCCACCAAGCCGTTTCCTAGGAAACGGACCCTTCAGCTTGGGGTTCCAAACCCTAGTAGCCAATCCTACGTCCTGCTCAACATTCCGCAGCTGCCTGCTGACAAACGGAATGCTGAGCAGCACAACTAAATCTCCATTTTAAATAAGAAATCCCCATAGAAATCTATGGGAAATTCCTAAATTATTTAAAAATGACAATAAATTTATGTTAAATCACCCCAAATTTACTATGCCCACTAAACTTCCCATTCCCTACTAAACCGTATTTTTAGAATTTAAATATACCACAATTTAACGTCCGCCCGCCATTATTCCACCTAAACCCCTTCCAAAAATCCCAAACTCAATAAAAACCATTCCAAAAATTCAATAAATACTTCCTTAACCTGCCCTATCGAATTTATCAATTTAACCCTTTCCTAACCCTGTTAAACCCACGCTCGCCCAAAACCCCTATTTAAAAATTAAAAATTGAAAAACTAAATTACCACAAAAATCATAAAAAATTCCCAGAACCCAAATCTGAAAACTAAATTTAAATAACTTGAAACCCCGAATTTTTAAAAATAAAAAACGCTATTTATGCAAATTTAAAATCAACCGATTAACATTTTTGGTCAAGTGACCCCTTACCTGATCCGGGATTTTCTCCTCACTCGATGGCTTCCCTCCGTTCCGGTCCACGACGTCCCAACACGAAAACGGAGCCAAAACAAAAAAAGCTCCGAAGCCGGCCCAAAATCTAGGCCCCGGCTTCGGCCTAATCGCTAAAACGCGCGCCGCCGATTCGTGCATGAGGCACGCTGCCTCATGCACATCAGTACAGCTCCTCCCCGACGTCCTCCTTGCCGGCAACTCGTGCCTCAGGAGCTCCGACGTCTCTTCACTCCCGGGACATGCCCCCATCCCCCGGGAGTCCGAAAATTGCCGCGCTGTTCCTCCAGCGCTCTCCTTCCTCCGGTCCACCCACTGCTTTTCACTCCCGGGGACGGGAGAAAAAAAACTTCAACACTGCCTCTGGCAGCATTCTCAGCCCCCGCACTGGCCCCGAAACGTCCCGGGAAGAAGAAAAAAAACAAAATCGCCACCTCCAGCAGCGCCCTCAGCCCGCACCGGGCCCCAGAACATCGCTGGCGAAACTCAAACCCCGCAGCACCTCCGAAGCCCCAGAACGGACCTCAAGTAAGCAGACAAATATATATATATATTTTTAAATTCCTAACCCCCGTTACATTAAGCTGTGCACAGACCACACGGAGAGGTAGTGAGTGGAGAGCGGACAGCACGGAGGGGTGCTTGCTGACATTTGGTGGCAGTGGTGGGATTTGACAGAACTTCCTGGTTCTCCAAGAGAAGGAGGAGCAAGGCGCAAAATCCTGGGCTATCCGGTGAGCATATAGCAGGGCCGGAAGGGGATTTTGCGGATGCATGTGTGGGGCTGTGGTGGCAAGCCTATAAAAGCAGCTGCACTTGGAGGTTGTTTTTCTTTGTGTTGTCTAGGAGAGAAGAAGAACGGGCGCAATGGATCCAAAGGAGATGTTTTCCTTCATGGCCCATCAATTCCAAAAACAACAGGAACTGGCGCACAAACTGATGGAGGACTCCTTGGCCGCGTCGAGGGCCCAGCAACAGCCGCTTCTGGAACTGTGTCAGGAGTTGTTGAAAGGAGGAGCACGGGTACAGCCTGGGCCGACAGTGCCAGAGGGAACTGCAACTGGAGGAGGACCGTTGCCCGGAGGCCTGATGGGGATGAACTGGTTACCCTGGGGTAAGCTGTCCGATAAGGACGACATTGAGGATTACCTGGGGGCATTTGAACGGGTAGCGGTTGCTGCAGCCTGGCCCGGGGAGCAATGGACTATGAGACTGGCCCCGGCGTTATCCGGGGAGGCGCTGGCAGCTTTTCGCAGTCTCCCTGCTGTTGAGATTGCTGACTATGCTAAGCTTAAACGGGCTATTCTGGACAGGTACGGGCTAAGTAAGCAGTCCTACCGAAGGAAATTTAGAGAGTGGAGGTGGGCAGAAGGGGAGACGCCCAGGGCTTTGGCCCAGAAGTTACTGGATTTGGCCACCAAGTGGTTAGAACCAGAAAAAAACTCAGTGACACAAGTAATGTTAGAGCTGGTGTTGGAGCAGTTTCTGGAGGCCTTACCAGAAGAATTAAAAAGGGATTTGATTAGGCGGGGATGTGGGTCCTTGGATGAAGCTGTTAAAAGTATGGAATGCTTTCTAGAGTCCCAGCATGTGGGTGGGGGAGGGGTGCGGGCGGGGAAGGAAAGATATATGACAGGGTCTAAGCCTCTGCAGGCAAGGAGTGAACCGGCTGGTAAGGGAGAAAGGGGAGTGGAGGTCTCGGGGTATGCCGGGGATCGTATTTGCTATAGGTGTGGGCATAAAGGGCACTTAAGGAAAGATTGTAGGGCCAAGGAGGGCTTTACTTCTCACTCTTATAAGCAGGTGTCCCATCCCTTTACCCAGGTCGTGGAGGTGGGGGGGGGGTGAAAGTGGAGGCCCTATTAGACTCGGGAGCTGACCAATCTATGCTTTCGAGGAGGTTATGGTCCCGTATAAGTAAGGGAAAGAATGATCAGGGAGGGTCTAGTCATGGTGAGGTAGCTATTCAATGCATTCATGGGGCTAGTACCAGATATCCTTTACATTGGGTGACTGTAAAAGGGCCTATGGGGGCACACCGGATATTAGTAGCGGTGTTGTCTCGGCTGCCTCAGGACCTGATACTGGGGAGGGACTGGGCTCCGTTTTCCCAATATGTGAAGGGGGGAAAAGCCTTTGTAACTACCCGGGCTCAGTGTCATTCACAGCAGGAGGGTGGGGAGGTTCTTCCTTTGGATCAGGTTTTCCCCTTTCATCCTGAGATTTTAGGTACTCCGGGGAAAAGTAGAAAAGGGAGCCGACAAAATAAAGGAGCTCAATGGAGAAGAAGGCAGGCCATGATAGAGGTCGAGGGGGAAGGAGATTTTCCAAGGGACCCAGGGAAGCTCCTAGAGCAGTTTCCCTCTTTCCAGAGGGAGCAGGAGTCTGATGGTACCTTGCAGTACGCCTGGAGTAGGGCCCGAGAAGGTGAGGGGGGCTCTTTCCCGCATTTTGGGGTGGAGAAGGGGCTGCTATTTAGATTTAACTCGACAACAGTGAAAGGATGTCAGAAACAGTTGGTGATACCCAAGGGGTTTCGTAGCATGATCATGAGATTAGCTCATGATCACCCGCTGGGGGGACATAAGGCGGCACAGGGTACCCTGGACCAGGTTTTGAGAAGGTTTTATTGGCCAGGGGTTTATAAAGAAGTGGAAGGGTATTGCAATTCCTGTGGCCTCTGTCAGAAGGTAACTGAGAGGGGGCCAGAGCGGGCGCCTTTATGTCCCTTGCCACGCATTGGGGTTCCGCTAGGCCGTCTGGCTATGGATATTGTAGGACCGCTTCCCAAGTCTCGGAGGGGTTTTGTCTATATTTTGGTGGTGTTAGATATGGCCACCCGTTTCCCGTGGGCGGTGCCCCTGCGTACAGTGTCAGCTAAGGCTATTGCCGCTGAGCTGATTCACATTTTCTGTACGGTGGGGTTTCCACAGGAAGTGCTTACGGATAGGGGCACTAATTTTCTCTCCCGTACATTGGCTCAAGTGTGGGAGGCGTTTGGGATTGCACACATCCGTACTGCAGCTTACCATCCTCAGACCAATGGTCTGGTAGAGAGATTTAATAAGACTCTTAAGACTCTCTTACGTAGAGGGTTGGGGAGCTGTATGGATGAGTGGGATCGCCTCCTGCCGTTTGTCCTATACACATGTAGGGAGAGTGTGCAGGCTTCATTAGGAGTGTCTCCGTTTGAGTTAATGTATGGGAGGGGCCCTCGGGGAATTTTGGATATTCTGAGAGAACAATGGGTGCCACCGGATAAAGGAGACTGTACGGTGGTCTCTTATCTTTTTGACCTGAAGGGTAGGTTGCGACGGTTGGGGGGCTATGCCCGGGATAGATTGGGTAAGAGTCAAGAATACCAGAAATCATATTATGACCGGGGGGTGAAAGAGAGAGGGTTTGCAGAAGGGGAGAAGGTCATAATAATGATAGCAGATGGCCCTCATAAATTTGAAACTAGGTGGTGATTACTAGGAAATTGGGGCCAGTTACGTATGAGGTGAGGAATAAGAGGGGGCGAAAGCAAACATATCACGTGAATGTGTTAAAGTTGTGGAGGGAAAGGAAGGTGCTGTGGGGAGGGACTAAGTCGATGGAGGAGGAGGACCTGGGGCCTCAGATCTCGGACATCTTTAAGTCTCTGAAACCCCACATTGCAGGGGAGTTGAATAAGGGTCAGCAGCAGGAACTTGGGGCACTACTAGAAGAGTTCCAGGATGTCCTTACACCCTGTCCGGGGGAGACACATTTGAGCATGCATGAGATTGTTACAGATCAGGGCCGGGTGGTTAAGTAAAGACCTTATAGGTTGTCCCCGGTTAAACAACAAGAGGTGATTAGACAGGTGAAGGAAATGCTGGAGTATGGTATTATTGAAGAATCATATAGCCCTTGGTCAAGTCCGGTGGTGCTGGTGCCAAAAAAAGATGATACCTGGCGGTTTTGTATTGATTTCCGCCAGGTTAATGCCCTCTCCTCTCCCGATGCTTATCCTATGCCTCGTATTGAGGATTTATTAGATAGGTTGGGGTCGGCCCAGTACCTTTCTACGCTGGACTTGACCAAGGGATATTGGCAGATTCCTTTATCTGCGGAGGCTCGGCCCAAGACAGCATTTTCTACTCCCTTGGGGCTCTTTCAATTTAAGAGGATGCCGTTTGGATTGAACTCGGCAGCGGCATCCTGTCAGCGCTTGCTAGATAGGGTTTTACGGCCTCATCAGAGTTATGCTGCGGCTTATCTGGATGACATCATTATCCATAGTGAGGACTGGGATACGCACATGAGGCAGGTCAGGAAGGTGTTATTAGCTTTCCGGGATGCAGGGCTCACACTTAATCCCCAGAAATGTCACTTCGCACGGCAGGAGGTTGAATATCTGGGTTATAAGGTGGGGGGTGGGCAGGTAAAACCCTTGTTGGATAAAGTGCAAAGTATTAGGGAGTTTTCTTATCCGGCAACAAAAAAAAGGCTTCGAAGTTTTCTGGGGCTGGTCGGGTACTACCGCAGGTTCATTCCCCATTTTGCCTCTCAGGCCGAGCCCTTAACAAACATGTTAAAAGGGAATCGGCCTAACCAGTTGAAATGGGGGGAGGAGGAGAAGGAAGCCTTTCAATGTTTGCGTTTAGCGCTATGTGAGGATCCGGTGCTGAAGGCAGTCGAATAGGACAAACCCTTTGTGCTGCAAACGGATGCCTCGGGGGTGGGCTTGGGGGCAGTACTTTCTCAGATTCATGATGGGGAGGAGCATCCTGTGTTATATTTGAGCCGTAAACTCCTTCCTCATGAAAAAGGCTATGCCACGATTGAGAAGGAGTGTCTGGCTATTAAGTGGGCCACCCATATGTGTCAATACTATTTAGAGGGACGGCCCTTTAGGCTCATTACAGATCATGCCCTCCTGAAATGGTTAATGCATATGAAAAGCGCTAATGCCAGACTTATGAGGTGGTATCTGTCCTTACAACCCTTTCAGTTCCGGGTGGAGCATCGGGCAGGGAAACTATTGGGGAATGTTGATATTTTGTCCCGAATGGCCGGTCAGGAGGTTGAAGGAGTTAAACCCCGGGAGGGTAAAAGGTTCTTAAGCGGGGGGGTATGTAAGGAGGAGGTAGAGGGAAAGCAGAGAAGAGCTGACAGGGGCAGTCAGCCAAGAAATGAAGAGCACTCTCTGCCAGGAAAAGGGGGTAGGAGGCTTGTAAGAAAGGAAGAGAACTACAGAATCCAGCAGCACTTGCAAGGGAGGGGGGAACATGAGAAACAGCACTCCCACTCCCAGCAGGCAGAAAAGTCAAGAGGTGATTGGGAGATGGAGGATAATCAAGTGGAGGAGCAGCACCTGGGAGAGAGGGTGGGGGAAGACTCCATGGAGTGGGAGGAGATTGAGCTGGAGAAAAAGAGTGAAAATGTCATGAAGGAGGCTGAGCAGGAGCAAATGGAGTTCTTCTGCTCAGGACAAAGGTTAATTACCTGAAGAAGGTCAGTCTGGACATTTTCATGGGAGGTTGTCAGAGTGTTGGTGTCTGACAAGCGAGGGTGGAGAAAATGCTTCTATCTCCTAGGCAGTAGGAGAAAGGGAGTAGAGGAATTGACTGATCCAAAGGTTTATTTCAAGTTGTTGTGAAGTTTCAAGACTGAACTGTTCTGAACTATTGGGGATTGTTGGGTGGGGGAAGAAGGGAAGCCAGGGGCACAGAGACCAGCAGCTATAGTACTGTGGACCTGCTGTTTTCTCGCTGGTTGTGCTCTGGAATAAAGTACTCTGCTGAATAAATAGTACTGTAAATTACTCTTTGCAAGTGAGCAGGAGCAGTTCTGCTTAGGAGATGGATTAGCCCCAATTGTGTGGGTGAAGAAGGACAGCACAGAGAGGTGCTAAGCTGCGCACAGACCACATGGAGAGGTAGTGAGTGGAGAGCGGACAGCACGGAGAGGTGGTGAATCGAGAGCGGACAGCACGGAGGGGTGCTTGCTGACAATATGATGCCTAAAAAATTGGCGCAAAAAATCCCCACTCTTAGCATTGTTCTATAAACTTCATCTAAAGTTAGGTGCAGTTTATAGAACATGTGTAGCGCCCATTCTAAATTTAGTCTCAGTCATTTACATCAAATAAAACCTGGTGTAAAAGCACACAACTAATTTAGGTGCAAATCAGGTATATCCGATAACACTGTGCGTACATATTAGGAAAGTCTAGAACCCACCCATGCCCCTCCCTTGGCCACATCCCCTTTTGAGATCTGTGTGGTCCAACTTACATACATTGCCTTATAGAATATGCTTAGTGAGCTATATACGTAAATCTCAATTAGTGCCCATTAGTACTGATAATCGCTTGCTAACATCCAATTATCAGTGCTGATTGGCTTGTTACCTAATTGAGTTCTGTGCACAAATTGGCTACGAGTGCTTATTTCATTGTGGAACTCTAGACACCTTATATAGAATTCACAAGTTAGTGGTCATATTCAGTTGACTACCAGTTAACTACCTGGATAATGTTAGGATAGAAAAAAAGGCTGTCCTAGCTTTATCTGCTTACCTATCCATATACTGGTCTGAACATCAAAGGTGCCCAGATAAGTAGTACCAGCCAACCTGGATATTCAGTCCTGACTGGTATCTAAATGCAGGCAATGAAAAATCAGGAATAAAGAGCTCACAGTGGCAATTACTTGAAACAGTCTCACGGTACTTGCTATTACTGTGATGCTGCTGTTAGACATTATAGTGGTCATTTAGAGGCCACAGCCATGGCGGGCAGGAACAAGTGGACATTGCTCCTGCTTTTAGGGCCCTCAGATTACCAGTGATATCAAAGGTAGGCTGAGGGGGCATACAGGGGTGGGGGCCTGATTGACGGCTCTTCTTGTCTTCGGGGGTAAGGGGGACTAGGATTAGGGGAGGGAGGGAGAGTTGGAGGGGGTGAGGGTACTTGCTTCCCCTTATCTGGGACACAACCAATATTCAACTTGGGCCCACTTAAATATCTTATGTGGGTTCCAGCTGAATATTGGCCAGGACCTACATAATATCTGATGTCCACCACATGCTGGCATAGCCCTGATATTCCATGCTGGTGTCCAGACATGGTCGGCATTTTTTTTCCTGCTCATTGTCATTAGTTAGCAACATGTAATGACATATATATGAAATTCCAAAGAGCACTTTGTAAACAAGGCCCAGTATTCACGACATGGTATTTGTCTATGGTGACTTCAGATTTCCAGTTCCTTATCGTATATAATGACATGTATACTTTTTGCCTTCAATCCATTAGAAATCTGAGCAGCATTTTATATTTAGCCAGGAGAAAAAAGCAGATAGGAATAAATTCACATATGAAAGGTGGTCTACTCAAGTGGACAATATCTAGAATGTAAATGACTAAACAGCTTCATACTCTGTAGGGAACAACAGAAACAACAATTTCCAATTAAAACCATTTAATATGATGTATAAAACAGTGTCTTTGTGTACATCATGTTAACTTATCAGTCTACACATGCTGTTACTGTATATAACATTTTAAAACTCATCTTATAATTTCATTGCTACTATTGTACTATAAAACTTAAAAAATGTCTGGCTGTGAAAATATAAATCAATATGGGTGAAGGTGAAATAATTACAGAGAGGAAAGTTCAAGGAAAATTAAGAAAATACTACCTCACTAAGACCTGGAATAGTCTACCTGAGGTGGTAATTCAAAACAAAACCATTACCAAATATCTATATCTATATATTTCTCGATAGATAGATAGATAGATAGATAGATAGATAGATAGATAGATAGATAGATAGATAGAAAGGACAGTGGTAGGTACAAGGTTTGAACTTTGCAGTTTACAAATAAATCATGGTAATCTTAATCTACTGGATCCACGAAAGTGGAGGAACACCAGCATCCCACGAAATGATACAAAAAGGAGGATTCAAACAAAAGCAATTTTGGTAATGGTTTAGACGGTTACAGAACTCAGTGGTAAGACATGAGGAGTGAGAGGCAGGGCTTGCTCAAGATTTTGTGGCTCCCTGAACCAATTTTTGCTTTTGTGCCCACATTCTTGAAGAAAATCTTGCAGCGTGATCTGCAAAAATAGAGTAAAAATTTTCCAGCTGGCACAGTCATTGTCTAAAGTTAAATCCTTATTTTCAGAGCCACTATCTGTATCGGCAGCAGTGCTGAAAAAACAGATTGTGCGGTGACCACGTCAGCAATATTTGTTTAATTTAGACCTGCTATTTGAAAGGCCTAAATGAAAACATTTAACTTTCCTATCCAGTGGCTGAATGTTGCCACTATGGTGATAATTTTCTGGACTTCCCTTAATCCTCTCCCTAACATGGCCCACACATATATGAATGATATCTGGCTATTTAGCAATTTAAACAGTTCAATATTAATTATATATTTTTTGAAAATAGGTTAATTATGAGTTCATCAGCTAATGCATAAGTTCCTTTGAATATCAGTCCAATACAATATAATTATTTATTTCATTCATATGGAACATATGTAATGCAGCACAGTGTGAGTCTAGAACAGTGTGTCCGGCTTTTTAAATATTTTTGCAACTGATATTGTGGAATGGATGTTAGGAAAGGTTTACCTTTATGCTAATGATATCAAAATCTGCAACATTGTATACATCTTGGAAAGTATGAGGAAGATATAGTGAAAATTAAGGAATCATTTAGTGTTTGGCAGCTATGGTATATAGGTAAAAAATTCAAGGTTGTGAATTTGGGTTGAAAAATCATATGGGAAAAGTACAATATAAGGGGTAAATTTCTTCTGTTCACAAAAAGTGACTGTGGGATCCTGTGAATTAGTGAAAGCAAGATCCAAATACAATCTCAAAAAGAAGAGGTCCCTGTAATATACCAAGCTGCAAACTGTGCCAACACATTTCACAGAATCCCACAGTCACTCATATGGGAAAAACATTCAGCATAATGGGTATACAGTGCAATCCGCTTAAGTGCAGGGGCCTGGGACCAAAGACATGCAGTTAACCGGAGCGTGCACTTAACCGTTGTGACCAAAAGAAGCTTGATATCTGATAAACATATGTATAGTACTGTTTATTATACGTACAGTATACAGTCTCTGTTAACTGACGTTAGGCTTACTTGAAGTAATCAGTCATAGTCCTCTGTACACTATTGGGTCTGTGAGTTCAATAGACTACGTCTGCCAGATGGTAAAATCTGTCATAGCACTGACATCCAGGGGCCTCCAGATAGGCCCGCATGGTGTTGAGACTCTCCAGCACTCTTGCAAAAGTGACAGCAGGTTGTTGAATTTCGTCAGCATGTGCCTCGCTGCTCATTTCACATTGCCTGCGTGTAGGCGCTTATCTCGACATCAGTGCTGTCGTCAGCTGTTTGTAGATCGTAATCAACAGCTACGTAGTGATGAAACTCCTCTTCAGTAACACCGGCTGGAATATCAATAGCCTGTTCATCTGACACGTTTGCAACAGCTGCATCTGTTTTGTCCCTCTCCACATCCTTAACAAAGCTTGCCTGCTTGTAGCAGTTCACAATGGTAATGGTTGCCTGTGTAATATGATTCCAGGCTTCTTTCTGCATATGTAGGGAATCCAACAGTGATAGCTTACGAGCCAGTTCAACAGCACGTTTATCCTTGCCAGTCTGCTCATCCATAATGCTCATCAGACGACGTAGCACAAGAGCCCGATAATGTTTTTTTGAAATTGGCTATTATACCCTGATCCATAGGTTGGATCAGAGAGGTAGTGTTTGGTGTCAGGAAGACCACCTTGATGTTAGACAGCCTGACATCATCACTGTGTGCAGCACAATTATCACAAAGCAACAAAATCTGACGCTTTTGTGCCCGCATTCTAGTGTCTAACTTCTTTAGCCACTGCTTCCAAATTTCCCCAGTCATCCATGAATTTGCGTTAGCCTCGTATGACACAGGAAGTCACTTAACATTCTTGAAACAACGGGGCTGTTTGCTCTTTCCAATTTCTCACTCCCATCCATACTGCAGCAAAGGAGAATCGTCAGTCGGTCCTTCGACGTTTTACTTCCTGTAGTTTTGGCTTGTTTGAATGCAAGTGTTTCATCAGGAATTGCTCGCCAGTAGAGACCATTTTCGTCAGCATTGAAAATGTCACGAGGTGCAAACTCGTTCAAGATGATAGGAAGAACTGAAACAACTCAATTTTCAGCACCAAAGTCATCAGCGTCTTGTTTTTCTCCATGCTGTTTCTTGAATTTTATGTTGTTCCTCTCCTTCCATTTTTCCAACCATCCAACAGTGGCTTTGAATTCAGTTAGTCCAAGACTTTCAGCTAACTGATTAGCTTTCTTCATAAGCAGTGGACCACTGACAGGAAACTATCTGCTTCTGACTTGAGAAAACCACCGAAGAAGAAGAGCATCTTCTATATCCTCAGCTTTTCCCGCCCATTTGCGTTTCCTTTGTGGATTTTTATTGTTTTGCCAGTGTTCCAGAAGCTGATCTTTCTGCTTCAAGATACGTGAAATTTGACTGGGATTGACACTATATTCTTTAGCAATAGATGCTTGACTTTGTTTCTTTTCTAATTTTTTTAAGAACTTCTATTCGTTCAGCCCGTGTTAAAGTCTTACAGTTGTGCGATGACGACAACGACGACTCCAGTGTACACTCTAACAACATTCTTTCGCTTATTCTGCCTGTAGCAGTTAACCAACGAGATTTCAAATTTACCGTCCCTTTGTCACGCGCCAATCGGCTTCCATATTCCATGCGTGCACTTATGCGGAGTCTTTCCTGCAGAGGAACAGTCTTAAACCATGCATATAAGCAAATCTTACACTTATCAGTGGTGCGCTAAACCGAAGTTTGTTCCCATAGAAATTGATGGCGCCAAAAATGGGACCGAAGTATGGCATGCAGTTAAACAGAGCATGCGCTTATCCGACGTGCACTTAAATAGAGTGCACTGTATATCATTCAATGCAAAAAGTGTGAAGAAGGGTGCTATATTGGTGAGACAGATGCTAAAGATATGAATCAATTTAAATAGATATATTAAACATCACAATGCCAACCAGGATGTCACCTATTGGCCAACCAGGATGTCACCTCTGTGGGACAGCACTTCATAAAACCACTGCATCAATGATTTTATGATGAGAATACTAAAAGGAAATTTTAAGACACTCCAGGAATGTAAGACCTTTGAAGTCAAAATATGAAATATTTTGGCACCCACCACACCAGACAGGACTTAACAAAGATCTGGGTTTTCTATCCCATTAAAAACCATAAAATTATATTGTTTTGTCACCCTCTTATCATCCATTCATCTCTTGCACACCCATCTTTCTCTGTTTCTCACCTAACCCACCCCACCTTCTTACTGTCAGACTATCATTGGAATGCTTTTGTGTTTCACTTATATTCTGATATTTGTCGACATTTGTTCATTTCTGATCTGATAAAGAAGGGTTGCTTTCAAAAGCTAATCAAAAATGGACGTCCGATGGACAACTTTCCTTTAAAATTTAGCTTACATATGTGTAATGTCCATGGCAAAATCACCCCCTTAGTAGAGAATGCAACTGTAGTTGACTTATACTGAACATATTTCCCATATTGACATATGTGATTATATGTTGGCAAGAGTTTGTACTGTAGTATCTTGTAGAGTTTAATGCTATTTTTGTCTCTTTGCTCTTCTGTCTGATGCTTGCTTCTTACTGGCTTTTGCTTCTGATTAGGTGTTTGCCAGAAGGTTAGAACTGGAAGAGCAGCAAATATTTCATTCACAGATGCATCCTCCAACAGAAGTGCCTTTTCAGAGTTTACATAAAATAGATTATCTCCTAAGCCCTTGGCCTTATCTTTGGACATTTCATTACTATTCTTCATTGCTCAGTTGAGCATGAAGGCATAGGGTTTATGGTTAAGAGAGTAAGATGTATCGGCACTTATTCCTGCCACTTTTCATTGAACCTTCTGCTCTCAACGTACTTTTCCTAGTAAGCATACTAATCACCCTTTCATTTGATCTCAGAAGAACAAAGGAGTCCTTTTACTAAGTTGTGCTAACAGGATTAGTGCGCAGCAATTGTTAGCGTGTGCTAAATGATGACATCTTATCATTTAGGGGTCCTTTTACTAAGCCATGGTAAAAAATGGCTTGTGGTAGTGTGGGTACATGCTTTGGGTGTGCACTGGGCCATTTTATAACGTGGCTGAGAAAAAGGATTTTTTAAAATGGGGGCAGTAAATGGTTCTGCGCTAAAATTAAAAGTAGCACGTGGCTATTTACTGCCTGAGCCCTTACCGCCACCCAGTGACCTAGCGGTAAGGGCTCACACACTACAAGCGTAGTACTCATGCAGCACGCACCAATGTGGCCTCACTGCTGATTACCGTCTGGAATTCCCCCCATGGTAGAAAATAAAAAAAATATTTGTTACTTCAGGAAACAGTGTGTGCCAACTTTGAAATTACTACCGGGTGGGTGCGCTAACCTGGCAGCAGTGTAGATTTGGCATACACTACACGAGTGGTAGCCTACTGCTGCTTTGTAAAAGGACCCCATAGTGCATGCTAATGATTAGTGCACTAAATCTGTTAGTGCACCTTAGTAAAAGGGCCCCTAAATTATTTAGGCTTTTATGAAAGTGCATCAGAACCTGAGTTTAGCACATACTAGGGACTTTTCCGAGCGCTAAGCCCAGATTTTACGTGGCATTGTTTTAGCACTTTTTCCTCATCTTTTTTTTTCTGTAATGCACTGATGTGCCTATATTGACTTAGTATCTCCTATTTAGGATGGTCTAAGTGCTCCTGCATTAATTCAGCATTAACTAGTTAGCGCATGCTAATTATGACACGCTAGCTGGTTAACACTTCCATGCCCATCATTTGCCCATACCACACACCCTCAGAGTAAATGTCTTAGAAAATAAATAATGCAAAACTTTAATGTGTTTATGTGGTAGCCAGTTCTCGTGTGCTAACTGTGGGTTAAGGGCTTAATGCACTTTAGTAAAGGGTCCCTTGAAAAGCAAATAATTCTACATGATAGTACAAACAGAAAATCACAAAGGTATCATTCTGTTGAAGGGTCATATTAGGGCAGTAAACAAAATATTTTTACATGCGTATATTTGTAAATCACTCAGGGGTCCTTTTACTAAGCCATGATAAAAAGTGGCCTGCGGTAGTGCGAGTGCGTCTTTTGGGCGCACACTGGGCCATTTTTTACCGTATCTAGGAAAAAAGGCCTTTTTTTAAGGGGCCAGAAAATGGACACATGCTAAAATTGAAACCAGCACATGTCCATTTTTGGTTTGAGACCTTACCACCACCAATTGACCTAGCAGTAAGGTCTCACACACTACCCGCGCAGTAAGCATGCAACGCGCACCAACTGCTGTTTACCACTGGATAAACAGCCAATGGTATAAAATAGAAAATTATTTTCTACTGTGGGATTCGGCGCATGCCAAAATTCAGAATTACCACCCAGCTCAAGCACTAGTTGGGTGGTGGTGCTGATTTGGCACACACTGTACGTGAGTAGGCCCTCTTGTGCCTTTGTTAAAGGGCCCCTCAATAATGTAGGCACTAGGAATGCACATTCATTAGCATGCATTTGGTTCATTAGTGTGTGCTGAAAACATTAGTGCATGGTAAATTGATTTAAGTGCTCCTTTTCAAAGCACTTAGGCTTACAAAGATAAATGGAGGGGCATTTTCAATATGACGTCTAAGTCCAACCTTAGACGTTTTTCGCAAAATGTTCATCTTCTTTTTTTTTTTAATGGATATTTGTGATGTTTTTGTGCTCTGTGCATTTATCTTTTTGGTCCATTTTTGGAAGGAAAAAAACATTCAATTAAAAAAACACATTAAACCAAGCCATTGGGATGTAGGAGGAGCCAGCATTCTTAGTAGACTGGCCACACAAACATTCCAGGAGAGCAATAGGGCACCCTAGGGGGGCACTGCAGTGGACTTCAAATAAATGTTCCCAGGTACACATCTCACCATTTATCCCTTATCTTGTCTGCTGAGCCCCCCCCAAAACCCACCCAAAACCTACTATTCCCAACTGCACACCACTACAATAACCTTTATGGGTGAAGGGGGCACCTATATGTGGGTACAGTAGGTTTCTGGTGAGTTTTGGAAGGCTCACTGTTTCCACCACAAGTGTAAAAGATAGAGGGATGTATGGGCCTGGGTCCACCACTCTGCAGTGCACCTCTAGACTACTCCAGGGACTTGCATGCTGCTCTAATAGACCTGAGTATAGCATCTTAGGCTGTCATAGAGGCTGGTAAGTAATGTTTTTGATCACATTTTTGGGGTGTGTGGGAAAGGGTTAGTGACCACTGCGGGAGTAAGGTGAGGTCATCCATGATTCTTTCCAGTGGTCATCTAGTCATTTAAGGCACTTTTTTGTGGTTTATTCATTAATAAAACAGGTCTAGACCAAAACTCCAACTTATAGCCCTGGATGTTTTTATTTTGTTGCATTATAGCTGAAAAATGTCCAGATCCCATCCTTAACATGCCCCCTGGCATGCCCCTTGTAAACTGAATGCACTTCTCACAGACTTCATAGAAAAATGTCTAAAAATTGGTTTTGAAAATACCAATTTGGATGATTTTTGTGAGAAAAATTTCCATATGCAGATTTATGCCACTTTTTGGACATTTTTTTCTCTTATGAGCTCCCAGTAACATATGTAACTTTATAAGTCTATGGGGATCTTTTACTAAAGATTAGAACATGTTATGTACAACTGAGCTCATAGGAAAAAAAATGGGTCCTTTAGCAGATAACATGCACCAATCTTTAATAAAATACCCCCTATGTGCTTTGAAATGAGCCTCTTACCCCCAGATTCTATATATGGTGCAGTGAGTAGTGTGCGTTAAATTGGGTGTGCCCAATTTACGTGTACTACTTAATTAACAAGCCAATCAGTGATGATAATTGGCCAATAACAACCAATTATAATTATTAATTAGCAATAGTTTGAATTTATGCACACTTCTTTTTAGGCATATTCTAAAAGTGCATGTAAATTCTAATACACGTAGCTGAAAAGGGGGTGTGGCCAGGGGAGGACAGTGGGTGTATTGGGGGTGTTACTCAAATTTATGCACGTTGTTATAGAATTCGTGGAAACGTTCCTACATTTAGGCATGAGTATTTACCTCAGATTTTCAGTAGCGTAAATGGCCGTGCCTAAATATAGGTGCATTCCCCGGCTCTAGGCGGTGTTCTATACCCCATGACTAACTTTATGTGCGTTATATAGAATAGAGCTAAGTGCTTTTCTCAGATGAGTCTAGATTTTAGATGCCATTTACAGAATCTGGTTAATTAACATAGACTAGTTTTAACATGCACCAAAAATGAGCCTGAAAATTTGTTCTGCACACCTCACGCAAGGGCATGTTTACTAAAGTGCAGTCTCTTACCGTATCTGAATCGCAAAGGTTAATGGGTGGTAAATGCAAAGGTAAATGCAGGAACTGGGCCCTGTATCTGCCCTGCATTACCCACAAAGATCAGTCGCTTACTTCAAGGGCACTTTGTTACATGCAGTTCCAGATAGTACATGAGCACATAGGGGCCCTTTTTCTAAAGGGTTGCCATGGGCAACCCGGATCTACCACTAGCCCAACGCAGCCCCCAGAAGTAGTTACACCTTGAGCTTGTGCCATTTCTTGTGCAACAAAAAAGTTTTTACCATGGTGCTAACCTAGCTCTAATCGGGCAGTGCTGCACGGTTACTGCTGGGTTACCGTGGAAGCCCTTACCACCAACTCAATAGGTGGCAGTAAGTGCTCCCCACCACACAGCCATGCAATAAGAGTAAGCCTGGCCATTGTTTTTTTAGGTGCTTTTTACCTGCTGTGGGAAAAGAGCCCTGGCTTGCAGGAAAAATGGTCCCCACTGCTACTGCAGGGTTCTTTTTCCCACAGCTTGTTAAAAGGACCCAATAATGCAGTGACATGACACTTAATGCAGTACCAGCAAGTAGAAACTCCCTGCAACAGTGGTGTAGATAATTGATCTACCCCATCTGAAAGTCATGTCCCCTTACCCAATCTCCTGCAGAACTGAAGAATACTCTTTCCAAACACCCCTAATTCAGACCTACCCTAATCCCTTACCAACCCTACCCCCCCCCCCCCCCCCCGAACATGGACCTTAGATGTTAAGGACGGCATTGAAACAAATTGACTAATAATTTTGCAGGACACAAAATACATCTTGGAATCACTCTGGATATAAATTTCATGCGTAAATAGGAAAAGGATAGTGATAGCAGTGTACTACATTTCACCTGACCGTGATGGATGTAATAATATTATCAGAAATTAGGGGGACTAACAAACTGAGTAACACAATAATAATAGTTGATTTCAATCTTCCTGATATTGCCTGGGTAAATGTAACATCAGGGCATGCTGGAGAAGTAAAATTCATTGATGAAATCAAGAACTGCTTTATGGAGCAGCTGGTTCAGGAACCAACAAGAGGGGAAACAATTCTAGACCTAGTTCTTACTGGACCACATGATCTGGTGCAGGAGGTAATGATGCTGGGGCCACTTGATAACAGTGATCATAACATGATCAGATTTGATATAAATTCTGGAGTAAGTAAACACAGGAAATCTAGTATGTTAGCATTTGACTTTCAAATGGAAATTATGATAAAATGAGGAGAGTGGTTAAAAAAAAAACTTAGAGAAGCAGCAGCAAAGATCAAAAACTTTTATCAGGCATGGATGCTATTCAAAAATATCATCCTGGAAGCCCAGACCAGATATGTTCCATATATTGAAAAGGAGGAAGAAAGACCAAATGACAGCCAGCATGGTTAAAAAGTGAGGTGAAGGAAGCTATTAGAGCTAAAAGAAAATCCTTCAGAAAATAGAAGAAGGACCCAACAGAAAATAATAGGAAACAGCATAAGGAATGGCAAGTAAAATGCAAAGTGCTGATAAAGAAGGCAAAGAGAGACTTTGAAAAAGTTTACATTAGAGGCAAAAACACATAGTAAAAACTTTTTTTTGGTATATTAGAAGGAAGAAGCTGGTAAAAGAAACAGTTGGACCACTAGATGACCAAGGGGTAAAAGAGGCACACAGGGAGGACAAGGCCATAGTGGGGAGATTAAATACATTTTATGCTTCAATCTTCACTGAGGAAGATGTGGGAGAGATACCAGTGTCAGAAATAGTATTCAATGCTGATGAATCAGAGAAACTGAAACAAATCTCTGTAAACCTGAAAGATGTAAAGGAACAATTTAACAAATTGAAGAGTAGCAAATCACCTGCACTGGATGATATACATCCCAGAGTACTTATAGAAATGAAAAATGACCTTGCAGAGCTATTGTTAGAAATACGCAATTTATCCTTAAAATCAAGCATAGTACTGGAAGATTGGAGGGTCGCCAAGGTAATTCCAATTTTTAAAAAAGGTTCCAGAGATGATCCGGGAAATTATAGACCAGTGAGCCTGACATTGGTGTCAGGCAACATGGTAGAGACTATTATAAAGAACAAAATTAAAGAGCATATACATAAGAATAGATTAATGAGACAAAGCAAACATGGATTTAGTCAAGGGAAATCTTGTCTTACCAATCTGCAACAGTTCTTTGAAGGAGTGAATAAACATGTAGGTAAAGGTGAGCCAGTGGATATTGTGTATCTAGGTTTTCAAAAGGCATTTGTCAAAGTACTACATGAAAGACTCCAGAGGAAATTAATGGTCAGTATTCTCAATGAAGAAGGATAGATAGTGGATTTCCTCAGGGGTTTGTGCTGGGACCGCTGGGAATAACTAGTGAGGTAATTAAATTTGTTGCTGACATAAAGGTATTCAAAGTTGTTAAATCATCAGAGGATTGTGAAAAATTGCAAGAGGACCTTAGGTGACTGAGCGACTGGAGGTGATGATGCCCCTGTACAAGTCATTGGTGAGGCCCTACTTGGAGTAATGTGTTCAGTTTTGGAGGCCGTATCTTGCTAAAGATGTAAAAAGACATGAACCGGTGCAAAGAAAAGCTATAATAATGGTATGGGATTTGTGTTGCAAACTGAGCAAAGAGAAACTTGCCAACCTTGGAGGAAATGAGAAACAGGGGTGACATGATACAGATGTTCAAATATTTGAAAGGTATTCATCTGTAAACAAACCTTTTCTAGAGATGGGAAGGTGGTAGAACTAGAGGACATGAATTGAGGTTGAAGTGGAGTAGACTCAGGAATATTGTCAGGAAGTATTTTTTCACAGAGAGGATGGTGGATACATGGAATGCCCTCCCACGGGAGGTGGTGGAGATGAAAATGGTAATAGCATTCAAACATGCATGGGATAAACACAAAGGAATCCTGTTTAGTTTAGAAGGAATGAATCCAATGAATCTTAACGGAGATCGGATGGCAACACCAGTAACTGGGCAGCAAACCCAGTTCTGGGCAGACTTCTATGATCTGTGCCCTGATCATGACTGAATAGATATAGATGGGCTGGAGTGTAAATTTTAAGGGGCTCGACGTTAACTTCATAAATGTTAGTACAACAACAGTACTGGGCAGACTTCTACAGTCTGTGCCCTGGAAATGGCAAGGACAAATCAAACTTGAGTATACATATAAAGTATTGCATACCATGTATAATGAGTTTATCTTGTTGGGTAGACTGGATGAACTGTAAAGGTCTTTATCTGCCGTCACTTACTATTTTACTATGTTTCTTTGTTAAATGTAGTCATGGTCAATTACACCAAGTAAAACCTAGTATGAATCCTGACACCTAAATTAGGCACAGAGCGGGTGTATTCTATAAAAATGCTTATAGATTTTAGAAACACCTATGACCCGCCCATTCCAATCACATATCCATGCCCACTTTTTAACTATGCGACTTAGAATGTATGCCACAAAAAAAGGAGGTAAAAACCCTCACGATACCGCGAGATATGAAACAAAAAAGTGAGGAGAACGGGTGAGGATACCAAGTTATAGAATACGTTTAGCAAGTAGTACGCATAAATTCTAATTCATGTGAATTAGTGCTGATAATTGCTTACTAACATCCAATTATCAGCGCTGATTAGCTTATTAACTCATTAAGTAATACACATTGTTATGGAATACGCTTCGATTTCCACATGAAAATTCAGTCACGATATATAAAAGGCCTGGGTTAGTGTGTGCTAAAGATTAGCATGTGCTAAATGACATGCAGCCCATTGTATACCTAAATCCATTAGTGCACCTTAGTAAAATGACCCCAGTGTTTGGAAAAAATTAATTCATCTTACCCCTGTTGCTGCTGACCTGTATGAACCAGGGCCACTGAAGGGGGTGGGGCAAAATTCTCCAAGGGGGGGGGGGGGGGCAGCACTGGCAAACTGCTTCCGGGTCTGTCTCTCTTCTGCTCCTGAATGCCGGCCGGGACCCGGATGATTGCATTAACGCAAACCCAGGTGACCCAGGATATGGCGTTAATGCAATCATTCAGGTCCAGAAGGTAAGAGAGCAGGTGACCAGAATGTGGGGGAAGGGTGGCACGAGTGTGTGGGGGAGCGAGTGAGGGAGCAGACTTGCCCCAGGCTCGGCTGTGTCTCTTGGCGGCCCTGATAGGAACAGGTTATATTTTGCCTTTTCTCTAAGATATTATCTCGCCATCAGCATGTGTTTTTTTTCCTGGAATTGTTTTCAGATTTGTTTCTAAGACCAGTATCAATGCTGCTTTTTGAGCAATCCAGTTGGAAGCATTGTAAAATGACATCTTGTATTTCCTTTTTTAGATCAAGCTAGAAAAAAATGTAACAGACTGTGCTTTCTAAAAGTCATATGTACTTCTGGGCTTGATTTGCTAAGGTTTTTCTACCACCCTATATCTATTGGATAAATCTTAGTTAATCAGGCCCTTCATGTGGCACTGCATGAGAATGTCACCTACAGTGTCATTTGTGGTATTTTGAAAAAAGAAAGGTTGGAAAATTGGTATCGCATTATTCACTGTAATAATAAAATCATTGGAATAACTAGTATGGATGTGCAGGCAACAACAACAAACAAACAATCATTTTGTTTTATTTCCTGTGTTGTCTACATGCTTTTTCATTTGTTTTAATACTTTTTTTTTTTAATGGCACAACTGAACGAGAACAATGCTGAATCAGAAATACAAGACACAGGTAGGAATGGGCTGGCTATAGCAGATTCAGAAGATTACTACTAGGTAGCAGCTGTCTCTTATCTCAAGGATCACAAGTTCAAGACCAGATTGTGTCAGGTAGATGTTAACCCCGGGGGGGGGGGGGGGGGGGGGGGGAAGCTGAAATTTCATGAAATTGGAAAGAAACTTGACATTTAGGGACTCTTTTACTACAGCTTAGTGTGCGCTAAATGCTATGAAGCCCATAGGGTCTAAAATGGGCTTCTTAGCATTTATGGCCAGATTCTATATATGGCGCCAAAAAAATTCAGTGCTGCAAAAAAAATGTGCTTAGCACTATTCTATAAACTGCACCTAAAGGACCCCTTTAACCAAGCTGCAGCAAAAGTGGGCCTGTGCTGGCATGAGCGCATGTTTTTGACGCGAGCCAAGGCCCCCTTTTACTGCAGTGGGTGTTTCTTTTTTTTTTTTTTCAGAAAATGGCAGTGCGATGGGTGAAGTACTTGCCATTTCAGTGTTGAGGAGGTGATAAGCCAGCTTATTTTCAAAGGAGATCACTGGCCATCTTCCGACACAAATCGGGAGATGGCCAGCCATCTCCTGAACCCGGCAAAATCGGTATAATGGAAAGCTGATTTTGGCCGGCTTCAACTGCTTTCCGTCGCAGAGCCGGCCAAAGTTAAAGGGGGCATTTCGGAAGGGTATGGGAGGCGGGACGGAGGCGCTGTTAAGACATGGCCGGCTTCAGCTGATAATGGAAAAAAGAAGGCCGGCTCTGAGGAGCATTTCGCCGGCTTCACTTGGTCCATTTTTTTAAGGACCAAGTCTCAAAAACTGCCCCAATTGACCAGATGATCACCGGAGGGAATCGGGGATCACCTCCCCTTACTTCCCCAGTGGTCACCAACCCCCTCCCACCCAAAAAAAAAACTTTTTTGCTAGCCTGAAGTGTCATACCCAGCTCCCTGACAGCAATATGCAGGTCTCTGGAGCAGTTTTTAGTGGGTGCAGTGCACTTCAGGCAGGTGGACACAGGCCCATCCCCCCCCCCCCCCTGTTACTCTTGTGGTGGTAAATGGGAGCCCTCCACCCCCCCCCCAAAACCCACTGTACCCACATGTAGGTGCCCCCCTTCATCCATAAGGGCTATGGTAATGGTGTAGAGTTGTGGGGAGTGGGTTTTGGGGGGATTTGGGGGGCTCAGCACCCAAGGTAAGGGAGCTATACACCACCTGGGAGGTTTTTTTTTTTTTAATTTTTAGAAGTGCCCCCTAGGGTGCCAGGTTGGTGTCCTGGCATGTCAGGGGACCAGTGCACTACAAATGCTGGCCCCTTCCATGACCAAATGCTTTGGATTTGGCCGGGTTTGAGATGGCCAGCCTCTGTTTCCATTATCGCCGAAAACCGATGCCGGCCATCTCAAACCCGGCCATCTCTGACATTTGGCGGCCCCAACCGTATTATCGAAATGAAAGATGGCCGGCTATCTTTTTCAATAATACGGTTTGGGACCGCCTTTTGCGGCACCGGCCATATAGATTGACACCCATATAGATGGCCAGCGCCGTTCGATTATGCCCCTCAAGGACTCCCATGTTAACCCGGCAATAACCGTGCAGTGCATGGTACACATAAATATATTTTTGTAGCGACAGATATGATGGCACACTGGAAGTGAGAACTACCACCTGGCTGCTTGGTAGCCAGGACGTACGTCCTTTTTAGCAAGCGGTAAGCCCATGTTGGGCTTGCCACCTCTTCGTAAAAGGGGCCCAAAGTTAGGTGCGGTTTATAGATATACATAGCAGCCATCCCCGTGACTAAAATTTAGGCACAGCCATTTATGCCAATGAACACCTGGTGTAAATGTGCACATTGTATTTAGCCGTGGATAGGGCATATTCTATAACAGTATGCATAAATTTTAGGAACGCCCATAACTCGCCAATGCCCCTCCTGTGGCCACAGCCCTTTTGTGATCCATGCAATAGAATTTACTTGCACCACTTTACAGAATACACAGACAATTGCACACATAAATTCTAATTAGTGCTAACTAGTGATGATAATTGCGTGTTAGTGGTCAATTATTGGCTCTGATTATCTAGTTAAACAATTAAGCTGCATGTGCAAATCAGCTATGTGTGCTGATTTGCACATTCAACTTTAGTTGCCATATACAGTGGGGGAAATAAGTATTTGATCCCTTGCTGATTTTGTAAGTGTGCCCACTGACAAAGACATGAGCAGCCCATAATTGAAGGGTAGGTTATTGGTAACAGTGAGAGATAGCACATCACAAATTAAATCCGGAAAATCACATTGTGGAAAGTATATGAATTTATTTGCATTCTGCAGAGGGAAATAAGTATTTGATCCCTCTGGCAAACAAGACCTAATACTTGGTGGCAAAACCCTTGTTGGCAAGCACAGCGGTCAGACGTCTTCTGTAGTTGATGATGAGGTTTGCACACATGTCAGGAGGAATTTTGGTCCACTCCTCTTTGCAGATCATCTCTAAATCATTAAGAGTTCTGGGCTGTCGCTTGGCAACTCGCAGCTTCAGCTCCCTCCATAAGTTTTCAATGGGATTAAGGTCTGGTGACTGGCTAGGCCACTCCATGACCCTAAAGTGCTTCTTCCTGAGCCACTCCTTTGTTGCCTTGGCTGTATGTTTTGGGTCATTGTCATGCTGGAAGACCCAGCCACGACCCATTTTTAAGGCCCTGGCGGAGGGAAGGAGGTTGTCACTCAGAATTGTACGGTACATGGCCCCATCCATTCTCCCATTGATGCGGTGAAGTAGTCCTGTGCCCTTAGCAGAGAAACACCCCCAAAACATAACATTTCCACCTCCATGCTTGACAGTGGGGACGGTGTTCTTTGGGTCATAGGCAGCATTTCTCTTCCTCCAAACACGGCGAGTTGAGTTCATGCCAAAGAGCTCAATTTTTGTCTCATCTGACCACAGCACCTTCTCCCAATCACTCTCGGCATCATCCAGGTGTTCACTGGCAAACTTCAGACGGGCCGTCACATGTGCCTTCCGGAGCAGGGGGACCTTGCGGGCACTGCAGGATTGCAATCCGTTATGTCGTAATGTGTTACCAATGGTTTTCGTGGTGACAGTGGTCCCAGCTGCCTTGAGATCATTGACAAGTTCCCCCCTTGTAGTTGTAGGCTGATTTCTAACCTTCCTCATGATCAAGGATACCCCACGAGGTGAGATTTTGCGTGGAGCCCCAGATCTTTGTCGATTGACAGTCATTTTGTACTTCTTCCATTTTCTTACTATGGCACCAACAGTTGTCTCCTTCTCGCCCAGCGTCTTACTGATGGTTTTGTAGCCCATTCCAGCCTTGTGCAGGTGTATGATCTTGTCCCTGACATCCTTAGACAGCTCCTTGCTCTTGGCCATTTTGTAGAGGTTAGAGTCTGACTGATTCACTGAGTCTGTGGACAGGTGTCTTTCATACAGGTGACCATTGCCGACAGCTGTCTGTCATGCAGGTAACGAGTTGATTTGGAGCATCTACCTGGTCTGTAGGGGCCAGATCTCTTACTGGTTGGTGGGGGATCAAATACTTATTTCCCTCTGCAGAATGCAAATAAATTCATATACTTTCCACAATGTGATTTTCCGGATTTAATTTGTGATGTGCTATCTCTCACTGTTACCAATAACCTACCCTTCAATTATGGGCTGCTCATGTCTTTGTCAGTGGGCACACTTACAAAATCAGCAAGGGATCAAATACTTATTTCCCCCACTGTATAGAATCCGGGGGGGGGTAGTGCATGCTAATTCCATTAGTGCACACTAATCTTTAGTAAAAAAAAGTCTCTTCACTTTGTTCCTGCTTATCGTGATTCAGCTCAAATTTAGCTGAGCTCTTCAATCAGCTTTTTTATTTAGGTCATTGAGGGGCCCTTTTACCAAACAATGGATTAAAGTGACCTTAGCATGCCCTTACGCAGGTCATAAGTACATAAGTACATAAGTAATGCCATACTGGGAAAAGACCAAGGGTCCATCGAGCCCAGCATCCTGTCCACGACAGCGGCCAATCCAGGCCAAGGGCACCTGGCAAGCTTCCCAAACGTACAAACATTCTATACATGTTATTCCTGGAATTGTGGATTTTTCCCAAGTCCATTTAGTAGCGGTTTATGGACTGCATGCTAAGGCTATTTTTACAGCTGGGATAAAATAGCTGATTTTTGGAATTTTTCAATAATAGCAGTGTGTTAATGTTCTTTCAGTACTTTTACTGTGGCAGGTTTATTCTATCATAGAGTCCCTAGCCAGGACTCCTTAGGCTTGCATACTAGGCTAGAACAAGACAACAACTAGGATTGCTCAAGGTAAGTTTTAATGTCACTGTACCTCCATGAAATGCATCCAGTAGAAAAGGGCACACGAGGATTACTAAAAGCAAACAACCAATCAGGAAACAGAGACTAAGACAAACAGAAATACAAGACACATCTATATAAGACATAGCAGATTTCCAGGAGGCACAATAGCTCCTTCTGGAAAGCAG
Organism: Microcaecilia unicolor; assembly: GCF_901765095.1. Classification (NCBI taxonomy): domain Eukaryota; kingdom Metazoa; phylum Chordata; class Amphibia; order Gymnophiona; family Siphonopidae; genus Microcaecilia; species Microcaecilia unicolor. The sequence continues at coordinate 257,009,855 of NC_044034.1, read as the reverse complement.
TTGTTTTCCAACCTTATGATCATAGTTACAAGGCTGGGCAGAGCCTAATAGCTATTAACACTGGTAGAAAAGACTGAAATTTAACTTCGCTAGAAAGAAACCTATCATTTAAAAAAATTCAAAATGGCTCTGAAGACTTAGGGGCCCTTTTACCAAACTGTGGTAAAAGGTGGCTTCAGCGCACCTTTATATAGGTCTTTCCTGCATGCTGAGGCCATTTTTTACCACAGCAGTAAAATGGTCAAAAATCCTATTTTCTGTATTAATGGCCACACACCAATTTTCCTATTAGCCCGTGAGCCCTATTGCTACCTTTTTGTAGATGGTAAGGGCTCATGCATGAATTCCGTACTAATTTATTAGTGTGTGACAAGGTAGCTGTACTAACTGATTAGTGAAGAATACGCCTACTCTCTGCCACCCGACCCACCCCCAGTGTTAAAAAATAAAGTTTATTTTTTAGAGCATGGGAAGCATGCACCCCACGGTACACACTATTTTTTTTACTGCGATAAGCAGCTTAGCAAAAGGGCCACTGTTCCCTCTAAGCCGAGTGAGAATCCTCCACCTATAGTCTTGATAGTGAGAGGAGCTGTTTCACTATCACATTTTCAAAAGTGAGGGACAGGCAAAGCTCTGCAGGGCTTTAGGGAACCTACCTGTCTGTAGCAAGTGAAAACACAGTATTAAAGCACTACTCCCTACTGGTAGGAATGTAGTATGAAGACTCCCGCACAGCTTAGAGAAAAAAAAGTGAAAAGGCAGCCTTTGGATGCCTGCCCCCAATTCCTGAATGTTGAGTTGCTATCTGGTTGTGCAATCAATAAGCAGTCTTTTATTGGACTTACTGCCCTTTCATTCTTGTTTGAGGTGTGACTGTCTGCTGAATCTTTCCTTTACTTATATATTTTTAATTGGAATTCTTTCCTGCTCTTTATACTGAATTACTTTGTATACCACTTTGACCCACTTGCTTATTAAAGGTGATATAACAAGCCTCTAATAAACATAAACATAAATATTTGACCCATGTGTATGCTCACCTGCAAGCCCGTGTTAGGCTTACCGCCGCTCTGTAAAAGGACCCCTCGTGAGGGAGTGCTCTTAAGGGGGAACTAGGTTTTGCCTAGGCACTTCCTCACAGGATACCTTTTTTAGGCCCCAACAAGGCACCTCATCTGTAAGCTATGTGCTATTGGAGATATGAGTGTAGTTATAAGATAATGCTTAGGTGCATATCCACTCATATTTATGAAGATTTCTACAAAGGAAAATAGACATTAACTTTCCTTTATTAGCATAGGAGCATTAATAAGTGTATAATTTAAGTGTGAATACTTACACCAGTCATAAAGCTGAGTAAATGCTTATGCCTAGAATAGTAAGAAAGGTGCATAAATTATACCATTCTATAATTTACATGTGTAAGTATGTGGCCCACCCATGTGTACATCCAGAATAGTGTTTAGCCGGCATTCTAGTCATTTATCATTTATTAAGTTTGATATACTGCTTCTCATTGAACCAAGTTTACAATAAAATATAAAAACTGGAAATTAGGAAAGAACGCCAAAAAATAATAGGAAAGTAGTCAGACACTCTAGAACAGTCAGCCAATCTGATACAGAACTGACAAAATACAGCACGCATATATATAACAATGTGACTGCAACAATCTCCTTAAATAAAATCAAGGGTCTTTACCCTCATCATGGAGAGCCCAACCGGAAACAGCCATTCACTGTTCAAAAGCCAGTTGGAAAAAATAAGTTTTTAAAGATGTTCAAAAAGTTGAAAAAGATCTTTCGACTTGTAAATGTGTTGGGAACAAGTTCCAGAGGGCAGGAGCAAGGAAGAAGAAAGCAGAGGACTGTCTGGACTCCCATTGTGCTTTTGAGGGGTGGGGTTGGACAAGACAGTTGTCAGTCAAAGGGAGGGAGCGGTGATAGTGATAGTCATAGTGATTGGCATGACAAATTATATGGACAGAAGCATTTGATGTTTTAAATTGAACTGGGTGATACCTGCATAAACTGAGTTACAATAGTCATAGCTTAAGTTCATGTAAGCTTAGAAAAGGGAACAAAGTGATATTGAATTTTTTCATGACCTGAACAAATTTGAGGGCTGAAAGACAACTCTGAATCCAAAATAATTCCAAGATACTTCAATGAACTAATGGGGTAATCTGTCCATTGAAAAGGAGCAGAACTGCTATAGGAAGAAGGGAAGACCCTGTAACCCAACTGGCCATGATTTTTTCAGGGTTTAGGACAAGATGCTGTTGCATCAACCAGTTAGTGACCTCTCAGAGGCAGTCTTTTAGAGGTGATAACTAAGAGAAAATCATCAGCATATGAGTAGGCACTGATACCAAAATTCTGAATAAGCAAACAGGTTGAAAAGAGAGTGTGAGAGGACAGAACCCTGGGGAACCCCACGTGAGAAAGCACGTTGGGCAAAAGTAGATATAGACTGAACAACTGCGAAGGAGCAGTGCGTACATGGATAAATGACTGGAATACCAACATTTGCATGCATACTTTCCACTTATGTTTAGGCAGCTCCTTATAGAATTACTTCCTTTGTAAATAAGTGTTCCTAGGAGAACCTCAATGAGCTTTGGGAGTCCTGAAAAAAGATAACTACAGTTCAATAAGCTGTCATTACCATTTTTTCAAGACCATCTAAACTCTTTCATGTGGCAATTGAGGTATGCTCTTAAAAGAGTCACTGTCTCTAAATAAAATGCCCTCCCCTCCCAAATGTTTGAATTCCCTGGTAGGCTAATGACATACAGTGGGGGAAATAAGTATTTGATCCCTTGCTGATTTTGTAAGTTTGCCCACTGACAAAGACATGAGCAGCCCATAATTGAAGGGTAGGTTATTGGTAACAGTGAGAGATAGCACATCACAAATTAAATCCGGAAAATCACATTGTGGAAAGTATATGAATTTATTTGCATTCTGCAGAGGGAAATAAGTATTTGATCCCCCACCAACCAGTAAGAGATCTGGCCCCTACAGACCAGGTAGATGCTCCAAATCAACTCGTTACCTGCATGACAGACAGCTGTCGGCAATGGTCACCTGTATGAAAGACATCTGTCCACAGACTCAGTGAATCAGTCAGACTCTAACCTCTACAAAATGGCCAAGAGCAAGGAGCTGTCTAAGGATGTCAGGGACAAGATCATACACCTGCACAAGGCTGGAATGGGCTACAAAACCATCAGTAAGACGCTGGGCGAGAAGGAGACAACTGTTGGTGCCATAGTAAGAAAATGGAAGAAGTACAAAATGACTGTCAATCGACAAAGATCTGGGGCTCCACGCAAAATCTCACCTCGTGGGGTATCCTTGATCATGAGGAAGGTTAGAAATCAGCCTACAACTACAAGGGGGGAACTTGTCAATGATCTCAAGGCAGCTGGGACCACTGTCACCACGAAAACCATTGGTAACACATTACGACATAACGGATTGCAATCCTGCAGTGCCCGCAAGGTCCCCCTGCTCCGGAAGGCACATGTGACGGCCCGTCTGAAGTTTGCCAGTGAACACCTGGATGATGCCGAGAGTGATTGGGAGAAGGTGCTGTGGTCAGATGAGACAAAAATTGAGCTCTTTGGCATGAACTCAACTCGCCGTGTTTGGAGGAAGAGAAATGCTGCCTATGACCCAAAGAACACCGTCCCCACTGTCAAGCATGGAGGTGGAAATGTTATGTTTTGGGGGTGTTTCTCTGCTAAGGGCACAGGACTACTTCACCGCATCAATGGGAGAATGGATGGGGCCATGTACCGTACAATTCTGAGTGACAACCTCCTTCCCTCCGCCAGGGCCTTAAAAATGGGTCGTGGCTGGGTCTTCCAGCACGACAATGACCCAAAACATACAGCCAAGGCAACAAAGGAGTGGCTCAGGAAGAAGCACATTAGGGTCATGGAGTGGCCTAGCCAGTCACCAGACCTTAATCCCATTGAAAACTTATGGAGGGAGCTGAAGCTGCGAGTTGCCAAGCGACAGCCCAGAACTCTTAATGATTTAGAGATGATCTGCAAAGAGGAGTGGACCAAAATTCCTCCTGACATGTGTGCAAACCTCATCATCAACTACAGAAGACGTCTGACCGCTGTGCTTGCCAACAAGGGTTTTGCCACCAAGTATTAGGTCTTGTTTGCCAGAGGGATTAAATACTTATTTCCCTCTGCAGAATGCAAATAAATTCATATACTTTCCACAATGTGATTTTCCGGATTTAATTTGTGATGTGCTATCTCTCACTGTTACCAATAACCTACCCTTCAATTATGGGCTGCTCATGTCTTTGTCAGTGGGCAAACTTACAAAATCAGCAAGGGATCAAATACTTATTTCCCCCACTGTATGTAAATGCCCCACCAGCATGTTGATAAGATTTGGCCCATAAAGAAGACATTTCCCTTAAAACTCAATAGCAGAGCTCCATGATCCCCTTCTCCTCCAGGCTTACCATCAAATTCAGAATTTAGAAGAAAGCAGGGGTAACCCTTACTTGATGTTGCAATATTTGGGGGGGGGGGGGAGAGAAGAGGTCAAAAGGAGTCACAGGAAAGTCTGCTTTTTGGGGGGAAGATTCAGTGTTAGTAGCAGAGGGCAGTGGCGTAGCAAGGGCAGGGCGGTGGGGGCGGTCCGCCCTGGGTGTCATTGGGTGGGGGGGTTCTCCGCTCCTGCTGCTCCGCCTTTAAAATTTTTTTTTCCGAAGCTCCGGAGAGTGGCAGATCTCGCTGACGTAGTCGCCCTTCCCACATTGAGTCCCGCCCCTCTCTGAGGCAACTTCCTATTACCGCGAGGGCGGGCAGGACTCAGTGTGGGAAGGACGATGACTTCGATGAGATCTTCTTTACTAGCAGGGCAGACGCGAGGTGCGCTGCCTGCCACTCTCCGGCGCTTCGAAAAAAGTTTTTAAAGGCAGGACAGGGTAGGAGCAGCAGGAGAACGGATCTCAGCTGTCGGGTCGGGGGGGGGGGGACTCAGAGGGGAGAAGGGGATTGGGGAGGGGTGGGGGAGCTCAGAGGGGTGCTTAAAGGGGATTAGGGAGGGTGGCAGAGCATCAAGGAGGGGAGAAGGGGATTGGGAAGGGGTGGGGGAGCTCAGAGGGGTGCTTAAAGGGGATTAGGGAGGGTGGGGGAGCTCAGATGGGTGCTCAGAGAGGGGAGAAGGGGATTGGGGAGGGTGAGGGTTCTTAGAGGGGGGAGGGGAGTGTTCAGATGGGAGAAGGGGTCTGAAGCTGGAACTGGGTTCTGACAAGGGGGCAGGAGGGAAAATGGGTCCATGCCTAGGGCAGGTGGGAGAGTGGGTCTGGGGCTGAAAAGGGGGGATGCAAGGCATGTGGTGGATGAAGGGGGCTGAAACTGTGGGGACTAGGGGCTTTAAATGGGACAGGGAGAACTGACTGGGGCTGAAGCTCGGGACTGGTGAGAGAAAAGGGCTGGGGTTGAAACTAGGGGCTGAAAAGAGGACAGGGAGAAGTGGCTGGGGGCTGAAGCTCGGGACTGATTTATTTTTATTACATTTGTACCCCGCGCTTTCCCACTCATGGCAGGCTCAATGCGGCTTACATGGGGCTATGGAGGGTTAAGTGACTTGCCCAGAGTCACAAGGAGCTGCCTGTGCCTGAAGTGGGAATCGAACTCAGTTCCTCAGGACCAAAGTCCACCACTCTAACCACTAGGCCACTCCTCCACTGAAGCTCGGGACTGATGGGAGAAAAGGGCTGGGGACTGGTGGGATAGTGGGGCTGAAAAGGGGGGCAGGTGGGAGATGTGGGCTGGGGCTGGAACTAGGGGCAGGTGGAATAAGGGGGATGGAACTGGGGGCTAAAAGAGGGGGCAGAGAGAGAGAGGGGATAGAAGGGGGAGCATGAGGGAGGGCGGACCCTGGATGGATGGTAGAGGGAGGGCAGACGGATTGAAGGAGCAGAGAGAAAGGGCAGATGGTGGGTGGAAGGGGAGAGAGAAAGAGGGCAGACTGGGGCAAATGGTGGATGGAAGGGGCAGAGAAAGAGGGCAGATGTTGATGGAAGGGGGAGAGAGAGATGGCAGACTGGGGCAGATGGTGCATGGAAGGGGCAGAAGTGGATGGAAGGAAGAGAGGGCGGACAGTGGATGGAAGGGGCAGAGAGAGAGGGCAGACACTGGATGGAAGGGGCAGAGAGAGAGAGGGCAGACACTGGATGGCAGAGAGAGAGCGAAGACAGATGCTGGATAGAAGGAAGACAGTGAAAAGATGAGGAAAGCAGAAACCAGAGACAACGAACTGTAAATATATATTTTTATTTTTTTGCTTTAGGATAAAGTAGTATTGTAGCTGTGTTAATGTTTATAATAGAACATGTAAATAAGGTAATCTTTTATTGGACTAATTTTAATACATTTTACTTTCAGAGAACAAAACCCCCTTCCTCAGGTCAGGATAGGACACTGTAACAGTACTATACTGAATTGACCTGAGGAAGGAGGTTTTGGCCTCTGAAAGCTAAATGTATTAGTCCAATAAAATGATATTATTTGTTTTATTTCTATTTGTTAATTTGTAAAGTGGTGATTGGTATTTGTTAGTTTTTTCAAATTTACATCTGCTGTCTTTATATTTTGCACAGTACTAGAGGACATTTTCTGTTTCTGTGGTGTTGCATTGTATGCAGAGTCTGGCATCGGGGGTTCAGTTTAATTTTTGTCTAAATAGAAAGTTTATGATTACTTATTCTATAGTGGATTAGGGTGTATCTGTATTTGTGAAAAAGACATGGCTTTCGGTTGGCATTGACTGTGCAGGATCGACAATCTGTACTAATCTGTCTGTTTTCGTTTTACAATAGGTGAATTGATGTTCTAGTGCTCACTGTAGTGTTTAAGATGCTTTCCTTTTCCTTGTGTGACTCGTACAAATTACTGCTTATGGTATGGTAGAATTGCTCTATAGGTCCTGAGTGTTTTGTATTCTCGGTATGCCTAGTACTGGATTTTGGAGGGGGGGGGGTGTTAAAAAATGACTGGCCCCGGGTGTCAACTACCCTAGCTACGCCACTGGCAGAGGGGAATATTTGTAACTTTTAGCCTCAGCAAAGGGCTTGAGGGAATTTGCATGGGCCTCTGAACCTCCAGGGACTTGAGACACAGAATCAAATGCTCCTTTAACAAAATGCCTTATCATGAAAAGGGTACTTATATTTATTTCTTTAATCTTTGTAGCCATGGTGGAGAACCCATACATTTTCCAACCTTGGTAAAAAACATTAAAGTTTTTGACTATTTTGCTATGGTATACAGTTGAGTCAGGAGCTCATTTGCATTCTGTAGCTAATTATCACAGAAATGGATTGTAAGCTATGAAACATTTTGTCATTAACTTCTTACATATGTGACTAATTAATGGATTATAGGATTCAAATTCCCATTCAAGAAAATAACAAAACCCCAAAACAACAAAATCAAGCAACCATCATAAAAATATCAGAATGAGAAAGCTTTTTTTATGAAATCACAGTCCTGTAACCTTATTAACTGAATACACCAAGTTTCCTTGTATTTGTTCAGTGTTATCTCTGCTAGGAGCCTTCATCTTCAAAATATGTGTATGCTTGTTTATAATGATAATTGGTTTCTTTTTGTCTTTTATACAGTATAATTTTACTGTGTTGGCTCCTTTAAAATTAAAATGAGCCCCACTAAATTACTTTGAAAAAAAAAAAGGTTCTGAGCCTGCTGAGCAAATATAAATTTCACAGTTAAATACATAAAATAATGATTACATCCAGTGGTCATCAGGGACATGTTTTTAGGAGTATACTAATTAAGCTGCATCCTTCAGACAGCATGTCTCTATACTTACGTGCAATGAACCATATCTGATTTGTCATTAAGTAATTATGAATGCTAATGCAAACAGAACACCTTTTAGACAATGCTTCTAAATAGAGATTAATCATATATTATATTTTGTGGTCCAAACCATGGAAAGGGTCACTTAAACAATAAAAGGAGAACATACAGAATCAAATAAATGAATCAGAAAGTAACAATTAGACTGCTTAATGTCGATGTACTTAGCTTTAAGGAGTTGCAGCACTTTGTATCTGATTTGGAGATTTTCTCCTGCCTTTCTCTTTGGAAAAAAATATATTTGCTGAAATAATCTTCACATTTGATTTTTCTGAACTGTGTAAAGCTGAGAGCATGCTTTACCCAAGTTTGTGAGTTGGAAATTAAAGTATAATTTAATTATGAAAACTTGATATATTGCACTCCATAACAAATATGTCGTGGAGGGGCATAATCGAACGGGGGCACCCATCTATAAGGGCGCCCATCTCTAATGATGGCCCCGTAAAGCGGCATACCTGACCGTATTATCAAAACGAGATGAGCGGCCATCTTTCATTTCGATAATACGGTCGGGGACGGCCAAATCTCAACATTTGGCCCCTTAGAGATAGCTGCCATTGGTTTTCGCCAATAATGGAAACTAACGGCAGCCATCTCAAAACCGGCCAAATCCAAGCCATTTGGTCATGGGAGGAGCCAGCATTTGTAGTGCACTGGTCCCCCTTACATGCCAGGAAACCAACCGGGCACCCTAGGGGGCACTGCAGTGGACTTCACAAATTGAACCCAGGTGCATAGCTCCCTTACCTTGTGTGCTGAGCCCCCCAAAACCCACTACCCACAACTGTACACCACTACCATAGCCCTTACGGGTGAAGGGGGCACCTAGATGTGGGTACAGTGGGTTTGTGGTGGGTTTTGGAGGGTTCACATTTACCACCACAAGTGTAACAGGTAGGGGAGGATGGGCCTGGGTGCGCCTGCCTGAAGTGCACTGCAGTACCCACTAAAAACTGTTCCAGGGACCTGCATAGTGCTGTGATGGAGCTGGGTATGACATTTGAGGCTAGCATAGAGGCTGCCAAAAAAAAAATGTTTTTAATTTTTTTTTTTTTTTGGGTGGGAGGGGGTTGGTGACTACTGGGGGAATAAGGGGAGGTGATCCCCATTCCCTCCGGTGGTCATCTGGTCAGTTCGGGCACCTTTTCAAGGCTTGGTCACGAATAAAAAAGAACCATGCCACTACCTTCTCATACATGAGCACGCATTTATGGAATGCATTACCCACAGACTTGAAAGCAATCAAAGAAACGACTATCTTTCGAAAATCTCTGAAAACATTCTTCTTCAAAAAGGCCTACAATGAGAACCTATAACCCACTAAGTCACCTCACTAACTCACTCAACTATGAAAGCCTACCATCCTCAGCTACCCTAATCATTCTCTTCCTTCTTCCCTATTCCCTTCCTTGATCGCTACACATCACTAACTGTATCTGATATCCTGATATGACAATGTTAACAAATCTATGTAAGCCACATTGAGCCTTCAAATAGGAGGGGGAATGTGGGATACAAATTCAATAAATAATAATAATAATAATAGCCAAGTAAAGTTGGCCAAATGCTCGTCAGGGCCGGCCTTCTTTTTTCCATTATCGGCCGAGGCCGTCCAACTCTTAACCATGCCCCTATCCCACCTTCGGTACACTGCCGACATGCCCCCTTGAACTTTGGCCGGCCCTGCTACGGAAAGCAGTTGAAACTGGCCAAAATCGGCTTTCGATTATACCGATTTGGCCGGCCTTAGGAGAAGGCCGTCCATCTCCCGATTTGTGTCGGAAGATGGCCGCCTTTCTCCTTCGAAAATAAGCAGGAAATTAAAACAAAAACAAAAAATAACTGAAAGAACAAATAGATAATGAGTCCCCAGCAAACAAAGTAGAGGGTGACCAAAACCAGGGTTTTAGGTTTTGACTGAAACCAAATCTGTGGCAAAATTTCACTGCTCAGTTTCATCCAAAACCAAAGTTGAAACCAAAATGTCAGCACACCCCAGCAGACAGTGTGCCCCCTGGGCTTCCACCATAAGGTGGTCACCACCAGGCCACCCTCCTGACCACAAACGCTGCCCTCCCAACACCCGTAGGCCCTCCCTGGGCCTACCTTAGAAGACCTGATGGTCTAGTGACCTCTTCAGGGCAGGAGTCAGAGGCATACCAAGGGCGGGGCGGTGGGGGCGGTCTGCCCCAGGTGCACGCTGCTGAAGGGGTGCAGAGAGCAGCCGCGTGGCTGTCTGCTCCGCTGATTCCCTGCTCCCTCTGCCCCGGAACAGGTTGAATTTGGGAAAACACACATCTAACTCCTGTACCGCCCGACATACATATATGTGAAAGAAGTGTTTTGAAATCACTGATTCTGCTTTCCATGTGCTCTGATCCTACAGCAGCCATTTGTCCCTCCTTCCACCTTCCCCACCACAAGACATCCAATCCTCCATACTGAACTGTGTAACCCTGTCTACAACCCCCCCCCCCCCCCCCCCGCTCCAACTGATAGATCTAGTGAGAGCAGGAGATATACGAACTCATATTTCATCTTTATTTACTATACTGCAAGTAATTAAACAAATTGTGGTATACAAGTATTTCAGTATATATCAAAAGTATAAATAGGAGGACCACAAAGGGGGGGCCTAAATTACAATTAAAAAGATAAAGAGATAAGGAGTTAGGGCTAGATTAAGCCAACATTGCACAAAAGCGGGGGGGGGGGGGGGGGGGGGGGAGGTGGGTGAACAGTAAACAAGGACAAATGTGATAATGCCACCCGGGGCCAATCATAGCAGTAATCTCAATTTATGGACCAAGTTTTATTTGACTGTGGGAAAAGCTTCTTGAATTAAGTTTCTGAATAAAATAATAAAATACACCAAGTGCCTCTCCACACGACCAAATTTGGTCGCATCTATTTAGGCCATTTTTAACTTGGCGTAAATCCCAATGCCAAAGGGAACCTTTTACTAAGGCACACCAAAAAACAGCCTGCACTGGTGTAGGCGTGTGTATTGGACGTGTGCAGGTCCATTTTTCAGCGCCTACAAAAAAGGCCTCTGTTTTTTGCCGAAAATAGATGTGTAGCAAAATAAAAATCAGCACATGTCCATTTTGGGCCTCAGACCTTACCGCTACCCATTGACTAAGCAGTAAGGTCTCACGCGTTAACCGGGAGGTAATCGCCAGTCCACATACACTGCTGATTACTACTCGGTTAGCGCCATATGGTAGAAAATAGAAATTATTTTTTTGCCTCGTGTTTTGGATGCGTGTCAAAATTAGAATTACTGCCCGGGGCACATGGTAGCTGGACAGTAGTTCTAATTTGATGCAGGTTGTACGTGCATAGGTGCCTATGCATCTTAGCAAAAGGGCCCCTAAATTAGGCACAGACCGCTGGATTCTATATAGCATACTTAGAGATCCATGTCAAAATCCAAGCGCATTCTGTAACAATGCACATAGCTTAATTGGCTTAACAAGCCAATCAGCATTGTTAACAGCACTTAACAAGCAGTAACGAGCACTAATTGGCAATAATTAGAATTTACACATACAACTCACTAAGTGTATTCTGTAATGCAGTGCATCTAAGTTCTAACGCATGCAGTCAAAAAGGGGTGTGGTTATAGGCAGGAAAATGAGTATTCCATAGGCGTTCCAAAATTTACATGAGTAGTTATAGAATATGGCCCAGTGCACCTAAACCTATATGCCGGGATTTACGCCTTGTTTTCATTGGTGTAAATTAATGCGCATACTTTTAGATGCTGGGATATCAACTAAGCATATTTTATATACAGTGCTACTTATATAATACACTTAGGCAGAAATGTTTTCTGCACAGCTTAATTAGGCGCCATATATAGAATCCCCCCAGAGTGGACATATTCTATAATAATGTGCATAGATTTTTGAGCCACCCATGATCTGCCCATTCCACACCCATAACTACACCCCCTTTTCAACTATGCGACTTGGAATTTATGTGCATCATGTTACAGAATACACTAGCTAATCAGCGCTGTTAATTGGATGTTAACTTGCTTAGGGGTATGTTTACTAAGATGCGTTAGCCTTTTTAATGCACCTGTAAATTTAAGGCGTGTTAAATGCTAACACGCCTATACATTTCTATGGGCATGTTAGTGTTTTTAATGCGCATAAATAGTTTACGTGCGCTAAATGCTAACACAACAGCATACGCAAACAACAGTACACAGCAATAAAGTATCATATACCCCCACATAATATGAAATAAAACACAATACAACAACTTCTATATTTTATAATAATTTATAAAAGAAAATCCCCAAACACAAATACAGCGAAGATGAAGAAGAAAAATAAAAAAAAAAACAACCCCACCCCCACCTCCATAAAATACTGTGCTTAAAAAGAACAATGTGAAATAAAAGGTTCTCAAACCACCTCCCATTTAGATAGAGTTTATTTTAATGGCACCTAACCCTTCTCAAATGTCCTCTTAAAGCATTCTGCTTCATTGTATTCCTACTAGTGATGCTGCATTTTATACTATGGCCTAAAGTTTCAGCTGTGCACATAGCTGCTGAGTTATGAATGCGTACCATCTTAATTTTCAAATATGAAGTAAATTCCAAAGTTGATTTTAGGAATGAGAACTATGGAGGTAACTTTACAATGCTTTTTCTGTATGAACAGCCCTTTTTTTTTTTAAGTATTCAGCTATAGTCATAGGGTCAGATTCTATGTATAGCGCCTAAAAAATCCGCTCAATAAAGATTTCCACCTAAGTGTATTCTATAACTGGTGCCTATATTTAGGTGCGGTATATAGAATATGCTTAGATGGAAATCCTAGTGCCTGAAACAATGAGCGTCCATTTAGGCCAGCCAAAATGTGGCCTAAATCCCTGCACTTAGCTTTCAGTGCACTAGGCCATATTGTATAACTGCACGCATAAAGGACCCTGTTTACTAAGCCGCTTTGTAGGCACTCTCATGGCTTTAGCATGCACTAAATATTAGCACGTGCTAACCCTAGAGATACCCATAGGAATATATAGGTATCTCTAACATTAATGCATAATAATTTTTAGCACGCGCTAAAAATGCTAGCACACCTTAGTAAACAGTGCCCAAATTTTGGAACACCCACAAAACACCCATGTCCCCATCCATAGACATGACCCTTTTAAACTGCGCATATTAGAATTTAGGCGCATTTCATTACAGAATACACTTACCGAGTTGTGCGTAGACATTCTAATTATAGCCCGTTAGTGCTCATTATTGCTTGTTAAGTGCTATTATCAGCACTGATTGGCTTGTTAAGCCAATTAAGTTACACACATTGTTGTGGAATACACCTAGATTTCAAAGTGTGTCTCTAGGTGCGTTATATAGAATCCGGGGGATACAGTATATGTTCACATTTACACATTTTCAAAATAGGTACACATTGGGGAGTGGAGGGGTGGCAAAGTAGTTAGAGCACTAGTCTTTCAATCCAGAGGTGGCCAGTTCAAATCCCACCAGTGCTCCTTGTGATCTTGGGCAAGTCACCTAACCCTCCATTGCCTCAGGTACAAACTCAGATTGTGAGCACTCCTGGGACAGAGAAATATCCAATGTAACTCACCTTGAGCTACTAATGAAAAAGGTACAAGCAAAATGGAAAAAGAAAAATTCTGCATGGGCATTTGCACATTTTTGGTGCCAGAGCTGAGAGCCTACTTTATAAGTTGCATTAGTTCCTACATTGCCTTTATAAAATAAACATGATACAGCTGGGGTTTTTTTTTTTTTTTGTACTTTCACACGTAGATAACCTCTTATAAAATTACCCTCCTCCTCATGTGAATAAATTATACACTATAAAGGTGCCTATTTTGAATGTCCAGAAAGACACAATTTTATGCCTGTTTCTAAAGAATGCTAGGAATTATTAGGAAAAGGAAGGTAAATATGACTAAGAAGGGCATTTTTGATATGACGCCTAAGTCAGACTTTGGACGTTTTGTGGTAAATGTCCCAAATCCAAATAGGAAATACACAACAGCTGGCCGGAACCATATTATTGAAAAAGATGGCCAGCCATCTTTTTTTTCAATAATACAGTTTAGCCCGGCCAAATGCCAGAGTTCGCCGGGTTTGAGATGGCCGGTTTTGTTTTCCAGCGATAATGGAAAAAAATGCCAGCGATCTCAAACTCGGCAAAATCCAAGGCATTTGGTCGTGGGAGGAGCCAGCATTTGTAATGCACTGCTCCCCCTCACATGCCAGGGCACCCTAGGGGGCACTTCTAAAAATGTTTAAAAAATACAAAAAAAAGCTCCCAGGTGCATAGCTCTCTTACCTTGGGTGCTGAGCCCCCCAAATCCCCCCCGAACCCACTCCCCACACCTCTACTCCATTACCATAGTCCTTATGGGTGAAGGGGGGCACTTACATGTGGGTACAGTGGGTGTTGGGGGGATTTGGAGGGCTCAACACTTAGCAACACAAGTGTAACAGGTGGGGGGGGGGGGATGGATGTGGGTCTGCCTGCCTGAAGTGCACTGCACCCATTAAAAACTGCTCCAGGGACTTGCATACTGCTGTCAGGAACCTGGGTATGACATTTGAGGCTGGCATAGAGGCTGGCAAAAAAGTGCTTTATTTTTTTTTTCGTGTGGGAGGGGGTTGGTGACCACTGGGGGACTACGGGGAGGTCATCCCCCATTCCCTCCAGTGGTTATCTGGTCAGTTGGGGCACCTTTTTGAGGCTTGATCGTGAAAATAAAAGGACCAAGTAAACCCGGCGAAATACTGCTTAATGCCGCTTTTTTTTACATTATCTGCGAAAGCCGGCCATCTGGTAGCTACGCCCATGCCCACCCATGTCCCGCCTTTGCTTTGCCGGCAACACGCCCCTTTGAACTTTCGCCGGTGAGGCAACGGGAAAGCGGCGATGCTGTCAAAAAAGCAGCTTTTGATTATACTGATTTTGCCGCTTTTCCGAGATCGCCGGCCATCTCCCGATTTATGTCGGAAGATAGCCAGCGATCACTTTCGAAAATAAGCCTGATAGTCATTTTCGAAACAGCAGAATGTCTACCTTTTTTTTTAATGGCCACATGCTAGATGGTTTTGTGCTCTGTTGTTTATCTTTTTGGTCCAATAAAAAAAAATGTCAAGTGCAAAATGCACAAAATCAGGCCATTGGGATATAGGAGGAGCCATCAATCTTAGTAGACTGGCCACAAAGACATTCCAGAAGAACAATGGGACAGGCGGACTTCATATAAATGCTCTATCTCACCATTACTCAATTATCTTATCTGCTGTGCCCTCAAAAACCCACCTAAAACCCATTACCCCCAATTGAACACCACTACAATAGACCTTATGGGTGAAGGGGTCACCTATATGTGGGTACAGTAGGTTTTTGGTCAATTTTGGAGGCCTCACAGTTTTCACCACAAGTGTGACAGGTAGAGTGGGAATTTGCACAGAGACTTTCCTGTCCAGAGAATGTAGGAGCAACTGCTCATGCATAAATTTAATGCAGGTTTTCCAAATGTCTGTGGCAAATTTGTTAGAAGTGTGCTCTGACTCAAGGGAACCTGTCTACCTTGACCACTGTTTCTGACAGCAACATCAGCAGTCACACCAAAATAGAGCAGTGATGAGGTTGGGTTACACATGTACAAGCTATCTTAAAGATTAGTTAGAATGGTATCCCTCAAATAGGTCATTATCCCCAGGATTGTATATATCACGCCTAGATTTCTACATAGAAATTGAAAAATATTCCATAACAATGTGCTTAACTTATTTAGGGGCCCTTTTACTAAGCCGCGTAGGGGTATGCGCACGTCCTACGTGCTTGAATTTTGAACTGCTACCTGGCTACTGCGTGGCCTGGGTGATAATTTCATCTTTTATGTGCATCCACTAAGCGCACCAGAAAATTTTTGGCTTGCAGCGCTAACTGGGCGGTAATCGGCATTGTATGTGCATAGACCATTACCACACAGTTAACACGTGAGACTTTACCTCTAGGTTAATGGGTGGCGGTAAGGTCTCAGGCCCAAAATGGACGTGCGCCAATTTAAATTTTGCTGCACGTCCATTTTCAGCCAGAAAAAAAAGGCCTTTTTTGCAGGTGCACTGAAAAATGTACCTGTGCGTGTCCAATGCACAGCACAGGCCATTTTTCGGTGCACCTTAGTAAAAGAACCCCTTAGTTAACGAGCTAGTCAGCGCTGATAATTGGATGCTAACCAATTATAAGCACTAATTGGCATTAATTAGAATTTATGTTTACTATTTGCTAAGTGTATTCTGTAATATGGTGCATGTAAATATGTCACATGGTTGAAAAATAGGCATGGAATGGACAGGTCATGTGCATTTCTAAAATCTATGCACATTGTTACAGAATACACATGCTACACGCCTACATGCTACAGACGGTTACTCCAATGGGTTTAAATGCAGAAATTGAATGGGCAACTCTTATTTAAACATCTCCAACCTACCACCAGTAGCAGTGAAGGGAGAAAAGCTACCGGTGGAACGCCATGGGGGGCGGGGCTCTAATTGTGGATACGTCAGAGATCAGCTGGTATTTAATTAATTAAAAAAAAACGCTGGCACCATCTTGGCTATTGAATTACTTTTGCTGCGCTGGCGCTAGTAAGATCATGGGGTAAGTTTTGGGGTTTTGGTTTAAATAAATATGCGCTCTAGACATAGGCTAACTGCTGATGTATGGGGTGTGGATATAAATGAAATATCTTTTATATTGTAGGGGATGTCCTTGAGACAGCTCATTTCGGAGCGAAACGTGCATGTCGGGCAGCCTAACCCCCGGGTCTGATAAAATAAAAGAAGATAAGTTCAATTTAAATTATGGGCTTTAATAAATTGAAAGAAAATGGTAAAATTATAAAATCATTTTAATAAACCAATGAAGAGGTTTATGTTTGCGAGTATCGCCAGATTGAGTAATTACTGGTGATTGCACATCACTGAGGTTTATGGGAAAGATATATTGGTGTATTGAAAGTTACTGTATTGAAGATCTGAGGAATGTGGGGTATTGAATATAACATTTAAGTTAAGTTTGGACTGGTTGGGAAGAATCTTTATCTGTGTTAATGTTTATCCAGTTCCATTGAGGATTAGTTGTGCCTGGATAGTGAGTGTAACACGCCTAATTTAGGCATCAGGATTTATACCAGGTTTTACTTGGCGTAATTGACTGCAACTAAATTTAGTCATATGGCCTGGCGCTCAGCATATTCTATAAACTGTGTAAATGTAGGCTTATTCAATAAGGTACGCCTAAGTGAAATTCATTTGGGTGCCAAATTTTTAGGCATAATACAGTGGTAGAAATAAGTATTTGATCCCTTGCTGATTTTGTAAGTTTGCCCACTGACAAAGACATGAGCAGCCCATAATTGAAGGGTAGGTTATTGGTAACAGTGAGAGATAGCACATCACAAATTAAATCCGGAAAATCACATTGTGGAAAGTATATGAATTTATTTGCATTCTGCAGAGGGAAATAAGTATTTGATCCCCCACCAACCAGTAAGAGATCTGGCCCCTACAGACCAGGTAGATGCTCCAAATCAACTCGTTACCTGCATGACAGACAGCTGTCGGCAATGGTCACCTGTATGAAAGACACCTGTCCACAGACTCAGTGAATCAGTCAGACTCTAACCTCTACAAAATGGCCAAGAGCAAGGAGCTGTCTAAGGATGTCAGGGACAAGATCATACACCTGCACAAGGCTGGAATGGGCTACAAAACCATCAGTAAGACGCTGGGCGAGAAGGAGACAACTGTTGGTGCCATAGTAAGAAAATGGAAGAAGTACAAAATGACTGTCAATCGACAAAGATCTGGGGCTCCACGCAAAATCTCACCTCGTGGGGTATCCTTGATCATGAGGAAGGTTAGAAATCAGCCTAAAACTACAAGGGGGGAACTTGTCAATGATCTCAAGGCAGCTGGGACCACTGTCACCACGAAAACCATTGGTAACACATTACGACATAACGGATTGCAATCCTGCAGTGCCCGCAAGGTCCCCCTGCTCCGGAAGGCACATGTGACGGCCCGTCTGAAGTTTGCCAGTGAACACCTGGATGATGCCGAGAGTGATTGGGAGAAGGTGCTGTGGTCAGATGAGACAAAAATTGAGCTCTTTGGCATGAACTCAACTCGCCGTGTTTGGAGGAAGAGAAATGCTGCCTATGACCCAAAGAACACCGTCCCCACTGTCAAGCATGGAGGTGGAAATGTTATGTTTTGGGGGTGTTTCTCTGCTAAGGGCACAGGACTACTTCACCGCATCAATGGGAGAATGGATGGGACCATGTACCGTACAATTCTGAGTGACAACCTCCTTCCCTCCGCCAGGGCCTTAAAAATGGGTCGTGGCTGGGTCTTCCAGCACGACAATGACCCAAAACATACAGCCAAGGCAACAAAGGAGTGGCTCAGGAAGAAGCACATTAGGGTCATGGAGTGGCCTAGCCAGTCACCAGACCTTAATCCCATTGAAAACTTATGGAGGGAGCTGAAGCTGCGAGTTGCCAAGCGACAGCCCAGAACTCTTAATGATTTAGAGATGATCTGCAAAGAGGAGTGGACCAAAATTCCTCCTGACATGTGTGCAAACCTCATCATCAACTACAGAAGACGTCTGACCGCTGTGCTTGCCAACAAGGGTTTTGCCACCAAGTATTAGGTCTTGTTTGCCAGAGGGATTAAATACTTATTTCCCTCTGCAGAATGCAAATAAATTCATATACTTTCCACAATGTGATTTTCCGGATTTAATTTGTGATGTGCTATCTCTCACTGTTACCAATAACCTACCCTTCAATTATGGGCTGCTCATGTCTTTGTCAGTGGGCAAACTTACAAAATCAGCAAGGGATCAAATACTTATTTCCACCACTGTATATAGAATCTAGTACTCTATTCCTCACAGGAGCATTATTGGCTGAACCATCAGTGAAAGAATTTAAATTCTGGGCCACCAGAAAAAAGGTTGTTTCAAAGTGTAGTTCCAAAGTTGTGGAATAATCTTCTGGTAGATATGCATCTGTCTGATGATTATTTCAGTTTTAAATGTCATTTGAAAACAATTTATTTCAGGAAGATCCTCATTAATATGGGCAGTGTATTGTGTGCCTCCTGATATGAGTGACAGTTTTGGTGATATTTTGCAAAAGAGAGCAAAATGTTAATTGTGTTTTGATGTATTTTGGTATTATATTTGTGTTTATTGTTTAGGTTTTTTAAAATTATTACTGTTAGTATTTATTGAGGGGCCCTTTTACTACGCTGCACAAAATCCAGCCAGGATTTACTATAGCTGTATATTAAGGACTTTTTTTTTTTCAGGTCCCATGCTAATTTTTCATTAGCACATAGGACATGCAAAAATAATGTAGGTGCACTTACCACCTCCTATTTTAAGAGTGCATTATCTAGTTAGTACATTCTTATGTGAATGGGCTAGCTGGATAATGCTTTCACACCCATTCCCTGCCCATGCCACACCCTCTCCCAAAAATATTTTTTAAAGGCTTTATTTATAAGGTTTTAGAATAATTCAAAAGTAATATATATGTTTATAAGAAATAAACAAGCACCATATAGTATAACCAATAAATCGTCAAACATTTTCAAAAACTAAAATGAAAACAAAAAAAGCAAACCTATTTTATCAGTATTTAAAAAATAAATAGTGCATATTTAATGCACAAAAGGGTCCTTTTACTAAGGTGCGCTGAAAAACGGCCTACGGTAGTGTAGACATGTGTTTTGGGCGCGTGCAGAATCATTTTTCGGCACACCTTCAAAAAAAATGCCTTTTTAAATTTTTGCCAAAAGTGGACATGTGGGGTCCATTTTGGGTCTGAGACCTTACCGCCAGCCATTGACCTAGCGGTAAATCCTCACACGATAACCAGGCAGTAATGACCTATGCACATCAAATTCCACTTGGCACGCGCCCAATAAGCGTGTCCGAAAATTATTTTTCAGACGCGCATATCGGACGTGCTCCAAAAATGAAATTACCGCAAGAGCCACACGGTAGCCAGGCAGTAACTCCATTTTGGCGCATGTTGGGTATACATAGATGCTTATGCAGCTTAGTAAAAGGACCCCACTGAGAGGTAAACTACCTCAAAATGCTTTAACATACTTTGCAGTAATCCTTTTATCCCATGTTAAGTGCAACTTAGCACTTAACGTGGTTTAGTAAAAAGGCCACTGAATTAGGGTATTATAACACACTATTATTATTATTATACTTCTAAACTGTCTTCCCCGCTGTCCTATTACCACCTCTGCTTTTTCTCTTTCTCTTCACCTCACTTCTGTCCTTTCCCATTCTACTTCTAGAACATTAATTGTTTTGACCTTGCCTGCTGTATGTTTATGTAGATTATTGTAAGCCACATTGGGCCTACCCTTGGGTGGGAAATTGTGGGATATAAGTGCTGGAAATAAATAAATATATATATCTCCATGGATGTCTTTAAAATGGTTTTACATGAGGGCATTGTAACTAAGGCATATATTTGCTAAGTTGTAATTAATCAATAATTGAAATATTAAGAAAGTAAGCAGTCCTCATCCATAACTAGTTATTTACAAACAATATAAATCATATAACCCAAGTAAACCAAACAAAGCATATGTACACCATGCTCGTGGAGTGAAAATTGTCTTTTCCATTCACAAGCTCTCTTTGCAGCATGCACAGTGAATTTATGTGAGCTGTACACAGCTCTGTGCTTCTTTTATGTAGTTTTCCTTCCTGGCCCATAGCTAAAAGAGGTTAGACTAAATCTCAGTGGATCAATTAGCAGAGGGACCTGTCCTTCAACAGAAGAAGATCTATTTCAGCATTTGCATATCACTGAAAAAAAAATTACAAAGCCGAGATAAATACAGGCCTGATAATAACTCACTGCAGACTTGGCTTCATTCCTAGATTTCCTTGGCTGTTTGTCCTAATAAAGTGTCTCCATGGCACTTAGGGCAGGAAGGTTATTAGTAGCTGTCAATCAACAGAAGGAACATGCATTGGAGGGAGGAAGAAGTGAAGAGAGGTGACATTCATCCTCTCTTCTCGCTTATAGCAGATATAAGTCATTCAGCATAATGGATAAATCCTCTTCACCCTCTATAAGAATAGAAAATAATCTTTCTTGATTATCATTATATTTCAAAATAAAAATAGAAAGTAGTATTGCTGAGTGGCTGAATTAAAATAAAAGCATAAGATATATACAAAACTGCTTTTGGGATGTGGCATAAAATTATTTTTTTCTATTTTGCAGAAGAACTATATAAAATTAAAAGCTATCTGTTTTTTATATCAGATAATACTGAGCAGTTAGAGATATAGATGAATAAGTTTCCCCTTGCCAGTAAATCTGATGGTGTGGAAAACCTGGTTTGTTCTATCTCCTGAATCTGATTCCAACTTCAAGCAGGTACTCAAATCCTTGTCTTTATAGCTATTAATTAATACTTTAAAGGTCTTTAATTTACTGTACAGTTTCCTTAATTAAAGTATATCTACTGTAAGGGCACATTGTCTGTATATGTGCATATTTTCATAAGTAACAAAGTCCATAGCGTGCTAATTGATATCTTGGCCTCTAGACAATACTTTACTAAATGAAATGACAATTATAACCAATTAAAATTCACTTTACATACTACTTCACCTATTTTGAATGTATTATGCATGAAGACTGAGAGTGCATTGCCTCGCTGCTCAGGATTTGTATGTGTGCCTGCACAATTGATAGACAGCTGGAAGTTGTTCCTTTTAGCATGCATTTTACCAGAGGTCTGTTTAGAGCTTATGTAAAACTTTAATGAAACTTGATTTTCCACAGACAGAAAAGTGGTTAATAATACATGCTTTTGTTAATGACATTTAACGTGTGTGTGTATGTGAGTGTCTTCCAGGTATGTAATTAGTGCATTCAGGGGCCATTTTACAAAGCGTCAGTAAGCCCAACATGGGCTTACCACACGCTATCCCAGAATTACTGCTGGTCCAACATCTGCCTACCACCCCCAGTCTAATGGCTTGGTAGAAAGATTTAATAAAACCCTCAAGGCAATGTTAAGAAGGGGCTTGGTTAGAGAGTATGCCAAATGGGACCAACTATTACCATTCATCCTATATGCATGCAGGGAAAATATCCAGGCTTCCTTGGGAGTTTCACATTTTGAATTAATGTACAGGCGAGAACCTCAGGGTGTGTTGGATATTATAAAGGAACAGTGAGTAGAACCCAAAGGGGACTACCAGACAATTGCATCTTATTTAAAAGACTCCATGGGTTGTTTGGCCAGGGTATCCAAGATGGCCCAAGAAAATTTGGAAAGAAGTCATGAATGCCAGAAAGGTTATTATGACCAAAAGACCCAGGTTAGAACCTTCCAAGAGAGTGATAAGGTATTGGTGTTAATCCTCAGCTCACCTCAGAAATATACTGCTAAATGGAAAAGACCCATGATCATCAAGAGACAGGTGGGTCCCTGCACATATGAACTATTAAATAATAGGGGGGAAGCAGGCCTATCACATTAATGTCATAAAGCACTATAAGGAAAGACAGGCCCTTATGGCCTGCTTAAAAGAGGAGAAGGCTAAGGACCTGAGGCCACAGGTCTCTGATTTTTGTGAAAGAAAGGTGCCTTGAATCAATAGTGATGTTACTCCTAAGCAGAGGGCAGAGCTAATGGCAATGTTAGAGTCATTTGAGGATATGCTTACATCTAGTCCTGGGGATACTCACCTCATTACACTTCAGATACATATGGATCCAGGAAAGGTAGTGAGGCAAAGACCTTACAGGTTGCCTGAGACTAAGAAACAAGAGGTTATAAGGCAAATGAGGCAGATGAAGCATTATGGGTTTATAGAAGAGTCATGGAGTCCTGCTCCAGTCCCATTGTCCTGGTCCCTAAGCCAGATAGCATTCAAAGATTTTGTATAGTCTTCCGGCAAGTCAATGCCATCTCCACCTTTGAAGCCTACCTTATACCCAGGATTAAGGAGTTTCTGAATAGGCTAGGACAGGCTCACTATTTGACCACCCTGGATCTTAATAAAGGAAAGCCTGTGGCTAAAATAAGGCCCATTTTGGGTCATAGATGCCAGCACATCCTGTAACTGTATATTGGAGAATAAACCTGATTTTTAAGAAGATCTTGTTTGTTTGAGTTTTGTTCTACAATCGTTGGTCACTTTGGAACTCCCTTTGGAGTCTTCCACTTTTTGTTTGCCTGGTTGTTCCTTGTAGAAGTACTTTTGCCTCCTTTTATGACTTTGAAAATGAGCACCAAAGTATGTTACATTTGGTGATTCCTAAATCATAAGAGAACACTATGCTTGGGAGGGCATTTTTCTTTAGCATCTCCTATCATTAAATATGTATATTCTAAAAGAATGTCAAAATATTTTTGAGGCTACTTTAAAGTGAAACAATCTTCATATTGAAGAAGAGTAAATGTTGTTTACCTGCTTGCAATTCTGTAATAACAATTTTATTTAAAAGATTTCTTGATGTATGGTATAATAACTTGTTTTATGGGGTAGTTTATTATTGCTTTGTTTTAGCTAATTGTATGTTGCTTTACTTTTAATCATTATTCGATTTATTTGTATTACAATAGAATTTCATATCTTCACCTCATCTTTGGAAGTGATTCATCATCACTGGGAACATGACATGGGTTTGACACTTGTTACTTGGGATGTGCTGGCATTGATTAAAAGTATACCGAGACTTACAAGTAATGCAAGTTATAGAGAGTGCTACTTTCGGGTCCTGCACAGAGCCTATTTCATTCAGGTGCAGATGGCTCGAGCGGGAAAACTGCCCTCAGCGGTGTGCCCCAAATGTAAGCTATCAGATAATATATACTATCACACTTTTTGGAGGTGTGAAAAGATTCAACGGTTTTGGAAGCAAATTATCAGATATCTCTCTGGTTTAATTCAACGACTACTGGCGTGTACCCCAGACATATTGGTGTTAGATAATCCTGGCCCAGGAGTGGGACGGGCAGCAACGCATACGTTGCTGCTTTGGAAAGCTTATTTATTGGCACGGAAATGGATCCTGCAATCTTGGTTGTCAGAGGGGCCACCAGCATACTGGCACTGGCGCAACCAACTCCACCAATTAATGGTCTGGGAGGCGAGGGGCTCACATAAAAGAAAGGCGCACTTCTTGAAGCTTTGGGACCCATGCTTGTCAACCTTATCTTCTAGGGGGAGGAGCTTGGTGCTAAA
Source organism: Microcaecilia unicolor (assembly GCF_901765095.1). Lineage (NCBI taxonomy): Eukaryota > Metazoa > Chordata > Amphibia > Gymnophiona > Siphonopidae > Microcaecilia > Microcaecilia unicolor. Next base: position 256,985,600 of record NC_044034.1, on the reverse strand, counting down.
TGAGCTATGATTGGATGGGACTCTGTGAAATATGCTGGGATACAGGAGGTATTTAATTATCATTCTTCATGCTGGGTGGGAAATAGGAAGGGGGGGCAATAGATATCGGTGAGAGGTCTAATAGTTTAGGTCTCCTAAAGTTAAGAGAGGGTTATGACAGGCACTGGTTGAGGGTTATGGGGTGAGGACCAAGTGCTAGTCCACACACAGGTCTTACGCCATCTAATCATGGGGAGTGGTGGGTAGGGAGGTGGCTATCCGCCTCCACTGTTAGTAAAATGGGTGTGTCTCAATTTGATGCAATACCTCACTCGGACGGATGGCACACATGTAGGGGGGGCGGGGAAGGTGGGTTGGGGGGGCATGGTATATGTGGCCAAGTACTAGAAGAACTTAACAGCTGATTGACCTATTTCTTCTCATATGCTGTTCCATGAAGAGTAAAATGCGGCAGGTGTGGGAGGGTAGGTAATTTAATATAGTTGGTTAATACCTGTTGGACGTTATGAGGATTTGTTAATCACTTTAATTAACAGTGCTATGTCTAATTTGAGAGGGGGGGGGGGGGTTATTAGCGTAAGTTGGGGAGGGGAGAAAATGGGAAAACATTTATTGATGATGGAATACCATTTTGTCTCTGTTTGACATGTATTATGTAACAGTATGTTGTGGAGTTTGTTGGCATGTTCACGTGCTGTATCATCAATAAAAATTGTTGAAACTAAAAGCCTGCCAATATGTTCAGCATTACCTCACTTTCCCTCTCCGCCCACCTAGTCAGCCAATCATTTGGTCCTCTGCTCCTCCCCCAGCAACTAATAACTATTTTGTCCACACCTGAATAACTTCCCAGCAACAGCTTGCCTCTACAGTTACCTGGCCTTATTCAGCTACCATTCCCTTCTATACCTTCCCATCACCCTTTAATCTTCATAGAGCCCAGCTTCTTTTTTTTCCCTCTCCCAACCTTAAACCACCCCAACCCCAATACATAATTTTACTACTGCAGCAAGGCCAATGTTATGTGACCCATGAGCCCTCTTTAAAACTCTACCTATTTCCCAAGGTCCCCATCCATTTATCTGGATAACAATTGCTGTTGAATATTGGGCCCAATAATTTATATTTCTTGTAGAGGAAATATTCCCATCTATGATGAAAATCCCCCTAAAAAATGAAAATCAAGGCATTATTAATCAAAATTGAGCACTTACCCCTCTGTTTACTAAGCCACACTAGCGGCTGCCATGCGCTAATGCCAACACAGCCCAGATTTTGCTTTGATTATAGCATACAGGAAAATTGCACACTGTCATTGAGCCTCCTGAACCTGCACCGTCTGCTCAATTATCTTCCCCAATAGGAAAATAGGGTGATAGTTGTTATAATGAGATGTAGCCATAGAAAGATTTGTCAGCACAGGTCAGACACTGGCACATTTTATCATTATCAATACATTACTCTCAGCAAAGTACTCTAGTATAATGTCACATAAAATATTAAGGGTTTCATTAGTTATTTTGATGGAAGAAACATACTGAGTCCAGAAACCTTGTTGGGAAGAGTTCATTTTTTGAACTAGCTTAACAATCTGTGTACTTTATATATAAGTGAATTGTTCCTGTAACATAGCTTGTGAGATTAGCTCCTTGTGCTCATATTATTTTGTACTTCCACTGTAGACAGTAATGTATCAACTTTTGTACTGATATAATCAGAAAAGGTTTAAGGCTTAAGCTGAAGGTTAATTCACTTCCATGGAAGTTTGTAAAATGTGTAACAACTCCTGGATAGTTGCAAACCACCACAGGGATGAGATATATTTATGTTTATCCAAGATTTTCTATGCCGCCCTTAAAACATCTGAGTAGTTAACAATCATTACCAAAATAAAGGCAATCACAAAAAGAAGTAAGGGGGAAAAGAGGAAAAGAAGGACCGAAATGCCAACCTGCTTGTGCAGGTGCTCCAGTAGTTCAGAATGTATTGGCATAGGACCAGTTCTGACTCCTTGCCAGATATTAATGCTGGCTGGAAGAAAAAACTCTGTGTTAACTAGGGTCAGAGATATGATTCTTTTTCATATCGATACGGCTAATGCATCCCGGCCTCCAGACTTTTCTTTTAATAGTAACTCCATAGGGCCCCTTTCACTCCCTACAGTTGTGAACCAGAACCTTTATCCAGGTTCCTCTTTTCCTGTTGATCTTGTCATTGTTCACAGAGTAGGGATGTTTTACCTATTTGGTTCATTATTTTGTTTGTTTGTTTGTTTATTTATTTACAGCCTTTTTGAAGAAATTTAATCAAGGCAGTGTACAACAAGAACAATCTAGACACAAGAAATAGACAATTCAGCAGAATTTTTTTAAATAACGGGACATATGATGGCGTAATATTCAAACTTACAATACTAACACAATACATAATAAAACATCTTAATATACATCATAGAGTGCAAAGTGGATGTAGACAAAAAAGATAGAGTAACAGAGAATAAGGGAACAAAATTTAAGAAAGATGCACATGTAATCAGAAAGGTGCATGCAGGGGTGGCCCTGTAATTAGGCCAACTGAGGCGGAGGCCTCAGACGGCACTTTAGAGGGAGTGGAATCACAAAGAGCTGATGAAACTAAAATAAAATTTCCTATTTCCTGCTGCTGAGCAGTCCCCACAAATAATCGCGAAAAGAGAGCAGGAGCAAGATGCAACACATGCTGTACATGCAGTGCTGGTCCAGCTACAGTGATGATCGCTGCTGCCATGATCTGAGACCTGCTTATTGTCCTCAAGTCTGTTGCATGAATTCACATCTCCTTGGCAGCCTCAGAGTGTGTCCCTCCCCTGCAGTCCAGCATCATTCTTTCCACTCCTCCCGTTCACAGGGGGTCTGACATATTTTTCCCTCTCTCTCTCCCCAGTCTACCCGAGAGTGAGAGAGATTTTGGGGGGAGTGGGTTGGAGGGGAGAGAGGGAGAAATGTTAGACAGAAGGACATAAAAAGGGAAGCCAGAGGGAAAGATGTTTGGGGGAGGGATGTTAGAGAAGAGGGAGGGAGAGAGAATTTCTGGACAGCAGGAGGAAGCCAGAAGGATAGATATTTGGGGGTGGGAGTGGAAGACATGGGAGTGGAGGGGAGATGCTGAGCACAGGAGGCAGGAAGGGAAGGCAGAAAGAGAGATGTTTGGGGGAGGGTTGGAGGGGAGAGGAAGTGAGGATGGTGGAGATGCTACACAACAAGAGGCAGGAAGATAAGTGATAAGGAAGGATGTTTGAATGTGGGGCTGGGGAGAAGGAGAGAGAGAGAGGATGGTACTACACAACTGGATGCAGTAAGGGAAGAAAGAAGGAGGGATATTGGAAGGGTGTTGGAGGGGGGAGAGAGAGCAAGAAATTCTGGAGAGCAAGAAGCAGGGGAAAGATGTTTGGGGTGAGAGATGAGGGGGGATGCTGGACAACAGGAAGTAAGAAGGGAAGAGAGGGAAGAATGCTGGACAACTATCAGTAAGGAAATGAAGAGGGAGAGATTTTTGAATCGGGGTGAGGAGGGGAGGGAGAGAGATGCTGGATAATGGTGAGGAAAGAGAAGAGAAATATTGAAGCTGTGGCAGGGAGGAGAGATGGAAAGATACTAGACAACAGGATGAAGAAAGGGAAGAGAGAGAGACAGAGATCTTGGAATTGGGAGGGGTTGTTAAATTGTTTTTTACTTTCATATGGGCAATGGTCAGCTTTGGAGAGTTTGATTAATGAACCGTCTATTATTGTTGTAAGGGCGGATAAAGGAGGAGCAACGGTGATCTGGGATAAACAGCAGTATCAGGATGAGGCTAAGAGGCAACTGAGTGATCATATAGCCTATAGGATATTATCTGGAGACCCCATGGAAGGGTTACAAAAACGAATTAAAGAACTAGTGATGGACGCTATTAAAATTAATATGTTAACAGCAAAAGAAGGAAAATATTTAATGGAAGAAAATCCTCAGACCCCTAAAATATATTTCCTTCCAAAAATACACAAGTGAATAGATTCTCCACCTGGACGTCCGATTGTCTCCACAAAGTTATCAGGGCTTCAACCGCTATCTACATTTATTGATCTTTTTTTGAAGAAACGGGTATTAGACATGCCATCTTATATTAAAGATTCCTTGCATTTCTTAAGGGAGATGGAATTAGTTGAAAATGTGACCACCAATACTTGGTTGGTCACTCTGGATATTGTATCATTATATACAAAAATTCCACAAACAGGAGCCTTGGAGATCATTAAAGAAACAGTTGAAGCACGACCGGGGTCTCAGTGGATATCATCAGAATTTATTCTTTTACTGGTGGAATTAGTTATTTTTAATAACTAGTTTTGGTTTATAACAATTTTTACCTCCAGACACAGGGTATGGCAGTGGGGGCAACACTAGCCCCTTCAGTAGCCACTTTATATATTGTTCAAATGGAATCAAAGATGATATACCCCTCTCAACACTTCAAAGCAGTACGCATATGGAAACGTTTTCTGGATGATGTCTTCTTCCTATGGACGGAGTCTGAACAATCTCTACTGGACTTTATTGGGTGGCTCAATACATTGGATGTAAACATATCCTTTACCATGTCAGCAAATGAAACAGCCATTGAATTTCTAGATTTATGGATATGTTATTTCTGATCTGACGAAGAAGGGCAACCTTCGAAAGCTAATCAAGAAATGTATTAAGTTATGTCCAATAAAAAAGGTATCATCTTATTTTCTTTTCCATGTTTTATTTTGTTTGATTTCTATTGATAACCTTAAGAGTGGACTAACACGGCTACCACACTCCTCTACTTTAGATATACAAAGAAAGAGACAGATTATCTACATCTCTTTATCGAAAACCTGTGAGTAGAAATACTCTCTTACAATTTGGCAGTTTCCATCCTTATCATCTTAAATACAACCTTCCGGTTAGTCAATTTCTGAGGGTCAGAAGGGTCTGCTCCTCTGTATGTGAATTTAAACGACAATCAGAAGAATTAAAATCAAGATTTATAGCCCGAGGCTATCCTAGATTGGCCAGTAAGAAAGCATACACACGGGCGTGATATGCCCAGCGTCCTTAGCTGTTGAAGGAAGGTACAAGAGTAGAAACAGATTGCTTGACTTGTGTGCTTCCATTCACTGCAATACGTCAGAAAACAGTGCAGATTATAAAAAATCATTGGCATGCTAGATCATTTTCAGACTGCCCAATGAATGACATGATATGTATAACAATCATTAAGGTTTTTCTTGTTAGACTGTGACTGACATGATTCCTCACCCAAAATCCAGGTTTCAGTGTTGTATGGGGAGAGTATGGTACCTCCTTGTTGGAAGAGGAGAAAGAGTTTAGAAGGAAGGATGTGGAAGAACAGCCAGAAGGAAACAACAATGAAGATCATCAGGAAGTAAAGAACAATGCAGCATAGGCATCAGGGCCTGATGTGGAGGTGCCAGCAGATATTCTGCCAGCAAAAGTGGCAGATAACAGTGGGATAAGGAGAACAATGAGGACATGCCAGCCCTTGAGGTCTCTGATGAGGACATTAAACCTGAAGGAAGGAGACAACATCTACTTTGATGCAAAGAGCTCTGGCCAGGCTCCAAGCCAGTGACCACCACTATCAGGGGGAACCGATGCTACCCTCAGATATAGCCCCAGCAAAATATCTGGCTCCCCCAGAGGCTCTAGAGCCTGCCTCCCTACCTGAATTCCAGTAGCATTAATATGCACTTTTCATAGAAATGTAGCAGGGATTTATGGGAATAATGTATGCTGGGCCTTCTGGGAAACCATTTGCAGGCACTGTGATCAGAACTACATGCCCTTAGAGATGGCCTAAGGCACCATGGGCTTGGTTGCTGTGCCCCTTCAGATGAAATTTAGCCTAGGGGGTTGGCTATTTCATGGTGGGTGGTTGACTGGCTGTGTTGTGGAGTGGGGTTGGGTTTATGGTTCTCTGATGTTGTTGTTGGGGTGATGGGAAACAGTGCACCTTATGTAGGGGGAGCTAAATTCTTTATATTCTTACATTGTTGAAACATATATTTTTTAACAGCCAAGTTCTTTTTTTCCTCCTGTGCATGAGACTTACCAGACAGCCAACATGGCAATTATACAACTAAATTATATCAAGTCATTTGGCTACTTCACTCTTCCAGCCACACAACTTCTGAAATATTAAGGTGACAGGGGAACATTATAAACAGACAAACCTGTGTTTATTGCACATCATAGGGTATGGATACATGCTTTAATATCCTACCTAAAAACAGGAAACAGCGGAGATAAAATAACAATCTGGTACTGAAAGTTATCTCTCTACCTCTTGGGGACTTATGTTCTTATGGGCTGAACATCCTATGTTGCAGCAGAAGCTTTGCTGACCTTTTAAAGGTCACAAGGAGCCATATTACGAAGCAAACTCCATTTCTATGGTTCACAGCCCAATGCAATATCAACTGACCTGCTACTCCTATCATAACACTATATCACTTTTCTGTAGCAAGCAGAGATACACATGACTCAATTTACCACAGCAAAACTCACAAATTGCTGTCCATCCTAATACAGACTCCCATATGTTTATGATAACTGATCTATGATACAACAGACTTCACAAGGCAGTAGCCAGATATCTGACATGAGAAAGGTCATCTGTGTCTTGCAGTGGCTGTCACTGTCATTAAACAGTCCTCAACCTTTAACCCTTCAAAGCTAGCACACTCCTCTCAGAACAACTCTTGCTGTAGACATCAGCATGGTGGCCCTATACACACAGGTAGCAACAGAGGGGGGACATGTATGCCCCAATCTACATTCTCTGAGAAACATACATATGAGGCTATATAATAGTTGACTTATTAAAGGTTGAATTCATATCCACACATGTACAAATGATCATATTTCAGCAAAATGAGTCCCCATTCGATAAGTCCACACTTCATATACAGGGATACCACAGTGTTGTGCATACATGCCCTGTCCTGGTCAGAGTGTCCAGTTAGAAAGGCCATTATCTAGCTTATGTGCAATGGCAACAGATATGACAGAGAACCATGCAGCAGATAACATTGGGGGTTATGGATCTATAAAACAAAACTAGGTAGTGAATGGCTCAGGACATGAAAACACACACATTACCCCACACATAAATCACAAAGACAGACATCAATAACCAGGGTCGAACTTAGGCAGGGGCTACAGGGGCAGTTGCACAGGGCCTTACGCTCCCAGGGGCCCCATGGTGGCCTTAGCATCTCCCTCCCGCTCCCTGCTTCAGCTGTCATGCTGTCTCCTGTTTGCAATCTAACCGCCTTAGTCAACTCTCTTCTACTTCCTTTTGGCTCCCTGCAGCGCTGCCTTCTTCAATCCAGGCTGCCGGCAGCATCAGTGAGGTAAGCACACTGCCTTCAGCGGCCCAGAAGCTTTCTCTCTGATGCAATTTCCTGTCCCACATAGGTGGGACGCTGCAACAGAGGGAGAGCTTCCAGGATCACCAAAGGCAGTGTGCCTACCTCATTGACGCTGCTGGCGGCCCAGAAAATTGAAGAAAGCAGCGGTGCAGGGAGCCGAAAGGGAGCGGGTAGGAGAGAGCTGAAGGCAGTTAGATTGAGATGGCTGCTGAAGCCCATGAGGTTGGTCTCCCTTTCCCTCCTCTCCGCGTACCCCTCATCCCCTTACCCAAACAAAGCAAGCAAATATATGAGCTGCTCTATCCACTTTGTTGTTCTTTATTGTTGGTAGCATTTTTATTCAACCTCACTTATATTTTCAAAGATGCCAGCTTGTGTAGCATACGAATGTACACAGAGGAAGTATTGGTTTCATCTAATTAGTTATAAATCGTAATGATTGTGTCTTTTGGAGGGGCTAGTTATAGGGACTCACTCTATTCTGATGTTTTCACCTAGTAAAAGGCTACCAAAACAGACATTATGAGTATCAGGTGCTTAACAATCAGACTTACTATTTATAAGTACAGTTTTAAAAAATCATTAATTAGGTTGGGAGCATTTAACTTCTTTTTTTTTCCTGTGCCTACATCAAAAGAAAAAGATGACATATGGGAACTTGTTCCTTTTAATTTTTTTATGTTTCCACTATTTTGCCCAGCACTTACGTCAGGCTCACTAGTTTGTAATGGTTTGATGGGATAGATTCAGCATAGTTCCAGCCAAGAGAAGTCTTGCCTCACCAATATGATTAATTTCTTTGAAGGTGTAAATAAACATGTGGATAATGGTGAGCCGGTTGATGTAGTGTATCTAGATTTTCAGAAAGCTTTTGACAAAGTTCCTCATGAAAGACTCCCGAGACTTTAAAGAATCATGGGATAGGAAGCAATGTTCTGTTGTGGATTAGGAATTAAATATTGGACGTAAAACAGAGGGTACAATTAAATGACCATTTTTCTCAGTGGAAGAGGATGAATAGTGGAGTGCCACGGAGATCTGTATTAGGACCAGTGAAATTTAACATATTTATAAATGATCTGGAAATTGAAATGACAAGTGAGGTGATTAAAATTGGCAGATGACACAAAGCTATTCAAATTTGTTAAAACACATGCGGACTGTGAAAAATTGCAAGGAGACCTTAGGAACTTGAAACACTGGGCATCCAAATGGCAGATGAAATTTAATGTGGACAAATGCAACGTAATACACGTTGGGAAGAATAATCCAAATTATAGTTACTTCATGCTAAGGTCCACCTTAGGAGTCAGAACCCAACAAAAATATCTAGGTGTCATTGTGAACAATATGTTGAAATCTTCTGTCCAGTGTGCAAAGGCGGCCAAAAAAAGCAAACAGGATGCTAGTAATTAGGAATGTGGTGGTAAATAAGACCAAGAATGCTATGATGCCTCTGAATTGCTCCATGGTGCAACCTCACCTTGAATATTGCATTCAATTTTGGTCACCTTATCTCAAAAAACATATAGCGGAATTAGAAAAGGTTCAAAGAAGAGCAAATAATAAAGGGGATGGAACTCCTCTCATATGAGATGTCTGAGGGGAGATATGATTGAGGTCTATATAATCCTGAGTGGCGTAAAATTAGTAGAAGTGAATCAATTTTATACTCTTTCAAAAAGTACAAAGACCAGGGGGCGCTCAAGGAAGCTACATGGAAATACTTTCAAAATAAATAAGAGGAAATATTTGTTTCACTCAATGAATAGTTAAGCTATGGAACTCATTGACAGAGGATGAGGTAACAGCAGTCAGCATATCTGGGTTTGAAAAAAGTTTGGACAAGTTAATACATAAGTACATAAGTAATGCCACACTGGGAAAAGACCAAGGGTCCATCGAGCCCAGCATCCTGTCCACAACAGCGGCCAATCCAGGCCAAGGGCACCTAGCAAGCTTCCCAAACGTACAAACATTCTATACATGTTATTCCTAGAATTATGGATTTTTCCCAAGTCCATTTAGTAGCGGTTTATGGACTTGTCCTTTAGGAAACCGTCTAACCCCTTTTTAAACTCTGCCAAGCTAACCGCCTCCACCACGTTCTCCGGCAATGAATTCCAGAGTTTAATTACGCGTTGGGTGAAGAAACATTTTCTCTGATTTGTTTTAAATTTACTACACTGTAGTTTCATCGCATGCTCCCTAGTCCTAGTATTTTTGGAAAGCGTGAAGAGGAAAAGTCCATAGTCTGCTATCGAGATACACATAGGGAAGCCATTGCTTGCCCTGGGATTGGTAGTATGGAATATTACTACTATTTGGGTTTCTGCCAGGTACTTGTGATCTAGATTGGCTACTGTTAGCAGCAGCTTATTGGACTAAATGGACCATTAGAGGATTCTTGATTGTTCCTGTATCGAAGACCCATTTGTGCTTATTTTTTTGCCATGAATATATTAGACCATCTTGAGGACTCTTTACCATAAAGGACAGTACACCAATTGTTCAACAGTGGCAGTGAGTGGGATTTTTAGATGCCAGCTGTGGCATTTTAGAAAATACTCAGTGCAGCTGTATAAATATATAATGCAGTCACCGCCTCTGGATATATAGGGGGTAACTTTATGAAGACATTTAGGTGTGTATGTGACCACATACTGTATACAGATAAATTACTTCTTGTAAAATAATGACTGGTGGTAATGTATGCACCATGACATAATGGCACAGATTTTGCCAGTGAGCATGCACATGGTGGAGCACGAGCAGAGTTTGCACTTATTATGGAGTATCTTATCCTTTATAAATGCAAATGTAAAAGCTATGCCTTCATTTACACCAGCTCTCAAGCAGGTATGTGTGTCTACATTCAATGTGCATTCCATGCCACATATACAAGTAGATTATAAATTCAAATGCACTGTAGATATCTACTTGACATTATAAAATAATGCTTATGCAGATGCTTTTTTAGGCGCCTACCCGTGACACCTTGTTATAAAATAATCCTCTAGAAAGAATAATAAGGGGAATAAATTTTATTGCTCAGAATCTGCTAGTTTGACTTTTCTTCACTCCATTGTTGTTGTTTGATTTTTACATGTGGTTAGAATAACCTCTCCCACATTGCTTTAATTCTCCCGATTGTATACTGGACCATTTAATTCATGAAATGGCCAGATATTATCTATTTAATTGAGACTGGATTAGAGAATGGGAGTAGTTGGTACCAGAATGTATTTATCTAGTGGTGATATTTAGTCATTAATACCCTTCGTTCTATAACAGAGTGCTTAAATTTATAGAACATTAGCGCTTACAGGTAAGTGCTAGCAGAGAGCTCACCATTATTCTATAAAATAAGCATGCAAAGTGGGAGCGGATGCACCTGGATATAGGTGTGCTGATGCCGACTGATTTTATTAGTCTGTAATGGCAATTACATGCATAGGTGCTGTTATAGAAGAGGTTCATAGCCTTCATAAAGTTGGAGCCTACATAGTGGCAGCCAGTTATAGAATTGCTCTTAAATTGATCAGTTTATGTATTTAAACCTGCTGATTGCATGATCAGTGCTTTAATACACATATTCAGCACTGTTAGCTATAGATAGCAGTGCTGAATATACATATTAACAGAGAAACAGAGAAAATGACAGCATATAAAGGACATATGGCCAATCCAGTCTGCCCATCTATATAATCCGCTATCTTTTCCTCCTCCTAAAAGATCCCACATGCCTGTCACATGCTTTTTGAATTCAGATACAGTCCTCGTCTCTACCACCTCCACCGGGAAGTCATTCCACGCATCCACCACACTTTCCATAAAGAAGTATTTCCTAGATTACTTCTAAGTGTATCCCCTTCAACTTCATCTTATGCCCTCTCATTCCAGAGCTTCCTTTCAGTTGAAAGAGACCTGCCTCCTGTGCAGTTATGCCATGGGGATATTTAAATGCCTCAATCATATTTCCTCTGTCTCATCTTTCTTCAAAGGTATACATATTGAGGTCTATGAGTTTGTCTCTATATGCTTTATGATGAAGGCCATTGGCTATTGCATTACCCACCCTCTAGACATGTAAATGACAGGGCTGCAGCATGAACTGTAATACTATAAACAGGATGACTAGTAAAGGCACTGGTTATGGCACTTATTTCAAGCTTCTTCTGTAAAGAAAAGTAGGTGCACACTTTTCTTATAAAATACAAGTCCAAGCGGCCTTGTGGCTTTTATGATGTGAGCACCTACACCAGTTCATGTCTAGTTCTGTGTAAGTTACAGTATTTTATAATTTATGCACTTACCTGTGCATCCTGTCCACACTTCACCCAAACTCCACCCATGTGCTTACCCACCAGCAAAGTACATGCCTTAAAATCATGGCATAAGTTGTTATTCTATAAGAGGCTATTTATGCATGTATGTAGCTAGAACATAAGCTTATGGGGTTGATCCTCTTTCTAACAATGGCCAATCTTGGTCACAAGTACCTGGTAAGATCCACAAAAGAGTAAAACCGATTTTATGCTGCTTATCCTAGAAATAAGCAGTAGATTTTCCAAAGTCCATCTTAATAATGTCTTATGGACTTTTTTTTTTAAGGAACTTATCCAAACCTTTTTTAAACCCTGCTAAGCTAACTGCTTTTACCACATTCTCTGGCAACAAATTCAAGAGTTACGTATGCGCATAAATGACTATCATGCTGCCATTTATGTTCCTTCTTACTATCCACATCTTAGTGGATCCTTATAGAATTAATTCCATAATGTGGTGAATACGCCACCTAAATATCAACCTGTCTCTAACCTAGATTGCATGAATTGGTGTCGATTTTTTAATTCTTGATGTCTTCATTTGAATAAATATATTTATCAACTAATACTAAATATGTCCCTATTAATCATTTCAACTTCTTGTCTACTGCCTCTGGTATGCCAATCCATATCTACACCAGTAGGAGCCGCTGTCACTGCAAATCAAATGTCATAAAACTTTTGATTCTTTCTAACAGGTCATGGTGTCTTTTTTGGAATATATAGCCCCCAAGCTTCCCTTGTTCTGGTGTAACAAAATCAGAGCCAGTATATGAAGCCATATAGAGAACATAACAACTTTATAATGCCATATATTTCTTAACCAAAAATACAGGTGTCCTAGCTGTCAGTGATCTCATAGCATCTTTATTGCTTTTCCATGTTATATAAAAGAATAGTATTATTAGTGATCAAGAACAAAAATTTGACTGACTGATTGTCGTAGTACCCAGACGTTGCCAAATCAAGCAGCTGGTAGTAGGGAGGAGGTCAAAGAAAGAAAGAGAGGAAGATAATGTAAATAACCAGGAAAACAAGCTTTCTCTTTGATTTTGGAAAAGGAGTTTCTGTCTTAAAACATAATGCACAGTTTTATTTTTCATATTTATCTGCTCTTTCAGTACACTGAGCCATATGGGATCCTTCTGTTAAAGTTTCTCATAGCCTTTGAAATGAACAGCACATTCTAGGCTAACTGTCAATGTTATTATTAGAAAGAATTAATAATAATATATATTTTTTATTCTGTGATTTAGTTTGAGCTTTATTTTAAATGAACCAGTTTATTCTATTGTACATTGTTTTTAATTCAGCAAACTGTAGTTACCGTAAAAGTTGTATAACACATGTTTTGTAAAGATGAAAGAGTTGTCAGGGTTTTCTTATTATGAATTATAGTATTTTAAAAGATGAATTTCTAAAGGCTGTTTTTCAGCTTTCTTGCCATGCTTGCAGGCCTATGGGTACAGCAAGTTGATTTTCAAAGGGAAAAATCCTGCAGTGTTCCTTTTAAAATCTATGGCAGCAGGTGTTGACAGGGAGTCTTTAACCTGCATCCTATTGACAGCACTTATATTTTTCCCTGCAGAGGACCCAAGGTAAATTTTAAAAGGGCTTTCTTCTTGACTAAATAACGATTTAACTGTAGTAGAAAATCTTTTTAACGATCATCCTTAAGTATTATTTTCAGGATTATAAGTATGGATTTGTGGCTATTGATATGAACATTAAATTCAGTTTTAGTGATTTTTCTGAACTAGATAGCAAAATAGATAACACTTTAAAAAATCCATTATTGGAAAAAGAAAATGATTGCTTTATCACAGTTTATATTTGAAATGTAGATTCCTAAATGTGACCATCTCTGGGAAAAGGTGACTATCCACCTTATAATCGAAAGAGAAAAACGCCTAGATTTCGACCCAAATCGGGAGATAGACGTTTATCTCACAAAAACGAATAAATCGGTATAATTGAAAGCCGATTTTGGATGTTTTCAACTGCACTCCGTCGCGGATGCGGACAAAGTTGATGGGGGCGTGTCAGAGGTGTGGCGAAGATGGAACTGGGGCGTGGTTATCGGCCGAGGAGAGATGTACGCGTTAGGGCGATAATCGAAAAAATAAAGGCGTTTTTAGCGAAAATTTAGGACACTTTTGTTGGACCCTTTTTTCACACGAACAGGTCCCAAAAAAGTGCTCTAAATGACCAGATGACCATCGGAGGGAATCGGGGATGACCTCCCCTGACTCCCCCAGTGGTCACTAACCCCCTCCCACCACAAAAAAATGATGTTTCACAACTTTTTATTTTCACCATCAAATGTCATACCCACCTCCCTGGCAGCAGTATGCAGGTCCCTGGAGCAGTTGTTAGGGGGTACAGTGGACTTCAGGCAGGTGGACCCAGGCCCACCCCCCCCTACCTGTTACAATTGTGCTGCTTAATGCTTATTAGTCGTCCAACCCCCCCAAACCCACTGTACCCACATGTAGGTGCACCCCTTCACCCCTTAGGGCTATAATAATGGTGTAGACTTGTGGGCAGTGGGTTCTGAGGGGGATTTGGGGGGCTCAACACACAAGGGAAGGGTGCTATGCACCTGGGAGCTCTTTTACCTTTTTTTTTTTTTTTTGTAAAAGTGCCCCCTAGGGTGCCCGGTTGGTGTCCTGGCATGTGAGGGGGACCAGTGCACTACGAATCCTGGCCCCTCCCATGAACAAATGCCTTGGATTTATTTGTTTTTGAGCTGGGCGCTTTCATTTTCCATTATCGCTGAAAAACAAAAACGCCCAGCTCACAAATTATCGAATAAAACATGGACGTCTATTTTTTGCGAAAATACGGTTCGGTCTGCCCCTTCACGGACCCGATCTCGGAGATAAACGCCCATGGAGATAGATGTTTTCGTTCGATTATGCCCCTCCACGGGACCCTTTTAGTAAGCTGTAGTAGGGTTAATGCATGGTAGCACTCGCTAAATCATCCTGCCATTTCCCCACGGTAGAAAATGATTTTCTATTTTCTGCCATGGGGGGGCATTCCCGGCAGTAGTCGGCAGCATGGCCACATTGCCGCATGCTGCCTGATTACCGTATGAGTAGCCCATGAGCCCACCACCTATTTACTTGGCGTAAAGGCTCAGTAAATAGCCACATGCTACTTTTAAAATTAGCACATGGCCATTGACTGCCCCATCACAAAAAGACCTTTTTATCCACTATGGTAAAAAATAACCCAGCGTGTGCTAATTTCATGCGTCCAAACTAGCGCAGGCCACTTTTTACTGCAGCTTAAGAAAAGGGCCCCTTAAGTAGTGGATCCACAATGTTGAGAGTGGCAACTCACTTAACCCTCCATTGCCCCAGGTACAAATAAGTACCTGTACTGTATATGCTCAAGTAAACCACTTTGAATGTAGTTGCAAAAACCACAGAAAGGTGGTATATAAAGTCCCTTTCCCTTCCCCTTTTCTCATGTTTTTGTTGCATTTGAACTTCTGTCACTTTTTATTTTTTTATATAAAAGGATGGGATTTCGACTGTCACATTACAAATTGTTTGCTCTAGCAGAATTCATTTTTTTCTTTCCTGTTGGATTTGTAGTTCCTTTCCTTTTTTTTTCACTTTGCTTCCAAACATTTTAAACCACTGTGATTTTACTTTGAAAGGCGATATATCAAGTTTTCAATAAACAGAAATATATTAAAACCTCATTTTCTTATTTCTGGTGACTTTAGTCACCTTTTCCCAGAGTTTGTCACATATATAGTTATAAAAATATTATTTTGGTGTAATTTTATATAGCATTATCTGCATGCAAATCATGTTTTACACATGGAAAAAGGTTCTTGTAATACTGGCTTGATTTCCATGTATAAGTATATGAGCCACAGGTAAGTGTTCTGGGGCTGTAATCTGGATGGAGCAGGGGGCAGAATTTCATTATTTTGTAAGTATGAAAGAAGAAATCCACTATCTGCTATGCTTCAGTGTATCAATGTTTCTATGCTGTAGCTGCTAAAGCTTGCTTTCTCACATAAGTGCCCTGAGCCGTTTTTGATTTTGATTTTAGATTATTCACATTCTCCAAAGCCGGACTTAAATAGGCTACATTTAGGTACCTAAAATATGTACCTACCAAACTGGGCTCACAATCTAATTTATACGCGAAGTCACAGAGGGTGAAGTGACTTACCCAACATTACAATTAGTCAGGAAAGCAAGATTTGAGCTCTTGCTTCCATGGCTTCCCTGGAAGCCTGGCTACATAGCTGCCTTTCCTCCCTTGTAGGATGGTCCTCTTTCTCCTCCTTCTTGTGTTGTACATTTTGCCCTACCATTAATGCATTATCACTGTTCTCACCAAGCTCCCTAGCATCTGAAAAAACCACATGGCTGCATATGGGAATGCCATTGTCTGATGTGGCCCTTGTGTCAGCTGCAGGTAGGAAGCAAAAATAGCTAACATAGGGGTCCTTTTACTAAGGCGCTTGGTGCCTATGTGCATCCAATGTTTGCCAAATTGGAACTACCGCCTGGCTACTGCATGCCCCGGGCAGTTCTGTTGATTTCACTCTTGTTTTTCATCCAAAATCATTCTAGTCTTCTGCAGTTTGTCTTTAGTGCTTTCAGGTCTGTATTGTACCAGGGGGCTGCTTTGTGGTTTTGTCCTTTTTTAGTTTTCATAGGGGCTATATGATTGTGCTTCTTTAACTAAAGATGGAATCGGATATTAATAAAAAAAAATTTTCTTTGCCCTTTCTTATAACTCTTTTCCTTCATCTTCTCCAACTTATATATCTCCATAACCTTCTAACATGACTGAATACAGGTTGAACTTGTGGCCAGGTATTTATACTTGTCATGAAAGAGTGATACATTTTAGGTCACTGCTATGGCTTGACCATATTATGCTTCTTGACTCTTCTTCTGGCAGTATGGATTTTTCACTGTTGAAGTATTATCATGCATTAATACACTAAGGGTCTGTCGTGGAACACCTAGCACCCACCTGGGGTTAACCCCGCAGCCACCTAGAGGGTCTGTCCCCAGCACTGCTCAGGCCCACCTGCACCTGGTCTCATGCTGGGTCCCGCTTCCCTCTGGGCTAGTCTCCCACTCTCAGGTTATTCCCCAGTGATTTACAGGACACTGGGGCCACACTCCAGGGGTCCAACAGTTTCTAGAAAGCACCCACAGACCCAAAAACACAAACCAAGATTCTTAGTCAGCCCGGAACAAACAGGGCTAATAAATGAATTGATTTATTATTGTGAAAATTTTGAACAGTGAATGTTTGAAAAAAAACTGATGGAAAAATACAGCAAGCAATAGCAGATAACCCAAACAACGATCAACATTAAAACTATCTAACACTTGCTACTACCTGGGTAGCACCTGGGGAGTTCAAGAAATTATCGGATGGTACGTTCCAATTTCACTCCACAATGTACCCACAGATTTTGAATGAACTCAGACATAAACAGTGTCCCTTGGTCTGAGAGTATTTCTCGTGGATATCCTACCCGGGAAAATATTTCTAGCAGGGCAGGGCAAACTTTCTCTGCTTCTATTTCTTTGAATAGAATTGTTTGCCAGCTGAACTGAAACATGAAAAACATTTTCTGACATTTAAAAATAAGTTAAAAGTCATTTGATGTGTCTGGCTTTATTTGCTCCTGCTGTGTAAATAGCTTGCTGGTATTTTTTTACTTTTTTTTTTTAACTTGCTGACGACCGTGGATTGTTGTTGTTGTTGGAATATTGTTTTTTTCTAATGTACTTTGTTTTTTTCTTTTTATGTGGGTTTTGTGAGTGTATCTTGTACCTCACTCTGGATAACAGAGGGTTATAAATAATAAAATTTAAAATCTAAAATAAGGCTACCACTTCAGGATATCTTTTAGTAAAGTCCACCACTGTCAATCTGGCTAGGCACAGCTAGATGCCCCACTATATACACAGCTATCCTCTCAAATGCTCACTGATAATGGGTTAAGGTTTCAGGGGTGCTCAGGGGTGATCTTTGGCCTTAACCACTCTTTGGCACACATCACAGGTTCGAC
This sequence comes from Microcaecilia unicolor, assembly GCF_901765095.1. Taxonomy (NCBI): domain Eukaryota; kingdom Metazoa; phylum Chordata; class Amphibia; order Gymnophiona; family Siphonopidae; genus Microcaecilia; species Microcaecilia unicolor. The sequence goes on along the minus strand of NC_044034.1, from coordinate 256,967,764 downwards.
AATAGTGAGCCACGGCTTGAGATACTCCTGGCCAACAGACATTCTGTGTCAGTCTAGTGCATGTGTGTGTCACCCCCTGATGTCCTGCTAGTGGAATGTCATGTTCAATCTGTAGGAGATGTTCTCTGTATGTTTTGGGCACTATAAGCTGTTTGCCTGATGTCCAGGGCCTGCTAGGATCAACGGGATCAGTATCTCTGTACAGCAAGCCCCATTTCCATGGGATACAATCTTTACAAGTCTCATTGGTTGGCTGACCAGCCGTCTGCCTCAGGGCTTCCAAGTTCAGTGTCAGAGTGTTGTGTTTCCTGAAAAGCATATCTCTGTCCTATATCAGTATCCATAACTGTAAGAGTCTCTGCTGGTAACTCTGACAATTCAGGGTCAACAGTCTGATCAATAGGTGTGTCAAATAAGTCAGGCTGTGCTATACTCATGGCCTCAGTCATCTCTGGAACGCCTCCTCCTGCCACTTGGTCAGCTGGTTCCATCTGGACTGGCTCTTTTAGTGCAGTTTTGGGATTATCTGGGTAATCCGCTTTGAAATGTCCTGTACGCCCACACTGGTAACAAGGACGTTTATGCCTAAAGTATTTAGGTTGTTGGGGAACACTGGAGAGTTTGCTGACAGTCTCTAAGGTTGCAGGGATATTTGGCTTAGGGCCCTGGCTGCCATTAGATCCCAGCTGCTATGGATAAGGATGGCTTCTCTTTGCCAACCAGGGACAGTTAGCCATAAAGATGTCAGCCAACTCAGCCGCCTTCTCTGGAGTACAGGGCTGGTGATCTTGAACATGTTCCCTCACCTCTGGATGACAACACTACAGAAACTGCTCCAGGACCATCAGGATTTCACAGTCCTCCAGGATTTTAACCTCAGCTCCACTGAGCCACCGCTGATGCTGGTATCTTAGCTGAATCACAAACTTGCTGTGAGTATCATCCACCCCCTTTTGCAAAGTCCAGAACTTTTGTCTGTAGGTCTCGGCGGTAATGGCATAATGGTTCAACAAAGTTTAAGTTTCAAGTTTTATTTAGATTTACTAATTCGCTAATCAGGACTGCCATCTAGGCGGCTTACAATATAATCAATGTTAGGAGTAGAGTATAGCAAAGCGTGTGTATAGAAAGACAATTGACAGTGAGGCAAGGGGAAGGAACTTCATTTTGTTGAGAGAAAGCAAGAGGAGAAAGAAAATAGGGATGCTCTTTGTAATTCAGCCAGGCATCCTGCACTTAAAGATTTTGAAAGCATCTTGAAAAAGAAACATTTTGAGGTCTGATTTAAAAGTGGAGAGCAAGGTCTGATGTTACAGAGGTTGGCAGGAGATTCCAGAGATATAGATCTTGAACTGAGAATATTGTGATTCGAGTATTTTCTTGGCGGATTTGTTTATAAGTTGATGAACTGTAGAAACACAGTGATCAGTGATTAGGGTTTGTAAAGTGTTATAGGATGCTATGGTAGGCGGTGGTGGGTGGTAGAGAAGGAGAAAGTCTATATAAGGAGTGGTGTGGAGACAAAATGAAAGATAATCAATAGAGAGAGTTGTGTGTCCCTGTAAACAAGAAATCTGTAGTTTATTAGCATAAATCACAGCTTCACCTCCTCCTCTGTGAGAGGAACAATTCTGATAGTAATAATGATAGCCTGGAGAAGTAGATAGGTTTAGGTAGGCGGCATCTGAATCGGATAACCATGTCTCTGTGAGACAAAGAATTTCTGAATTATGAGTAGTGAATCATGAATAAGATGAGATTTCCCATGAAGGGATCTACAGTTTAGAAGTCCTATACATATTGGACTAGATTTAGAGTAAGGGATAAAGTGTGGAAGTGAGGAAACTTGTTAGTAGAATCCAAATGTAGGAGTTCAGCCAGTATGATGACAAAGGCAAAAGAAGCCATAGTCGGGTGCTACCTCAGGATGCGTACTAAGGAGCTTTGTGTATCTCCCTAAACTGGGAGCACATCTCCATGGACAGTCCTAGAAATGCCTCAAGTGCTCTACCAGTGAGCTTTCCTCCCAGATAGCACACCCAGTCTTTCTGAGGAATCTCATTGAGACGGCAAATTTTTTCAAAGGCAGCTAGATATCCATCTATGTCACCTCGGATATCATCAAACTGCGTAAACAGGTTGGGCCCAATCTGGGCTGTGGATCCTGCTTCTGACCTTGGCACAGGGGTTGGGTTGGCACTTTGGATACAAGCCATTTCCAGCTGAAATTCCTGCTCTTCACGCCACAGCTGGAATTCACACTCTTCACGCTGCAGTTGTTCTAGCCGCTGTCACTCTAGCATGTAGATCTGCCAGATATCAGCTGCTGTGGCACCCAGCCCTGCCAACTCACAGACCTCTTCTCACAAGGGGCCTGCTCTTACCCCAGGAGAACTCTGCACAGGCCGGTCCTGCAGCTCCACCTCACTGAGGTTATCCAGTTGCTCTTATGTTAGGTCAGGCAACTCCAGTGCCTGCTGGCCACTGCCAGTCACATCAACACACTGCTAATCTCCTAACACTACCAACAAAAACTGAACAGGAAAGGGACCCTGTTACTGCTGCACTTGTTCACTGTGCCTTGTGTCTGGCGGTTACAGATAAAAAAAGACTCTGAACCAATCAGTAGATGGTGACCCTCACACCATGTACTGAGCCTGACAATCCCACCACACTGCCACCAAAAAAGAAGAACTAAAGGTCTATCACAAAATGTCTAGCTACCCGCCTTCGGTTACCCTGCGGCCACTTAGAGGGTCTATCCCCAGGACTGCTCAGGTCTGCCTGCACCTGCCGCTTGTGCTCTATACTCACTCTCCTTCCACCGACTGGGACCCAACAGCCTCTGGGCGAGTCTCAAATTATTCCCACTGATTTCTAGGTTACTGGGGCCACTCTCCCAGTGATCCCACAGTTCTCAGAAAGCACTCACAGACTCAACACACAAACCACCAGGATTCTTTAGCAGTCCAGACAAGAGACAATAAACTGAAAATGGTTTATTGTCTTAAAAACTGAACAATGAACAAAAAATATGCAATCAGCAAACAATAACAGGTAACTGAAATATGCATCACTTATAACACTAACTAAACATTTGTTTACTTTCTAGGAAGTACGTGGGGAGATCAGGACATAAAGCTGCTCACCAGTTAACAAATATAACTGTTTTACAGGGCTTCAAGAAAGAGCTTTCTCTCTCTTCTCTCAGGCTGAAACTGGGGCAAAAGCCAGTACAATCCAAATGAGAAGAGCTTCTGGGCCAATCAGAGCACAGAACAACAAGTTTCATAAATAGATAGTTACATCACTATAAGCATTTCCTTTATCTGTGTGCTAACTAAAAGAAGGAATGGTCATTCCTCTGTAACAGCTTTAAACATAAACATGCACCACCTGTTGACCAAAGAGAAATACACTTCAAGAAATATTCAATACAATTTACAGGCTTAAAAACACACAGTTCTGTCACAACATTTAATTAGTTTCTGAAAAGCAAACACTAAATAAATTACATATTATGCCATATAATCTTAGGGCACTTTATATTCATCTAATATCCCTAGTACCTTAAGAAGTTTTAATTAAACAGCTTTATAATACTAAGATGCAGACAGCAGTCCAGCAGCAAGGGGAGTGCTATCCAGTCTTTCGCATTGAGTGTCACATGTATGATTATCTCCCAGTTGGTGAGAGGTTATATGTGTGTGCTTGATGCAAAGAGCTCCTAGCTCTCAGAGAACAACTCTTGAGGCTAGAGTACTAGACTTGCAGGAGCTGAGGGAGACAGAGAGGTACATAGAGGAGGCCTACAAGGACATTGTAGAGCCTATGCTGCCTTGGAGAAGGGGTGTCTTCTAAAAGGAGAACATCTCCCTGGTAAAGCTAGAAGTAATCTTGTAGCTATAACCAACCCACCAGGGGATGTAATATCCTCTTGCACAGAGGATCTGTTTCCAAGAGCTTCTGCCCAGGAGGGAAAGGTTAGGACAGTTGTTATGGTTGGTGATTCGATTATTAGGCATGTAGATGGCTGGGTGGCTGGTGGACATGAGGATCGCCTGGTCTCCTGCCTGCTTGGTGTGAAGATGGAAGACCTCAAGCATCAACTAGATAGGATTTTATATAGTGCTGGGGAGGAGCCAGCTGTCTTGGTATACGTGGGTACCAATGACATAGGAATGAGTTTCTGGAAGCCAAATTTAGATTCTTAGGTAGAAAACTCAAATTCAGAACCTCTAGGGTAGCATTTTCAGAAGAGCTCCTTGTTCTACACAGAAGGCCCAAGACCAGGCAGAGCAATGGAGTCTCAATGGTTGGATAAGGCAATGGTGCAGGGAGAAGGGTTTTAGATTTGTAAGGAACTGTGCAAAATTCTGGAGAAGGGGAAGTCTATTGCAGAATGATGGGCTCCACCATAACCAGAGTGGGACCAAGCTGAAGGCATTGGCATTTAAAAAGGAGACAGAGCAACTTTTAAACTAGAAACTAGGGGAAGGCCAACTGTCGTTCAAAAGCACATGGTTTAGAACAAGGTATCTTTCAAAGATAATATCAATAGAAATCAAACAAAATAAAACATTGAAAAGAAAATAAGATGATACCTTTTTTATTGGACATAACTTAATACATTTCTTGATTAGCTTTCGAAGGTTGCCCTTCTTCATCAGATCGGAAATAAGCAAATGTGCTAGCTGACAGTATATATAAATGAAAACATTCAAGCATTACTATGACAGTCTGACAGGGTGGGAGGATGAGGGTGGGTAGGAGGTATGCATGGGGACATCAAAGCATATAATTGATATTCTAACAGGATGGGTGTGGATAGGTGAGGGTTGGGGTGATCAACAGAGAAATACAGCTTTATGGTTTATAATGGGCTAGGAACCCCAGATCCTTGTTGTCCTTTCTGTTGGGTGTTAAAATATTCACTCATTCTGGGCGCCTTAAGAGATCCAAGATGGCTGCGCCCTGCTAGGACGCCCTAGACCTCGCTCCTACGATGCCTAAACGTCGAGGGAAAATTGCGGGCAGAGCTTCCCCGCATTTATCCCCGTTACCTGGTCCTTTGGATCGATTCATGAGGCCACGGGAACTTATACAAGAAGGCGGAACGCCTCCGATCGGGAACGCCGGCGAACGGGAGATATTGGCTTCCCCCGGACTGGAAACAACTTTAAGCCCCGCTGCACGCACTCCTCCTCCTCAACCGCTTGGCGCCAGTTCCTTCCTCTTTGACCCGACGGGGTCTCCCTCGGAAGGAGTAGGGGACCCGGAAGAACTTCGGGGAGAAGCATCTTCACCATCGGGGGAAGGAATGGAGGGACGTCTGCCCATATTATCACCACTTATTGAGGAGAGAGAAACTGAGGGTCGAAGTGCAGCAGATTTACAGTTTTCAGTAAGGTTTGAACTTCCTAAAGAGTTAGTGGCCAAGCCAAAAAATGTGACTTTAGATACTCTGTGGGATTTAATGTCCAACCTGGGACAATGTTTTCTTAAGCAAACTGAAGAGTTTTTACCAAGAGTAAAGACTATTGAAAGTGACCTGAAAAAAAAAGAGGAAGAGTTTAAAGTTTTAAATGAAAAAATTGACCAAAGGGTTATGAAGATGGAAACGTTACAAACTTTGATGGTAAAAGATGTAACTAATCTCAGATGGAAAACAGAGGTTTTTGACAATTATACTAAAAATCATAACCTGAGATTCGTTAACTTTCCTAGGATTCCAAATGTTCTCCCTCTTGATATGTTGAAACGTTATTTCCGTGAAAATTTGAATGTTCAGGAAAAGGACTTTCCACCCTTTTCCCAAGTTTATTATGTCCCAGAAAGGAACTTGAATCAAGAGACTGAAAAACCTATTGACGTTTCTCTTTTGCTTGAGACTTCTGACTCTGAATTGGTCACAGCCGCTACTTTGGTAGCGACTATCGCCCTACTACCTGATAAGAATTGGATCTTCCGCCTTTTTTTCCGTAATAAAGAGAACCCTTTTTTGGGTCTCAAAATATTGTTATTTCCTGATGTCTCCAAGGAGACACGTCGACGGAGGAAACAATTCTTACTCCTTAAGCCAGAAATTCTGCACTTGGGGGGGTGTCTTCTTTTTAATGTACCCCTGCAAGTGCATAGTAAGGCTAGGGGGGAAGAAATATGTATTTACTGAACCTGAACATCTGTCAGCATTAGTAGCCTCAGTTAAAATGGAGAAGCTTTAAAGATTAATGTATAATTTGTTAGCAGAGAAGGATTTACCCAGTAATTTTTTTTTCCCCATATTATAATTCTCCCCTTAGATTACCTGAAATCTTGGATCTCCCATTATGGACTTGAGTGTCTTATAAATTTGAAAGTGTATAGATTTATATGCTTGTTTTTGAGAGTATTTTCCTTTTATAACAGTTCCTAGTTATATGACACTTTCCTAAGCAAGATGTTTCTTGTAAATATTGTTTAAATGAATAAATAATAAATAAATAAATAAAAATATTCACTCATTCTGACTCCCACCCCTGTTGGTCAGCATTTTACAGGACCAGGACACTGTACCAGTGACTTCACAGTGAGAATCCTGAAAGGTAACTTTAAAACCATACAAGAACGTAAGACCTTTGAAGTCAGAATGATTGAATATTTTAACACCCAACAGAAAGGACTTAACAAGGATCTGGGGTTCCTAGCCCATAAAGCTGTATTTCTCTGTTGATCACCCCACACCTCACATTATCCACACCCATCCTGTTAGAATACCAATGATATGCTTTGATGTTCCCATGCATACCTCCTACCCACCCCCATCCTCCCACCCTGTCAGATTGTCATAGTAATGCTTGAATGTTTTCACTTACTGTATATACACTGTCAGCTACCACATTTGCTTATTTCCGATCTGAAGAAGAAGGGCAACCTTAGAAAGCTAATCAAGAAATGTATTAAGTTATGTCCAATAAAAAAGGTATCATCTTATTTTCTTTTCCATGTTTTATTTTGTTTGATTTCTATTGATAACCTTAAGAGTGGACTAACACGGCTACCACACTCCTCTACTTAAAGATAATACCAAAACAGGAAAGATAGTGTATTCCGATAGCAAGGTTGCAATAGAGACCAAGGTAGACCAGGAAGGGCATAATCGAAAAGGGGCGCCCAAGTTTTCCTAAGGACGTCCGATAATACAGCTGGGAAACCCGTATTATCGAAACAAGATGGGCGTCCATCTTTCGTTTCGATAATATAGTTGGGGACGCCCAACTCACAAAATTTAGGTCGACCTTAGAGATGGTCATCCCCGATTTTCGGTGATAATGGAAACCGACAACGCCCATCTCAGAAACGACCAAATCCAGTCCCGCCTTCACTACGCCTCCAATACGCCCCTGTGAACTTTGGTCGTCCCCGTGACAGAAAGCAGTTGAGGATGCCCAAAATCGGCTACCATTGCCCTTACAGTTGAAGGGGGCACCTAGATGTGGGTACAGTGGGTTTCTGGTGGGTTTTGGAGGGCTCACATTTACCACCACAAGTGTAACAGGTGGTGGGGGGGTTGGGCCTGGGTCCACCTGCCTGAAGTGCACTGCACCCACTAAAACTGCTCCAGGGACCTGCATACTGCTGTGATGAACCTGAGTATGACATTTGAGGCTGGCATGGAGGCTGGCATGCCATATTTTTAAAGATGTTTTTTGGAGGGTGGGAGGGGGTTAGTGACCACTGGGGGAGTAAGGGGAGGTCATCCTTGATTCTCTCCAGTGGTCATCTGGTCAGTTTGGGCACCTTTTTGTGCTTTGGTCATAAGAAAAACAGAACCATGTAACCTTGTCCAAGTGCTCAACAGGGACACCCTTTTTTTCCATTATGGGTCGAGGACGTCCATGTGTTAGGCACGCCCAAGTCCCACCTTCACTACACCTCTGACATGCCCCCGTGAACTTTGGTCATCCCCGCGACGGAAAGCAGTTGTGGATGCCCAAAATCGGCTTTCGATTATACCAATTTGGGCAACCCTATGAGAAGGATGCCCATCTTCAAATTTGTGTCGAAAGATGGGTGTTCTTCTCTTTCAAAAATGAGCCTGATAAACACATAGTAAAAACTTTTTTAGGTATATGAAAACCAAGAAGCCGGTAAAAGAATCGGTGGACTGCTAGATGATCAAGGGATAAAAGGGGCACTCAGCGAAGACAAAGCCATAGCCGAGAGATGAAATGAATTCTTTGCTTTGGTCTTCACTGAGGAAGATGTGGGAGGGATGCCATTGCCAGAAATGGTATTCAAATCTGACAAGTCAGAGAAACTGAATCAAATCTGTATAAACCTGGAAGATGTAATGGCGCAATTTGACAAACTGAAGAGTAGAAAATCACCTGGACTGGATGGTATTCATCCCAGAGTACTGATAGAATTGAAAAATTAACTTGCAGAATTATTGTTAGTGGAGGTGAGGAGTGGCTTGGTGTTTAAAGCACCAGTCTTGACATCCCGAGGTGACCAGTTCAAATCCCACTGCTGCACCTTGTGATCTTGGGCAACTCACTTAATCATCCATTGTTTCAGATACCAATTTAGAGTGTGAGCCCTCTAGGGATTGGGAAGTACCTGAGTGTAACTCAGCTTGAGCTACTACTGAAAAAGGCATGAGTAAAATCCAAATAAATAAATAATATGTAATTTTTCTTTACAATTACAGAGCACATCCGAGGACATGGATTACTGAGACCAAGTCAGCACGGCTTTTGGGCGGGGAAATCTTGCCTGACCAATTTACTTCAATTCTTTGAAGGAGTAAACAAACATGTGGACAAAGGGGAACCGGTTGATATTGTGTATATGGATTTTCAAAAGGCGTTTGACAAGGTACCTCATGAAAGGCTACAGAGGAAATTGGAGGGTCATGGGATAGGAGGAAATGTCCTATTGTGGATTAAAAACTGGTTGAAGGATAGGAAACAGAGAGTGGGGTTAAATGGGCAGTGTTCACAATGGAGAAGGGTAGTTAGTGGGGTTCCTCAGGGGTCTGTGCTAGGACCGCTGCTTTTTAATATATTTATAAATGATTTAGAGATGGGAGTAACTAGCGAGGTAATTAAATTTGCCGAAGACACAAAGTTATTCAAAGTTGTTAAATCACAAGAGGATTGTGAAAAGTTACAAGAGGACTTTACGAAACTGGGAGACTGGGCATCCAAATGGCAGATAGTGTTTAACTTGATCAAGTGCAAAGTGATGCATGTGGGAAAGAGGAACCTGAATTATAGGTACGTAATGCAAGGTTCCACATTAGGGGACCTGGGGAAAATCCACTGCTTATTTCTAGGAAAAGCAGAATAAAATGTATTGTACTGTTTTGGGATCTTGCCAGGTACTTGTAACCTGGATATGTCACTGTTGGAAACAGGATGCTGGGCTTGATGGACCTTCGGTCTGTCCCAGTATGGCAACACTTATGTTCTTATGTAACAGTACCACATTAAATGTTCTATTTATGCTGATGACATCCTTTTAGTCTCCTCGCAGGGCCCTTCTCATCTGGACCTTAATTCTTTGCAAAGGTGCCTTGACAAAGTTACTTCCTGGCTTTCTTCCCATTGCCTTCACTTCAACCAGCAGAAAACTTCAGCAGTCTGGATCACTGGCCATCATTCTTATCCTTCTTTCACTCCTACCATTGATGGGGTTCCCATTTAACTGGTAGACTCTTTGACATACAGTAACTTGGAGTTCACTTTAATAGTGTTTTTACTTTCTCCCCTCACATCTCTGCCACTGTTAGTAAGTGTTTCTTTTCCCTTCATCTGATACGCTTCCTTAGACCATTAGATTGTAAGCTCTGTCGAGCAGGTACTGTCTCTTCATGTTCAAGTGTACAGCGCTGCATACATCTAGTAGTGCTATAGAAATGATAAGTAGTAGTAGTTCTCACTGATGAAAGTTGCACTACATTACTTTATGCATTGGTTATTACAACATCGGATTATTGTAATGTCATTTATGCTGGGCTTCCTGATATTTCTCTTCGTAAACTTCAGACAGTACAGAATACTGCTATTCAAATCCTTTCCCATGCATGTCGCTATGACCATGTAACCCCATTTATGAAAGAACATCATTGGCTCCCCATAATGTTCCAGATCATGCATAAGATTTTGACATTACCTTCAAGGCTCTTCACTTGGGCATTCCATCTTATTTGGCAATTCTTATTACTCCTTACTGTCCTACATGTGCACTGCACTGATCTTTCAACTCCCATGTTTCTGTACCATCTGTTTACTGTGGCCGCTTTAACTCTACACATGCTTCTGCATTTTTCTGTCTGGCTCCCTTTCTCTGGAATTCTTTACCCTCTGCTTTGAAGGCTGAGATTTGTTCCCTTGCCTTTGCTGTCTCCCTAAAGCTCATTTATTTTCCTAGGTATTCCCATAAACTCCTAATCCCAGAATTGTCTGTAGGTGACAGGTGGACACGCGCGGTCAGTTGTATATTTGCCTCCTGCCTTTCTTAATGATTTCTCTTTATCTGCCCTTTTCACCACATCTTTTGTCCTGTTCTTTTTATTATGTTTTGTGCACCGCTTTGATTTGTTGTGAAAGGCGGTATATCAAGTATCCAAGTAAAAATAAACATAAACATCTGCAAATTTAATCACCTCACTTCTTGTTCCAATTTCCAGATCATTTATAAATATGTTAAATATCACTGATCCCAGTAGAGATCACTGCTGCACTCCACTATTCACCCTCCTCCTTTGAGGAAAAATGGCCATTTAAACCTACCCTGTTTTCTGTCCAATAACCAATTCATAATCCACAACAGAATATTGCCTCCTATTCCATAACTCTTTAATTTTCTAAGGAATTTTTCATGAGCAATTTTGTAAAACGCTATCTGAAAATCCAGATACACTATATCAATTGACTCACCTTTATCCACATCTTTATTCACACCTTCAAAGAAATGAAGCAAATTGGTGAGGCAAGAATTCCCTTGGCTGAATCCATGGATTGAAGGAGTAGCCTAGTGGTTATTTTAGTGAACTTTGATCCTGGTGAACTGAGTTTAATTCCCACTGCAAATCCTTGTGATTCTGGGCAAGTCACTTAACCCTCCATTGCTCCTGGTATAAAATACGTACCTGAATATATGTAAACCACTTTGAATGTAGTTGCAAAAAAACTCAGATAAAGGCAGTATATCAAGTCCCATTTCCCTTTCCCCCATACACAAAGCTTTAACAGAGAATGGGTTCCTCTGTCCCATTGAACCATGTTTATCTATGCATACCATAGTTTGATTTTGTGTAATAGTTTCCACTATTTTATTCAGGACTTAAGTCAGGCTTATCAGTCTGTAATTTCCCAGATCACCCCTGGAATTCTTTTTAAAAATCGGAGTTACATTGGTCACCATCCAATCTTCAGGTACTACAGATGATTTTAATGACAGGTTACAGTTCACTAACAGGAGATTTACTAGTCTAATTTGTCAGTTTGGCTCAGTATCGGGCTCATTTTCGAAAGAGAAGGACATCCATCTTTCCACATAAAACGGAAGATGGCTGTCCTTCTCCCAGGGATGTCCAAATTGGTATAATTGAAACCCAATTTTGGACATCTCTAGTGGAAGTCCATCGCAAGGATGTCCAAAGTTCAAGGGGGCATGTCGGAGGCGTAGCAAAGGTGGGACTTGGGCATGCCTAACACTTGGACTTCTTTGACCCATAATCGAAAAAAACAAGGACGTCCCTGACAAACACTTGGACATTTTCACCTGGACGTGTTTTTGTTACAAATAAGGCACAAAAAGGTGCCCGAAATGAACAGATGACCACCGGAGAGAATCAGGAATGACCTCCCGTTACTCCCCCAGTGGTCAATAACCCCCTCCCACCCTCAAAAATCATCTTTAAAAATTTGTCGTGTCAGTCTCTGTGCCAGCCTCAGATGTCATACTCAGGTCCATGTCAGCAGTATGGAGGTCCCTGGAGATGTTTTAGTGGGTACTGCAGTGCACTTCAGACAGGCGGACCCAGGCCCATACCTGCTACCTGTTACATTTGTGGAGGAAACAGCAAGCCCTCCAAAACCCACCACAAACCCACTGTACCCATATATAGGTGCCCAATTCACCCTTAAGGGCTATGGTACTGGTGTACAGTTATGGGCAGTGGGTTTTTTTTTTTTGGGGGGGGGGTTGGGGGGCTCAGCACACAAGGTAAGGGAGCTATGTACCTGGGAGCATTTTATGAAGTCCACTGTAGTGCCCCCCTAGGGTGCCCAGTTGGTGTCCTGGCATGTCAGGGGGACCAGGGCACTACAAATGCTGGCTCCTCCCATGCCCAAATGGCCTGCATTAGGACGTTTTTGACATGGACATCTTTGGTTTCGAAAATTGCCGAAAGTCAGAAACATCCATGTCTAAGGACGTCCAAATCTAGGGACGTCCAAATTTAAGGATTTGGATGTCCCTGACGGTATTTTTGAAACAAAAGATGGACGTCCATCTTCTTTTGAAAATACGGGTTTCCCCACCACTGGATTTCGCCGTTTTGCAAGCACGTCCAAATCGGAACTTGGACGTTCCTTTTGAAAATGCCCCTCCATGTCTTCCAGGTTCACTGATATTTCTTTCAGTTCCTCTATATCATCACCCTTGAAAACCATAAAGACAGAAGCAAAGAATGCATTTAGTCTCTCCAATATGGCCTTGCCTTTCCTAAGTGCCCCATATGCTCCTTCATGATATTACAATCCCATGGATTCCCTCACAGTCTTTCTGCTTCTGATGTACCTGAAAAAGTTGCTACTGTGAGTTTTTTTGCCTCTGCGGCTTGTTTCTCTTCATATTCTCTTTTAACCTTCTTTATCAAGGCTTTGCATCTAACTTGCCAGTGTTTATGTTGCCTCTTATTTTCTTCATTCATATCCTTTTTTCTATTCTTTGAAGGATGCTCTTTTGGCTTTAATAGCCTCTTTTACTTCCCCTTTTAACTATGGTGGCTGTCGTTTGCTCTTCTTTACACCTTTGTAAATATGTGGAATGCATCTAGTCTGGGCTTTCAAGATGGTATTTTTAAAAGAACCTTTGAGTACAAGGAACCCAATCTCTGTTAAAACTTTGTGCAAACCATTCATTGCCAAACGTAATGTCAGTGCTATTGAAAATACTTTTAAAGGCAGCATCTGGTGTTAATCTTTTACTAAGCTTCTGTAAAATGTGACCTGTGGTAGTGTGGGCACATGTTTTTGGGGCACGCTGGGCCATTTTTTTTACAAGAGACTGAGAAAAAAGGCATTTTATAATGGGGCATTAAATGGCCATATGCTAAAATAGTATGTGGCTATTTACTGTCTGAACCCTTACCATCACCCATTACTCGTGTGGTAATCAGGCAGCATGCGCCAATCTGGCTGTGCAGCCAATTACCAGCAGGAACGCCCCCCAAGGTAGAAAATAGAAAATAATTTTCTAATGCAGGAAACAGTGAGCGCCAACTTCAAAGCTACCTCAGGGCACTTGCGCTACTCCTGCGGCAGTGCTGGCTAACGGTATGTTAGCCCTATCACTGCTTAATTAAAAAGGCCCCTTAATTTTTTTTAAAGAATTTATATATATATATATATATATATATTCAATTACAGCTAATAGAACTAAATTTTGGCTACAGAACTTGATGTTTGGCAAAAATCTATTTACATTTGAAAGGTCAAGAACGTTCATGATTAGAGACAGCATTTACATAGATATCAGCGATAAGCATTATACAGATAATTTTAGCTGTTTGGGTGACCACACAAATATCAGTCATAACTGATATTTGTGTGGTCGATAGGTTATCCACTTAAGAGCCCTGTTTACTAAGCATCACTAATGGTGTGCTAGCATTTTTAGTGCACGCTAAATATGCATGCTAAACGCTAAAGTCAACTATAGGAATATATGGGTGTCTCTAGCATTTAGCTCACACTGATTTTAGGTGTACATAAGTACATAAGTAATGCCATACTGGGAAAAGACCAAGGGTCCATCGAGCCCAGCATCCTGTCCACGACAGCGGCCAATCCAGGCCAAGGGCACCTGGCGAGCTTCCCAAACGTACAAACATTCTATACATGTTATTCCTGGAATTGTGGATTTTTCCCAAGTCCATTTAGTAGTGATTTATGGACTTGTCCTTTAGGAAACCGTCTAACCCCTTTTTAAACTCTGCTAAGCTAACCGCCTTCACCACGTTCTCCGGCAACGAATTCCAGAGTTTAATTATGCGTTGGGTGAAGAAAAGGTTTCTCTGATTTGTTTTAAATTTACTACACTGCAGTTTCATCGCATGCCCCCTAGTCCTAGTATTTTTGGAAAGCGTGAACAGATGCTTCACATCCATCTGTTCCATTCCACTCAATATTTTATATACTTCTATCATGTCTCCCCTCAGCCGTCTCTTCTCCAAGCTGAAAAGCCCTAGCCTCCTTAGTCTTTCTTCATAGGGAAGTCGTCCCATCCCCACTACCATTTTAGTCGCCCTTCGCAGCACCTTTTCCAATTCTACTATATCTTTCTTGAGATGCGGCGACCAGAATCGAACACAATACTCAAGGTGCGGTTAGCACATCTTACTAAATAGGGCCCTAAGTGGCCCTTTTACTAAGGCACAGGAGGGCTAACACGCAGGTACCTCACACCAAATTGGCATTCCTGCTGGGCTAGCACGTGTGCCTGGCAGTAATTCTGAGTTTGGCATGTGCCAAATCCTATGATAGAAAATAATTTTCCAATTTCTACCACAGAGGGTGTTCCCAGTGGTAATCAGCAGTTGGAGTGCTGCATGGCTACTGTGTGGGTAGCATATGAGCCCTTACTGCTAAGACAATGGGTGGCGGTAAGGGCTCAGGTTGTAAATGGGCGCATGCTAGTTTTAATTTCAGCACATGCCCATTTCCTGGTCTATTAAAAAGAAGCCCTTTTTCCCAGCCATGGTAAAAAATGGCCCAGTGCACGCATAAAACACGTGCCCACACTACCCCAGGCCATGTTTTACAGTGGCTTAGTAAAAGGACCCCTAAGAGTAGCACTGCATATTCTGCAGTCCTACCTAAATGGATCGGGTCAATGAATATTAGGCATAAAATATAAACGTGAATAAATTATTCATTTATCTTTATGCAGCAGCCATCTTTCTGAATATTGCCCCCAACAGTTCTCCATGGAAATTAAATTGGTTCTTTAAATTTATGGTTGGATTTTTTTGACAAATGACTGCTGTGCTAACCTAAATTGAAAAATGAAAGATGAAAACAAAAATCCACTAGCACTGGTTGTTGTGTGAATGAAAACATTATTAAGAGAAAATTTAAATTTTGGTTTCCACCAGTGATTATTTCAATGACCTGTTGCTGAATTTCAAACATAACCTGAATATGAAACTTAAAATGTCTCAGTTTTTGAAGTACTGTAATTACGCAGTTTTATTTCATAATTATCATGACTGATATTTTATGAATATTTATAAAATGTATTTTGAGCAGAAAATTAATTGCCAAAGTAGGCAAATGTAAGTAACATGATACTAGCCAATAGAATCCAATGAACTGTGCTGGTCATTACTATAATTTGTTTTGGCAGTATTGCATTTCCTAGTGCTACTCTGAGTAGTTTGCTGGGCACATAAATTTGTTTTCAGCTATTGTGAAATTGGATAGCTTGGCTTCCAGCCAATGCACCCTCTCAATTTGCATATCTTTGTTATCATTTCAGGTTCTCAGAACATACTGTGGACTATCACACCATCTGCACTAAGATCCTCACATCCAAACACAAATTAAAAATGAAACTGTAAAATTTGCAAGGAAACAATACAGACCTTTTATCTCATTCTCCCTCTGTTCATTTTCTAAAGAGAAACTTGCTTGTAGCCAAGCATAGCAAAAAAGGCTTTTATTAATTGCACTGGCATCAAGCACGCATACATAAAATTGTTTATTTTTTCCCTATAAAGGGGTTGCCTGACATAAAAGGGTCTTTGAAGATGACATTCAGATTTTGACATTTGCATGATATTGTATAAATATCAGAGGCAAGAGACTTTTCTAACAAAACAGATGGGTCACAAAAAAATGTCTATAGATTGTTATCAGTCTTTTATTTAAATTATATTAACCCATCCTCAATGTCGTGCACAAATTAGACAACAAAACTAACCATACTTTCATAAATCCTACTTTATTCTTCTATATGATTGTTTTTTTTTCAGGTTTAAAGAAATAGATATTTGGGGAAAACTGCAATTCAGTTAAAACAACATTAACATTGAGACCAGGTAAAGCTAGGGCTCCTGGTCCAGAACGTAAAAACCTCTCTTCCTCCTCCCTAGTCATAAGGAACACACTACAAACTGGTTGATTAGAATAACTTCCAGCTGTGGCTTTATTTGTACAGAGCACAAAATGACACATAAAAAAAGAAAGGGGTGGTAGTATGCCTGAGCTGATTCAAACAGTGGAACAATCCATCCCATCACCCCTTCCTGCTATATTATTAGCTTGGAATTGGTTACTCCCACATCTGAAGGTCCTCCTTTGCAAATCCTAGCTTTGCCCTCACCATATTACTAGCTAAGAAGAATGCAAATGACTTGGCACCCTTCAAGTTGAACCATGACCGCGCCAACCAGGTGCTGTCTACCACTACCTGGTTGTTGACAGTGTCTCCACTGTAGGATGGCATCTTCTAGAACTTAACCCCTGGTTTGGGTACCTGCCACCCTTACCACCAGCTGCAACAAAGAACTTTGACACAAGGAGGTTGGGCGAGAATTTTGCATGAGTCAGGTAAGATTTCTGTATTTTGTTGCCTATGCCATGCTAACATCCCTCAAAACACTCACTTCTCTCTTTAACATGATTTTCTTATTACTGCAAAAGCTCTACAAATATCCCATGTATTCAAAAGAAAACCCTCTCCTACCACCACCCTGATCCCATTCCATCCTACAATTGTTCCCAGCAACCACACATCAGACCTACTTCCCAGCCCATGAAACCGCTGCCTGACCCGACCAAGGTTGCAATCATTGGGTGGGACACAGGCTGACCCAGGATCACCATTAATTAAATCTGTGATTTGGATTATAATATATGTTAAATCTTTATTACTGAATTTGCTGTTCTGAGATGGAGACTTAATGCAACATTAAATATTTTTGTAATATGGAAAAACTGAACTGTACAGGATCTACTCATGAACAGTTGCATTGATTGAAATAATGCGTTCATTTTATTTATCCCTCTTTAGAACAAAGTATGGTGTATTCCAATGGTTGCATAGCATATTTAAACAAGAATCCAAAAGCTACCATATGTATTAGTAATACCAAAGCATTTGATGAGCGTGGCTATGGAATATCTGAATGTAAATATTGCATATGGAAAGAAAAAAGTCTTTATCATATTTGGAGACCACCCAACGTCTAATACTAACTGTATGCCTAGCACCCTTTTATCAACAAAGACACACTTTCTGCCAATAAGTAGTAGGGAAAAAGGCTGCTCTCATATCATGTTATGTAAAAATGTTTTCACTGGAACAATTCCATCCAGATTTTGCCATTTTCTATTAAAAAATCTGCTACTGTTATTGACATTGACCTAATTTTAATGGAAGAAGTAGGGTTAGATAGAAATGTCAAATACCATAGACTGGTTCCAATATTGTTTCTGAATGTTACTGTCAGAAGAACTATATCCACTAGAGTTCAGTCAGAATGACTTTGAACAAGACAGCTGCCCTCATCACTTACTTGCAAAATCCTAGGGGTATTTCAGGATCCAATGGGTAAGGGGAGGGAGGCATGAAGGTGTATCAGGTTGGGCTAGTCCAGTCCAACTCTTTACTATTTAAGGGAGAGGGCATTTTAGGGAGGTCTTTTCAACACATTAGCCTAAGTTGGGGCTGTGGAGGGAAGGAACAGAAGTTTTAAAAATCATTGAGAAGCATGTAGCTGCCTAATTTATGATTCTTAACAAAACAAAAAAAAAAACCCAATGCCCTGCATCTAAAGCAAACTGTCTTTTGCTCTCAGCATTTCACTGAATGTACCCTGCTTGGCCTAGTAGAATATGGTGCTTATTTTAAAGGTGATGACAGGAACAAAGAAGAGGGACAAATCTCCACACCTCAAAGTCCTGCGAAAGAAACAGTGGGGATGACCAAAAACCAATGTGCAGCCAATGGTATCCCTTGTTGAAGATACCTTTGGATGAACACTGGTTCTTTGGTCAACTCCACTGTTTCTTATGCTTATTTTAGAGGTTCCATTCACACTTAAATGTTTATATCGCATAGATGTCTAAGTCCCAATTTAACAAAGCCAGGATATAAAGAAGAACATTCATATGCCAAGGGGATGTGGTCTAAGTGTGTTTTAGGCAGGCCTAATAGATGGACATTCATTTACCATTTCTTAAGTAAAATGAGTATGTATCTCCTAACAGATTGACATCAAGATATACACCTAATACCTAGGATGTATAGGTTACAAAAAAGTGCTGCTGTTGAGCAATTCTATCTTTGTATATAGAATCTGGGACTTTATCTTAGATTTTTTCCATTTTCTCAAAAGCACTGTGCAAAAAGATGGAAAAGAAGTATGCAAAGTAATTTTACTTGATATTTTGTTTGTGGTATTGTAAGCCATGCCTGTCATGTTATTAACTGTAAGCCGCATTGAACTTGAATATGTTCAGGATAATGTGGGGTATAAATGTCAAAATAAACAAATATATGGTGCATGGCAGGAGAGTAAGATAAGTCACACTTTTAAATCCCTAGGGGCCATTTTACTAAGCCGCGTAGGCACCTATGCACGTCCAATGCACACCAATTTGGAGTTACTGCTCAGCTACTGCCTGGCCCTAGTGGTAATTTCATTTTTGCCGCTTGTCCGCTACACGCATCTGAAAAATAATTTTTATTTTCTGGCGCTCGTCAGCTGCGTGCATTAAGTGGCATTTGACGTGCATAGGTCATTATTGCTTGGTTAACGCATGAGACCTTACCGCTAAGTCAATGGCTGGTGGTAAGGTCTCAGACCGAAAATGGACATGCACCAATTTTTATTTTACCGCAATTCCATTTTTGGTAAAAATTTTAAAAAGGCCTTTTTTACAGGTGCACTGAAAAATGGATCTGTGCGCGTCCAAAACCTGCACCTACACTACCGCAGGCCATTTTTCAGTGCACCTTAGTAAAAGGACCCCATTCGTGTCTCAAGTCTCTCCCCCCACCTGAAAAAAAGCCTAACTGGGAAGAGATACTGTGCTCTGTCACAGCTTCAGGAAATCAACATGTTTATGTTTCCTAAAATGACTCAGGCAAACGTTTATGTTCAGGTACATTGACGTTTATGTTGCTATTTCACAACATAAACATTTATATGCCAGCACATAAATGTTTATATGCCAGTTTGCACCATTGATATTTTTTATTTGTCTTACTACATAATTCGCTTTAACACAAACAAATGCAAAAAAAATTCAGACTTCGATTAACAAGCTTTATAGTCTTCAACACTTATAACCATCAACACTTATAATCATCAACACACAGGGGAATGAGGATGGACCCCAGCTGTCACGATCCAAAATCGACAAAGTCTTAGTTTTTGGGCAGATGTAACGGACACGTGTCATGTGGCATTTGGTGCACATAGGTCATTACCGCCTGGTTACTGTGTGAATCTTTACCGCTAGGTCAATGGTCAATGGTTGGCAGTAAAGTCTCAGACCCAAAATTTTCATTTTGCCGCACATCCATTTTTGGCAAAAAAAGGTCTTTTTACAGGCACGCTAAAAAATGGATTGGCATGTGTCCAAAACCCGTGCCTACACTAGTACAAGCCATTTTTCAGCACGCCTTTGTAAAAGGACCCCAAAGTTATTTTCTGTTCTTTGCCTGCTGACCTTAATTAGGTATTAATTAAGGTGTGAGGAAGTAGAGTATTTGCAAAGGTTACTAAGGGCAATCTGATTACTGGGCTAGCTTCAAAGGGTTTGTTTGAAGTAGTCTCCTTAAAATCTAAATTATATAGAGAGAAAAGGTCCCAAAGAACTTTCTTTCTGAGAGGTTCTGAGAGAAGAGGTCATTTCTCTGGGTAAATGACATTATTTTTCTATGTGCTTGGTAACTTAAAAATTGGGTTTAAAAGAGAAATTGTAGGCTATTGATAAACACAGAATAAAAAAAACGAAGCAAACTTTATTAGCTAGTCTCCATACACTTTTCCCCATAGTTTTAAAACTTCAATTTTCTGCCACAGCATTAACATATGGTCTCTATAAGGCACAATAGGGCCTAATTCTGTCCTCATTCCAACCTACCCTCCCAAACACCCACTCACCCCTAGCTCAACTCTTTCTTTACAATCAATTATTCAAATTAGGACAAGAGGAGAATTTTCATTAGCGTTTTAATTATATTTATTTATATTATCTTAAGGCACTTTATATTCATCTGATATCTCTAGTATCTTAAGAAGTTTTAATTAAACAACTCTATAATACTAAGATGCTATCTAGTCTTTTGAATTGATTGTCACATGTATGATTATCTCCCAATTGGTGAGAGGTCATATGTGTACGTCTGATGCAAAGAGCTCCTAGCTGTCAGAGAACGAGTTTGTTCTCTTGAGGCTAGACTTAGAGGAGCTGAGTGAGACAGAGAGGTACATAGTGGCAGCCTATGTCCTTGGTGCAGCTGGAAGTAAACCAGTAGCCAGGACCAGCACACCATAGGATGCAATATCCTCTTGCACCGAGGATGTGTCTCCAGGGTTAGGATGACTTGTAGTAGATGATTCGATTATTAGGCATGTAGATAGCTGGAGGATATGAGGATCGCCTGGTCACTTGCCTGCCTGGTATGAAGGTGGCTGACCTCATGTATCACCTATATAGGATTTTAGATAGTACTGGAGAGGCGCCGGTTGTCTTGGTACATGTGGGCACCAGTGACATAGGAAAATGTGGGAGAAAGGTCCTGGAAGTCAAATTTAGGTTCTTAGGCAGAAAACTGAAATCCAAAACTTCTAGGGTAGCATTTTCCAAAGTGCTCCCTGTTCCACGCTCAGGGCTGAAGAGACAGGCAAAGATCCGGTGTCTCAATGTGTGGATGAGGCAATGGTGCAGGGACGAGGGTTTCAGATTTGTAAGGAGCTGGGCAACATTCTGGGGAAGGGGAGCTTATTCTGGAATGATGGACTCTACCTTAATCAGAGTGGGACCAGGCTGCTGGCATCATTATTTAAAAAGAGATAGAGCAGCTTTTAAACTAGAACCTGGGGGAAGGCTGACAGTCATTCAAAAACACATGGTTCAGAACACGGTGTCTTTCAAAGATATCACCAAAAACAGGGAAGATAAGGAGGGGCATAATTGAACGAAAACATCTATCTCCATGGGCGTTTATCTCCGAGAATGGGTCCGTGAAGGGGCGGACCGAACCGTATTTTCGAAAAAAATAGACGTCCATGTTCTATTCGACAATTTGTGAGCTGGGCGTTTTTGTTTTTCAGTGATAATGGAAAATGAAAGCGCCCAGCTCAAAAACGAATAAATCCAAGGCATTTGTTCATGGGAGGGGCCAGGAGTCGTAGTGCACTGGTCCTCCTCACATGCCAGGACACCAACCGGGCACCCTAGGGGGCACTTTTACAAAAACAAAATAAAAAGGTAAAAGAGCTCCCAGGTGCATAGCACCCTTCCCTTGTGTGTTGAGCCCCCCAAATCCCCCTCAAAACCCACTGCTCACAAGTCTACACCATTACTATAGCCCTAAGGGGTGAAGGGGGGCACCTACATGTGGGTACAGTGGGTTTGGGGGGGTTGGACGACTAAGCATTAAGCAGCACAATTGTAACAGGTAGGGGGGGATGGGCCTGGGTCCACCTGCCTGAAGTCCACTGCACCCCCTAACAACTGCTCCAGGGACCTGCATACTGCTGCCAGGGAGCTGGGTATGACATTTGAGGGTGAAAATAAAAAGTTGTGAAACATCATTTTTTGTGGTGGGAGGGGGTTAGTGACCACTGGGGGAGTCAGGGGAGGTCATCCCCGATTCCCTCTGGGGGTAATCTGGTCATTTAGGGCACTTTTTGGGGCCTTATTTGTGAAAAAAACAGGGTCCAGGAAAAGTGCCCTAAATTCTAGCTACAAATGCATACTTTTTTTCCATTATCGGCGAAAGGCGCCCATCTCTCCTCGGCCGATAACCACGCCCCAGTTCCACCTTCGCCACGCCTCCGACACGCCCCCGTCAACTTTGTACGCTTCCGCGATGGAGTGCAGTTGAAAACGTCCAAGTTCGGCTTTCGATTATACCGCATTATTCGTTTTTGGGAGATAAACGCCTATCTCCCAATTTAGGTCGCAATATAGGCGTTTTTGTCTTTTGATTATAAGCTGGAAGGTATCCCAATAACGAGGTTACAACAGATAGCGTGGAGAGGCATAATCGAACGCAAACGCCTATCTCCATGGGCGTTTATCTCCGAGAACAGGTCCGTGAAGGGGCGGGCCGAACCGTATTTTCGAAAAAATGGACGTTTTTGAGCTGGGCGTTTGTTTTTTTTAGTGATAATGGAAACTAAAAACACCCAGCTCAAAAACATCCTAATCCAAGCCATTTGGTCGTGGGAGGGGTCAGGATTGGTAGTAAACTGGCCCCTCTGATATGCCAGGACACCAACTGGGCACCCTAGGTCAGTGCAGTGGACTTCAGAAAAAGCTCCCACATGCATAGCTCCCTTACCAAGGGTGCTGAACACCCAACCCCCCTGCCCCAAAACCCACAAATGTACAACATTACCATAGCTCTTAGGGGTGAAGGGAGCACCTACATGTGGGTACAGTGGGTTTTGGAGGCCTCCCATTTACCAGCACAAGTGTTACAGGTGGGGGGGGGGGGATGGGCCTGGGGCCACCTGGCTGAAGTGCACTGCGGTACCCACTAAAAGTGCTCCAGGGACCTGCATACACACAGGCCTCTAGGACTGGTTGCTGCTATAAAACATTGGCACACCAGTTGACACCTGAAGACTAATCTCTCTGGAAACGTCCTTTATTGGAATAACCGCCTTTACTCACAGTTAACTGCAGATCAGAGGTTGTGCCCCACTGGCAACGAGTCTCCATGGTACTGAGATGAGCAGTAGGTCAGAGCTGGCAGAATGCTATACAATACCCTCTTTCAGCCACATTCAAGGTAAGAACTAAGTTCTCTAACATGGCTAACACAGGAAAAGGAACTAAAAACTGGCTTACAAAAATGGCCACTACTGCATGGACTACAACAGGAAACACAACAGGGCACACTCTGACCCAGTAGGCAGGGGGAAAAGCACCATGGGAGAAGAGCCTACCAACTACCAACATCGTGAGACTGTAACACAAGCTAATGAAATCACGGAGCCCAATACCCTACACCCACCACAATGTAATGCTGATGTGACCCTGTACTGCACCCGAGAGCCACATCTGACCCAGGGAAAGGCTGTGACAGGATCGAACACATTCTGCTGTCATGGAGGTGGTACGGCATTTGAGGCTGGCATACAGGCTGGAAAAAAGTTTTTAAAGTGGAGTTTTTTTGGTGGGAGGGGGTTAGTGACCACTGGGGGAGTCCGGGGAGGTCATCCCCGATTCCCTCCAGTGGTCATCTGGGCAGTTGGAGCACTTTTTTGGGACTTGTTCATGAAAAAAAAGGGTCCAAAAAAAGTGACTCAAAATCGCGGTAAAAACGCCTTTTTTTTTTCGATTATCAGCTAAAGACGCCCATCTCTCCTCGGCTGATAACCACGCCCCAGTTCCGCCTCCACTACGCCTCCGACACGCCCCCATCAACTTTATTCGTTTCCGTGACGGAGTGCAGTTGGAAACGCCCAAAATCGGCTTTCGATTATACCGATTTGGGCGCCTTTGCGAGACAAACGCCCATCTCCCGATTTGGGTCGAAATATAGGCGTTTTTCTTTTTCGATTATAAGCTGGATAGTAGACCAGGAATCTTTAAATAAAAATCAGAAGAAAGATTGCAAATTAACACTGTCAACTGTTGAGCAAGATGTAAATAGGAATAACAAACATAGTTTGAAATGTCTATATGCAAATGCCACAAGCCTAAGAAATAAGATGGGAGAGTTATAATATATTGCACTAAATGAAAATATTAGATAGAATAGGCATCTCTGAAACCTGGTGGAAGGAGGATAACCAGTGTTGACAATAACATACCGGGGTACAAATTATATCGTAGTGATAGGGTGGATCGAATTGGTGGAGGGGTAGCATTGTATGTTAAGGAGGGCCTTGAATCAAATAGATTGAAAATTCTGCAGGAAAGAGTACATATCTTGGAATCCCTATGGATTGAAATTGCATGTGTTAAAGAGAAAATGGTAATAATAGGAGTGTACTACTATCCACCTGGCCAGAATGATAAGACAGATGTAGAAATGTTATCAAAAATTAGAAAGGCTAACAAACTGGACAACACAGTAATAATGAGTGATTTCAATTACCCTGATATTGACTGGGTAAAAGTAACATCAGAGCATGCAAGGGAGGTAATTCCTTGAGGAAATCAAGGACTGCTTTATGGAACAGCTGGTACAGAAGCAAACAAGAGGAGGAAAAATTCTAGATCTAGTCCTTAGTGGAGTGCATGATCTGGTGTAGGAGGTAATGGTGCTGGGGTCGCTTGATAACAGTGATCATAATATGATCAGATTTGATATTGAGTTTGGAGTAAGTACACACAGAAAATCCAATGTTAGCATGTAACTGTCAAAAAGGGGACTATGATCATATGCGAAGAACGGTGAAAAACAAATTAGAGCAGCAGATGTGAAGGTCAAAAATTTACATCAGGCAGCAAAGCTGTTCAAAAATACCATCCTGGAAGCCCAGGCCAAATATATTCGAAGAATTAAAAAAGGACGAAGGAAGACTAAACAACAGCTGGCATGGTTACAAAGTGAGGTGAAAGAAGCTATTAGAGCTAAAAGGAAATCCTTCATAAAATGGAAGAAGGACCTGACTGAAAATAATAAGAAACAACATAAGGAATGGCAAGTCAAATGCAAAGCTGCTGATAAGAAAGGCAAAGAGGACCTTTGAAAAAAAAGATTGCATTGGAGGCAAAAACACCTAGTAATTTTTTTAAAGTATATTGAAAGCAAGAAGCCTGCAAAAGTATCAGTTGGACTGCCATATGACCAAGGGGTAAAAGGGGCACTCAGTGAAGAAAAAGTCATAGTGGAGAGATTACATTAATTCTTTGCTTTGGTCTTCACCGAAGAAGATTTGGGAGAGATACCGGTGCCAGAAATGGTATTCAAAGTTGATGATTCGGAAAAACTGAATAAAATCTCTATAAACCTGGAGGATTTAATGGCACAATTTGACAAAATTGAAGAGTAGCAAATCACCTAGACAGGATGGTATTCATCCAAGTGTACTGATAGAATTGAAAAATGAACTTTCAGAACTATTGTAAGTAATATGCAGATTATCTTTAAAATCAAGCATGGTACCGGAAGATTGATTTTTAAAAAAAGGTTCCAGAGGTGTTATAGAATTATAGACCGGGAAATTATAGACTAGTGAGCCTGATTTCAGTGCCGGGAAAAAATGGCAGAGACTATTATAAAGAACACAATTACAGAACATATTGAAAAGCATGGATTAATGAGACAAAGCCATCATGGATTTAGTGAAGGGAAATCTTGCCTCACCAATCTATTACATTTTTTGAAGGGGTGAACAAACATGTGGATAAGGGTGAGCCGGTCGATATTGTGTATCTGGATTTTCAAAAGGCATTTGACAAAGTACCTCATGAAAGACTCCAGAGGAAATTAGATTGTTATGGGGTAGGAGATAGTGTTCTATTGTGGATTAAAAACTGATTAAAAGATAGAAAGAGAATAGAAGAGTAGATAGTGGTGTTCCCCAGTGATCTGTGCTGGGGCTGCTGCTCTTTAGCATATTTATAAATGATCTAGAGATGGGAGTAACTAGTGAGGTAATTAAATTTGTTAAATCGTAAGAAGATTGTGAAAAATTACAAAAGGACCTTATGAGACTGGGAGACCAAATGGCTGATGACGTTTAATGTGAGCAACTACAAAGTGATGCATGCTGGAAAGAGGAACCCGAATTATAGCTATGTAATACAAGGTTCCACATTAGGAGTCAGCAACCAGGAAAGGGATCTAGGTGTCATCGTTGATGGTACGTTGAAACCCTCTGCTCAGTGTGCAGCGGTGGCTAAGAAAGCAATGTTCAGATAGTAAAGTAAATAGCACTCATACAAGAAAGGCTAATACATATCCATATAGGGGTGGAGCAAAGAAAAGGAGGGGTAGTGGAGGGAGAAGGGTAGGAGTTGAGTTCATATACAACTTCAGACAGATGTATAATCTTGGCCGGAGAATCAGTGGTGATCAATTTATCCTCAAGGATCCTTTCAACAGCCAAGGAGAGAGTATTGGCCAAGGGTTTTTCATTTGTGCCCTCAGTGCAATTCGATGAATTTAAATTTAAAGTGGACTTGGAGAAGTTTATGAGGGTGTTACATTTGAAAACTTTTTTTGGTGAGGCACAGACACTAGATGGACGTACTGTCATCAATCCCAAATCCGCCTGGAGGCCACAAAGCCAGATGGATCCTGCACTCATTATGTTCAGACAAATGGTATTGGCTGATGTTGATAAATGGAAGGTGAAAGGAGATTTTAAATTTCCGAGGAAATATAATCACAGTAGAGAGGAACGTATTGCCATTCAGGAATTACAGAAGGATGAGTCTATAATTATTAAGAAAGCAGACAAGGGTGGAGCAATTGTAATTTTGGATAAACAACAATATATAGAGGAGGGCCTGAGGCAGTTGTCGAATGATTCCAACTATGTTAAATTGCCCCACCAAACGTTTACAATCAGTCATCAATAGAATAACGGATGATGCATTACAGCAAGGTTTTATTACACCTAAGGATAAAAGATTCCTGTGCTGTCTTCACCCAGTAACACCAGTACTGTATTTCTTACCTAAGGTGCATAAACATCTGACCAAGCCACCAGGTAGGCCCATTCTTTCTGCTCGACAATCTATGTTAGAACCTTTATCTCAATTCCTAGATGAATTTTTGAAATATGAGGTACCAAAAATTAAATCTTACATCAGAGACAGTACCCATTTCCTTCAGAAGCTTGCTTCTGTTAAAATTGAAGAGGAGTCTCCTTTCCTGATGGCTATATTAGATGTAGCATCGCTGTACACTTCCATTCCTCAGACCGAAGCGTTGGCTGTCATAAAAGGTGCTTTGGAGAGACGGATGAGACCTCATTTGATTCCAAGTGATTTCCTTATGAACTTGGCACGTATAGCATTG
The DNA here is from genome assembly GCF_901765095.1 of Microcaecilia unicolor. Taxonomy (NCBI): domain Eukaryota; kingdom Metazoa; phylum Chordata; class Amphibia; order Gymnophiona; family Siphonopidae; genus Microcaecilia; species Microcaecilia unicolor. The sequence goes on along the minus strand of NC_044034.1, from coordinate 256,940,320 downwards.
AGAGAAAACTACTTTCTGTTCAATGGAGTGATATACTTACAGAAGAGTGGGATAGCGATGGGGGCTACCTTTGCGCCCTCGGTCACCAATTTATTTATGGAACGCTTTGAGGAAGAATGGTTAAAATCTTCTCCTTTTCAATCTTTGATGCACTGTTGGTGGAGATACATTGATGGCATCTTTCTTTTATGTAGAGGCACATTCAAAGACTTTGTTTTGTTTATGAACTGGTTAAATAGCTGTGACAATAATATTCAATTTACTAGCAATATATCAAGTACCAGCATTAGTTTTATGGATGTGGATGTATCATTAACCTCTCTGGGTTTCTCCACCAAGGTGCATCTTAAAGTGACAGAAAGAAACACCTTTTTACATCACAGCAGCTGTCATCCTCAACACATGCGAGACAACTTACCTTTCTCTCAGTTTCTGAGGATAAAACAGATTTGCAGTGATGATGGAGTATTTACGTCACAGGCAAAATAACTCATGAACAACCTAAGGGCACGTGGATACTCTAATAAAATATTGAAAAAAAGCATATAGGAGAGCAAAATACAACAACAGAGATCTGCTGTTGTCTATGACCTCCCCTAAGGACACAGATGATGATTCCATTACCATGGTTCTCAAATATACTGAAGCTGGGAGACATATAGCTAACATCTTGAGGCAGAGATGGGACATTTTGCAGTCCTCCCCTTTTTTGATGGTAAAAGACTCAGGTTAGCCTTTTCAAGAACCAGCAATTTAAAAGAGAAATTGAGCCCTGCTGATTTTGGTAGGAAAAGATCATCTAGATCCATTACCGGCCACTTTAAATGTGGAAAATGCCAAAGCTGCAAAATTATGTTGCAAACTAAATCTTTTTTTAATGCTGCAACTAATGTTAGTGTCCCACTAAAATATTTTTCTAATTGTTCTACAGACCATGTTGTATACACCACCACATGCCCATGTGAAAAGACATATCTAGACATGACAACCAGAATGCTGAAGATTAGACTATCTGAACATAAGTCTAATCTGAATAAATCAGTTTTAAAAGAACCTTTGGTGGAGCACTGTTTGACTTTTAAACATGCATTTGAAGATCTTAGATGCTGTGTGATTGACAGAGTAGAACCATTAGCCAGGGGTGGCAACCGAAAATTATTACTCCAGAGAAAAGAGGCTAAATGGATTTTCACATTGCATGCTATCCAGCTTATAATCGAAAGAGAAAAAGTCTATATATTTTTGTTGTTGTTACATTTGTACCTCGCGCTTTCCCACTCATGGCAGGCTCAATGCGGCTTATTGCAACCCAAATCAGGAGATGGGCGTCTTTCTCCCGTGGGCGCCCAAATCGGTATAATCGAAAGCCGATTTTGGGCGTTTCCAACTGCAATCCATCGCGGAAATGGGTAAAGTTGATGGGGGCATGCTGGAGGTGTGGTGAAGGCAGAATTGGGGCATGGTTATCGGCCGAGGAGAGATGGGTGTCTTTAGCTGATAATCGAAAAAAAAGGCATTTTTACCGCGATTTTGGGTCACTTTTTTTGGACCCTTTTTTTTCACGAACAGGTCCCAAAAAGTGCCCCAACTGACCAGTTGACCACTGGAGGGAATCGGGGTTGACCTCCCTGGACTCCCCCAGATGTCACTAACCCCCTCCCACCAAAAAAAAACCACTTTACAAACTTTTTTCCAGCCTCTATGCCAGCCTCAAATGCCGTACCCACCTCTATGACAGCAGAATGTGTTCTATGCTGTGACAGCCTTTTCCTGGTTCTGATGTGGCTCTCGGGTGAGTGTGACACCTTTTCTGTTATGCGCACTGCAGAGTCACATCAGCAATGCATTGTGGTGGGTGTAGGGTATTGGGCTCAGTGATTCCAGTAGCTTGTGGCAAATGCTCACAATGTTGGTAGTTGGTAGGCTCTACTCCCATGGTGCTTTTCCCCCTGCTTACTGGGTCAGAGTGTGCCCTGTTTTGTTTCCGGTAGTCCATGAGGTAGTGGCCATTTTTGTAAGCCAGTTTTAGATCCCTTTCACGTGTTAGCCACGTTACAGAACTTAGTTCTTACCTTGAATGTGGCTGAAAGAGGGCATTGTACAGCATTCTGCCAGCTCTGACCTACTGCTCATCTCAGTACCAGGGAGACTCGTTGCCAGTGGGGCACAACCTCTGATCTGCAGTTAACTGTGAGTAAGCGTGCTTATTCCAATAAAGGATGTTTTTGGAGAGATTAGTCTTCAGGTGTCAACTGGTGTGCCAATGTTATATAGCAGCAACAAGTCCTAGAGGCCTGCGTGTATGCAGGTCCCTGGAGCACTTTTAGTGGGTACCACAGTGCACTTCAGCCAGGCAGACCCAGGCCCACCCCCCCCCCTACCTGTAACACTTGTACTGGTAAATGGGAGGCCTCCAAAACCCACTGTACCCACATGTAGGTGCTCCCTTCACCCCTAAGAGCTATGGTAGTGTTGTACATTTGTGGGTAGTGGGTTTTGGGGGAGGGGGGTTGGGGGCTCAGCACCCGTCGTAAGTGAGCTATGCATGTGGAAGCATTGTCTGAAGTCCACTGCACTGACCTCTAGGGTGCCCAGTTGGTATCCTGGCATGTCAGGGGGCGAGTTTACTACGAATCGTGGCGCCTCCCACGACCAAATGGCTTGGATTAGGAAGTTTTTGAGCTGGGCGTTTTTAGTTTCCATTATCACTAAAAAAAAAACCAAACTCCCAGCTGAAAAACGTCCATTTTTTTGAAAATATGGTCTGTCCTGCCTCTTCAGGTACCCGTTTTTGGACATAGACGCCCATGGAGATAGGCGATTATGCCCCTCCTCAGAACCCTATGGGCTTAATGCTTCCATGGAGTGGAGTGCTTTTTATTAAGTGTATTTAACATTGCCAATTATTCAATATTTAACATTCCAGCGCATGGTACTGTTATATAAGGTAGTGCTGATGATACATGACTGCATGATATATGTTAATGCAAGTTTAAATCTTATTTGTTAGCTGTGAATAACAGAGCTGCATTATTGTTACAACATATATCAAGTTTTGGCTGCAGTATTGGTAAGGATAGGCATATTTATGAGACTATTGGTGAGAGAGGATGAATAGATATATAGAACGAGTGCCTATTCAGAGCCCTTTGTGACAGTTTTGTATTGTTGGCTCTGTTTCTTTCAATTGTGGGAAGATGTCATTTGACATCAGGAGGTAAGAGCAGGGCAATTTGCTGCATGGAGCTATGGGATTGTGTTTCCTTCTTGTGTGCATTTACTTTAATGCCCTGAGGCTGATGGAAGTAGATTTTCTACCTTTTGTGCTGTGGTTAAATGTGATTATTTTCTTTGTGGAGATTTTTCTTATCTTATTTTATATGGGTAAGGAATTTATGTGTCCGTGGTTGCTGATAAGGGGGAGACGTTGTGATTCCACAAACAGTGACGTATTCATAGGGTTGATTGAGGCTGTGTTCACATTGGATGAAAGATCTTTTACATGTGATACGGGGCAGCTGTGACGCTTTGTTTTTTCTGGGCATTATCGCCCTTCAGTCCTTTTATATAACGAAGAGATAGTCTCTTGAGTAATTATTGCTGGTGGTTCCTAGTGGATTCTTGTCAGCGAGGTGAGTGCTGGGTGTTTGGGTGGGTTTTAGATGTTAGGCTCTTTACATATTTTTATATTTTTGTATCATTAGGAGTAGTTTGTCAGTGTAGTGTGTTTTTGAACAATTTGCTGAGTTTTTCTGTATATCTCCCTTTAGATGAATGCCCCTGCATAAGTTTGTTTAAACTGGGTTGTTCCTGATGAAGCCCTGAAGCGGGTGAAACGATATGGGCCCCGTTGAACACAATTAAGCAGTTGGAATGAGGGGTGATCAAGCCAGCTAAGAAAAGCTAAGTTATTTTATGCCATAGCTGTGCTTTTGGAAATATTTGATTCTCAGTGAAAATGTTTGCATTATGAGAAAACTTTGATTGTAAGCATGTGAGATTAATTTTCTTACCCAATGAAAGAGATCAGACCACGGATACCAAAATCTTATATACATAACGGGTCTTGCTGGTCAGACCTTGGTTAATACCTTGGTTTCTGAGGGTAATTTTCATGCTTTCAAGTATTGTATGCCTTTTTATGACCTTTTGGGATTGAATTTGGCTGCAGTTCAGTTTTGGTTTGTGTTAGTTTACCCTTTTACTAAAACTCATTAGGAAATGGGCTTAGTGTGTTTTAATTTGGGAGTTTTGCATGTACTAAGAGGGGAATTAAAGAGGTGGGGATAAAAGGATACAGGGCAAGTGAATAGTGGTTAGGAGTCAAAAGCAGAGTTAAAGAGGTGGGCTTTTAGCCTGGATTTGAAAACGGCCAAAGACGTACAGGCTCAGGAAGTCTATTCCAGGCATGAGGTACAGCAAGATAAAAGGAACGGAGTCTGGAATTAGCAGTAGAGGAGAAGGGGACAGACAAGAGAGATTTATCCACAGAATGGAGTACCCAAGGGGGGGGGGGGCGTAGGGAGAGACAAGAGTGGAGAGGTACTGGAAAGCGGCAGAGTGAATGTACTTATAGGTCAGTAAGTCACTAAACACATGGTTTTACAGTATCAATTTTTATGGCACCATATATAGAATTCCCTTACCTCTTAGTTGTTCTGTCTGTTTGCCTGTCCTATTTAGATTGTGAGCTCTTTGAGCAGGGACTGTCTTTTCATGTATGGTGTACAGTGCTGCATATGCCTTGTAGCGCTATAGAAGTGATAAGTAGTAGTAGTAGTAGTGTGATTCTATAAACTATACCTAAAGCTAGATATATTTTTATAGAATATGCTTATGTGCCATTCTTACAACTAAAATTTAGGCACACCCATTTAGGCCACCTAAAACCAAGCCTAAATACTTGCACCTAAGTTAGGCGCACATCGGGTGTATTCTTTAATAGTGTGCATAGTTTTTTTTAACACCCACAACCCATCCATTCCACGCCTATGGCCATTTACCCTTTTCAACTGTGCACATTAGAATTTAAGCGCACCGAGTTATAGAATATGCCTAGAAAGTTGTGTGCATGAATTCTAAGTGAAGCCAATTAGTGCTGCTACGTAATTGGTTGTTAAGTACCAAATATCAGTGCTGATTGGCTTGTTAATCAATTAAATTGTGCATGCAATTTGGCTCTGCAACAAATTAGTGCACTCAACTTAAGGTACCATATATAGAATTTGGGTTAACCCATTTCTAGCATTGAAGGTATTTTTCTATTTTTTTTCAGGCTGTGCATTAATGTTCTCAGTGCAACTTACCTGAAAAAAGTTAACATAGGAGTGAACAGGCCACCACATCTGGATGCATTATGGGAACTGTAACTGATTTCCTGCCTAGAAAAGAGGGCCAAAAATGTTCAGGAGGCAAGATCTCAGTGATCAGGAATGTTGTTCATCCCCTCCCACTTTTCTACAACAGAAGGAAGCTAAAGAAAGTGTTTTCATATAGTATTGTTTTACAAAGAACACCAGCATTTACACAACTGTGAAATGAATAACATGGCATATCATGTAGCTGATACTATTCATATATCATTTCCCATAATCAAAAGGAAGGCAGGCTGGCATATATTTTCTGTGTCTCAATCGAGCCAACTTTCATTATTTATTTATAAAATACTGTTTACTGAAAACCTGATTTATTTGGATACAGTAGGGCATATATGGGGATGGGATACACCTCAATAAGAATTTGTTTAGCAGACAAGGGAATATTGAAAGAGTAGCGGCAAGATAGCTCTTTCCATTTTAAACTCTAGTATGTAAGCATCTCCCTGCAAAATATAAACTGACAGTTGCTTTATTCAATGAATAATAATTATTATTATTATTATAAAAACTACTGTATTGTACTCCTTGTTGGTTATGGTCCTTTCTTGTTTATGAACATAACAACAGTTCAAGGTCATTTGTAATTTCATCCTCCAGGGGTTCCCTCCATTCTGCTACCTCCCAACCTTGCTCAAAATTAGGCAGACACCTTGAAAACTCTTGCCTACCCCAGTGAAAACAGGCTATTAATATATTCTACTCCACAGGAACCAGGTTTTTCAGAGAAAACTGTTATACTGCAGTCTGTGTTAGGAAAACAGGTTAACAATCTACTTGCACTGTTTCCAATTTTAACCCTTTCTAATTTAGGGATTCTATTTAAACCTCCTTCTGAATTGTCTTTTAGAAACATCAATTTCATCACCATTATTTCAACAGCATTTCAATGTTTTGTGATCTGTTTTTACTTTGTTACCTTCTGGGCCTCCATCTGTCAATATAGAAGTGTTACAATTAATACATCCCCTTAGTCAGATCTGTTAGTTTTCTCTCATGCTCAGTTGCTATAGCACTTCAGTCTTCCTTTAAAGAAAGAAAGATGCATATATGTAGGTATTGATCATTTATTCACATCCCCTTTGCATGGATTTGATGAATGCTATTGCCTTTCACAGTTGAATTTTTTTTAATTCAAGATTTTAATAAATACATTAAGGTTGTGATTATTATGTGATATAGGAATTCAGCAAGAATCTATAGAAATCAAACAAAATAAAACATGGAAAAGAAAATAAGATGATACCTTTTTTATTGGACATAACTTAATACATTTCTTGATTAGCTTTCGAAGGTTGCCCTTCTTCCTCACATCGGATTATTTCCGATCTGACGAAGAAGGGCAACCTTCGAAAGCTAATCAAGAAATGTATTAAGCTATGTCCAATAAAAAGGTATTATCTTATTTTCTTTTCCATGTTTTATTTTGTTTGATTTCTATTGATAACCTTAAGAGTGGACTAACACGGCTACCACACTCCTCTACAGCAAGAATCAAGAAATGTTCATGAAGAAAAAGAAAATTGAAAAATGCAACGTGTGGTGTCACAAAATGACGCGTTTACCTCTCCTCTATTTGCAGACTCATGCATGTCTGCTCATGGCTTTGGTGCAAAAAGACATGGTAGTGTGTCTCGTTAGGATGACAGGGGCTGTATAAGGGGTGTGTGTATGTGCACGCATGCCTTTGTGTGTCTGTCCTCTAAGTGCTATTTGGGCATTAAGTGGTTGATTCAGTAAATGGTGCTCGAGGTTAATTGCCGGGATGATGTGATCTATATGCAAAGTCTATAAAGGCAGTTCTGAGTGAAACTGTCTTAATAGAATATTAGCTTATGTCATTTTCATGCCTAACTTTAGGTGAGTGCTCACAGAATGCTCAGCTTCAGATATAACTTTTTGGAATCACATTATTAATAGTCTGGTATGATACCCTTTTTTTTTTTAGATCATCAGATCCGCGCATCTACCCTTGATCTGTGATTTTTTTCTGTCCCTGATCAGCTGTTTCAGTCCAGAAGTTGGAGTGACGTCATTGTTAAGTTTGTATAAGATCCTTCACTTTAGTGAGTGGTGGCCATCTTTGGAAAATCCGCCATAAAGATATAGATCTGGTAGTTTGTTTTATAGTTAAACCTTTTGTTTGATATGCTTTAATTTATCTGTGGATAATTTCCCTGCTCTGTTATTGGATTTTTAGGAGACTACCTTGATACAGCGTCTGTCACGAACCATGAAACCATGTCGGTTTAACCAAGTCTCCGCTGTGTGCATTGAAATGAAACGAAAGAGTAACTGAAAAAAACTAAGTAAAAGCTAAGTAATTGAATTATTGAAAGAATTTGGGAAAAAAAAGTTTTGAAAATATGGAAAAAGAGGATCGATGAGGATTATGTCGCTACCCCCGAGATATGTTTGGCTCATTCTAGCCATAACAGGGGTAGATGCGTGGATCTGATGATCTAAAAAATAGGGTATCATACCAGACTATTAATAATGTGATTCCAAAATGTTATATCTAAAAGTTATATCTGAAGCTGAGCATCTGTGAGCACTTATTCTTTGGCTCCCTTCATTTATATGAGGATTGTTGCCTAGTGAACACATTTTTGTATAACTTTAGGTGACAGCATTTATGCCTGTCAAAGCAGTGGTGTAGCCACAGGTGGGCCTGGGTAGGCTAGGGCTCAGGCCCACCCAACAGTAGCACAAGTTTAGTGGTAGCTGCTGGGAATCCCAAGCTCCACCAGCTGAAGACTTCCCCCTGATGGTAACGAAAACACTTCTCTCCATGATACCGGCATCTGCGCATGCTCAGTTTTCAGTGCAGACTGCCAAAGTGGAAAGAAGTGTTTTTCTGCCAGCTGAGATATTTTTATGGTGGAGGTGGGTGGGGGGTGGAGGAGAACACTTGGCGCCCACCCATTTCTTGCCTAGGCCCACCCAAAATCTCTTGTCTGGCTACGCCCCTGTGTCAAAGGCTGGTGCAAATGCGCTTACTAACTACAGTCAGTGGCCCTTTTACTAGTGTGTACCATTTACGGCACTACAAACATATGACCTATTTTTGTAGCACTGGAACTTAACTGGTAGTAATCAGGCGGAACCGCATGCTGCCCGGTTACCAGCAGATTAGCGTGGAAGCCCTTACCACCATCTCAATGGGTAGAGGTAAGAGCTCCCCCCCCCCCCTGAAATGGACACACAGCAAGTGTTTCATTTACCACATGGCCATTTCTTTTCTTCAGAAAAGACAGCCTTTTACACACTGCGGTGAAAGGGGGCCTCAGCGCACATCAAAAACACGCACTGATGCTAGTGCAGGCCCCTTTTTACTGCAGCTCAGTAAAAGGACCCTCAGTTAAAATATATAATTTACCGTTTATTATTTAATGTACCACTTACTTTGTGGACAAATCAAAGTAGTTTACAATAAAACAATAGTAAGATTAAAAGCAGGAAAAGAATTCCAGTTGTAGATAGGAAAGATCACACATCTAAACCTCATTCATACACAAACAAATACATGAAGAAATATAAGAGCACAACACACAGTCACTGAAGATCAGAAAAAATACAGCAATCAAGGGGCCCATAGCCTTAAGGTGGTGGGCTGATAACATTGGCTAAACAGCAGCCATTATTTATATATATATAACCTTAAATGATATATAAAGGGACGGGGAGCATGGCAGGTGAAATGGTGTGATAGGTATCAGAGGATGATAATAAGATGAAGAGGTTAAAGAGTGATTGGTGGAGGTGGGTTTAAAAGCTCCTCTATCACCTTTTTAAAAGTTAGCGCAGCAGCCTGGTTCCATCCCAGTTATGGTGGAGCCCTTCCTTTCGGAACAGTCTCCCCCTTTCCCATAATGTTGCCTAGTTCCTAACACATCAAAATCCCTTATCCCTGCACCATCATCTCAACCATGCATTGAGACTTCGGAGCTCTGCCTGCTTTGGGTCCTGTGCATGGAATGAGGAGCATCTCTAAAAATGCTACCCTGGAGGATATTGATTTCAGCTTTCTATTTAAAAGCCTAAATTTGTCTTCCAAAACCCACCTCCTACATTTTCCTATGTCATTGATACCCACATGAACCAAGACAGCCGGCTCCTATACAGCACTATCTAAGATCCTGTCTAGGTGACATGTGAGGTACACCACCTTCGCACCAGGCAGGCAAGTGACCAGGCGATCCTCATGTCCACAAGCCACCCAGCTATCTACATGCCTGATGATCGAATCACCAACTACAACAGCTGTCCTAACCCTTCCTGCCTAGCATAAGTTCTCAGAGATAAATCCTCGATGCAAGAGGATAGTGCATCCCCTGGCAGGAAGGTCATGACTACAAAAGTACTTCCTACTTCACCAGGGTTCACAGCGGTCTTTTTGGATTCTTTACTGGTGGGAGAAGAGGGTAATCCCACCCGCTAACACTTTTCTTCCTCAGGTGGAGTCACCAAGTGCCAAGTGAGTAACGGATCGATGGAGACTGCCTAAGGGGGCTCCAGCTAGGTTGGGCTACGGATCAAGGAATGCCCTAAGGAGGTGCCATGTGTGTATATTTCTGATATTGTTTCATTTTAGTCCTATTACTAGGTTTCAATTTGCTGTTTTCAAGTTTACCTCATTGATTGTATTTATGCATATATTTGGTCATTTTACTATTGTTATGATGTTAACAAATTTGTAAGTTTTATGTTAAATTATAACTGCTGTGCACAGACTTGATAAATCTCTTCATAAAGGTGGTTAATAAATTCCAATAAATGAATAAATAAGCTCCAATCCAGCTCTTCTCAAACTATGCATCCATGAATGCCTACACACAGATCACATAAAAGTAAGTGTACTCTTTTAATGCACCTACTCTGTAGGTGTGCATACCCCTAAACAATTTCATAAGAGCCCCTTCCTATATGTAAAGTATGATTCTACTTGAATATAGTTTATAAAATGACTCCTATATTGTTGTGAGTATGGTGTTGAGTGGGTTACAGAACTTGTGAATGCCACTCACTCGGTACTTTTCATCATGGCAAATAAAATATCTTTCATACTTGCATTCCCTTAAGATGTCAGATGATTTAAAACTGATAAAATTGATACATTGGAAAAAAAAAGGAGTGATGCTGTATATTGAGCTTTTAATTTTCTCTATAATAAAGGATTGGAGTACTGCATTTAATTTTGGTGCCATATTTTAACAAGAGAAACCTGGTTTCTATTGACCCAGTAGGCTCCTGTCATACCTAATTTACTGATCCTGAGTTTCGTGAAACCAAACATGTATGTTATGTTTCATCCATCATTGGGAAACATGGATAAAAATAATTTGACATTGAAATTTATACTGAAGAAAGAGTGTGCTTCATTGCAATCAATTTTTCATTATGTTGCAGAGATCAATAACAACAAATACGTTATAAAACATGTTACTATAAAATGTGCAATTTTCTATAGCATTCCAGGAGAAGAAAATTGTGTGATACAATTTTCAGCATTCTATGCATTGGTCTATGGAGAATGCTTATTAGAATCAATGTACAGTTGACCACACTTGGGAATATTTTACAAAACTAAAGGTCAAAACATTAATAAAGAAATTCAATGTGGGTGACTGTTACTTTAAATATAGCTTTGAAAAACTTAAGTTTTTATTAGGGATTCAGATACAACATTGCTTAGTATTGAATAAATGCCAAAATGCCATAATCAATTAATACTGTCAACCCTGCATTTTACATTTTATTTGTTTTTCCTCTCAAAAGATTTCATAGGGTTCAATTCACCCAAATGCATTTTGACCTCTAATAGACAAACAGTAGTAGACAACAAAATTTTATGGAATAGCAGCTGTCATAAATAGAGATATGCACAAGAGTTTCAGAACAAAAAGTAGAGGTTCTTCATAACCAGGACACAGATATTTAGAGAATACAGGAGGAGGAGAGGAGCTGCCTTAAATGCTTGATTAGCACCATCAGAGATATTTGGAGGGCATGACTGAGAGGGTTAACTGAAGTAGGAGCTATTAAGGATGTGCATTCATCAGTGCTTATTTGGTTCATTTGTGTGCCTTAAAAACATTAGGGGTTAATTCTCTAAATAGACACCTCCTTTTTGGCATCTTGATGCAGCACAAGAACCACTAATTCTATGACAACATCAGGGCACCTGATTATAGAATACAAGCACAAGCTCCCAATGACACACTAAAAAGAAGGTGCACTCACTTAAACGTGCAAGTCAATTATTTAACCACTTTTCTCACCTTTTGGTGGCCTGAGGTTTTTATGCCATAGTTTAGTGACTTTGCTTATTTTACAGTGTCTGGGGTGCACGTCATTCTGTGCTCTGCTCTATCCCATTCTGGAAGTTTTAAGAAGCTGTTGCTTCTGCTGCTAAGAACATAACAGTAGCCATACTGGGTAAGACCAATGGTCCATCTAGCCCAGTATCCTGTTTTCCAAACAGTGCCCAAGCCAGGTCACAAATACCTGGAAGAAACCCTCCCTGCAAATATCATAAACCTTGGATGGAAAATAATTGACTTTAATAGAGGTGACATAAACAACATATAGAAAATACGCAAAATAATTTGAGAAACAAACTAAATCAGTGAAATTTTATTTTCTGTGCCCATCTTTAATTGATTCCTTTGTTTTGATCACAAGAGTCTTATTCTATAAGGGCCAAATTCTATATATAGTGTCTTAAAAATTGGCACCAAAAAAACCACACAGCGTGTTTCTATAAACTACGCCTAAAGTTAAGCATAGTTTATAGAACATGCCTACATGCCATTCTTATGACTACAATTTAGGCGCACCTATTTAGGCCACCTAAATCTACGCCTAAATATCTGTGCCTACGTTAGATGCAGATTGGGTGTATTCCATAATAGTGTGCATAGTTTTCTGAAACACCCACAATCTGCCCGTTCCATGCCCGTGGCAATGACCCCTTTTCGACAGAATGCATTAAAATTTACTAACATTGCGTTGTATAATATGCCTAGAAAGTTGTGTGCGTAAATTCTAATTAAATTCAATTAGTGTCACTAATTGGTTGTTAAGTATCAATTATCAGCACTGATTGACATTAATCAATTAAGTTGTGTGCACAATTTAGCCCTGTGGCCAAATTAGCACACACAACTTAAGGCGCCATATATAGAGTTTGGGGATCAGTGTGTTAAGAAAATATAATTTCCTAGATAATTATTAATAATAATATTTATAATTTCTAAAATGTTATCAGGTATAGGAAGAACTGTACAGACACATATTAGAGAGACAATCTGTTCCACAGAGCTTAAAATCTAGTCAGGACAAATATACATGCCAAAGAAGTAAGTCTACGAGAATGTTTTAAGATATAATATCAAGTTTTAAAAGGGTTAATATTGGTTATGGATTTGAATATGGCTAGACAAGGACTATTCAACTTTTGCTTATGCAGGAGCAAACTATGAGATGCGAACCTCTTCCCTGAAGAAGGATTACGAAACCTGGCCATGTCGGCGGAGGTTTGACTCGGGTGAAAAATCGCTGCCAAAGTTACAGTGGTGGAAATAAGTATTTGATCCCTTGCTGATTTTGTAAGTTTGCCCACTGACAAAGACATGAGCAGCCCATAATTGAAGGGTAGGTTATTGGTAACAGTGAGAGATAGCACATCACAAATTAAATCCGGAAAATCACATTGTGGAAAGTATATGAATTTATTTGCATTCTGCAGAGGGAAATAAGTATTTGATCCCCCACCAACCAGTAAGAGATCTGGCCCCTACAGACCAGGTAGATGCTCCAAATCAACTCGTTACCTGCATGACAGACAGCTGTCGGCAATGGTCACCTGTATGAAAGACACCTGTCCACAGACTCAGTGAATCAGTCAGACTCTAACCTCTACAAAATGGCCAAGAGCAAGGAGCTGTCTAAGGATGTCAGGGACAAGATCATACACCTGCACAAGGCTGGAATGGGCTACAAAACCATCAGTAAGACGCTGGGCGAGAAGGAGACAACTGTTGGTGCCATAGTAAGAAAATGGAAGAAGTACAAAATGACTGTCAATCGACAAAGATCTGGGGCTCCACGCAAAATCTCACCTCGTGGGGTATCCTTGATCATGAGGAAGGTTAGAAATCAGCCTACAACTACAAGGGGGGAACTTGTCAATGATCTCAAGGCAGCTGGGACCACTGTCACCACGAAAACCATTGGTAACACATTACGACATAACGGATTGCAATCCTGCAGTGCCCGCAAGGTCCCCCTGCTCCGGAAGGCACATGTGACGGCCCGTCTGAAGTTTGCCAGTGAACACCTGGATGATGCCGAGAGTGATTGGGAGAAGGTGCTGTGGTCAGATGAGACAAAAATTGAGCTCTTTGGCATGAACTCAACTCGCCGTGTTTGGAGGAAGAGAAATGCTGCCTATGACCCAAAGAACACCGTCCCCACTGTCAAGCATGGAGGTGGAAATGTTATGTTTTGGGGGTGTTTCTCTGCTAAGGGCACAGGACTACTTCACCGCATCAATGGGAGAATGGATGGGGCCATGTACCGTACAATTCTGAGTGACAACCTCCTTCCCTCCGCCAGGGCCTTAAAAATGGGTCGTGGCTGGGTCTTCCAGCACGACAATGACCCAAAACATACAGCCAAGGCAACAAAGGAGTGGCTCAGGAAGAAGCACATTAGGGTCATGGAGTGGCCTAGCCAGTCACCAGACCTTAATCCCATTGAAAACTTATGGAGGGAGCTGAAGCTGCGAGTTGCCAAGCGACAGCCCAGAACTCTTAATGATTTAGAGATGATCTGCAAAGAGGAGTGGACCAAAATTCCTCCTGACATGTGTGCAAACCTCATCATCAACTACAGAAGACGTCTGACCGCTGTGCTTGCCAACAAGGGTTTTGCCACCAAGTATTAGGTCTTGTTTGCCAGAGGGATTAAATACTTATTTCCCTCTGCAGAATGCAAATAAATTCATATACTTTCCACAATGTGATTTTCCGGATTTAATTTGTGATGTGCTATCTCTCACTGTTACCAATAACCTACCCTTCAATTATGGGCTGCTCATGTCTTTGTCAGTGGGCAAACTTACAAAATCAGCAAGGGATCAAATACTTATTTCCACCACTGTAAGTAGTATCAATACGCATCTCAAAAGTTAAAGCTAAAAGCTTTTTAGAATATGATTGATAAGGATTGCATAAAAAAAAGTTCAAAAACAAAAAGTATTTAAGAGCTACGGGTAGATCAATGACGATATGTACAGCGCCATGAGTACATGGGACGCTGTTCCCAAATGGTATATGTTATCAGTTACTCTGATGATCCCCGTTAGTAAAGTAACAAAGCTATTTGAAGATTTATAGGTTGTGTAATTCTGGACTGTGTGAATTATAAGAGTTGGGTGTGTTTGGGACAGAATTGAGTGAATTTCAGAGTAAGTCCCCACACCAATACTGTAAGGTCCTCTTAAGTAGATAGACAAGGACTATGGCATACTGGTTCAGAAAGTCTGTTCCAGGCAAATATTACTACAAAATTGAATATGCCATGTCAGGAGTTAGCAATAGAGAAGGGTGCAGACAAAAGAGACTTGCTGGATGAATAGAGAGCACAAGGAAGTGGTAGGAAATGAGAATGAGGAGCTGCAAAGTAAATGCATTTGAGGGTGAACACTAGAAGCTTGAACTGTATTTGGAAGCCGATAGGCAATGTAATGGCCTGACAAAAGGGGTTATATGATCCTACCAATAATGAAGCAAGATAATCATGTAGCTGCATCGGAATAGTTTTCAGTGGAGAAAGTTGGTTCTGTCCGAGATCTGCAAGAAGTAGATTGTCGTAGTCTAAGTGGGATGGTGATGATAGAGTGGATGAACATTTTGGTAGCATGATCAGAAAGGAAGAAGCAGATTTATCAAAGGAAGAAATGGCACATGTTTGTTTTGAATTTGCTATAGAAAATGAGAAAGAGAGAGAGAGAGAGAGAGAGAGAGAGCCTTGAGCATATGAGAAGATGAGAATACCAACATAGAAGAGAAAAAGAAGGGTAGGGAAAGTGGGCATGGAGGGAAAGATAAGAGTTCCATCTTGGCTATGTTAAGTGTAAGGTGGTGGTGGGACATTCAGGCTGAGATACCAGATAATGGGACTGAAATTTTGGTGAAACAAACATGGTACTGAAAGCTAGTGATGGGCAGCCAGAAAATGTTTATTTTGTCTTGTTTCCTGTGTTATTTAGGGAAATATTTGTTTTGTTCAGGGTATCCCCCACCTTTTTTATCATCCCAGGAGATGATACAAAATGAAAATTCTCTGAGCCATCTTCCTGAAGCTCCCTTCCAAAAGCAGACAATCCATCCTCCCCTATGACCCCCTGCCCCGTCTCATTCCCTGTAGGTCCCCCCAGACCTACCTGAATCCATGAAGATCTAGCAGGTTTCCATTGAGGCAGTATTGATGTCTATTCACTCCTGACAATGGCTGGAGCTGCATTTAATAGACCACAATACTAGGTGAAAGACTGATACCGCCCCCATAGGCAGGAGTGAATGGGCATTAATCTTACCCCAGTGGACCCCACCAGATCATCTGGGATTCAGGTAGCCACAAGCAGCCAGAAGCAGGGCTTTGGATTACAGGAGGGGACTACAGGGAGGGCATTGAATCAAGGTGCGTGTGTGTGTGTGTGTGGGGGGGGGGGGGGGGGGGTTGAATCCCTATAGTTGCCAAACCTGTCATTGACAAGTGAAAGTATTCTGTTTTCATTTGCCTGCAACAGAAAATGATAGAAGAAATGTTATTGATATTTTCTATGTCATTGGTAATAAACTGCCCCTCCCTACTGAAAGTTGTGAGATGAGATTGGAGCACCAAGGGTGCAAGTGTAGAGAAACAAGAGAAGAGGACCTAGAAATGAGCCTTGAGGTACACCAACCAAGAGCAGAATAATGATACATTGAAAATAGAATGGGGGAGCTAGGAAGGCAATCAAGATAGAGCAGAGTTCCAAAATCCAGTATTTCAAGGGGTAGATAGTGATCAACAGTGTGAAAGCAGCAGACAGATCAAAGATGATGAAGAAATTAGGAGATCATTGCAACTTTTGGTAAGAGCGGTGTCACAAAATAACCTAACCACCCACCTGGGGTTATGCCGTGGTCACTAAGAAGGTCCCAGCACAGCTCAGGTCCACCTGCACCTGCTGCTTGTGCTCTACACTAGCACCCTTCTCCCACCAACTGGGTCACAACTGCCTCTGAGTGAGTCCTCCACTCTCAAATTATCACCAGTGATTTCTAGGTTATTGGATCCACACTCCCAGTGGTCCCACAGTTCCCATAAAGCAATCACAGATTCAACACACAAACCACCAGGATTCTTGTCCAGATAGGCAGAGGCAATAAACTAAAAGAAAATATTTATTGTCTGAAAAATTGAACAATGAACAAAAAATGTGCAATCAGCAAACAATAACAGGTGACTGAAATAGGGATCAATTATAACACTAACTAAACATTTGTTTACTTTCTAGAAAGTACCTGGAGAGATCAGGACATATAGCTGCTCACCAGTTATCAAATATAACTGTTTTACAGGGGTTCATCAAAGAGGTCTCTCTCTCTCTCTCTCTCTCTCTCTCTCTTCTCCCAGACTGAAACTGGGGGAAAAATAGTATAATCTAAATGAAAAGAGCTCCTGGGACAATCAGAGCCCAGTCAACAAGTTTGAAAAAAACTGGTTACATCACTATAGCCATTTCTTTTATCTGTGTGCTGTCTAAGGGGATCTTTTATTAAAGCTTAGCTCAAGTTATCTGCAGCAGAGCCCAGCTTTAGTAAAAGACCCCCCTAAAAGAAAGACAGGTCAGTTCTTTGTAACAGCTTAAAACATAACATGCACCATCTGCTGGCCAAACAAGAGGAATACGCTTCAAGAAATAACCAACACATTTTACAGGATTGTTTTGTCACAAGTGGTTTCTGTGGAACACATTGTAAAAGCTAAATTAGACCATTTTTCTATAGCACCTTTCTCATATCTAGATATACAACATGCAGTATGCCACCAATAACTCACATTTAAAAGAATTACAAGATTTCCTGTGAGACAGTATCAACAGGTTGACAGAAGAATATATTCTGCAGATCCCTCAACACAAGAAACTTCAAAATAACTATATCAGATGTAACATGTCCTTCAAATTTCAAAACATCTGCTATGATAGACCAAACACATGCCCATAAGGGTTTTATATTATTGCACTAAAACAAGAAGATGAGCGAGTGTTCCAATATTCAGATTATAAAACCAGAGAAATTCTAAGAGCTTAATTTAGATCTCAAGAGCTAGAATGCTGTCCAGGCAGCCCTAGGGTCACAAAATACACTAATTGTAACAAAATTGCATCTTTGATTTTCAGCCATTTTCGAAACCAAAAACATCCAAGTCTAAAAAGTCCAAATTCAAGCCATTTGGGCGTGGGAGGAGCCAGCATTTGTAGTACACTGGTCCCCCTGACATGCCAAGACAACAATTGGGCACCCTAGGGGGCACTGCAGTGGACTTCATAAAATGCTCCCAGGTACACAGCTTCCTTACCTTGTGTGTTGAGCCCCTCAACCCCCCCCCCCCCAAACCCACTACCCCCCAACTGAACACCACTACCATAGCCCTTACGAGTGAAGGGGGCACCTATATGTGGGTACAGTAGGTTTGTGGTGGGTTTTGGAGGGCTCACTGTTTTCTCCACCAATGTAACAGGTAGGAGGGTATGGGCCTTGGTCCACCTGTCTGAAATGCACTGCACCTACTACTAAACTACTCCAGGAACCTGCATGTGCTGTCAAGGACCTGAGTATGGCATCTGAGGCTGGCATAAAGGCTGGCAAGTAATATTTTTAATCTTGTTTTTTGGGGGTGGGAGGGGGTTAGTGACCACTGTGGGAGTAACGGGAGGTCGTCCCCGATTCCCTCCAGTGGTCATCTGGTCATTTTGGGCACCTTTAAATGCCTTATTCGTGATAAAAACAGGTCTGTGTGAAAACGTCAAAGTTTTAGTATTGGACAACTTTACTTTGTTCCATTATGGATCACAGCCCTTCTCTCTCCTACAGCTTCCTGCCTATGCAGGAACAGGAAGTTGAAGGAGAAAGAAAGGCTTCTGGGGGAAAGTCTAAAGCAGCGTGTGTACTGCTTTTGCGCTGAGGCTACCAGTGGCTCGGGAGATTGAAGGGTGAGGTGGCAGCTCATTTTTTTTTGGGGGGGGGGGGCACTGCCCCCCTCACCCCCCAAACTATGCCCATATATGAAAGCCCCAGGGGGTGTTAGGTTTACCAGCAAATTCTATCATAGTTTAGGTGCCTGTTGACTCCTAAACTTTTATTGTTTTATCACTCCTGACAATAAGTGTAGTGGAGACTCCTTTACAGGGGTGATCATTGTGATGTTTCCCAAACCAAGGAATTATCTCCTTCTCACTAAGAATTATCAACCAATATCTCTGTTGAAAAATAACTGCAAATTTCTGCTAAAATTCTTGCAGATAGGTTGGCCAAAATGATACCACAACTCATCCATCATTCTCAGAGTGGAACATTCACAGAGAAATAACAAGCCGGATAAACAGTGCCACTTTCAATAAGCTGGAGATAAAATCCAGTCTGAAGTGAGGTAACTACCTGACTCCTAGATTCTACGGTCTATACAAGATCCATAAACTGAGAGTTCCACTGCAACTCATTGTAAGTGCAATCAACTGTTCAATCCACCCTTTACTACACTATCTTGTCCAAAAATTAAGAACTTTAACTGATGACATAGCTTTGAACAGAGATTCTGTCCATCTCATAGAGATCATTAATGGCCTGCGACTAATCGACATAGACATTTTGGTCAGCTTTGATGTGGTTTCCCTCTTTACCAAAGTCACAGTGGATGAAGCAGTCTAGTCATAAACTATAAGCTAAAGACACATGCCAGCTTATAATCGAAAGACAAAAACGCCTATATTGCGACCTAAATCGGGAGATAGGCGTTTATCTCCCAAAAACGAATAACGCGGAATAAGCAACAGCCGAACTTGGACGTTTTCAACTGCACTCCATCGCGGAAGCGTACAAAGTTGACGGGGGCGTGTCGGAGGCGTGGTGAAGGCGGGACTGGGACATGGTTATCACCCGAACAGAGATGGGCGCTTTTCGCCGATAATGGAAAAAAAGTATGCGTTTGTAGCTAGAATTTAGGGCACTTTTCCTGGACCCTGTTTTTTCACGAATAAGGCCCCAAAAAGTGCCCTAAATGACCAGATTACCACCAGAGGGAATCAGAGATGACCTCCCCTGACTCCCCCAGTGGTCACTAACCCCCTCCCACCACAAAAAATGATGTTTCACAACTTTTTATTTTCACCCTCAAATGTCATACCCACCTCCCTGGCAGCAGTGTACAGGTCCCTGGAGCAGTTGTTAGGGGGTGCAGTGGACTTCAGGCAGGTGGACCCAGGCCCATCCCCCCCCACCTGTTAAATTGTGCTGCTTAATGATTAGTCGTCCAACCCCCCCCCAAACCCACTGTACCCACATGTAGTTGCCCCCCTTCACCCCTTAGGGCTATAGTAATGGTGTAGACTTGTGGGCAGTGGGTTTTGAGGGGGATTTGGGGGGCTCAACACACAAGGGAAGGGTGCTATGCACCTGGGAGCTCTTTTACCTTTTTTTTTGTTTTTGTAAAAGTGCCCCCTAGGGTGCCCGGTTGGTGTCCTGGCATGTGAGGGGGACCAGTGCACTATGACTCCTGGCCCCTCCCACGAACAAATGCCTTGGATTTATTCTTTTTTGAGCTGGGCGCTTTCATTTTCCATTATCACTGAAAAACAAAAATGCCCAGCTCACAAATTGTCGAATAAAACATGAATGTCTATTTTTTTCGAAAATACGGTTCGGTCCGCCCCTTCATGGACCCGTTCTCGGAGATAAACGCCCATGGTGATAGACATTTTCGTTCAATTATGCCTCTCATGGACTACCAATGAAATGGGCTAAACTAACGGCATTCTGTTTAAAGACAATATTCTTTCAGTAGTACTATGCCCAAACCGAAGGCACAACGATGAGCTCCTCCCCTTTCCCTGGTGGTAGTCATCATATTCATGGAGTCTTTTTTTTTTTTATTATAAATTTAGATTATTAATCAAGTAAACACTTGTACAGAAAGTTATCCTATTTTGAATAAATTCAAGGAAAACATAGAATTGTATAATAATACAAGAAGAAATAGGAAACAAAAATAGATACACTCAAGTCCTCACTTTGCATCAAAGATTAACACACATGGAGTAAATTCTTTAAGTAAACGGTTATAAAGTAAATAAAGAATCTGAAATTAGCAATGCCTTACTTTAAGCAGAGCTCACTGATTTTTTGGCTATAAGAAATTCTGTTAGTTGCCTAGGCTCAAAGAAAACATATTTTTCTGACTTGTATTTTATCACACATTTACATGTCTAACAAAGAAAAAAGGTTGCCCCAATCTGAAGCACTCCTAATTTTAACAATAAAAACTGTTGACACCTTTTTTGGGGTTTCTCTTGCTACATCTGGGAAAATACTTATTTTATGTCCCAAAAATTCTTTGTCCTTATTTTTAAAGAATTTTTTCATTATCCAAACTTTGTCTATAGTTAATGCCACTGTTGCTAATAATGTGGATGGAAAATTCTTTCTGTAGCCGAAGACTCCAGAATAGCTGACACATCCAAGAGTGGCTCATCTTGTTCGTTATTAATTTGATCTGATATTAGTTTACTTGGTAAGTAATACACTTGGGAGAATGGAGGTATAGTTTCATCAGGAGCTCCTAATATCTCTTTTATGTATCATCGTAGCATTTCCCTAGGAGTCACTAAAGGTGACCTTTGGAAGTTCAAAAATCTTAAGTTGTTAACTCTTAAGGAATTCTCCACGTTCTCAGTCTTCCATCTCATATTAACTGTATCTTTTATTATTGTTGTCTGAGTATTTTGGATTTGCACAATATCTCTTGTTTGAACTTCACTTTTATTAACAGTCTGTTTCAGGTCAGTTTCCACAATTTCCAATTTCTCCTCTAATTTAGTTGTTCATAAGTTCAAAAGTTGCATTTGAGGACATAAAGTCTTCCCCAGGTTTGCAATTAGAGCCCACAAATTATCAAGTGTAACTTCAGGTGGGTTATCTTCCAAAAAACTAAGAATAGGTGATATCTGTACCTCATCAGTTGAAGTAGTTTGTCCTACAGCCAAATGGTCTCTCGCAGCTTTAGTTAATACCTACGCCACATATGTGGAGCTAGAAACAGTTCCAGCTCCCTTGCTCGCCGGCGTCTGTATTAGGGGATCCAGGCATTTTTTCTCTGCTTCCATTCCCAGTCTCAGAGAAGACACCGCCCTCACCGACGAGGTTGTGGTACGGGGTGCGGGGGAGGAGCTCGCTGGTCGGGGCTTAAGGTCACATCATGCACAGATGTGGCCTCCGGGTCTCCACTCACCCCCGCCAACATCAGCGTGCCACCCTCCGACCTTTGAGACATTGTGGAGCTTCACAAAAATGGCACAATTGAGCCAGTCGCAGCAGGAGGAAGCCGACCTGGAGTCTCCGCGGCTGCCTGTTTCCCTCTGCGCTTCGGCATTACCCATGTAAAGAGAAAGGAAAAATGCTACCACTCCGATTCAGATTCAGGACGCCATCTTAGATCTTCATAGCTCATGGAGTCTTTTGAATGCATCCTACTGGAGAGTGCCAAGCTCAAACCCAAACTGTGGATCCGCTATGTAAACAACACTTTTGTCATCTGGCACCATGGATGGAAAAACCTCTGTGATTTTTCTAAACCTTCTGAATAGTGGCCACCCCAATATAAAATTCACCATGGAGACTGAGACCAATGGATTTTCTTCCCTTTCTGGACATAGTGATGAAAGAGCGGACAGATGGAAGCTCGGGCCACACAGTATACAGAAAACCTACACATACTAACTGTTATCTGCAAGCAGAGTCCCATCACCATCCAGCCACAAACAGAGGTGTCCTATGTACACTAGTGAACAGATCATTAAGAGTTTGCGAACCAGATAATCTTCAGAAAGAAATTGATACCCCCTTGGACATATTTCTAGCTAATATCTACTGCTACTTCTCAAGCCCTAAAACTTCTGAAAAACCCAACCCACAAAATCAACAAACACCAGACACCATTAGGTGACAGTGCTGTGACAGAACAAAAACTTGTAGTGCTCCACTATGTCCAAGGAGTGACAGCTTCCAAGGGAAAAGTGCTAAAGAAGAATTATATTAAAACAGTCTACAGTGCACCACAGAAGCTGGCATCTACACTCACACATATGAAAGACCAGTTACTTCTGTGGCCAATCGTGCACTGGCAAAACCAGAGACACTGTATAGGAAAGCCTGAGAGAGCACAAGAGACACCACAAACTGCAACATGGAAAAATCAGCTGTAGCCCTTCATGCTAAATCAAGTGGTCATACTTAGATTTGAGAACATAAAAATCTTGGAGAAAAAAGATTATTTGTGGCTGAGAAGCATCAAAGAGGCAATAGAGATAGCAAGACAACCTAATAACTTTGATGGAGACAAAGGGCTCATCCTAAACAAAGCATGGCAATCACTGATTCAAAAGAAATTTAGCACATAAAGGATTGGGGCTGAGGACAAATGTCTTCTTTCCCCCTCCCAAAGGTTTATTATATGACGTACAGAAATCTCCCCCCTCCAGAGTCAGACGTGTCCCAATGAATTTGCAGCCTCATACTCACCAGAATTTAAAATCATGACCAACAAACTTTCCCGCCAAAACTCAAATTTGTTTTCTTGCCAAAATTCAAACTCACGACCAATAGACTTTCCTGCCAAAACTCAAATTTGTGACCAACGGACTTTCCCGCCTCAATTTACCACTGAAATCACCTTAAAACCTAGCCAATCAGATTTGAGAACCGACTATATATAAAGACAAACTGTAGACCTCACAGCAGACACTGAAGAAAGCCACAGCATGATGGCTGAAACGTCAGTTACACTTTCTCAGATGAAACAAGATCCGGACAACTATGACAATTATTCTAATCTAATCTAATCTTGTTCTTTTATACCAACCATTGTTCTGATTGGGATTCACAGTGGTTTACAATTTAAGTCTAATCTTTCAGGAAGAGGTTACAGGGGTTCAAGAAGAAAAGGTCAATTGGTGGGGAGGGTGGTAGGTTGCAGTAAACCCAAATGTTTGTATGAGTATGGATTAGCTATCATATAAGTGGGTCTTAAGCAGTTTCTTGAAGTGTGAGTAGGAAGGTTGTGAGTTTAGGGCCATAGGGAGCGTGTTCCATTGGCTTGCTCCTTGAAAAAGGGAATGATTTTTCAATCATTGATTTTAGCTTGACTTTTTTGGTGGAAAGGAAGCCTAGTGTTAGTGTCCAGCAATAACAAAGGTTTGTCAAGGAGGAAGGGATTTCCAGCATGTCCGTCAACCCTTCTGTGTTGATTCCGAAAGTACCTTATAGATCAAACACAGCATATGGAATCTAATTTGAATCAACCCAAGCCAGAGATCAATCTGGTTGCTGTGTTCTGTAGAAGTTGAAGAGGGTTTTTCAGCATGCTCTTGATTTGGGTGTATAAAGAGTCGCAGTAAGCCAGTTGGGGTAGGAGTGTAGCCTGCGCCAAGATTCTGAAATCTTCTTGCTGAAGGGAGGGTCTGATTACCCGCAGTTGTCTGAGCTTTAAGAAGAACTTCTTACTCAGGGTCGCAATCTGTTTTTCAAATGTGAGGGCGGAGTCGAGGATGATCCCTAGAACACTAGAAGATAAATCAATTTGTAAGCTTTCGCCAGTGGCTAACTATAGGACAAATTGGTATTTTGTCTCCAAACCAGGTTATTTTCATCTTTTGTTTGTTCAAGCTCAGGGAGTGGCTGGAAGCCTAGCTGTCAATATGTGAAATATAATGCTTGATATTACTCTGGAGAGTGTCCAGGGGTCCCCTCACTGGGTAGAGCAGGAAGATGTCATTTGCATATCATTGCAGGGTGATGTCAGCATCCAGAGGAAGATTGCCCAGCATGCTGAGGTAAATATTGAATAATCGTTTATCGTTTATTCATTTTACTATAATGCTAGGGAGCGTGGGGAACCCTGTGGCACCCCGCAGCCGGGGTTCCAACTAGGTGAACTTTCCATTTGCCTCTTAACGCTGTTCATTAGAAATTCTTTAAACCATCTCAACACTATTCCTGATATTCCTATTTCTGACAGCTTGGACAATAGTGAAATGTGGTTCACATTATTGAAGGTGGCTGAAATATTGAACTGCAAAAGTATGCCGGTGTACCTTGGCTCAGCCATTGCCTAATCTTGGTTGTGAGCACCAGGAGCATTGTTTCTGTGCTTTGGTTTGGTCTGAATCCATGCTGTGTCTTGTGTAGTATATTGAAAGCTGTAAATTATTGCTGTAAATTCCAACCAAATACCAGTTTTGCCATCTAGGGCGGGATGCTTGCGATTGGACGATAGTTCTCCGCCTTTGTTAGGTCTGCATTTGTGGATTTTGGCAATGGGGTTATAGCAATTTCAGCTAAGGAGTCTGGATAGCGACCTTGTTGAAGATTGACATTAATGAATTCAGTGAGCCAGATTAATATTCCTTGTGGCATGTCAGGCAGTAGATATGAGGGACAGGTGCCCAAACTGATCGAGTGCTTTTATAAAAGATAGAATAACAGTAGACAACACCTGGGTTTTTACTCAAGTTATGCAACTCTACAAGACATTCAAGCATCTGGTGTGAACAATATCCCAAGATGCTGAAAAAACTTCTATGTCGAGACTTCTATGTTGTATTTATTTGAGACCCTATCATGGCTTAATCTGAAGAACACATATATAGGTGTTTTTTGGTCAGCAATGGCAATCTCACAAAGAACTAGACCACATGTCAGCCAAGCCAAAGGGTTGAGGTAGGGGCAAAACAAATAAAATGAAAACATAGGGCCTTATATTCAGACTGCAGGAGTTAGCCTGGCTAACTTCCATGGTTGACGCTGAGCCCGGATATTCAATGCCAAGCCATTTGGTGACTGGCATTGAATACCCGCTTTATTTTTGGCTGGTTCAAACTTAACTAGCCAAGCTGATATTCAGCACTGGCCAGTTAAGTTTGAACCGGCCAAAGATACGCCTGGTATTCACGCAGCCAAATATGACTGCCAAACTTGCCCTGAAAATCAGCAGATAGCCAGTCATATCACATGATATATCCGGCAAGCTGCTAGCCACTAAGCACAAATTTTCAATGGGTGATTGCTATTCATGCAAAAAGCCGGTTATGGTGCATTCAACCTGACAGGTGCCTATCCTGGCCAGTTAAATGCTTTTGAATATTGGGGGGATAGGGGTTTTTTTTTTGTTTTTTTTAAGGTACTCACAAGAGATCAATGATTCACATACAAATAACTATTCCAAAGGGACATACAATCATAAGCAGGATAAATCCTACAAACTAAAGAAAGAAATCATAATCAATACAATGCAAATAATATAACTTTAAAACAGACAGCCATGATAAAAATTAATTAAAAAAATCAGCATACTAGCAGTACTAGAGGATGATGTAGGGACAAGGTTTGTCCCCATCCCCACCCTGTCCCGTCCCTACCCCATCCCGTCCCTGTTGGCTCTGCTGTTATCCTTGCCCTGTCCCTGTGAACTCTGTCCCCGCCCCTGCCCCGTCCTGTGAGCTCTGTCCCCATCCCCGCAAACTCTGTCTGATACCATCCACAAAAACCTTGAACAGTTATGATTTATATTTAAATCATTTTATTAAGGTATAAAAAGAAATAATATTCTGTACAATTGTCATTTTATAAATCAGAAACAATACAGAACAAGAATCAACAAAATCCCTGTTTCTCCTCACAAATATCCTTTCTAGTATGGGGATAACTGGACAAGCCAAATTACTAAAAAATGCTACATAGAAAATTCATGCTAACAGAATACCTCCATCACACACACACAGAACATAAATGCCAAATACATAATAGCTGACCAAAAATGATAAACATATATTAACCTATAACCACAAGAAGCCACACCAAGAAATAGAAAGATATGCATTTCCTCCTATACCATGCAAAAGATAAAGATCACACATGTCAGAGATGGTGTTAGGGGAGTGCAAAAAGGACAACTGCCCCCTGGCCAGAGAGCCCTGAGCCTGATAGAAGCTGAAGAAGGCACAGCCTGGTAGTAGGCTTTGGGATCCCTTTCCAAATTTCTGTCCTGGACCCCAGTCATGTCTAACAACTGCTCTGGCAGGATACACATTTCAAATCTGACATATTCTAATCACAAAATAGAAAATAATTTTTTCTATTTTTTCTTGTCTGGTCATTTTATTTTTCAAATCATGTTGGTTGCAGGCTCTGGTTTCTGTTTCTTCTCTTTACTCACTGTCCATTTGATATTTCTTCTTTCTCCGTGCTATCTTTCCCCATGTTCAGCATCTCCCTTCTCTTTGTCCCCTACATTTCCCCATCCAGCATCTACCCTGTTTCCATCTCCCCGCATTCATCATCACCACTCTGTCTCTATCTTCAACCCTTGTGTCCAGCATCACTCCTCTGTCTCCCTATGCCCCCCAAGTCCAGCATCTCCTTTCTGTGTTCCTATTCTCCCATGTCAAGCATCTTCCCTTCTGTGTTCATATACCCCCTTCCTTGTCTGGCGTTGCCCCTCTGTGTCCAAATACCATCCTCATGGATCATCTCCCCTTTGTGTCCCTGTCTCTATGCTTCCCTCCATGCCCACTCCCCTTTGTTTCTGTATGCATCCCTGTATCCAGCATCTCCCTAATCTTTCTCCCATATAATTCTATGCCTGAGTCATGCTTTTAACTCTATAGGTCAAAGTGCAATGCTTCTATCAATGACAAGATTAAAAAAATAAATAAATAATAAAAGACAAAAAAAAATCATATATCTCATATGCAGAGCTAAAAACAGCTCAAACATTTTTTCTTAAAACTCAATTCAATTCAATTTACATAAAATACTTATTGGGTATGTGGCTATCAAGTAAAACATTATCCCTTAATTCTATATAGTACAACTTGAGTTGAGCATGCAAATCTGGTTGTATTCTGGATTTGCACACACAACTTAATTTGTGCTTAATAAACCAATCAGCGCTGATAATCGTCTCTTAACAAACAAGTATTGACACTAATTGGCTTTAGTTAGAATTTATGTGCACAGCTTCCTATGTGTATTCTATAAAGTGGTATGCATATATTCTACCACGTGGAACTCAAAAGTAGGCGAGGTCATGGGAGGAGCAGGGGAGGGTCATGGACGTTCCTAAAATTTATGTTTACTGTTATAGAATATGCCTGCGCTGTGCCTTATTTAGGTGTGGGAATTTACACCCAGTTTTACTTGGCAGAAATGGCCACACCTACATTTAATCACCGCTAGACATATGCTATAAACCGTGCAGAAAAAAAATATGACTAGGCGTATTCTATAAACTGTGCCTAAAGTTGGTGCGGTTTATAGCATATGCCTAGGTGTATTTTTTGGCACCAATTTTTTTTGGCATGATATATAGAATCTAGCCCTTTATGCCAAAACCCACTGTTTCAAAGATATGAAAACAAGTAAAAAAAAAAAAAAAGAAACTATGCATTCCAATGATGCGTGTATGCGCACCAATGATATCATGCACTTGTCAGAATGGGAAAAACTCTGAAAAGTGAAAAAAAAAAGAAAATAGTCCATTTGAAGCAGATAAGATTATTAAAAACTCTCACTAACTTTGAAAAAAACAAAAAATAAAAAATCATTCAAAGAATTGACTTAAAAACTTGAATAAAAAATATATATGAAAGCATGACCCCACATAGTAATAAATAAGTATGAATCACAAAATAAAAGCAAAAAGCACTATAACATTTAAATCCAAATTATAAAACCAAAGAACATCATAAATATCTTATAAAAGAAACAAATAATAAATAAATCAAAAAAACTCAGCAAAATATAAACAGGCAACATCTTAAACATTTTGCACGAATATATAATAGAACTGACAATTCCTCTCCTGATTCAACTCCCTTGGAGTTAAAGTATATAATTTAAAAATGAAGTGTTGTTCTACTCTTAATAAAAAAAACTATTTATATCTCCACCTCTCCAAGAGGTGGTAGGTTTTGCAATCACTAAAAATCTGTAAACATCGGATTTATTTACTGCCTTTTTGAAGAAGGTCACTCAAGACGGTGATTTGCTTCCACTGAATGCTCAATTAAAGGTTTGTCCATAACATTTCTGATTGCACTTTTGTGTTCAATTAATCTTATATTTAGTGGCATTTTGGTTTTACCAGTGTATATAACTTTACATGGACAAATTGCCAAATAAACTTTATCTATCTTACAGTTGAAGTGTTCTTTGCTGCACATTGGTGCTGCCATCTGTTTGTATATTTGAAGTACTGCTGATAAGCTGTTTTTTGAAATTAATGTTTTTATTAGGGCTGTCTGTTTTAAAATTATATTTTTTGTATTGTATTGATTATGATTTCTGTTTTTAAGGGTCCTTTTACTAAGTGATGGTAAGCACGCTAAAAGAAACTACTGTGGGACGTGATCAGATGTCCCATGGTAGTTCTGGGGTTGGCGCATGCCAATCCCATAGGAGGCGTGTTTGGGGGTGGAGAGCAGGCATGCCCTGCACTAATCTGCAAATTGCCACATGCAGTTGATTAGTGCGGTTTTAGCACTGGAACCTTTACTGTCTAGTAAATAGGTGGTAGTAAAGGCTGGCTCCTATTGGCCGTGCAGTAATTGGGAAATTAGAGCATGGTCATTAAGGGGAAAATTGAAATTGCAGTTATTTTACTGCCACACTAAAAGTGGCCTCAGTGCATGGGAAACCAATGAGCATTAGCACAGGCCACATTTTAGTGCAGTTTAGTAAGAGGGTCCAAAGTCTGTAGAATTTATCCAGCTTATGATTTTATTTCCCTTTAGAATAGTTGTTTGTATGTGAATCATTGATCCTTGTGAGTACATTTAAAAAATAAAACCTATGGGCTCAATATTCAGACCACAGTAGTTAGCCTGGCTAATTCCCGCGGTCAGTGCTGAGTTTGGATATTCCATGCTGGGCCATTTCTGGTGACTGGCATTGAATATCCGGTTTATTTTTGGCTGCTTCAAACTTAACTGGCCAAGCCGATATTCAGTGCTCAAACTTAACCAGACAAATATGGCTGCCAAATTTGCACTGAAAATTGACAGATAGCCAGTTATATCGCACAATACAGCTGACTAGCCACTAGCCACAAATTTTCAGTAGGTCATGGCTAGACATGTCCCACTGAAAATTTGCGGATAGTTGATTATGTGGCATTTAACAGCCAGGTGCCGATTCTGACTGGTCAAATGCTTTTGAATATCAGGAGGTATGTTTTATTGATTTGGTTCTTATGATCTGAAATTTTGTATATGTTATTTACTATTTATATTACAATATAATGTTTTTATCTGCCCCTGATGCAGCCCTTTAGCTAGGGTGAAATGTGGACCACGTTGGGCAATTCATTGTGAGAAAACTTTAGAACACCGATACATATATTCTGCTTTTTGACTGCTCTCTCCACCATTTGCAGACTACGGATTCCTCTCTTGTACTCCTTGCATCGTTTCATCTGGGCACTGATTTTATCAACATGGTCAGTATCTTATATTCCAACCCCACAGTTAGGTAGAAAGCTGATGGACAGCTGTCATCTGCCTTCTTCCTTGCTAAAGGAATGAGGCAAAGGTTGTCCTCTGTCCCTTCTGCTCTTCAACCTGGCTTTGGAATCGCTATTGATGAGCATATGAGCATATGAGCCAAGACTGATACAATGGGTGTCAAGATTAAGGGCCCTCTTTTACAAAGCTTGGTTAGTGGCTACTGCACAGCAATGCCGAAACAGCCCATTCAAAGAAAGAACCCAGCCACACCTCCTAAAGGGAGGCTGGGCACAACCGGGCCGATGGCCTGCGACGTGGGGGAGGGAGGGGGGAGGCGGGAGGAGGGTGCAGGGAGGATAGAAAGGTAGAGATAGGCAGGCAAAGGGTTAAAGCATGGAAGGGGAGGGGAGGGGCGGAGAGAAAAGAAAAGTTAAAGGAAAGGAAGGAAAGGGGAATTTCCTTTCCATTCGGGACAGCAAGGAGAGAGCAGCGTTCTCCCACCCACCCACCCAGTCAGAAGGCACTAATTGTCGCAGCAGGCGGTAAGAGGAGAGGTTGACGCAATGACACCAGGGGGTACACAGCAACATACCAGTAACAGTACTAACTGAGATGCTGATTACAGGGGCAGAAAGACCTCTTGCAAAGTGATAAGCGTAAGCAACAGTACGGCTGCATAGTGGCAGCAGGAAAATCTGGACAGCGTGTCTCCTGGCTTAGGCGGCCGGGGGGCCAGAACGCCGTTTTGGATATTATGGCTGGGCATCCTTAAGCGGGATGCGCCAGGAGTCTACGGGTGCTTGTAATTGGCACAGGGAACCCACAGGCTGCTTGGGCGGCAACCTGTGGGGCATACTAAGCATTTGCGAGACCCGAAGCTGTGTACCCCCAAGTTATTAATTGATGATAAATGTTAGTTATGTGGTTATGACAATAATTATGTTATAATATGTTATAATGTTGTTTTGAATTGTAATGTAAAACGTTCCTGGCTGCGGCCAAAATAAATCCAACATTCTTTAAGATGCGTTTTGGTGTGGTGTTTGCGAGTGAGGCGGAGCAAGTGCCGAGTGCACGAGTTGTGGGCTGTGTCAGCATTACCAACTGTCACTAGCTTTGTAAAAGGTGGCCTAAATTAGGTGCTGAAATTAAGGTCTCTTCATTTGCAGATGTTGTACTCCTGTACCTTTCCAAGTGACAGGAAACGATTCCTTCACTGTTGACTCTGTTGAAACAAATCAGAACACTCTCTGATATACAGTGAATTGGAATAAGACAGAAGTTATGCTGCTCAATATTTATTGCACACAAAACTTAATAGCTCTCTTTGCATTGAAGTGGTATAGCTTTGAAATTAAGTATTTAGGTACTCTGTATAAATGTACATGGGATGACACTCTTGAAGCAAATATGGCTCTTCTGCTTCAAAAGATTCAACAGTTATGTAATAATTGGACACCACTTTGGCTGTCATGGTGGGGTAAATTAGAAGCGATAAAAATGGTGATTGCTCCGCAGTTAATCTATACACTCAGTACGCTTTCCTTTTCATTTCCCAAGATCTTTTTTAAATGGGTAGAACAGAGGCTTACTCAATTCTTAAAACGAATCAGAGAAAATTTTTCTTCACTCAACATGTAATTAAACTCTGGAATTCGTTGCCAGAGAATGTGGTAAAGGTGGTTAGCTTAGCGGAGTTTAAAAAAGGTTTGGACGGCTTCCTAAAGGAAAAGTCCATAGACCATTATTAAGTGGACTTGGGGAAAATCCACTATTTCTGGGATAAGCAGTATAAACTGTCTTGTACATTTTTGTAATCTTGCCGGGTATCTGTGACCTGGATTGCCACTGTTGGAAACAGGATGCTGGGCTCGATGGACCTTTGGTCTTTCCCAGTATGGCAATACTTATGTACTTATATGTACTTATGTACTTATGAGATCCAAGTCACCAAGAATTGCTTACTGCAAATTAAAACATACGAGGGAACTGGGAGGGATTGGTTTCCTTGACTTTCACAACTATTCAAATGTCTCCCTCTTGCACACAGCACGATGGAGGTTGCTTGACTCTGTATTTAATAATACTCCAATTGATCTGCACTTAGAGCAGGATATACTAAACCCTCTTCCATTGTATAGCATAATGGGTATGATGGATGCCCCATGTGTTAAAGAATGACTGATTATATGGTCTATGATGCAGGCCATTCTCAGTATGGATAGTAAGAGTATTATGATACTGAGAGACATCCTTGATGGGAAAATTTTTAAATCTTTTTCTATGTTGTGAACTCAAGTTGAATTAACCCCAGTTGCAGTTCTTTAAATATGGGCAGTTAAGACACTATTTCGAACACTAACGCTGCGATCACTTGGCATAACTAATTAATAAGAAGCCAGAAGTGCTTACAGTGTTGTAAGCAAGAGCTTTAGTCACATGTGGTTTCAAAGATCTACAAAAAGATTCCTCAAGTTGTGGATTGCTGTAAGGCGCTTACTGTTCAACAGCTCTGGGAATCTGAAATTAGATGTACTTTGACTGCCGAACAATGGGATATTCTGGTTCACTTGTGTCAGTTTCAACATTGCAGTCTCTTTATTTTCTGAAACATGAATCTCTCTCGACTCTAAACAGCAGAAACTGCAAAATTCCAGTTCTAAGTTATGCTGGTCGTGCCAAGCTGGTAGTGTGAAAACACATTTAGATTGTGAAACTGGAAGACTGGGCATCCAAATGGCAGATGAAATTTAATGTGGATAAATGCAAAGTGATGCACATTGGGAAGAATAATCCAAATCATGCTACCTGAAGCTAGGGCCCACCTTAGGAGTCAGCACTCAAGAAAAAGATCTAGCTGTCATTGTAGACAATACACTGAAATCTTCTGTCCAGTGTATGGTGGCAGCCAAAAATACAAACAGAATACTAGGAATTTTTAGGAAAGGGATGCAAAATAAGACCGAGAATATTATAATGCCTTTGGAGTACTGTGTTCAGTTCTGGTCGCTGTATCTCAAAAAATATAGAGCGGAATTAGAAAAAATTCAAAGAAGAGCGACCAAAATGATAAAGGGGATGGAACTCCTCCCATATGAAGAAAGGCTAAAGAGGTTAGGGCTCTTCAGCTTGGAAAAGAGACAGCTGAAGGGGTATATGACTGAGGTCCATAAAATCCTTAGTGGTGAGGAACGGGTACAAGTGAATCAATTTTTCACCCTTTCAAAAAGTTCAAAGACCAGGGGACACTCATTGAAATTACATGGAAATACTTCTAAAACAAATAGGAGGAACAAATATAGTAACTGCAGTTAGGGTATCTGAATTTAAAAAAGGTTTTGACAATTTTATGGAGGAAAAGTCCATCTGTTATTGAGATGGACATGGGGAAAGCAAGTGCTTGCCCCGAGATTAGTAGCATGGAATGTTGCTACTACCTGGGTTTCTGCCAGGTTCTTGTGACCTGGATTGGCCACTGTTTGAAGCAGAATACTGGGCTAGATGGACCATTGGTCTGACCCAGTAAGGCTATTCTTACGTTCTTATTTAAACATGTGCTCTATGACTGTCCTGCTCTTGGTGCTTACTGGGAAGATGTCTGGAAAATTGTACAGCAAGTGTTTTCCTGTAATATACCACTCCAGTTTGCACATATTATACTATGTTCTTCTATCCTGCCTGATGTATGGTCTTTTGAAATGAATAAATTGTTTGATATCCTAATGTCAGTGGCTATCAAAGTTGTTATAGCCAACTGAAAGAACATCATTTTAGCCCATGTAACATTTTGGTGGAATTATGTTGCCTTAATTGTCAAACATGAATATCAAATAGGTAAGAAAAAAGATTGGCTGCCACGGTATAAAAGTTTTTGGAAGTCCTTTATGGACTTTGCTGGATAGTCGGTCAACACTTTAAGTATCTGCTTTTGGTATTCTGTTTGAGCTATTTGTGATTTGTGCTTGACCTCTGCTTGGTATGCTTGCTTTATGAGTGTTACATTGTTTATTTTGTAGTTGATATTTTTTGCACTGTTACTTTGATAAAGTTTATAAGTGAACTGAAAAAAAAACGATACAGGCCCAGGTATAGCTATCATCTATCACGTGGTTGTGCAGCACAGTCTAGTGGTACCCTACTGCTAGTATACCTCCCCCCCCCCCCCCCCCCCCCCCCCCAATACTTAAAGTCTGTTCCTGCTTCATCCAGATGCTATCATAGACAGGTAGATTTGTGTTGCATTTTAACTTGTCCAGATGCCATTATTTAAATGCATGCATGCAAAGAAAGCTGAAAGGGCCTGGAAATGTGATGACCCAACACCAACTTATGATACTACCAGGAGTATATAAGGGGCCAAAGGAAAAGTCCAGGAAGAGTGCATTTCTAATCTCAACATTGTTTATTAATAATCAAATAGAAAACTGCTGCTTCAGGGCCTACATCACTGTCTACTGCTACACCCACCCTGAGCAAGCTAGCATACTATTAGGCCAATATCAATATCAATTTATTGTTTGTATACTGCCATATCCCCTAAAAGGGTTCACTATGATTCACATTAAACTAATCTTGGCAATTATATACTTTTACATAAGACATTCAACAGACATTACAAGCGATTAACATAAGGCCTTCATCATGAATGCCTCAACACATGTAGAATGGATCACAAATTTGCTTAAGCCATCAATTGTTGAACAGAAAGGTTTTCATTTTTTTTAAAAGGTAGAGTAAGAGAGTTCTAGGTAGATTGTGGTAGGCAGGGAGTTCCACTGAGAAATGACAATGAAAGAAAATAGAACATTGAAGAATCTGAAGAAGCGGACATTTCTCGCATTTGGGGAACAGAATATCAAGAATTGTAACCTTGCAGAGGGACCAAACATGAGGTCTTTAAAATTGTTAATTAGCATATCTGAGGCTGATCCATATACGACCTGGAAGAATGGCCATGTCGTTTTGAAGAGGATTCTTTTCTGAATAGAAAACCAATGAAGTAGTTTCGACTGT
This sequence comes from Microcaecilia unicolor, assembly GCF_901765095.1. NCBI lineage: Eukaryota > Metazoa > Chordata > Amphibia > Gymnophiona > Siphonopidae > Microcaecilia > Microcaecilia unicolor. The sequence continues at coordinate 256,905,103 of NC_044034.1, read as the reverse complement.
CAAATTTTCACAATCTGAAGATCAGACGGGCTGATGTATTCTGTATAAGTTGGAGCTTGGACATCAATTTTGTTGATATGCCTAGATATAGAGTGTTACAGTAGGAGAATAAGTGTTTGAACGAGTAAGACAAAGGAGAATTGGTCGAAATAGGCTGTGACCAGTCTTAGCTGTTCGAGTTTGTAAAATGTATTTTTCCACAGATGATTGATTTGTGCATCGAAGAATAGTAAGGAATCCAGGATGACTCCTAGTATCTTTGATTATTTTCTCTACCGGTAGAGATAAGCTAGTGGATATGGCTAATGTGGTTAGAACAAGGTTAGTTTGAGTGTGGAACCATTTTCGATGGCCCAGTTTTGAATGTGTTCCATGCAGCTGGATATTCTAGAGGTAATTTCTGATAGGTTACCACCAACTGGTAACAGAAGAAAAATGTCATCTGCATATGATAGCAAGAGTTCATCATCCCACATCTTGATCTTCTCAAGGGATGACATAAATACATTAAACAGGAGAGGTGAGAGGGGGGATCCTTGTAGTACCCCACAGGGTGGACCCAGAATTGTGACATCTCTTTATTTTTGCGGACACAGTAGCTCCTATTGACCAGGAAATCTCAGACCCAGTTGAGAACTGATCCTGACAGCCCAATGTCACTTAGCTTTCCTAATAATAGGTCGTGGTCAACTGTGTCAAAGGCTGCAGAAATGTTGAATTGTAAAGTATGGTTTGTTTGCCCAGTGATAATTGAGATCAGAAAAACAATGTCAGGACTAGTAGAAGAGTCTCCATGCTGTGGGCTGCTCTAAAGCCAAATTGAATAGGGAGGAGATAGGAATGATTGTCTAGATATATTGAAAATTGTTTTCTGATATATGATTCTATTACTTTGATGAAGATTGGTATGCTCACCACGGGGCATTGTTGGGTCTAAGATGCCCCTGTCCAACAGATTGCTAGCCATTTCAGTTATCCACTAGGTTAGGGAAGGAGGGATTGAGGAGAAAAGGTGAGAGGGGCATGGGTCCAATGTGCAATGGGAGTGTGAAAGCTTTTTAAATAGAGAGGTGATTTCTTCTCCAGAGATAGGTGAAGTGGAGGGGCATAATCAAACGGGGCGCCCAAGTTTTCTGAGGACGTCCTCGCAGGACGTCCCCGTGAAGAGGCGGAGAAAAACGTATTATCGCAACAAGATGGGCAGCCATCTTTTGTTTCGATAATACGGTCGGGGATGCCCAAATCACAACATTTAGGTTGACCTTAGTGATGATCGTCCTTAGAGATGGTCGTCCCCGATTTTTGGCCATAATGGAAACCGAGGACGCCTATCTCAGAAACGGCCAAATCCAAGCCTTTTGGTTGTGGAAGGAGCCAGCATTCGTAGTGCACTGGTCCCCCTCATATGCCAGGACACCAACCGGACACCCTAGGGGGCACTGCAGTGGACGTCAGAAAAAGCTCCCAGGTGCATAGCTCCCTTACCTTGTGTGCTGTGCCCCTCAACCCCCCCCCAACTCACTCCCTAAAACTGTACACCACTACCATAGCCCTTAGGGATGAAGGGGGGCACTAGATGTGGGTACAGTGGGTTTGTGGTGGGTTTTGGAGGGCTCACATTTACCACCACAAGTGTAACAGTAGGGGGGATGGGCCTGGGTCCATCTGCCTGAAGTGCACTGCAGTACCCCCTAAAACTGCTCCTGGGACCTGCATTCTTCTGTCATGGAGCTGGGTATAATATTTGAGGCTGGCATAGAGGCTGAAAAAATATTTAAATTTGTTTTTTTAGGATGGGAGGGGGTTAGTGACCAGTGGGGGAGTAAGGGGAGGTCATCCCCAATTCCCTCCGGTGGTCATCTGGTCAGTTCGGGCATCTTTTTGAGGCTTGGTCGTAAGAAAAAATGGACCAAGTAAAGTCGTCCAAGTGCTTGTTGGGGACACCCTTCTTTTTTCCATTATCGGTTGAGGACGCCCATCTGTTAGGCATGCCCCAGTCCCGCCTTCACTATGCTTCCGACACGCCCCGTGAACTTTGGTCGTCCCCGCGACGGAAAGCAGTTGAGGACGCCCAAACTTGGCTTTCGATTATGCCGATTTGGGTGACCCTGGGAGAAGGACGCCCATCTCTCGATTTGTGTTGAAAGATGGGTGCCCTTCTCTTTCAAAAATAAGCCTGAAAGTGTTCCAGTTCTGTCTGCTGTGGCAATGTGATTTGTGCAAGAAGTTATTTCTTTAAGGATTTACTTTGGAGGTTTTTGATTTGAGTATCAAGTTCTTTGGCCTGATCATCAAGCTCTGATCGTGTTTGGGTGATTTTGTTTGCAAAGAAGTCAGCAAGATCCTGTGAGGTGGGTTAGGTGTTGAGATTATACGGTCCGATGTTGGAGAGGATGTTAGACCCTTGACTATGTTAAATAACATCTTAGTGTTTAGGCTGTTGTTTCCTATAAGATTAGAGTAGTGAAGTCGCCTGGTCTCTACAATTTTATGTTTATACATTTTGAACTGGGAGTTATAGGCTTGTTGATCAGCAGGTTTCTTACTGCAAATGAAACTGAGATGCTTTGTTCAAGTCTTCCTGTGGTTATCCCTCTTGGATGCTCTAATCCTCAACCTGATAGTAAGTTATAGGTGGATCAGAACCCTATGATGTGCCCATCTTCTGCATCCAATAATGCTGGACATATTTCAATAGAATGTCTAATTTTCAATTGGACAAGCAGTTGTCACCTACCAGGCCTACCTCCTGTGCTCTCAAACCTGTAGCTTCTAAATCTTATGCAATCATCCTTTACAAGTAGTGCCAGGATGTTCTGTAACAATTTTTCTTGCTGCTGCTGTTTGCCTGATGTACAATGTTGAACTATTGGAGCTCCAAGACGTCTCGTCACACAAGTTCAACATTGTATGACACAAGCACACAATTTTACAGACCTGAAATGTTTTTACGATTGACTGCATTTATCCTTCACAATGCAGATGCAACATCAACAGAATTTTGTTACAGAGGGAGCTTATTGGAGCTTTCATTTATGCTCCCTCAAACCTTTGGGTCTCAATACTAATCTACAGTGTGGTTGCTTTACGTGAATTAGTTTTTCTAAGAACGCCACTATTTTGATGTAAGTTCCCATCAGCTGTTGCCTGCAGTTCAAACTCCTGTTATTTTCTGTTAAAAGGACGTTGCAGCCATCTTTTTGGCAATTTGGCGGCAGTAGCAGCATACAGCAGGCGTGGGGTCACTGTGAGTCAGGTTCTTATGATTGTTTTGATTTAATGAATGTTCACTGTTTTTGAGGAATGACATTTATCATATTTTTGCAGATTTTTAAGCTCCAATCCCTTGATAAAGCGAAGGCAAAACGGATGTCTGTTGGGACTCAGTGAGCTAAAGATAAGTGCTACTCTACGCCATTTTTCAAGCTTCACTGCCAGTCACTCAGCATAATATGTATGGTTTTTGTATTGGTCAATTAATTATTATTCAGATAGGAATCACTTTTGAATATACATTATTTGGATGGGAGGGGGGGGGGGTTGTTAATGATTACTTTAATTAGCATCCCTGCCTAGTTCCCCATATTAACTTGAAACTCCTAAAGACTAACTTGTTCGAAAAGGCATACTCAAAAGACCCAACCTAAATGCCTTAACCACGCAAACACAACAATATAAATGTTCATATTGGACTTAACCTACTTTCCCCTTGACCCCCAACATGTCTGTCAATTCTGATCATTATCTGTCACTACTTCACTTTGTATTTGTTCATGCCGGTATTGGCAATTGCCACTACTGCACTATGTAAGCCATATTGAGCCTGCAAATAGGTGGGAAAATGTGGGATACAAATGCAACAAATAAATAAATAAATCTCCTCAAAGTGAATAGTGGAGTGTTGGCCCGGTGATATATGAGACTTTTCCCCCCATCTCTCCTTCCACGCATATGTATATATATATTTCTACGGTGAACCATTTGTCCATTATTTGTTGATATGTTACTTTAATATGAATGGACTGTAGCAAGAGCCTTTTGACGGATTAAGTATTAACATCTAGGTACAAGCATTTACACCAGATACAGGGTTTGTGTAAGTGATTGTGCCTAAATGGATGTACATTTTTACCCAGAAACACTAAAGTAGGTGATCCACATACTTGGCCTCACTGAATATTTGCATAACTTTAAACAGATTTCTTATCCTTTTTAAATGTAGGTGTTCTGAAAATAGGCCCCATAAAAGCCATAATTCCAGTGCATCATCTGGTTCCCTCAGTCAAGAAATGCCTGCATAAATAATCAAGTATTCCACAAAATAGATGCCTTACAGCCACTTGCTGTGTTTTAGTGGAAATCAATTTTAAACATAGAGAATTCCATCACCACAAACTGTGTTATGATGAATGAGGAAGAAAAATGGGGGTGCTGGATCTAGGTAAGCTGGAGCTAACTGACAACTACATTTAAAATTCCATTGTTAAGAACTTGAACCTAATTCTCAACCCCGCTTGCAACCAGCATCAAGCTTGTAAAATGTGAGTAATGTGATAATAGACTTTCACTCCTAACAAAATTTTAGCAGCAGTATTTTAGCAATCTGTTTGGGCGGCAGTAGTCAATTTTGCTAATAGAAAGAAATCAAATAATATTTATTTGAGAGAAAAAACACTTGTATACACTATTCTTCAAATTTAAGGGGTCCTTTCACCAAGCTTCAGTAAAAGGATCTCTGCGGTAGCTTCGGCACATGGCAAACCCATGTGCTGAGGCCTCCTTTTATTGTAGCGGGTAAAAGGCTTTTTTATAATGAAATGGCTGTGTGGTAAGTGAACTACTTGTTGTGTGGTCATTTCCCAGGGGATTCATTATTGCCATCTATTTAGGAGGTGGTAAGGGTTCCCATGCTAACCTGAAGGTAACTCCCCACCAAAAAAAAAAAAAACACCAGAAATGGCAAGCGGTGGGGACAGGCACTGTTGCTGGGCTCCTGCGGTAGTGCCGCGCTTTAGTAAAAGGGACCCTAAGTGAGAATGACTACCATACAGCTAACATAGTGCATACTAACTTGGTAGTACACATTAGTAACTCTTGCTGATAGTTTTAAATCCATAAAAGCCAAATGGCTTCAATTGTCTCGCTTTACATAGATCAATAAAGCTACATTTGATAATTTCTGAATAACACATTCTGAAGCATAAACAATCACATTATCTCAATAGGAAATAAGAATAAGGAGGTAAGTTAAAAAATAAAAAGAGAGCTAGAGGAAAGTGTCATAGTTTTGCAGTTACTCAAGGTATATAAATTATAGCAAAAATAAATGATAAATTATAATAAACATTGTAGTGTCATGTTTCAATAGTAAATTATTTAAATAACTGGCAATGCAAATCCGAAAAAGATATGTTATTCTGGTATTTTAAGTATAATTTCAAATGCAATGTAGAATGATGGAATTTTTCATCACATCCTTTATTATTCAAAGGTGAATTGTTTTACTTTATTTATTCCAGAAAATTAAAGGTCAAAGAAACTAAAGATCACTTGGCTTTTGTGTCTTTATCTCTCTAAGTGTCATATTTCCTTTCTTTTGAAGTAATGATTTTGTAACAAAGTGTTATTTCCATTCATTTTAATACTAATCTGTATCATATAAACAGCTTAGGGAATTCTTTCTAAAGTGTTTAAGGGTCAGAAAAATTCCTACAACTATGAAAAAAACATTTTAAAAGCTTAAAAATGAATGTTAAAGGTAGATTTGTTTAACAATCAGAATCAGAATATGCTTATAGGATAAATAAATACTCACTTACAGCCTCTATAGATTCCAGGCAGGATTTATGTTTCAGTTTTGGAGTAAAACCTATTCTTTGCGAAATATTCCCACACATGCCTACATTTATTTGTGAAAGCCATTGCCACAAAGCACATGACCTCTTTACTCATAGTAACCTTTCAGAGTACTGAATGGATTTGGACATTGGTGCCAGTCAACACAGCTTGATTTGCTAGAGTAAGAATACGATTTTATCTAAAAGTCTATGTCATTTCCAGGTTCAATAGGCATGGATTTAAAACGCTCTGTGATCCTCTAGAGTCCGTTGAACTACTGCACCCTCTTTGACAATTTTTTGTGAATGAACCCATGACGATTCAAGGGTATTTGAATGATAATAGCATTGTCTTGATGAAGGAATGAGCAAAGGCCGTCACTACTGCCACTTGTGTGTCTTCTCTGCAGCCGACTTCCTTGCTGACAGACTGACTGGGGAGTGAATTCCTGTCCATGGTCAAAGGCTGAAAGGCTGTTGTGTGTCTGCAGCAGTGCCGCTGCTACTGATCTGTGAACATGACATGCCTGATAATATTGCATTGCCATGGTTACAACAAACATGGGGCAAAATTCTGTTATCTAGAGTGACTCATGAGTCAAACAGATAATGTGATGGGCCTGGCCAGCTGCCCAACAAAGGCTTATGTGAAAGTCATGATGAATTAACTTCAGCTTGTTATGTCTGTTTTTTTTTGTGTGTGTGTGTATGTGTTTTCCCCTTTTCCCTGAAATATCTTTAGAAATACATTTGTTTTAAATTGATCATTGCTGGACCAATAGTTATCCTGTAGATCCTCCATGCAAATGGGAAGCTGCATTCACGGTACTATACATGGCATTAACCATTTATGTAACATGTAGTGTTTAGTGTAGTGGTAAATATAGATATACTATAATGTGTGCCAGATTTAGTTAGTATAATATACTGGAGCAGAGCAAGTTTAGATGACTGAAAATGGAGTGGACCACAGTAATTTCTGATGTGGGGAATTTATGCATTTAAGTATGCCATAAAATAATGAGAACACATTCATCATTGTGTGACATGACTGGGACTTCAAAAATACAAGTTTGCCATTTGTGTAAATGACATATGGGTGTCTCTAGCATTTAGCATGTGCTAATTTTAGCACACGCTAAAAATGCTAGTGCACCTTAGTAAACAGGGCCCTAAGTTATTTTCCACACAAAAAACTGCCCTCAGAATCAGAGGACCTTTTACTGTGGCAATCCCACAGAAGTTTTGGAATTAGTGCATGCTACCCATGTGCTAAAAAATAGGTTTTATTTTTAGCACAGGGGTGTATTTGGACACAGAGTAGGCAAGCCTTGTGCCCCATTAGTATGGGGCTAGCATGGGAGCCCTTACTGCCTAGAAATTAGGTGGCGGTAAGGGCTCATGCACTAATTGGGAAGTTAGCGTGTGCCCATTAATGGGTAAATACAAATTGTGATCATTTTATAGCCACACTAAAAGTGGCCTCAGCATGCAAGAAACCCACTTGCTAAAAATAGAGCAGGCTCTTTTTAGTGCAGCATTGTAAAAGGGCTCCTTAGCTTTAAAAAAAAAAATTTTTTCAAAAAATTTTTTATTGTTATAATAATCAAAACAAGAAGAATACAGCAATTCAAAACATATAGCAAGCAAGTAACAGTGCAAAGTTATACAAACATTATCCAAAAAGGCTGCAATATATAAGGATAAATTAGTTCTATATATTGAAACCCACATAAAAGAGACAGAGAAAAGGGAAAGAACTGAATGAATTAGGAGCAAAGAGAAGAAGTACATTTCAGATTTAAAGGAAACCTATTAGAAGTGGAATAGTCGGATCATCAGGAAGGGAAGCACGATCCACAACAACAACAACAAAACAGAAGTTTATATATTGGTAAAAGTTAAATCTATCAAATGGGCTAATTCAAACAGATGGAGAAGAACGAAAAAGAGGGGGGCCCCCAAAAAGTATGTCTCCAAGGTTTAGCCAGATCAAATGTTTTTATTCTAGCCACTCGTCAAACTTTATCTAGCCAAAAGCATTGGGAAGGCAACTCCAATTCATTCCATTTCTGTGCAATGCAAACCTTGGCTATAAGTGTTAATAGTCTGATCAAATCCAAATGCTTATGATTAACTAAATGTGTGGTGGGATTCCTAAAAGAATGAAAGCTGGGTCCAGTGGAATCTCTACTTGGAGTAGATTTGTAATATATGTAATTAAAACAATAAAAGCAACACTGGGCCTTCAAGACTGAGACAACAGGAGTATTTATTAACAAGTGACCCGACACGGGCCGTGTTTCGGCGTAAAACAACGCCTGCCTCAGGGATCAGGGTCTAGATGTAATTAGTATAAAATATGTGTTTCCAATATCTCCAATAGTAGACTGAGAAAATCTTTGCAACAAGCTTGTCTGTTGAAATAGACAGCCGCGATGTAGATTGAAAAACTCCTGTGTTAGCCTTCGCTTTAGTAAAAACAAATTAGTGAAGGCTACACAGGAGTTTTTCAATGTACATTGCGGCTGTCTATTTCGACAGATGAGCTTGTTGCAAAGATTTTCTCCATCTACTATTGGAGATATTGGAAACACATGTTTTATACTAATTACATCTAGACCCTGACCCCTGAGACAGGTGCTGTTTTACGCCGAAACACGGCCCGTGTCGGGTCACTTGTTAATAAAATACTCCGGTTGTCTCAGTCTTGAAGGCCCAGTGTTGCTTTTATTGTTTGTGTACTTTTTATGTATGCTGTTACCCTCTCTGCTTGGTTTGTAATATATGTAATTGCCATCTTCCAAAATGATTGGATATGGGGGCATGTTTGCCATATTTCCTTGGATGGAACATCCTCTCCAACATAAGGGAATGGAATTGATATACTGCCTTTCTATCTATTTTTTTTTCAACTACCATTCACAGGTACTTATTTGTACCTGGTGCAATGGAGGGTTAGGTGGCTTAGTCAGACTTGACAGGAGCTGTAGCAGGATTGAACCCAGATCAGCAGGATCAAAGTCTGCTACACTAACCACTAGGCTACTTCTCCACTCCATAGAAGACTGTCCTTGCCATTTGTATATGTGGTGCAGAGTGAGATAAGTAGACTAGAGGATTCTCAATTAAGTGTTAGTAAGTGCCAGTGAGATAGAGAAGTGAAAGCAATAGGACCATACCTTAGTCCAAAAATTCTCAATAGACCGTTTCCCTACAATTTCCTCTCATAAGGTCATATTGTGGAAATGCCAGGGTTGAAGAGTAAGGAAAGTACTTTAAAAGAACATGATAAAACATTTTTAAGGGAGAGATACTGAAAGAGAACCTCTTCAAAAAATGATAACGAGTGAGTAATGTGTTCAACAGGGACATTAATGGAGATGAAGTGGCGAATTTAGAAATACTGAAAGAGCGAGAGTTTCACTCAGAATGTATGAAAAATATCAAATATAGTTTGTAAATTGCCATGCAGGAATAATTTAGCCAAAGGGAAATTAACTAAATCAGTAGACAAGCCCAGAGTCCTTATGAGAGTTAGCCAGGAGAGGCAATGAGTGGAGTAAAGACCGGAGAAATAGATTTCAGAGAGCATATTTCTCCAGCTAAGAAGTACAAAAGGAATAAAGGGACACTAGCATAACATTGGAGACCAATTACGTGTATTAGCGAAAACATAAGTTAAAAGGGTATAGGGAAAAGTAAGGGACTCCTCCAATCAAACCCAATGGGACTGAGTAAAGGGGTTTGTCCAGCAATGAAGCGCTTTTAAGCATGCAGACCAATAATACCAGTGTAAGTAGGCCCAGACTGCCCAATTGTTTGGATGTGAAAAGCAAATGAGATTTGGCAAGGGGTCTTGTACTATACCAAACTTAGGGGCACCTTTACAAAGTTACACGAGCTAAATTGGGTGCGTGCCCAATTTATGCACGTAACTTAAATGAATAATGAGCCAATCAGCGCTGATAATTGGATGGTAACAACCAATTATCAGCACTAATTAGGCTTAAGATCAGATGTGCACCTATAATGTTACACGCATATCCAATCTACACCTAACTTCTATCATGCGTAATTGTATGGGGGAATGGTTGGGAGCATTCCCAAAATTTACATGCATAAGCATAGAATCATGCCTAACTGAAGGTGTCTGCAATTCTAGACGCCTACATTAGGCACAGTTATGTGCTCAGTGCTATTCTATAAAGGATGCATACCTCTTATAGAATCAAGCTAAGCATATTTTTTTCAGCATCAATTTTTTGGGCACCAAATATAGAATTTAGTCCTTAGTGCCAATTTGACAATGAATTCTTGGTGCCAAGATTTTATTATAGAATACTGTCATAAACTGTCATAAACTGGCATTGGTGCATCTAAGGTTAAGTGCCAAAAGTTACTCCAAATCAGTGGCAGTTGTAACTGTTGGTGCCTAATTGTGCCCTGAAGTGCACCTAAATTATAGTATAAGTTATATGCATATCTCAGGGACACACCTATGACCCATATTCCACTTATGTTTATGCTCCCCTTGCACTTACATGCTAAGGGCCCTGTTTAGTAAGGTGCATTAGTGTTTTTAGCGTACCTACACTTAGCGCATACACTAACCATGTAGGCGCATATAGGGATATTGTAGGCACGTACATGGTTAACGCGTGAACATGGTTAACGCATGTTACAAATGTTAACGCGCCTATAATGCTGCTTAGTATAAAGGACCCTAATTTAAGTGATGTTGATGCATATGTTGTAGAATAGTGCCTAGCACTTAGCACATGTAATTGCCAATTAGTAGCACCAATCAAGCACATAAGTGCTATTATTCTATAACTTATACACACAATTATCTGTAGGCTTCAATTTATAGAACGGCCCTTCACATGCTGAAGTCTTCTAGAAGTTCACCTATGTCAAAGATCCCTATGAGCAAAGGCTAATGCGGCTAGGGCTCTTCAGCTTGGAGAAAAGACGGCTGATGGGAAATGTGATAGAGGTCTATAAAATAATGAGTGGAGTGGAACGGTTAGATGTGAAGGGTCTGTTTACTCTTTCCAAAATACAAGGACTAAGGGACATGCAATGAAGCTACAAGAAGTAGTAAATTGAAAACGAATCAGAGAAAATTGTTCTACACTCAACGTGTAATTAAACTCTGGAATTCATTGCCAGAGAATGTGGTAAAGGTGATTAGCTTAGCGGGGTTTTAAAAACATTTGGGGCTTCATAAAGGAAACGTCCATAGACCATTATTAAAATGGGCTAGGGGAAAATTCACTGTTTATTTCTGAGATAAGTAGCATAAAATGTTTTGTACTTTTTGGGATCTTGCCAGGTATTTGTGAGCTGGATTGGCCACTGTTGGAAACAGGATGCTGGGCTTGATGGACCTTTGGTCTGTCTCAGTATGGCAATACTTATGTACTTATGTACTTATGACATGGGCAGCTACAACAGATAAGATCCATAGGTTCAATTTTGGCAAACTCCTGCCAGAAGCAGACTGAGAACCAGAACTGAGTTAAGCTGTTGTGCAAATCAAATGCACTGTACTGCATCAGCCCCCATGTGTTTAAAAAGTTGCTTTCTGGAAACCCCTTGCAATTGGAAAAAAAAAAATTTATTGTTGAAGACCATGCATCCTTTTTACTTCCAAATGAGGCTCCACAACTTCAAGGTTCGTAATCTGAAACTCCTCTGCTCTGGAATAACTTTCCTGGCAACAGTGCGTACCAAGGGGAGGGGGGTCGGTGGGGGCAGTCCGCCCCAGGTGTCGGCGGGTGGAGGGGTGCTCCGCCGTCTCCTGCCACCACCCTGCGGTTTTTTTTAATCCATTCAGTGAGGGACGCAGGCAGCGCCTCGTGTCTGCCCTGCTGTGTGCTTTGAAAAAAGAAATCGCTTCGCTGGCGTCGGGCCGGCCTTCTTTCGCTATGTCCCGTCCACGTTTGAGGTAACTTCCTATTTCCTCGAGGGCGGGATATAGCGAGAGAAGGCCGGCCCGACGCCAGCGAAGCGATTTTCGGGCAGACACGAGGTGCTGCCTGCGTCCCTCGCTGAATGGATTAAAAAAAAAACGCAGGGTGGTGGCAGGAGAAGAGGGCTCTGTCGATCTCCACAGAGGGGGGGGCTCAGATGGGAGAAGGAGGTGGGGGAGCTCAGAGGGGAGAAGGGAATTGGGGAGGGTGGGGGGAGCTGAGAGGGGTTCTCAGAAGGGAGAAGGGAACTGGGGAGGGGTGGGGACACAGAGGGGTTCGTAGAGGGGAAAGGGAATTTGGGGAGGGGTGGGGGAGGGGTGGGGGAGCTCAGAGGTGTTCGCAGAGGGGAGAAGGGAATTGGGGAGGGGTGGGGGAGCTCAGAGGGGTTCGCAGAGGGAGAAGGGAATTGGGGAGGGGGGGGGAGCTCAGAGGGGTTCTCAGAAGGGAGAAGGGAACTGGGAGGGGTGGGGGAGCTCAGAGGGGTTCACAGAGGGGAGAAGGGAATTTAGGGAGGGTGGGAAGCTTAGAGGGGTTCGCAGAGGGGAGAAGGGAATTTGGGGAGGGGTGGGGGAGCTCAGAGGGGTTCGCAGAGGGGAAGGGAATTGGGGGGGGGGGGGAGCTGAGAGGGGTTCTCAGAAGGGAGAAGGGAACTGGGGAGGGGTGGGGAGCTCAGAGGGGTTTGCAGAGGGGAGAAGGGAACTGGGGAGGGGTGGGGGAGCTCAGAGGGGTTCGCAGAGGGGAGAAGGGAATTGGGGGAGGGGTGGGGGAGCTCAGAGGGGTTCGCAGAGGGAGAAGGGAATTGGGGAGGGGTGGGGGAGCTCAGAGGGGTTCGCAGAGGGGAGAAGGGAATTGGGGAGGGGTGGGGGGGCTGAGAGGGGTTCTCAGAAGGGAGAAGGGAACTGGGGGGGGTGGGGGAGCTCAGAGGGGTTCGCAGAGGGGAGAAGGGAATTTGGGGAGGGGTGGGGGAGCTCAGATGGGTTCGCAGAGGGGAGAAGGGAATTGGGGGGTGGGGAACTCAGAGGGGTTCGCAGAGGGGAGAAGGGAATTTGGGGAGGGGTGGGGGAGCTCAGAGGGGTTCGCAGAGGGGAGAAGGGAACTGGAGGGGTGGGGGAACAGAGGGGTTTGCAGAGGGGAGAAGGGAATGGAGGGGTGGGGGAGCTCAGAGGGGTTCGCAGAGGGGAGAAGAGAATTTGGGGAGGGGTGGGGGAGCTCAGAGGGATTCGCAGAGGGAGAGGAATTGGGGAGGGTGGGGGTCAGAGGGGTTCGCAGAGGAAAGAAGGGAACGGGAGGGGTGGAGGGAGCTCAGAGGGGTTCTCAGAGGGGAGAAGGGAACTG